>NC_091282.1:469229521-470544938 GCF_032444005.1 Ranitomeya imitator
GTTCCCCAGGTTGCCTTTCCTGAGCTTCGATCTTCCGGCTCTCGTTTAGTAGTTCTTGGAAACTACACTGCATTAGGCCTTCAAATTGGGTATGGGGTGTAGAGAGAGGGTGTGTTACACTCCAAGGTGTTCCCCAGGTTGCCTTTCCTGAGCTTCGATCTTCATGCTCTCGTTTAGTAGTTGTCGAAAGCTACGCTGCATTAGGCCTACAAATTGGGTATGGGGTGTAGAGAGAGGGTTTGTTACACTCCAAGGTGTTCCCCAGGTTGCCTTTCCTGAGCTTCGATCTTCCGGCTCTCGTTTAGTAGTTGTTGGAAACTACGCTGCATTAGGCCTTCAAATTGGGTATGGGGTGTAGAGAGAGGGTGTGTTACACTCCAAGGTGTTCCCCAGGTTGCCTTTCCTGAGCTTCGATCTTCCGGCTCTCGTTTAGTAGTTCTTGGAAACTACACTGCATTAGGCCTTCAAATTGGGTATGGGGTGTAGAGAGAGGGTGTGTTACACTCCAAGGTGTTCCCCAGGTTGCCTTTCCTGAGCTTCGATATTCCGGCTCTCGTTTAGTAGTTGTTGGAAACTACACTGCATTAGGCCTACAAATTTGGTATGGGGGAAACATTGGCGTATCTGCGGTCCCTCCTTCCTCTAGGCCTCCACTGACCTGTCTACTGCTGCCCGTGTTCCCCTGGAACCAATTTTAAATTGCCTACAGGCAGCCCAATTTATTATGTTAGGGCTTCGAAGCCTGTCTGCGGTCCCTCCTTCCACTAGGCCTCCACTGACCTGTCTACTGCTGCCCGTGTACCCCTTGAACCAACATCATAAAATAAAAAAAAAAGTATTTTGCTTATAAAAAAGAAAATACTGGTGAGATATCAAATGCTGACATTTTAACATTAAAAACAAACACACAACTAAAATCTGGTACAGTACTAAAAATGGCCACCAGCTACAATTACTTTCTCCTGCAAGTAGTTAACTGAAAGGTTTTTTAAATTGAAAACACAGATATGGCATCCACCGAGTGTTGTCCTGTCGCGTCTTCTTTATATTATTGCCGAGAAGATGCAAAACAATGAAAATAATAAAATCATTAATTACCAAAATAATAGAGAAAGTCAACACCACATTGCAAATAAACATTCATTCCAAATAAAGAAGCAGGGCGCGTCCGAGGGTGAGTATATACCTAATAAGAATATAATCACCCTCGGACGCGCAATGCTTATTTCCAACAGCCTTCCTTCCTAAGAATCAGCCCTTCCGTGGTGTAGAGAGACGTTGTGTTACACTCCAAAGTGTTCCCCAGGTTGCCTTTCCTGAGCTTCGATCTTCCGGCTCTCGTTTAGTAGTTGTTGGAAACTACGCTGCATTAGGCCTTCAAATTGGGTATGGGGTGTAGAGAGATGGTGTGTTCCACTCCAAGGTGTTCCCCAGGTTGCCTTTCCTGAGCTTCGATCTTCCGGCTCTCGTTTAGTAGTTCTTGGAAACTACACTGCATTAGGCCTTCAAATTGGGTATGGGGTGTAGAGAGAGGGTGTGTTACACTCCAAGGTGTTCCCCAGGTTGCCTTTCCTGAGCTTCGATCTTCATGCTCTCGTTTAGTAGTTGTCGGAAACTACGCTGCATTAGGCCTACAAATTGGGTATGGGGTGTAGAGAGAGGGTTTGTTACACTCCAAGGTGTTCCCCAGGTTGCCTTTCCTGAGCTTCGATCTTCCGGCTCTCGTTTAGTAGTTGTTGGAAACTACGCTGCATTAGGCCTTCAAATTGGGTATGGGGTGTAGAGAGAGGGTGTGTTACACTCCAAGGTGTTCCCCAGGTTGCCTTTCCTGAGCTTCGATCTTCCGGCTCTCGTTTAGTAGTTCTTGGAAACTACACTGCATTAGGCCTTCAAATTGGGTATGGGGTGTAGAGAGAGGGTGTGTTACACTCTATGGTGTTCCCCAGGTTGCCTTTCCTGAGCTTCGATCTTCCGGCTCTCGTTTAGTAGTTCTTGGAAACTACACTGCATTAGGCCTACAAATTGGGTATGGGGTGGAGAGAGATGGTGTGTTCCACTCCAAGGTGTTCCCCAGGTTGCCTTTCCTGAGCTTCGATCTTCCGGCTCTCGTTTAGTAGTTCTTGGAAACTACACTGCATTAGGCCTTCAAATTGGGTATGGGGTGTAGAGAGAGGGTGTGTTACACTCCAAGGTGTTCCCCAGGTTGCCTTTCCTGAGCTTCGGTCTTCCGACTCTCGTTTAGTAGTTGTAGAAAAGTACACTGCATTAGGCCTACAAAATGGGTATGGGGTGGAGAGAGATGGTGTGTTACACTCCAAGGTGTTCCCCAGGTTGCCTTTCCTGAGCTTCTATCTTCAGGCTCTCATTAAATTGTGGTTAAATGGAACAACTGCATTTGGCGTACTAGTTGGTTTGGGGCCTACTATCGGTGTCTGCCACTCCTTGCTGTTCTCCTGGTTTCCTGTCCTGAAATTCCATTTTCAGGCTCTCGTTAAGTAGTTGTTAATGTTAGACTGCATTTGGCCTACTAGTTGGGTTGGGGCCTACTATCGGTGTCTGCCACTCCTTGCTGTTCTCCTCCACTGAACAAAGCTGTGCCGCCTGTTTACTACGGTTGCCAATTTTGAACTGCATTTTGACTACTTACTGATTTGGGCCTACTCTCTGTGTCAGCCTCTCATTCCAGTTGTCCTCCACTGCAATGCCCCCTGGTTATTCCTGTGTTACCAATTTTGAACTGCATTTAGCCCACTTTATTCTTTGGGCCTATATCTGTGTTTCCACTTCATCGTGCCCATTGCCCAGCCAGTGATAGATGAGTCTGCTGGTACATTGACCCATAACGCAACATTCCCCGTGCATGCTACACAACAACATTGTGACCCTGCTGAAAGTCAGGTTGCTCTTCCCGCATACCATACCACCTTACACGGGGACAAAGAGGAAGGTGCAGATGAAAGTGCAGGTTCCTTCATCAGGTGGGGGGAGGAATACTAGTTGGCGACGTCACTGGCACAGGGCCTCTCATAGTACGCAAAAGTGTTGCTGCCGGTGGGAGGCGCCCCCGCCGTGCAAACACACCGCTGTACTTTGAGGGGCCCTGTGCCAGTGCCAATGCCAACAAGTGGGCCCCCCCTGCTTGCTCAGGATCACAGCACTTGCAAAGTTGAAATACTTACCTCTCCCTGCTCCACTGCCGTGACGTGGTCCAGATTTCCTGGGCCCACTAATTACTTGAACCAGCCCTACCCCACACAACTTTAGCCAAATGACCCCCAATTTCAAATGCCTTCCAATTATTATAAGGTAAATTACGCTTGACAAGCTTCATTAAGAAGAATGGATGGTTTTGACATTAAAATGGGCACTCTAGGTGTTTTCCTGGCCCCCACTCACTGCCGACTATGCTGCCCCATTGACTTGCATTGGGTTTCGTGTTTCGGTCGATCCCGACTTTACGTCATAATCGGCCGATTTCACTCGACCCGACTTTTGAGATAGTCGGGTTTCGCGAAACCCGGCTCGACTCTAAAAAGGTCAAGGTCGCTCAACTCTAGTTGTGAGAACTTTGAACCCCCAAGTGTTTCACTACAGTTTACAACGCAGAGCCGTGAAAATAAAAAATCTTTTTTTTCCCACAAAAATCATTTTTAGCCCCCCAAATTTTTATTTTCCCAAGGGTAAAAAGAGAACTTCGACCACAAAAGTTGTTGTCCAATTTGTCCCGAGTACGCTGATACCCCATATGTGGGGGTAAACCCCTGTTTGGGCGCACGGGAGTGCTCAGAAGAGAAGGAGAACTGTTTTACTTTTTCAACGCAGAATTGGCTGGAATTGAGATCGGACGCCATGCCGCGTTTGGAGAGCCCCTGATGTGCCTAAACAGTGGAAACCCCCAATTCTAACTGAAACCCTAATCCAAACACACCCCTAACCCTAATCCCAACAGTAACCCTAACCACACTCCTAACTCTAATCCAAACCCTAATCCCAACCGTAAATGTAATCCAAGCCCTAACCCTAACTTTAGCCCCAACCCTAACCCTAACTTTAGCCCCAACCCTAACCCTAACTTTAGCCCCAACCCTAACCCTAACTTTAGCCCCAACCCTAACCCTAACTTTAGCTCCAACCCTAACCCTAACCTTAGCCCCAACCCTAACCCTGACTTTAGCTCCAACCCTAGCCCCAACCCTAACCCTAGCCCTAACTCTAACCTAGCCCTAACCCTAGCCCTAACCCTAGCCCTAACCCTATCCCTAACTCTAATCCTAACCCTAGCCCTAACCCTAGCCCTAACCCTAGCCCTAACCCTAACCCTAGCCCTAACCCTAACCCTAGCCCTAACCCTAGCCCTAACCCTAACCCTAGCCCTAACCCTAACCCTAGCCCTAACACTAACCCTAACCCTAACCCTAGCCCTAACCCTAACCCTAGCCCTAACCCTAACCCTAGCCCTAACGGGAAAATGGAAATATATACATTATTTTATTAATTTTATTATTTTTCCCTAACTAAGGGGGTGATGAAGGGGGGTTTAATTTACTTTTATAGCGCTTTTTATACCGGATTTTTATGATTGGCAGCTGTCACACACTAAAAGACGCTTTTTATAGCAAAAAAGTTTTTGCGTCTCCACATTTTGAGACCTATAATTTTTCCATATTTTGGTCCACAGAGTCATGTGAGGTCTTGTTTTTTGCAGGACGAGTTGACATTTTTATTGGTAACATTTTCTGACACGTGACTTTTTTGATCGCTTTATATTCCGATTTTTGTGAGGCAGAATGACCAAAAAGCAGCTATTCATGAATTTCTTTTGGGGGAAGCGCTTATACCATTCCGCGTTTGGTAAAATTGATAAAGCAGTTTTATTCTTCGGGTTAGTACATTTACAGCGATACCCCATTTATATCATTTTTTTTATGTTTTGGCGCTTTTATACGATAAAAACTATTTTATAGAAAAAATAATTATTTTGGCATCGCTTTATTCTCAGGACTATAACTTTTTTATTTTTTTGCTGATGATGCTGTATGGTGGCTCGTTTTTTGCAGGACAAGATGACGTTTTCAGCGGTACCATGGTTATTTATCTCTGTCTTTTTGATCGCGTGTTATTCCACTTTTTGTTCGGCAGTATTATAATAAAGCGTTGTTTTTTGCCTCGTTTTTTTTTCTTACGGTGTTCACTGAAGGGGTTAACTAGTGGGACAGTTTTATAGATTGGGTCGTTGTGGATGCGGCGATACTAAATATGTGTTCTTTTATTGTTTTTTTTAATTTAGATAAAGAAATGTATTTATGAGAATAATATATATTTTTTTCTTTATTTAGGAATTTTTTTTTTTAATACATGTGGAAATTTTTTTTTTAACTTTTTGACTTTGCCCCAGGGGGGACATCACAGATCACTGATCTGACAGTTTGCACAGCACTCTGTCAGATCAGTGATCTGACCTACAGCGCTGCAGGCTTACCAAGTGCCTGCTCTGAGCAGGCACTTGGTAAGCCACCTCCCTCCCTGCAGGACCCGGATGCCGCGGCCATTTTGGATCCGGGCCTGCAGCAGGGAGGGAGGTAAGGAGACCCTCGCAGCAATGCGATCACATCGCGTTGCTGCGGGGGTCTCAGGGAAGCCCGCAGGGAGCCCCCTCCCTGCGGGATGCTTTCCTTTACCGCCGGCACATCGCGATCATGTTTGATCACGGTGTGCCAGGGGTTAATGTGCCTGGAACGGTCCGTGACCGCTCCTGGCACATAGTGCCGGATGTCAGCTGCGATAGGCAGCTGACACCCGGCCGCGATCGGCCGCGCTCCCCCCGTGAGCGCGGCCGATCGCATATGACGTACTATCCCGTCACTGGGAATTAAGTCCAGGGCACCTTGACGGGATAGTACGTCATATGGGATTAAGGGGTTAATCTTTTTTTTTTTTCATTTTTGAATGCCGTATCTGTTTAAATAGTCCAAGTTACCAACTGTACATCTCACAACTATATATCATGCTTTTGCCATAGGTTTTTTCTTTTTTGCTCCATTTTTATTTGATACATTTGTCTCTTGAGCATGCTGAAAAAAATTTAGGGCATTAAAAAACATGATGCAATTTCCTGAGGTTTTTGCACCAAAAATGCAACAAAACCTTTTTTGCTGCATTTATGCACTTACTCATTGCTTTCTATGGTTGAAAATATGCTGCAAAAATGCTGAAAGATGTGACATGCTGCAGTTCCCAAAAATGCAGCAGTTTTTCAACTGAGTCAAGAAAAAAAACAATGTGTGTACATGAGATTTCTGAAATCTCATAGTTTTTCTTGGTACTTCAAAACACAGCTTAAAATTTGCATTAAAAAGCACAGCAAAAATGCAATGTGTGAACATAGCCTAAACACTATCCTGTTATTTAGAAAGCTTCCTGCTGAAAGTGAAGAAGTATTGACTTCCTGTTTTGAAAGAGATAACAAAGCAAAA
The DNA here is from genome assembly GCF_032444005.1 of Ranitomeya imitator. Classification (NCBI taxonomy): domain Eukaryota; kingdom Metazoa; phylum Chordata; class Amphibia; order Anura; family Dendrobatidae; genus Ranitomeya; species Ranitomeya imitator. The sequence continues at coordinate 469,235,995 of NC_091282.1, forward strand.
TCTGTGTAATAAATACAATAAATAATCCTATAAATAATCCCAATACAGCAAAAAGGACTAATAAAACGTAACTTTTAATACTCAAAAAGTAACCTAAAAAAACACACAAATCACCCAAGTGAAAAATAAACCATAACAGGGGCTATGTCTCTACCATATAACGTGATGGTCCATAGAGACTAGTGAGCCCTCTATAGGATAAAACAGAACTCGACTGCAATAACAACAGCCAGAATCCTGATTGCTGAGGCAGTGAATATGACAAAGCTGTGCCACCAATGTTTATATGTGGACACAGCAATTCTACTGCACTCAGTCACATAAGACCAGAAAAAACAGTCCTAGCATATATTGTAAATAATACTTGCTGGTGTTTAATAAATATACAAATAAATAAGGAACGGTCTCACCAATTCCAAAGCGAGGGCAACGGAGCACCAGATAATCCCCTGTTAGGTAGACATCCAGGATACGAAGGGATGACAGTCCCTATATCAATCCCTATGGGGCTATAAATAGTCTATCCCCCAAAGCTCCTGCCCTATGCGTTTCGTCCAAGACAACTCTTCAGGGGACATGCTTGCTTGTAGAGAAGGAGTGCCTAAATATTAAAGTAGAGGGACATAAAGTCCTGCCGCCCTCTATGCTGTCTAAGCAGTATGCTTGACAGCATAGAGGGCGGCAGGAATTTATGTCCCTCTACTTTAATATTTAGGCACTCCTTCTCTACAAGCAAGCATGTCCCCTGAAGAGTTGTCTTGGACGAAACGCGTAGGGACGAATTTATAAGGGAGAGTGCAGGGCTTCCTATGTATAGGGGTAGTTGTGGACTGCCCTTGTAAGGGCAGGAGCTTTGGGGGATAGACTATTTATAGCCCCATAGGGATTGATATAGGGACTGTCATCCCTTCGTATCCTGGATGTCTACCTAACAGGGGATTATCTGGTGCTCCGTTGCCCTCGCTTTGGAATTGATGAGACCGTTCCTTATTTATTTGTATATTTATTAAACACCAGCAAGTATTATTTACAATATATGCTAGGACTGTTTTTTCTGGTCTTATGTGACTGAGTGCAGTAGATTTGCTGTGTCCACATATAAACATTGGTGGCACAGCTTTGTCATATTCACTGCCTCAGCAATCAGGATTCTGGCTGTTGTTATTGCAGTCGAGTTCTGTTTTATCCTATAGAGGGCTCACTAGTCTCTATGGACCATCACGTTATATGGTAGAGACATAGCCCCTGTTATGGTTTATTTTTCACTTGGGTGATTTGTGTGTTTTTTTAGGTTACTTTTTGAGTATTAAAAGTTACATTTTATTTGTCCTTTTTACTGTATTGGGGCTGTTTTGAAAGAGAAAACATAATTTTTTTGTGATCCGCAATAAGTATTCCTGTTTTGGGACCATTCTCATGTTTATGTACCCTCGAGAGTATGTTTTCCAGAATCAGTAACGTACATCAGTATAAGGCCGTGGTCACACTTAACATATGAAAAATTGGTCCTAGTCTCTGGGCCGAGAGTCACACGAGTATTCTCTGTATGGTCATGACATCCATATGACATCCGTATACACGTATGGCTTTACATTTCTCACTGCTTTTCCCCATTGAATTTTATGGTTCAACAGGCTGAAATGAGGAAAATGGTTGTGTATTTCTCAAAAGCTACACTGATGGTCCATGTGGTGTCCAATTTTTTTCTCGCACCCATAGACTTACATTGCCGAAACTCAGGCGATATACGCGTACAATCGCAGCATGCACTCGCACTCTGAATACACTTGAGAAAAAAACAGTGATGGGAGCTGCCCCATAGATTAACAGTGGTCCGAGTGCTATGCAATGTTTTCTCGCATAGCACTCATCCGTACTCTACACTAGTGTGACCCCGGCCTAAAACACATTGTGCATCTATGAAATGTGTAGCTACAATGACTGTGCAGTGACAGTGGCAGTGATTGAAGCCGCTTAAAAATAAAAATATGACTAGGAAATAGATGTCTGATCATGTCAGTCCAACATCAATGGCCATGGCAGCAGCAGGACAGTCAACTATTATTAACTAGTGATGAGCAAGTGTGCTCGTTACTCGAGATTTCCAAGCATGCTTGTATTTTCTCCAAGTATCTTGGGCTTGCTCCTAGATTATGATTGTGTGGCCGCAGCTGTATGATTGGGGGTGACGAAGGAATCCAATTCTGAAACGCGTCAGGGTGTGCGCATTATTAGGATGAGGTGGCACCTTAAGGTATGGATCTCCATTGTTTTTGGCACTCTGCATGATGCACTTTGAATATTACATGGAGGTTTGGTTACTGTCAGTATTCCAGGTTTTCCAAATCACCTTGTGAATGATCTTGCCCTTTGTTAAGATGGAATTTGCTGTTTTTGGCTGCCCTACTTCCTGTTCGTTTGTTTAAAACCCCGTTCAGGTGTCAGCTTCCTTGCTGGAGTATTCTGCTTCTGTTCCCTTTCAGCTCAGCTGCTTGTTCTGAGTGTGCCTATACCCCTGGCTCTGGACATTCTCTGCATATGTAAGCTACACTCTCTATGTTATCATTAGTCTGTTGACTTTGGAACTTAACCCTTGGTTCACTCCTCCTGGTAAGAACTGTGTTTTTTTAACTGTTTCTGGACTGATTCTGGACTGCATGTTGCTACTTAATCCTTCACTTACTCCCCCCTGTGGGAGCTGTTGGAAACAACACCACTATAATACTTTAATGTGAACCTGTTTCTGGACTTACCCGTGGTTATGCCACATCTGGGATCTACTTGTGAACTAGTTTCTGGACTTACCCGTGTTCAAGCCATACCTGGGATTAACCTGTGGACTTGTTCTGGACTTCCCTGTGTTTACTTCATACCTAGATTTGACCTTTTCTGCACTGACAGTGTTTTGGATCTGCACCAAGTCACCTGTCACTCTCACCTTTTGATCACATTGCTGAGGACTCTGTCTTAAGAACTCTACCGTTTTGCTGAATATGTTTCAAGAACTTGCTACATTGCAGGTCACTGTGGGTTATCAGTATATTGCTTTGGGTGTTATTGCTGTTGTACAAATACACTATTTGCACTGAAGAAACCGTCTCTGTCTGTTCATTGCCCCACGCTATCAGTATCCTCAAGTTCCTACAATAGTATTACAAGATATTCAAGCCCCCCAAAAAAGTATTCTGTTGGGGCAATGACAGTGACACGGGTAGATAAGATGTTTGCTATGATCAACTCCTTACAGCAGGAGATGAAGGCTGTGCAAAATAAAATTTGAGACATGGACTCCCGGGCTGGCCACAATGCGCAGGTGTTTGGTCAGGCTCTCCAAGATTTACGTACCTTAATAGGAGCTCAGGAGACCTCACCTGCTCAGCATACACCACCCACCAGTATGCCTAAATTGCCTCCTTTCCGGTTTAATGGTGACCAAAGTCAATTCCGCGGGTTTGTTGATCAATGCATACCATTCTTTGATGTACATGCCTCCTACTACCGGACTGATAGATCTAAGGTATTATGTATTATTATGTTGTTGACATCACGGGCACTGGCTTGGGCAAATCCTATGGTTGAAAGTCGTGATGTCTGTCTAAATAATTTGGATGATTTTCTGGCAGCTATGGCACAAATGTTCGATGATCCCAACCGCCGTGCCACCACTGAAACTGCCTTGCTTTCCTTACGCCAGGGGAAACGTTCAGTCACAGAATATATTACTGAATTTAAGAGGTTAGTGGTGAATACCAACTGGGATAACAATGCTTTATTGCCAATTTTTAGGAAAGCATTGTCCAGTACAATAAAGGATGAGCTAGCTCGCTCAGAGTCTCCACAGGAGTTTGAGTTATTTTTACAACACTGTGTGCGTATTGATATCCGCCTAACTGAACGCAGACAAGAGAAATGGGCTGATTTAAATCCCATCACTAATTTTGCTCTTCCGTCTAGGGAAACTACCAGCAAGAACCCGCGGGAGGCTGAGGAGGTGCCTATGCATGTGGACTCAATACAAAAACGTAAGAGTAATGTACGCCGTGAATATCATTTTCGTGAGCACTTATGTTTTTATTGCGGTCAATCGGATCATTTCTTCATTAATTGTTCTAAATGTCCCAGGCGACCTAACAAGGTGTTGGCGGCAGTAGGGGATTATGACAATACGGACACTGAGTCAGTCAGAAGTTTCGGAGACCAGTTTATATCTAGATACTGTGGTTCCCCTAATAGAGATGTTGAATTCCCCTAAAGATCAAGGGGAGAAATACTCACATTGTTCTCTTCCTATTCAGATTCTGTGGGAGAGACAGTGGATACCAAGTTCTGCTATGATAGATTATAAATCCTATATAGAAAAGAAATACCAAAATATATTGATAATAACTCAAAAAAATAAATATTCAACAAAAAGCATATACCCCAAAGAGAATATTTACCAACAATAAATTCAAAAGAATTTTTTCATTAATAATTTTTATTATTTAAAAAGGACATAACACAATTAATAACATTTTTATTAAAATATACATATATACATATAATTAATCCAGAATAAAATACAGTTAGGGCCAGAAATATTTGGACAGTGACACAATTTTCGCGATTTGGGCTCTGCATGCCACCACATTGGATTTGAAATGAAACCTCTACAACAGAATTCAAGTGCAGATTGTAACGTTTAGTTTGAAGGGTTGAACAAAAATATCTGATAGAAAATGTAGGAATTGTACACATTTCTTTACAAACACTCCACATTTTAGGAGGTCAAAAGTAATTGGACAAATAGACATAACCCAAACAAAATATTTTTATTTTCAATATTTTGTTGCAAATCCTTTGGAGGCAATCACTGCCTTAAGTCTGGAACCCATGGACATCACCAAACGCTGGGTTTCCTCCTTCTTAATGCTTTGCCAGGCCTTTACAGCCGCAGCCTTCAGGTCTTGCTTGTTTGTGGGTCTTTCCGTCTTAAGTCTGGATTTGAGCAAGTGAAATGCATGCTCAATTGGGTTTAGATCTGGAGATTGACTTGGCCATTGCAGAATGTTCCACTTTTTGGCACTCATGAACTCCTGGGTAGCTTTGGCTGTATGCTTGGGGTCATTGTCCATCTGTACTATGAAGCGCCGTCCAATCAACTTTGCAGCATTTGGCTGAATCTGGGCTGAAAGTATATCCCGGTACACGTCAGAATTCATCCGGCTACTCTTGTCTGCTCTTATGTCATCAATAAACACAAGTGACCCAGTGCCATTGAAAGCCATGCATGCCCATGCCATCACGTTGCCTCCACCATGTTTTACAGAGGATGTGGTGTGCCTTGGATCATGTGCCGTTCCCTTTCTTCTCCAAACTTTTTTCTTCCCATCATTCTGGTACAGGTTGATCTTTGTCTCATCTGTCCATAGAATACTTTTCCAGAACTGAGCTGGCTTCTTGAGGTGTTTTTCTGCAAATGTAACTCTGGCCTGTCTATTTTTGGTATTGATGAATGGTTTGCATCTAGATGTGAACCCTTTGTATTTACTGTCATGGAGTCTTCTCTTTACTGTTGACTTAGAGACAGATACACCTACTTCACTGAGAGTGTTCTGGACTTCAGTTGATGTTGTGAACGGGTTCTTCTTCACCAAATTAAGTATGCGGCGATCATCCACCACTGTTGCCATCCGTGGACGCCCAGGCCTTTTTGAGTTCCCAAGCTCACCAGTCAATTCCTTTTTTCTCAGAATGTACCCAACTGTTGATTTTGCTACTCCAAGCATGTCTGCTATCTCTCTGATGGATTTTTTCTTTATTTTCAGCCTCAGGATGTTCTGCTTCACCTCAATTGAGAGTTCCTTTGACCGCATGTTGTCTGCTCACAGCAACAGCTTCCAAATGCAAAACCACACACCTGGAATCCACCCCTGACCTTTTAACTACTTCATTGATTACAGGTTAACGAGGGAGACGCCTTCAGAGTTAATTGCAGCCCTTAGAGTCCATTGTCCAATTACTTTTGGTCCCTTGAAAAAGAGGACGCTATGCATTACAGAGCTATGATTCCTAAACCCTTTCTACGATTTGGATGTGGAAACTATCATATTGCCGCTGGGAGTGTGCACTTTCAGCCCATATTATATATATAATTGTATTTCTGAACATGTTTTTGTAAACAGCTAAAATAACAAAACTTGTGTCACTGTCCAAATATTTCTGCCCCTAACTGTATATCATGAAATGAATACAATATAAACCAGTATGTGGGGGGGCTACGACACGCAAGAGCCAATCGATACAACAATCAATATTATATACCAAGTGGATACAAATATAATCAAATAAAATATATTAAATAAAATAATATCACGGCTCACATGTACATAAAATTATTAACAATAACATATACCAAATGTAAAAAATAATATACAATGAAAATAAATAAAAAATAATAATAAAGAAATATATGTATATATAATTCCCTACCAATTTAACCCCTTAGTGACAGAGCCAATTTGGTACTTAATGACCAGGCAAATTTTTGCAATTCTGACCACTGTCACTATATGAGGTTATAACTCTGGAACGCTTCAACGGATCCCGCTGATTCTGAGATTGTTTTTTCGTGACATATTGTACTTCATGTTAGTGGTAACATTTCTTCGATATTGCTTGCGATTATTTATGAAAAAAACGGAAATATGGCGAAAATTTTTAAAATTTAGCAATTTTCAAACTTTGTATTTTTATGCCCCTAAATCAGAGAGATATGTCACAAAAAATAGTTAATAAATAACATTTCCCACATGTCTACTTTACATCAGCACAATTTTGGAAACAAAATTTTTTTTTGTTAGGGAGTTATAAGGGTTAAAAGTTGACCAGCAATTTCTCATTTTTACAACACCATTTTTTTTTAGGGACAACATCACATTTGAAGTCATTTTGAGGGGTCTATATGATAGAAAATAATGAAGTGTGACACCATTCTAAAATCTACACCCCTCAAGGTTCTCAAAACCACATTCAAGAAGTTTATTAACCCTTTACGTGCTTCACAGGAACTGAAACAATGTGGAAGGAAAAAATGAACATTTAACTTTTTTTTGCAAACCTCTTAATTCAGAACCATTTTTTTTATTTTCACAAGTGTAAAAACAGAAATGTAACCATAAATTTTGTTACGCAATTTCTCCTGAGTACGCTGATACCCAATATGTGGGGGTAAACCACTGTTTGGGCGCACCGCAGAGCTTGGAAGAGACATGTCGCATTTGGAGAGCCCCTGATCTGCCTAAACAGTAGAAATCCCCCACAAGTGACCCCATTTTGGAAACTAGACCCCTTAAGGAGCATATCTAGATGTGTGGTGAGCACTTTGAACCCCCATGTGCTTTACAGAAGTTTATAATGTAGAGCCGTGAAAAAAAAATCGCATTTTTTTCTACAAAAATGATCTTTTTGCCCACAAATTTTTATTTTCACAAGGGTAACAGGAGAAATTAGACCACAAAAGTTGTTGTGCAATTTCTCCTGAGTACGATGATACCCAATATGTGGGGGTAAACCACTGTTAGGGCGCACCGCAGAGCTTGGAAGAGAAGGAGTGCCGTTTTACTTTTTCAATGTAGAATTGGCTGGAATTGAGATTGGACGCCATGTCGCGTTTGGAGAGCCCCTGATGTGCCTAAACAGTGGAAACCCCCCACAAGTGACACCATTTTGGAAACTAGACCCCTTAAGGAACTTATCTAGATGTGTGGCGAGCAATTTGAACCCCCATGTGCTTCACAGAAGTTTATAACGTAGAGCCGTGAAAAAAAAAATTGCATTTTTTCTACAAAAATGATCTTTTTGCCCACAAATTTTTATTTTCACAAGGTTAACAGGAGAAATTAGACCACTAAAGTTGTTGTGCAATTTCTCCTGAGTACGTCGATACCCAATATGTGGGGGTAAACCACTGTTTGGGCGCACCGCAGAGCTTGGAAGAGAAAGAGTGCCGTTTTACTTTTTCAATATAGAATTGGCTGGAATTGAGATCGGACGCCATGTCGCGTTTGGAGAGCCCCTGATGTGCCTAAACAGTAGAAATCCCCCACAAGTGACCCCATTTTGGAAACTAGACCCCCCATGGAACTTATCTAGATGTGTGGTGAGAACCTTGAATGCCCAAGTGCTTCACAGAAGTTTATAATGTAGAGCCGTGAAAACAAAAAAATTTTTTTTTTCCACAAAAAAGATATTGTAGCCCCCAAGTTTTTATTTTCACAAGGGTAACAAGAGAAATTCGACCCCAAAAGTTGTTGTCCAATTTGTCCTGAGTATGCTGGTACCCCATATGTGGGGGTAAACCACTGTTTGGGCGCACGGCAAAACTCGGAAGGAAGGAGCGCCGTTTTGGAATGCAGACTTTGATAGAATGGTCTGCGGGTATTATGTTGCGTTTGCAGAGCCCCTGATGTACCTAACCAGTAGAAACCCTCCACAAGTGACCCCATTTTGGAAACTAGACCCCCAAGGAACTTATCTAGATGTGTGGTGAGAACTTTGAATGCCCAAGTGCTTCACAGTGTTAGGACTGGCGGAACGCACCAAGACAGATGATAAAGGTGCGTTCGCAGTCCGGGGTCCACCGTGCAGGTGAGAACCTGCTGCTAGCAATTTGCAGACTGTATGGCGGTACACTAAAGTATACACGCGTGGGTTTAACCTCACCCAGCGTGAAGAAAGCGATCCTGTTAATTCACAGGACCGCAGTACCGCACAAGTGCGCGAGCAAGTGGTCAGCGGACTTAACCCCAGAAGGGATTGGAGCCCGATTAGACCCCTGCTGGCGCAACACCGCAACTGGGTGTGTAGAGAACCTTAGGAAATATATGTGCACAAGAGTGCGAGCGATGCCGCGCTGACGGACGCCACTAACCACCCAGACTCGGGTATGGAAAGCGCAAGGCAGGCGCACGGCGCCGTACTGGCAGGCACAGCTACAGGACGCTGTGATGTGTGACTAGTGCTGTAGGCTAAGTCGGGCGCTAGATAGCAGCCATACACCTTCCGCGAACAGACATTCAATAGGGAAGGGGTATCCAAGGACGACTTGCACTCACAACATACACACATAAGCAATTGTAAAACAATACTAGCGCATGGCCGTGCGGTCATGCGCAGTTTATATAGCAGCAGCACAGGAAGTGGCCACAGCACTTTTGCCCTTCTAGGACCTGCCAAGAGGACCAATGGAATGTGCTGCAGAGCCTGAGCACATGACCCTCGATCTCCAACGGGAGACCTTATGCTGGGCATGCTCAGTACGTGCAGACAAGGACTTAGTCCCAGAGACGTCCGCTCGCTGCTGACCAGCACTGACTTCAATGGCAGAGACTGGAGAAGCAGCAGTAACTCTCAGAACAGAGTGAGAATGAGCAAGACGCTGGGACCGACGTCTTTGCTGAGCAGACTCCACTGCGGCTGGACAAGAATGGGAGACCGCAGCGGAGGCGGCTCGAGATTCCCCCTGTGCAGAAGCGGGAACTCGACCCCTAACATTACCCCCCCCCTAGGGCCCCCCCCTCCTTGGGCCTCGCTACGTTCGAAGGCAGCAATGAGCTGCGGAGCCCGAATATACTCAGCAGGCTCCCAGGATCTATCCTCAGGGCCGTAACCCCTCCAGTCCACCAAATAAAATTTTTTGCCACGAACCACCTTGTACCCCAAGATCGCGTTCACCTCGTAATCGTCCGTAGACGAACCCGACGTCCCAGTAGATGACTCAGAAAACCGGGACATGTAGACGGGCTTAAGGAGGGACACATGAAAGGTGTCGGTGATACCCAGGCGTGGAGGAAGGGCCAGACGGTAAACCACAGGATTAACCTGTTCGAGAACCTTAAAAGGGCCTAAGTAGCGAGGTGCAAACTTGGTGGACTCAACTCGCAGCCTGATGTTACGGGCGGAGAGCCACACTAAGTCGCCAGGAGCAAAGGTTGGAGCGGGGCGCCGATGTGCGTCGGCGGAGGACCTCATTCTCTCCTTGGAAGCCTGAATAGCATCCTGAGTGCGATCCCAAATGTCCCGTGCCTCCACAGCCCAGTCTGCCACCCTGGAATCGGCGGAAGACACGGGCATGGGCACAGGTACCCTCGGATGCTGACCATAGTTAAGGAGGAATGGAGTCTGTCCAGTGGAATCAGCGACAGCATTGTTAAGAGCAAACTCCGCCCACGGTAGCAAAGATGCCCAGTCATCCTGCTTAGCAGAAACAAAATGTCGCAGATATGTGACCAAGGTCTGGTTGGCTCTCTCTACCAACCCATTCGTCTCGGGATGATAAGCCGAAGAGAGATTCAACTCGATACTGAGAAGACGACAAAGCTCTCTCCAGAACCGAGACGCAAACTGGGGACCTCGGTCACTGACAATTTTGTCTGGCATACCGTGAAGACGAAAGATGTGTTTGACAAACAACGCTGCCAAGGCCCGTGCAGAAGGTAACCGGGGAAGTGGCACCAAATGCACCATTTTAGAAAAATGGTCGGTGATTACCCAAATAATGGTACAGCCACGAGACTTGGGCAAACCCACAACAAAATCCATCCCGACCATCTCCCAGGGCCTGTCTGCCACCGGCAGAGGGTATAACAAACCAGCTGGCCGTTGTCGGGAAGACTTATTCTTGGCACAAGAGACACATGCCCGAACGTAGTCTCCGACGTCACGAACCATATGTGGCCACCAGTACGTCCTCGCCAGTAGCTCAGAGGTCCTTTTAGCCCCAAAGTGTCCACCCACTCTGGACGAATGAGCCCAAGAGAGAACCTCCGGACGCAAATTGATGGGAACAAAAGTCTTGCCCGGGGGCACAGACTCCAGCGAAACCGGAGCTACAGTTCTCAGACTCTCCGAAGGGACAATGAGCCGAGGCTCGTCCTCCTCCTCCTCAGCTGACACGAAGGAGCGAGAGAGAGCGTCGGCACGAATGTTCTTCTCCCCGGCGAGATAATGTAGGGTAAAGAGGAACCGGGAGAAAAACAAGGACCATCTGGCCTGACGAGAATTCAGCCGCTGGGCTGTTTGTAGATAGACCAAATTCTTGTGATCCGTGAAAACCTGGAATGGGAAGCGGGCACCCTCCAAGAGATGTCTCCACTCCGAAAAGGCCAACTTCATTGCCAACAACTCTCTATCCCCGATGGAGTAATTTCTCTCCGCTGGTGTGAAGGTCTTTGAGAAAAAGAAGCATGGATGCTTCCGACCCTGAGCATCCTTTTGATAGAGGACTGCTCCAGCGCCAACGGATGAGGCATCCACTTCCAGAAGGAATGGCTTACCCACATCGGGACGATGTAAGATAGGAGCGCTGGCAAAATGGGACTTTATAGAAGAGAAGGCCTTGGAGACCCCTTCGGACCACAATTTGGGATTCGCTCCCTTCTTGGTGAGGGATACCAAGGGAGCTACCAAAGTTGAAAAGTGGGGAATGAACTGGCGATAGTAATTTATGAACCCCATAAAGCGCTGCACCGCTTTAAGAGAATGGGGCTCCTGCCAGTCCATCACTGCTTGTAGTTTGGCAGGATCCATAGCCAATCCCTGGGCCGAGACGATATAGCCCAGGAAAGGCAAGGACTCCTGCTCGAACACACACTTCTCCAACTTTGCATATAAGGAATTCGCCCGTAGGAGTTCGAAGACTCTGCCAACATCTCTCCGGTGGGAGTCAATATCTGGAGAAAAGATGAGGATATCATCCAGATAGACTACGACCGAGGTGGAAAGCATATCCCGGAAGATATCGTTGACAAAGTCCTGAAAAACGGCTGGGGCATTACAGAGCCCGAAAGGCATCACCAGGTACTCATAGTGCCCATCCCTGGTATTGAAAGCCGTTTTCCATTCGTCCCCCTCACGGATGCGAATCAGATTGTAGGCACCCCGCAGATCTAATTTGGTGAAAATTTTAGCTCCCCTTAATCTGTCAAAGAGCTCCGATATCAGGGGCAACGGGTATTTGTTCTTAATAGTGATTGCATTGAGACCCCTGTAATCGATGCAAGGACGTAACTCCCCGTTCTTCTTCTGCACGAAGAAGAATCCCGCCCCTGCCGGAGACACTGACTTCCTTATAAATCCTCTTGCTAAATTCTCCTGAATGTATTGAGACATAGCCTCCGTCTCAGGAAGAGAGAGGGGATATACCCTTCCCCTAGGAGGTTCAGCTCCCGGCAAGAGGTCGATAGGACAGTCGTAAGGGCGATGGGGCGGTAGAGTCTCAGCAGCCTTTTTAGAGAACACGTCTGCATAACACCAATAATACCTGGGAAGTGACGAGAGATCTGCGGGTACCTGGGTAGAAGAGACCTGTACACACTCACTCACACATCTGCCCAAACATGACTTACTCCAGCCCAATATTTTCCCTGAGGACCACTCAATATGTGGCGAGTGGAAACGGAGCCAGGGTATTCCCAGCAAAATCTCATCCATTCCCTCAGGAAGGACAAGAAGGGAAATAATCTCCTGGTGGGAAGGAGACATGGACAGCGATAACGGGACTGTCTGGTGCGTGATTTGCAGTGGGAGTGTCGCCCCATTCACAACTCTAACCGTTATTGGTTTGGCGAGCATGACCAGTGGTATAGCATGACGTGTAGCAAAAGCAGAGGACATGAAACTTCCCTCTGCTCCTGAATCCACACAAAGCTCGACTGTAAGAGTGGAGGAGCCTAACAGGATTGTCCCTTTAAAGGACAGTTTGGAGGAGAATGCTGCTGTGTCTAGTGAACCTCCCCCAATGGCCACTAGACGCGATCGTTTCCCGACCGCCGCGGACATTTATTGGCGTAATGTCCATGTTGTCGACAGTTATTACAAACTACGGGTACTCGAGCGGCTAGAGATTTAGGTCCCGCTCGAGAAACCTCCATGGCCTCATGAGAATCTGACGCCAAGACAGGAGATTCCAGAGGTCTGGCGAAAGTTGGAGCCAGCCGAAACCTCTGCCTACACTGGGTCCGCTCCAACCTCCGCTCGTGAAAACGGAGGTCGATGCGGGTAGACACGGAAATAAGTTCCTCCAGTGTGGCCGGTATCTCCCTAGTGGCCAAGGCGTCTTTCACGTGGTCTGCCAGTCCCCTCCAGAACACCGGAATAAGAACTTTGTCTGGCCACTCTAACTCTGAAGCTAGAGTCCGGAACTGAATGGCAAACTGGCTGACCACGGAGGTACCCTGTGTAATGGACAACAATTGGAGTGCGGTGTCGTGGGTAACCCGAGGCCCTAAAAAGACCTGCTTCAGAGTGTCCAAGAAGAGAGGAGCACTCTGTACCACACGATCATCTCGCTCCCAGAGTGGCGTTGCCCACTCCAACGCCCTGCCCGACAAGAGAGATAGGATAAATCCCACTCTCGCCCGCTCCGTAGGAAAACGTGACGCCAGGAGCTCAAGATGTATAGAGCACTGACTCACGAATCCGCGACAAAGTTTACTGTCGCCAGCAAACTTGTCAGGTAGTGGGAGACGGGATAAAGTCGGAGCAGGGGTGGCAGTGGACAAACTGGCCGCGGCTACACTTGCAGCCTGCACAGCTACAGCAGTGACATCCACAGCTGAGGTTGTACGCTCAAGAGCCGCCAACCTTCCCTCCAGCTGCTGGATGTACCGCTGTAATCGCTGGTCGTCCGCCATTTTACTAGCCAGACCCTGGCGCTAGTATTCTGTTAGGACTGGCGGAACGCACCAAGACAGATGATAAAGGTGCGTTCGCAGTCCGGGGTCCACCGTGCAGGTGAGAACCTGCTGCTAGCAATTTGCAGACTGTATGGCGGTACACTAAAGTATACACGCGTGGGTTTAACCTCACCCAGCGTGAAGAAAGCGATCCTGTTAATTCACAGGACCGCAGTACCGCACAAGTGCGCGAGCAAGTGGTCAGCGGACTTAACCCCAGAAGGGATTGGAGCCCGATTAGACCCCTGCTGGCGCAACACCGCAACTGGGTGTGTAGAGAACCTTAGGAAATATATGTGCACAAGAGTGCGAGCGATGCCGCGCTGACGGACGCCACTAACCACCCAGACTCGGGTATGGAAAGCGCAAGGCAGGCGCACGGCGCCGTACAGGCAGGCACAGCTACAGGACGCTGTGATGTGTGACTAGTGCTGTAGGCTAAGTCGGGCGCTAGATAGCAGCCATACACCTTCCGCGAACAGACATTCAATAGGGAAGGGGTATCCAAGGACGACTTGCACTCACAACATACACACATAAGCAATTGTAAAACAATACTAGCGCATGGCCGTGCGGTCATGCGCAGTTTATATAGCAGCAGCACAGGAAGTGGCCACAGCACTTTTGCCCTTCTAGGACCTGCCAAGAGGACCAATGGAATGTGCTGCAGAGCCTGAGCACATGACCCTCGATCTCCAACGGGAGACCTTATGCTGGGCATGCTCAGTACGTGCAGACAAGGACTTAGTCCCAGAGACGTCCGCTCGCTGCTGACCAGCACTGACTTCAATGGCAGAGACTGGAGAAGCAGCAGTAACTCTCAGAACAGAGTGAGAATGAGCAAGACGCTGGGACCGACGTCTTTGCTGAGCAGACTCCACTGCGGCTGGACAAGAATGGGAGACCGCAGCGGAGGCGGCTCGAGATTCCCCCTGTGCAGAAGCGGGAACTCGACCCCTAACACACAGAAGTTTAGAATGCAGAGTCGTGAAAATAAAAAATATTTTTTTTTCCACAAAAAAGATATTGTAGCCCCCAAGTTTTTATTTTCACAAGGGTAACAGGAGAAATTGGACTGCAATAGTTGTTGTCCAATTTATCCCGAGTACGCTGATGCGCCATATGTGGGGGTAAACCACTCTTTGGGCGCACGGCAGAGCTCGGAAGGGAAGGAGCGCCTTTTTGGAATGCAGACTTTGATAGAATGGTCTGTGGGCATTATGCTGCGATTGCAGAGCCCCTGATATACCTAAACTGTAGTAACCCCCCACAAGTGACCCAATTTTGGAAACTAGACCCCCCAAGGAACTTATCTAGATGTGTGGTGAGAACTTTGAATGCCCAAGTGCTTCACAGAAGTTTAGAATGCAGAGTCGTGAAAATAAAAAATATTTTTTTTTTTCACAAAAAAGATATTGTAGCCCCCAAGTTTTTATTTTCACAAGGGTAACAAGAGAAATTGGACCCCAGAAGTTGTTGTCCAATTTATCCCGAGTACGCTGATGCTCCATATGTGGGGCTAACCCACTGTTTGGGCGCACGGCAGAGCTCAGAAGGGAGGGAGCACCATTTGACTTTTTGAGCGCAAAATTGGCTGTCGTGTTTGGAGACCCCCTGATGTACCTAAACAGTGGAAACCCCCCAATTCTAGCTCCAACCCTAACCCCAACACACCCCAAACCCTAATCCCAACCTGTTCCATAATCCTAATCACTAACCCTAACCATAATCACAACCCTTACCCCAAAACAACCCTAATGTCAACCCTAACCATAACCCTAATCAAAACCCTAAATCCAACACACCCCTAATCCTAATCTCAACCCTAACCTCAAACCTCACCCTAATCCCAATACACCCCTAATCACAACCCTAACCTTAACCCTAATCCCAAACCTAACCCTAATCCCAAGCGTAACCCTAATGCCAACCCTAACCCTAATACCAACCCTAATCCAAACCCTAACCCTAATCCCAGCTCTAACCCTAACTTTAGCCCCAACCCTAGCCCTAACTTTAGCCCCAACCCTAACCCTAGCCCTAAGGCTACTTTCACACTTGCGTCGTTTGGCATTCCGTCGCAATCCGTCGTTTTGGACAAGAAACGGATCCTGCAAATATGCCCGCAGGATGCGTTTTTTGCCCATAGACTTGTATTGCCGACGGATCGTGACGGATGGCCACACGTCGCGTCCGTCGTGCACTGGATCAGTTGTGTTTTGGCGGAGCGTCAGCACAAAAAAAGTTCAATGAAACGTTTTTTTGTACGTCGCATCCGCCATTTCTGACCGCGCATGCGTGGCCGTAACTCCACCCCCTCCTCCCCAGGACATAGATTGGGCAGCGGATGCGTTGAAAAACTACAGCTGCTGCCCACGTTGTGCACAATTTTCACAATGTGCGTCGGTATGTCGGGCCGATGCATTGCGACGGCCCCGTACCGACGTAAGTGTGAAAGAAGCCTAACCCTAAATTTAGCCCCAAACCTAACCCTAAATTTAGCCCAAACCCAAACCCTATATTTAGCCCCAACCCTAGCCCTAACCCTAGCCCTACCCCTAACCCTAACCTAACCCTACCCCTACCCCTAACCCTACCCCTAACCCTACCCCTAACCCTAACCTAACCCTACCCCTAACCCTAACCTAACCCTACCCCTAACCCTACCCCTAACCCTACCCCTAACCTAACCCTACCCCTAACCCTAACCCTACCTCTACCCCTAACCCTAACCCTACCCCTACCCCTAACCCTACCCCTAACCCTAACCCTAACCCTACCCCTAACCCTAACCCTACCCCTACCCCTAACCCTACCCCTAACCCTAACCCTACCCCTAACCCTAATTTTAGCCCCAACTGCTGTTCTCCTGCCGGCCGGCAGATGGAGACAGATGGCGGGCGCACTGGGCATGCGTCCGCCATGTTCTTCTGCCGGCGGCCAGGAGGAGCAGCAAGAAGATCCAGGGACACAGGTGAGTATTGCAGGGTCCCCGAATCCCCCTATTTCTCTGTCCTCTGATGTGCGATCACATCAGAGGACAGAGAATTACACTTTACTTTTTTTTTTTTTTTTTGCGGTCGCCGGTAAACAGTTAATCGATCGCAAAACAGGGGTCGGTAAAACCGACCCCGATCATGCTCTTTGGGGTCTCGGCTACCCCCGGCAGCCGAGACCCCAAAGATTCTCCCGGTGCCGGCCGGCGGGCGCACTGCGCATACGCCCGCCATTTTAAAGATGGCGGCGCCCACCGGGAGACACGAGGAGCATCGGGGGAGCTAGGTGAGTATTGGGGGGCCACCTGGGACCCCTTTTCTCTGTCCTCCGATGTGCGATCACATCGGAGGACAGAGAAATTAAAAAGAGATCGCTTTTTTTTTTTTTGCGATCGCCGGTAAACGGTTAATTACCGGCGATCGCAAATGCGGGGTGGGTTAAAAACCCCCCGAATCATGTTCTCTGGGGTCTCGGCTACCCCCGGCAGCCGAGACCCCGGAGAAAATCGGCCTGTGGGGGGCGCTATTGACTTTTTCCACAGCGCCGTTAATTAACGGCGCTGTGGTTTAAGTACCCTTAGCGGCCGCCGTTAAAAGGCGTATCGGCGGTTGCTAAGGGGTTAAACCTGCGCACATAAACCAAATAAATAAATATTTAAATGAGATCCGACACTCGTCAAATGCATATCGACACAAAAGGGCCTATAATTGATGCATCATTGGCAAACTGACAATAAATATATAAACCAAAAATGTGAAAAAACTGTGAAAAATAAATATGTGAAAAATAACTATATTAAAAAATTGCTATAAATCATATAAAAAAGAAAAAAAGAAAAGTGTATGTGATTGTAAATTAATGAAGATATCTGATGTAAATATGATTAAAAAGTGATCAAAATAAATGTGATAAATAGTATGTGGCAAAATAATTAATTAATATTTATACATATCATTATAATAGATATGTTGTGTAATGAAATGGGTGAAGCATTATATTGTCAATCCAATGATGCAGCAAAAAAGGTATATAAGGAAATATGATAATATATAGAGTGTATATTGTAATCAATAATCAGTAATATATCGGAAGTATTGGAATAGCATTTGACAACGAAGCGGTTGCGAAACGTGCGTTGGAGTGGTGTGTGAGGGGGCTGTGACACGCATATGCTGGTTGGTATACACGGCTTATAAGTTTCCTTGCTGTTTTATTTGTGCTCATTTTCTACTTATATCACTGTTATTATTATCTTGTGCAGTACTTTTTATGAGTTTGGATTTTGTCAAATGCTATTCCAATACTTCCAATATATTACTGATTATTGATTACAATATACACTCTATATATTATCATATTTCCTTATATACCTTTTTTGCTGCATCATTGGATTGACAATATAATGCTTCACCCATTTCATTACACAACATATCTATTATAATGATATGTATAAATATTAATTAATTATTTTCCCACATACTATTTATCACATTTATTTTTATCACTTTTTAATCATATTTACATCAGATATCTTCATTAATTTACAATCACATACACTTTTCTTTTTTTCTTTTTTATATGATTTATAGCAATTTTTTAATATACCGTATATACTCGAGTATAAGCCGACCCGAGTATAAGCCGACCCCCCTAATTTTGCCACAAAAAAACTGGGAAAACGTATTGACTCGAGTATAAGCCTAGGGTGGAAATGCAGCATTTACCGGTGAATTTCAAAATTAAAAATAGATCATTATTTCCCCATAGCTGTGCCATATAGTGCTCTGCACCGTTCATTATTTCCCCATAGCTGTGCCATACAGTGCTCTGCACCGTTCATATTTCCCCATAGCTGTGCCATATACGGTGCTCTGCACCGTTCATTGTGCCCCATAGATGTGCCATATACGGTGCTCTGCACCGTTCACTGTGCCCCATAGATGTGCCTTATACGGTGCTCTGCACCGTTCACTGTGCCCCATAGATGTGCCATATACGGTGCTCTGCACCGTTCATTGTGCCCCATAGATGTGCCATATACGGTGCTCTGCACCGTTCACTGTGCCCCATAAATGTGCCATATACGGTGCTCTGCACCGTTCACTGTGCCCCATAGATGTGCCACATACGGTGCTCTGCACCGTTCACTGTGCCCCATAGATGTGCCATATACGGTGCTCTGCACCGTTCACTGTACCCCATAGATGTGCCATATACGGTGCTCCGCACCGTTCATTGTGCCCCATAGCTGTGCCATATACGGTGCTCCGCACCGTTCATTGTGCCCCATAGATGTGCCATATACGGTGCTCCGCACCGTTCACTGTGCCCCATAGATGTGCCATATACGGTGCTCTGCACCGTTCACTGTGCCCCATAGATGTGCCATATACGGTGCTCTGCACCGTTCACTGTGCCCCATAGATGTGCCATATACGGTGCTCTGCACCGTTCATTGTGCCCCATAGATGTGCCATATACGGTGCACCGCACCGTTCATTGTGCCCCATAGATGTGCCATATACAGTGCTCTGCACCGTTCATTGTGCCCCATAGATGTGCCATATACGGTGCTCTGCACCGTTCATTGTGCCCCATAGATGTGCCATATACGGTGCTCTGCACCGTTCACTGTGCCCCATAGATGTGCCATATACGGTGCTCTGCACCGTTCACTGTGCCCCATAGATGTGCCATATACGGTGCCCTGCACCGTTCACTGTGCCCCATAGATGTGCCATATACGGTGCCCTGCACCGTTCACTGTGCCCCATAGATGTGCCATATACGGTGCCCTGCACCGTTCACTGTGCCCCATAGATGTGCCATATACGGTGCCCTGCACCGTTCACTGTGCCCCATAGATGTGCCATATACGGTGCCCTGCACCGTTCACTGTGCCCCATAGATGTGCCATATACGGTGCTCTGCACCGTTCATTGTGCCCCATAGATGTGCCATATACGGTGCCCTGCACCGTTCACTGTGCCCCATAGATGTGCCATATACGGTGCTCTGCACCGTTCATTGTGCCCCATAGATGTGCCATATACGGTGCCCTGCACCGTTCACTGTGCCCCATAGATGTGCCATATACGGTGCTCTGCACCGTTCATTGTGCCCCATAGATGCTCCACATTAATCTGTGCTGCCGCTGCTGCTGCTGCAATAAAAAAAAAAAACACATACTCACCTCCCTTGATTGCAGCTCCCGGCGTCTCGTTCCGGCGCCTCCATCTTCCCGGCGTCTCTGCGCTGACTGATCAGGCAGAGGGCGCCGCGCACACTATATGCGTCATCGCGCCCTCTGCCTGAACAGTCAGAGCGCAGACGCCGGGAAGATGGAGGCGCCGGCCGGGAAGATGGAGCGACGCTCGGCGGCTGGAACGAGGACAGGTGAATATGCTATACTTACCTAGTCCTGGCGATCCTCGCGCTGTCCCTCTGCCTGGTCTTCGGTGCCGCAGCTTCTTTCTCTATCAGCGGTCACCGGCACCGCTGATTAGAGGAATGAATAGGCGGCTCCACCCCTATGGGAGGTGGAGCCGCTTATTCATTTCTGTAATGAGCGGTCCCACGTGACTGCTGAAGAGGGGAAGAAGCTGCAGCACAGAAGACCGTGGGACGGCATGGACAGCGCGAGGATCGCTGGGACTAGGTAAGTATGCCTCAGCGCCCTCTCCCCCTCACCCGCCGACCCTGCCACCCACCTTGACTCGAGTATAAGCCGAGAGGGGCACTTTCAGCCCAAAATTTTGGGCTGAAAATCTCGGCTTATACTCAAGTATATACGGTAGTTATTTTTCACATATTTATTTTTCACAGTTTTTTCACATTTTTGGTTTATATATTTATTGTCAGTTTGCCAATGATGCATCAATTATAGGCCCTTTTGTGTCGATATGCATTTGACGAGTGTCGGATCTCATTTAAATATTTATTTATTTGGTTTATGTGCGCAGGTTTAAATTGGTAGGGAATTATATATACATATACTGTATTTCTTTATTATTATTTTTTATTTATTTTCATTGTATATTATTTTTTACATTTGGTATATGTTATTGTTAATAATTTTATGTACATGTCAGCCGTGATATTATTTTATTTAATATATTTTATTTGATTATATTTGTATCCACTTGGTATATAATATTGATTGTTGTATCGATTGGCTCTTGCGAGTCGTAGCCCCCCCACATACTTATATTGTTTATATTGTATTCATTTCATGATATATTTTATTCTGGATTAATTATATGTATATATGTATATTTTAATAAAAATGTTATTAATTGTGTTATGTCCTTTTTAAATAATAAAAATTATTAATGAAAAAATTCTTTTGAATTTATTGTTGGTAAATATTCTCTTTGGGGTATCTGCTATGATGGACTCTGGAGCAGGTGGGAATTTCATGGATTCTTCTTTTGCCAGGGAAATTGGTATTAAGACACAACTAAGAGCCTCACCATTCACCATTGAAACGGTGAATGGTTCTCCATTAGTTTCTGGACCAGTAGACTGGGAGACGGTGCCTCTGAAGTGTAAGATGGAATCAGACTATCAGGAAACCCTCTCATTTATGTTAATATCTTCTCCTCATTTTCCCGTAATTTTAGGAATTCCCTGGTTACGGTAAAAAAAATCCAAACATCAATTGTGAAACCAAGGAGTTATCCTTTCTCCTGAAGTGTAGTCCTACCATCAGTCCAACGGTAACGGTTCCAGTTACCCAGAATTTGGAGGAAACACAGGTATCTACTCTCCCTGTGGTTTACCAGGAATTCTTGGACGTTTTTGACAAGAGGAAGGCAGACCAACTCCCTCCACATAGACCATATGACTGCCACATAGAACTGCTTCCTGCTTCAGTGATTCTTTTTGGCCATGTTTACCCTTTGGCAGCTCCAGAATTAAAGACATTACGAGAATTCATAGATGAGAATTTAGCCAAGGGGTTTATCCGACCATCTTCCTCACCAGTGGGAGCTCCCATATTCTTTGTAAAGAAGAAAGATGGGATTCTAAGACCTTGTATTGACTACCGGGAGCAAAATAAGGTAACCATTCGTAACAGGTACCCGTTGCCGCTAATTCCTGAACTGTCAGAGAGAGTTTGCCAAGCTAAAATATTTACCAAATTAGATCTTCGCGGGGCATATAATTTACTCCGTATACGTCCTGGAGACGAATGGAATACAGCTTTCAGATGCCGGTATGGACATTCTGAATATTTAGTGATGTCATTCGGACTCTGTAATGCTCCTGCTGCTTTCCAACACTTAGCCAACGATATTTTCAGGAATTTACTGGATCATTATGTAGTAATTTACCTGGATGACATCTTGATTTTCTCTGATTCCCTACAGGAACATCAGGAACATGTTAAGACCGTGCTCAGACGTTTGAGAGATAATCATTTGTACATCAAACTTGAAAAGTGTGAATTAATTTGCTCCAAAATTTAATTTTTAGGCTATGTTATTTCTCCCCAGGGATTATATATGGAGTCCAGCAAGATCCAGGCGATCATAGATTGGACGGTACCAGGAAATGTTAGAGGTACAACTATTCATTGGTTTTGCTAACTTTTACAGACGTTTTATCCGGAATTTTTCGGAAATTGTCCGTCCCATAACTCTCCTCACTAAAACGGGAAAGAAGTTTGTATGGTCTTCACAAGCCCAGGGAGCCATTGACCACCTCAAGGTTTGTTTTACCACGGCTCCGATATTGACGCATCCGGATCCTGCACTGACTTTTGTTGTGGAGGTGGAAACTTCTGACTGTGCACTGGGAGAAATCCTCTCACAACGATCCGGAGACAAAGGTTTGCTGCCACCGTGTGCCTTTTTTTCTCGCAGGGTATCATCTGCTGAACTGAACTATGATATTGCAGATAAGGAAATTTTGGCAATCGTCTCCGCCTTTTAGGAATGGAGACACCATTTTCAGGGTGCAACTCAACAGGTAGTAGTGCTCACATATCACCGTAATTTGGACTTCCTTAAGTCCGCCAGATGTCTCTCTCCTCGACAAGCTAGGTGGAGTTTGCTCTTGAACCAGTTTGATTTTATTATGTCGTACATCCCAGGTTCACATAATGGAAAAGCCAATGCATTATCCCGAATCCACACGATGGACTCTGTGCCTGGGACCCGATCTAAAACCATCTTGTCTGATACCAATTTCATAGGAATGCTCCAGGACCGGGACTTGTGGGAGCAGTTCAAGCTGGCCTATGATGGTCACGTATTTCTTGCTGCCCCACCTGACAATGTGAATCTTGTCTTTCAGAATGGTGTATGGCATATAGATCGATGTATTTATGTCCCAGAGGCTGTGAGACTTTGAATTCTCAAATTGGTCCACTACTCCGTTTTGGCTAGACATAGGGGGGTGCAGAAGATGCAGGAATGTTTAAGTTGTTTTTTCTGGTGGCCTACCTGCTTGAAAGATGTGAACGACTATGTCCGCTCTTGTGAGGTTTGTGCCCGGTACAAAGTTCCTCACGTTTCACCTACTGGCCTTCTTAAGCCACTACCCATACCATCTCGCCCTTGGGGGTCTATTTTGATGGACTTTATTGTTGAGATACCCACCTCTGGCAGTAAAAATACTATTTTGGTGGTAGTGCACTGTTTAACGAAAGCTGCTCATTTTATTCCTTGGACTGGTCTTCCCTCAGCTACAGAGACAGTGGATCTGGTTATCCAGAATGTTTTTCAGCTGCATGGGGTACCAGATGAGATCATCTCTAACTGGGGAATAAAATTTACCTCTAAGTTTTGGAAATAATTTTGTTATGTGCTCCACATTAATGTTTGCTTGTCTTCTGCATACAACCCTCAGACCAACGGGAAGACCGAATGGACCAATCAAGTCTTGGAGCAATATCTACAATGTTATGTCAGTCATTTGCAGGATGATTCGCTGAAGCTACTTCCTTTAGCGGAATATTCGTATAACAACTCACAGAGCAGTTCCAAGAAGGTCATGCCTTTTTTTTGCCAATCTGGGATATCATCCAAATATTTTGCCTAGGTCCCCGGTTGCTACTTTGGTACTGGCAGTTCAAGACAGAGTGGCGGTGCTGCAATGTAATCTCGAAGTTTTGAAATACTCTCTGACCATAGGACAGGAGCGTTATAAGAAGTCGGCTGATAGATTCCGGAAACCGGCACCTATGTACACGATAGGAGACTCGGTTTGGTCGTCCACCATGAATCTAAGATTGGGTATTCCTTTGCAGAAACTGGGACAAAAGTTCATTGGTCCATTCAAAATGACCGAGATTGTGAGCTCTGTTGCTTGTCGGCTGAAGCTACCACAAACTCTAAAGGTACATCCAGAATTTCATGTTTCTTTATTAAAGCCGGTTTGTCTTAACACATTTCAGGGACGTACCGTACCTCCTCCTCCATCAGTGTTGGCTGATGGCGAAGAACAATTTGTGGTACAGGACATTATTGATTCAAGACTTCATAGGAACCAGCTTCAGTATCTAGTTAGATGGCAAGGTTACTCTCCTGAAAACGATTCTTGGGAACCAGTAAGTAACATCAATGCTCCCCTGAAGGTTGCTCAGTTTCATTGTAGCTACCCAGATAAGCCTGGTCCAGGACCGTCCTGAGGCCGCTTTTTGGTGGGGGAAGTAATGTCAGCATTTCGGGTTTTCCAAGTCACCTTGTGAATGATCTTGCCCTTTGTTAAGATGGAGTTTACTGTTTTTGTCTGCCCTACTTCCTGCTCGTTTGTTTAAAACCCTGCTCAGGTGTCAGCTTCCTTGCTGGAGTATTCTGCTTCCGTTACCCTTCAGCTCAGCTGCTTGTTCTTAGTGTGCTTCTACCCATGGCTCTGGATATTCTCTGCATGTTATCTTTAGTCTGTTGACTTTGGAACTTAACCCTTGGTTCACTCCTCCTGGTAAGAACTGTGTTTCTGAACTGTGTTTCTGGACTGTGTGTTGCTACTTATTCCTTCATTACTCCCCTGGTGGGAGCTGCTGGAACCAACACCAGTATAATACTTTAATGTGAACCTGTTTCTGGACTTACCCATGTTCCTGCCACATCTGAGATCAACTTATGAACTAGTTTCTGGACTTACCCATGTTCATGTCATACCTGGGATTAACCTGAGGACTTGTTCTGGACTTCCCTGTGTTTACTACATACCTGGATTTGACTCTTTCTACACCACCAGTGTTTTGATCTGCACCACATCACCAGTTACTCACCTTTTGATCACCTTGCTGAGGACACTGTCTTAAGAACTCTGCCGTTTTGCTGTATATGTTTCAAGGACTTGTTTCATTGCAGATCACTGCGGGTTATCGGCATATTGTTTTGTGTGTTATCTGCTGTTGTAGAAATACATTATTTGCACTAAAGAAACCCATCTCAGTCTGTTCATTGCCCAACGCTACCAGAATCCTCGAGTTCCTACAATAGTATTACAGTTGTGTTTCAAACTGTAAATATGTTGACTAGAGTTGAGCGACCTTGACCTTTTTAGAGTCGAGCCGGGTTTCGCGAAACCCGACTATCTCAAAAGTCGGGTCGAGTGAAATCGGCCGATTATTACGTAAAGTCGGGATCGACCGAAACACGAAACCCAATGCAAGTCAATGGGGCAGCATAGTCGGCAGTGAGTGGGGGCCAGGAAAACACCTAGAGTGCCCATTTTAATGTCAAAACCATCCATTCTTCTTAATGAAGCTTGTCAAGCGTAATTTACCTTATAATAATTGGAAGGCATTTGAAATTGGGGGTCATTTGGCTAAAGTTGTGGTGGGTAGGGCTGGTTCAAGTAATTAGTGGGCCCAGGAAATCTGGACCACGTCACGGCAGTGGAGCAGGGAGAGGTAAGTATTTCAACTTTGCAAGTGCTGTGAACCTGAGCAAGCAGGGGGGGCCCACTCGTTGGCATTGGCACTGGCACAGGGCCCCTCAAAGTACAGCGGTGTGTTTGCACGGCGGGGGCGCCTCCCACCGGCAGCAACACTTTTGCGTACTATGAGAGGCCCTGTGCCAGTGACGTCGCCAACTAGTATTCCTCCCCCCACCTGAAGAAGGAACCTGCACTTTCATCTGCACCTTCCTCTTTGTCCCCGTAAAAGGAAAGGTATGGTCTGCGGGAAGAGCAACCTGACTTTCAGCAGGGTCACAATGTTGTTGTGTAGCGTGCACGGGGAATGTTGCGTTATGGGTCAATGTACCAGCAGACTCATCTATCACTGGCTGGGCAATGGGCAGGATGAGGAGGAAACACAGATATAGGCCCAAAGAATAAAGTTGGCTAAATGCAGTTCAAAATTGGTAACACAGGAATAACCAGGGGGCATTGCAGTGGAGGACAACTGGAATGAGAGGCTGACACAGAGAGTAGGCCCAAATCAGTAAGTAGTCGAAATGCAGTTCAAAATTGGCAACCGTAGTAAACAGGCGGTACAGCTTTGTTCAGTGGAGGAGAACAGCAAGAAGTGGCAGACACCGATAGTAGGCCCCAACCCAACTAGTAGGCCAAATGCAGTCTAACATTAACAACTACTTAACGAGCGCCTGAAAACGGAATTTCAGGACAGGAAACCAGGAGAACAGCAAGGAGTGGCAGACACCGATAGTAGGCCCCAAACCAACTAGTACGCCAAATGCAGTTGTTCCGTTTAACCACAATTTAATGAGAGCCTGAAGATAGAAGTTCAGGAAAGGCAACCTGGAGAACACCTTGGAGTGGAACACACCATCTCTCTACACCCCATACCCAATTTGTAGGCCTAATGCAGTGTAATTTCCAAGAACTACTAAACGAGAGCCGGAAGATCGAAGCTCAGGAAAGGCAACCTGGAGAACACCTTGGAGTGGAACACACCATCTCTCTACACCCCATACCCAATTTGTAGGCCTAATGCAGTGTAGTTTCCAACAACTACTAAACGAGAGCCGGAAGATCGAAGCTCAGGAAAGGCAACCTGGAGAACACCTTGGAGTGGAACACACCATCTCTCTACACCCCATACCCAATTTGTAGGCCTAATGCAGCGTAGTTTCCAACAACTACTGAACGAGAGCCGGAAGATCGAAGCTCAGGAAAGGCAACCTGGAGAACACCTTGGAGTGGAATACACCATCTCTCTACACCCCATACCCAATTTGTAGGCCTAATGCAGTGTAAATTCCAAGAACTACTAAACGAGAGCCGGAAGATCGAAGCTCAGGAAAGGCAACCTGGAGAACACCTTGGAGTGGAACACACCATCTCTCTACACCCCATACCCAATTTGTAGGCCTAATGCAGCGTAGTTTCCAACAACTACTAAACGAGAGCCGGAAGATCGAAGCTCAGGAAAGGCAACCTGGAGAACACCTTGGAGTGGAACACACCATCTCTCTACACCCCATACCCAATTTGTAGGCCTAATGCAGTGTAGTTTCCAAGAACTACTAAACGAGAGCCGGAAGATCGAAGCTCAGGAAAGGCAACCTGGAGAACACCTTGGAGTGGAACACACCATCTCTCTACACCCCATACCCAATTTGTAGTCCTAATGCAGTGTAGTTTCCAAGAACTACTAAACGAGAGCCGGAAGATCGAAGCTCAGGAAAGGCAACCTGGAGAACACCTTGGAGTGGAACACACCATCTCTCTAAACCCCATACCCAATTTGTAGGCCTAATGCAGCGTAGTTTCCAACAACTACTAAACGAGAGCCGGAAGATCGAAGCTCAGGAAAGGCAACCTGGAGAACACCTTGGAGTGGAACTCACCATCTCTCTACACCCCATACCCAATTTGTAGGCCTAATGCAGTGTAGTTTCCAAGAACTACTAAACGAGAGCCGGAAGATCGAAGCTCAGGAAAGGCAACCTGGAGAACACCTTGGAGTGGAACACACCATCTCTCTACACCCCATACCCAATTTGTAGGCCTAATGCAACGTAGTTTCCAACAACTACTAAACGAGAGCATGAAGATCGAAGCATTGGCGAGGAAACCTGGGGAACACCTTGGAGTGGAACACACCATCTCTCTCCACCCCATACCCAATTTGTAGGCCTAATGCAGCCTACTTTCCGACAACTACTAAACGAGAGCATGAAGATCGAAGCTCAGGAAAGGCAACCTGGGGAACACCTTGGAGTGTAACAAACCCTCTCTCTACACCACGGAAGGGCTGATTCTTAGGAAGGAAGGCTGTCGGAAAGAAGCAGGGCGCGTCCGAGGGTGATTATATTCTTATTAGGTATATACTCACCCTCGGACGCGCCCTGCTTCTTTATTTGTAATGAATGTTTATTTGCAATGTGGTTTTGACTTACTCTATTTTTTTGGTAAATAATGATTTTATTATTTTCATTGTTTTGCATCTTCTTGGCAATAATATAAAGAAGACGCGACAGGACAACACTCGGTGGATGCCATATCTGTGTTTTAAATTGAAAAAAACTACAAGTTATTGTAGCTGGTGGCCATTTTTAGTACTGTACCAGATTTTTGTTGTATGTGTTTGTTTTTAATGTTAAAATGTCTGCATTTGATATCTCTCCAGTATTTTCTTTCTTATAAGCAAAATACTTATTTTTATATTTTCTGATGTTGGTTCAAGGGGTACACGGGCAGCAGTAGACAGGTCAGTGGAGGCCTAGTGGAAGGAGGGACCGCAGACAGGCTTCGAAGCCCTAACATAATAAATTGGGCTGGCTGTAGGCAATTTAAAATTGGTTCCAGGGGAACACGGGCAGCAGTAGACAGGTCAGTGGAGGCCTAGTGGAAGGAGGGACCGCAGACAGGCTTCGAAGCCCTAACATAATAAATTGGGCTGGCTGTAGGCAATTTAAAATTGGTTCCAGGGGAACACGGGCAGCAGTAGACAGGTCAGTGGAGGCCTAGTGGAAGGAGGGACCGCAGACAGGCTTCGAAGCCCTAACATAATAAATTGGGCTGGCTGTAGGCAATTTAAAATTGGTTCCAGGGGAACACGGGCAGCAGTAGACAGGTCAGTGGAGGCCTAGTGGAAGGAGGGACCGCAGACAGGCTTCGAAGCCCTAACATAATAAATTGGGCTGGCTGTAGGCAATTTAAAATTGGTTCCAGGGGAACACGGGCAGCAGTAGACAGGTCAGTGGAGGCCTAGTGGAAGGAGGGACCGCAGACAGGCTTCGAAGCCCTAACATAATAAATTGGGCTGGCTGTAGGCAATTTAAAATTGGTTCCAGGGGAACACGGGCAGCAGTACACAGGTCAGTGGAGGCCTAGTGGAAGGAGGGACCGCAGACAGGCTTCGAAGGCCTAATATAAGAAAAATGTCAATACAATGGTATTGACAGTGCCAAACATTGAAGGATGTCAGCGCATAGACTAAACATTGGTGGAGCTGTGAGAGAAAATTTTGCAAGTCGTAGAGCACTGTTTGACCTGGGGGGGGACTGTCTTGTGGCCGGCCGTACAGGCCCAGGGCCCCTCATATTACAACGGTGTGTCTGACGTTGGGTGCGCACCACCACCGCCAGACACTTTATTGTACTATGAGGGACCTAGTGGCAGTGCCGTCGACCAAAAGCGGGCACACCCACCTCTTCAGACAAACAGTACTCTCACGGGTGCTGGCGCCAAGTGGCGATACCACGGCCCCGTGTGGGGACTTTGGCCATTTAGGGAGGTGTTAACATGTCGGATGCTGGACAATCAGGTGCTGCAAATTACGAGATTGGAAAAGTCGTTCAGAATAGTCCACAGGCAAGACCTTTACATAGGAAAGCTAGGTGTCAGCCGGGCAAGGTGGGGCAAAAGATTTCAAAATCCAGTTGTGGTTCATTTTAATGAAGGTTAGATCATCTACATTTTGGGTAGCCAGACGAGTCCTTTTTTCTGTTAGTATTGAACCTGCAGCACTGAATACTCTTTCTGATAGGACACTAGCTGCCGGGCAAGCAAGCTCCTGCAATGCATATTCTGCCAATTCTGGCCAGGTGTCTAATTTTGATGCCCAGTAATCAAGTGGGAATGACGGTTGAGGGAGAACATCGATAAGGGATGAAAAATAGTTTGTAACCATACTGGACAAATGTTGTCTCCTGTCACTTTGAATTGATGCTGCAGTACCTGTCCTGTCTGCGGTCATAGCAAAATCACTCCACAACCTGGTCAGAAAACCCCTCTGGCCAACGCCACTTCTGATTTCTGCCCCTCTAACTCCTCTGGTCTGCTGGCCCCTGCAGCTCGTGTGAGAACGATCATGGGCGCTGTGTGCAGGGAATGCCAGAAGCAAATGGTCAACAAGAGTTGATTGTTTGGTTGCTAATATTAGTTCCAAGTTCTCATGTGGCATTATATTTTGCAATTTGCCTTTATAGCGAGGATCAAGGAGGCAGGCCAACCAGTAATCGTCATCGTTCATCATTTTAGTTATGCGTATGTCCCTTTTGAGGATACGTAAGGCATAATCCGCCATGTGGGCCAAAGTTCCAGTTCTCAAATCTCCAGTTGTGCTTGGTTGAGGGGCAGTTTCAGGCAAATCCACGTCACTTGTGTCCCTCCAAAAACCAGAACCCGGCCTTGCCGCGCCACCAATTTCCAGTGGCCCCGGAAAAGCTTCCTCATTACAAATATAATCATCCCCATCATCCTCCTCGTCCTCCTCCTCCTCTTCGCCCGCTAACTCGTCCTGTACACTGCCCTGGCCAGA
The DNA here is from genome assembly GCF_032444005.1 of Ranitomeya imitator. Lineage (NCBI taxonomy): Eukaryota > Metazoa > Chordata > Amphibia > Anura > Dendrobatidae > Ranitomeya > Ranitomeya imitator. Next base: position 469,266,397 of record NC_091282.1, read on the forward strand.
CAATGGCTGACTGTCATCAAGGCTTTCCTCTTCCTCAGCTGCAGACGCCTGATCCTTTATGTGCGTCAAACTTTGCATCAGCAGACGCATTAGGGGGATGCTCATGCTTATTATGGCGTTGTCTGCACTAACCAACCGTGTGCATTCCTCAAAACACTGAAGGACTTGACACATGTCTTGAATCTTCGACCACTGCACACCTGACAACTCCATGTCTGCCATCCTACTGCCTGCCCGTGTATGTGTATCCTCCCACAAAAACATAACAGCCCGCCTCTGTTCGCACAGTCTCTGAAGCATGTGCAGTGTTGAGTTCCACCTTGTTGCAACGTCTATGATTAGGCGATGCTGGGGAAGGTTCAAAGAACGCTGATAGGTCTGCATACGGCTGGAGTGTACGGGCGAACGGCGGATATGTGAGCAAAGTCCACGCACTTTGAGGAGCAGGTCGGATAACCCCGGATAACTTTTCAGGAAGCACTGCACCACCAGGTTTAAGGTGTGAGCCAGGCAAGGAATGTGTTTCAGTTGGGAAAGGGAGATGGCAGCCATGAAATTCCTTCCGTTATCACTCACTACCTTGCCTGCCTCAAGATCTACAGTGCCCAGCCATGACTGCGTTTCTTTCTGCAAGAACTCGGACAGAACTTCCGCGGTGTGTCTGTTGTCGCCCAAACACTTCATAGCCAATACAGCCTGCTGACGTTTGCCAGTAGCTGCCCCATAATGGGAGACCTGGTGTGCAACAGTGGCAGCTGCGGATGGAGTGGTTGTGCGACTGCGGTCTGTGGACGAGCTCTCGCTTCTGCAGGAGGACGAAGAGGAGGAGGAGGGGGTGCGAACGGCAACAGCCAACTGTTTCCTAGACCGTGGGCTAGGCAGAACTGTCCCAAACTTGCTGTCCCCTGTGGACCCTGCATCCACCACATTTACCCAGTGTGCCGTGATGGACACGTAACGTCCCTGGCCATGCCTACTGGTCCATGCATCTGTTGTCAGGTGCACCTTTGTGCTCACAGATTGCCTGAGTGCATGGACGATGCGCTCTTTAACATGCTGGTGGAGGGCTGGGATGGTTTTTCTGGAAAAAAAGTGTCGACTGGGTAGCTCGTAGCGTGGTACAGCGTAGTCCATCAGGGCTTTGAAAGCTTCGCTTTCAACTAACCGGTAGGGCATAATCTCTAACGAGATTAGTCTAGCTATGTGGGCGTTCAAACCCTGTGTACGCGGATGCGAGGCTAAGTACTTCCTTTTTCTAACCATAGTCTCATGCAGGGTGAGCTGGACTGGAGAGCTGGAGATCGTGGAACTAGCGGGGGTGCCGGTGGACATGGCAGACTGAGAGACGGTGGGAGATGGTATTGTTGCCGCCAGTGTCCTAGATGCAGTGTTTCCTACTACGAAACTGGTGATTCCCTGACCCTGACTGCTTTGGCCTGGCAAAGAAACCTGCACAGATACTGCAGGTGGTGCGGAAAATGGTGGCCCTACACTGCCGGAAGGGATGTTGCGTTGCTGACTAGCTTCATTGGCCGAGGGTGCTACAACCTTAAGGGACGTTTGGTAGTTAGTCCAGGCTTGCAAATGCATGGTGGTTAAATGTCTATGCATGCAACTTGTATTGAGACTTTTCAGATTCTGTCCTCTGCTTAAGGAAGTTGAACATTTTTGACAGATGACTTTGCGCTGAGCAATTGGATGTTGTTTAAAAAAATGCCAGACTGCACTCTTTCTAGCATCGGATACCTTTTCAGGCATTGCAGACTGAGCTTTAACCGGATGGCCACGCTGTCCTCCAACAGGTTTTGGCTTTGCCACGCGTTTTGGGCAAGATACGGGCCCGGCAGATGGAACCTGTTGCGATGTTGATGCCTGCTGCGGCCCCTCCTCCTCCGCTTCAGAACTGCTGCCGCCTGCACCCTGTTCCCCCAATGGCTGCCAATCGGGGTCAAGAACTGGGTCATCTATTACCTCTTCTTGTAGCTCGTGTGCAACTTCGTCTGTGTCACCGTGTCGGTCGGTGGTATAGCGTTCGTGATGGGGCAACATAGTCTCATCAGGGTCTGATTCTTGATCATTACCCTGCGAGGGCAATGTTGTGGTCTGAGTCAAAGGACCAGCATAGTAGTCTGGCTGTGGCTGTGCATCAGTGCACTCCATGTCAGATTCAACTTGTAATGGGCATGGACTGTTAACTGCTTCACTTTCTAAGCCAGGGACGGTATGTGTAAAGAGCTCCATGGAGTAACCCGTTGTGTCGCCTGCTGCATTCTTCTCTGTTGTTGTTTTTGCTGAAGAGGACAAGGAAGCGACTTGTCCCTGACCGTGAACATCCACTAACGACGCGCTGCTTTGACATTTACCAGTTTCACGAGAGGAGGCAAAAGAGCTAGAGGCTGAGTCAGCAAGATATGCCAAAACTTGCTCTTGCTGCTCCGGCTTTAAAAGCGGTTTTCCTACTCCCAGAAAAGGGAGCGTTCGAGGCCTTGTGTAGCCAGACGACGAACCTGGCTCCACAGCTCCAGACTTAGGTGCAATATTTTTTTTCCCACGACCAGCTGATGCTCCACCACTACCACTACCCTCATTACCAGCTGACAATGAACGCCCCCGGCCACGACCTCTTCCACCAGACTTCCTCATTGTTTTAAAAACGTAAACAAACTAACGGTATTTGTTGCTGTCACACAAATTACACAGTGAGCTATAACTTCAGTATGATTTAGCTACCCCTTTACAGGTGAGTGAGACCACAACGAAAATCAGGCACAATGTTACACACTCTGTTGTTGGTGGCAACAAATGAGAGAGATGCCACACATGCAGGACTGTCACTGAAGCACAAATGTAAATATTAATCTCCCACTGATTTGATTTTTTTTTTTTTTCAGGGAGACTTTAGGACAAAAAAATAATAGAATAAGATGATTTTTTCAGGAAGAATTTAGAAACCAAATAAAATAAAATGATTTTTTCAGGGAGAATTTAGAAAACAAATAAAACAAAAAAAGGCTTTCTATGGCCCACTGAGTGAGAGATGACGCACACAGGAGTCAGGAGTGGCACACAAGCCCAGAGGCCAATATTTATCTCCCACTGATTGATGTAGTGATTTTTTCAGGTAGATTTTGGAACCCAAATCAAGCTAAAAAAATAATAGGCTTTCTGTGGCCCACAATTGGAGAGAGAGAGAGAGATGGCACACCCAGGAGTCAAGACTGGCACACAAGCAGAAAGGGCAATATTAATCTCCCACTGATTTGTTTTTTGTTTTTTTTTCAGGGAGACTTTAGGAAAAAAAAATAATAGAATAAAATGATTTTTTCAGGAAGAATTTAGAAACCAAATAAAATAAAATGATTTTTTTCAGGGAGAATTTAGAAAACAAATAAAACAAAAAAAGGCTTTCTATGGCCCACTGAGTGAGAGATGACGCACACAGGAGTCAGGAGTGGCACACAAGCCCAGAGGCCAATATTTATCTCCCACTGATTGATGTAGTGATTTTTTCAGGTAGATTTTGGAACCCAAATCAAGCTAAAAAAATAATAGGCTTTCTATGGCCCACAATTGGAGAGAGAGAGAGAGATGGCACACCCAGGAGTCAAGACTGGCACACAAGCAGAAAGGGCAATATTAATCTCCCACTGATTTTTTTTTTTTTTTTTTCAGGGAGACTTTAGGAAAAAAAATAATAGAATAAAATGATTTTTTCAGGAAGAATTTAGAAACCAAATAAAATAAAATGATTTTTTCAGGCAGAATTTAGAAAACAAATAAAACAAAAAAAGGCTTTCTATGGCCCACTGAGTGAGAGATGACGCACACAGGAGTCAGGAGTGGCACACAAGCCCAGAGGCCAATATTTATCTCCCACTGATTGATGTAGTGATTTTTTCAGGTAGATTTTGGAACCCAAATCAAGCTAAAAAAATAATAGGCTTTCTATGGCCCACAATTGGAGAGAGAGAGAGAGATGGCACACCCAGGAGTCAAGACTGGCACACAAGCAGAAAGGGCAATATTAATCTCCCACTGATTTGTTTTTTTTTTTTTTCAGGGAGACTTTAGGAAAAAAAATAATAGAATAAAATGATTTTTTCAGGAAGAATTTAGAAACCAAATAAAATAAAATGATTTTTTCAGGCAGAATTTAGAAAACAAATAAAACAAAAAAAGGCTTTCTATGGCCCACTGAGTGAGAGATGACGCACACAGGAGTCAGGAGTAGCACACAATCCCAGAGGCCAATATTTATCTCCCACTGATTGATGTAGTGATTTTTTCAGGTAGATTTTGGAACCCAAATCAAGCTAAAAAAATAATAGGCTTTCTATGGCCCACAATTGGAGAGAGAGAGATGGCACACCCAGGAGTCAAGACTGGCACACAAGCAGAAAGGGCAATATTAATCTCCCACTGATTTGTTTTTTTTTTTTTTTTTTCAGGGAGACTTTAGGAAAAAAAATAATAGAATAAAATGATTTTTTCAGGAAGAATTTAGAAACCAAATAAAATAAAATGATTTTTTCAGGGAGAATTTAGAAAACAAATAAAACAAAAAAAGGCTTTCTATGGCCCACAGAGTGAGAGATGACGCACACAGGAGTCAGGAGTGGCACACAAGCCCAGAGGCCAATATTTATCTCCCACTGATTGATGTAGTGATTTTTTCAGGTAGATTTTGGAACCCAAATCAAGCTAAAAAAATAATACGCTTTCTATGGCCCACAATTGGAGAGAGAGAGAGAGATGGCACACCCAGGAGTCAAGACTGGCACACAAGCAGAAAGGGCAATATTAATCTCCCACTGATTTGTTTTTGTTTTTTTCAGGGAGACTTTAGGAAAAAAAAATAATAGAATAAAATGATTTTTTCAGGAAGAATTTAGAAACCAAATAAAATAAAATGATTTTTTCAGGGAGAATTTAGAAAACAAATAAAACAAAAAAAGGCTTTCTATGGCCCACTGAGTGAGAGATGACGCACACAGGAGTCAGGAGTGGCACACAAGCCCAGAGGCCAATATTTATCTCCCACTGATTGATGTAGTGATTTTTTCAGGTAGATTTTGGAACCCAAATCAAGCTAAAAAAATAATAGGCTTTCTATGGCCCACAATTGGAGAGAGAGAGAGATGGCACACCCAGGAGTCAAGACTGGCACACAAGCAGAAAGGGCAATATTAATCTCCCACTGATTTGTTTTTTTTTTTTTTTTCTGGGAGAATTTAGGAAAAAAAAAAATAGAATAAAATGATTTTTTCAGGAAGAATTTAGAAACCAAATAAAATAAAATGATTTTTTCAGGGAGAATTTAGAAAACAAATAAAACAAAAAAAGGCTTTCTATGGCCCACTGAGTGAGAGATGACGCACACAGGAGTCAGGAGTGGCACACAAGCCCAGGGGCCAATATTTATCTCCCACTGATTGATGTAGTGATTTTTTCAGGTAGATTTTGGAACCCAAATCAAGCTAAAAAAATAATAGGCTTTCTATGGCCCACAATTGGAGAGAGAGAGATGGCACACCCAGGAGTCAAGACTGGCACACAAGCAGAAAGGGCAATATTAATCTCCCACTGATTTGTTTTTTTTTTTTTTTTTTCAGGGAGACTTTAGGAAAAAAAATAATAGAATAAAATGATTTTTTCAGGAAGAATTTAGAAACCAAATAAAATAAAATGATTTTTTCAGGGAGAATTTAGAAAACAAATAAAACAAAAAAAGGCTTTCTATGGCCCACAGAGTGAGAGATGACGCACACAGGAGTCAGGAGTGGCACACAAGACCAGAGGCCAATATTTATCTCCCACTGATTGATGTAGTGATTTTTTCAGGTAGATTTTGGAACCCAAATCAAGCTAAAAAAATAATACGCTTTCTATGGCCCACAATTGGAGAGAGAGAGAGAGATGGCACACCCAGGAGTCAAGACTGGCACACAAGCAGAAAGGGCAATATTAATCTCCCACTGATTTGTTTTTGTTTTTTTCAGGGAGACTTTAGGAAAAAAAAATAATAGAATAAAATGATTTTTTCAGGAAGAATTTAGAAACCAAATAAAATAAAATGATTTTTTCAGGGAGAATTTAGAAAACAAATAAAACAAAAAAAGGCTTTCTATGGCCCACTGAGTGAGAGATGACGCACACAGGAGTCAGGAGTGGCACACAAGCCCAGAGGCCAATATTTATCTCCCACTGATTGATGTAGTGATTTTTTCAGGTAGATTTTGGAACCCAAATCAAGCTAAAAAAATAATAGGCTTTCTATGGCCCACAATTGGAGAGAGAGAGAGATGGCACACCCAGGAGTCAAGACTGGCACACAAGCAGAAAGGGCAATATTAATCTCCCACTGATTTGTTTTTTTGTTTTTTTTCAGGGAGAATTTAGGAAAAAAAAAAAATAGAATAAAATGATTTTTTCAGGAAGAATTTAGAAACCAAATAAAATAAAATGATTTTTTCAGGGAGAATTTAGAAAACAAATAAAACAAAAAAAGGCTTTCTATGGCCCACTGAGTGAGAGATGACGCACACAGGAGTCAGGAGTGGCACACAAGCCCAGGGGCCAATATTTATCTCCCACTTTTTTTTTTTGTTCCAGGGAACATTTATAAACCCAATAAAAAAAATAATAAATAGGCTTTCTATGGCCCACTATCTGAGAGAGAGAGAGAGATGGCACGCTTAGGACTGGCACACATGCCCAAAGGCCAATATTAATCTCCCTTTTTTTTTTCAGGGAGAATTTATAAAACCAAAAAAAAATAAATAAATAGGCTTTCTATGGCCCACTATTTGTGAGAGAGATGGCACGCTCAGGACTGGCACACAAGCCCAGAGGCCAATATTAATCTCCCACTTTTTTTTTTTTTGTTCCAGGGAAAATTTATAAACCCAATAAAAAAAATAATAAATAGGCTTTCTATGGCCCACTATCTGAGAGAGAGAGATGGCACGCTTAGGACTGGCACACAAGCCCAAAGGCCAATATTAATCTCCCACTGATTGATTTATTGATTTTTTCAGGTAGAATTTAGAACCCAAATAAAGCAAAAAAAAAAAAAATGGGCTTTCTATGGCCCACTGAGTGAGTGATGATGCACACAGGAGTCAGGAGTGGCACACAAGCCCTGAGGCCAATATTTTTCTCCCACTGATTGATGTAGTGATTTTTTCAGGTAGATTTTAGAACCCAAATCAAGCAAAAAAATAAATAGGCTTTCTATGGCCCACTATTTGTGAGAGAGATGGCACGCTCAGGACTGGCACACAAGCCCAGAGGCCAATATTAATCTCCCACTTTTTTTTTTTTTGTTCCAGGGAAAATTTATAAACCCAATAAAAAAAATAATAAATAGGCTTTCTATGGCCCACTATCTGAGAGAGAGAGATGACACGCTTAGGACTGGCACACAAGCCCAAAGGCCAATATTAATCTCCCACTGATTGATTTATTGATTTTTTCAGGTTGAATTTAGAACCCAAATAAAGCAAAAAAAAATAAAAAATGGGCTTTCTATGGCCCACTATCTGAGAGAGAGAGATGACACGCTTAGGACTGGCACACAAGCCCAAAGGCCAATATTAATCTCCAACTGATTGATTTATTGATTTTTTCAGGTTGAATTTAGAACCCAAATAAAGCCAAAAAAAATAAAATGGGCTTTCTATGGCCCACTGAGTGAGTGATGATGCACACAGGAGTCAGGAGTGGCACACAAGCCCTGAGGCCAATATTTTTCTCCCACTGATTGATGTAGTGATTTTTTCAGGTAGATTTTAGAACCCAAATCAAGCAAAAAAATAAATAGGCTTTCTATGGCCCACTATTTGTGAGAGACATGGCACGCTCAGGACTGGCACACAAGCCCAGAGGCCAATATTAATCTCCCACTTTTTTTTTTTTTGTTCCAGGGAAAATTTATAAACCCAATAAAAAAAATAATAAATAGGCTTTCTATGGCCCACTATCTGAGAGAGAGAGATGACACGCTTAGGACTGGCACACAAGCCCAAAGGCCAATATTAATCTCCCACTGATTGATTTATTGATTTTTTCAGGTTGAATTTAGAACCCAAATAAAGCAAAAAAAAAAAAAAAGGGCTTTCTATGGCCCACTGAGTGAGTGATGATGCACACAGGAGTCAGGAGTGGCACACAAGCCCTGAGGCCAATATTTTTCTCCCACTGATTGATGTAGTGATTTTTTCAGGTAGATTTTAGAACCAAAATCAAGCAAAAAAATAAATAGGCTTTCTATGGCCCACTGACTGAGAGATGGCACACACAGGAGTCAAGAGTGGCACACAAGCCCTGAGGCCAATATTTTTCTCCCACTGATTGATGTAGTGATTTTTTCAGGTAGATTTTATAACCCAAATCAAGCAAAAAAATAAATAGGCTTTCTATGGCCCACTGAGTGAGAGATGGCACACACAGGGATGGCACTCTAGGAGAAATGTCAATCTTAATCTCCCACAAAAAAAAAAAAAAAACCAGGGAGTGTCCTTCAATTACTATCTCCCTGCAGTAATCTCAGCCAGGTATGGCAGGCAGCAATAAGGAGTGGACTGATGCACAAATTAAATAAAAAGTGTGTACAAACAAAAAAGATAGCTGTGCAGAAAGGAAGGAACAAGAGGATTTGTGCTTTGAAAAAAGCAGTTGGTTTGCACAGCGGCGTACACACAGCAATGCAGCTATCAGGGAGCCTTCTAGGGCAGCCCAATGAGCTACAGCGCTGAGGGGAAAAAAAAAAAATGTAGCTTCCACTGTCCCTGCACACCGAAGGTGGTGTTGGGCAGTGGAAATCGCTACAGCACAAGCGGTTTGGTGGTTAATGGACCCTGCCTAACGCTATCCCTGCTTCTGACGAAGCGGCAGCAACCTCTCCCTAAGCTCAGATCAGCAGCAGTAACATGGCGGTCGGCGGGAACGCCCCTTTATAGCCCCTGTGACGCCGCAGACAGCAAGCCAATCACTGCAATGCCCTTCTCTAAGATGGTGGGGACCAGGACCTATGTCATCACGCTGCCCACACTCTGCGTTTACCTTCATTGGCTGAGAAATGGCGCTTTTCGCGTCATTGAAACGCGACTTTGGCGCGAAAGTCGCGTACCGCATGGCCGACCCCGCACAGGGGTCGGCTCGGGTTTCATGAAACCCGACTTTGCCAAAAGTCGGCGACTTTTGAAAATGAACGACCCGTTTCGCTCAACCCTAATGTTGACGCTATATAACTAAGTATAAATATTTATATTAGAACAGAGAGAAGCAGGATAGAGATGTTAATTATGGCGTCCTTGCCACTCACCATCTTGGTGAATTCATCAAAGTTTTGAAGGATGGTACATATATCTGACATCCATGTTCACTCCTGAGATCTTATGTGTGATGTCAGAACTGAATACCAACGGCCTTGTTGCAGTTGGTAGTCAACAACTGCCCTCTCCTGCTCTCAAATCCTTTTCAAAATATGCAGTGTAGAGTTCCAATGCATGGCAAGGACATCACACACCAGTCGGTGAGTCAAAAGCCGCAAGCGCTGCAGAATCACGGCAAGGGCGGGTGAAGCTGTAGCTGACTTTCTAAAAAGGGTACGCAGAGCCTCGTACTTAGTTACATAGTTACATAGTTATTAAGGTTGAAGGAAGACTTTAAGTCCATCTAGTTCAACCCATAGCCTAACCTAATTGTGGCAAGAGATCAAGCTGGCCTATGACGGTGACGTATTTCTTGCTTCCCCACCTGACAATGTGAATCTTGTCTTTCAGAATGGTGTACGGCTTAGAGATCGATGCATTTATGTCCCAGAGGCTGTGAGACTTCGAATTCTCAAATTGGTGCACCACTCCGTATTGGCTGGTCATAGGGGGGTGCAGAAGACGCAAGAATTTTTAAGTCACTTTTTCTGGTGGCCTACCTGCTTGAAAGATGTGAATGACTATGTCCGCTCTTGTGAGGTTTATGCTCGGTACAAAGTTCCTCATGTTTCACCTACTGACCTTCTTAAGCCGATACCCATACCATCTCACCCTTGCGGGTCTTTTTCGATGGACTTTATTGTAGAGTTATCCTCCTCTGGCGGTAAAAATACTATTTTGGTGCTAGTGGACCGTTTAACGAAAGCTGTTCATTTTATTCCTTGCACCGGTCTTCCCTCAGCTACAGAGACAGTTGATCTGGTTATCCAGAATGTTTTCCGGCTGCATGGGGTACCAGATGAGATCATGTCTGACCGGGGAATACAATTTACCTCTAGGTTTTGGAATGGATTTTGTTCTGTGCTCCACATTAATGTTTGCTTGTCTTCTGCATACCACCCTCAGACCAACGGGCTGACCGAACGGACCAATCAAACCTTGGAGCAATATCTACGATGTTGCATCAGTCATTTGCAGGATGATTGGCTGAAGCTACTTCCTTTAGCGGAATTTTCGTTTAACAACTCACAGCGCAGTTCCACGAAGGTAATGTCTTTTTTTGCCAATCTGGGATATCATCCAAATATTTTGCCTAGGTCTCCAGTTGCTACTTCGGTACTGGCAGTTCAAGACAGAGTGGTGCTGTTGCAGCATAATCTTGAAGTTTTGAAAGACTCCCTGACCGCAGCACAAGAGCGTTACAAGAAGTCGGCCGATAGATTCTGGAAACCGGCACCCATGTATAATGTAGGAGACACGGTTTGGTTGTCTACCAAGAATCTAAGATTGGGTGTTGCTTCTCAGAAACTGGGACAGAAGTTCATCAGTCCATTCAAGATCACCGGGATTGTGAGCTCTGTTGCTTGTCGGCTGAAGCTACCACGAACTCTAAAGGTACACCCATTATTTCATGTTTCTTTATTAAAACCGGTCTCTCTTAACACATTTCAGGGATGCATAGTACCTCCCCCTCCACCAGCGTTGGTTGATGGCAAAGAACATTTTGTGGTAAAGGACATTATTGATTCAAGACTTCATAGGAACCGGGTTCAGTATATTGTTAGATGGCAGGGTTACTCTCCTGAAAACGATTCTTGGGAACCAGTAAATAACATCAATGCTCCCCTGAAGGTTGCTCAATTTCATCATAGATACCCAGACAAGCCTGGTCCAGGACCGTCCTGAGGCCATTTCTAAGGGGAGAGTAATGTCAGTATTCCGGGTTTTCCAAATCACCTTGTGAATAGTGTTGAGCGATACCGTCCGATACTTGAAAGTATCGGTATCGGATAGTATCGGCCGATACCCGAAAAATATCGGATATCGCCGATACCGATATCCGATACCAATACAAGTCAATGGGACATCAAGTATCGGAAGGTATTCTCATGGTTCCCAGGGTATGAAGGAGAGGAAACTCTCCTTCAGGCCCTGGGATCCATAGGGATGTGTAAAATAAAGAATTAAAATAAAAAATATTGATATATTTACCTCTCCGGCGGCCCCTGAACTCAGCGCGGGTAACCGGCAGGCTTCTTTGTTCAAAATCAGCGCTTTTAGGACCTGAGAATCACGTCCCGGCTTCTGATTGGTCGCAAGCCGCCCATGTGACCGCCACGCGACCAATCACAAGCCGCGATGTCACCGCAAGCTATTAGCGCGCTCATTTTTTAAAAATGAGCGCGTTAATGACTTTCAAAGACGTAGCGGCTTGTGATTGGTCGCGGCCACGCGACCAATCACAAGCCGCTACGTCTTTGAAAGCCATTAACGCGCTCATTTTTAAAAATGAGCGCGTTAATAGCTTGCGGTGACGTCGCGGCTTGTGATTGGTCGCGTGGCCGCGACCAATCACAAGCCGCTACGTCTTTGAAAGTCATTAACGCGCTCATTTTTCAAAAATGAGCGCGCTAATAGCTTGCGGTGACGTCGCGGCTTGTGATTGGTTGCGTGGCGGTCACATGGGCGGCCCGCGACCAATCAGAAGCCGGGACGTGATTCTCAGGTCCTAAAAGCGCTGATTTTGAACAACGAAGCCTGCCGGTTACCCGCGCTGAGTCCAGGGGCCGCCGGAGAGGTAAATATATCAATATTTTTTATTTTAATTCTTTATTTTACACATCTCTATGTATCCGATACCGATACCCGATACCACAAAAGTATCGGATCTCGGTATCGGAATTCCGATACCGCAAGTATCGGCCGATACCCGATACTTGCGGTATCGGAATGCTCAACACTACTTGTGAATGATCTTGCCCTTTGTTAAGATGGAGTTTGCTGATTTTGGCAGCCCAACTTCCTGTTTGTTTGTTTAAATCCCGGTTCAGGTGTCAGCTTCCTTGCTGGAGACTTCTGCTTCTGTTCCCCTTCAGCTCAGCTGCTTTTTTTGAGTGTGCCTCTATCCCTGGCTCCGGACATTCTCTGCATATGTAAGCTACACTCTCTATGTTATCATTAGTCTGTTGACTTTGGAACTTAACCCTTGGTTCACTCCTCTTGGTAAGAACTGTGTTTTTTGAACTATGTCTCTGGACTGTGTTTCTGGACTGTGTGCTGCTACTTAATCCATAATTTACTCCCCCTGTGGGAGATGTTGGAAACAACACCACTATAATACTTTAATGTGAACCTGTTTCTGGACTTACCCGTGTTCATGCCATGCCTGGGATTAACCTGTGGACTTATTCTGGACTTCCTTGTGTTTACTTCATACCTGGATTTGACCCTTTCTGCACCGACAGTGTTTAGTATCTGCACCACGTCACCTGTCACTCTCACCTTTTGATCACTTTGCTGAGGACTCTGTCTTAAGAACTCTGCCGTTTTGCTGTATATGTTTCAAGGACTTGTTTCATTGCAGGTCACTGTGGGTTATCAGTATATTGCTTTTGGTGTTTATGCTGTTGTACAAATACACTATTTGCACTGAATAAACCCATCTCTGTCTGTTCATTGCCCCACACTATCAGAATCCTTGAGTTCCTACAATGGTATTACAGTTACTTAATTAATTACTTAATTATGACACTGCTGCACCTTGTTTCTATAAAGATATATTTTTGTTTTCTCCCCTTTATTCATTTATTAATGGGACCATTTACAATTTTTTTAGATATTTACTTTTTCAACTTGATTTATGGAGATTTATAATATCCTTCTTAGAAGCCTATTTACTTCAATCATGGCCTAATATACTGTAGGTTTCATTTTTAGGTCCACCATTTGCAATATTGACTAAATTGGCATTTTAATATTTTATATTTTGTATTAATTGTCCTGATATGTGCTCACAATATATTTTATTATTTTAGCATAACTGTTTCTAATATTTAATAAAGATATATATTTTAAATTATTTAATCTTGTCTGGACTTTTATGGTTTATGCTATAGTTTTGGTGGTTGGTTTCTTCTATTAACAGTGAGGGCAGGAGCAGCAACAAGATACCAGGTACTTTCAGCTGCATCACTTCTACTGTGATGTACCTAATCATTTGTACTAAATGTCCAACTGGTGTTCTGTATGTAGGGGAGACAGGGCAGAAACTGAGAACAAGAACGAACTCTCATGGCCATACAATAAGAGAATAAAGAATAGATCTATCTTTGGCAATACATTTTTGTCTCCCCAATCATAACATTATGGACATGAAATTACTTGTATTAAAAGGTAACTTCAAATCTCAAAGAGACAGAAGAGTTTGGGTATATAAGCTGATGATGATCTTTGACAGACTTAGTGAAGGAATGAATGTGTCGCATGGATTTATGTCTTTTTACATCAACTAAGGAACTAAAACCATGTAGGGTCATCATAAGAGAATGAGACCCCAATCAGAGGACAATAAAACATTCCTTATCTAAGAACTAGTCCAATATTTAAGGACATAACTGTTTATCACTCATGGTAATTCTGCTTCATGTCACCTGTCTTATCAATGTTTTTTTTTCTTTTTCTGTGATGTATTGTGCATAAATATGTGATTCTCCAGAATTTTTTTTAGTCTATGCCTGATGAAGAGACCTGAGTAGTCTTGAAAGCTTGCAATTTGTTACCATCTTTTCAGTTAGCCATTGAAAGGTATCAACCACTGAGCACTCTCAATGCTAAATATTTTTATATATATGTGTGTGCGTCTCTGACATGGGGCAGCACGGGGCAGCACGGCAGCACGGTGGCTCAGTGGATAGCACTGCCGCCTTGCGGTGCTGGAGTCCTGGGTTCTAATTTCACCTTGGACACCATCTGCAAGGAGTTTGTATGTTCTCCCCGTGTTTGCGTGGGTTTCCTCTGGGCACTCCAGTTTCCTCCCACATTCCAAAGACATGCTGATAGGGAATTTAGATTGTGAGCCTCATCGGGGACAGTGATGATAATGTGTGCAAAACTGTAAAGCGCTGCCGAATATGCTAGCGCTATATAAAAATAAAGATTATTATTATATCTATAGTTTCTATGTGTACATATCTATTCTATTCTGTTTGTATGTGGCAGATGAATTGCCGGCCTTTCATCTATATCTATCTATCAATCTGTCTATCTAGCTATTTATCTATCACATCCATTTCAGCTTTTTTTTCTTATGCCCTTAAAACTATTTGTTGGCTCCAGCAGAAAAATATTTGGCTTTCCCATTGACTTGCACTGGATTTGTTATTCAGTTCAAATACATGAATATTAGAAAGCATTTGTGCCAATTTTCCCTAATCTGAATGTTTCACTATTCGCTCATCACTAGTAATAATCCATCCATGTGCCCTGGGCCTATTTGACCAGGGACAGATTATTACATAATTTTGATAGCCTGCACACTGTGACACCCTGCACTAAGTGCCAGGAGCACCGCGCCCAGCACTATAACCCCCAAAATGCTGCAATCAAGCATGATCACAGTATTCCGGGAGCCGGCAGAGGGCCCCTATGCCTTTGGATCGGAGACCTCGCAGCATGCTGCAGGGTCCCGATGGTTGCCATGGTGACCCGATGTCATTAGGTCACCAGAGCTAGGAAACTTGCTGATCATGCGCAGTGCAGAGCTGACAGTTTATTTATCATAAGGGTGCTGCTGCATCCCCATGCTGCACAAGCGGTCAACCTGAAAAAAGTGATGATCACATATATTCATAAAAAGTAAAAAAAAAAAAAGCAAATAATTGTATAAATATTTAAAAAAAATATCAAAATAATCATAAAAAAATCAAAATATATTGTGGCTATAATTAAATATTTGCGTGGAAATAAAATACAAACAGTAAAAGTACACATATCTGGTATCACAGCGTCTGCAACGACCCGAACTATAACACTATCCCACTAGTTAACCCCTTTAGTGAGCACCATAAAAAAGTACCGTATATACTCGAGTATAAGCCGAGATTTTCAGCCCAAAATTATGGGCTGAAAGTGCCCCTCTCGGCTTATACTCGAGTCAAGGTGGGTGGCAGGGTCGGCGGGTGAGGGGGTGAGGGCGCTGAGGTATACTTACCTAGTCCCAGCGATCCTCGCGCTGTCCCTGCCGTCCCACGGTCTTCTGTGCTGCAGCTTCTTCCCCTCTTCAGCAGTCATGTGGGACCGCTCATTACACAAATGAATAAGCGGCTCCACCTCCCATAGGGGCGGAGCCGCCTATTCATTCCTCTAATCAGCGGTGCCGGTGACCGCTGATAGAGAAAGAAGCTGCGGCACCGAAGACCAGGCAGAGGGACAGCGCGAGGATCGCCAGGACTAGGTAAGTATAGCATATTCACCTGTCCTCGTTCCAGCCGCCGAGCGTCGCTCCATCTTCCCGGCCGGCGCCTCCATCTTCCCGGCGTCTGCGCTCTGACTGTTCAGGCAGAGGGCGCGATGACGCATATAGTGTGCACGGCGCCCTCTGCCTGATCAGTCAGAACAGAAACGCCGGGAAGATGGAGGCGCCGGAACGAGACGCCGGGAGCTGCAATCAAGGGAGGTGAGTATGTGTTTTTTTTTTTAATTGCAGCAGCAGCAGCGGCGGCAGAGATTTATGTGGAGCATCTATGGGGCACAGTGAACGGTGCAGAGCACCGTATATGGCATATCTATGGGGCACAGTGAACGGTGCAGAGCACCGTATATGGCACATCTATGGGGCACAGTGAACGGTGCAGAGCACCGCATATGGTACATCTATGGGGCACAGTGAACGGTGCAGAGCACCGTATATGGCACATCTATGGGGCACAGTGAACGGTGCAGAGCACCGTATATGGCACATCTATGGGGCACAGTGAACGGTGCAGGGCACCGTATATGGCACATCTATGGGGCACAGTGAACGGTGCAGGGCACCGTATATGGCACATCTATGGGGCACAGTGAACGGTGCAGGGCACCGTATATGGCACATCTATGGGGCACAGTGAACGGTGCAGGGCACCGTATATGGCACATCTATGGGGCACAGTGAACGGTGCAGGGCACCGTATATGGCACATCTATGGGGCACAGTGAACGGTGCAGGGCACCGTATATGGCACATCTATGGGGCACAGTGAACGGTGCAGAGCACCGTATATGGCACATCTATGGGGCACAGTGAACGGTGCAGGGCACCGTATATGGCACATCTATGGGGCACAGTGAACGGTGCAGGGCACCGTATATGGCACATCTATGGGGCACAGTGAACGGTGCAGGGCACCGTATATGGCACATCTATGGGGCACAGTGAACGGTGCAGAGCACCGTATATGGCACATCTATGGGGCACAGTGAACGGTGCAGAGCACCGTATATGGCACATCTATGGGGCACAGTGAACGGTGCAGGGCACCGTATATGGCACATCTATGGGGCACAATGAACGGTGCAGAGCACCGTATATGGCACATCTATGGGGCACAGTGAACGGTGCAGAGCACCGTATATGGCACATCTATGGGGCACAATGAACGGTGCAGAGCACCGTATATGGCACATCTATGGGGCACAATGAACGGTGCAGAGCACCGTATATGGCACATCTATGGGGCACAGTGAACGGTGCAGAGCACCGTATATGGGGCACAGCTATGGGGCACAATGAACGGTGCAGAGCACCGTATATGGCACAGCTATGGGGCACAATGAACGGTGCAGAGCACTGTATATGGGGCACAGCTATGGGGAAATATGAACGGTGCAGAGCACTGTATGGCACAGCTATGGGGAAATAATGATCTATTTTTATTTTTGAAATTCACCGGTAGCTGCTGCATTTCCACCCTAGGCTTATACTCGAGTCAATAAGTTTTCCCAGTTTTTTGTGGCAAAATTAGGGGGGTCGGCTTATACTCGGGTCGGCTTATACTCGAGTATATACGGTAAATAAAAAACAAAGGCAAAAATCAATGCGTTATCATCATACCGCTGCACAAAAAGTACAATTAAATGCAATAAAAAAGACCGATATAAATAAACATGGTAGAGCTGAAAATGTCATTTTAACCTGCAAAAAAAAATCCACAATACAGCTCCATCAGCGGAAAAAAACAAAAAAAAGTTATAGCTCTCAGAATAAAGTGATGCAAAAATAATTGCCTCCCAAAAATCAGAATATAAAGCGATCAAAAAATGTCATGTAACTGAAAATGATACCAATAAGAACATAAACTTGTCCTGCAAAATCAAGCCCTCACATGACTCTGTGGGCCGAAATGTGGAAAAATTATAGCTCTCAAAATATGGTAATGCAGTTTTTTGCAATAAAAAACAACTTTTAGCGTGTGACAGCAGCCAAACATAAAAACCAGCTATAAATCTGATATCGCTGTAATCACACTAACCCGAAGAATAAAGTTGCCTAATCACTTATCCTACATGAGGAACGGCGTAATAATAAATAAAACCAATTCTTCCCCTTTCGTTGATTTTTTCATTCTACCTCTCAAAGTAAGCAGTAAGCAGTAAGGCTCGCCGCACATTTATCCTGCACTCTGTGCTGAGCGGGTTTCTATGCAAATCTCTGAAATACGTGATACAGATGGAACTTCAGGCGAAATATTCCCTATAATGAGGCAGATGGAGGCACTGTGGATGCCATAGGATCTGTGATCTGGCGTGTCGGTCTTTTTAGGATTACATGAAAGGACAGTTGGCCACAGCTTTATGCACTTCTGAAAATAAGGACCGTGCTGAAAAGTGGCCCGATAGAGTGCAGAGTAACTCTGATGCCTCATTAGAGTGCATGGATCCCTCGGGGGATTCATCTGAATCACGTCATTCAGAGATTTAGATGGAAATCTCAAAGTAAGTGCTCAGCGTAGAGCGCCGAATAACTGTGATCCCAAATATTATGTAAAATTCTCCCAATAAAAGCTTCAATTAAATCCACAAAAAAGCAAGCCCCCACTCAGGTCTGTCATCTGTTAACAGAAATATACAGGACGTCCATGTTACTGGTAGTGCAAAGGCTCTGGAAAAACGAAATGGCTCCTCACCTGCCATAAGAAATTCAGAAAATTCTCCGCTTTCAAATCTCTTCTGAGACCCACAGTGTACCTAAACCTCATATAGCATCCACATGTTTCGCATTGCTGAAGCGATGAGAGCTCACCTAACTTACGAGTACATGTCTCCAGAAGCACAGGCTGGGCACAGTGTACTGGTGACTACAGTGTACTGATCACTACAGAGTACTGGTCCCTACAACTGCAGTTTGCAATTTTCATTTGGCAACATTCATTGCTGTTTGTTACTGGAAAATACCCATAGAGTCAAAATAGTCACTACGCCTGTTGATAAAATCCTCAAGGTGTATATTTTCCAAAATGGGGTCACTTGAGGGGGGATTCTGCTCTTCTAGCAATTAGAGGCTCTGTATAAGGAGTCAGCAAACTGTTCTTGGAAAATCTGCGCTCCAAGAGGAAAATAGCGCTCCATTCCTCCCAAGTCTCTCAGTATAGCTAAGCAGTACTGTATGGGTACCTACGGGGTATTTGCAGATGCAGTAGAACTTGTGGGGAAAATCTTGGTGCCATTTTTACCCACTTCTTGTGTGGAAATGTAAAATCTGCTAAAACAAAATTTTAGTGGTAAAAATGCAGTTACTTTTTCTTCAATGCCAATGGTATAGAATTCTGTGACATACTTGTGTCAATATTATAACTGAACACCTAGATGAATTCATTGAGAGGTGAAGTTTGTAAAATGGGATCACTTTTGAGGGATTCTGCTGTTCTGGCACCTAATTTTCTCTCCCAGTGGGTCATGGCGCCTGCAAACCATAAGAATAAAATCTGGTGCTCTTTGCCTTCTGAGCTTTGCACTGTGCCTGTAAAATATTTTCTGATTACATGTAGGGTATTGGTGCACTCATCTAAACGTGGACCTCAGTTTGTTGAAAAAAAAAATATCCTATTATCCCATAAAAAATTTAAAACTTAAGGCTAAAACATCATTTTAGTGGTAAAAATGTAATTTATTCTTTCTTCACTGCTCAGTGGTTTAAAACTCTGTGAGGCACATGTGGTGTCAATATGATCACTGCACCAGTAGATGAATTCATTGGGGAGTGTAGTTTGTAAAATCAGTTCACATACAGGGGGTTTATGTTGTTCAGGCACCTCATGGGCTCTGTCAATGAGACATGGCACCCTCAAACCATTCCAGCAAAATCTGAACACCAATATGGTGCCTCTACCATTCTAAGCTTTGCACTGTGCCTCAAAAGTAGTATTCTCCAACATATGGGGCATCGGCATACTCAGGAGAAATTGACCAACAAATTGTATAATGTAATTTTTCCTGTTACCCTTATGAAAATGCTCAAATTCTTTGAGGAAAATGCTATTTTTTTATTTTCACGGCTCAATGTCATAAACTTCTGTGAAGTAACTGGGGGTTCAAGATGCTCATGAGGGGTCTACTTTCCAAAATGGGGTAACTTATGTTGGGTTTCCACTGTTTAGGCACATCAGGGGCTCTCCAAATGGGACATGACATCTACTAATGATCTCAGGAAATTTTACAATCAAAACGTCAAATGACTCTCCTTCCCTTCCAAGCCCTGCCATGCATCCAAACAGTAGTTTTCTCTCTCATATTGGGTATCAGCGTACTCAGGAGAAATCACACAACAAATTTAACCTTATGAAAATGCAATATTTTGTGCTAAAAACATATTTGTGGAGAAAATGTGTTTTTTTTTTATTTTTACGGCTCAATCGTTATAAAGTTCTATGAAGCACCTGGAGGTTCAATGTGCTCACCACACATCTAGATCAGTTCCCTGAGTGGTCTAGTTTCCAAAATGGTGTCACTTATGGGGGATTCTCACTGTTAAGACACATCAGAGGCTTTCAAAATGTGACAAGGTGTCCGCCAATTATTCTAGCAAATTTTGCATTTGAAAAGTCAAATGGCGCTCCTCCCCTTCCGAGCTCTGCCGTGTTCCCAAACAGATGTTTTCTCCCTCATCGGTGTACTCAGGAGAAACTGCACAACAGATTGTATGGTGCAATTTCTCCTGTTACTCTTATGAAAATTCAATATTTTGTGCTAAAAAAAATTGTGGGGAAAAATTGATTTTTTTAAATTTTACGGTTCAATGTTTTAATCTTCTGGGAAGCACTTGAGGGTTCAATGTGCTCACCACATATCAGGTCCCTGATGGGTCTAGTTTACAAAATAATGTCACCTTTAGGTATTTTTCGTCATATAGACCAATCAAAGGGACTTCAAATTTAATGTGGTCCCTAAAAAAAATGGTTTTGTTAATTTTCTTTGTAAAAATTAGAAATTGCTGGTCAACTTTTAACCCTTATAACTTACTAAGAAAAAAAATGTTGGTTCCAAAATTGTGCTGATGTGAAATAGACATGTGGGAAATCTTACTTATTAAGTATTTTGTGTGACATATCTCTGTGATTTAATGGCATCAAAATTTAAATTTGGAAAATAGCAATATTTTCAAAATTTTTGCAAAATTTCCATTATTTCACAAATAAATGTAAGTCATATCAAAGAAATTTTTACCACTATCATGAAGTACAATATGTCAAGAAAAAGCATTCTCGGAATCATCTGGATCTGTTGGAGCATTTTAGATTTATTACCTCATAAAATTATAGTGGTCAGAAATGTAAACATTTTCCTTGTCATGAATGTGCAAACTACCCTAAAGGGGTTAAACACACTGGGTAGTCAGATGTTGTATTGCTTGCATAGCTCTGTAATGCCAACGGTAGACACCTCAAGGTAAAAAAAAAAATATGACGAGGCAGGAAAGGAGAGCTCTGGCAGTTTACAGCAAGTAATGTCATTAATATTTTGGCGGTCATATGAACACTTCCTGGTTGATTCTATATTTTTCTGCAAACTTCAAACTTGTGTCCAAATATTTGATAAACCAAAATATGGTCATAGCAATGGATGTGAAAATATTAGTGAACAAAATTCATAACACAGCAGGAGATGTGGGATGCACTAACAGTAGTACCACTGGCACTGTTTGCAGCAAGTGTAGTCACATTAGTAGTATCAAATGCATGTGACATTTTGCCTCCTTTGCTTCTGGTAACTGCAATATGGAGGTAGCTGGTTGTAAAATATGTCACATCAGTTATCTCAGTCACAGCACAAGATAGTGTAGCCTGAGAAATCGACACCATCAACTTGAGTTAGCATTCTGCTCAGTCCATCTTCTTTGCCTTAATATTGTACATAGTGGAATTTGCATTCCATCAATAACACCTGTTTTTGTTCTGCACCTTAGTCCCTTAATTGATACCACTCAGAGGATAATAAAGATCCTACACCAGAAAAACATTTTTCAGTTGATTTATTACAATACCAGCTCTGGCTTGTCAAGGTAAGGACGCTTATTCACCGTGCAATGCTCCTCTGGGAAATTTAATATGCAAATTGCCTCTTCAGAGAAAAAGAGGACTTAAACGCTATAGCACCACCTGTTGGAAGTAGCAATCCTACAAGTCACAATCAACCCTTTAACCAGTCATGCAATATGATTTAGGATAAAAGCGAAATCAGTATCTCAATTCACAGACACGGTGTTTCAAGCTGTTGGCCCTCGTCAGTGCGAAGCATGAGAACTAAATTGGATAGGTGAGAGGGTTTGGACTGGGGTCTAAGGGGTAAGGTTTCTCATCGTGGAGAGTGGCATACCAGGTCTGGCTTGTCAAGGTAAGAAGGCTTATTTGCCATGCAATGCTCCTCTGGGAAATTTAATATAGAAATTCCCTCTTCAGAGAAAAAAAGGACTTAAACTTTATAGTGCCACCTGTTGGAAGCAGCGATCCTACAAGTCACAATCAACCCTTTAATGAGTCATGCAATAAGACTTAGGATAAAAGCCAATTCAGTATCTCAATTCGCAGACAAGTTGTTTGGGCTGTTGGTCCTCGCCAGTGCGAAGCATGAGAACTAATTTGACTAGGTGAGAGGCTATGGGCTGTGGTCTAAGGGGTAAGGTTTCTCCTTGTGGAGAGTGACATACCAGCTTTGACTTGCCAAGGTAAGGAGGTTTATTCACTGTGCAATGCTCCTCTGGGAAATGTAATATGGAAATGTAAAGGATACAGGGAAAAAAAATTAATCAAGGATAAATTCTCATTGCCACACAGTAAAAGAAAAAAGAATACATCTACCTATTGTCAAACATTTTTGTATTCCTGATCACAGCATCATGGACATGAATTTACTTGTATTAAAATGTACCTTCAAATCTCAGAGAGACAGAAAAAATTGGGAGTACAAACTTATTACAGTCAGAGCAGGAATGAATGTGTCACATGGATTTAGTTCTTTCTACATCAACTATTGAATGTGCCCCTCATACCTTTTCGGGTCATCACAACCATGAACTAGACCTCAATCACAGGACAATAAAACTTTCACACTCCTTATCTACAAAATGTTCCAATATTTATGGCCACTATTTCTTCTCCCTCTCCCATATTCCTAGCTTTGCTTCATGTAATTTGCTTTATTTATTGCATTATTACTGTGCCCTGTTGTGTATAAATATGTAACTCTTCAGATTTTGTGTTATTCTATGCCTGATAAAGAGACCTGCATAGTCTCAAAAGCTTATAATTTGTTACCATCATTTCAGTTAGCCATTAAAAGGTATCAACCACTGAGGACTCTCAAATGTTAAGATGGATAAGTAGTAATCCATAAAATTGAAAACAGTGTATTTTTCAACACCTTTAAATTCCATTAGAGAAAAATGATTTTAGAGGCTTGTAATTGCCTATATACAGGAATATGTAATAGAAAATTATATATGACTAGATGGTGGCCCAATTCAAACGCATCGGGTATTCTAGAATATGCATGTCCACGTAAAATATTGCACAGCCCACGAAGTATTGATAGGGAAATCAGGGACCACCTTAATGGGTTTTCATAATTCATACATATGTCTCTGAATATGTCCAGACATGCCTGACTCTGCTAAGTCATCTTGTTGACTACTAGGATTGCTGAGAGAGGTAAAAATCTAATCAAGAAAGGAGACTTAGGACATTAGCCCCTACACGTCTCAAACCCAAGTTACCTTTTGGTAAAGATCACCTGATGAATTAAGAATGATCTCATATGTAATAAACAGTTGATTTGCGCACGAACATGATGTATACGCCTACTCAAAAGTGTATATAACTGAATGTCCTTCCTTGAATAAACACGGCTGATACAGATACCACATCTGATCTCTGTCCGTCATTTCTCTGGAGAAACTCACACATTTGGCAACCATCCAATATCCCTGAGGGTCTGACTTGCAGACCACCCTAACAGTATATTGCACAGCCACGTAATATATTGCCCAGCAACGTAGTATATTGCCCAGCCACGTAGTATATTGCCCAGCCACGTAGTATATTGCCCAGCCACGTAGTATATTGTCCAGTGACGTAGTATATTGCCCAGTGACATAATATATTGGCCAGCCACGTAGTATATTGCCCAGTGACGTAGTATATTGCCCAGCCACATAGTATATTGCCCAGTTACATAGTATATTGCCTTGTGACTAGTGTTGAGCATTCCGATACCGCAATTATCGGGTATCGGCCGATACTTGCGGTATCGGAATTCCGATACCGAGATCCGATACTTTTGTGGTATCGGTATCGGATCCATAGTGAGGTGTAAAATAAAAAATTAAAATAAAAAATATTGATATATTCACCTCTCCAGCGGCCCTTGGACATAATCGCGGGTAACCGGCAGGCTTCTTTGTTTAAAATGAGCGCGTAGGACCTGAGGAATGACGTCGCGGCTTCTGATTGGTTGCATGCCGCCCATGTGACCACGACGCGACCAATCAGAAGCCGCGACGTCATTCCTCAGGTCCTAAATTCCTAGAATGAGCGCGTTTAGGACCTGTGGAATGACGTTGCGGCTTCTGATTGGTCGCGTGCCGCCCATGTGACCGCGACGCGACCAATCAGAAGCCGCGACGTCATTCTCAGGCACTAAACTCCTCATTCTAGGAATTTAGGACCTGAGGAATGACGTCGCGGCTTCTGATTGGTCGCGTCGCTCATTTAAAAAAAAAGAAGCCTGCCGGTTACCCGCGATGATGTCCAGGGGCCGCTGGAGAGGTGAATATATCAATATTTTTTATTTTAATTCTTTATTTTACACATTAATATGGATCCCAGGGCCTGAAGGAGAGTTTCCTCTCCTTCAGACCCTGGGAACCATCAGAATACCTTCCGATACTTGGTGTCCCATTGACTTGTATTGGTATCGGATATCGGTATCGGCGATATCCGATACTTTTCGGGTATCGGCCGATACTATCCGATACCGATACTTTCAAGTATCGGACGGTATCGCTCAACACTACTCGTGACATAATATATTGCCCAGCCACATGGTATGTTGCCCAGTTACGTAGTATATTGCGCAGCCACGTAGTATATTGCCCAGTGACGTAGTATATTGCCCAGTGACGTAGCATATTGCCCAGTGACGTAGTATACAGCACAGAGCCACATAGTATATTGCCTAGTGATGTAGTATATTGCCCAGCCACGTAGTATATTGCACAGCGAAGTAGTATACAGCACAGAGCCACGTAGTATATTGGCCAGTCACGTAGTATGTTGCCCAGCTATGTAGTATATTGCCCAGCCAGGTTTGTCACAGGTGAAAAAATAAAAAATAAACATATAGTCACCTTTCCGAGGGAGCCCTTGTTGTCCATGGCAGGTTCTGGTCCCAGGGTTGGTATTAGCGCAGGACCTGTGATGACGTCGCGATCACATGACCATGACATCATGGCAGGTCCTTCTGCCACCGGAACCTGCAACGGAAGATGGCAGCCGGCGCAAGCTGCAACGGAGGGTGAGTATAGCAGGTTTTTTGTTTAAATTATTTTTAACATTACATTTTATACTATTGATGCCGCATAGTCTGCGTCAATAGTAAAAAGTTGGGGACACACAGGGTTAATAGCAGCGGTAACGGAGAGCGTTACCCATGGCATAACGCGGTCCGTTACTGCCGGCATTAACCCTGTGTTAGCGGTGACCGGAGGGGAGTGTGCGGGCGACTGGCACTGACTGCAGGGAGTAAGGAGCGGCCATTTTCTTCCGGACTGTGCCAGTCGCTGATTGGTCGTGGCAGCCATGACAGGCAGCTGATGAGACCAATCAGCGAATGAACAACCATGACAGAAGGACAGACAGACAGACGGAAGTGACCCTTAGACAATTATTTAGTAGATAGTGGCAGTCAGCACTGTTTTATTAAGGACAGAAGTTGTCAAATTAACCTGATACATTTTTGTGAACAGGTGAGTAGAAACCTTGACATAGGCATAGCAGTACATATAGTATATTTAGATTTTGCAAAGGCATTTGAGACTGTTATACAAACACCTAATAGAAAGTAAGGTTTGTAACTGGATCAAAAGCTAGTTCAAAGACTGCACTCAGAGAGTTATGGTGAATGACTGCTACTCAGAATGGTCTCTGGTTGTAAGTGGTGCACTCCAAAATCCAGTGCTGGGTCTGCTATTATGCAACTTATTTATTAATGATATAGAAGACGTGATTAATAAGGTTGTGTCTATTTTTGCAGATGGCACCAAACTATATTTGTGTTATAGTGCATTCTATGGAGGATGTTCATAAGTTATAGGCTGACTTGGACAAACAGACTGTGTGGGCTTTCACTTGGCAAATGAAGTTCAATTTGGAGAAATGTAAAATTATGCACAATGCGAGCACCACATGTCCTAGGGGGAGTAAAACCAGGAGAGTTACTTGTAGAGAAGGATCTGGGTATACTGGGTGTATATTGCAGACTTAATAACAGCATGCATTTCAATGAGCAGTTTCTAATGTCAGCAGGATATTTTCATGTTATAAGATGTAAGAACTAGTAGGATAGGGATGTGATCTAACTTTACAATGTGTTAGTATAACCTCATCTTCATTATGTAGTTCAGTTCTGGGCATAGAAAGGATGCCTTGGAGTTAGAAAAGGTACAAAGAAGCAACACAAAACTGCTAAAGGGCATGAATGATCTTGGCTATAAGAAAATATTATAAGAATTATATTTATTTATTTAATTTTGAGAAGTGTCATCTAGGGAGGTAAGTGCATAAGTGGTCCATACAAAAAGGATTTTGAAAAGTTGTTTCATGTAAACCTCTCAAAAGACAATTGCATTCCCTCCATTTGGAAAAATACAGGTTAAATCTTCAAAGAAGACAAGGCCTCTTTACCATAAGACATATTAATTTGTGAAATAATCTACCTCAAGAGCTTGTCACAGCTGGAAAGATTAGCTATTTTGGGGTGGAGTCGGTCATGCAATATGATTGAACATATACTCCTTCCCCTTTATCATTTTCCCACCCTTAGTTGAACTTGATGGATGGGTGTCTTTCTTACACTGTATTAACTATGTAACTGTGTAAAATAGACTGATAGATATGTGTAGAAATCTAATATATAAAGCTGAATGTGTGTGTGTGTGTGTGTGTGTATGTGTGTATGTGTGTGTGCATGTCCGGGATTGGCATCTGCACCGTCGCAGCTACAGCCACAAAATTTTGCACAGTCACACGTCGGGACCCTGAGAGCGTCATAGGCTATGTTGTGAGGTGAAATTTTAACCCCGCGCTTTCCAATTCACCAAACAATTTTGCCCCTATCTACATAATGGGGAAAAAGTGAAAGGAAAAGTGTTGGAGGCGTCGCAGCTACAGCCACAAAATTTTGCACACTCACACGTCTGGACCCCGAGAGCGTCATAGGCTATGTTGTGAGGTGAAATTTTAACCCCGCGCTTTCCAATTCACCAAACAATTTTGCCCCTATCTACATAATGGGGAAAAGTGAAAGGAAAAGTGTTGGAGGCAAATTGACAGCTGCCAGATCTGAACAAGGGGGACTTAAAGAATGAGAGCGATGGTGCCAAAGAGTATATACCGTACAGTTGCTAAGGTGGGGCCCCGACATGGGATACTCACCACACACAGGGATATGAACACACACACAAAATGCGCCACACACTACCACGTGCTTGAACACATATTACCCTCAGCACACATTTCACCATACATACACCAACCTTGCCACATAAAAGTCAAAACACAAAAGTCGCTGCTCAAAACTCGCCACGCGCAAAACTCGCCACATGCAAAAACTAGGCTCACGCAAAACTCACCACAAGTGCAAAACTCATCTCATGGAAAACTCGCCACACGCAAAACTTGCACACGCGGAAAAATTGCCACATGCAAAAGTTGCCTCACACAAAACTTGCACATACTCAAAAGGCACCACACATAAAACTCGCCACGCGCAAAACTCGCCATGCGCAAAACTTGCTGCACACAACTTGCTACACTAACCTGTCACATGCAACTCGACACACAAAAAGTTGCTACACGCATGTTGCCACACAAAACTCATCTCACAAAAGTCGCTACATGCATGTCGCCACACGCAACTCAACACACACAACTTGTCAAACGAAACTCGCCCTAAAACACACACAAGTCTTGTATTATCCTTCAAAAATAAAAATCTGATTAATAAGCAGACAAACTACAAGAGCAACAAATGTACCATATAGGAAATACGGCAGCTGTCAGTCACATGACCTGTCTATTATGTGTATGTGTGAGCTAATACAGTATATACTGCCAGGGGGGAGGGCTTCCTGTTCGCTGGGGATTTATTAGGCTGCCAAATTAGCTTACAAATACTGAGGTAAAAATACTGAGCAAATAACGTGTGAACGAGGTCTAATACAGGAGGAGATGACATACAGATATATACTATATACAGTGGAGATGACACAGGTATATACTATATAAAGGGGAGATGACACACAGGTATATACTATATACAGGCGAGATGACACACACATATATACTATACACGGGAGATGACACACAGGTATATACTATATACAGGGGAGATGACACACAGATATATACTATATACAGGAGAGATGACACACAGGTATATACTATATAGAGGAGATGACATACAGGTACATACTATATAAAGGAGGAGATGACATACAGGTATATACTATATACAGGAGGAGATGACACACAGGTATATACTATATACAGGAGCAGATGACCTACAGGTACAGTATATACTATACACAGGAGGAGATGACATACAGGTATATGCTATATATAGAAGATGACATACAGGTATATACTATATACAGGAGGAGATGACACACAGATATATACTATATACAGGGGAGATGACACACAGGTATATACTATATACAGGAGGAGATGGCATACAGGTATATACTATATATAGACGGAGATGACATACAGGTATATACTATATATAGGAGGAGATGACATACAGGTATATACTATATACAGGGGAGATGACACACAGCAGGTATATACTATATACAGGTGAGATGACATACAGGTATATACTATATACAGGAGATGACATACAGGTGTATACTATATATAAGGGAGATGACAAACATGTATATACTGAGGTGAAAATGAGAGGTGTGAGGTGAAAATGAAACGGTGTGAGTGCAAAATGAGAGGAGTGAGGGAAAATAGTGGAGTGATCGGAAAATGACAGATGTGAGGTCGAAATGACAAGTGTTAGGGGGGAATGAGAGGAGTGAGGGAGAAAATGAGAGATGTGAGGGGGAAAATGAAAGATGTGATTGGGAAAATGAGAGGCGTGATGGGAAAATAAGAGAAGTGAGGTGCTATAACTAACCACAGATATTTACTATTCCCAGGCAACGCCGGGCTCTTCAGCTAGTTATACTTATGAAGATAGAACATGGAGTATGAGTATTTAGTTTATACAATATGTGTTAGTGCTAACACAACGCAAAACTGTTAAGGGGCATGCAGGATTTTGGCTATAAGGAGCTGGTCATGTTTGTTTGTTAGTATCTTTTTCATTATTTCAAAGCACAACATATTGACTGATGTATCTCCTGGATTATGATTGATTTTAATTGGCTTTATATTTCTGACATACAATATGGGTTACCATTAGTGTATTTGAACAAAAAAAATCTATACCGTATTTTTCAGACAATAAGATGAACCGGACCATAAGACGCATTCCAAATTTTCAGAATGAAAATAAGGAAAAAAATTGTGTCAAATGGGGGTCTGTCTTAGGCCGGGATCAAACATGCGAGAAACATGTCCGTGTCTCACACGTGAAATCCAAGCTCTGGTGCCAGCACTGTGGAGTGGAGCGTGCGGACGCATAGCAATACATGGAGCCGCACGCTCCGCTCCAAAGTGCCGGCGCCAGGGCTTGGATTTCACATGCGAGACATGGACGTGTTTCTCGCATGTGTGATCCCGGCCTTACACTCCGAATTCAGCTTACCGGGGGGATCAGCAGCACTGGTGGAGTGTGGTTACAGGGGGTGTTCAATGGTCTGGTGATATGACTCCCATCCCAGACTGGGGCAGCAGGTTCGGAGGTGTTCATGGCGCGAGGGCTCCATTGATATTTTCTGAAAGCCTGGAGCCCCCACACATCCATTGCTGTGATGTGGTGGCCTCTGGGAAATCCCATCCCAGGCTGGTGCAGCAGGTTCGGTGGTGCACTGTGGTGCAGGGTGCTCCGCTGGCATTTTATGAAAGCCTTGAGGCCCCCGCATATCCATTACAGCGATGCCGTGGCCTCCAGGAAAATGGTCGCCGAGGGCGGCGCATGCTCAGATTGAGCATATGGGCCATGGGAAGCAGGTGGTTGAGGCTTGTGAGAGACAGGTAGTAGAGGTCCTGGGGACTACTGACAGGTAGCAGTGGTACTGAAAACTGCAGGCAGACAGGAGACATCCTGGAGTCCATAGTCAGGTAGCACAGGAACTGCAGACAGGTAGATGAGGCACTCAAAGATGCAAGCAAACAGAAGACATCCTTGAAGCAGTAGGTGGACACCAAACAGACATGTGGAACACCCAGAACAGGTAGCAGATAGAACCCCAAGTAACAAGAAAATCTAGGTGTGTGTCTTGGTGAGCTTTCTATAGGGCCAGGCAGATGATAACATTGAGCCATCTGCAAAGCTCGACATGGAGCACAACAGAGTTTATTGCATCGGGATGAGGAAAGCAGAGCCCAGATCAAGGATGGGTGAGTAATACTTTTCTGTGACCGGTTCAAAGGTGGAAAGTGAACTTGAGGTACAGGAGGGAAGGGGATTCAAGCTCTGAGGATCCTGAAGGATATGGTTGATTTTTTTGGGGGGGAATTAAGTGGCCAGATTGTTAGCGCTGAGCTTGGAGTTATTTTGGATTTTAGGATAGTGATGTGATTGCTGTTCGGCACACCTAGAGCACCACTAGACAAAATGTGTTTGCAGTGTATAAGAGGGTTTTCGTTGCCTGTTTTAGGTTGTTTGGCATTGAGCAGATGTTGCTTCCTACAGGACCCATTCCAATGCCTTATCATAATGTGACAATGCTAAGTCTGGACAGGAGAGGAAGGATATCGTAGCTAAGGATGGCTGTAGATTGTTGATCAGCTGCTGGATATTGATGTCATGTAGGTTTCTGTATTTGTGATAAGTGGAAGTGTTCTGAGTGATTCCTGACAAAGAAAGAAAGTTTAAATATGTTTTAAAAATGTCTTGTGTAAATAGTTTTCAGAGTAGAAAAAGAGCGCAAACTCAAAGTTGGGATTTGGAGTAGGTTTTATGGAGTTTCTGCTTAGTTTCTTGAAACCTTCTTGAAAAATTCTGTGTGCACATTGCCTTAGGCCGGTTTCACATTTGCGGTTGTGTCCGCAGCATTTCTTCCGCAATTATCCACATGCGTTGTGTATTCCTATCTTTAAAATTAGGGACGCAAGTGTCTGTGTTCGATTGCGTTTTGCCGCGTTTGATGACGCATGCGTCGTTTCGTCATCTGCTGTTTGGCGCGGTAAATGCTACATGTAGTAATTTTAGAGACGTCAATTTGCTGCCTAGAAATGTAAGTGGTTGTTAGCGGATGGAATGCGGCAAAAAAAGCATTGCTGTCTATGGTGATTGCATGCGGCCGCAAGCACATGCGTTTGCTTGCGTTGGTGAACGCATGCATTGCACCAGAGAAAAACATGTCTAGACACTAATTAGCCACCCCCCACATACAAGGTGATAAAGGGAGGGAGTAGACATTTGCAGGTCACTACTCACCAGACAGTTTACCAGACCAGAATGCCAAAAGCACCTTGGAGGAAACAAGACTGAACAATGTGAGTATATCCTAGCCTTTAATTTCTATTTTCTGTCTCTACATGTCCTAATATCTGCCATTTCTTTCTTTCTGCATGCATCAGAATGTCATCTTCTTCTGATGAGGAGCAACATCATGGGCCTTCTCAAGCCGAACATGTAAGTGAAGTGAGTACTCAACTCCTCAGATTGGTAAGTATTCACTGTCACATCTACACATGTGACAATTTTTTTAAACTTTTTTTTAGAGGACATCTTCCACTGCGGCAGAGGGTGAGCAGGAGTAGCGGGGTCACGTTCGGGTGGCAAGGCGGCAGCGTATAAGTATACCTGGCTGACTGTTTACTGTATTCTCACTTTAGTATTCTTGAAACTTCCTTTCTTAACTTTCCTCTATCTTTACATTTTTCTTCTGGACTCCTTTTTTGTCTTGACTTTCATTATTCATGCCATTTCTTATCCTCTGTTTTCTTTCTTTTCCTTATGTTAATATATCCAACATTAACGTCTTCATTTATTTTTTAAGTTCCAGAATGGGATGAGGACCTCATTGATAATGATATCCTCATCTCCCTGGTCCATGAGCGAGTCCCGGGTTCCACAGCACTTGGACAATGTGACGATCCGGCGGTTATGTAATGAGGTGGCTAAAGCGATGTGGGATGGCTGGGACAACACCCCGAATCGGGTCCGAAATGCATTTTGTAAGTATTGCAATCCAGTGTGAAGCAGCAGAGACCTTGGCCGTGCTCACACAACTGTGTGTGATGACAGAAACTCTCAGGATTTTCTCTCATCACACACACAGTTGTGTGAGCATGGCCAAAAGTCCATTGTCTAACCATTATTTTTTGTTTTTTCACCAGTGCTCAAAGTCAAAACACGTTGGCGTTCGATGAAGGACTGCTTCAACAAGGACCTGCGTCAAGAGAGCCATGTTCCCAGTGCTTCTGGAGCAAGGATCCGAAAGTATAAATACCACCGCATTCTGGCATTTTTAAGACCAGTCCTTCCCCAGAGAAAGTAAGTATTTTTCCTTTGTATTAGGTTGTGTTGTATTGCCATAATCTGTATGTTTCTATTCAACAGTAGTTAGCATTTTTTAGTTTTTGGTATTATTTTTATTCCTTTTTTCACAGCACATGGAGCAGCACTGTTGACCCAGGTTCTGGTGCGGTCCTTCATCAGACAGCCACGGACCCGTCCCAGCCATCCAGCAACACTGCAGCAAGTGGGCCTGCCACACTTACTGGAGACTGTTGTGAATTCTGTGACAGAGCTCCCTCCTGTGGTCACAAGTGGTACTTCGGCTGATTCTCTCTATGAGATTCCGTTGGTGGAGGAGACTGGTACTGCGGCTTCTAAGTTTCCTTTCTCAGGTAATGTGGTGAAGTCGTTAGGTGCTGCTCTATTTAACTCCACCTAGTGCTTTGATCCTGGCCTCCAGTCAATGTTCTAGTATTGGACTTGCTTCCTCCTGGATCGTTCCTGTGGCCTGCTGCTCTGCATAGCTAAGTTGCTCTCATGTTATTTTTGTTTGCTGTTTTTTCTGTCCAGCTTGTTTATTTGGTTTTTCTTGCTTGCTGGAAGCTCTTTGACGCAGAGGGAGTACCTCCGTGCCATTAGTCGGTTCGGAGGGTCTTTTTGCCCCCTTTGCGTGGTTGTTTGTAGGCTTTTGTTTTGACCGCAAAGTTACCTTTCCTATCCTCGCTCTGTTCAGAAAGTCGGGCCTCACTTTGCTAAATCTATTTCATCTCTACGTTTGTCTTTTCATCTTAACTCACAGTCATTATATGTGGGGGGCTGCCTTTTCCTTTGGGGTATTTCTCTGAGGCAAGGTAGGCTTATTTTCTATCTTCAGGCTAGATAGTTTCTCAGGCTGTGCCGAGTTGCATAGGGAGCGTTAGGCGCAATCCATGGCTGCCTCTAGTGTGGTTGGAGAGGATTAGGGATTGCGGTCAGCAGAGTTCCCACGTCTCAGAGCTCGTTCTATGTTTTTGGGTTATTGTCAGATCACTGTATGTGCTCTGACTTTTATGTCCATTGTGGTACTGAATTACCAGCCACAACAGTACTGGAGGCCAAAAGTACTAATGATTCCCTATAGAAGGAAAAAAGAAGTTCTGAGACCATTTTTTTTTCTCTGCTCTGTGTTTTGCCTTTTTTTTCCCCTAGACATTTGGGTGGTTCAGGACACAGGTGTAGCGATGGACATTAAAGGTCTGTCTTCATGTGTGGATCAGCTCACGGCAAGAGTACAAAATATTCAAGACTTTGTGGTTCAGAATTCTATGTTAGAACCAAGAATTCCTATTCCTGATTTGTTTTTTGGAGCTAGAACTAAATTTCTGAGTTTCAAAAATAATTGTAAACTATTTCTGGCTTTGAAACCTCGCTCCTCTGGTGACCCAGTTCAACAAGTTAGGATCATTATTTCTTTTTTACGTGGCGACCCTCAGGACTGGGCATTTTCTCTTGCGCCAGGAGATCCTGCATTAAGTAATATTGATGCGTTTTTCCTGGCGCTCGGATTTCTGTACGATGAACCTAATTCAGTGGATCAGGCAGAGAAAAATTTGCTGTCTCTGTGTCAGGGTCAGGATGAGATAGAGGTATATTGTCAGAAATTTAGAAAGTGGTCCGTACTCACTCAATGGAATGAAGGTGCGCTCGCAGCTATTTTCAGAAAGGGTCTCTCTGAAGCCCTTAAGGATGTCATGGTGGGATTTACTATGCCTGCTGGTCTGAATGAGTCTATGTCTTTGGCCATTCAGATCGGTCGACGCTTGCGTGAGCGTAAATCTGTGCACCATTTGGCGGTATTATCTGAGCATAAACCTGAGCCTATGCAGTGCGATAGGACTTTGACCAGAGTTGAACGGCAAGAACACAGACGTCAGAATGGGCTGTGTTTCTACTGTGGTGATTCCACTCATGTTATCTCTGATTGTCCTAAGCGCACTAAGCGGTTCGCTAGGTCTGCCACCATTGGTACGGTACAGTCAAAATTTCTTTTGTCCGTTACCTTGATCTGCTCTTTGTCATCTTATTCTGTCATGGCATTTGTGGATTCAGGCGCTGCCCTGAATTTGATAAACTTGGAGTATGCTAGGCGTTGTGGGTTTTTCTTGGAGCCCTTGCAGTGTCCTATTCCATTGAGAGGAATTGATGCTACGCCTTTGACCAAGAATAAGCCTCAATACTGGACCCAGCTGACCATGTGCATGGCTCCTGCACATCAGGAGGTTATTCGCTTTCTGGTGTTGCATAATCTGCATGATGTGGTTGTGTTGGGGTTGCCATGGCTACAAGTCCATAATCCAGTATTAGATTGGAAATCCATGTCTGTGTCCAGCTGGGGTTGTCAGGGGGTACATGGTGATGTCCCATTTCTGTCTATCTCATCATCCACCCCTTCTGAGATCCCAGAATTCTTGTCTGATTACCGGGATGTATTTGATGAGCCCAAGTCCGATACCCTACCTCCGCATAGGGATTGTGATTGTGCTATCGATTTAATTCCTGGTAGTAAATTCCCAAAAGGTCAACTGTTTAATTTATCTGTGCCTGAGCACGCCGCTATGCGGAGTTACGTGAAGGAGTCCTTGGAGAAGGGGCATATTCGCCCGTCATCGTCGCCATTAGGAGCAGGGTTCTTTTTTGTGGCCAAGAAGGATGGTTCGCTGAGACCTTGTATAGATTACCGCCTTCTAAATAAGATCACGGTTAAATTTCAGTACCCCTTGCCGCTGTTATCTGATTTGTTTGCTCAGATTAAGGGGGCTAGTTGGTTCACCAAGATAGATCTTCGTGGTGCGTATAATCTTGTGCGTATTAGGCGAGGCGATGAATGGAAAACTGCATTTAATACGCCCGAGGGCCATTTTGAGTATCTAGTAATGCCATTCGGACTTGCCAATGCTCCATCAGTGTTTCAGTCCTTTATGCATGACATCTTCCGAGAGTACCTGGATAAATTCCTGATTGTATACTTGGATGATATTTTGATCTTCTCGGATGATTGGGAGTCTCATGTGAAGCAGGTCAGAACGGTGATTCAGGTCCTGCGTGCTAATTCTTTGTTTGTGAAGGGACCTAAGTGTCTCTTTGGTGTTCAGAAGGTTTCATTTTTGGGGTTCATTTTTTCCCCTTCTACTATCGAGATGGACCCTGTTAAGGTCCAAGCCATCCATAATTGGACTCAGCCGACATCTCTGAAAAGTCTGCAAAAGTTCCTGGGCTTTGCTAATTTTTATCGTCTCTTCATCTGCAATTTTTCTAGTATTGCTAAACCATTAACCGATTTGACCAAGAAGGGTGCTGATGTGGTCAATTGGTCTTCTGCTGCTGTGGAAGCTTTTCAAGAGTTGAAGCGTCGGTTTTCTTCTGCCCCTGTGTTGTGTCAACCAGATGTTTCGCTTCCATTCCAGTTCGAGGTTGATACTTCTGAGATTGGAGCAGGGGCTGTTTTGTCGCAGAGAAGTTCTGATTGCTCGGTGATGAAACCATGCGCCTTCTTTTCCAGGAAGTTTTCGCCTGCTGAGCGAAATTATGATGTTGGCAATCGAGAGTTGCTGGCCATGAAGTGGGCATTCGAGGAGTGGCGTCATTGGATTGAAGGAGCTAAGCATCGTGTGGTGGTCTTGACTGATCATAAGAACTTGACTTATCTTCAGTCTGCCAAGCGGTTGAATCCTAGACAGGCTCGTTGGTCGCTGTTTTTTGCCCGTTTTGACTTTGTGGTTTCGTACCTTCCGGGCTCTAAAAATGTGAAGGCGGATGCCCTGTCTAGGAGTTTTGTGCCCGACTCTCCGGGTTTATCTGAGCCGGCGGGTATTCTCAAAGAGGGAGTAATTGTGTCTGCCATCTCCCCTGATTTGCGGCGGGTGCTGCAAAAATTTCAGGCTAATAAACCTGATCGTTGCCCAGCGGAGAAATTGTTTGTCCCTGATAGGTGGACGAATAAAGTTATCTCTGAGGTTCATTGTTCGGTGTTGGCTGGTCATCCTGGAATCTTTGGTACCAGAGAGTTAGTGGCTAGATCCTTTTGGTGGCCATCTCTGTCGCGGGATGTGCGTTCTTTTGTGCAGTCCTGTGGGATTTGTGCTCGGGCTAAGTCCTGCTGTTCTCGCGCCAGTGGGTTGCTTTTGCCCTTGCCGGTCCCAAAGAGGCCTTGGACACATATCTCTATGGATTTTATTTCAGATCTTCCCGTCTCTCAAAAAATGTCAGTCATTTGGGTAGTTTGTGATCGCTTCTCTAAGATGGTCCATTTGGTACCCTTGTCCAAATTACCTTCCTCCTCTGATTTGGTGCCATTGTTCTTCCAGCATGTGGTTCGTTTACATGGCATTCCAGAGAATATCGTTTCTGACAGAGGTTCCCAGTTTGTTTCGAGGTTTTGGCGAGCCTTTTGTGCTAGGATGGGCATTGACTTGTCTTTTTCCTCGGCTTTCCATCCTCAGACTAATGGCCAGACCGAACGAACCAATCAGACCTTGGAAACATATCTGAGATACTTTGTTTCTGCTGATCAGGATGACTGGGTGTCCTTTTTGCCTTTGGCTGAGTTCGCCCTTAATAATCGGGCCAGCTCGGCTACCTTGGTTTCGCCGTTTTTCTGCAACTCTGGGTTCCATCCTCGTTTCTCTTCAGGGCAGGTTGAGTCTTCGGACTGTCCTGGTGTGGATACGGTGGTGGAAAGGTTGCAGCAGATTTGGACTCATGTAGTGGACAATTTGACTTTGTCCCAGGAGAAGGCTCAACGTTTCGCTAATCGCAGACGCTGTGTGGGTCCCCGACTTCGTGTTGGGGATTTGGTTTGGTTGTCTTCTCGTCATATTCCTATGAAGGTTTCCTCTCCTAAGTTTAAACCTCGTTTCATTGGTCCATATAGGATTTCTGAGGTTCTTAATCCTGTGTCTTTTCGTTTGACCCTTCCAGATTCTTTTTCCATCCATAACGTATTCCATAGGTCATTGTTGCGGAGATACGTGGCACCTATGGTTCCATCTGTTGATCCTCCTGCCCCGGTTTTGGTGGAGGGGGAGTTGGAGTATATTGTGGAGAAGATTTTGGATTCTCGTGTTTCAAGACGGAAACTCCAGTATCTGGTTAAGTGGAAGGGTTATGCTCAGGAAGATAATTCCTGGGTCTTTGCCTCTGATGTCCATGCTCCCGATCTTGTTCGTGCCTTTCACATGGCTCTTCCTGGTCGTCCTGGGGGCTCTGGTGAGGGTTCGGTGACCCCTCCTCAAGGGGGGGGTACTGTTGTGAATTCTGTGGCAGAGCTCCCTCCTGTGGTCACAAGTGGTACTTCGGCTGATTCTCTCTATGAGCTTCCGTTGGTGGAGGAGAGTGGTACTGCGGCTTCTGAGTTTCCTTCCTCAGGTAATGTGGTGAAGTCGTTAGGTGCTGCTCTATTTAACTCCACCTAGTGCTTTGATCCTGGCCTCCAGTCAATGTTCTAGTATTGGACTTGCTTCCTCCTGGATCGTTCCTGTGGCCTGCTGCTCTGCATAGCTAAGTTGCTCTCATGTTATTTTTGTTTGCTGTTTTTTCTGTCCAGCTTGTTGATTTGGTTTTTCTTGCTTGCTGGAAGCTCTGGGACGCAGAGGGTGTACCTCCGTGCCGTTAGTCGGTATGGAGGGTCTTTTTGCCCCCTTTGCGTGGTTGTTTGTAGGGTTTTGTGTTGACCGTAAAGTTACCTTTCCTATCCTCGCTCTGTTCAGAAAGTCGGGCCTCACTTTGCTAAATCTATTTCATCTCTACGTTTGTCTTTTCATCTTAACTCACAGTCATTATATGTGGGGGGCTGCCTTTTCCTTTGGGGTATTTCTCTGAGGCAAGGTAGGCTTATTTTATATCTTCAGGCTAGCTAGTTTCTCAGGCTGTGCCGAGTTGCATAGGGAGCGTTAGGCGCAATCCACGGCTGCCTCTAGTGTGGTTGGAGAGGATTAGGGATTGCGGTCAGCAGAGTTCCCACGTCTCAGAGCTCGTTCTATGTTTTTGGGTTATTGTCAGATCACTGTATGTGCTCTGACTTTTATTTCCATTGTGGAACTGAATTACCAGCCACAACAGGAGACCAGGAAGCTGGTCCATCAGGTGTTCCCCTTTCCCAGTCCTCTGCCTCTGCCCCTTTTTTTGGGGCGTCTCCCGGCAGCGGCAGAGGGCATCGGACAGGTCACTCATGCCCGAGTTTTTGCACTTGAGCTCAGTTTTTCACGATGGACTCAAGGCTTTGGGTGACCGACTGGATACTGTCATTAGACATATGAATACATGTATCCAGGAGGTCACCAAAAGCCTTGAACAAGTAAAAGCCGACCTCCAGAGGCCAGGACATCATTTTTGTAACCAAATTGAACAGGGCATGTCGGAACACCTTACTCCTGATCTCCAGCTTAGTGTCATGCAGGCCTGCAATTCTGCTTACATGCAGGCTATGCAGCAGAGTCAGTATTTTCAGCAGACAGTGGCGGCATATCCTCCTGTGCCTATACTGTCATGCTTTACCTCAATGCCGACCTCTGCTGCATAGCACTGCACGGCCACCTCCATTCCTAGCACTGCTGGATAACACTACAGCACCACCACCATGCCGAGTGCTGTTGGACAACCCACCACCACCACCATGACAACTGCTGCTCCTGCTTGGACTTCCTTCACTGCTACCACCATGCAGCAGCAAGACCCTAGCATGGCCTTCCACTCCACCACGAAACGCGCGTTGGGGTGTTTTTCTTCTGGTCGGACCCTCTCCCTGCATCCCCCATTGGTAAGCCTAACTACGGTATCTGCTTTATTAAGATGCACTGCACACTATTAGTAATATTGCTCTTCTAGTGGTAATTACATTTACCTTAGCATATGTGGGCTTAGTCTCACCGGCTTACAAACATATGGGAGTGTTTTTCTCTCCCTCCGGTTACTATGTTTAGAGACATGGGGATTTGCATGGGGATGGGCTCCCTTTTGTGCCTGAGTGGATGACACCTAAGATGTAACTGCTTTACTATTTTTAGTATCTTTTGTATCAATAAAGCTATGTGTTTATAAAATTATCTATATTGTATGCTCCCTTTTTCTCCTATTTATACACTCCACCACGATGCAGCAGGACCCAGGCATGGCCTTCCGCTCTATCACCACCACGATGCAGCAGGACCCAGGCTTGGCCTTCCGCTCTACGAGCACAATGGACCCTGTCATGGCCTTCTGCTCCACGAGCACTATGGACTGTGATATGGCTGCCCGCTCTATGAGCACAATGGACGCTGGCATGGCCCTCCGCTCTATGAGCACTATGGACTGTGATATGGCTGCCTGCTCTACGAGCACTATGGACTCTGGCATGGCTGCCCGCTCTACGAGCACTATGGACTCTGGCATGGCTGCACGCTCTACGAGCACTATGGACTCTGGCATGGCAGCACGCTCTACAAGCACAGTGCAGCTGGACCCTTACAGGTCACCCACCATGACCATGCCACGACAAATAAGCCCACCGAGGCTTCCCAGAACACATAGATCCCAGAAAGGGAAAAAAAATAAAAAACTGCGTACTGTCAGTTTTCTTCCCCCTCACCTCCCAGTGTGTCTGTAATTTCAGGTTTGTCTCACCCTTCCAATGCGTCTCAGGCCTCTCATGTGTCAAGCCCCATCCCCGAACTACCAGACCCCACTAGTTTAGTTGCCCTTTCTCCTGCCACCCCTGCATTGTCCACACTTAGCCAGGCCTCACAGCTACACACCCCCCCCCCCCATTTCCATCACTCTATCCCAAGCAGGCGCAGTTAAATAAATATTTTGTTTGTTATCAAATAAATACTATTGTTTTTTGCCCCCAATTATGTGTGGTTAAATTGTGTATTTTTCCACCGGCAACACACACTGTGCGCCAAATAAAACACTGTGCCGCACACTTTATTTTTTGGCCATATCATAGCTCCAGTAGTTAGCAAGTACAGCACTGCAGCTTTGCGTGTCTTTAGTATAGAGATATGTGGTGGGCCAAAAAAATTATACTTGTATTTTCTCCATAATCTCTTGGTTCTGCTTAGTCTTGGACTAGTGTTGCAGACTGAAGAGAAAATGGTGGCAATAAAATGGAGAACTATACTCAACAGGTCATGTCTCCAAAAACTAATTAGTTATGACACCTGACATGATGAGTAGAGAACTGCCTTGTATAACCTCCATTTTCTCTTCTGTGTACATAATCTATTTCACACAAAGTGAAGGGACGATGGTGGTCATACAAGGCATATCTATGCTCACCTGGACATGAGTCAGAAATAGTGAATTCATGAGGCTGTTATATGTACATCATGAATTCATTATTTCTGACACCTGACTTGATGAGTATAGATCTGTTTTGTATTAAACAGCCATCGTCTCTTCAGTCTGCGTCCAATAGATACTGCAGAACAGAATCAGGATGCAATGACGTCAACAGCTTTACCACTAACAACCTGGCTGCCGTCACACTAGCAGTATGTGGTCAGTATTTTACATCAGTATTTGTATGGCAAAACCAGGAGTGGAACAATTAGAGGAAAGTATAATATAAACATATTTACCACTTCTGCATTTATCACACACTCCTGGTTTTGGCTTACAAATACTGATGTCAAATACTGACCAAATACTGCTAGCGTGACGGCAGCCTTGGTTTGTAGAGGAAATACATAGGAGACACGGT
Organism: Ranitomeya imitator; assembly: GCF_032444005.1. NCBI lineage: Eukaryota > Metazoa > Chordata > Amphibia > Anura > Dendrobatidae > Ranitomeya > Ranitomeya imitator. Next base: position 469,307,719 of record NC_091282.1, read on the forward strand.
CAAGATACCAAAAAATAAAGTTTATTAACAACAAATATTAGTAACATTTAAAAAAAATAACTGGTACAGACCAAATCCCAACAGGACAATTACACAACATTGTCGTGCCATGACACACGTCCAATATCAGAATCAAAAAAAGGCAGCAAATTGGTCCTGCATGTGGCCAACTTCAGCAGTTGACCACAGCGGGTGATGCTGGTAATCTGGCTATGGGTTTCTAACTGGTTCATCCAGTTCAATGTTGGGTCACTCCTTAGCTATTATGTAATTGTGGAGAACCACACAGGCTTTGACCACCTCATCGACTGTCTCCATTTTTAGATTAATGGCTGTTGCAAGAATGCACCATTTTGAGACTAGAATACCAAAGGTACACTCTACTGTTCTTAGGGCCTTGGTCAGTCTGTAGTTAAAGATCCATTTAGTGTGGTTCAAGTCCCGACTGGAATATGGCTTCAGTAAGTTTTCACACATCTGAAAGTCCTCATCCCCAACCTTAACAAATGGCATCTGTGGACCTTGAGTGTTGGGGAGAGGTTGTGGCCGTGGAAAATTAAAATTTTTGCCATACACACATCGGCCCATATCTGAGTTCTTGAAAGTCTGGGAATCGTTGCCACAGCCAAAAGCTCCAATGTCCACGGCGATGAAGCGACAGTCCGCATCTGCTATTGCCATGAGCACAACAGAAACATATTTTTTATAGTTGAAGTACTCCGATCCTGTTCTGGCTGGTTTGATAATGCAGATGTGCTTTCCATCCACCGCTCATAAACAGTTGAGGAAATCACACACACTCCAAAATTTTTCAGCAATTTCAAATGAGCGCATCGCTGACCCCCGTCACATGATCGGGGGTCAGCGATGCATCAGGATGGTAACTATAGAAGTCATTGAGACCTCTATGGTTACTGATGCCAGCCTACTGTGAGCGCTACCCTGTGGTCGGCGCTCATAGCAAGCCTGCATTTCAGCTACATAGCAGCGATCTGATGATCGCTGCTATGTAGCTGAGCCGATCTAGTTGTGCCAGCTTCTAGACTCCCATGGAGGCTATTGAAGCATGTCAAAAGTAAAAAAAAAGTTTTAAATATATGAAAAAAATAAAAAAATAAAAAAGTTTAAATCACCCCCTTTCGCCCCATCCAAAATAAAACAATAAAAAAATCAAGCCTACACATATTAAAAAAAAGCATTAACCTGATTGCTATACATCGTAGCGAGAAAAAAATTAGAAATGCCAGAATTACTTTTTTTTGGTCGGCATTACATTGCATTAAAATGCAATAACGAGCGATCAAAAGAATGTAGCTGCACAAATGTGGTATCATTAAAAACGTCAGCTCGGCACACAAAAAATAAGCCCTCACCTGACCCCAGATCACGAAAAATGGAGACGCTATGGGTATCGGAATATGGCACTTTTTTTTAGCAAAGTTTTGAATTTTTTGTCACCACCTAAATAAAAAATAACCTAGTCATGTTAGGTGTCAATGAACTCGTAATGACCAGGAGAATCATAATATCAGGTCAGTTTTAGCAGTTTTGTCTCGAGACACCGCGTCTGGACTACAGCACATACAAGCTAAATGAGTCCACTTTTTGTGCAATCTCATTAACTGCACAACATCAGACGCAGATCACGCTGTACCTTTTTTCTGACATCAGTGTCACCATCTCCAATAAACTCACGACTAGTACGTAACTGATGAAGGTCCTGACATAGGACCAAAACGTTTTGGTACTACGATTAAAACTATTCTCACGAGCATTAAGTTGAGTGCCAGGTTCTTTCTGTATTTCTCGCATGTGTGATCCCTGCCTTAGGCCGGTTTCACACGTCAGTGGCTCCGGTACGTGAGGTGAGAGTTTCCTCACGTACCGGAGCCACTGACACACGTAGACACATTAAAATCAGTGCATCTGTTCAGATGTCATTGATTTTTTGTGGACCGTGTCTCCGTGTGCCAAACACGAAGACATGTCAGTGTTCGTGGGAGCGCACGTATTACACAGACCCATTAAAGTCAATGGGTCCGTGTAAAACACCTACCGCACATGGACGTTGTCCGTGTGCAGTCCGTGTGCCGTGCAGGAGACAGCGCTACATTAAGCGCTGTCCCCCCCACTGGTGCTGAAGCCACGATTCATATCTTCCCTGCAGCAGCATTTGCTGTAGAGAAGATATGAATAATTGTGTTTAAAATAAAGATTTATGTGCCCCCCGCCCTCCCACCCCCTGTGCGCCCCCCCTGCTGTTCTGAAAATACTCACCCAGCTCCCTCGCTGGCTGGCGCTGCTTCCTGTTGTGGCCGCATCTTCTACTGTATCAGCGGTCACGTGGTGCCGCCGATTACAGTCATGAATATGCGGCTCCATCTCCCATACGGGTGGAGCCGCATATTCATTACTATAAATGAGCGGCCCCACGTGACCGCATACAGGAGAAGATGCAGCCAGAACAGGAAGCAGCGCTGGCGAGGGAGCGAGCCGGGTGAGTATTTTCAGAACAGCGGGGGGGCACACAGGGGGTGGGAGGGCGGGGGGCACATAGATCTTTATTTTAAACACAATTATTCATATCTTCTCTACAGCAAACGCTGCTGCAGGGAAGATATGAATGGGGCTTCAGCACCAGATGTTGGTGACTGTGGTACCCAGCACGGTGCGTGTGGTACCCAGTGGGCACATGGGCGGCACACGTGTGCCGCACGTGTGCCACACTGATGTGCCACAGAAACGTAGGGGCACACGAACACGGATAATTCCGGTACCAATTTTTTCCGGTGCCGGAATTATCTGGATGTGTGAGACTGCCCTTAATGTGTATTTTTTGGTATGATATTGCAGCATTGCTCTTAGTGGCTATATATCTGAAACATTGGGATTTTTGATTTCAACAACTTGAGTGGTGTGTTGTTGTTTTTTTGCAGCAATTATCACCCTGATCTCCATTTTTACTTGTGCCTCCTAATATTTATTTTGGTATAATTATTTAATTACTGTAGTTTGCAAGTTTCAAAATAAATTAATAAAAGAATCATCAAAAATAGCTATATTAAATTGAATACAATACAGTGAATGACATAAAATAAACCATTTTAGATGTTAAAGTCAATTTTTTAAACCTTTATTCATTTGGGTGTTTTACTTCTGGTATCAGGCAGAACAAACACATTTTAGCAAAGCACAACAAAAGAATGAGAAGTGCTATTGTTTTAACTAATTGGACCTTTTAAATAGAGAACATGAAGTATAAAGGCATTTTTAATCCCAAATGAACACCACCAACCACAATGCAATGTTCCTAGGGATGGACTGAGTGTGGATCAAGGCTTTTATTTCACTTAGATAGAAAATAAACAGTTAGAAAATTGTTTTGCTATTTCAGAATCATCAAACCAAAACTAGTGTCTTTGTGATGTATGTGCGAAACAATTAGTTTGTGACCTGTAGTGTGTGAGAAGCATTAACCCTCATTAACATTTGTGCTATGTATCAAATTTGCAATTCCACTGTGTGCAAATATGTAGAATTGAACAAAATTAAAACTGATTGAAATGAAAGATCTTATAAGGATTTCATTTGTATAATAAAGAGATGCAAATGTGCATTTGTAAAAAAAAAAGAAATATTACTTGTCTTTTTTTCTACTAAACCATATGTATTGTTTTTAGATCTCTTTTTTATATTTTGCAAGAAGTCATAATAATATTGAACATTTTTTATATGCTGTATGCGAGAGTAATCATATTAAAATCATAGAAGCTTCTAAATTACGTCAGCTATGTCATGCAGTTAGTTACTATTAAGTGCTTTAAACTGGGTCAATCACTGTGCTTTGCTCAATTGTATATCATTAACCCATTAATGCTACATATGTTTTTGACCTTAAAGATCAAATATATTTTTTTTTCATTATCACATTTCAAAAGTCATAACATTTTTATTTTTCCATATACACACGTGGTCAATATTGTTGGTACCCCTCATTTAATGACAGAAAAACCCACAATGGCCACAGAAATAACTTGAATCTGACAAAAGTAATAATAAATAAAAGATCTATGAAAACGAACCAATGAAAGTCAGACATTGTTCTTCAACCATGCTTCCACAGAATAAAAAAAAATGAAACTCGTGAAATAGGCCTGGACAGAAATGATGGTACCCTTCACTTAATATTTTGTTGCACAACCTTTGGAGGCAATCACTGCAATCAAATGATTCCTGTAACTGTAAATGAGACTTCTGCACTTCTTCACAGATATTTTGGCCCACTCCTCAAGTGCAAACTGCTCCTGTTGTCCCGTGATTGAAGGTTGCCTTTTCCAGATGGCATGTTTCAGCTCTTTCCAAAGATGCTCAACAGGATTTAGGTCAGGGCTCACAGAAGGCTACTTCAGAATAGTCCAATGTTTTCCTCTTAGCCATTCTTGGGTGTTTTTAGCTGCGTATTTTAGGTCATTATCCTGTTTGCAAGACCCATGACCTGCAACTGAGACCAGGCTTTCTGACACTGGACAGCACATTTCTCTATAGTATCCCTTGATAGTCTTGAGATTTCAATGTACCCTGCACAGATTCTAGACACCCTGTGCCAGATGCAGCAAAGCAGCCGCAGAACATAACAGAGCCTCCTTCATGTTTCACAGTAGGGACAGTGTTCGTTTCTTGATATGCTTCATTTTTCAGTCTGTGACATTAGCCTATGTGCCTTGCCAAAAATGTAAATTTTTGTCTCATCTGTCCAAAGCACATTCTTCCAGAAGCTTTGTGGCTTGTCAACATGTAGTTTAGCAAATTCTAGTCTGGATTTTTTATGATTTTTTTCAACAATGGTGTCCTCCTTGGTTGCCTTCCATAAAGTCCACTTTGGATCATACAACCACAGATGATTCAATCTGACACTGATGTTCCTTGAGCTTGAAGGTCACCTTTAATCTGTTCTGAAGTTTTTCTGGGCTGTTTTGATACCATTCGTATTATCTGTATCTTTGATTTGTCATCAATTTTCCTCCTGCGGCCACGTCCAGGGAGGTTACTTTTCTGAATAATATGTGCAACTGTAGTCACAAGAACATCAAGCTGCTTGGAGATTGTCTTGTAACTTTTGCCTTTAACTAGTGTTGAGCGATACTGTACCTTCCGATATCCGGAAATATTGGTATCGGATTGGATAGGCCGATATCCAAAAAATATCGGATATCGCCAATACCGATACCGGAAATCAATGCATGTCAATGGGACACAAATATCAGAATTAAAATAAACCCTTTCTTTCCTTGTAGGTTAATTCTACATGAAGGAAAACAACTAAGAATAATGCAGAATGTATTGGGGGAGGTGGAGGAGACATTAAAGGCATAGAGGTTTAGCACAAATGAAATAGCAGGAATTTTTTTTTTTAAGACGTTCGGAGTTACAAAAATATTGACTATGTTAAGCTTTTTTATATTTTGTCAGATATTTATGTTTCACTACTTCCATGCTCTTCACCTTCTTTTTTACTTCTCCCACACTTTCTCCTTCATCATCCTCAGCAGCAGCATCTTTTTCATCAACTTCTTCTTCACCTTATTCATCTTATTCTTCTTCACCTTCTTCTTCATATTCTAGTTCTTCATTGTCTTCTTCTTCATCATATTCTTATTTGTCACAGGCATTCCTGTAGTTGTAATCTATAAAAGTTTGAAGATTACACCTTCCGTTCTGCCTGTCACAAAAGATTCAGTTTGGCCTGCAGCAGCAGGTTTTTTCCAGGGGCACCACGAGGAGGAACGGACTCACCCCCATACACTGCTTAGTCTTCTTCTGCTTATAATTTAGATAATATATTTTGCTCTGATTTTAGTCTTATGCTTAATGTTCTTCTGCTTTTTGTTCTGCAGCTAGCTTCTTGTTCTTCTGCTTCTTGGTCTTCTGTCTCTTGTTCTTCTGTATCTTGGTGGTTGTCTTCTTGTTCTTTGTCCTTTTGGCTATATTCTTCAGGGTCATCTTCTTGGTCTTCTATGGGGTGGTCTTCAGGGTCGTCGTCTCCAGAGTTGTCGTCTCCGGGGTCGTCATCTTCTTCGGGGTGGTCTCCAGGGTCGTCGTCTCAAGGGTCGTCATCTCCGGGTATGTTGTCTTCTTCGGGGTGGTATTCAGGGTAGTCATCTTTGGGGTCGTCGTCATGGAGATCCATAGTGATTACCAGCTTGAACTTGGAAATGTAGCAGAAGGTACAAGAGCCAAAGACACTGCCGAGAACCAGCTTACGGCACTGGAACCTGAATGGGTAGCAGAAGGTACAAGAGCCAATGGAACTACCGAGGACCAGCTGACGGTACTGGGACCTGGTTACTAAGCAGGAGGTACCCGTGCCAGAAAGCACTACCAAAGACCACCAGACGTTGGTAGAACTTGGACACTGAAAAGGAGGCACCTAAGCCAAAGGCTCTGCCTGGAACCAGCTGACGATACTGAAACCGAGGGGGACCTATTCAAGATTGACTTCCAAAGAACCAGCTAATGGTGCTGGAATTCAGATAGGCAGCAGAAGGTCCACATGAAAAAAATTGCTAGGCCGCGAGCCAGCCGTAGTTACCGAAAACCCACAGTTCTACAGGGGGAGATTGTCCTATTGGCACTACAGATCCAGCCTTGATTGTCAGTTCCCGCAGCCCACATAGGAAGCACCTAAACTGCAGGCATTATAGAATCGGCTAACCCGACCGCAACCCGACAGGACAACATATTGGAGGCGAAGTGAACTTGACAGTACCCGGAAACAGCTGGCGTGCTGGAACCAGGCTGAGCGGGAGGGAGTACCCGTGCCAAAGACACTTCTGAGCAGCAACTGGCAGTGTTGGAGCCCAGGGATTACAGGAGAAACTGAGAGTAGGCTGAGGCCTAATTGGAGGCAGTTTAATATCTGTTGTAGTGTGAGAGTGGACGGAGCAGGAGAAATTGCCGGATACACAGCAGGGGAGCAGCTGACGTTACTGAACCCCAATAACATGGCAGCAAGTGTTGACTGTGCAGATGGCACTTCTGAGCAGCAACTGGCGGTGTTGGAGCCCAGGGATTACAGTTCAGGTGGTAGAAGCATAAACACAACAGGAGACCTGGATACTGTTGCCAACCAATTATTTAATCTGGAAGAGGAGTGGCAAATTCCTGCGAGATCCAGACCTTGCTCATTTTCAGAAAAGTAAGCCGTCAATGTTATCAGAGGATAGTCGCATGTGACTGTCTGTTAGAACACCACCTGTGGCACTAAAGACACATTCCGATAATACATTAGCAGCAGGGCAAGCCAGCACCTCCAATGCGTACTGGCTAAGCTCTGGCCATGTATCCAGCTTAGAGACCCAAAGCTTGAAGGAGGAAGAGCCGTCTGTGAGCACACGGAGAGGGCAAGACATGTAGTCTGTCACCATCTGAGGGAAACGTTGCCTCCTGCTGACTGGAGCCGTCTGATGGTGTAGACATTTGTGGCGGGCATGCAAAACTTTGCCACATTTGGGCCATACTGGTTATGCCTTGTGCTGAGGCACTGCTACTGCTCCCGCTTTGTGCAGAGCTTCCTCCACTGCCTCGATGCACTGAGCTGCTTTGTAAAGCACTAGCAGCACTGCTCTCGGTTGGAATGGAGAACATGATGAAATGCACCAGTGTGTCTTGGTACTCCCACATTTTACACGGTGTTATGAGGCTTTGTAAGTTGTCCCGGTAGGAAGGATTCAGGAGGGTGTACAGCCAATAATCAGCCATGTTGAGAATGTGGGAGATGCGGCGGTCGTTTTTCAGGCACTGCAGCATGAAATCAACCATGTGCTGCAGACTGCCAATTGGCCAAGAAACGGTGTCCCCTGCTTGAGGCTTGATATCTGCCTGCTCTGCATCACCCCACCCTCGCTCTGCATACTGACTACTAGAGCATTTTGTAACTCACTCCTCTGGACAGACGTCTTCCTCCTCCATTGACTCCTCCTCATCCTCCTCACAAAGCGTCACCTGCCTAGGCCTTTGTGAGTAACCACGTTGTGCAGACTGTCCAGAAGCAGATGGCATTTGTGACTCCTCATCCTTCACCTCTTCCACAACCTCCTCCCTTAGCGCTTGCAGTGTTTTTTCAAGCAGGCAGATAAGGGGGATAGTCATGCTGACTAGTGCATCATCTGCACTCGCCATCCACGTGGAATCATCGAAGGCACGCAAAACCTGGCAGATGTCCTTCATAGTGGCCCACTCAGTAGTGGTGAAGTCTGAACGGCGCGCAGTGCAACTTTTTTTGCGCCTGATGCAGCTGGTACTCCATTACTGCTGCCTGCTGCTCACACAACCGCTCCAACATATGTAACGTTGAATTCCACCTGGTGGGTAGGTCACATATGATGCAATGTTTTGGAAGGTGGAATTGGCGCTGCAGAGCTGCAATGAGCGATCTTGCCATGCTGGGATGCCGCAAGTGAGTGCACTCTAGGCTGACCTTGTGTAGCAGTGCATCAAGATCCGGATAGTCCCTTAAAAAACTCTGCACGACCAAGTTGAGAACAAGTGCCAGATATGGGATGTGAGTGAGGTTGCCTAGGCACAGAGCTGCCACCAGATTACGGCCATTGTCACACACTACCATGCCTGGCTGGGAATTCACTGGCACAAAGCACACGTCGCTCTCCTGCTTTATGGCTTTTCAGAGCTCCTGCGCTGTGTGGCTTCGATTCCCCAAAGAAATTAATTTCAATACGGCCTGCTGATGTTTGGCCATGGCTGTGCTTATATCGGTCATAACAGGTAAGCGTTCATGGGTCCATGTGCAGGTAGGCCGGCCTCACACTATAATATGGTCCGTATTTTACGGCCGTAATACGCCACAAAATTCAGAAAATGGTGATCCGTAAGTATTCCGTAGGCAGGGTGTGTCAGCGTATTTTGCGCGTGGCATCCTCCGTATGTAATCCACATGGCATCCATACTGCGAGATTTTCTCGCAGGCTTGCAAAACCGACATACAATGGATCTATGTGTTAAAAAATCGTAAAAACATATATACTGTCTATGTGTATATATATATATATATATATATATGTCAGTGAGACACATATATATATATATATTAATATATCATACAGCGCTATGATATTAAAAGCCGGTAATTCAATTGCCGGCTTTTGCCATCTCCTTCCCAAACCCGACATGATATGAGACATGGTTTACATACAGTAAACCATCTCATATCCCTTTTTTTTTGCATATTCCACACTACTAATGTTAGTAGTGTGTATGTGCAAAATTTGGGCGCTCTAGCTATTAAATTAAAGGGTTAAATCGCCGAAAAAATTGGCGTGGGCTCCCACGCAATTTTCTCCGCCAGAATGGTAAAGCCAGTGACTGAGGGCAGATATTAATAAAACACCAAAAAACAGGCAAAGATGCTTACCTGTCTAAATAGGCCTCAATACAAATGCACAAGCAGGGTGCAGCGGACCCAAACAAAACAGCAAGTGCACAGGTGCAATACCTAATGAAACATCCAGCCTTCAATAAGGGTTTGGCCGTGTGGTACACCAATGCACTAAGATAAAATACTCTGTATGTGGCGTGTTCACACAAGGAATACAAAGCGTCTGGCTACAGCCTATTAATGACGCCATATGGCGGGCTGCCCAGTGCTAAAATGCATCCCGTGCGAACAGAGGCCACAGTGTACAGAACAATTTGGGCCCAGCTGCACCCTGCAAAAAAAAATACGTGCAAAAAAACATATAAATATATGTAAGGTATTAGTTGATATTAGGGCCATAATATGGAAGCTGGCAACCCACGCCAAGGGTCCTTACGTATTGCCAGTCCTACTCTAACATGAAAAACACCATAAAAGGACACATTCAAGAAAAAACACCAAATCATTAATAGGCTGTAGCCAGACGCTTTGTATTCCTTGTGTACTTGTGCACTTGCTATTTTGTTTGGGTCCGCTGCACCCTGCTTGTGCATTTGTATTGAGGCCTATTTAGACAGGTAAGCATCTTTGCCTGTTTTTTGGTGTTTTTTCTTGAATGTGTCCTTTTTTGGTGTTTGGCAGATATTAATAGCCTGGAGAGGGTCCAAGGTTATTGGCCCCCCGGCTAAAAAAATCTGCCCCCAGCCACCCCAGAAAAGGCACATCTGGAAGATGCGCCTATTCTGGCACTTGGCCACTCTCTTCCCATTCCCGTGTAGCAGTGGGATATGGGGTAATGAAGGGTTAATGTCACCTTGCTATTGTAAGGTGACATTAAGCCAGATTAATAACAGAGAGGTGTCAATTATGACACCTATCCATTATTAATCCAATAGTATGAAATGGTTAAAAAACACACACACATTATTACAAAGTATTTTAATGAAATAAATACACAGGTATTTGTAATATTTTATTATACTGGTAATCCACCTGAAGACCCTCGTTCTGTAAAAAAGGTAAAATAAAAAGACAACAATATTCCATACCTTCCGATGATCAGTCTCTTCCCACGATGTAAATCCATCTGAATGGGTTAACTAATTTTACAAGCAGAAGCCTGCTAATGCAGCTATGCTCCTGCCTGTAAAACCCCAGGGAATGAATAGAATGTAGGTCAATGACCTACAGTTACCTTCAGTTGCGGTGATGCGCCCTCTGCTCATTGTTCTCATATGAACTCGAGCGTGGGAAAATATTCTGAAAAGTTCCCAGGGCTGGGAGTGTGAGGATGAAAGGGAACAGAGTGCTGTGGGTGGAATTACACTGGGTCTCTGTACAACAGTGCCAGAGGTTCTTCCATGACGATCCTGTGAGGAAGCCGAACCAGCTGTGTGTGAGCTGGAGGAAGAGGCTACAACGCGAGCTGAAGAGCTGGTAGGTGGCGCTGTAGCTTGACCTAGGTCTTCAGTGTGTTTTTGTAACTCCACCACGTGCTTGGTCCGCACATATTTCCACATATTTGTGGTATTGAGGTTGCTGACACTTTTCCCTCTTTTGACTTTCTGATGACACAGCTTGCATTTGACAAAGCAAATGTCATCTGCAAATGTGTCAAAAAAGGACCAGGCACTGCAAGTCTTGGGAGTGCCCTTTTTGGAAGAGGCATGCTCCTAATAGGTGTCAAAGTGGTGGCTACAAGCAACCCAGTCTGTCCCTTCCCTCTCCCTCCTTTTAGGGCCATTCGGGGAATCTCTTCCTCAGAGCTGCTCCCACCACTTTCCTGTACCTCACACCATGATGGGTCAAGGACCTCATCATCTACACTACCCTCTTCCAACCACTGCTTCTCCTGGGTAGTCTCGGTAGCACATTGCGCACCAGAAAGTGGCATCTGTTGTGAATTCTGTGGCCAAGCTCCCTCCTGTGGTTGTGAGTGGTACTTCGGCTGGTTCTGTCTATGAGCTTCCTTCCCACGTCTCAGAGCTCGTCCTATATTTTTGGTAATTGTCAGGTCACTTTGTGTGCTCTGAACTACAAGGTCCATTGTGGTTCTGAATCACCTGTTCATAACAGGCATCTGAGTCTCATCATCAGACGGTCAGCGTACTGAGGTGTGCTGACTGTAGGCACTGGCCCACCCGCCTCTTCAGATTCAGAGAGACAAAGCAGTTGCGCATCACTGCATACTGCCTCCTCTTCCATTTCTCGAATGCTGCTTGGCTTGCCCCCTCTTTCCAAGCCAAGAGATTCAGAGAACAGAAGTAGAGATGGCTCCTGTCCAGGGCTCTCTGACTGCCTGGGCAAATTGGCAGGTGGTGAAGAAACAGATGGGTGCTCTTCAGTGCTCTGGACCTGAGAGGATGTGGCACTAATTGAAGTCGATGTGTTAGCTGCCATCCATCCGACAATGGCTTCAATTTGTTCGTCTCGCAGCAGTGGGGTGTTAAAGAAATGGTAAATCTTCACTTTTATATAACAGAATTACAGAAAAACAAGTATTGCACACGATTATCATCTGAGTCTCATTTCCCAGATTTATCTTACATAGTAGTGGTCAGAATTTCCCAAAATCCAGAATGTTCAGCCAAAATCTAATAAAACCGCAGACAGGCAAAACAACTCCCCGCATTCATTCACCTCATCCATCTTATATCCCAGGATGTTTTTGATAACTTATTGTATAAGACATTCATTTGTGCCAATTTATTATGTATCTCTACATTTCCTTTTGATCTTGGGCCTTTATAAGCCCAGCCCAAAAAATAAAAGACCAGAGACTATTTGGACAGACAACGAGCGTGTGTCTCTCTGATTATTGCTTCATTGCGTAGGTACCTAAAGACAGAACACCTGAGTAGGTTGGAAATCCCTTCTCTAACAACTTGGAGGCCCCAGCGAGATAAAATAATTTCTCCTTCGACATTCATCTTAGACTGAACAATTGACTGCCTCCATCCTGAACAGAAAACCAAATCCCGGGTAAGTGAGTAGATTTATTACTCACACAGTTTTCTCTCCGAGAAAGGAGGCTTTCTAGAGTCAGTGTTTGGGGATTTCTAACGGGAAAGCCCTCAGGTAAAAGAAAAAGAAAGTATCTGTTATTTGTTTTGTTGTCTCTTCCTTGTCTGTTTTATATGTTTGTTTAAGTGCTGTTAACAATTGTTTTTGTTTCATTATGAAGTACGATGATTTTCCATCATTTGTTTTGTTTGTATCTATAACAAGGGTTTCTGTCTGTCTGTAACGATGTCAATGTCTGTTAATACTGTAAATATTGTAATAGAAGTGTCTTGATTCTGCTCTGCTGTGCTCTGCTATGCTCTGCTATACTTGTACTATGATTGTTCTATATTTATTTCCTTCTTTATCACTCTTATTCTGCTTTTGGTTAGTAAATTATATCAGTTGAGTTTATTGGTGCCTTGTCAGTTGATAATTGATAAGTAGAACTGATAGAGCTGTGCTGAACTGTTCTGATTATACTGTGTTTCTTTCTGATATATTGCTGAATCTATGTTGTGGGGTAAGGAGCAGCGCTCATGATGTATGGAGACTAAATGATGTGTGCTTAGTGTATAAATAGCCTTCTCATTAAAAGCAGTGAGTAAGAAAAAACTCTCCAGTTAGTTGTTACTTGAAAAAACTTACAGGAAGGTCCCGGGTGGGAGTTTGTAGTGAAGTGGGAAAGAGCACGTGAAGACAATAGACAATCTATGTGAACATGAATGCTCATTTTTGTATGCAATCCCGTACTCAGATAGGAAATGAATTAGAGGATATAGTGAACGAAGTAAGAGATTCCATAAATAGATGTGATTTATGTTTTTGTGCATTGGCACTAGATCATTTTGATAAAATGTGAGGAGCAAGAAAGTACAGACGTAATGTGTGTATGGATGTAATTGAAAAATCGGACAAATGCTTCCCATGAGTGCAGCACATGCTGTGTGAAAAGTGTCTATATTGAGTTCACCAGTTTAGGCGCAGAGAATACTCTTGTCATATAGTAACTCATCCTCATGGATTGATGAGAAGCTGGGTAGATATATTAGACTCTAGATGGTATATGCCAAGGTGGGAAGATAATGTCACGGACGAATATTATCTTATTGAACCCAGAGTAGGTTCAGGAATAGACCTTGCATATTCAGAGTCTAGTGAGGACTCAGATCCAGATGTATGAGGAGTATATAGCGCTTGTGGTTGGAACTGCATTGTTCATAGTGATCTACTTTTTCAGGACAGTGTGCATCAGCATCAGGACAGAACAGTGAGTTGCGGTTCAGCTTATTGCTTTGGAGGCAGGATTGCTGGCTATCATAGTAGACAAGTGGGATCCAGCTTATACATAACAGGGCTGAAGATAGGGGTCACTACCTTTGACAGCTGTAATAGGTGATACATTAACCAGGTCAGGATAGATTACGGATCCGAGATATAAGATAAAGGACCTGGTGGGAAATAAAGCAGATAAGGATACCGCTAATAATTCTAGAAAAGGCAGGAATACCAAAGGAATGGATGTTTGCATGCTGAGAGATGGTAGCATTTAAGTAAGAAGCATGCCACATGGATTGATAAATATGACTATGGGATGCAAGTTGCAGTGTGAATCAGAACCTCTGAATGACATGGTCCGTTTTAAATGCTGAGAATGAGGAACGTGATTGAAGTTACAATGTGAGCATATATGAGAGGCGATTTGCAGCATTCCCCCACAGGCACAAGCAGCCCCCCTTACCTAGTCTGTGTCTCCGCAGCTCCCTCCGCCCCTGTAATGGGGGGGTGATATCAGCTCCCTTCCAGCAGCAGCCCAGTAAAGAGTCAGTCTATGTGTGAAAAAGGAATGCTCTGTAGCTTCTCTGTGTCCCAGCCTCAACCTCTGTGGCTAGTACAATACCTTATTTGCCTAGTTTCATATCCACACCTTCATTCCCATCTCCCATGGGGGTGCAGACCCCAGTAATTTGTCAACAGACCCTTATTAAGCAGGAGGGAGCGCCGTGGATGCCTGTAATGGGAGGAGGGTGGATGCCAGTGCCAGGACAGGTACAGTTAGAATATCCAGCTTGTGAGGCTTCCCCTCCGGGGTATTTAGCTACAAACCAATACCCTAGGCTGCCAAAAGGATCCCCGGATAGTTTTTCCACTCCAGTAAATAGTCACCGACAGCAGAAGGAAGCCCTTACCTAAGGAAGTGAAGATAGGTTTCACTTACAGACTACCTCTACACCTCCTCCGGGTGACAATAAAGCAGAGTAGACAGTGAATGGAGGTGTATAGGAGATGACCAGTCTAGTGAAGGGTTGGTGGGGGGCTACAGAAAGTAGTCCTACACACCCACAACCCCCAGTGCACGCAGGCAATCAACAGGATAGGTAGAGGGATAAAAGAGCCATGAAATCCACTACCTGGATCTGTAATAAAACAAGCGACAAGATAAAGGAAAAACCCAATGTGACTTCTGTGCTATGACAGAGGGGTGACACTGCAATAACCCTCCCTGTAATAACACAGATCACTAGCAAACCACAGGAGATTGGAGAGGAAAACACAAAGATAGATACCACTGATTAGTATACATCATGGAGCAGATCTGAGCAACTTGCCATGTTCCCAGACCCGTATAAAAATCCCCTAGAGCTTTATAAAGCCATGAAGGGTACAGACAAGAAAACTAGGGAGTCGGGACAGCAATTTCTAGCCAGGTTACTTGTGGTTGCCAGAAAGCAGACAGAGGACTTAGCTTCAGGATTACAAGAAGTATTTCAAGGTTCAGAGGAGCCTATTGACAGATTTTATGCTAAATGTACAGCAGTGTTCACAGATCATGATTATGACCTGAAGAATCTTGGGAAGCTAGGTTTCTTAAAAATATGTTCCTGACAGGATTAAGAGAAGAGTGAGGCCAGAATGTATCTATGCTACACTTGATCAGTCCCTTCCCATGTTTAGGAGGATAGAGGACCAGATTTAAGAGTAGGAAAGCAAAGAAGCAGCAAAAGCCAACCCCTGTTATGGTGAATATACCTCTGATATATTTAATAACACTGTGAAAACTGCGGTGCAGGGGACAGGTATATATCACAGGGGAACAGGGGGGAGAAGAAAAGGAAAGATGGGATTGTTCACCAGAGAAGAGTAAACACGTTCTATACGCTATACGAAAGCTATACGTTCTAGGATGTCTGCTCGGGAAGCTGAATCGAAAGCACTCACTGAGGCATATATAATGGCAGAGCATTTACTGATAGTGTCACGCATTCGGCATTTTCCATGATTGTGGTCCCATGTGGAAGACCAGAAAGTTTATTGGTTCTTCTGGTAAACCTGTAAAAAAAAAAAAAAAAAAAAAGCAGTGTTGGTAGCTCAGCTTCTGAGAGCACTGGAACTGCCCAAGAGAATTGCATTAATTAAAGTGCAGGCTCATACTAAGGAGCGCACTAGAGAAGCTGAAGGCAATAATAGAGCTGACATTGCGGCAAAGGCTGCCTCACTACTACCTCTCCCCGCAGAGATATACACTGTGCAGGTGTCCGGGGGGATGGACCTACAAACTACTCCAGAGCCTGTAGATCAGGCCACTGCAGTGGAAAAAGAAGGATGGCAAAGGCACTCAGGTGCGAAGGAAGAAAATGGACTGAGGAGAGCGGACAGTAAGTACTGCCTTCCTAGGGCACTGTTCCCCATGATGTGCGCTCTCTCTCATGGACTGGTGCATCAGTCTAAAGACGCAATGGTAAGTCAGGTAAAAGCTAATTGGGTGACCCCAGAATTCCATTGTGCTGCTGCTAGATTCGTATAGGGATGCGTAGTCTGTGTATGCCTAAATGTGGGAAAAGTGCACCGCCTGACCATTGTACCTGCTCCAGCTACCTCAAATTAATTTCATACAGCTTCTAGAGGTAGGCATCTATGAATATGTATTGGTATATATATCAACTAGGTGACATTTTTGATAGTATAACTGATTATTTATTTGATGCTCTAAATGTTGAATCAGCCTACATGAAACAGCTTATAGTTATTATTAAAGAAGTTATCCACTACTATAAAGTTTTTTTTTTTTTTCATAAATCTTGCTATTATGTGCCACTGAAAACATCTACTGTGTTTATTTTAGCAATATTAGCTGTTATCATGCTGTAGCAGCACATCTTCAGTGCTGGATTCAGCTCTCATGGGGTTAATCGACTACTTCCTTATTGTGACCTAATACTACAAGTTCCATGATGCTTTGCAATGCCACTAAGCCCGAATCTAGCACACCCCCTCCAAAAACACACCCAAACCCCTCCCTCCTCTCCCTCCTCTCTCTTCAAAAAGATTTGTGGTGTCATTTCTGTCCAACTCCTCTTTTACATTTGTCCAACCCACACTCCATTACACAGAGAGATAGATAGATAGATAGATAGATAGATAGATAGATAGATAGATAGATAGATAGATAGATAGATAGATAATAGATAGAGAGATAGATAGATATTAGATAGAGAGAGAGAGATAGATATGAGATAGATAGATAGATGTGGGATAGATAGATAGATAGATAGATAGATAGATAGATAGATAGATAGATAGATAGATAGATAGATAGATAGATGTGGGATAGATAGATATGGGATAGATAGATAATAGACAGACAGATGATTGATAGATAGATAGATAGACACAGACAGATAATAGATAGATAGATATGGGATAGAGAGATAATAGATAGATAGATAGATAGATAGATATGGGATAGAGAGATAATAGATAGATAGACACAGACAGATAATAGATAGATAGATATGGGATAGAGAGATGATAGATAGATAGATAGACACAGACAGATAATAGATAGATAGATATGGGATAGAGAGATGATAGATAGATAGATAGATATGGGATAGAGAGATGATAGATAGATAGATAGATAGACACAGACAGATGGATAGAATTAGATAGATATGGGATAGATGGATACATACAGATATATCTATATATCTATTTCCATAGATATGTCCATATCCATGTTTCTAAACCCCTTCACCCCTGGAGCTTTTTTCGTTTATCGCTCCCCTTCTTTCCAGAGCCATAATGTTTCCGTCAATATGACCATGTGGGGGCTTATCTTTTGCGGGACAAGTTCTACTTTTGAACGACACCATTGGTTTTACCATGTCGTGTAACAGGAAATGTGAAAAAAATTCAAAGTGCGATGAAATTGCAAAAAAAGTGCAATCCCACACTTGTTTTTTGCTTGCCTTTTTGCTAGGCTCACTAAATGCTAAGGCTGTGTGCACACGTTGCGGATTTGATTGCAGATCCGCAGCGTTTTTTGCCGCACAGAATTGCAGCAAATCCGCATTGTAGTGCACAACCAATGTAAGTCTATGGGAGCCGCAGACTTGTTGTGCACATGCTGCGGAAAAGGCCGCACCGAAACGCAGCTTTTTTTTTTCTCCGCAGCATGTCACTTCTTTTGTGCCGAACTGCAGCGTTTCTGCACCCTTAGGCCGGGATCACACACAGCGAGATACGGCCGTGTCTCACAGGTTAAAACCAAGCTCTGGCACCGGCACTCCGGAGCGGAGCGTGCAGCCGCACAGCAATACATGGAGCCGCACGCTCCGCTCCGGAGTGCCGGTGCCAGAGCTTGTATTTAACCTGCGAGACTCGGCCGTATCTCGCTGTAGTGTGACTCCGGCCTCAAACTTTCATTGAGATGTAGAAAATATCTGCAGTTTTGCTGCGGATGTGGGTCCAAGAAACGCTACAGTTCAGGAGGAGGGAAGTGTGTGGGTGGTGACCAGGGCCGAACTGGCCATCGGGCACTTCTGGCAAATGCCAGAAGGGCCGGTGCCAGTAGTGGGCCGCTGCACTCTTTCCCCCCTACTCCCGCCAGTGCCGCCGCCGCATTCAACTATACCGGCGTCCATGACGCCGGTATAGTTCAATGCAATGATGGAGGAGAGAGCGTCCGCTGACGCTCCCTCTCCCATCATTCCCCGCTCTGCCTCTGACACTGCGGGTGCGCGATGACGTCATATCATCACAGACCTGCAGTGTCCCGGGCAGACTGCAGACGCCGAGACAGGAGCAGCGCGGGCAAGAGGAAAGGTGAGGAGAGTGTGGAGCCATTATCGGGGGGATGAGATGTGGGTTGTGCTGTATATACCACTGTGTGGGCTGGGCTGTGTATGTACCACTGTGTGGGCTGTGTATATACCACTGTGTGGGCTGTGCTGTGTATATACCACTGTGTGGGCTGTGCTGTGTATATACCACTGTGTGGGCTGTGCTGTGTATATACCACTGTGTGGGCTGTGCTGTGTATATACCACTGTGTGGGCTGTGCTGTGTATATACCACTGTGTGGGCTGTGTGTTGTGTATACTACTACGCGGGCTGTGCTGTATATACTACTACGCGGGCTGTGCTGTATTTACTACTACGCGGGCTGTGCTGTATATACTACGACCCGGACTGTGCTGTATACTACTACACGGGCTGTGCTGTATACTACTACACGGGCTGTGCTGTAAACTACTATTCGGGCTGTGCTGTATATACTACGACCCGCGCTGTGCTGTATACTACTACATGGGCTGTGCTATATACTATGCAAGTTGTGCTATATTATATGCGGGCTTTGATATATACTATGGGAGGTATATTATATTCTATGGGGGAGGCCGTGTTATATACTACTAGCTATTGAACCCGTTCTACGCCCAGGTGGCGAGCATTTATATTGGTATATGGTCTCCATCCTGTCATGTGCTGCTCCATCCTGCGCCCCCATCCTGTCATGTGCTGCTCAAATCCTGCACCCCTGTTCTGTCATGTGCTGCGGCCATCCTGCAGCCCCATTCTGACATGTGCTGCTCCCATCCTGCGCCACCGTTCTGTAATTTGCTGCTCCCATGCATATGGCCAGTACACTGCTCCATTATGGTTCATGGCCCCCATAACATGCTCCATAGTATATGCCCCATACACTGCTCCATAAATGTTGATGGCCCCCATAAGATGCTTCATAGTATTATATGCCCCGTATGCTGCTGCGATATATATATATAAAAAAAAAAAAAATAACATACTCACCTATCGTCGCTGGGCACCGAGTGCTGGGGGGCCTGAGCAGGCGGGGACACCGGCGCACTGTGGGGGTCAGGTGCCGGTATTGCCGCTAGCTCAGGCCCCCGACACTTGCTATATTCACCTGTCCCCTGTTCCAGCGCTGCACGCCACTTCTTCCGGTCCTCTGGCTGTGACTGTTCAGTCAGAGGGCAGCGCGCATTAAGCGCGTCATCGCGCCCTCTGAACTGTGAAAATCACAGGCAGAGGACCCGGGAGACAGAGCCGCACGCAGCGCTGGAACGGGGGACAGGTGAATATAGCTTATACTTACCCTCCTGGCGCGTCCCTGCCTCTCCGTTGGAGATCGTGGTGTGCGTTCAGTGTTTACGCATACCTCGATCTCCTGGGAGCGTCACTCTGTGGGGTCCAGACTGCGCCGGCGCTTGCGCAGTCTATAAAGGCTTCGGACAGAGTGACGCTCCCAGTGTTATATTATAGATGTGGCTGTGTTATATACTACTGCGGGGGTATATTCTATTCTATGGGGGAGGCTGTCTTATATACTATGTGGGGTATATTATATTCTATGGGGGAGGCTGTCTTATATACTATATGCGACCACATTTGCAGGATCCTTTTTTTTTTTTTCCGGATCCGTTTTTTCTCAGAGTTGTATTAGCGCCTGATGGCCACACGTTTCATCCGTTTTTTGCTAGATCCGTCGCTGTGCATTTTTTCGACGTACCGAAAAACCGTTTCTCTGTATGTGTTTTCCGTCCGGCGGAAACAGCTTTTTTGACGTATCCTGCCAAAAACGGATGAAACGTGTGGCCATCAGGTGTAATCCGGCGCTAATACAACTCTATGAGAAAAAACGGATCTGGCGTAAAAAAAAGGATTCGGCGAAAATAAACGGATCCGGTGGAAAAAACAGATCTGGTGGAAAAAAAAAAACATCCGGCGGAAAAAAAACATCCCGGTGGAAAAAAATGGATCCTGCAAATGTGCTCGCAGGATGCGTTTCACCCATAGACTTGTATTAGCGACAGATGGCCACAAGTCGCGTCCGTCGTGCTACGGATCAGTCGTGTTTTGGAATACCGTCGGCACGAAAAAACGTTCAAGTGAACGTTTTTTTGGCCGTTGCGGCAGAAACTCCGCCCCCTCCTCCCCGCACTTCAGAATGGGCAGCAGATGCGTTGAAAAACTGCATCCGCTGCCCACTTCGTACACAAATTTCACAACGTGCGTCGGTACGTCGGCCCGACGCATAGCGACGGACCTGTACCGACGCAAGAGTGAAAGAGGCCTTAATGAGCGTTGAATTTTTTAAAAATAAAGAAAAAAACGGCGTGAGCTCCCGTGCAATTCTCTGCGCCAGAGGGGGAAAGCCGACGGCCGGGGGCCAATATTTGTAGCCTGCTATGAATATCAGCCCGCAGCTGTCTGCGTAGCCTTTACTGGCTATTAAAATAGGAGGACCCCCCAAAAAAAATGATGTGGGGTCCCCCTATATTTTATAGCCAGAAAGGCTACGCAGACAGCTGCGGGCTTATATTCATAGCCTAGAGAGGGGCCATGGATATTGGCCCCCCCCCCGGCTACAAATACCAGTCCGCAGCCATCCCAGAAATGGCGCATCTGTAAGATGCGCCAATTCCGGCACTTAGCCCCTCTCTTCCCACTCCCGAGTAGCGGTGGGATATGGGGTAATAAGGGGTTAATGTCACCTTGCTATTGTAAGGTGACATGAAGCCGGGTTAATAACGGAGAGGCGTCAATAAGACGCCTATCCATTACTAATCCAATAGTAAGAAAGGGTTAATAAAACACACACATTTGGAAAAAAATATTTTAATATTCTTCATTTAACCATACTTACCATACTTCTGCGCCTGCAAAAAAAAGTAAAATAATAAACCGTATACTACCTGTCCGACGCAGTCCAATTAATAACGAGTGTCCCACGACGATCTCCCCTATAGAACAGTGACATCGGGTGATGTCACTGCTCTATAGGACCCTCAGTGACACACTGACAGGAGACAATGGCTCCTGCAGTGCATCACTGAGGTTACTCTAGTTCACTGGTCTCACTTTATGGCAATTGCTGCGTGGGAAAATGTCTCACCCAGCAATGCCAATAGTGAGACTAGGGACTATTTTCTCACAGGGGCGTAGGAATACCTTGTGAGGAATACATGATGGAAGGATACCTCCCATCATTGTGTTCCTGGAGCCCCTGGAGAGTGGTCGCATCAACTGATGCTCCTGCTCTCCACGGGAGATCGTCGTGGGACACTCGTTTTAATTGGATTTCTGCGGACAGGGAGTATATTGTTTGTTTATTATTTTAATATTTTTTACAGGTGACAATGGCTTCGGGGAACAAAGTGACAAGTGATGGTGAGTATGTACTCTATGTTATATGTACTGTATGTCTGTAGTATGTATGTACTGTATGACGCATGTCGTCGCATGGTGCATGTCGTTGCATGGTGCATGTCGCATGCCGGCGCATGGTGCATGTAGCATGTCGCATGGTGCATGTCGTCGCATGGTGCATGTCATCGCATGGTGCATGTAGCATGTCGTCGCATGGTACATGTCACATGCCGTCGCATGGCGCATGTTGTTGCATGGTGCATGTCGTCGCATGGTGCATGTCGCATGCCGCTGCATGGTGCATGTTGCACGCCTCTGCATGGTGCATGTCACATGCCGCTGCATGTCGTCGCATGGTGCATGCCAGCGCATGGTGCATGTAGCATGTCGCCGCATGGTGCATGTCACCGCATGGTGCATGTCGCATGCCGTCGCATGGTGCATGACGCATGTCGTCGCATGGTACATGTCGCATGCCGTCGCATGGTGCATGTAGCTGCATGGTGCATGTCGCTGCATGGTGCATGTCGCTGCATGGTGCATGTCGTCGCATGGTGCATGTTGTCGCATGCCGCTGCATGGTGCATGTCGTCGCATGCCGCTGCATGGTGCATGTTGCTGCATGGTGCATGTCGCATGCCGTCACATGGTGCATGGCGCATGTCGTCGCATGGTACATGTCGCATGCCGTCGCATGGTGCATGTCGCTGCATGGTGCATGTCGTCGCATGGTGCATGTCGTCGCATGGTGCATGTCGTCGCATGGTGCATGTCGCATGGTGCATGTCGCTGCATGGTGCATGTCGCTGCATGGTGCATGTCGTCGCATGGTGCATGTTGTCGCATGGTACATGTCGCATGCCGTCACATGGTGCATGCAGCATGTCATCGCATGGTGCATGTAGCGTGGTGCATGTAGCATGGTGCATGTCATCGCATGGTGCATGTAGCATGTCGTCGCATGGTGCATGTCGTCGCATGTTACATGGTGTGTGTTGTATGTATGTACTGAGTGTTTTTTTTTTTCATTCAACACATTAGCCGGATGATGGGACTACAACTGTCCCATCATTGGCTAATGTGCCAGTCACTGTCAGTGTAGCAGGCAGAGCCCGATGGGACTTGTAGTCCCATCGGACGATGCCTGCACACACATACATACACATATATATACATACACACACACACACACACACACACACCAACAACCCCCCACAGGAGACCCCCGGCGCCGAGCGGCACAGGAGACCCCCGGCGCCGAGCGGCACAGGAGACCCCCGGCGCCGAGCGGCACAGGAGACCCCCGGCGCCGAGCGGCACAGGAGACCCCCGGCGCCGAGCGGCACAGGAGACCGCCGGCACCGAGCGGCACATGCCGGCACCCAGACCCCAGCGTCAGGCATCCACGCACTCCCCCCAGCAGAGCCAGAACAGCCCTGCCCGCCCCCAGCACAGCCCTGTCCTCAGATCCCAGCGTGAGCAGTGAGCACACATAGCCCCGCCCGCCCCCAGCACAGCCCTGCAGGCAGCCCCGCCCCCAGCCCAGTCACTTTTGCTGAGTGACTGCAGACTGTGGGGGCTGGTCACGCCTGCTGCTGACGTCACGTCAATTTTCAGAGCCTGGAAATTGACGTGACGTCGGCGGAAATGAGCGGCGGCTGCAGTCTGGGGGTCATGTGACCCGTACCCAGCTGCAGCCATAGCGCCGCTCACAGGCAAAAACGACAACGCAAGGTATTTACACAATGCAATAGGGGCCCTGGGGGGATACATTGGGGGGTTACATGAAAGTAGTGGACAACCCCTTTAATCATCATTCTATAGTACATAATTATCTCACAGCCTCTCAAGGAGGATTCTGTCATGTCCTCATTCAAGCAGTTTTAGTGATACTAATCATTGCAGTGATGATAAAGTTATTTGTTATGCAATAAAGAAAATTCTCAGTTCTAATTGTAAATGTTTTACAGGTAAACATAAAGCTAAAATCAATACTGACTTTGATAATAAAGCAAACCCAAGTGATGACTACCTCAATAACTGCACTCCAACCTGAATGCATATTCTGAAACAAGCAAACTTCAGCAGACTTGGCGGATTGTATTTCAGAAGACAAAAGGTCTGATAGAAGACAAAGAGTCCACAGACAGTTTACAAAGACTCATTGACAATATGGACTCTATGAATTATACTAACAAACAAAAACTATATTCTATTTTCTAACACATATTTTAATATATTAATATAAATGTCTATATTTCTCTGTCATAAAAATTTATCTATATCATCCCCTTATAATAATCCCTCAATAGAAATAGGGTTAGAAGGAACAGAAGGTCTGACCCACAAGTATAATTTGAATGGATACACAGCATGTCGGTATCCCATGATATACACTGGATAAGCCATGTATTTCGTGAAGTAGGGTTATCTTGCAGACCTGAGTAACAGGAAGGGATCAGCTAGGGCAAGGTAGATCAGATGATAAAAAGAGGCGAATTGTTAAAGAAATGGTTAATCTTCACTTTTATATAAAAGAATTACAGAAAAACAAGTATTGCACAAGATTATCATCTGAGTCTCATTTCCTGGATTTATCTTACATAGTAGTGGTCAGAATTTCCCAAAATCCATAATGTTCAGCCAAAATCTAATAAAACTGCAGACATGCAGAACAACTCCCCTCATTCTTTCACCTCGTCCATCTTATATCCCAGGATGTTTTTGATAACTTATTGTATAAGACATTCAATTGTGCCTATTTATTATGTAACTCTGCATTTCCTTTTGATCTTGGGCCTTTATAAGCCCAGTCCTAAAAATAAAAGACCAGAGACTATTTGGACAGACAACGAGCGTGTGTCTCTCTGATTATTGCATCATTGCGTAGGTACCTAAAGATAGAACACCTGAGTAGGTTGGAAATCCCTTCTCTAACAGGGGTACGGTGAGCTCCTACAAAGCTGCGCATAAAGGACTGTTCCCTGGTAAAACTGGAGGATGCTGAGTCACTGGTGCCCGCAGCAGGCACAGAATCCCCACGTCCTCTCCCTGCAGAAACTCCACGCCGACGACCACGTGCCTTACTCTCTGCCTTCTTCATTTTGGTAGACTGATAAAGATAGGCAGAAAAGTACTAAGGGCTTAGTGTGCTTATTCCTGAACAGCTGTGCCCTGATCCAAACCCCCTGTGCTCCAATCCACCCCCTGTGCTCCGATCCACCCCCTGTGCTCCGATCCAACCCCCCTGTGCTCCAATCCACCCCCTCATGCTCCAATCCACCCCCCGTGCTTCGATCCACCCCCGTGCTCTGATCCACCCCCCATGCTCCCCCCACCCCCTCATACTTACCGAGCCTCCTTGTGTCCGTCCGTCTTCTCCATGGGCGCCGCCATCTTCCAAAATGGCCGGCAGATTCATTCCAGGTACATTTTGATCACTGTTATAAAAACTATCACGTGATCAAAATAAAAAAAATAGTAAATGACCCCCGCCCTATCACCCCCATAGGTAGGGACAATAATAAAATAAAGAAAATATTTTTTTTTTCCACTAGGGTTAGGGTTAGAACTAGGGTTATGGTTAGGGTTAGGGCTAGGGTAAAGGCTATGTGCACACTTATTCTAGTCCTCTGTGGATTTTTCCACAGTGGATTTGATAAATCCGCAGTGCAAAGCTACTGTGGATTTATTGCGGATTTACCACGGTTTTTCTGTGGATTTCACTGCGGTTTTATAACTTCCACAGTTGTGGAACAGTTGTAAAACCGCTGCGGAATCCGCAGAAAGAAGTGACATGCTGCTGAATGTAAACCGCTGCGTTTCTGCACAGTTTTTTTCCGCAGCATG
Source organism: Ranitomeya imitator (assembly GCF_032444005.1). Lineage (NCBI taxonomy): Eukaryota > Metazoa > Chordata > Amphibia > Anura > Dendrobatidae > Ranitomeya > Ranitomeya imitator. Next base: position 469,333,454 of record NC_091282.1, read on the forward strand.
TGCACAGCATTTTTTGTTTCCCATAGGTTTATATTGAACTGTAAACTCATGGGAAACTGCTGCGGATCCGCAGCGTTTTCCTCAGTGTGTGCACATACCCTTAGAATTAGGCTATGTGCGCACGGAGTGGATTTGGCTGCGGATCCGCAGCGGATTGGCCACTGCGGATTCGTAGCAGTTTTCCATCAGGTTTACAGTTCCATGTAAACCTATGGAAAACCAAGTCCGCTGTGCCCATGGTGCGGAAAATACAGCGCGGAAACGCTGCGTTGTATTTTCCGCAGCATGTCAATTCTTTGTACGGATTCCGCAGCGTTTTAAACCTGCTCCCTTAATAGGAATCTACAGGTGAAATCCGCACAAAAAACACTGGAAATCCACGGTAAATCCACAGGTAAAACGCAGTGCCTTTTAACTGCGAATTTTTCAAAAGTGGTGCAGAAAAATCTCACACGAATCCACAACGTGGTCACATAGCCTTAGAGTTAGGGTTGGAATTAGAGTTAGGGTTGGAATTAGGGCTAGGGTTGGAAATAGGGTTAAGATTAGGCTTGTGATTAGGGTTATGGTTAGGGGTGTGTTGGGGTTAGTAGGGTTGAGCGATCTTGACTTTTTTAGAGTTGAGTCGGGTTTCACGAAACCCGACTATCTCAAAAGTCAAGTCGAGTGGAATCGGCCGATTATCGCGAAAAGTCGGGGATCGACCGAAACACGAAACCCAATGCAAGTCAATGGGGGAGCATAGTCGGCAGTGAGTGGAGGCCAGGAAAACACCTACAGTGCCCATTTTAATGGCAAAAAAACATACTTTCTTGTTACTGAAGCTTGTCAATCTAAATATACCTTATAATAATAGTAAGGCATTGGAAATTGGGGGTCATTTGGCTAAAGTTGTGGGGGGTAGGGCTGTTTCAAGTAATTAGTGGGCCCAGGAAATCTGGACCACGTCACGGCAGTGGAGCAGGGAGAGGTAAGTATTTCAACTTTGCAAGTGCTGTGATCCTGAGCAAGCAGGGGGGGCCCACTCATTGGCATTGGCACTGGCACAGGGCCCCTCAAAGTACGGCGGTGTGTGTGCACGGCCGGGGCGCCTCCCACCGGCAGCGACACTATTGCATACTATGAGGGGCCCTGTGCCAGTGACGTCGCCAACGAGTATTCCTCCCCCCACCTGATGAAGGAACCTACAACTTCATCTGCACCTTCCTCTTTGTCCCCGTGTAAGGTGGTATGGCATGCGGGAAGGGGAACCTGACTTTCAGCAGGGTCACAATCTTGCAGTGTAGCGTGCACGGGGAATGTAGCGTTATGGGTCAATGTACCAGCAGACTCATCTATCACTTGCTGGGCAATGGGCAGGATGAGGGGGAAACAGATATGGGCCCAAAGAATAAAGTGGGCTAAATGCAGTTCAAAATTGGTAACAGGACTAACCAGGGGGCATTGCTTTGTTCAGTGGAGGACAACTGGAATGAGAGGCTGACACAGAGAGTAGGCCCAAATCAGTAAGTAGTCTAAATGCAGTTCAAAATTGGCAACAGTAGTAAACAGGCGGCACAGCTTTGTTCACTGGAGGAGAACAGCAAGGAGCGGCAGACACCAATAGAAGGCCCCAACCCAACTAGTAGGCCCACTGGAGTTTTAAAATTCCGATAGGCTGAAAACCAGATAATTGTAGATCATTTTTTGTAAAGAGGACAGCTGTATTGAGTGGCGCAGCCAGACACTACAAGTAGGCCTTACACCACAAAGTTGGCTCGACGTAGGTTTAAAAAAGGTTACATGGGTACACGGTATGAATTGGTGTGCTCAGTGGAGGACAATTGGAAGGAGGGACCGCAGAAAGACTTAGTAACGTAAAATAACAAAATAGGCTCTATGCAGCTTCGATTATGTGGCAACCTGGAGAACACCTTGGAGCGGCAGACACCGACTCTACGACCCAGACCCAACTTGTAGGCCTAATGTAGTGTTGTTTCAACAACTACTTAAGACGAGCATGAAGATTGAAGCAATGGAGAGGCAACCTGGAGAACACCTTGGAGCGGCAGACACCGTCTCTACAACCCAGACCCAACTTTTAGGCCTAATGCAGTGTTGTTTTCAACAACTACTAAACGAGAGCTAGAAGATCGAAGCTATGGAGAGGCAACCTGGAGAACACCTTGGAGCAGAAGACACCGTCTCTACAACCCAGACCCAACTTGTAGGCCTAATGCAGTGTTGTGTTCAACAACTACTAAACGAGAGCTAGAAGATCGAAGCTATGGAGAGGCAAACTGGAGAACAACTTGGAGCGGAAGACACCGTCTCTACAACCCAGACCCAAATTGTAGGCCTAATGCAGTGTTGTGTTCAACAATTACTAAACGAGAGCTAGAAGATCGAAGCTATGGAGAGGCAACCTGGAGAACACCTTGGAGCAGAAGACACCGTCTCCACAACCCAGACCCAACTTGTAGGCCTAATGCAGTGTTGTTTTCAACAACTACTAAACGAGAGCTAGAAGATCGAAGCTATGGAGAGGCAACCTGGAGAACACCTTGGAGCGGAAGACACCGTCTCTACGACCCAGACCCAACTTGTAGGCCTAATGTAGTGTCGTTTCAACAACTACTTAAGACGAGCATGAAGATTGAAGCAATGGAGAGGCAACCTGGAGAACACCTTGGAGCGGAAGACACCGTCTCTACAACCCAGACCCAACTTGTCGGCCTATGTAGTGTTGTTTTCAACAACTACTAAACGAGAGCTCGAAGATCGAAACTATGGAGAGGCAACCTGGAGAACACCTTGGAGCGGAAGACACAATCTCTACAAACCAGACCCAACTTGTAGGCCTAATGCAGTGTTGTGCTCAACAACTACTAAACGAGAGCTAGAAGATTGAAGCTATGGAGAGGCAACCTGGAGAACACCTTGGAGTGGAAGACACCGTCTCTACAACCTAGACCCAACTTGTAGGCCTAATGCAGTGTTGTTTTCAACAACTACTAAACGGGAGCTGGAAGATCGAAGCTATGGAGAGGCAACCTGGAGAACACCTTGGAGCGGAAGACACCGTCTCTACAACCCAGACCCAACTTGTAGGCCTAATGCAGTGTTGTGCTCAACAACTACTAAACGAGAGCTAGAAGATCGAAGCTATGGAGAGGCAACCTGGAGAACACCTTGGAGCGGAAGACACCGTCTCTACAACGAAGACCCAACTTGTAGGCCTAATGCAGTGTTATTTTCAACAACTACTGAACGAGAGCTAGAAGATCGAAGCTATGGAGAGGCAACCTGGAGAACACCTTGGAGCGGCAAACACCGTCTCTACGACCCAGGCCCAACTTGTAGGCCTAATGTAGTGTTGTTTCAACAACTACTTAAGACGAGCATGAAGATTGAAGCAATGGAGAGGCAACCTGGAGAACACCTTGGAGCGGCAGACACCGTCTCTACAACCCAGACCCAACTTTTAGGCCTAATGCAGCGTTGTTTTCAACAACTACTAAACGAAAGCTAGAAGATGGAAGCTATGGAGAGGCAACCTGGAGAACACCTTGGAGCGGAAGACACCGTCTCTAAAACCCAGACCCAACTTGTAGGCGTAATGCAGTGTTGTTTTCAACAACTACTAAACGAGAGCTAGAAGATCGAAGCTATGGAGAGGCAACCTGGAGAACACCTTGGAGCGGAAGACACCGTCTCTACAACCCAGACCCAACTTTTAGGCCTAATGCAGTGTTGTTTTCAACAACTACTAAACGAGAGCTAGAAGATCGAAGCTATGGAGAGGCAACCTGGAGAACACCTTGGAGCGGAAGACACCGTCTCTACAACCCAGACCCAACTTTTAGGCCTAATGCAGTGTTGTTTTCAACAACTACTAAACGAGAGCTAGAAGATCGAAGCTATGGAGAGGCAACCTGGAGAACACCTTGGAGCGGAAGACACCGTCTCTACAACCCAGACCCAACTTGTAGGCCTAATGCAGTGTTGTTTTCAACAACTACTGAATGAGAGCTAGAAGATCGAAGCTATGGAGAGGCAACCTGGAGAACACCTTGGAGCGGCAGACACCGTCTCTACGACCCAGACCCAACTTTTAAGCCTAATGCAGTGTTGTTTTCAACAACTACTTAAGACGCGCATGAAGATTAAAGCAATGGAGAGGCAACCTGGAGAACACCTTGGAGCAGCAGACACCGTCTCTACAACCCAGACCCAACTTTTAGGCCTAATGCAGTGTTGTTTTCAACAACTACTAAACGAGAGCTAGAAGATCGAAGCTATGGAGAGGCAACCTGGAGAACACCTTGGAGAGGAAGACACCGTCTCTACAACCCAGACCAAACTTGTAGGCCTAATATAGTGTTGTTTTCAACAACTACTAAACGAGAGCTAGAAGATCGAAGCTATGGAGAGGCAACCTGGAGAACACCTTGGAGAGGAAGACACCAACTCTACAACCCAGACCCAACTTGTAGGCCTAATGCAGTGTTGTGTTCAACAACTACTAAACGAGAGTTAGAAGATCAAAGCTATGGAGAGGCAACCTGGAGAACACATTGGAGCGGCAGACACCGTCTCTACAACCCATACCCAACTTGTAGGCCTAATGCAGTGTTGTTTTCAACAACTACTAAACGAGAGCTAGAAGTTTGAAGCTATGGAGAGGTAACCTGTAGAACACCTTGGAGCGGAAGACACCGTCTCTTCAACCCAGACCCAACTTGTAGGCCTAATGCAGTGTTGTTTCAACAACTACTGAACGAGAGCTAGAAGATCGAAGCTATGGAGAGGCAACCAGGAGAACACCTTGGAGCGGCAGAAACCGTCTCTACAACCCAGACCCAACTTGTAGGCCTAATGCAGTGTTGTGTTCAACAACTACTAAACGAGAGCTAGAAGATCGAAGCTATGGAGAGGCAACCTGGAGAACACCTTGGAGCGGAAGACACCGTCTCTACAACCCAGACCCAACTTGTAGGCCTAATGCAGTGTTGTTTTCAACAACTACTAAACGAGAGCTAGTAGATCGAAGCTATGGAGAGGCAACCTGGAGAACACCTTGGAGCGGAAGACACAATCTCTACAACCCAGACCCAACTTGTAGGCCTAATGCAGTGTTGTTTTCAACAACTACTAAACGAGAGCTAGAAGATCGAAGCTATGGAGAGGCAACCTGGAGAACACCTTGGAGCGGCAGACACCGTCTGTACGACCCAGACCCAACTTGTAGGCCTAATGTAGTGTTGTTTCAACAACTACTTAAGACGAGCATGAAGATTGAAGCAATGGAGAGGGAACCTGGAGAACACCTTGGAGCGGCAGACACCGTCTCTACAACCCAGACCCAACTTTTAGGCCTAATGCAGTGTCGTTTCAGCAACTACTTAAGACGAGCATGAAGATTGAAGCAATGGAGAGGGAACCTGGAGAACACCTTGGAGCGGAAGACACCGTCTCTATAACCCAGACCCAACTTGTAGGCCTAATGCAGTGTTGTTTTCAACAACTACTAAACGAGAGCTAGAAGATCGAAGCTATGGAGAGGCAACCTGGAGAACACCTTGGAGCGGCAGACACCGTCTCTACGACCCAGACCCAACTTGTAGGCCTAATGTAGTGTCGTTTCAACAACTACTTAAGACGAGCATGAAGATTGAAGCAATGGAGAGGGAACCTGGAGAACACCTTGGAGCGGCAGACACCGTCTCTACAACCCAGACCCAACTTTTAGGCCTAATGCAGTGATGTTTTCAACAACTACTAAACGAGAGCTAGAAGATCGAAGCTATGGAGAGGCAACCTAGAGAACACCTTGGAGCGGAAGACACCGTCTCTACAACCCCGACCCAACTTGTAGGCCTAATGCAGTGCTGTTTTCAACAACTACTAAACGAGAGCTAGAAGATCGAAGCTATGGAGAGGCAACCTGGAGAACACCTTGGAGCGGAAGACACCATCTCTACAACCCAGACCCAACTTGTAGGCCTAATGCAGTGTTGTGCTCAACAACTACTAAACGAGAGCTAGAAGATTGAAGCTATGGAGAGGCAACCTGGAGAACACCTTGGAGCGGAAGACACCGTCTCTACAACCTAGACCCAACTTGTAGGCCTAATGCAGTGTTGTTTTCAACAACTACTAAACGAGAGCTAGAAGATCGAAGCTTTGGAGAGGCAACCTGGAGAACACCTTGGAGCGGAAGACACCATCTCTACAACCCAGACCCATCTTGTAGGCCTAATGCAGTGTTGTGTTCAACAACTACTAAACGAGAGCTAGAAGATCAAAGCAATGGAGAGGCAACCTGGATAACACCTTGGAGCGGAAGGCACCGTCTCTACAACCCAGACCCAACTTGTAGGCCTAATGCAGTGTTGTTTTCAACAAATACTGAACGAGAGCTAGAAGATCGAAGCTATGGAGAGGCAACCTGGGGAACACCTTGGAGCGGCAGACACAGTCTCTACGACCCAGACCCAACTTGTAGGCCTAATGTAGTGTTGTTTCAACAACTACTTAAGACGACCATGAAGATTGAAGCAATGGAGAGGACACCTGGAGAACACCTTGGAGCGGGAGACACCGTCTCTACAACCCAGATCCAACATTTAAGCTTAATGCAGTGTTGTTTTCAACAACTACTAAACGAGAGCTAGAAGATCGAACTATGGAGAGGCAAACTGGAGAACACCTTGGAGCGGAAGACACCGTCTCTACAACCCAGACCCAACTTGTAGGCCTAATGCAGTGTTGTTTTCAACAACTACTAAACGAGAGCTAGAAGATTGAAGCTATGGAGAGGCAACCTGGAGAACACCTTGGAACGGAAGACACCATCTCTACAACCCAGAACCAACTTGTAGGCCTAATGCACTGTTGTGTTCAACAACTACTAAACGAGAGCTAGAAGATCAAAGCTATGGAGAGCCAACCTGGAGAACACCTTGGAGCGGCAGACACCGTCTCTACAACCCAGACCCAACTTGTAGGCCTAATGCAGTGTTGTTTTCAACAACTACTAAACGAGAGGTAGAAGTTTGAAGCTATGGAGAGGTAACCTGTAGAACACCTTGGAGCTGGAGGCACCATCTCTACAACCCAGACCCAACTTGTAGGCCTAATGCAGTGTTGTTTTCAACAACTACTGAACGAGAGCTAGAAGATCGAAGCTATGGAGAGGCAACCAGGAGAACACCTTGGAGCAGCAGACACCGTCTCTACAACCCAGACCCAACTTGTAGGCCTAATGCAGTGTTGTTTCAACAACTACTGAACGAGAGCTAGAAGATCGAAGCTATGGAGAGGCAACCTGGAGAACTCCTTGGAGCGGAAGACACCGTCTCAACAACCCAGACCCAACTTGTAGGCCTAATGCAGTGTTGTTTTCAACAACTACTAAACGATAGCTAGAAGATCGAAGCTATGGAGAGGCAACCTGGAGAACACCTTGGAGCGGAAGACACCGTCTATACAACCCAGACCCAACTTGTAGGCCTAATGCAGTGTTGTTTCAACAACTACTTAGGACGAGCATGAAGATTGAAGCAATGGAGAGGCAACCTGGAGAACACCTTGGAGCGGCAGAAACCGTCTCTACAACCCAGACCCAACTTGTAGGCCTAATGCAGTGATGTTTTCAACAACTACTAAACGAGAGCTAGAAGATCAAAGCTATGGAGAGGCAACCTAGAGAACACTTTGGAGCGGAAGACACCGTCTCTACAACCCCGACCCAACTTGTAGGCCTAATGCAGTGCTGTTTTCAACAACTACTAAACGAGAGCTAGAAGATCGAAGCTATGGAGAGGCAACCTGGAGAACACCTTGGAGCGGAAGACACCATCTCTACAACCCAGACCCAACTTGTAGGCCTAATGCAGTGTTGTGCTCAACAACTACTAAACGAGAGCTAGAAGATTGAAGCTATGGAGAGGCAACCTGGAGAACACCTTGGAGCGGAAGACACCGTCTCCACAACCTACACCCAACTTGTAGGCCTAATGCAGTGTTGTTTTCAACAACTACTAAACGAGAGCTAGAAGATCGAAGCTATGGAGAGGCAACCTGGAGAACACCTTGGAGCGGAAGACACCATCTCTACAACCCAGACCCATCTTGTAGGCCTAATGCAGTGTTGTGTTCAACAACTACTAAACGAGAGCTAGAAGATCAAAGCTATGGAGAGGCAACCTGGAGAACACCTTGGAGCGGAAGGCACCGTCTCTACAACCCAGACCCAACTTGTAGGCCTAATGCAGTGTTGTTTTCAGCAAATACTGAACGAGAGCTAGAAGATCGAAGCTATGGAGAGGCAACCTGGGGAACACCTTGGAGCGGCAGACACAGTCTCTACGACCCAGACCCAACTTGTAGGCCTAATGTAGTGTTGTTTCAACAACTACTTAAGACGAGCATGAAGATTGAAGCAATGGAGAGGACACCTGGAGAACACCTTGGAGCGGGAGACACTGTCTCTACAACCCAGATCCAACATTTAAGCCTAATGCAGTGTTGTTTTCAACAACTACTAAACGAGAGCTAGAAGATCGAACTATGGAGAGGCAAACTGGAGAACACCTTGGAGCGGAAGACACCGTCTCTACAACTCAGACCCAACTTGTAGGCCTAATGCAGTGTTGTTTTCAACAACTACTAAACGAGAGCTAGAAGATTGAAGCTATGGAGAGGCAACCTGGAGAACACCTTGGAACGGACGACACCATCTCTACAACCCAGAACCAACTTGTAGGCCTAATGCACTGTTGTGTTCAACAACTACTAAACGAGAGGTAGAAGTTTGAAGCTATGGAGAGGTAACCTGTAGAACACCTTGGAGCGGGAGGCACCGTCTCTACAACCCAGACCCAACTTGTAGGCCTAATGCAGTGTTGTTTTCAACAACTACTGAACGAGAGCTAGAAGATCGAAGCTATGGAGAGGCAACCAGGAGAACACCTTGGAGCAGCAGACACCGTCTCTACAACCCAGACCCAACTTGTAGGCCTAATGCAGTGTTGTTTCAACAACTACTGAACGAGAGCTAGAAGATCGAAGCTATGGAGAGGCAACCTGGAGAACTCCTTGGAGCGGAAGACACCGTCTCAACAACCCAGACCCAACTTGTAGGCCTAATGCAGTGTTGTTTTCAACAACTACTAAACGATAGCTAGAAGATCGAAGCTATGGAGAGGCAACCTGGAGAACACCTTGGAGCGGAAGACACCGTCTATACAACCCAGACCCAACTTGTAGGCCTAATGCAGTGTTGTTTCAACAACTACTTAGGACGAGCATGAAGATTGAAGCAATGGAGAGGCAACCTGGAGAACACCTTGGAGCGGCAGAAACCGTCTCTACAACCCAGACCCAACTTGTTGGCCTAATGCAGTGTTGTTTTCAACAACTACTAAACGAGAGCTAGAAGATCGAAGCTATGGAGAGGCAACCTGGAGAACACCTTGGAGCGGAAGACACCGTCTCTACAACCCAGACCCAACTTGTAGGCCTAATGCAGTGTTGTTTTCAACAACTACTAAACGAGAGCTAGAATATTGAAGCAATGGAGAGGCAACCTGGAGAACACCTTGGAGCGGCAGACACCGTCTCTACAACCCAGACACAACTTTTAGGCCTAATGCTGTGTTGTTTTCAACAACTACTAAACGAGAGCTAGAAGATCGAAGCTATGGAGAGGCAACCTGGAGAACACCTTGGAGCGGAAGACACCGTCTCTACAACACAGACTGTTGTGAGTTCTGTTTTTGGGCTCCCTCTGGTGGTTACTGATGGTACTGGGTGACTTGTCTTTCCTGGGTCTCTGGGTTCCACCTGTTCCATCAGGATATGGGTGTTTCCTATTTAACCTGGCTTTGCTGGCATTTCCTCGCCGGTTATCAATGTATCCAGTGTGTCTTGTTACCTCTGCTCCCTGCTCCTAGAACCTTCTGGTCAAGCTAAGTTTGGATTTTCCTGTTTTGGTGTTTTGCTTAATTTGGTTTTTTAGTCCAGCCTGCAGATATGTGATTCTTTGCTGCTGGTTGCTCTAGTGGGCTGAAATTGCTCCTCATGTACCATGAGTTGGCACATGAGTTCAAGTAATTTCAGGATGGTTTTTTGAAGGGTTTTTCGCTGACCGCGCAGTTCACTTTTGTATCCTCTGCTATCTAGCTTTAGCGGGCCTCATTTTGCTGAAACTGTTTTCATACTGCGTATGTGCTTTCCTCTCATTTCACCGTCATTATATGTGGGGGGCTGCTATTTCTGTGGGGTATTTCTCTGGAGGCAAGAGAGGTCTGTGTTTCTTCTAATAGGGGAAGTTAGATCTTCGGCTGGAGCGAGACGTCTAGGATCATCGTAGGCACGTTCCCCGGCTACTTTTATTTGTGTGTTAGGTTCAGGGTCGCGGTCAGCTCAGGTTCCATCGCCCTAGAGCTTGTTTGTATCTGTGCTTGTCCTTTAGTGATCCCCTGCCATTGGGATCATAACAGTATAACCGACCCACAAAGTGTTAATTGTATTGGCTGAAGTAGGAGGATAAGTAGTCTGAGGAAGTTTTTTTTTTTTTTTTCACTTTCCCTCAGAGTTTGCTGCCTAGCCTTATTGCAGCCTGGCTACTTCCTCCTCCTCTTAATCTTTGAATGGCTCTGATCCCAGCTGTTTATCATGGACGTCCAGAGTTTGGCTTCCAGCCTGAATAATCTTGCCGCTAAGGTTCAAAATATACAGGATTTTGTTGTACATGCTCCTATGTCTGAACCTAGAATTCCTGTCCCAGAGTTTTTTTCTGGAGATAGATCTCGTTTTCTGAATTTTAGGAACAATTGCAAGTTGTTTCTTTCTTTGAAATCTCGCTCCTCTGGAGACCCTGCTCAGCAAGTCAAGATTATTATATCTTTCCTGCGGGGTGACCCTCAGGATTGGGCATTTGCATTGGCACCAGGGGACCCTGCGTTGCTTAATGCGGATGCGTTTTTTCTGGCATTGGGTTTGCTCTATGAGGAACCTAACCAAGAGATTCAGGCTGAAAAAGCTTTGTTGGCCATCTCTCAGGGGCAAGATGAAGCAGAAATTTATTGTCAAAAATTTCGGAAGTGGTCGGTGCTTACTCAGTGGAATGAGTGCGCCCTGGCTGCAAAGTTCAGAGATGGCCTTTCTGAGGCCATTAAAGATGTTATGGTGGGGTTCCCTGCGCCTACTGGTCTGAATGAGTCTATGACTATGGCTATTCAGATTGATCGGCATTTACGGGAGCGCAAACCTGTGCATCATTTGGCGGTGTCGTCTGAACCGTCACCTGAGATAATGCAATGTGATGGAATTCAGTCCAGAAGTGAACGGCAAAATTATAGGCGGAAAAAAAGGTTGTGCTTTTATTGTGGTGATTCAGCTCATGTTATATCAGCATGCTCTAAACGCACAAAAAAGGTTGATAAGTCTGTTGCCATTACTACTTTACAGTCTAAGTTCATTCTGTCTGTGACTCTGATTTGTTCATTATCATCCATTTCCGTCGATGCCTATGTGGATTCAGGCGCTGCCCTGAGTCTTATGGATTGGTCATTTGCCAATCGCTGTGGGTTTAGTCTGGAGCCTCTGGAAGTCCCTATTCCTTTGAAGGGAATTGACTCTACACCTTTGGCTATGAATAAACCTCAGTACTGGACACAAGTGACCATGCGTATGACTCCTGTTCATCAGGAGGTGATTCGCTTCCTGGTACTGTATAATTTGCATGATGTCCTAGTGCTTGGTCTGCCATGGTTACAAACTCATAATCCAGTCCTTGACTGGAAATCGATGTCTGTGTTAAGCTTGGGTTGTCAGGGGGTTCATGATGATGCACCTCGGATTTCTATCGCTTCATCTACTCCTTCTGAGATTCCTGTGTTTTTGTCTGACTATCGGGATGTTTTTGAGGAGCCTAAGCTCAGTTCGCTTCCTCCTCACAGGGATTGCGATTGTGCTATAAATTTAATTCCAGGCAGTAAATTTCCTAAAGGTCGTTTGTTCAATCTGTCAGTGCCAGAGCATACTGCTATGCGGGATTATGTTAAGGAGTCCTTGGAAAAGGGACATATCCGTCCATCTTTGTCCCCTTTGGGAGCAGGTTTTTTTTTCGTGGCCAAAAAAGATGGTTCCTTGAGGCCTTGTATAGATTATCGTCTTTTGAATAAGATTACCGTAAAATATCAGTATCCTTTGCCATTGTTGACTGATTTGTTTGCTCGCATTAAGGGGGCTAAATGGTTCACTAAGATTGATCTTCGGGGTGCGTATAATCTTATACGAATAAAGCAAGGTGATGAGTGGAAAACCGCATTTAATACGCCTGAGGGCCATTTTGAGTATTTGGTAATGCCTTTCGGACTTTCTAATGCTCCTTCAGTCTTTCAGTCCTTTATGCACGATATTTTCCGTGAATATCTGGATAAATTTATGATTGTGTATTTGGATGATATTTTGGTTTTTTCTGATGACTGGGAGTCTCATGTTCAGCAGGTCAGGAAGGTGTTTCAGGTCCTGCGGGCCAATTCCTTGTTTGTAAAAGGCTCAAAGTGTCTCTTTGGAGTCCAGAAGATTTCTTTCTTGGGGTATATTTTTTCCCCTTCTACTATTGAGATGGATCCCGTCAAGGTTCAGGCTATTTGTGACTGGACGCAGCCTACATCTCTTAAGAGTCTACAGAAGTTCTTGGGCTTTGCTAATTTCTATCGTCGTTTTATAACTAATTATTCTAGTGTTGTTAAGCCTTTGACGGATTTGTCTAAGAAGGGTGCTGATGTTGCTAATTGGTCTCCTGCTGCTGTGGAGGCCTTTCAGGAACTTAAGCGCCGGTTTTCTTCTGCTCCTGTGTTGCGTCAGCCGGATGTTTCGCTCCCTTTTCAGGTTGAGGTTGATGCTTCCGAGATTGGAGCGGGGGCGGTTTTGTCACAGAGAAGCTCCGATGGCTCAGTGATGAAGCCATGCGCGTTTTTTTCTAGAAAGTTTTCGCCAGCTGAGCGGAATTATGATGTTGGTAATCGGGAACTTTTGGCCATGAAGTGGGCATTTGAGGAGTGGCGTCATTGGCTAGAGGGTGCTAGATATCGTGTGGTGGTCTTGACTGATCACAAAAATTTGATTTACCTTGAGTCTGCCAGGCGTCTGAATCCTAGACAGGCTCGTTGGTCACTGTTTTTCTCTCGTTTCAATTTTGTGGTTTCATACCTGCCAGGTTCAAAGAATGTGAAGGCGGATGCTCTTTCTAGGAGTTTTGTGCCTGACTCCCTTGGAAATTCTGAGCCCTCTGGTATCCTTAGGGATGGGGTGATTTTGTCTGCTGTCTCCCCAGACTTGCGACGTGCTTTGCAGGAGTTTCAGGCGGGTAAACCTGATCGTTGTCCGCCTGAGAGACTGTTTGTTCCGGATAATTGGACCAGTAGAGTCATCTCCGAGGTCCATTCTTCTGCGTTGGCAGGTCATCCTGGAATATTTGGTACTAGAGACTTGGTGGCCAGGTCTTTTTGGTGGCCTTCCTTGTCGAGGGATGTGCGTTCTTTTGTGCAGTCTTGTGAGGTTTGTGCTCGGGCTAAGCCTTGCTGTTCTCGGGCCAGTGGATTGTTGTCACCTTTGCCTATCCCGAAGAGACCTTGGACGCACATTTCCATGGACTTTATTTCGGATCTCCCTGTCTCTCAAAAAATGTCCGTCATCTGGGTTGTGTGTGATCGCTTTTCTAAAATGGTTCATCTGGTACCCTTGCCTAAGTTACCTTCCTCCTCTGAGTTGGTCCCTCTGTTTTTTCAGAATGTGGTTCGTTTGCATGGGATTCCTGAGAACATCGTTTCTGACAGGGGATCCCAGTTTGTGTCTAGATTTTGGCGGACGTTCTGTGCTAAGATGGGCATTGATTTGTCCTTTTCGTCTGCATTCCATCCTCAGACGAATGGCCAGACTGAACGAACTAATCAGACCTTGGAAACTTATTTAAGGTGTTTTGTTTCTGCTGATCAGGATGACTGGGTTACCTTTTTGCAGCTGGCCGAGTTTGCCCTTAATAATCGGGCTAGTTCTGCTACCTTGGTTTCTCCTTTCTTTTGTAATTCGGGGTTTCATCCTCGTTTTTCCTCTGGTCAGGTGGAACCTTCTGATTGTCCTGGAGTGGACATGGTGGTGGATAGGTTGCATCGGATTTGGAGTCATGTGGTGGACAATTTGAAGTTGTCCCAGGAGAAGGCTCAGCAGTTTGCTAATCGCCGTCGCCGCGTGGGTCCTCGACTTCTTGTTGGGGACTTGGTGTGGTTGTCTTCTCGTTTTGTTCCTATGAAGGTCTCTTCTCCTAAGTTCAAGCCTCGGATCATCGGTCCCTATAGGATCTTGGAAATTCTTAACCCTGTGTCGTTTCGTTTGGATCTCCCGGCATCGTTTGCTATTCATAATGTGTTCCATCGGTCGTTGTTGCGGAAGTATGAGGTACCTGTTGTTCCTTCGCTTGAGCCTCCTGCTCCAGTGCTGGTGGAGGGAGAATTGGAGTATGTTGTGGAGAAGATCTTGGATTCTCGTGTTTCCAGACGGAAACTCCAGTATTTGGTCAAGTGGAAGGGTTATGGTCAGGAGGATAATTCTTGGGTGGTTGCCTCGGATGTTCATGCTGATGATTTGGTTCGCGCTTTTCATAGGGCTCATCCCGGTCGCCCTGGTGGTTCTCGTGAGGGTTCGGTGACCCCTCCTCAAGGGGGGGGTACTGTTGTGAGTTCTGTTTTTGGGCTCCCTCTGGTGGTTACTGATGGTACTGGGTGACTTGTCTTTCCTGGGTCTCTGGGTTCCACCTGTTCCATCAGGATATGGGAGTTTCCTATTTAACCTGGCTTTGCTGGCATTTCCTCGCCGGTTATCAATGTATCCAGTGTGTCTTGTTACCTCTGCTCCCTGCTCCTAGAACCTTCTGGTCAAGCTAAGTTTGGATTTTCCTGTTTTGGTGTTTTGCTTAATTTGGTTTTTTAGTCCAGCCTGCAGATATGTGATTCTTTGCTGCTGGTTGCTCTAGTGGGCTGAAATTGCTCCTCATGTACCATGAGTTGGCACATGAGTTCAAGTAATTTCAGGATGGTTTTTTGAAGGGTTTTTCGCTGACCGCGCAGTTCACTTTTGTATCCTCTGCTATCTAGCTTTAGCGGGCCTCATTTTGCTGAAACTGTTTTCATACTGCGTATGTGCTTTCCTCTCATTTCACCGTCATTATATGTGGGGGGCTGCTATTTCTGTGGGGTATTTCTCTGGAGGCAAGAGAGGTCTGTGTTTCTTCTAATAGGGGAAGTTAGATCTTCGGCTGGAGCGAGACGTCTAGGATCATCGTAGGCACGTTCCCCGGCTACTTTTATTTGTGTGTTAGGTTCAGGGTCGCGGTCAGCTCAGGTTCCATCGCCCTAGAGCTTGTTTGTATCTGTGCTTGTCCTTTAGTGATCCCCTGCCATTGGGATCATGACAACAGACCCAACTTGTAGGCCTAATGCAGTGTTGTTTTCAACAACTACTAAACAAGAGCTAGAAGATCGAAGCTATGGAGAGGCAACCTGGAGAACACCTTGGAGCGGCAGACACTGTCTCTACAACCCAGACCCAACTTGTAGGCCTAATGCAGTGTTGTTTTCAACAACTACTAAACGAGAGCTAGAAGTTTGAAGCTATGGAGAGGTAACCTGAAGAACACCTTGGAGCGGAAGACACCGTCTCTACAACCCAGACCCAACTTGTAGGCCTAATGCAGTGTTGTTTCAACAACTACTGAACGAGAGATAGAAGATCAAAGCTATGGAGAGGCAACCAGGAGAACACCTTGGAGCGGCAGAAACCGTCTCTACAACCCAGACCCAACTTGTAGCCCTAATGCAGTGTTGTGTTCAACAACTACTAAACGAGAGCTAGAAGATCGAAGCTATGGAGAGGCAACCTGGAGAACACCTTGGAGCGGAAGACACCATCTCTACAACCCAGACCCAACTTGTAGGCCTAATGCAGTGTTGTGTTCAACAACTACTAAACGAGAGCTAGAAGATCAAAGCTATGGAGAGGCAACCTGGAGAACACCTTGAAGTGGCAGACACCGTCTCTACAACCCAGACCCAACTTGTAGACCTAATGCAGTGTTGTTTTCAACAACTACTAAACGAGAGCTAGAAGTTTGAAGCTATGGAGAGGTAACCTGTAGAACACCTTGAAACGGGAGACACCGTCTCTACAACCCAGACCCAACTTGTAGGCCTAATGCAGTGTTGTTTCAACAACTACTGAACGAGAGCTAGAAGATCGAAGCTATGGAGAGGCAACCAGGAGAACACCTTGGAGCGGCAGACACCGTCTATACAACCCAGACCCAACTTGTAGGCCTAATGCAGTGTTGTTTCAACAACTACTGAACAAGAGCTAGAAGATCGAAGCTATGGAGAGGCAACCTGGAGAACTCCTTTGAGCAGAAGACACCATCTCTACAACCCAGACCCAACTTGTAGGCTTAATGCAGTGTTGTGTTCAACAACTACTAAACGAGAGCTAGAAGATTGAAGCTATGGAGAGGCAACCTGGAGAACACCTTGGAGTGGAAGACACCGTCTCTACAACCTAGACCCAACTTGTAGGCCTAATGCAGTGTTGTTTTCAACAACTACTAAACGAGAGCTGGAAGATCGAAGCTATGGAGAGGCAACCTGGAGAACACCTTGGAGCGGAAGACACCGTCTCTACAACCCAGACCCAACTTGTAGGCCTAATGCAGTGTTGTGTTCAACAACTACTAAACGAGAGCTAGAAGATCGAAGCTATGGAGAGGCAACCTGGAGAACACCTTGGAGCGGAAGGCACCGTCTCTACAACGCAGACCCAACTTGTAGGCCTAATGCAGTGTTATTTTCAACAACTACTGAACGAGAGCTAGAAGATCAAAGCTATGGAGAGGCAACCTGGAGAACACCTTGGAGCGGAAGACACCGTCTCTACAACCCAGACCCAACTTGTAGGCCTAATGTAGTGTTGTTTCAACAACTACTTAAGACGAGCATGAAGATTGAAGCAATGGAGAGGCAACCTGGAGAACACCTTGGAGCGGCAGACACCGTCTCTACAACCCAGACCCAACTTTTAGGCCTAATGCAGCGTTGTTTTCAACAACTACTAAACGAGAGCTAGAAGATGGAAGCTATGGAGAGGCAACCTGGAGAACACCTTGGAGCGGAAGACACCGTCTCTACAACCCAGACCCAACTTGTAGGCGTAATGCAGTGTTGTTTTCAACAACTACTGAATGAGAGCTAGAAGATCGAAGCTATGGAGAGGCAATCTGGAGAACACCTTGGAGTGGCAGACACCGTCTCTACGACCCAGACCCAACTTTTCAGCCTAATGCAGTGTTGTTTTCAACAACTACTTAAGACGAGCATGAAGATTAAAGCAATGTAGAGGCAACCTGGAGAACACCGTGGAGCAGCAGACACCGTCTCTACAACCCAGACCCAACTTTTAGGCCTAATGCAGTGTTGTTTTCAACAACTACTAAACGAGAGCTAGAAGATCAAAGCTATGGAGAGGCAACCTGGAGAACACCTTGGAGCGGAAGACACCGTCTCTACAACCCAGACCCAACTTGTAGGCCTAATGCAGTGTTGTTTTCAACAACTACTAAACGAGAGCTAGAAGATCGAAGCTATGGAGCGGCAACCTGGAGAACACCTTGGAGAGGAAGACACCAACTCTACAACCCAGACCCAACTTGTAGGCCTAATGCAGTGTTGTGTTCAACAACTACTAAACGAGAGCTAGAAGATCAAAGCTATGGAGAGGCAACCTGGAGAACACCTTGGAGCGGCAGACACCGTCTCTACAACCCATACCCAACTTGTAGGCCTAATGCAGTGTTGTTTTCAACAACTACTAAACGAGA
The DNA here is from genome assembly GCF_032444005.1 of Ranitomeya imitator. Classification (NCBI taxonomy): domain Eukaryota; kingdom Metazoa; phylum Chordata; class Amphibia; order Anura; family Dendrobatidae; genus Ranitomeya; species Ranitomeya imitator. The sequence goes on from NC_091282.1 coordinate 469,351,365, forward strand.
GCTAGAAGTTTGAAGCTATGGAGAGGTAACCTGTAGAACACCTTGGAGCGGAAGACACCGTCTCTTCAACCCAGACCCAACTTGTAGGCCTAATGCAGTGTTGTTTCAACAACTACTGAACGAGAGCTAGAAGATCGAAGCTATGGAGAGGCAACCAGGAGAACACCTTGGAGCGGCAGAAACCGTCTCTACAACCCAGACCCAACTTGTAGGCCTAATGCAGTGTTGTGTTCAACAACTACTAAACGAGAACTAGAAGATCGAAGCTATGGAGAGGCAACCTGGAGAACACCTTGGAGCGGAAGACACCGTCTCTACAACCCAGACCCAACTTGTAGGCCTAATGCAGTGTTGTTTTCAACAACTACTAAACGAGAGCTAGAAGATCGAAGCTATGGAGAGGCAACCTGGAGAACACCTTGGAGCGGAAGACACAATCTCTACAACCCAGACCCAACTTGTAGGCCTAATGCAGTGTTGTTTTCAACAACTACTAAACGAGAGCTAGAAGATCGAAGCTATGGAGAGGCAACCTTGAGAACACCTTGGAGCGGAAGACACCGTCTCTACAACCCAGACCCAACTTGTAGGCCTAATGCAGTGTTGCTTTCAACAACTACTAAACGAGAGCTAGAAGATCGAAGCTATGGAGAGGCAACCTGGAGAACACCTTGGAGCGGCAGACACCGTCTGTACGACCCAGACCCAACTTGTAGGCCTAATGTAGTGTTGTTTCAACAACTACTTAAGACGAGCATGAAGATTGAAGCAATGGAGAGGGAACCTGGAGAACACCTTGGAGCGGCAGACACCGTCTCTACAACCCAGACCCAACTTTTAGGCCTAATGCAGTGTCGTTTCAACAACTACTTAAGACGAGCATGAAGATTGAAGCAATGGAGAGGGAACCTGGAGAACACCTTGGAGCGGAAGACACCGTCTCTACAACCCAGACCCAACTTGTAGGCCTAATGCAGTGTTGTTTTCAACAACTACTAAATGAGAGCTAGAAGATCGAAGCTATGGAGAGGCAACATGGAGAACACCTTGGAGCGGCAGACACCGTCTCTACGACCCAGACCCAACTTGTAGGCCTAATGTAGTGTCGTTTCAACAACTACTTAGGACGAGCATGAAGATTGAAGCAATGGAGAGGGAACCTGGAGAACACCTTGGAGCGGCAGACACCGTCTCTACAACCCAGACCCAACTTTTAGGCCTAATGCAGTGATGTTTTCAACAACTACTAAACGAGAGCTAGAAGATCGAAGCTATGGAGAGGCAACCTGGAGAACACCTTGGAGCGGAAGACACCGTCTCTACAACCCCGACCCAACTTGTAGGCCTAATGCAGTGATGTTTTCAACAACTACTAAACGAGAGCTAGAAGATCGAAGCTATGGAGAGGCAACCTGGAGAACACCTTGGAGCGGAAGACACCGTCTCTACAACCCAGACCCAACTTGTAGGCCTAATGTAGTGTTGTTTCAACAACTACTTAAGACGAGCATGAAGATTGAAGCAATGGAGAGGCAACCTGGAGAACACCTTGGAGCGGCAGACACAATCTCTACAACCCAGACCTAACTTTTCGGCCTAATGCAGTGTTGTTTTCAACAACTACTAAATGAGAGCTAGAAGATCGTAACTATGGAGAGGCAACCTGGAGAACACCTTGGAGCGGAAGACACCGTCTCTACAACCATACCCAACTTGTAGGCCTAATGCAGTGTTGTTTTCAACAACTACTAATTGAGAGCTAGAAGATCGAAGCTATGGAGAGGCAACCTGGAGAACACCTTGGAGCGGAAGACACCGTCTCTACAACCCAGACCCAACTTGTAGGCCTAATGCAGTGTTGTGTTTAACAACTACTAAACGAGAGCTAGAAGATTGAAGCTATGGAGAGGCAACCTGGAGAACACCTTGGAGCGGAAGACACCGTCTCTACAACCCAGACCCAACTTGTAGGCCTAATGCAGTGCTGTTTTCAACAACTACTAAACGAGAGCTAGAAGATCGAAGCTATGGAGAGGCAACCTGGAGAACACCTTGGAGCGGAAGACACCATCTCTACAACCCAGACCCAACTTGTAGGCCTAATGCAGTGTTGTTTTCAACAACTACTAAACGAGAGCTAGAAGATCGAAGCTATGGAGAGGTAACCTGTAGAACACCTTGGAGCGGAAGACACCGTCTCTACAACCCAGACCCAACTTGTAGGCCTAATGCAGTGTTGTTTCAACAACTACTGAACGAGAGCTAGAAGATCGAAGCTATGGAGAGGCAACCAGGAGAACACCTTGGAGCGGCAGACACCATGAGTAGGCCCTACCGATGTAGTAGTTTCAATGCAGTTTTCAAATTCCTAAAGGCTGAAAACCAGACTATTGACGCTCAGCTTTTTTCAGAGGAATACAGCTGTATTGAGTGGCGCAGACAGACACAGGTAGTAGGCCTTAAACAAAAAATTTGGCTCAATGCAGTTTAAAAAAGGTTACAGGGGTACACGGGCAGCAGTGGTGTGGTCAGTGAAGGACAATTTCTATATAGGACCACAGACAGGCTTAGTAGGCCTAACATAACAAAAGTTGGCTGTAGGCACTTTAAAAAAGGTTCCAGGGGTACACGGGCAGCAGTGGTGTGGTCATTGAAGGACAATTTCTATATAGGACCGCAGACAGGCTTAGTAGGCCTAACATAACAAAAGTTAGCTGTAGGCACTTTAAAAAAGGTTCCAGGGGTACACGGCAGCAGTAGTCTGGTCAGTGGAGAACTAGTGGAAGGAAGGACCGCAGACAGGCTTATTATGCCTAACATAACAAAAGTTGGCTGTAGGCACTTTAAAAAAGGTTCCAGGGCTACACGGGCAGCAGTGGTCTGGTCAGTGGAGGACTAGTGGAAGGAGAGACCGCAAACAGGCTTAGTAGGCCTAACATAACAAAAGTTGGCTGTAGGCACTTTAAAAAAGGTTCCAGGGGTACACGGGCAGCAGTGGTCTGGTCAGTGGAGGACTAGTGGAAGGAGGGACCGCAGACAGGCTTAGTAGACCTAACATAACAAAAGTAGGCTGTAGGCACTTTAAAAAAGGTTCCAGGGGTACACGGGCAGCAGTGGTGTGGTCAGTGAAGGACAATTTCTATAATGGACTGCAGACAGGCTTAGTAGGCCTAACATAACAAAAGTTAGCTGTAGGCACTTTAAAAAAGGTTCCAGGGGTACACGGCAGCAGTAGTCTGGTCAGTGGAGAACTAGTGGAAGGAAGGACCACAGACAGGCTTATTAGGCCTAACATAACAAAAGTTGGCTGTAGGCACTTTAAAAAAGGTTCCAGGGCTACACGGGCAGCAGTGGTCTGGTCAGTGGAGGACTAGTGGAAGGAGAGACCGCAAACAGGCTTAGTAGGCCTAACATAACAAAAGTTGGCTGTAGGAACTTTAAAAAAGTTCCAGGGGTACACGGGCAGCAGTGGTCTGGTCAGTGGAGGACTAGTGGAAGGAGGGACCGCAGACAGGCTTAGTAGACCTAACATAACAAAAGTAGGCTGTAGGCACTTTAAAAAAGGTTCCAGGGGTACACGGGCAGCAGTGGTGTGGTCAGTGAAGGACAATTTCTATAATGGACCGCAGACAGGCTTAGTAGGCCTAACATAACAAAAGTTGGCTGTAAGCAGTCTAAAAAAGGTTCCAGGGGTACACGGGCAGCAGTGGTCTGGTCAGTGGAGGACTAGTGGAAGGAGGGACCGCAGACAGGCTTAGTAGACCTAACATAACAAAAGTAGGCTGTAGGCACTTTAAAAAAGGTTCCAGGGGTACACGGGCAGCAGTGGTGTGGTCAGTGAAGGACAATTTCTACAATGGACTGCAGACAGGCTTAGTAGGCCTAACATAACAAAAATTGGCTGTAGGCACTTTAAAAAAGGTTCCAGGGGTACACGGGCAGCAGTGGTCTGGTCAGTGGAGGACTAGTGGAAGGAGGGACCGCAGACAGGCTTAGTAGACCTAACATAACAAAAGTAGGCTGTAGGCACTTTAAAAAAGGTTCCAGGGGTACACGGGCAGCAGTGGTGTGGTCAGTGAAGGACAATTTCTATAATGGACCGCAGACAGGCTTAGTAGGCCTAACATAACAAAAGTTGGCTGTAGGCACTTTAAAAAAGGTTCCAGGGGTACACGGGCACAGTGGTCTGGTCAGTGGAGGACTAGTGGAAGGAGGGACTGCAGACAGGCTTAGTAGACCTAACATAACAAAAGTAGGCTGTAGGCACTTTAAAAAAGGTTCCAGGGGTACACGGGCAGCAGTGGTGTGGTCAGTGAAGGACAATTCTATAATGGACCGCAGACAGGCTTAGTAGGCCTAACATAACAAAAGTTGGCTGTAGGCACTTTAAAAAAGGTTCCAGGGGTACACGGGCAGCAGTGGTGTGGTCATTGAATGACAATTTCTATAATGGACCGCAGACAGGCTTAGTAGGCCTAACATAACAAAAGTTGGCTGTAAGCAGTCTAAAAAAGGTTCCAGGGGTACACGGGCAGCAGTGGTCTGGTCAGTGGAGGACTAGTGGAAGGAGGGACTGCAGACAGGCTTAGTAGGCCTAATATAACAAAAGTTGGCTGTAGGCACTTTAAAAAAGGTTCCAGGGGTACACGGGCAGCAGTGGTCTGGTCAGTGGAGGCTTAGTGGAAGGAGGGACCGCAGATAGGCTTAGTAGGCCTAACATAACAAAAGTTGGCTGTAGGCACTTTAAAAAGGGTTCCAGGGGTACACGGGCAGCAGTGGTGTGGTCAGTGAAGGACAATTTCTATAATGGACCGCAGACAGGCTTAGTAGGCCTAACATAACAAAAGTAGGCTGTAGACACTTGGAATTATCTTGCAGGGGTACACAGGCAGCATTGGTGTTGTCAGCGGAGGCCTATTGTAATGAGTGTCTGACAGTTAGTACTCACCAAAAACAAATATATGTTAATTTCTCGCAATACAACGAAACCAAAAGACAAAAGGGTGGCATACTTTTTATTCAGGGGTGGGCTCCTCTGCTGAGTTTCAGACCTAGTAATTTGGCGCAAAGTATTTACTGGTGTAAATATAGGACACTGCCTCTGACTATTTTAAGTAGCATCCTACATGTCAACACATTGGTATTGTCAGTGCCAGGCATTGAAGGATGTCAGCGAATAGACTAAACATTGGTGGAGCTGTGAGAGATAATTTTGCAAGTGGTAGAGCACTGTTTGAGCTGGGGGGGGACTCTCTTGTGGCCGGCGGTACAGGCCCAGGGCTCCTCATGTTACAACGGTGTGTCTGACGTTGGGTGCGCACCACCACCACCAGAAACACTTTATTGTACTATGAGGGACCAATGGCAGTGCCGTCGACCAAAAGCGTGCACACCCACCTCTTCAGACAAACGGGGGAGTTTGGCCATTTTGGGAGGTGTAAACATGTCATATGCTGGACAAACAGCTGCTGCAAATTACGAGATTGGAAAAGTCAGTCAGAGCAGTCCACGAGCAAGACCTTTTTATAGGAAAGCTAGGTGCCAGCCTGGAAAGGTGGGGCAAAAGAATTCGAAATCCAGTTGTGGTTCATTTTAATGAAGGTTAGATCATCAACATTTTGGGTAGCCAGACGAGTCCTTTTTTCGGTTAATATTGAACCTGCAGCACTGAATACTCTTTCTGATAGGACACTAGCTGCTGGGCAAGCAAGCTCCTGCAATGCATATTCTGCCAATTCTGGCCAGGTGTCTAATTTGGATGCCCAGTAATCAAATGGGAATGACGGTTGAGGGAGAACGTCGATAAGGGATGAAAAATAGTTAGTAACCATACTGGACAAATGTTGTCTCCTGTCACTTTGAATTGATGCTGCAGTACCAGTCCTGTCTGCGGTCATAGCAAAATCACTCCACAACCTGGTCAGAAAACCCCTCTGTCCAATGCCACTTCTGATTTGTGCACCTCTAACACCTCTGGCCTGCTGCCCCCTGCAGCTCGTGTGATAAAGCTCACCGTCGCTGTGTGCTGGGAATGCCTGAATCAAACGGTCAACAAGAGTTGATTGTTTGGTTTCTAATATTTGTTCCAGGTTCTCATGTGGCATAATATTTTGCAATTTGCCTTTATAGCGAGGATCGAGGAGGCAGGCCAACCAGTAATCGTCATCAGTCATCATTTTAATAATGCGTGGGTCCCTTTTGAGGATACGTAAGGCATAATCCGCCATGTGGGCCAAAGTTCCAGTTGTCAAATCTGCGGTCGTGGTGGGTTGAGGGTCAGTTTCAGGCAAATCTACTTCACTTGTCTCCCTAAAAAAACCTGAACCCAGCCTTGCAACGCCACCAGTTGCTATTGGCCCAGAAGAAGCTTCCTCATTAAAAAAATACTCATCTCCATCATCCTCCTCGTCCTCCTCCTCCTCCTGTTCGCCCGCTACCTCGTCCTGTACACTACCCTGACCAGACAATGGCTGACTGTCATCAAGGCTTTCCTCTTCCTCTGCTGCAGACGCCTGCTCCTTTATGTGCGTCAAACTTTGCATCAGCAGACGCATTAGGGGGATGCTCATGCTTATTATGGCGTTGTCTGCACTAACCAGCCGTGTGCATTTCTCAAAACACTGAAGGACTTGACACATGTCTTGTACCTTAGACCACTGCACACCTGACAACTCCATGTCTGCCATCCTACTGCCTGCCCGTGTATGTGTATCCTCCCACAAAAACATAACAGCACGCCTCTGTTCGCACAGTTTCTGAAGCATGTGCAGTGTTGAGTTCCACCTTGTTGCAACGTCGATGATTAGGCGATGCTGGGGAAGGTTCAAAGAACGCTGATAGGTCTGCATACGGCTGGAGTGTACGGGCGAACGGCGGATATGCGAGCAAAGTCCGCGCACTTTGAGGAGCAGGTCGGATAACCCCGGATAACTTTTCAGGAAGCACTGCACCACCAGGTTTAAGGTGTGAGCCAGGCAACGAATGTGTTTCAGTTGGGAAAGGGAGATGGCAGCCATGAAATTCCTTCCGTTATCACTCTCTACCTTGCCTGCCTCAAGATCTACAGTGCCCAGCCACGACTGTGTTTCTTTCTGCAAGAACTCGGACAGAACTTCCGCGGTGTGTCTGTTGTCGCCCAAACACTTCATAGCCAATACAGCCTGCTGACGCTTGCCAGTAGCTGCCCCATAATGGGACACCTGGTGTGCAACAGTGGCAGCTGCGGATGGAGTGGTTGTGCGACTGCTTTCTGTGGACGAGCTCTCGCTTCTGCAGGAGGACAAGGAGGAGGAGGGATGGGTGCGAATGGGCTAGGCAGAACTGTCCCAAAATTGCTGTCCCCTGTGGACCGTACATCCACCACATTCACCCAGTGTGCCGTGATGGACACGTAACGTCCCTGGCCATGCCTACTGGTCCATGCATCTGTTGTCAGGTGCACCTTTGTACTCACAGATTGCCTGAGTGCATGGGCGATGCGCTCTTTAACATGCTGGTGGAGTGCTGGGATGGCTTTTCTCTAAAAGAAGTGTCGACTGGGTAGCTCGTAGCTTGGTAAAGCATAGTCCATCAGGGCTTTGAAAGCTTTGCTTTCAACTAACTGGTAGGGCATCATCTCTAACGAGATTAGTCTAGCTATATGGGCGTTCAAACCCTGTGTACACGGATGCGAGGCTAAGTACTTCCTTTTTCTAACGAGAGTCTCATGTAGGGTGAGCTGGACTGGAGAGCTGGAGATCGTAGAACTAGCGGGGGTGCCGGTGGACATGGCAGTCTGAGAGACGGTTGGAGACGGTATTCTTGCCGGTGCCCTAGATGCAGTGTTTCCTACTACGAAACTGGTGATTCCCTGACCCTGACTGCTTTGGCCTGGCAACGAAACCTGCACAGATACTGCAGGTGGTGCGAAAATGGTGGCCTTACAGTGACGGAAGGGATGTAGCGTTGCTGACTAGCTTCATTGGCCGAGGGTGCTACAACCTTAAGGGACGTTTGGTAGTTAGTCCAGGCTTTCAAATACATGGTGGTTAAATGTCTATGCATGCTACTGGTATTTAGACTTTTCAGATTCTGACCTCTGCTTAAGGTAGTTGAACATTTTTGACAGATGACTTTGTGCTGATCAATTGGATGTTGTTTAAAAAAATGCCATACTGCACTCTTTCTAGCATCGGATACCTTTTCAGGCATTGCAGACTGAGCTTTATCCGGACGGCCACGCTGTCCTCCAACAGGTTTTGGCTTTGCCACGCATTTTGGGCCAGATACGGGCCCGGCAGATGGAACCTGTTGCGATGTTGATGCCTGCTGTGACCCCTCCTCCTCTGCTTCAGAACTACTGCCGCCTGCACCCTGTTCCCCTAATGGCTGCCAATCGGGGTCAACAACTGGGTCATCTATGACCTCCTCTTCTATCTCGTGTGCAACTTCGTCTGTGTCACCGTGTAAGCCGGTGGTATAGCGTTCGTGACGGGGCACCATAGTCTCATCAGGGTCTGATTCTGGATCAGTACACTGCGAGGGCAATGTTGTGGTCTGAGTCAAAGGAACAGCATAGTAATCTGGCTGTGGCTGTGCATCTGTGCACTCCATGTCCGATTCAACTTGTAATGGGCATGGCCTGTTAACTGTTTCACTTTCTAACCCAGGAACGGTATGTGTAAAGAGCTCCATGGAGTAACCCGTTGTGTCGCCTGACGCATCCTTCTCTGTTGTTGTTTTTGCTGAACAGGACAATGGAGCGACTTGTCCCTGAGTGTGAACATCCACTAACGACGCGCTGCTTTTACATTTACCAGTTTCAGAAGAGGCAAAAGAGCTAGAGGCTGAGTCAGCAATGAAAGCCAAAACTTGCTCTTGCTGCTCCAGCTTTAAAAGCGGTTTTCCTACTCCCAGAAAAGGGAGCGTTCGAGGCCTTGTGTAGCCAGACGACGAACCTGGCTCCACAGCTCGAGACTTAGGTGCTATATTGTTTTTCCCACGACCACCTGATGCTCCACCACCACTACCATCATTACCAGCTGGCAATGAACGCCCACGGCCACGACCTCTTCCACCAGACTTCCTCATTGTTTTAAAAATGTAACCAAAGTAACGGTATTTGTTACTGTTAAACAACTTACATGGTGAACTCAAACTTCTGTAGGATTTAGATATCCCTTTATAGGTGGGTGAGACTGCAAGGAAGATCAGGCACAATGTTACACACTCGGTTTTCTGTGGCACAAAATGAGAGAGATGCCACACACGCAGGACTGTCACTCAAGCACAAATGCCAATATTAATCTCCCACTATTTCTTTTTTTTTTTCAGGGAGAATTTAAATACCAAAATAAAGAAATAGACACTAGGCTTTCTGTGGCCCACAATTTGAGAGAGATGGCACAGACAGGAGGGGCACAGAAGCACAAAGGCCAATATTAATCTCCCACTATTTATTTATTTTTCAGAGAGAATTTAAAAACCGAAATAAAAAAAAAAAACAGACACTAGGCTTTCTGTGGCCCACAATTTGAGAGAGATGGCACAGACAGGACGGGCACAGAAGCACAAAGGCCAATATTAATCTCCCACTATTTTTGTTTTCAGGGAGAATTTAAAAACCAAAATAAAAAAAAACAGACACTAGGCTTTCTGTGGCCCACAATTTGAGAGAGATGGCACAGACAGGACGGGCACAGAAGCACAAAGGCCAATATTAATCTCCCACTATTTTTTTTTTTCAGGGAGAATTTAAAAACCAAAATAAAAAAAAACAGACACTAGACTTTCTGTGGCCCACAATTTGAGAGAGATGGCACAGACAGGACGGGCACAGAAGCACAAAGGCCAATATTAATCTCCCACTATTTTTTTTTTTTTCAGGGAGAATTTAAATACCAAAATAAAGAAACAGACACTAGGCTTTCTGTGGCCCACAATTTGAGAGAGATGGCAGACAGGACGGGCACAGAAGCACAAAGGCCAATATTAATCTCCCACTATTTTTTTTTTTTCAGGGAGAATTTAAAAAGCAAAATAAAAAAAAAAGACACTAGGCTTTCTGTGGCCCACAATTTGAGAGAGATGGCACAGACAGGATGGGCACAGAAGCACAAAGGCCAATATTACCCGCCCACTATTTTTTTTTTTCAGGGAGAATTTAAAAACCAAAATAAAAAAAAACAGACACTAGGCTTTCTGTGCCCCAAAATTGGAGAGAGATGGCACACACAGGACTGGCACTCTAGCAGAGATGCCAATCTTAATCTGCCACTACTTTTTTTAGTTAGTGAGAATTGCCAAGAAATCAGGGCCAGTATTACACACTAGGCTTTCTGTGCCCCAAAATTAGAGAGAGATGGCACACACAGGACTGGCACTCTAGCAGAAATGCCAATCTTAATCTCCCACTATTTTTTTTTATTAGGGAGAATTTAAAAAAAATAAAAAAAATAAAGGATTATAGACACTAGGCTTTCTGTGCCCCAAAATTGGAGAGAGATGGCACACACAGGACTGGCACTCTAGCAGAAATGCCAATCTTAATCTCCCACTATTTTTTTATTAGAGAGAATTAAAAAAAATAAAAAAAATAAAGGATTATAGACACTAGGCTTTCTGTGCCCCAAAATTGGAGAGAGATGGCACACACAGGACTGGCACTCAAGCACAAATGCCAAGATTAATCTCCCACTATTTTTTTTTTTCAGGGAGAATTAAAAAAAAAAAAAAACAGGGACTGTCCTACAATTACTATCTCCCTGCAGTAATCTCAGCCAGGTATGGCAGGCAGCAATAACAAGAAGTGGACTGCTGCACAAATTACATCAAAAGTGTGGACAAACAAACAAGATAGCTGTGCAGAAAGGAAGGAACAGCAGGATTTGTGCTTTGAAAAAAGCAGTTGTTTGCACAGCGGCGTACACACAGCAATGCAGCTATCAGGGAGCCTTCTAGGGCAGCCCAATGAGCTACAGTGCTGAGGAAAAAAATGTAGCTTCCACTGTACCTGCAAACAAAAGGTGGTGTTGGACAGTGGAAATCGCTACAGCACAAGCGGTTTGGGGGTTAATGGACCCTGCCTAACGCTATTCCTGCTTCTGATGAAGCGGCAGCAACCTCTCCCTATGCTCAGATCAGCAGCAGTAACATGGCGGTCGGCGGGAACGCCCCTTTATAGCCCCTGTGATGCCGCAGACAGCAAGCCAATCACTGCAATGCCCTTCTCTAAGATGGTGGGGACTAGGACCTATGTCATCACGCTGCCCACACTCTGCGTCCACCTTCATTGGCTGTGAAATGGCGCTTTTCACATCATTGAAATGCGACTTTGGCGCGAAAGTCGCGTACCGCATGGCCGACCCCACACAGGGATCGGGTCGGGTTTCATGAAACCCGACTGTGCCAAAAGACGGCGACTTTTGAAAATGAACGATCCATTTTACTCAACCCTTATGGGTTAGGGTTGTGGTTAGGGTTAGGATTAGGGTTAGGGTTGGGATTTGGGTTAGGCGTGTGTTGGGGTTAGGGCTGTGGTTAGGGGTGTGTTGGGGTTAGGGTTGTGATTAGGGTTATGGCTAGAGTTGGGATTAGGGTTAGGGGTGTGTTCGGGTTAGTGTTGGAGTTAGAATTGAGGGGTTTCCACTGTTTAGGCACATCAGGGGTCTCCAAACGCAACATGGCACCACCATTGATTCCAGCCAATCTTGCGTTCAAAAAGTCAAATGGTGTTCCCTCCCTTCCGAGCCCTGACGTGCGCCCAAACAGTTGTTTACCCCCACATATTAGGGAACCAGCATACAAAGTACAAACTGGGCAAAAACTATTGTGGTCCAATTTCTCCTGTTACCCTTGTGAAAATAAAAAACTGCTTGCTAAAACATCATTTTTGAGGAAAGAAAAATGATTTTTTTATTTTCATGGCTCTGCGTTGTAAAATTCTGTGAAGCACTTGGGGGTTCAAAGTGCTCACCACATATCTAGATACGTTCCTTTGGGGGTCTAGTTTTCAAAATAGGGTTACTTGTGGGGTGTTTCTACTGTTTAGGCACATCAGAGGCTCTGCAAATGCAACGCAACGCCCGCAGACCATTCCATCAAAGTCTGCATTTCAAAACGTTACTACTTCCCTTCCGAGCCCCGACGTGTGCCCAAACAGTGGTTTATCCCCACATATGGGGTACCAGCATACTCAGGACAAACTGGGCAACAACGATTGGGGTCCAATTTCTCCTGCTACCCTTGTGAAAATAAAAAATTGCTTGCTAAACATCATTTTGAGGAAAGAAAAATGATTTTTTATTTTCACGGCTCTGCATTGTAAACTTCTGTGAAGCACTTGGGGGTTCAAAGTGCTCAACACATATCTAGATAAGTTCCTTGGGGGGTCTAGTTTCCAAAATGGGGTCACTTGTGGGGAGTTTCCACATCAGGGGCTCTGCAAACATAACATGATGCCTGCAGACCATTCCATCAAAGTCTGCATTCCAAAACGTCACTACTTTATTCCGAGCCCCGACGTGTGCCCAAGCAGTGGTTCCCCCCAACATATGGGGTATCAGCAAACTCAGGACAAACTGAACAACAACTTTTGGGGTCCAATTTCTCCTGTTACTCTTGTGAAAATAAATAATTGTGGGCTAAAATATAATCTTTGTGGAAAGAAAAATGATTTTTTATTTTCACGGCTCTGCGTTATAAACTTCTGTGAAGCACTTGGGGGTTCAAAGTGCTCACCACATATCTAGATACGTTCCTTGGGAGGACTAGTTTTCAAAATTGGGTCACTTGTTGGGGGTTTATACTGTTTAGGCACATCAGTGGCTCTGCAAACGTAACATGATGCCCGCAGACCATTCCATCAAAGTCTGCATTCCAAAACATCACTTCTTCCCTTCTGAGCTCCGACGTGTCCCCAAACAGTGGTTCCCCCCACATATGGGGTATCAGCATACTCAGGACAAACTGGGCAACAACTTTTGGCATCCAATTTTTCCTGTTCCTCTTGTGAAAATAAAAAATTGCGGGTTAAAACATATTTTTTGTGGAAAGAAAAATGATTTTTTATTTTTACGGCTCTGCGTTATAAACTTCTGTGAAGCACTTGGGGGTTTAAAGTGGACATCGCACATCTAGATTAGTTCCATGAGAAGTCTAGATTCCAAAATGGGGTCACATGTGGGGGAGCTCCAATGTTTAGGCACACAGGGGATCTCCAAACGTGACATGGTGTACGCTAACGATTGGAGCTAATTTTTCATTCAAAAAGTTAAATGGCGCTCCTTCACTTCTGAGCCCTGCTGTGTGCCAAAACAGTATTTTACCCCCACATGTGAGGCATCAGTGTACTCAGGAGGAACTGCCCAATAATTTTTAGGATCCATATTATCCTGTTGCCCATGTGGAAATGAACAAATTGAGGCTAAAATAATTTTTTTGTGAAAAAAAGTACTTTTTCATTTTTACAGATCAATTTGTGAAGCACCTGGGGGTTCAAAGTGCTCACTATGCATCGAGATAAGTTCCTTGGGGGTCTAGTTTCCAAAATGTGGTCACTTGTGGGGGAGCTCCAATGTTTAGGCACACAGGGGCTCTCCAAACGCGACATGGTGTCCGCTAAAGATTGGAGCCAATTATTCATTCAAAAAGTCAAATGGCGCTCCTTCCCTTCCGAGCCCTGTCGTGCATCCAAACAGTGGTTCCCTCCACATATGGGGTATCGGTGTACTCATGACTAATTGGACAATAACTTTCGGGGTCCAGTTTCTCTTTTTACCCTTGGAAAAATAAAAAAATAGTTGCTAAAATATCATTTTTGTGACTAAAAAGTTAAATGTTCATTTTTTCCTTCCATGTTGCTTCTGCTGCTGTGAAGCACCTGAAGGATTAATAAACTTCTTGAATGTGATTTTGAGCACCTTGAGGGGTGCAGTTTTTAGAATGGTGTCACTTTTGGGTATTTTCAGCCATATAGACCCTTCAATCTGACTTCAAATGTGAGGTGTTCCCTAAAAAAATGGTTTGGTAAATTTTGCTGTAAAAATGAGAAATCGATGGTCAAATTTTAACCCTTTAGCCAAAAAAAATTTTGTTTCCAAAATTGTGCTGATGTAAAGTAGATATGTGGTTAATGTTATTTATTAACTATTTTGTGTCACATAACTCTCTCGTTTAACAGAATAAAAATTCAAAATTTGAAAATTGCAAAATTTTCAAAATTTTGGCCAAATTTCCATTTTTTTCACAAATAAATGCAAAAATTATCCACCTAAATTTACCACTAAGGGCTCTTTCAGACGTCCAGATAATTCCGGTACCGGAGAAATTGGTACCGGAATTATCTGTGTCCGTGTGTCCGTGTGCTCACGTAGCACATCAGTGTGGCACACGTGCAGCATCCGTGTGCCGCCCGTGTGCCGCCTGAGGACCACACGGACCGTGCAGGAGAGACAGCACTACACTAAGCACTGTCCCCCCTGTGTGGTGCTGAAGCCACATTCATCTCTTCTCCCCCACAGGAGAGAAGAGATGAAAGATCATTTTTTCTTTCTTTTTTGTTAAAAATAAAGTTTTCTTGTGACTCCCCCCTCCCATCCCCCATGCGCCACCCGGCCCCTTCCATAGAAATACTCACCTAGCTCCCGCGATGTCTCATCTCTCCTCTCAGCACTGGCAGCTTCTCCTGTGTGAGCGGTCACGTGGGACCGCTAATTACAGTGAGGAATATGCGCATATTCCCCCACTGTAATGAGCGGGACCACGTGACCGCTCACATAGCACAGGCTGCAGCCGCTGAGAGGAGACATCGCTGGAGCTGGGAGCTGGGAGATTATTTCCTGGCCAGTCGGGGGGGGAGCACAGGGGATGGGAGGCAGGAGGGGCGCATAAACTTTATTTTTAAGGTGAAAGAAAAAAAAAAGATGATTCATCTCTTCTTTCCAGCAAATGCTACTGGGAAGAAGGGATGAATTCTGGATTCAGCACCGCACGCGGGGGGGGACAGCGCTTAACTGTAGCGCTGTCTCTCCTGCGGGCAGTACGTGCACACAGAGGAGAGTGCACACTGTTCTCCGTGTGCACATGTGCGGCAAGTATTGCGGTAAAAAACGAACATGTCTCTGTGTTTTCAACACGGACACACGGTCCGTGAAAACACGGAGACATGTGCATAGACCCATTCTTTTGAATGGGTCTATATGTGTCAGTGTCTCCGGTACGTGAGAAAACTGTCACTACACGTACCAGAGACACTGACGTCTGAAAGAGGCCTAACATGAAGAACTATATGTCAAGAAAAAACAATCTCAGAACTGTTTCATTGAAGCGTTCCTGAGTTATTACCTCATAAAGGGACACTGGTCAGAATTGCAAAAAATGGCCAGGTCATAAAGGTCAAAATAGGCTGGGTCATGAAGGGGTTAAAACACTTTTTCCTAATGTGTGTGTGTTTTATTAACCCTTTACTAGTATTGGATTAATAATGGATAGGCATCTTATTGACACCTCTCCGTTATTAACCCAGCTTAACCCCTTAATCCCATATGTCGTACTATCTCGTCGAGGGGGGGTGGGCTTTAATTCCCACCGACGGGATAATACGTCATAGGTGATCGGCCGCGCTCACGGGGGGAGCGCGGCTGATCGCGGCTGGGTGTCAGCTGCCTATCGCAGCTGACATCCGGCACTATGTGCCAGGAGCGGTCACGGACTGCCCCCGGCACATTAACCCCCAGCACATGATCGCGATGTGCTGGCGGTATAGGGAAGCATCGCGCAGGGAGGGGGCTCCCTGCAGGCTTCCCTGAGCCCCCCCGCAGCAACGCGATGTGATCGCATTGCTGCGAGGGTCTCCTACCTCCTTCCTCCTTGCTGGACCCGGATCCAACATGGCCGCGGCATCCGGGTCCTGCAGGGAGGGAGGTGGCTTACCAAGTGCCTGCTCAGAGCAGGCACTTGATAACGCTGCACTGCTCTCAGACAGATCAGTGATCTGTCAGAGTGCTGTGCAAACTGGCAGATCACCGATCTGTACTGTCCCCCCCGGGACAAAGTAAAAAAGTAAAAAAAAATTTTTCCAAATGTGTAAAAAAAATAAAAAAAAATATTCCTAAATAATAAAAATACATATATATATTATTCCCATAGATACATTTCTTTATCTAAATAATAAAAAAAAACAATTAAAGTACATATATTTAGTATCGCCACGTCCGTAACGACCCGACCTATAAAACTGGCCCACTAGTTAACCCCTTCAGTAAACACCGTAAGAAAAAAAAAAAAACGAGGCAAAAAACAACGCTTTATTATCATACCGCCGAACAAAAAGTGGAATAACACGCGATAAAAAAGACAGATATAAATAACCATGGTACCGCTGAAAGTGTCATCTTGTCCCGCAAAAAGCGAGCCACCAGACAGCATCATCCGCGAAAAAATAAAAAGTTATAGTCCTGAGAATAAAGCGATGCATTTTCTATAATATAGTTTATATCGTATAAAAGCACCAAAACATAAAAAAATGATATAAATGAGGTATCGCTGTAATCGTATTGACCCGAAGAATAAAACTGCTTTATCAATTTTACCAAACGCGGAACGGTATAAACGCCCCCCCCAAAAGAAATTCATAAATAGCTGGTTTTTGGTCATTCTGCCTTACAAAAATCGTAATAAAAAGCGATCTAAAAATATGTCACGTGCCCAAAAATGTTACCAATAAAAACGTCAACTCGTCCCGCAAAAATCAAGACCTCACATGACTCGGTGGACCAAAATATGGAAAAATTATAGCTCTCAAAATGTTGTAAAGCAAAAAATATTTTTTGCAATAAAAAGCGTCTTTCAGTGTGTGACGGCTGCCAATCATAAAAATCCGCTAAAAAACCCGCTATAAAAGTAAATCAAACCCCCCTTCATCACCCCCCTAGTTAGGGAAAAATTAAAAAAATGTATTTATTTCCATTTTCCCATTAGGGTTAGGGCTAGGGTTAGGGCTAGGGTTAGGGCTAGGGTTAGGGTTAGGGCTAGGGTAAGGACTAGGGCTAGGGCTAGGGTTAGGGCTAGGGTTGGGGCTAGGGTTAGGGTTAGGGCTAGGGTTAGGGTTAGGGCTAGGGTTAGGGTTAGGGTTAGGGCTAGGGTTAGGGCCAAAGTTAGGGTTGGGGCTAAAGTTAGGGTTAAGGTTGGGGCTAAAGTTACGGTTAGGGTTTAGATTACATTTACAGTTGGGAATAGGGTTGGGATTAGGGTTAGGGGTGTGTCAGGGTTAGAGGTGTGGTTAGGGTTACTGTAGGGATTAGGGTTAGGGGTGTGTTTGGATTAGGGTTTCAGTTATAATTGAGGGGTTTTCACTGTTTAGGCACATCAGGGGCTTTCCAAACGCGACATGGCGTCTGATCTCAATTCCAGCCAATTCTGCGTTGAAAAAGTAAAACAGTGCTTCTTCCCTTCCGAGCTCTCCCATGTGCCCAAACAGGGGTTTACCCCAACATATGGGGTATCAGCGTACTCAGGACAAATAGGACAACTATTGGGGTCCAATTTCTCCTGTTACCCTTGGGAAAATACAAAACTGGGGGCTAAAAAATATTTTTTGTGGGAAAAAAAGATTTTTTATTTTCAAGGCTCTGCGTTATAAACTGTAGTGAAACATTTGGGGGTTCAAAGTTCTCACAACACATCAAGATGAGTTCCCTGGGGGGTCTAGTTTCCAATATGGGGTCACTTGTGGGGGGTTTCTACTGTTTAGGTACATTAGGGGCTCTGCAAATGCAATGTGACACCTGCAGACCATTCCATCTAAGTCTGCATTCCAAATGGCGCTCCTTCCCTTCCGAGCCCTCCCATACGGCCAAACCGTGGTTCCCCCCCACATATGGGGTATCAGCGCACTCGGGAAAAATTGGACAACAACTTTTGGGGTCGAATTTCTCCTCACACCCTTGGGAAAATACAAAACTGGGGGCTAAAAAATAATTTTTTGGGAAATTTTTATTTTTTATTTTCACAGCTCAGCGTTACAAACTGTAGTGAAATACTTGGGGGTTCAAAGCTCTCACAACACATCTAGATGAGTTCCTTAGGGGGTCTACTTTCCAAAATGGTGTCACTTGTGTGGGGTTTCAACTGTTTAGGTACATTAGGGGCTCTGCAAACGCAATGTGACACCTGCAGACCATTCCATCTAAGTCTGCATTCCAAATGGCGCTCCTTCCCTTCCGAGCCCTCCCATGCGGCCAAACGGTGGTTACCCCCCACATATGGGGTATCAGCGCACTCAGGACAAATTGGACAACAACTTTTGGGGTCGAATTTCTCTTCTTACCCTCAGGAAAATACAAAACTGGGGGCTAAAAAATAATTTTTGTGGGAAAAAATTTTTGTTTTATTTTTACGGCTCTGCATTATAAAC
The DNA here is from genome assembly GCF_032444005.1 of Ranitomeya imitator. Classification (NCBI taxonomy): domain Eukaryota; kingdom Metazoa; phylum Chordata; class Amphibia; order Anura; family Dendrobatidae; genus Ranitomeya; species Ranitomeya imitator. Next base: position 469,369,756 of record NC_091282.1, read on the forward strand.
TTCTGTGAAGCCCTTGGTGGGTCAAAGCGCTCAAAACACAGCTAGATAAATTCCTTAGGGGGTCTACTTTCCAAAATGGTGTCACTTGTGGGGGGTTTCAATGTTTAAGCACATCAGTGGCTCTCCAAAAGCAACATGGCGTCCCATCTCAATTCCTGTCAATTTTGCATTGAAAAGATAAAACGGCGCTCCTTCCATTCTGAGCTCTCCCATGCACCCAAACAGTGGTTTACCCCCACATATGGGGTATCAGTGTACTCAGGACAAATTGTCCAACAACTTTTGTGGTCCATTTCTCCTGTTACCCTTGGTAAAATAAAACAAATTGGAGCTGAAGTAAATTTTTTGTGAAAAAAAGTTAAATGTTCATTTTTATTTAAACATTCCAAAAATTCCTGTGAAGCACCAGAAGGGTTAATAAACTTCTTGAATATGGTTTTGAGCACCTTGAGGGGTGCAGTTTTTAGAATGGTGTAACACTTGGGTATTTTCTATCATATAGACCCCTCAAAATGACTTCAAATGAGATGTGGTCCCTAAAAATAAAATGGTGTTGTAAAAATGAGAAATTGCTGGTCAAATTTTAACCCTTATAACTCTATAACAAAAAAAAATGTTGGTTCCAAAATTGTGCTGATGTAAAGTAAACATGTGGGAAATGTTACTTATTAAGTATTTTGTGTGACATATCTCTGTGATTTAATTGCATAAAAATTCAAAGTTGGAAAATTGCGAAATTTTCATAATTTTCGCCAAATTTCCGCTTTTTTCACAAACAAACGCAGGTACTATCAAAGAATTTTTACGACTTTCATGAAGTACAATATGTCCCGAGAAAACTATGTCAGAATCACTGGGATCTGTTGAAGCGTTCCAGAGTTATAACCTCATAAAGGGACAGTGGTCAGAATTGTAAAAATTGGCCCGGTCATTAACGTTCAAACCACCCTCGGGGCTTAAGGGGTTAATGTCACCTTGCTATTGTAATACCCCATATCCCACCGCTACATGGGAGTACCGATGCACGTTGTGAAACTTGGGGATGACATGGGCAGCAGATGTAGTTTTTCAATGCATCCGCTGCCCATTCTGAAGTCCGGGGAGGAGGGTGCGAAGTTTCGGTCGTGCATGCACGGTAGAAAATGGCAGACGCGATGGACAATAAAACGTTCACTTGAACGTTTTTTCATGCTGACGGTCCGCCAAAACATGACGGATCTGTTGCACGGCGGACTTGATGTGTGGCCATCCATCGCGATCCGTCGCTAATACAAGTCTATGGCTAAAAACTGCATCCTGCGAGCACATTTGCATGATCCGTTTTTTCCGCTGGATCCGTTTTTTCTCCTAGAGTTGTATTATCGCCGGATTGCACCTGATGGCCACACATTTCATCCGTTTTTTGCCGGATCGGTGAAAAAAGCTGTTTCCGCTGGACTGAAAACGCATACAGAGGAATGGTTTTTCTGTCTGGTGAAAAAACGCACAGTGATGGATCCGGCAAAAAATGGATGAAACGTGTGGCCATCAGGCGCAATCCGGCACTAATACAACTCTATGAGATAAAAATGGATCCGTTTTTTCTCATAGAGTTGTATTAGCGCCGGATTGCGCCTGATGGCCACACTTTTCATCTGCTTTTTCCTCTGTGGATCCGTCAGAAAAGCTGTTTCTGCCAGATGGAAAACACATACAGAGGAACGGTTTTTCTGTCCAGCGAAAAAATGCACAGGGATGGATCCAGCAAAAAACATATGAAACTGAGATGTAAAATGATGAATCCGGCCTCTGAATCCATTTTTTCATGCATGTTTCCATTCACATCATGCACATTTTCCATTTATTTATTTATTTATCTCCAAAAACTGCATCAAAACACCGCACCAAGAACTGTGTCAAAACTGCACCAAAACTGCATCAAAAACTGTATCATAACTGCACCAAAAACTGCATCAAAGCTGCACCAAACACTGCATCAAAACCGCATCAAAAACCGCACCAAAACTGCATCAAAACTGCACCAAAACTGCACCAAAAACGGCATCAAAAACGACATCAAAAACTGCAACAAAAACTGCATCGAAAACTGCATCAAAACTGTACGAAAACTGCATCAAAAACACATCAAAACGGCAAAAAAACTGGTGCAGTTTTGATGCAGTTTTTGGTGCGTTTTTTTATGCTGTTTTTGATGCAGTTTTTGGTGCAGTTTTGGTGCAGTTTTGATGCAGGCTTTGGTGCGGTTTTTGGTGAGGTTTTTGGTGCAGTTTTGATGCAATTTTTGGTGCAGTTTTAAGGGTATGTGCACACGTTGCAGATTCTCTGCAGATCCACAGCATTTTTTGAGGTGCAGAAACACTGCAGATCCACAATTGCTTTACAGTGCAATGTAAATCAATGAGAAAAAAAAAATGCTGTGCACACTTTGCGGAAAATCTGCTGCGGAAAATCTGGTGCAGAAACGCTGCAGTTTAAAAGAATTAGCATGTCAATTCTTTCTTGTTAATCTGCAGCGTTTTTGTACCCATTCCATTATGGAAAACCAAGGGGGTAAAAAATGCAGCAAAACCTCAAGAAAATTGCAGCAAAAATGCACAAAAAACGCTGCGGAACCGCAGAAAAAATGCAACAAATTTGCAGGTGCGTTTTCTGCCAGAAGAGGCAGAATCCGCAACAGAAATTCCTAAGCCTAATGCGCATCGTGTGCACATAGCCTGATGCAATTTTTGGTGCAGTTTTGATGCAGTTTATGTGCAGTTTTTGTTGCAGTGTTTGGTGCGGTTTTTGATGCAGTTTTTGGTGCAGTTTTGATGCAGGTTTTGGGTGCAGTTTTGATGCAGGTTTTAATGCAGTTTTTGGTGCGGTTTTTGATGCAGATTTTGGTGAAGTTTTGATGCAGTTTTTGGTGCAGATTTTGATGCAGTTTTTGGTGCGGTTTTTGATGCAATTTTTGATGCAGTTTTTGGTGCAGTTTTGATGCAGTTTTTGGTGCAGTTTTTGATGAGATTTTTGATGCAGTTTTTGGTGCAGTTTTTGGTGCAGTTTTTGGTGTGGTTTTTGCGCGGTTTTGATGCAGCTTTTGGAAATAATTAAATAAGGAGAAAATGTGCATGATTTGAATGGAAACATGCATGAAAAAAGGATTCGGAGGTCGGATTCATCATTTCACATCTCAGTTTCAAACGTTTTTCGCTGGATCCATCGCTGTCCGTTTTGTCGCCGGACAGAAAAACTGTTCCTCTGTATGTGTTTTCCGTCTGGCGGAAACAGCTTTTTTGACAGATCCGGCAAAAAACAGATGAAATGTGTGGCCAGCGCAATCCGGCACTAATACAACTCTAGGAGAAAAAACAGATCCGGGGGAAAAAATGGATCATGCAAATGTGCTCGCAAGATGCATTTTTTTTGCCCATAGACTTTTATTAGCGATGGATCGCGATGGATGGCCACACGTCGCGTCTGTCGTGCAACGGATCTGTCGTGTTTTGGCGGACCGTCGGCACAAAAAACATTCAAGTGAACTTTTTTTGTGCATCGCGTTTGCCATTTTCTACAGCGCATGCACGGCCGAAACTCTCCCCCCTCCTCCCCTGACTTCAGAATGGGCAGCGGATGCATAGAAAAACTGCATCCACTGCCCACGTCATGCACAAATTTCACAACATGCGTTGGTACGTCGACCCGACGCATAGCGACATACCCGTACCGATGCAAGCATGAAAGAGGCCTTAATGAGCGTTTCATTTTTTTTTTTAAATGGCGCGGGCTCCCACGCAATTTCTGCACCAGAGGGGGAAAGCCGATGGCCAGTGGCCAATATTTGCAGCCTGCTTTGCATATCAGCCCGCAGCTGTCTGCGCAGCCTTTACTGTCTATTAAAATAGGGGGCCCCCAAAAAAATGATGTGGGGTCTCCCTATATTTTATAGCCAGAAAGGGTATGCAGACCGCTGCGGACTGATATTCATAGCCTAGAGAGAAGCCAAGGATATTGCCCCCCATACAAATACCAATCCGCAGCTGCACCAGAAATGGCGCATCTGTAAGATGCGCCAATTCTGGCACTTAGCCCCTCTCTTTTCACTCCCATGTAGCGGTGGGATATGGGGTAATAAAGGGTTAATGTCACCTTGCTAATGTAAGGTGACATTAAGCCGGGTTAATAACAGAGTCTACCATAGCCAAATTAATGACAAGTGTCCCAGGATGAATAAAAAAGTAGAAAAAACGCAATAGCACTCTTCCAGACCCGTGGAAGCGCTCGGTATTAGCGCGAAATGGCCGTCGTCGTCTTGCCTGTCGCACTCCCTCTCTCACTCCCTCCCTTGAACCGCAAAGATGTTTTGCTATATGCTCCAATAAAGGACGTTTGAATTGCCACTGATTGGTGAGTGCTATTCCTTTTTTTCTACTTTTTTATTTATATGGACACTTTGTTTCACGCAAGCACCGCCTTTCAGCTGACCAGACTACCTATTGTTGGGAAACTCTCCACATCGAGTTATTAATCTCTGGAAAGTCGAGCTGTGCCGCTTACTTTTTTTCTTTTCAGTATCTCAGGATGATCTCCCCTATAGAACAGTGACATCAGGTGATGTTACTGCTCTATAGGACCTTCAGTGTCACACTGACAGGAGACAATAGCTCCTGCAGTGCATCACTGAGAGGTTACTAGAGTTTAAAGTCTCACTTTATGGCAATTGCTGTGTGGGAAAATTTCTCACACAGCAATGCCAAAAGTGAGACTAGGGACTATTTTTTTACAGCGGCGGAGGGATACAGTGCAGAAGGATACCTTCCTCCCTTCATTGTATTCATGGAGCCCCTAGAGAGCGGTCGCAACAGCTGATGCTGCAGTTCTTTACGGGAGATCGTCGTGGGATACTCGTGGGACACTCGTGGATTTCTGTGGATCAAGGAGTATATTGGTTGTTTGTTATTGTTAATCTTTTTTACAGATGACACTGACTTCGGGGATCAAAATGACAAGTGATGGTGAGTATGTAATCTATGTTATATGTACTGTATGCCTGTATGTATGTATTGTTTGTAATGTATGAATGTATTGTTTGTAGTATGTATGTACGGTATGTGGTATGTATGTAGTATGTATGTTGTATGTATGTATGTAGTATGTATGTTGCATGTAGTATGTATGAAGTATGTATGTAGTATGTATGTGGTATGTAGTATGCATGTTGTATGTAGTATGTATGAAGTATGTATGTAGTATGTATGTAGTATGTTGTATGTATGTTGCATGTATGTACAGTATGTACCTGTTGCGATGTTGATGCCTGCTGTGACCCCTCCTCCTCTGCTTCAGAACTACTGCTGCCTGCACCCTGTTCCCCCAATGGCTGCCAATCGGGGTCAACAACTGGGTCATCTATGACCTCCTCTTCTATCTCGTGTGCAACTTCGTCTGTGTCACCGTGTAAGCCGGTGGTATAGCGTTCGTGACGGGGCACCATAGTCTCATCAGGGTCTGATTCTGGATCAGTACACTGCGAGGGCAATGTTGTGGTCTGAGTCAAAGGAACAGCATAGTAATCTGGCTGTGGCTGTGCATCTGTGCACTCCATGTCCGATTCAACTTGTAATGGGCATGGCCTGTTAACTGTTTCACTTTCTAACCCAGGAACGGTATGTGTAAAGAGCTCCATGGAGTAACCCGTTGTGTCGCCTGACGCATCCTTCTCTGTTGTTGTTTTTGCTGAACTTTTTTTAGTTAGTGAGAATTGCCAAGAAATCAGGACCAGTATTACACACTAGGCTTTCTGTGCCCCAAAATTAGAGAGAGATGGCACACACAGGACTGGCACTCTAGCAGAAATGCCAATCTTAATCTCCCACTATTTTTTTTATTAGGGAGAATTAAAAAATAAAAAAATAAAAAAATGAAGGATTATAGACGCTAGGCTTTCTGTGCCCCAAAATTGGAGAGAGATGGCACACACAGGACTGGCACTCTAGCAGAAATGCCAATCTTAATCTCCCACTATTTTTTTTTATTAGGGAGAATTAAAAAAATAAAAATAAATAAAGGATTATAGACACTAGGCTTTCTGTGCCCAAAAATTGGAGAGAGATGGCACACACAGGACTGGCACTCAAGCAGAAATGACAATCTTAATCTCCCACTATTTTTTTTTATTAGGGAGAATTAAAAAAAATAAAAAAAATAAAGGATTATAGACACTAGGCTTTCTGTGCCCAAAAATTGGAGAGAGATGGCACACACAGGACTGGCACTCAAGCAGAAATGCCAATCTTAATCTCCCACTATTTTTTTTTATTAGGGAGAATTAAAAAAAATAAAAAAAATTAAGGATTATAGACACTAGGCTTTCTGTGCCCCAAAATTGGAGAGAGATGGCACACACAGGACTGGCACTGTAGCAGAAATGCCAATCTTAATCTCCCACTATTTTTTTATTAGAGAGAATTAAAAAAAATAAAAATAAAGGATTATAGACACTAGGCTTTCTGTGCCCCAAAATTGGAGAGAGATGGCACACACAGGACTGGCACTCAAGCACAAATGCCAAGATTAATCTCCCACTATTTTTTTTTTTTCAGGGAGAATTAAAAAAAAAAAAAAACAGGGACTGTCCTACAATTACTATCTCCCTGCAGTAATCTCAGCCAGGTATGGCAGGCAGCAATAACAAGAAGTGGACTGCTGCACAAATTACATCAAAAGTGTGGACAAACAAACAAGATAGCTGTGCAGAAAGGAAGGAACAGCAGGATTTGTGCTTTGAAAAAAGCAGTTGTTTGCACAGCGGCGTACACACAGCAATGCAGCTATCAGGGAGCCTTCTAGGGCAGCCCAATGAGCTACAGTGCTGAGGAAAAAAATGTAGCTTCCACTGTACCTGCAAACAAAAGGTGGTGTTGGACAGTGGAAATCGCTACAGCACAAGCGGTTTGGGGGTTAATGGACCCTGCCTAACGCTATTCCTGCTTCTGATGAAGCGGCAGCAACCTCTCCCTATGCTCAGATCAGCAGCAGTAACATGGCGGTCGGCGGGAACGCCCCTTTATAGCACCTGTGATGCCGCAGACAGCAAGCCAATCACTGCAATGCCCTTCTCTAAGGTGGTGGGGACTAGGACCTATGTCATCACGCTGCCCACACTCTGCGTCCACCTTCATTGGCTGTGAAATGGCGCTTTTCGCATCATTGAAACGCGACTTTGGCGCGAAAGTCGCATACCGCATGGCCGACCCCACACAGGGATCGGGTCGGGTTTCATGAAACCCGACTGTGCCAAAAGTCGGCGACTTTTGAAAATGAACGATCCATTTCGCTCAACCCTTATGGGTTAGGGTTGTGGTTAGGGTTAGGATTAGGGTTAGGGTTGGGATTTGGGTTAGGCGTGTGTTGGGGTTAGGGCTGTGGTTAGGGGTGTGTTGGGGTTAGGGTTGTGATTAGGGTTATGGCTAGAGTTGGGATTAGGGTTAGGGGTGTGTTCGGGTTAGTGTTGGAGTTAGAATTGAGGGGTTTCCACTGTTTAGGCACATCAGGGGTCTCCAAACGCAACATGGCACCACCATTGATTCCAGCCAATCTTGCGTTCAAAAAGTCAAATGGTGTTCCCTCCTTTCCGAGCCCTGACGTGCGCCCAAACAGTTGTTTACCCCCACATATTGGGGAACCAGCATACAAAGTACAAACTGGGCAAAAACTATTGTGGTCCAATTTCTCCTGTTACCCTTGTGAAAATAAAAAACTGCTTGCTAAAACATCATTTTTGAGGAAAGAAAAATGATTTTTTTATTTTCATGGCTCTGCGTTGTAAAATTCTGTGAAGCACTTGGGGGTTCAAAGTGCTCACCACATATCTAGATACGTTCCTTTGGGGGTCTAGTTTCCAAAATAGGGTTACTTGTGGGGTGTTTCTACTGTTTAGGCACATCAGAGGCTCTGCAAATGCAACGCAACGCCCGCAGACCATTCCATCAAAGTCTGCATTTCAAAACGTTACTACTTCCCTTCCGAGCCCCGATGTGTGCCCAAACAGTGGTTTATCCCCACATATGGGGTACCAGCATACTCAGGACAAACTGGGCAACAACGATTGGGGTCCAATTTCTCCTGCTACCCTTGTGAAAATAAAAAATTGCTTGCTAAACATCATTTTGAGGAAAGAAAAATGATTTTTTATTTTCACGGCTCTGCATTGTAAACTTCTGTGAAGCACTTGGGGGTTCAAAGTGCTCAACACATATCTAGATAAGTTCCTTGGGGGGTCTAGTTTCCAAAATGGGGTCACTTGTGGGGAGTTTCCACATCAGGGGCTCTGCAAACATAACATGATGCCTGCAGACCATTCCATCAAAGTCTGCATTCCAAAACGTCACTACTTTATTCCGAGCCCCGACGTGTGCCCAAGCAGTGGTTCCCCCCAACATATGGGGTATCAGCAAACTCAGGACAAACTGAACAACAACTTTTGGGGTCCAATTTCTCCTGTTACTCTTGTGAAAATAAAAAATTGTGGGCTAAAATATAATTTTTGTGGAAAGAAAAATGATTTTTTATTTTCACGGCTCTGCGTTATAAACTTCTGTGAAGCACTTGGGGGTTCAAAGTGCTCACCACATATCTAGATACGTTCCTTGGGAGGACTAGTTTTCAAAATTGGGTCACTTGTTGGGGGTTTATACTGTTTAGGCACATCAGTGGCTCTGCAAACGTAACATGATGCCCGCAGACCATTCCATCAAAGTCTGCATTCCAAAACATCACTTCTTCCCTTCTGAGCTCCGACGTGTCCCCAAACAGTGGTTCTCCCCACATATGGGGTATCAGCATACTCAGGACAAACTGGGCAACAACTTTTGGCATCCAATTTTTCCTGTTCCTCTTGTGAAAATAAAAAATTGCGGGTTAAAACATATTTTTTGTGGAAAGAAAAATGATTTTTTATTTTTACGGCTCTGCGTTATAAACTTCTGTGAAGCACTTGGGGGTTTAAAGTGGACATCGCACATCTAGATTAGTTCCATGAGAAGTCTAGATTCCAAAATGGGGTCACATGTGGGGGAGCTCCAATGTTTAGGCACACAGGGGATCTCCAAACGTGACATGGTGTACGCTAACGATTGGAGCTAATTTTTCATTCAAAAAGTTAAATGGCGCTCCTTCACTTCTGAGCCCTGCTGTGTGCCAAAACAGTATTTTACCCCCACATGTGAGGCATCAGTGTACTCAGGAGGAACTGCCCAATAATTTTTAGGATCCATCTTATCCTGTTGCCCATGTGGAAATGAACAAATTGAGGCTAAAATAATTTTTTTGTGAAAAAAAGTACTTTTTCATTTTTACAGATCAATTTGTGAAGCACCTGGGGGTTCAAAGTGCTCACTATGCATCGAGATAAGTTCCTTGGGGGTCTAGTTTCCAAAATGTGGTCACTTGTGGGGGAGCTCCAATGTTTAGGCACACAGGGGCTCTCCAAACGCGACATGGTGTCCGCTAAAGATTGGAGCCAATTATTCATTCAAAAAGTCAAATGGCGCTCCTTCCCTTCCGAGCCCTGTCGTGCACCCAAACAGTGGTTCCCTCCACATATGGGGTATCGGTGTACTCATGACTAATTGGACAATAACTTTCGGGGTCCAGTTTCTCTTTTTACCCTTGGAAAAATAAAAAAATAGTTGCTAAAATATCATTTTTGTGACTAAAAAGTTAAATGTTCATTTTTTCCTTCCATGTTGCTTCTGCTGCTGTGAAGCACCTGAAGGATTAATAAACTTCTTGAATGTGATTTTGAGCACCTTGAGGGGTGCAGTTTTTAGAATGGTGTCACTTTTGGGTATTTTCAGCCATATAGACCCTTCAAACTGACTTCAAATGTGAGGTGTTCCCTAAAAAAATGGTTTGGTAAATTTTGCTGTAAAAATGAGAAATCGATGGTCAAATTTTAACCCTTTAGCCAAAAAAAATTTTGTTTCCAAAATTGTGCTGATGTAAAGTAGATATGTGGTTAATGTTATTTATTAACTATTTTGTGTCACATAACTCTCTCGTTTAACAGAATAAAAATTCAAAATTTGAAAATTGCAAAATTTTCAAAATTTTGGCCAAATTTCCATTTTTTTCACAAATAAATGCAAAAATTATCCACCTAAATTTACCACTAAGGGCTCTTTCAGACGTCCAGATAATTCCGGTACCGGAGAAATTGGTACCGGAATTATCTGTGTCCATGTGTCCGTGTGCTCACGTAGCACATCAGTGTGGCACACGTGCAGCATCCGTGTGCCGCCCGTGTGCCGCCTGAGGACCACACGGACCGTGCAGGAGAGACAGCACTACACTAAGCACTGTCCCCCCTGTGTGGTGCTGAAGCCACATTCATCTCTTCTCCCCCACAGGAGAGAAGAGATGAAAGATCATTTTTTCTTTCTTTTTTGTTAAAAATAAAGTTTTCTTGTGACTCCCCCCTCCCATCCCCCGTGCGCCGCCCGGCCCCTTCCATAGAAATACTCACCTAGCTCCCGCGATGTCTCATCTCTCCTCTCAGCACTGGCAGCTTCTCCTGTGTGAGCGGTCACGTGGGACCGCTAATTACAGTGAGGAATATGCGCATATTCCCCCACTGTAATGAGCGGGACCACGTGACCGCTCACATAGCACAGGCTGCAGCCGCTGAGAAGAGACATCGCTGGAGCTGGGAGCTGGGAGAGTATTTCCTGGCCAGTCGGGGGGGGAGCACAGGGGATGGGAGGCGGGAGGGGCGCATAAACTTTATTTTTAAGGTGAAAGAAAAAAAAAAGATTATTCATCTCTTCTTTCCAGCAAATGCTACTGGGAAGAAGGGATGAATTCTGGATTCAGCACCGCACGCGGGGGGGACAGCGCTTAACTGTAGCGCTGTCTCTCCTGCGGGCAGTACGTGCACACAGAGGAGAGTGCACACTGTTCTCCGTGTGCACATGTGCGGCAAGTATTGCGGTAAAAAACGAACATGTCTCTGTGTTTTCAACACGGACACACGGTCCGTGAAAACACGGAGACATGTGCATAGACCCATTCTTTTGAATGGGTCTATGTGTGTCAGTGTCTCCGGTACGTGAGAAAACTGTCACTACTAGTGTTGAGCGATACCTTCCGATATCGGAAAGTATCGGTATCGGTTTGGATCGGCCGATATTCAAAAAATATCGGATATCGCCGATACCGATACCCGATCCCAATGCAAGTCAATGGGACCAAAATATCGGAATTAAAATAAACCCTTTCTTTCCTTGTAGGTTCATTCTACATGAAGGAAAACAACTAAGAATAATGTAGGATGTATGGGGGAGGTAGCGGAGACATTAAAGGCAATGAGGATTAGTCCAATCAAATAGAATAGCATGTTTTTTTTTTTTTTTTAAAGACGTTCGGATTGAAAAAGATATTGACTATGTAAATTTTTTTTATTTTGTCAGATATTGATGTTTCACTATTCCACGCCCTTCCCCTTCTTTTTTTTCTTTTTTTTTTTTCTTTTCCCACACTTTCATCTTCATCATCATCAGCATCTTTGACATCAACTTCTTCACCTTATTCATCTTCTTCTTCATCTTCTACCTATTTTTTTTTTTTTATTACATTCTTCATATTCATTTTCTTCAACTATTATTATTCTTCCTATTCTACATATTCTTTTTATTCCACTGTTATTATTCTTCCTATTCTACTTCTTCATCATATTCTCATTTGTGACAGGCATTCCCGTAGTTGTTATCTATAAAAGTTGGAAGATTACACCTTCCGTTCTGCCAGTCACAAAAGTTACATTTGTCCGCGTTCAGTTTGGCCTGCAGCATCAGGCTTTATCCAGGGGCACCACGAGGAGGAACGGACTCACCCCCATACACTGCTTAGTCTTCTTCTGCATATAATTTAGATAATATCTTTTGCTCTGATATTAAGTCTTATGCTTAATGTTCTTCTGCTCTTTGTTCTGCAGCCTCTTGTTCTTCTGCTTCTCGGTCTTCCATGTTGTCGTCTCCAGGGTCGTCGTCTCCAGTGTCGTCATCTCCGCCGTCGTCGTCTCAGCCGTCGTCGTCTCCGCCGTCGTCGTCTCCGCCGTCGTCGTCATCGTCATCGGGGTGGTCTTCCGGGTCGTCGTCATCGGGGTGGTCTTCCGGGTTGTCGACGTTAGGGTCTTCAACTTGGAAATGTAGCAGAAGGTACAAGAAGGCTGAGAAAATGCCAAGAACCAGCTGATGGAACTGGAACTCGGATGGCTACCCGAAGGTTCAAGAGCCTATGGAACTACCGAGGACCAGCTGACGTTACTGGAACCCGGTTACTAAGCAGGAGGTACCTGTGCTAAAAAGCACTACCAAGGACCGCCTGACGTTGGCGGAACTCGGATACCCAGAAGGAGGCACCTAAGCCAAAGGCTCTGCCCGGAACCAGCTGACGTTACTGGAACCAGGATGGGGAGCAGAAGGTACAAGAGCAAAAGACACTGCCGAGAACCAGCTGACGGTACTGGAACCCGGATGGGTAGCCGAATGTCCAAGAGCCAATGGAACTACCAAGGACCAGCTGACGTTACTGGAACCCGGTTACTAAGCAGGAGGTACCCGTGCCTGAAAGCACTACCAAGGACCACCTGACATTGGTGGAACTTGGATACCCAGAAGGAGGCACCTAAGCCAAAGGCTCTGCCCGGAACCAGCTGACGGTACTGGAACCAGGATGGGGAGCAGAAGGTACAAGAGCAAAAGACACTGCCGAGAACCAGCTGACGGTGCTGGAACCAGGTGGTGGACCCGAAGGCCCACAGGAGAGGAGAGAACAGCTAGGCCGCGAGGCAGCCGCAGTTACCGAACCCCAACAGTCCTACAGGGGGAGCTGGGCCTACTGGCACTACAGAACCAGCCTTGACTACCAGTTCACGCAGCCCACATAGGAAGCTCCTAAACTGGAGGCACCCTGGAGTTGGCTAACTCGACCGCACCACGACGGGGCAAGCATAGGCGTCTCAATGAAGTTGACACAACCCGGAAACAGCTGACGGTGCTGAAACCAGGCTTGGCACGAGGGAGTACCTGTGACAAGAACACTGCCGAGAACCAGCTGGCGGTGCTGGAACCCGGATGCGTTGCCCCAGTGTGCAAGAGCCAATGGCACGACCGAGGACCAGCTGACGGTGCTGGAACCCGGTTACTAAGCTGTAGGTGCCCGCGCTTAAAAGCACTACCAAGGACCGCCTGGCGTTGGCGGAACTCGGATACCCAGGAGGAGGCACCTAAGCCAAAGGCTCGGCCCGGAACCAGCTGACGGTGCTGGAACCAGGTGGTGGACCCGAAGGCCCACAGGAGAGGAGAGAACAGCTAGGCCGCGAGGCAGCCGCAGTTACCGAACCCCAACAGTCCTACAGGGGGAGCTGGGCCTACTGGCACTACAGAACCAGCCTTGACTACCAGTTCACGCAGCCCACATAGGAAGCTCCTAAACTGGAGGCACCCTGGAGTTGGCTAACTCGACCGCACCACGACGGGGCAAGCATAGGCGTCTCAGTGAAGTTGACACAACCCGGAAACAGCTGACGGTGCTGAAACCAGGCTTGGCACGAGGGAGTACCTGTGACAAGAACACTGCCGAGAACCAGCTGGCGGTGCTGGAACCCGGATGCGTTGCCCCAGTGTGCAAGAGCCAATGGCACGACCGAGGACCAGCTGACGGTGCTTGAACCCGGTTACTAAGCTGTAGGTGCCCGCGCTTAAAAGCACTACCAAGGACCGCCTGGCGTTGGCGGAACTCGGATACCCAGGAGGAGGCACCTAAGCCAAAGGCTCGGCCCGGAACCAGCTGACGGTGCTGGAACCAGGTGGTGGACCCGAAGGCCCACAGGAGAGGAGAGAACAGCTAGGCCGCGAGGCAGCCGCAGTTACCGAACCCCAACAGTCCTACAGGGGGAGCTGGGCCTACTGGCACTACAGAACCAGCCTTGACTACCAGTTCACGCAGCCCACATAGGAAGCTCCTAAACTGGAGGCACCCTGGAGTTGGCTAACTCGACCGCACCACGACGGGGCAAGCATAGGCGTCTCAGTGAAGTTGACACAACCCGGAAACAGCTGACGGTGCTGAAACCAGGCTTGGCACGAGGGAGTACCTGTGACAAGAACACTGCAGAGAACCAGCTGGCGGTGCTGGAACCCGGATGCGTTGCCCCAGTGTGCAAGAGCCAATGGCACGACCGAGGACCAGCTGACGGTGCTGGAACCCGGTTACTAAGCTGTAGGTGCCCGCGCTTAAAAGCACTACCAAGGACCGCCTGGCGTTGGCGGAACTCGGATACCCAGGAGGAGGCACCTAAGCCAAAGGCTCGGCCCGGAACCAGCTGACGGTGCTGGAACCAGGTGGTGGACCCGAAGGCCCACAGGAGAGGAGAGAACAGCTAGGCCGCGAGGCAGCCGCAGTTACCGAACCCCAACAGTCCTACAGGGGGAGCTGGGCCTACTGGCACTACAGAACCAGCCTTGACTACCAGTTCACGCAGCCCACATAGGAAGCTCCTAAACTGGAGGCACCCTGGAGTTGGCTAACTCGACCGCACCACGACGGGGCAAGCATAGGCGTCTCAGTGAAGTTGACACAACCCGGAAACAGCTGACGGTGCTGAAACCAGGCTTGGCACGAGGGAGTACCTGTGACAAGAACACTGCCGAGAACCAGCTGGCGGTGCTGGAACCCGGATGCGTTGCCCCAGTGTGCAAGAGCCAATGGCACGACCGAGGACTAGCTGACGGTGCTGGAACCCGGTTACTAAGCTGTAGGTGCCCGCGCTTAAAAGCACTACCAAGGACCGCCTGGCGTTGGCGGAACTCGGATACCCAGGAGGAGGCACCTAAGCCAAAGGCTCGGCCCGGAACCAGCTGACGGTGCTGGAACCAGGTGGTGGACCCGAAGGCCCACAGGAGAGGAGAGAACAGCTAGGCCGCGAGGCAGCCGCAGTTACCGAACCCCAACAGTCCTACAGGGGGAGCTGGGCCTACTGGCACTACAGAACCAGCCTTGACTACCAGTTCACGCAGCCCACATAGGAAGCTCCTAAACTGGAGGCACCCTGGAGTTGGCTAACTCGACCGCACCACGACGGGGCAAGCATAGGCGTCTCAGTGAAGTTGACACAACCCGGAAACAGCTGACGGTGCTGAAACCAGGCTTGGCACGAGGGAGTACCTGTGACAAGAACACTGCCGAGAACCAGCTGGCGGTGCTGGAACCCGGATGCGTTGCCCCAGTGTGCAAGAGCCAATGGCACGACCGAGGACCAGCTGACGGTGCTGGAACCCGGTTACTAAGCTGTAGGTGCCCACGCTTAAAAGCACTACCAAGGACCGCCTGGCGTTGGCGGAACTCGGATACCCAGGAGGAGGCACCTAAGCCAAAGGCTCGGCCCGGAACCAGCTGACGGTGCTGGAACCAGGTGGTGGACCCGAAGGCCCACAGGAGAGGAGAGAACAGCTAGGCCGCGAGGCAGCCGCAGTTACCGAACCCCAACAGTCCTACAGGGGGAGCTGGGCCTACTGGCACTACAGAACCAGCCTTGACTACCAGTTCACGCAGCCCACATAGGAAGCTCCTAAACTGGAGGCACCCTGGAGTTGGCTAACTCGACCGCACCACGACGGGGCAAGCATAGGCGTCTCAGTGAAGTTGACACAACCCGGAAACAGCTGACGGTGCTGAAACCAGGCTTGGCACGAGGGAGTACCTGTGACAAGAACACTGCAGAGAACCAGCTGGCGGTGCTGGAACCCGGATGCGTTGCCCCAGTGTGCAAGAGCCAATGGCACGACCGAGGACCAGCTGACGGTGCTGGAACCCGGTTACTAAGCTGTAGGTGCCCGCGCTTAAAAGCACTACCAAGGACCGCCTGGCGTTGGCGGAACTCGGATACCCAGGAGGAGGCACCTAAGCCAAAGGCTCGGCCCGGAACCAGCTGACGGTGCTGGAACCAGGTGGTGGACCCGAAGGCCCACAGGAGAGGAGAGAACAGCTAGGCCGCGAGGCAGCCGCAGTTACCGAACCCCAACAGTCCTACAGGGGGAGCTGGGCCTACTGGCACTACAGAACCAGCCTTGACTACCAGTTCACGCAGCCCACATAGGAAGCTCCTAAACTGGAGGCACCCTGGAGTTGGCTAACTCGACCGCACCACGACGGGGCAAGCATAGGCGTCTCAGTGAAGTTGACACAACCCGGAAACAGCTGACGGTGCTGAAACCAGGCTTGGCACGAGGGAGTACCTGTGACAAGAACACTGCCGAGAACCAGCTGGCGGTGCTGGAACCCGGATGCGTTGCCCCAGTGTGCAAGAGCCAATGGCACGACCGAGGACCAGCTGACGGTGCTGGAACCCGGTTACTAAGCTGTAGGTGCCCGCGCTTAAAAGCACTACCAAGTACCGCCTGGCGTTGGCGGAACTCGGATACCCAGGAGGAGGCACCTAAGCCAAAGGCTCGGCCCGGAACCAGCTGACGGTGCTGGAACCAGGTGGTGGACCCGAAGGCCCACAGGAGAGGAGAGAACAGCTAGGCCGCGAGGCAGCCGCAGTTACCGAACCCCAACAGTCCTACAGGGGGAGCTGGGCCTACTGGCACTACAGAACCAGCCTTGACTACCAGTTCACGCAGCCCACATAGGAAGCTCCTAAACTGGAGGCACCCTGGAGTTGGCTAACTCGACCGCACCACGACGGGGCAAGCATAGGCGTCTCAGTGAAGTTGACACAACCCGGAAACAGCTGACGGTGCTGAAACCAGGCTTGGCACGAGGGAGTACCTGTGACAAGAACACTGCCGAGAACCAGCTGGCGGTGCTGGAACCCGGATGCGTTGCCCCAGTGTGCAAGAGCCAATGGCACGACCGAGGACCAGCTGACGGTGCTGGAACCCGGTTACTAAGCTGTAGGTGCCCGCGCTTAAAAGCACTACCAAGGACCGCCTGGCGTTGGCGGAACTCGGATACCCAGGAGGAGGCACCTAAGCCAAAGGCTCGGCCCGGAACCAGCTGACGGTGCTGGAACCAGGTGGTGGACCCGAAGGCCCACAGGAGAGGAGAGAACAGCTAGGCCGCGAGGCAGCCGCAGTTACCGAACCCCAACAGTCCTACAGGGGGAGCTGGGCCTACTGGCACTACAGAACCAGCCTTGACTACCAGTTCACGCAGCCCACATAGGAAGCTCCTAAACTGGAGGCACCCTGGAGTTGGCTAACTCGACCGCACCACGACGGGGCAAGCATAGGCGTCTCAGTGAAGTTGACACAACCCGGAAACAGCTGACGGTGCTGAAACCAGGCTTGGCACGAGGGAGTACCTGTGACAAGAACACTGCCGAGAACCAGCTGGCGGTGCTGGAACCCGGATGCATTGCCCCAGTGTGCAAGAGCCAATGGCACGACCGAGGACTAGCTGACGGTGCTGGAACCCGGTTACTAAGCTGTAGGTGCCCGCGCTTAAAAGCACTACCAAGGACCGCCTGGCGTTGGCGGAACTCGGATACCCAGGAGGAGGCACCTAAGCCAAAGGCTCGGCCCGGAACCAGCTGACGGTGCTGGAACCAGGTGGTGGACCCCAAGGCCCACAGGAGAGGAGAGAACAGCTAGGCCGCGAGGCAGCCGCAGTTACCGAACCCCAACAGTCCTACAGGGGGAGCTGGGCCTACTGGCACTACAGAACCAGCCTTGACTACCAGTTCACGCAGCCCACATAGGAAGCTCCTAAACTGGAGGCACCCTGGAGTTGGCTAACCCGACCGCACCACGATGAGGCAAGCATAGGTGTCTCAGTGAGCTTGACACAACCCGGAAACAGCTGACGGTGCTGAAACCAGGCTTGGCACGAGGGAGTACCTGTGACAAGAACACTGCCGAGAACCAGCTGGCGGTGCTGGAACCCAGATGCGTTGCCTTGCCTATTAAAGATTGTCTTCCTAGAGCCCCAACTAGCGGTGTTGGAGCAAAGGGTAAGCAGGGGGAGATGAGTGTAGGCCGAAGCCTGCACTGGAGGCAGCTTTGTGTCTGCGTTGCGTTTGCAGGACACTTTGCCGGCTACACACTGGGGGAACAGCTGGCGTTGCTGAACCCCACTAACACAATGGCGTGTGTTTTTCTCTGTGCAGCTAGCATTTCCGGGCAAAAACTAGCGGTGTTTGAGCCCAGGGTCAGCAGGAGGAATAGAGGAGCAGAGTGTTGGCCAAAGCCTAGTTGAACCAATTTCAAAGGTTACCTTTAACCCCCCCCTCAGGTGTTGCAAGGTACAAGAGCCACACCTTGAACAGCATTATTGATGCACAAGTCAAAGGTTGCTCTATTTAATTTTGCTCCTTGCACACGCTGAATTAAACACGTACACTATTTAGCCCATTATACTGTCAAACAGTAGTGGAGGCGTGACTACTAGTCTTTTTAAGGAGACGCAGCACAGGTGTACAAATTTACACCTAGGTGCTGTGCGCTGATTCCTTACCGTTGTTATTTGCAGTACAGGAAACTGCGCTCTTGTGTTATCCCTTGGCAATACCCTGTTAGTGCAGGCCGTCTCATGACCTCATTTCATGTTGGCCGGTGCGGTTAACGATGGCCATAAATCCCAGACCCACAGTGGCTTTTCCTAAAGTCACACTGCGGTGCTGGGATTCGTGGCCTTGTGCAGTAAATATGTTCGCCGCTCACACATGTCCTTACACCTGCTTCAGACTGGGCGGCCTCAGCTGATCCCTTATCGCATGCCGCGGCCATGAGGCCGCACAGTCAGAAGAAGGCGGAAGGAGGGGAGTGAAAACAGGGGAACATATGCACTGCTCGTGCCCATCAATCACACCCTCGCAGTCAAAATATATGAGACAACGGGGGGCGTTGTGTCGGGCAGGGGGGACGCACAGGCACAGCCAGCCAACCAATGATGTCAGGAGACGGGCAGCGCTAACAATGGGGGTGCTGCGTGTCATTAAAAAGGAAAGTCACACCTCAGGGACATTGTAATGGTCTGTAATGAGACACATTTTGTACTTGTTGAGTTCCATGTGTGCAAGGAGAAAAAGTCAGCCACCTTGTACAAATGCAGCAGTACTGCTGTACAAGGTGGCTGTTATACATAGAAACACCTGGGGGGGTGGGGGGCAGGCTCCCTTCAATTTCAGTTCATGTTCCTGCGTGGCGTTTGCAGGAAACGTTGCAAGCTACACAGCAGGGGAACAGCTGGCGGTGCTGAACCCCACTAACACATTGGCTGGTGTTTTTCTCTGTGCAGCTAGCATGTCCGGGCAGAAACTGGCGTTGTTTTAGCCCAGGGTCAGCAGGAGGAGGAGAGGAGCAAAGTGTAGGCCGAAGCCTGCACTGGTGGCAGCTTTTGGTCAGTTGTGCCAGCGTGGCTTGTGCTGGACACGATGCCGACTACACAGCAGAGGAACAGCTGGCGGTGCTGAACCCCACTAACACATTGGCTGGTGTTTTTCTCTGTGCAGCTAGCATGTCCGGGCAGAAACTGGCGTTGTTTTAGCCCAGGGTCAGCAGGAGGAGGAGAGGAGCAAAGTGTAGGCCGAAGCCTGCACTGGTGGCAGCTTTTGGTCGGTTGTGCCAGCGTGGCTTGTGCTGGACACGATGCCGGCTACACAGCGGGGGAACAGCTGGCGGTGCTGAACACCACTAACACATTGGCTGGTGTTTTTCTCTGTGCAGCTAGCATTTCCGGGCAAAAACTAGCGTTGTTAGAGCCCAGGGTCAGCTGGAGGAGGAGAGGAGCAGAGTGTAGGCCGAAGCCTAGTTGAACCAATTTCAAAGGTTACCTTTAACCCCCCCTCAGGTGTTACAAAGTACAAGAGCCACTCCTTCTGCAGCATTAATGCTGCACAAGTAAAAGGTTGCTCTATTAATTTTTCTACTTGCACAAGCTGAATGCAACACGTAGACTATTTAGCCCATTATACTGTTAATCAGTAGTGGAGGCGTGACTTGTCTTTTTAAAGAAAAGCAGCACAGGTGTCGAAAACAACACCTTTTTGCATGGGCGCAGCTTCCTGAGCGTTGTTAGTTGCTGTACAGGAGTCTGCGCTCTTGTGATCCTTTGGCCATGCGCTGTGAGCGCTTCCTGTCTTATGACCTCATTTCATGTTGGCCATTGCAGTTAGCGATGGACATGAATCCCAGACCCACAGTGTGTTTTTAAAAAATCACACTGCGGTGCTGGGATTCGTGCCCTGGTGCACTAAATATGTTTGCCGCTCACACATGTCCTTACACCTGCTTCAGACTGGGCGGCCTCATCTGATCCCTTATCGCCTGCCGCGGCCATGAGGACACCCAGTCTGAAGAAGGCGGAAGGAGATGAGTGAACACAGGCAAACATATGCACTGCACATGCCCATCAATCACACCCTCGCTGTCCAAAAAAATAAGACACCGAGGGCCGTTGTTTCGAGCAGGGGAGATGCACAGGCGCAGCCAGCTAACCAATGATATCAAAAGACGGGCAGCGCTAACAAGGGCGGTGCTGCGTGTCATTACAAAGGAAAGTCACACCTCAGGGACATTGTAATGGTCTCTAATGAGACACATTTTGTACGTGTTGAGTTCCACGTGGGCAAGGAGAAAAAGTCAGCCACCTTGTACAAATGCAGCAGTACTGCTGTACAAGGTGGCTGATATACATAGAAACACCTGTGGGTGGGGGGCAGGCTCCCTTCAATTTCAGTTCATGTGCCTGCGTGGCGTTTGCAGGTCACGTTGCAAGCTACACAGCAGGGGAACAGCTGGCGTTGCTGAACCCCACTGACACATTGACTGGTGTTTTTCTCTGTGCAGATTGCATGTCCGGGCAAAAACTAGCGGTGTTAGAGCCCAGGGTCAGCAGGAGGAGGAGGAGAGGAGCAAAGTGTAGGCCGAAGCCTGCACTGGTGGCAGCTTTTGGTCGGTTGTGCCAGCGTGGCTTGTGCTGGACACGATGCCGGCTACACAGCGGGGGAACAGCTGGCGGTGCTGAACACCACTAACACATTGGCTGGTGTTTTTCTCTGTGCAGCTAGCATTTCCGGGCAAAAACTAGCGTTGTTAGAGCCCAGGGTCAGCTGGAGGAGGAGAGGAGCAGAGTGTAGGCCGAAGCCTAGTTGAACCAATTTCAAAGGTTACCTTTAACCCCCCCCTCAGGTGTTACAAAGTACAAGAGCCACTCCTTCTGCAGCATTAATGCTGCACAAGTAAAAGGTTGCTCTATTAATTTTTCTACTTGCACAAGCTGAATGCAACACGTAGACTATTTAGCCCATTATACTGTTAATCAGTAGTGGAGGCGTGACTTGTCTTTTTAAAGAAAAGCAGCACAGGTGTCGAAAACAACACCTTTTTGCATGGGCGCAGCTTCCTGAGCGTTGTTAGTTGCTGTACAGGAGTCTGCGCTCTTGTGATCCTTTGGCCATGCGCTGTGAGCGCTTCCTGTCTTATGACCTCATTTCATGTTGGCCGTTGCGGTTAGCGATGGACATGAATCCCAGACCCACAGTGTGTTTTTAAAAAATCACACTGCGGTGCTGGGATTCGTGCCCTGGTGCACTAAATATGTTTGCCGCTCACACATGTCCTTACACCTGCTTCAGACTGGGCGGCCTCATCTGATCCCTTATCGCCTGCCGCGGCCATGAGGACACCCAGTCTGAAGAAGGCGGAAGGAGATGAGTGAACACAGGCAAACATATGCACTGCACATGCCCATCAATCACACCCTCGCTGTTCAAAAAAATAAGACACCGAGGGCCGTTGTTTCGAGCAGGGGAGATGCACAGGCGCAGCCAGCTAACCAATGATGTCAAAAGACGGGCAGCGCTAACAAGGGTGGTGCTGCGTGTCATTACAAAGGAAAGTCACACCTCAGGGACATTGTAATGGTCTCTAATGAGACACATTTTGTACGTGTTGAGTTCCACGTGGGCAAGGAGAAAAAGTCAGCCACCTTGTACAAATGCAGCAGTACTGCTGTACAAGGTGGCTGATATACATAGAAACACCTGTGGGTGGGGGGCAGGCTCCCTTCAATTTCAGTTCATGTGCCTGCATGGCGTTTGCAGGTCACGTTGCAAGCTACACAGCAGGGGAACAGCTGGCGGTGCTGAACCCCACTAACACATTGGCTGGTGTTTTTCTCTGTGCAGCTAGCATGTCCGGGCAGAAACTGGCGTTGTTTGAGCCCAGGGTCAGCAGGAGGAGGAGAGGAGCAAAGTGTAGGCCGAAGCCTGCACTGGTGGCAGCTTTTGTTCTCTTGTGCCAGCGTGGCTTGTGCTGGACACGTTGCCGACTACACAGCAGGGGAACAGCTGGCGTTGCTGAACCCCACTAACACATTGGCTGGTGTTTTTCTCTGTGCAGCTAGCATTTCCGGGCAAAAACTAGCGGTGTTTGAGCCCAGGGTCAGCAGGAGGAGGAGAGGAGCAAAGTGTAGGCCGAAGCCTGCACTGGTGGCAGCTTTTGTTCTGTTGTGCCAGCGTGGCTTGTGCTGGACACGTTGCCGACTACACAGCAGGGGAACAGCTGGCGGTGCTGAACCCCACTAACACATTGGCTGCTGTTTTTCTCTGTGCAGCTAGCATTTCCGGGCAAAAACTAGCGGTGTTTGAGCCCAGGGTCAGCAGGAGGAGTAGAGGAGCAGAGTGTTGGCCAAAGCCTAGTTGAACCAATTTCAAAGGTTACCTTTAACCCCCCCCTCAGGTGTTGCAAGGTACAAGAGCCACACCTTGAACAGCATTATTGATGCACAAGTCAAAGGTTGCTCTATTTAATTTTGCTCCTTGCACACGCTGAATTAAACACGTACACTATTTAGCCCATTATACTGTCAAACAGTAGTGGAGGCGTGACTACTAGTCTTTTTAAGGAGACGCAGCACAGGTGTACAAATTTACACCTAGGTGCTGTGCGCTGATTCCTTACCGTTGTTATTTGCAGTACAGGAAACTGCGCTCTTGTGTTATCCCTTGGCAATACCCTGTTAGTGCAGGCCGTCTCATGACCTCATTTCATGTTGGCCGGTGCGGTTAACGATGGCCATAAATCCCAGACCCACAGTGGCTTTTCCTAAAGTCACACTGCGGTGCTGGGATTCGTGGCCTTGTGCAGTAAATATGTTCGCCGCTCACACATGTCCTTACACCTGCTTCAGACTGGGCGGCCTCAGCTGATCCCTTATCGCATGCCGCGGCCATGAGGCCGCACAGTCAGAAGAAGGCGGAAGGAGGGGAGTGAAAACAGGGGAACATATGCACTGCTCGTGCCCATCAATCACACCCTCGCAGTCAAAATATATGAGACAACGGGGGGCGTTGTGTCGGGCAGGGGGGACGCACAGGCACAGCCAGCCAACCAATGATGTCAGGAGACGGGCAGCGCTAACAATGGGGGTGCTGCGTGTCATTAAAAAGGAAAGTCACACCTCAGGGACATTGTAATGGTCTGTAATGAGACACATTTTGTACTTGTTGAGTTCCACGTGTGCAAGGAGAAAAAGTCAGCCACCTTGTACAAATGCAGCAGTACTGCTGTACAAGGTGGCTGTTATACATAGAAACACCTGGGGGGGTGGGGGGCAGGCTCCCTTCAATTTCAGTTCATGTTCCTGCGTGGCGTTTGCAGGAAACGTTGCAAGCTACACAGCAGGGGAACAGCTGGCGGTGCTGAACCCCACTAACACATTGGCTGGTGTTTTTCTCTGTGCAGCTAGCATGTCCGGGCAGAAACTGGCGTTGTTTTAGCCCAGGGTCAGCAGGAGGAGGAGAGGAGCAAAGTGTAGGCCGAAGCCTGCACTGGTGGCAGCTTTTGGTCAGTTGTGCCAGCGTGGCTTGTGCTGGACACGATGCCGACTACACAGCAGAGGAACAGCTGGCGGTGCTGAACCCCACTAACACATTGGCTGGTGTTTTTCTCTGTGCAGCTAGCATGTCCGGGCAGAAACTGGCGTTGTTTTAGCCCAGGGTCAGCAGGAGGAGGAGAGGAGCAAAGTGTAGGCCGAAGCCTGCACTGGTGGCAGCTTTTGGTCGGTTGTGCCAGCGTGGCTTGTGCTGGACACGATGCCGGCTACACAGCGGGGGAACAGCTGGCGGTGCTGAACACCACTAACACATTGGCTGGTGTTTTTCTCTGTGCAGCTAGCATTTCCGGGCAAAAACTAGCGTTGTTAGAGCCCAGGGTCAGCTGGAGGAGGAGAGGAGCAGAGTGTAGGCCGAAGCCTAGTTGAACCAATTTCAAAGGTTACCTTTAACCCCCCCTCAGGTGTTACAAAGTACAAGAGCCACTCCTTCTGCAGCATTAATGCTGCACAAGTAAAAGGTTGCTCTATTAATTTTTCTACTTGCACAAGCTGAATGC
Source organism: Ranitomeya imitator (assembly GCF_032444005.1). Lineage (NCBI taxonomy): Eukaryota > Metazoa > Chordata > Amphibia > Anura > Dendrobatidae > Ranitomeya > Ranitomeya imitator. The sequence goes on from NC_091282.1 coordinate 469,394,130, forward strand.
AACACGTAGACTATTTAGCCCATTATACTGTTAATCAGTAGTGGAGGCGTGACTTGTCTTTTTAAAGAAAAGCAGCACAGGTGTCGAAAACAACACCTTTTTGCATGGGCGCAGCTTCCTGAGCGTTGTTAGTTGCTGTACAGGAGTCTGCGCTCTTGTGATCCTTTGGCTATGCGCTGTGAGCGCTTCCTGTCTTATGACCTCATTTCATGTTGGCCGTTGCGGTTAGCGATGGACATGAATCCCAGACCCACAGTGTGTTTTTAAAAAATCACACTGCGGTGCTGGGATTCGTGCCCTGGTGCACTAAATATGTTTGCCGCTCACACATGTCCTTACACCTGCTTCAGACTGGGCGGCCTCATCTGATCCCTTATCGCCTGCCGCGGCCATGAGGACACCCAGTCTGAAGAAGGCGGAAGGAGATGAGTGAACACAGGCAAACATATGCACTGCACATGCCCATCAATCACACCCTCGCTGTCCAAAAAAAATAAGACACCGAGGGCCGTTGTTTCGAGCAGGGGAGATGCACAGGCGCAGCCAGCTAACCAATGATGTCAAAAGACGGGCAGCGCTAACAAGGGTGGTGCTGCGTGTCATTACAAAGGAAAGTCACACCTCAGGGACATTGTAATGGTCTCTAATGAGACACATTTTGTACGTGTTGAGTTCCACGTGGGCAAGGAGAAAAAGTCAGCCACCTTGTACAAATGCAGCAGTACTGCTGTACAAGGTGGCTGATATACATAGAAACACCTGTGGGTGGGGGGCAGGCTCCCTTCAATTTCAGTTCATGTGCCTGCGTGGCGTTTGCAGGTCACGTTGCAAGCTACACAGCAGGGGAACAGCTGGCGTTGCTGAACCCCACTGACACATTGACTGGTGTTTTTCTCTGTGCAGATTGCATGTCCGGGCAAAAACTAGCGGTGTTAGAGCCCAGGGTCAGCAGGAGGAGGAGGAGAGGAGCAAAGTGTAGGCCGAAGCCTGTACTGGTGGCAGCTTTTGGTCGGTTGTGCCAGCGTGGCTTGTGCTGGACACGATGCCGGCTACACAGCGGGGGAACAGCTGGCGGTGCTGAACCCCACTAACACATTGGCTGGTGTTTTTCTCTGTGCAGCTAGCATGTCCGGGCAGAAACTGGCGTTGTTTGAGCCCAGGGTCAGCAGGAGGAGGAGAGGAGCAAAGTGTAGGCCGAAGCCTGCACTGGTGGCAGCTTTTGTTCTGTTGTGCCAGCGTGGCTTGTGCTGGACACGTTGCCGACTACACAGCAGGGGAACAGCTGGCGGTGCTGAACCCCACTAACACATTGGCTGGTGTTTTTCTCTGTGCAGCTAGCATTTCCGGGCAAAAACTAGCGGTGTTTGAGCCCAGGGTCAGCAGGAGGAGTAGAGGAGCAGAGTGTAGGCCGAAGCCTAGTTGAACCAATTTCAAAGGTTACCTTTAACCCCCCCCTCAGGTGTTGCAAGGTACAAGAGCCACACCTTGTGCAGCATTAATGCTGCACAAGTAAAAGGTTGCTCTATTTGTTTTGCTCCTTGCACACGCTGACTAAAACACGTACACTATTTAGCCCATTATACTGTCAAACAGTTGTGGAGGCGTGACTTGTCTTTTTAACGAGACGCAGCACAGGTGTCAAAATTTGCACCTAGGTACTGGGCGCGGATTCCTGAGCGTTGTTATTTGCTGTACAGGAGTCTGCGCTATTGTGATCCCTTGGCCATGCGCTGTGAGCGCTTCCTGTCTTCTGACCTCATTTCATGTCGGCCGTTGCGGTTAGCGATGGACATGAATCCCAGACCCACAGTGTGTTTTCAAAAAATCACACTGCGTGGCTGGGATTCGTGGCCTTGTGCAGTAAATAGGTTTGCCGCTTACACATGTCCTTACACCTGCTCCAGACTGGGCGGCCTCAGCTGATCCCTTATCGCCTACCACGGCCAGGAGGCCGCACAGTCTGAAGAAGGCGGAAGGAGATGAGTTAAGACAGGCGAACATATGCACTGCTCATGCCCATAAACCACACCCTCGCTGACAAAATAAATATGACAACGAGGGGCGTTGTTTCTAGCAGGGCGGATGCACAGGCGCAGCCAGCTAACCATGATGACAAAAGACGGGAAACGCTACCAAGGGGGGTGCTGCGTATCATTACAAAGGAAAGTCACACCTCAGGGACAGTGGAATGGTCTCAATGAGACACATTTTGTACGTGTTGAGTTCCACGTGGGCAAGGAGAAAAAGTCAGCCACCTTGTACAAATGCAGCAGTACTGCTGTACTAGGTGGCTGTTATACATAGAAACACCTGGGGGGGTGGGGCCAGGTTCCCTTTTAATTTCAGTTCCTGTGCCTGCATGGCGTTTGCAGGTCACGTTGCCGGCTACACAGCAGGGGAACAGCTGGCGTTGCTGAACCCCACTAACACATTGGCTGGTGTTTTTCTCTGTGCAGCTAGCACTTCCGGGCAAAAACTAGCGGTGTTTGAGCCCAGGGTCAGCAGGAGGAGGAGAGGAGCAGAGTGTAGGCCGAAGCCTGCACTGGTGGCAGCTTTTGTTCTGTTGTGCCAGCGTGGCTTGTGCTGGACACGTTGCCGACTACACAGCAGGGGAACAGCTGGCGGTGCTGAACCCCACTGACACATCACCTAGTGTTTTTTCTGTGTAGACAACACTTCCAGGTGGCAACTGACAGGGAATCAAAGAGGAGCAGAGTGTAGGCCGAAGCCTGCAGTGGAGCAAGTTGAAAGGGAACCTTTAACCCCCCCCCCAGGCATTTGTTGCTGAAAGAGCCATCTTGTACAGCAGTAATACTGCACATGGAAAATGGTGGCTCCGAAAATTATGCTCCTTGCAAACGCTGAAGTACACACTCATATAATGTGTCCCCTCACACCGTCAAACCATCCCGGAAGTGGGACTTTCCTTTGTAATGTGACACAGCACAGCCGTCATTCCAACCCCCTTGGTGCCGGGCACCACCTCCTCAACGTTGTTTGGTTCTGTCACGGAGCCCGCACTGTAATGTTATCCCTTGGCCATGCACAGTTAGCGGTGCCCGTCTTCTGACATCATGTAGGTGTCAGGCTGGCAGTGCCTGTGCGTCCAAGCTGCCCGAGATCCAACCTTGCAGTGTCATCTAATGTAGTCCCACTGCGGGCCAGGGATCCATGGGCATGCGCAGTGCATATCATCGCCTCTCACTCACCTCCTTCCTGCTTCTTCAGACTGTGCGGCGTCACGGCCGTGGCATGCTATTAGGGATCAGCTGACGCCGCCTAGTCTGAAGAAGCGTGAAGAAGGGGAGTGAGAGGCTAGTATATGCACTGCGCATGGCCATGGATACCAGGCCCACTGTGGGATCACATTAGACGACACTGCGAGTTGTGATTTCGGGCAGCGTGGACGCACAGGCGCAGCCAGGACGACAACAAATGATGTCAGAGGACGGGCAGCGCAAACTGTGCATGGCCAAGGGATAACATAACAGCGCAGGGTCCATGACGGAATCAAACAACGCTAAGGAGGCAGCGCACGGTGCCAAGGGGGTAGCAATGACGGCTGTGCTGCGTCACATTACAAAGGAAAGTCCCACCTCCGGGACGGTTGGACGGTGTGAGGGGACACATTACATGAGTGTGTAGTTCAGCGTTTGCAAGGAGCATAATTTCAAGAGCGACCTTTCCCTTGTGCAGTATTAGTGCTGCACATGGTGGCTCTTTCAGTAACAAACGCCTAGGGGGGGGGGGGGGGACAGGTCCCCTTACATTTTAGTTGTGCCAGCGTGGCGGTCGCATGACACGTTGCCGGATACACAGCTGGGGATCAGCTGACGTTACTGAACCCCAATAACAGAGGAGCGACTGTTGACTGTGCACACAGCACTTCCAGGCACCAACTGGCGGTGTTAGAGCCCAGGGACAGCAGGAGGAGCAGATTGGAGGTATTGCCGCACACACAGCTGGGGATCAGCTGACGTTACTGAACCCCAATAACAGAGGAGCGACTGTTGACTGTGCACACAGCACTTCCAGGCACCAACTGGCGGTGTTAGAGCCCAGGGACAGCAGGAGGAGCAGATTGGAGGTATTGCCGCACACACAGCTGGGGATCAGCTGACGTTACTGAACCCCAATAACAGAGGAGCGACTGTTGACTGTGCACACAGCACTTCCAGGCACCAACTGGCGGTGTTAGAGCCCAGGGACAGCAGGAGGAGCAGAGGAACAGAGTGTAGGCCGAAGCCTGATTGGAGCAAGTTGAAAGGAAACCTTTAACCCCCCCCCCAAGACGTTTGTAGCTGAAAGAGCCATGTTGTGCAGCACTAAGGATGCAAAAGGAAAAGGTTGCTCTTTTAATTATGCTCCTTGCAAACACCGAAGTAAACACTAAAAATGTGTCCCTTTATACCGTTAAACCGTTCCGGAGGTGCGAATTTCCTTCGTAATGGGACACAGCACAGCTGTCATTCCTATCCCCTTGATGCCGTGCGCTGCCTCCTCAGCGTTGTTTTAAGCTGTCACGGAGCCTGCGCTGTTCTGTTAGCCCTTGGCCATGCCCAATTAGCGCTGCCTGTCTTCTGACATAATTTGGTGTCAGGCTGTCAGTGCCTGTGCGTCCACGCTGCTCCAGATCCCACCTCGCAGTCTCATCTAACGTAATCCCACTGCGGGCCTTGGAACCATGGGCATGCACAGTGCATAACCTCGACTCTCACTCCCCTCCTTCCCTCTTCTTCAGGCTGTGCGGTGTCACGGCCGTAGCATGCTAGGGATCAGCTGACGGCGCACAGTCTAAAGAAGGCGGAGGGAAATGAGCGAGAGCCCGAGGGGAAGATATGCACTGCGCATGCCCATGGATCCCAGGCCCGCAGTGTGACTCAATCAGAAGACACTGCGAGGCGGGATCTCGGGCACCGCGGCCGCACAGGCGCAGCCAGCCTGACACCAAATTATGTCAGAAGACAGGCAGCGCAAATAGGGCATGCCCAAGGGATAACAGAACAGCGCAGGCTCCGTGACAGCTTAAAACAACGCTGAGGAGGCAGCGCATGGCACCAAGGGGGTAGGAATGACGGCTGTGCTGCGTCACATTACGAAGGAAAGTCCCAGCTCCGGGACGGTATAACGGTATCAGTGAACACATTTTATAAGTGTTAAGTTCTGCGTGTGCAAAGAGCTAAAAAAAAAGAGCTACCTTTTCCTTGTGCAGCATTACTGCTGCACAAGATGGCTCTTTCAGTAACAAACGACGAGGGGGGGGGGGGACAGGTTCCCTTACATTTAGGTTGTTGTGCCAGCGTGGCGGTCGCAGGACACATTGCCGGCTACACAGCTGGGGATCAGCTGACGTTACTGAAACCCAATAACACTGGGTCGTATGTTTTTACTGTGCAGCCTGCACTTCTGAGCCGCAACTGGCGGTGTTGGAGCCCAGGAATAGCAGTTCAGGTGGTAGAAAGATGAACACAGCAGGAGACCTGGATGACACCCAATTACTTAATCAGGCAGAGGAGTGGCAAATTCCTGCGAGATCCAGGCCTGGTTCATTTTCAGGAAAGTAAGCCGGTCAACGTTATCGGAGGATAGTCGCATGCGACGGTCTGTTAGTACACCACCTGCGGCACTAAAGACACGTTCCGATAAGACACTAGCCGCAGGGCAAGCCAGCACCTCCAATGCATACTGGCTTAGCTCTGGCCATGTATCCAGCTTAGAGACCCAAAACTTGAACGGGGAAGAGCCGTCTGGGAGTACAGTAAGAGGGCAAGCCATGTAGTCTGTCACCATCTGACGGAACCGTTGCCTCCTGCTGACTGGAGCCGCCGGTGATGGTGTAGACATTTGGGGCGGGCACACAAAAGTGTGCCAGAGTTGTGCCATACTGGGCTTGCCTTGGGCAGAGGCACTGCTTCTGCTCCCTCTTTGGGCAGAGCCTCCCCCACTGCCTCGACGCACTGAGCTGCTTTGTAAAGCACTAGCAGCACTCCTCTCAGTTGGACAGGAGAAGATGATGGAATTCACCAGTGTGTCGTGGTACTCCCGCAATTTACGCTCCCGGGTCAACGCAGGGATGAGGTTTTGGACGTTGTCCCGGTAGCGAGGATCGAGGAGGGTGAACACCCAATAATCAGGCATGTTGAGAATGTGGTCGATGCGGCGGTCGTTTCTCAGGCACTGCAGCATGAAATCCACCATCTGCTGCAGAGTGCCAACCGGCCCAGAAACGCTGTCCCCTGCTTGAGACATGATCTCTGCCCGCTCGTCATCACCCCACCCTCGCTGTACACACTGACCACTGGACAATTGTGTCGCTCCCTCCTCTGGACGGAGCTCTTCCTCCTCCATTGACTCCTCCTCATCCTCCTCACAAATTGGCCCCTGCGTACCCCTTTGTGAGGAACCACGTGGCGCTGACTCTCCAGAAGCTGATGGAAAAGGTGACTCCTCATCCTCCACCTCTTCCACCACATCATCCCTTAACCCTTGCAAAGTTTGCTGAAGCAGGCAGATAAGGGGGACAGTCATGCTGACTAGTGCATCATCTGCACTTGCCATCCGCGTGGAATAATCAAAAGGACGCAAAACCTGGCAGACGTCCTTCATAGTGGCCCACTCTGTGGTTGTGAAGTCTGATCGGCGCTGACTGCGACTTCTTTGCGCCTGATGCAGCTGGTACTCCATAACTGCTTGCTGCTGCTCACACAACCGCTCCAACATATGTAACGTGGAATTCCACCGGGTAGGTAGGTCACATATGATGCGGTGTTCCGGAAGGCGGAATCGGCGCTGCAGAGCAGCAATGCGGGATCTGGCCAAGCTGGAACGCCGCAAGTGAGCACACTCTAGGCGGACCTTGTGCAGCAGGGCATCAAGATCCGGATAGTCCCTCAGAAAACTCTGCACAACCAAATTGAGCACATGTGCCAGACATGGGATGTGAGTGAGGTTGCCAAGGGCCAAAGCTGCCACCAGATTTCGGCCATTGTCACACACTACCATGCCTGGCTGGAGATTCGCTGGCAGTAACCACACATCGCTCTCCTGCTTTATGGCATTCCAGAGCTCCTGCGCTGTGTGGCTTCGATGCCCCAATGAAACTAGTTTCAAGACGGCCTGCTGACGTTTGGCCACGGCTGTGCTCATGTCGGTCATAGGTAAACGTTCACGGGTCCATGTGGGGGTGGACTGTGACGGATCCTGCAGAGAGGAATCAGAGGAACTGGTGTAAGAGGAGGAGTCGATGCGTACAGACTGGATTCCTGCAATCCTTGGAGTGGGCAGGACACGTCCTGCGCCACTCGCACGATCTGTACCTGGCTCAACAACATTAACCCAATGGGCAGTGAGGGAAACATATCGCCCCTGTCCATGCTGACTGGTCCACGCATCGGTGGTGAGGTGGACCTTGCTACTGACGGCGTTCAGTAGCGCATGTTTTATGTTTGCCTCAACATGCCTGTGCAGGGCAGGGACAGCCTGCCTGCTGAAGTAAAAGCGGCTGGGCACCTTGTACTGTGGGACTGCCAATGCCATCAAGTCACGGAAGCTGTCAGTCTCCACCAGCCTGAACGAGAGCATTTCCAGGGACAACAGTTTGGCAATGCCTGCATTCAGAGCCTGTGCTCGGGGGTGGTTGGCCGAGAATGCCCGCCTTTTCTCCCATGCCTGTACTACCGATGGCTGTAGAGTAGACTGGGAGTGTGAGGATGACTGGGAAGGTGGTGCTGTGGGTGGAATTACACAAGGTCTCTGGGAGGAAGCCAAACCAGCTGTGCGTGAGCTGGAGGAAGAGGCAACACGAGCTGAAGAGGTGGTAGCTGCCGCTGTTGGTTGGCCTACATCTTCAGTGTGTTTCTGTAACTCCATCGCGTGCCTGGTCCGCACATGTTTCCACATATTTGTGGTATTGAGGTTGCTGACATTTTTCCCTCTTTTTACTTTATGATGACACAGCTTGCATTTGACAAAACAAATGTCATCTGCAACTGTGTCAAAAAAGGACCAGGCACTGCAAGTCTTGGGAGCGCCCTTTTTGGCTTTGGAAAGAGACAGGCTCCTAACGGGTGCCAAAGTGGAGGCTACAAGCTCCGCAGTCTTCCCCCTCCCTCTCCCTCTTTGGCCCGTAAGAGGAAGCTCTTCCTCTGAGCTGCTCCCACCACCTTCCTGTTCCTCACGCCACGATGGGTCAAGGACCTCATCATCTCCACTACCCTCTGCCACCAACTGCTCCTCCTGGGTAGTCTCAGCAGCACAGTACGCACGAGAAAGCGGCACCTGAGTTTCATCATCAGATGCGTACTGCGCTGTGGTCACCGGAGGCACTGGCCCACCTGCCTCTTCAGAGTCAGAGAGAAAAAGGTGTTGGGCATCACTGCACACTGCCTCTTCTTCCATTTCTCCAATGCTGCTTGGCTGGCCCCCTGTTTCCAAGCCAAGAGATTCAGAGAACAGAAGTAGAGACGGCTCCTGTCCTGGGCTCTCTGACTGCCTGGCCAATTTGGCAGGTGGTGAAGAGACAGATGGCTGCTCTCCAGTGCTCTGTGCCTGAGAGGATGTGGCACTAACTGAAGTCGATGCCGAGGCGTTAGCTGCCATCCACCCGACAACGGCTTCAATTTGGTCTTCACGCAGCAGCGGTGCACGGCGCTCTCCGACAAAGCTGCGCATGAAGGACTGTTCCCTGCTGAAACTGAGTGACGACGAGTCACCGGCGCCCGCAGCAGGCACAGAATCACCACGTCCTCTCCCTGCTCCTCTCCCTGCTCCGCGCCCACGCCCACGTGCCTTACTCCCTGCCCTCTTCATCTTGGTTGACAGATAAAGATAAGCAGAAAAGTACTAAGGCCTTAGTGTGCTTATTCCTGTAATGCTCCTCCTAACAGGTGTAAGAAACACTAATGTTGTAAATTGTGGACTAAACTTTATTATTTTTCAAATGTGGCCTACACAAGTGTTAAGTTGTGTTTGGTGAACTTAACCTTTTTTTTGGTGCAGATCGGGCTACAGAGCTAGTTTAAATCACACGGAGACCGTGCAGACAGCCGTAAACGGCGCTGCAAGGCCAAAAAACCCTCCTCTAGGTTATCCTATATAGTGTTTTTCCACTATTTAGCTGGATACAAGTGGAAAGACACTAATAGGAATTTTTTTTTCAAATTTTAAACTGGCTGCACTATTTGAAAAAAAGGAAATTGTTTTTCAAGGTATGAGGCAGTAACGCACCCTGAGCTGAATCCAACCGGCTATGGCTGCACACAGACTACAGGGAGAGCTGCGCTCACACAGAGACCGTGCAGACAGCCGTAAACGGCGCTGCAAGGCCCCAAAAAAACCCTCTAGGTTATCCTATGTAGTGTTTTTCCACAATTGAGCTGGAGACTGGTGGAAAGACACTAATAGGAATTTTTTTTTTTTCAAATTTTAAACAGGCTGCACTATTTCAAAAAAAGGAAAATTTTTCTCAAGGTATGAGCCAGTAACGAACCCTGAGCTGAATCCAACCGGCTATGGCTGCACACAGACTACAGGGCGAGCTGGGCTCACATGGAGACCGTGCAGACAGCCGTAAACGGCGCTGCAAGGCCAAAAAACCCTCCTCTAGGTTATCCTATATAGTGTTTTTCCACTATTTAGCTGGATACGAGTGGAAAGACACTAATAGGAATTTTTTTTTTCAAATTTTAAACAGGCTGCACTATTTGAAAAAAAGGAAAATTTTTCTCAAGGTATGAGCCAGTAACGAACCCTGAGCTGAATCCAACCGGCTATGGCTGCACACAGACTACAGGGCGAGCTGGGCTCACACGGAGACCGTGCAGACAGCCGTAAACGGCGCTGCAAGGCCCAAAAACCCCCCTCTAGGTTATCCTATGTAGTGTTTTTCCACAATAGAGCTGGAGACTGGTGGAAAAACACTAATAGGAAATTTGAGAAAAAATGTGCAGCAGGCTGCACTAAGAGCAAAAAAGAACAACTGTGTGAGGCAGTGTGAACCCCCCCTGAGCTGAATACAACCAGGTATATGGCTGCACACAGACTACAGAGTGAGCTGCACACACACACACACACAGAGACCTTGCAGAACGCTGTTAAAACAGCGCTGCAAGGCAAGAGCAAGGTGAACAGTGAAGAACACACAGCGTTTTGCTAAATTAGCCTTTGGAAAGGAAAATAAAGCAATTAGCAAGCTCAACTGGCCCTCAGTTAGAACACAGCGTCCTGTCCCTAACTGAAATCACAGCAGAGTGAGCGCAAAATGGCGGCAGCGCTTTTTTATAGTGCAGAGTGACATCATTTCAGCAGCCAATCCAAGCCTTGCCAGTACTTACATGCCCACCATGCTAAACAGGATGTGCCCACACTTTCATTCATTCCTCATTGGCTGCTGCGTTCAATTTGAATTCTGGGAACTTCCGATTCCAGTATCCGATACGCGGGAAGTATCGGAATTCAGTATCGGAATTCCGATACCGCAAATATCGGCCGATACCCGATACTTGCGGTATCGGAATGCTCAACACTAGTCACTACACGTACCAGAGACACTGACGTCTGAAAGAGGCCTAACATGAAGAACTATATGTCAAGAAAAAACAATCTCAGAACTGTTTCATTGAAGCGTTCCTGAGTTATTACCTCATAAAGGGACACTGGTCAGAATTGCAAAAAATGGCCAGGTCATAAAGGTCAAAATAGGCTGGGTCATGAAGGGGTTAAAATACTTTTTCCTAATGTGTGTGTGTTTTATTAACCCTTTACTAGTATTGGATTAATAATGGATAGGCATCTTATTGACACCTCTCCGTTATTAACCCAGCTTAACCCCTTAATCCCATATGACGTACTATCTCGTCGAGGGGGGGTGGGCTTTAATTCCCACCGACGGGATAATACGTCATAGGTGATCGGCCGCGCTCACGGGGGGAGCCCGGCTGATCGCGGCCGGGTGTCAGCTGCCTATCGCAGCTGACATCCGGCACTATGTGCCAGGAGCGGTCACGGACTGCCCCCGGCACATTAACCCCCGGCACACCGCGATCACACATGATCGCGATGTGCCGGCGGTATAGGGAAGCATCGCGCAGGGAGGGGGCTCCCTGCAGGCTTCCCTGAGCCCCCCCGCAGCAACGCGATGTGATCGCATTGCTGCGAGGGTCTCCTACCTCCTTCCTCCTTGCTGGACCCGGATCCAACATGGCCGCGGCATCCGGGTCCTGCAGGGAGGGAGGTGGCTTACCAAGTGCCTGCTCAGAGCAGGCACTTGATAACGCTGCACTGCTCTCAGACAGATCGGTGATCTGTCAGAGTGCTGTGCAAACTGGCAGATCACCGATCTGTACTGTCCCCCCCTGGGACAAAGTAAAAAATTTAAAAAAAATTTTTCCAAATGTGTAAAAAAAATAAAAAAAAATATTCCTAAATAATAAAAATACATATATATATTATTCCCATAAATACATTTCTTTATCTAAATAATAAAAAAAAACAATTAAAGTACACATATTTAGTATCGCCACGTCCGTAACGACCCGACCTATAAAACTGGCCCACTAGTTAACCCCTTCAGTAAACACCGTAAGAAAAAAAAAAAAACGAGGCAAAAAACAACGCTTTATTATCATACCGCCGAACAAAAAGTGGAATAACACGCGATCAAAAAGACAGATATAAATAACCATGGTACCGCTGAAAGTGTCATCTTGTCCCGCAAAAAACGAGCCACCAGACAGCATCATCCGCGAAAAAATAAAAAGTTATAGTCCTGAGAATAAAGCGATGCATTTTCTATAAAATAGTTTATATCGTATAAAAGCGCCAAAACATAAAAAAATGATATAAATGAGGTATCGCTGTAATCGTATTGACCCGAAGAATAAAACTGCTTTATCAATTTTACCAAACGCGGAACGGTATAAACGACTCCCCCAAAAGAAATTCATAAATAGCTGGTTTTTGGTCATTCTGCCTCACAAAAATCGTAATAAAAAGCGATCTAAAAATATGTCTCATCCCCAAAAATGTTACCAATAAAAACGTCAACTCGTCCCGCAAAAATCAAGACCTCACATGACTCTGTGGACCAAAATATGGAAAAATTATAGCTCTCAAAATGTTGTAAAGCAAAAAATATTTTTTGCAATAAAAAGCGTCTTTCAGTGTGTGACGGCTGCCAATCATAAAAATCCGCTAAAAAACCCGCTATAAAAGTAAATCAAACCCCCCTTCATCACCCCCCTAGTTAGGGAAAAATTAAAAAAATGTATTTATTTCCATTTTCCCATTAGGGTTAGGGCTAGGGTTAGGGCTAGGGTTAGGGCTAGGGTAAGGACTAGGGCTAGGGCTAGGGTTAGGGCTAGGGTTGGGGCTAGGGTTAGGGTTAGGGCTAGGGTTAGGGTTAGGGCTAGGGTTAGGGTTAGGGTTAGGGCTAGGGTTAGGGCCAAAGTTAGGGTTGGGGCTAAAGTTAGGGTTAAGGTTGGGGCTAAAGTTACGGTTAGGGTTTAGATTACATTTACAGTTGGGAATAGGGTTGGGATTAGGGTTAGGGGTGTGTCAGGGTTAGAGGTGTGGTTAGGGTTACTGTAGGGATTAGGGTTAGGGGTGTGTTTGGATTAGGGTTTCAGTTATAATTGAGGGGTTTCCACTGTTTAGGCACATCAGGGGCTTTCCAAACGCGACATGGCGTCTGATCTCAATTCCAGCCAATTCTGCGTTGAAAAAGTAAAACAGTGCTTCTTCCCTTCTGAGCTCTCCCATGTGCGCAAACAGGGGTTTACCCCAACATATGGGGTATCAGCGTACTCAGGACAAATAGGACAACTATTGGGGTCCAATTTCTCCTGTTACCCTTGGGAAAATACAAAACTGGGGGCTAAAAAATATTTTTTGTGGGAAAAAAAGATTTTTTATTTTCAAGGCTCTGCGTTATAAACTGTAGTGAAACATTTGGGGGTTCAAAGTTCTCACAACACATCAAGATGAGTTCCCTGGGGGGTCTAGTTTCCAATATGGTGTCACTTGTGAGGGGTTTCTACTGTTTAGGTACATTAGGGGCTCTGCAAATGCAATGTGACACCTGCAGACCATTCCATCTAAGTCTGCATTCCAAATGGCGCTCCTTCCCTTCCGAGCCCTCCCATGTGGCCAAACCGTGGTTCCCCCCCACATATGGGGTATCAGCGCACTCGGGAAAAATTGGACAACAACTTTTGGGGTCGAATTTCTCCTCATACCCTTGGGAAAATAGAAAACTGGGGGCTAAAAAATAATTTTTTGGGAAATTTTTATTTTTTATTTTCACAGCTCTGCGTTCCAAACTGTAGTGAAATACTTGGGGGTTCAAAGCTCTCACAACACATCTAGATGAGTTCCTTAGGGGGTCTACTTTCCAAAATGGTGTCACTTGTGTGGGGTTTCAACTGTTTAGGTACATTAGGGGCTCTGCAAACGCAATGTGACACCTGCAGATGTGATGTGATACAAAACTGGGGGCTAAAAAATAATTTTTGTGGGAAAAAATTTTTGTTTTATTTTTACGGCTCTGCATTATAAACTTCTGTGAAGCCCTTGGTGGGTCAAAGCGCTCAAAACACAGCTAGATAAATTCCTTAGGGGGTCTACTTTCCAAAATGGTGTCACTTGTGGGGGGTTTCAATGTTTAGGCACATCAGTGGCTCTCCAAAAGCAACATGGCGTCCCATCTCAATTCCTGTCAATTTTGCATTGAAAAGATAAAACGGCGCTCCTTCCATTCTGAGCTCTCCCATGCGCCCAAACAGTGGTTTACCCCCACATATGGGGTATCAGCGTACTCAGGACAAATTGTACAACAACTGTTTGGGTCCAATTTCTTCTCTTACCCTTGGGAAAATAAAAAATTGGGGGCGAAAAGATAATTTTTGTGAAAAAATATGATTTTTTATTTTTACGGTTCTGCATTTTAAACTTCTGTGAAGCACTTGGCGAGTCAAAGTGCTCACCACACCTCTAGATAAGTTCCTTAGGGGGTCTACTTTCCAAAATGGTTTCACTTGTGGGGGGTTTCAATGTTTAGGCACATCAGTGGCTCTCCAAACGCAACATGGTGTCCCATCTCAATTCCTGTCAATTTTGCATTGAAAAGTCAAACGGCGCTCCTTCCCTTCCGAGCTCTCCCATTCGCCCAAACAGTGGTTTACCCGCACATATGGGGTATCAGTGTACTCAGGACAAATTGTACAACAACTTTTGTGGTCCATTTCTCCTGTTACCCTTGGTAAAATAAAACAAATTGGAGCTGAAGTAAATTTTTTGTGAAAAAAAGTTAAATGTTCATTTTTATTTAAACATTCCAAAAATTCCTGTGAAGCACCAGAAGGGTTAATAAACTTCTTGAATATGGTTTTGAGCACCTTGAGGGGTGCAGTTTTTAGAATGGTGTAACACTTGGGTATTTTCTATCATATAGACCCCTCAAAATGACTTCAAATGAGATGTGGTCCCTAAAAATAAAATGGTGTTGTAAAAATGAGAAATTGCTGGTCAAATTTTAACCCTTATAACTCCATAACAAAAAAAAATTTTGGTTCCAAAATTGTGCTGATGTAAAGTAAACATGTGGGAAATGTTACTTATTAAGTATTTTGTGTGACATATCTCTGTGATTTAATTGCATAAAAATTCAAAGTTGGAAAATTGCGAAATTTTCATAATTTTCGCCAAATTTCCGTTTTTTTCACAAACAAACGCAGGTACTATCAAAGAATTTTTACGACTTTCATGAAGTACAATATGTCCCGAGAAAACTATGTCAGAATCACTGGGATCTGTTGAAGCGTTCCAGAGTTATAACCTCATAAAGGGACAGTGGTCAGAATTGTAAAAATTGGCCCGGTCATTAACGTGCAAACCACCCTCGGGGCTTAAGGGGTTAATGTCACCTTGCTATTGTAATACCCCATATCCCACCGCTACATGGGAGTACCGATGCACGTTGTGAAACTTGGGGATGACATGGGCAGCAGATGCAGTTTTTCAATGCATCCGCTGCCCATTCTGAAGTCCGGGGAGGAGGGTGCGAAGTTTCGGTCGTGCATGCACGGTAGAAAATGGCAGACGCGATGGACAATAAAACGTTCACTTGAACGTTTTTTCATGCTGACGGTCCGCCAAAACATGACGGATCTGTTGCACGGCGGACTTGATGTGTGGCCATCCATCGCGATCCGTCGCTAATACAAGTCTATGGCTAAAAACTGCATCCTGCGAGCACATTTGCAGGATCTGTTTTTTCCGCTGGATCCGTTTTTTCTCCTAGAGTTGTATTATCGCCGGATTGCACCTGATGGCCACACATTTCATCCGTTTTTTGCCGGATCGGTGAAAAAAGCTGTTTCCGCTGGACTGAAAACGCATACAGAGGAATGGTTTTTCTCTCCGGTGAAAAAACGCACAGTGATGGATCCGGCAAAAAATGGATGAAACGTGTGGCCATCAGGCGCAATCCGGCACTAATACAACTCTATGAGAAAAAAATTGATCCGTTTTTTCTCATAGAGTTGTATTAGCGCCGGATTGCGCCTGATGGCCACACTTTTCATCTGTTTTTTGCCTCTGTGGATCCGTCAGAAAAGCTGTTTCTGCCAGATGGAAAACACATACAGAGGAACGGTTTTTCTGTCCAGCGAAAAAATGCACAGGGATGGATCCAGCAAAAAACATATGAAACTGAGATGTAAAATGATGAATCCGGCCTCTGAATCCATTTTTTCATGCATGTTTCCATTCACATCATGCACATTTTCCATTTATTTATTTATTTATCTCTAAAAACTGCATCAAAACCGCGCAAAAACCGCACCAAGAACTGTGTCAAAACTGCACCAAAACTGCATCAAAAACTGTATCATAACTGCACCAAAAACTGCATCAAAGCTGCACCAAACACTGCATCAAAACCGCGTCAAAAACCGCACCAAAACTGCATCAAAACTGCACCAAAAACGGCATCAAAAACTGCAACAAAAACTGCATCGAAAACTGCATCAAAACTGTACGAAAACTGCATCAAAAACACATCAAAACGGCAAAAAAACTGGTGCAGTTTTGATGCAGTTTTTGGTGCGTTTTTTTATGCTGTTTTTGATGCAGTTTTTGGTGCAGTTTTGGTGCAGTTTTGATGCAGGCTTTGGTGCGGTTTTTGGTGAGGTTTTTGGTGCAGTTTTGATGCAATTTTTGGTGCAGTTTTGAGGGTATGTGCACACGTTGCAGATTCTCTGCAGATCCACAGCATTTTTTGAGGTGCAGAAACACTGCAGATCCACAATTGCTTTACAGTGCAATGTAAATCAATGAGAAAAAAAAAATGCTGTGCACACTTTGCGGAAAATCTGCTGCGGAAAATCTGGTGCAGAAACGCTGCAGTTTAAAAGAATTAGCATGTCAATTCTTTCTTGTTAATCTGCAGCGTTTTTGTACCCATTCCATTATGGAAAACCAAGGGGGTAAAAAATGCAGCAAAACCTCAAGAAAATCGCAGCAAAAATGCACAAAAAACGCTGCGGAACCGCAGAAAAAATGCAACAAATTTGCAGGTGCGTTTTCTGCCAGAAGAGGCAGAATCCGCAACAGAAATTCCTAAGCCTAATGTGCATCGTGTGCACATAGCCTGATGCAATTTTTGGTGCAGTTTTGATGCAGTTTATGTGCAGTTTTTGATGCAGTGTTTGGTGCGGTTTTTGATGCAGTTTTTGGTGCAGTTTTGATGCAGGTTTTGGGTGCAGTTTTGATGCATGTTTTAATGCAGTTTTTGGTGCGGTTTTTGATGCAGATTTTGGTGAAGTTTTGATGCAGTTTTTGGTGCAGATTTTGATGCAGTTTTTGGTGCGGTTTTTGATGCGATTTTTGATGCAGTTTTTGGTGCAGTTTTGATGCAGTTTTTGGTGCAGTTTTTGATGAGATTTTTGATGCAGTTTTTGGTGCAGTTTTTGGTGCAGTTTTTGGTGTGTTTTTTGCGCGGTTTTGATGCAGCTTTTGGAAATAATTAAATAAGGAGAAAATGTGCATGATTTGAATGGAAACATGCATGAAAAAAGGATTTGGAGGTCGGATTCATCATTTCACATCTCAGTTTCAAATGTTTTTCGCTGGATCCATCGCTGTCCGTTTTTTCGCCGGACAGAAAAACTGTTCCTCTGTATGTGTTTTCCGTCTGGCGGAAACAGCTTTTTTGACAGATCCGGCAAAAAACAGATGAAACGTGTGGCCAGCGCAATCCAGCACTAATACAACTCTAGGAGAAAAAACAGATCCGGGGGAAAAAATGGATCATGCAAATGTGCTCGCAAGATGCATTTTTTTTGCCCATAGACTTTTATTAGCGATGGATCGCGATGGATGGCCACACGTCGCGTCTGTCGTGCAACGGATCTGTCGTGTTTTGGCGGACCGTCGGCACAAAAAACATTCAAGTGAACTTTTTTTGTGCATCGCGTTTGCCATTTTCTACAGCGCATGCGCGGCCGAAACTCTCCCCCCTCCTCCCCTGACTTCAGAATGGGCAGCGGATGCATAGAAAAACTGCATCCACTGCCCACGTCATGCACAAATTTCACAACATGCGTTGGTACGTCGACCCGACGCATAGCGACATACCCGTACCGATGCAAGCATGAAAGAGGCCTTAATGAGCAATTCATTTTTTTTTTAAAATGGCGCGGGCTCCCACGCAATTTCTGCACCAGAGGGGGAAAGCCGATGGCCAGTGGCCAATATTTGCAGCCTGCTTTGCATATCAGCCCGCAGCTGTCTGCGTAGCCTTTACTGTCTATTAAAATAGGGGGCCCCCCAAAAAATGATGTGGGGTCCCCCTATATTTTATAGCCAGAAAGGGTATGCAGACCGCTGCGGACTGATATTCATAGCCTAGAGAGAAGCCAAGGATATTGCCCCCCATACAAATACCAATCCGCAGCTGCACCAGAAATGGCGCATCTGTAAGATGCGCCAATTCTGGCACTTAGCCCCTCTCTTTTCACTCCCATGTAGCGGTGGGATATGGGGTAATAAAGGGTTAATGTCACCTTGCTAATGTAAGGTGACATTAAGCCGGGTTAATAACAGAGTCTACCATAGCCAAATTAATGACAAGTGTCCCAGGATGAATAAAAAAGTAGAAAAAACGCAATAGCACTCTTCCAAACCCGTGGAAGCGCTCGGTATTAGCGCGAAATGGCCATCGTCGTCTTGCCTGTCGCACTCCCTCTCTCACTCCCTCCCTTGAACCGCGAAGATGTTTTGCTATATGCTCCAATAAAGGACGTTTGAATTGCCACTAATTGGTGAGTGCTATTCCTTTTTTTCTACTTTTTTATTTATATGGACACTTTGTTTCACGCAAGCACCGCCTTTCAGCTGACCAGACTACCTATTGTTGGGAAACTCTCCACATCGAGTTATTAATCTCTGGAAAGTCGAGCTGTGCCGCTTACTTTTTTTCTTTTCAGTATCTCAGGATGATCTCCCTTATAGAAGAGTGACATCAGGTGATGTTACTGCTCTATAGGACCTTCAGTGTCACACTGACAGGAGACAATAGCTCCTGCAGTGCATCACTGAGAGGTTACTAGAGTTTAAAGTCTCACTTTATGGCAATTGCTGTGTGGGAAAATTTCTCACACAGCAATGCCAAAAGTGAGACTAGGGACTATTTTTTTACAGCGGCGGAGGGATACAGTGCAGAAGGATACCTTCCTCCCTTCATTGTATTCATGGAGCCCCTAGAGAGCGGTCGCAACAGCTGATGCTGCAGTTCTTTACGGGAGATCGTCGTGGGATACTCGTGGGACACTCGTGGATTTCTGTGGATCAAGGAGTATATTGGTTGTTTGTTATTGTTAATCTTTTTTACAGATGACACTGGCTTCGGGGATCAAAATGACAAGTGATGGTGAGTATGTAATCTATGTTATATGTACTGTATGCCTGTATGTATGTATTGTTTGTAATGTATGAATGTATTGTTTGTAGTATGTATGTACGGTATGTGGTATGTATGTAGTATGTATGTTGTATGTATGTATGTAGTATGTATGTTGCATGTAGTATGTATGAAGTATGTATGTAGTATGTATGTGGTATGTAGTATGCATGTTGTATGTAGTATGTATGAAGTATGTATGAAGTATGTATGTAGTATGTATGTAGTATGTTGTATGTATGTTGCATGTATGTACAGTATGTTGTATGTATGTTGTATGTAGTATGTATGCGGTATGTATGTATATAGTATGTATGTAGTATGTTGTATGTATGCAGTATGTATGTACGGTATGTGGTATGTATGTAGTATGTATGTTGTATGTATGTATGTATGTAATATGTATGTAGTATGTATGCAATATGTATGCAGTATGTACAGTGGGGCAAAAAAGTATTTAGTCAGTCAGCAATAGTGCAAGTTCCACCACTTAAAAAGATGAGAGGCGTCTGTAATTTACATCATAGGTAGATCTCAACTATGGGAGACAAACTGAGAAAAAAAAATCCAGAAAATCACATTGTCTGTTTTTTTTAACATTTTATTTGCATATTATGGTGGAAAATAAGTATTTGGTCAGAAACAAACAATCAAGATTTCAGGCTCTCACAGACCTGTAACTTCTTCTTTAAGAGTCTCCTCTTTCCTCCACTCATTACCTGTAGTAATGGCACCTGTTTAAACTTGTTATCAGTATAAAAAGACACCTGCGCACACCCTCAAACAGTCTGACTCCAAACTCCACTATGGTGAAGACCAAAGAGCTGTCAAAGGACACCAGAAACAAAATTGTAGCCCTGCACCAGGCTGGGAAGACTGAATCTGCAATAGCCAACCAGCTTGGAGTGAAAAAAATCAACAGTGGGAGCAATAATTAGAAAATGGAAGACATACAAGACCACTGATAATCTCCCTCGATCTGGGGCTCCACGCAAAATCCCACCCCGTGGGGTCAGAATGATCACAAGAACGGTGAGCAAAAATCCCAGAACCACGCGGGGGGACCTAGTGAATGAACTGCAGAGAGCTGGGACCAATGTAACAAGGCCTACCATAAGTAGCACACTACGCCACCATGGACTCAGATCCTGCAGTGCCAGATGTGTCCCACTGCTTAAGCCAGTACATGTCCGGGCCCGTCTGAAGTTTGCTAGAGAGCATTTGGATGATCCAGAGGAGTTTTGGGAGAATGTCCTATGGTCTGATGAAACCAAACTGGAACTGTTTGGTAGAAACACAACTTGTCATGTTTGGAGGAAAAAGAATACTGAGTTGCATCCATCAAACACCATACCTACTGTAAAGCATGGTGGTGGAAACATCATGCTTTGGGGCTGTTTCTCTGCAAAGGGGCCAGGACGACTGATCCGGGTACATGAAAGAATGAATGGGGCCATGTATCGTGAGATTTTAAGTGCAAACCTCCTTCCATCAGCAATGGCATTGAAGATGAAACGTGGCTGGGTCTTTCAACATGACAATGATCCAAAGCACACCGCCAGGGCAACGAAGGAGTGGCTTCGTAAGAAGCATTTCAAGGTCCTGGAGTGGCCTAGCCAGTCTCCAGATCTCAACCCTATAGAAAACCTTTGGAGGGAGTTGAAAGTCCGTGTTGCCAAGCGAAAAGCCAAAAACATCACTGCTCTAGAGGAGATCTGCATGGAGGAATGGGCCAACATACCAACAACAGTGTGTGGCAACCTTGTGAAGACTTACAGAAAACGTTTGACCTCTGTCATTGCCAACAAAGGATATATTGCAAAGTATTGAGATGAAATTTTGTTTCTGACCAAATACTTATTTTCCACCATAATATGCAAATAAAATGTTAAAAAAACAATGTGATTTTCTGGATTTTTTTTTCTCAGTTTGTCTACCATAGTTGAGGTCTACCTATGATGTAAATTACAGACGCCTCTCATCTTTTTAAGTGGTGGAATTTGCACTATTGCTGACTGACTAAATACTTTTTTGCCCCACTGTATGTTGTATGTATGTAGTGTGTATGTAGTATGTATGTTGCATGTATGTAGTATGTATGTTGTATGTATGTTGTATGTATGTTGTATGTATGAAGTATGTATGTATGTAGTATGTATGTAGTATGTATGCATGTTGTATGTATGTAGTGTGTATGTAGTATGTATGTTGTATGTATGTAGTATGTATGTAGTATTTATGTTGTATGTGTGTAGTATGTATGTAGTATGTATGTATGTGGTATGTATGTTGTATGTATGTATGTAGTATGTATTTATGTAGTATGTATGTAGTGTGTATCTTGTATGTATATTGTATGTATGTAGTATGTTGTATGTATGTTGTATGTAGTATTTTTTTTAACATTCAAAACATTAGCCGTATGATGGGACAGCTGCTGTCTCATCATTGGCTAATGTGTCAATCACTGCAATTGTAGCAGGCATCGCCCGATGGGACTTGTAGTCCCATCGGACGATGCCTGCACACGCACACAGACCCCTGGCAGGCCGCACAGACCCCAGAGAGGCCCATACAGACCCCTGGCAGGCCACACAGGCCCCTGGCAGGCCGCAAAGACCCCAGAGAAGCCTGTACAGACCCCCGGCAGGCCGCACAGACTCCCGTCAGGCTGTACAGACCCCAGACAGGCCCATACAGACCCCCAGAAGGCCGCACAGACCCCCAAGAGGCCCATACAGACCCCTGGCAGGCCGCACAGACCCCTGAGAGGCCCGTATAGACTCCTTGCATGCAGCAAAGACCCCCGGCTGGCCGCACAGACCCCCGAGAGGCCCGTACAGACCCCCACAGACCCCCGACAGGCCCGCACAGACCCACCAATGGTCAAGCACAGATCCCGCCCGCACACACAGACGCAGTCTCCACCCACGCACCGCCCACACTCCATTATAGTGCATCATTGCACTATAGGATCTTCTGATTCCGGTATCCGATATCTTAAAAATATCAGAACTCAGTATCGGAAATCCGATACAGCAAATATCGTCCGATACCCGATATTCACAGTATCGGAATGCTCAACACTACTTATCACTTGTCTCCTCCATTTTTTCACTGGCTACACCATCTAGCCACACACCATAAGACCCCTGGGAACCCCGCTTCACCTGTGGGATGTGTAACATCTGGGCTGCCGCAACGTCCCCCATGGGACTACTTTAATGCAGCGTCGGTCCCCAATACTGACCGAACTCCACAGGTGGCGTCACGACACACTTTGAACATTCAACCCCCTTTAACGCTGATGTCCAGGGCCACAGACCGGGTCGCAGCCACCGTGACATCCCCTTTGCGACCGAACCCGGTAAAAAGTACCACACTGCACTGTTGGCGTGTCAACATTTGGTGTCACGAACAGGATTTTGTGCCCTGGCATCGCCAGGTACTGTGCACCATGGATTACAGTGGACTGTGTTGTGCTATGTGAAATTGAAATATATCCGCCATTGCTGTACCACGAGGAGGACAGAGAACAGGAAAAGATGTGCTGCTATGGGTGGAGTTCATACATTGGAGCGAAAGCTGGATCCACCCCTTCAGAGACTCTAATGCTAAACAAAGATGTCCATCACCAGGATGAGTCCGCCCCAAGGAGGAGCTGGTGGGAAAGTGTGTGAGGCACAGAAGAAAGAGAAAGCACATGGAACAGCACGGCAGCAGGATGGCTGCACAAAACCTGGTCAAGTCCTTGGTAAACAGCGAAGAAGCGCTGCCAAGAAACCCTGAAAGATGTCCCTGGTCCGCAGCTGCATGAAACCTCGGACCTGCAACCTATCCTGGACATGGAGCTCCTCGCCGCAGAGATGGAGGAGCTGGCCCAGCAACTGATGAAGACCCAGATGACAGCAGTGTCTGCCTGGAAATATTCCCTGGTCCAGAGAATGAAGACCGCCCAGTCACCATGCCAACACTTACCAGCCGCATCCCCAACCCTGGCAGAACCTGAACAGTCGACCTTGGTGGAACCGCAGAGCTACGCGCTGATGGAAGAGACGACGCCACCGACAGGAGATCCAGAACCTGCTCCTACAGCCCCAACAGAGCCAGAAAGCAAGACCCTGCCAGATTGTGAGACTGCACCGCTGATGGAAAACCTGGACCTCGCAGCGGCCGCCTCAACGGAGATGGAAAGTGAGGCCCAGCCGGAAAGCAAGATGCCGACAAGCGAGATGCCGAATCCAGAGATGACCACACCGCAGCACCAGGCCCTGCAGCCCGCGGATCAAGCACAGTGGCAACCAGACAACCAGACCCCAGCCGAGGAGGCAAAACAAGATCCTGGCACCAGTGAGACAGGTATGTTCACTGCACCGGCACCTGAAGACACCTTAGTGGGACCAGTAGCACCCTTGCCAACCTTAGTGCTCAAACTAGTAACAACTGCCATGACTTGGGACTGCATAACTGACACATGTGACACATTGACTGAGCCCATGATCCCAGTAGCATCGCCCCTGAAGGCATGTAGACCTAAAGAGACTGGAAACACCCTCAGACAGACCTTATGGGATTTCCTATAGAGCCCAATCTTCAGCTAATAGCGTGACAGTTACCGAAGCATAGGACTACTGGAAAAGGCAGGTTCTAAAACTGGCAACAGAAGGACAACAACATAGAGCTAAATTGGAGGCTATGGAGCAACAGAACTTAATAGCTAAAGCTCAATCTCGTTTAAGTAAACCTGCCAGTAGAGGTCCCATTAAACCTGGAACTGAGTTTCCTTTAATTTGGACAGAGGTTGGGGATTTATCAGAGAGCACACTGGCCAAAGAGAACTGTTTGTAAACTGCAGGGATGTGGAATTACACCTGTTAAGAGGACACCCTGACCGTGATTTGTACCCTGGTGACAAAGTCACTCATACCCGGCACCACGGAGAAAGAGAATACTTAGCCCTTCTTGTGAAACGGTGCCATGGCTCTTATGATCACACCCGTGAAGAAATTGAAACACAGACTCAGGTTACACAAACATTGGAACTCGAACATTCATTTTAGGAGCCATCTGCTGACCCCTGTGTTAATAGACTTCCCCAGTCAGGAAGCTGTGCACGCCAGGACCTGCCCTGGAAAAAGCAAATGTAAAAAGACATTCACCGGCGTGAAAGAACTACTGTAAATATGTTGTATTTGATGCCTTTTCTTTTGCAGTACTTATGGACAAGATGTTTCCCTGAAACTGATTTTATAAATAGCTGGTGCCTGTTAAGGTGTACCCTGGTTCTGCCCATTTGCCAGCATGGGTAGGACCATGTTTGCCTTGTTTATCTTGTTTCTTTACAGACTCAAAGCAGAATTGTTTGTGTACCCGTTTTGCTTTTCAGGACTGGAGCAAATCAACCTGGCGCAGTAGAGAACAGGATTGGTCAATGCACCTTGTTCGTTTCTAAGTTTGCACTTTAACCTGTGTGCACTTGTAATAAAAAAAGTTATTTTATTGCTATGTTATGCAACGTTCAAGAAGTCATACCTCCCATAAAGGGATGCTAAAGTTTAACCTGCCTCCCCTGTTGACATGCATGTCCCAAAAATAGTCTTTAACATGTAATGCTGTTTTCTTTTCCCATTCCGGGAGTACTGGTGTTAACGAGTTGGGGGGCAGTACCCCAGGTTACAGGTTGCTGAAGTGATGTTGCTTTTCTTTTGGGGAAGGTAATGTCTTACTCAGAGGCAAAGGAGTTCTCTTCACCAGGTAAGGCACTTACATGCAACACATTCTGAATCCAGGCCAGGAAGGGGGAGCTCAAGACCTGGATTTAGGGGAGCTTCCCTATGCTTTATGGTTTCTGACCTGGAGGAGGAGTTAGTTTAGTCTGGGAGAGACACTGATGGAGAAGGACGTCTGGAGCAGATGTGAGAGGCCTGGCAGCCACGTGAAGCTGCAGCCTCTGGGAAGGAGTAACCTGTTGGGTTGCATGTGGAGCAGCCGGAAGGAAAGGAGCACAGGACAGAGACAGAGATCAGAGGAGAACTGTGGCAGGGCACCCTCGGAGCTGAATCGCAGTAGTCCGGGAACTGGGAGCCTGAGGCTTTCATGGACTCTAGGACACGGAGCATAACCGGAGGGCACTAAACTATACGTCACCTGCCCGCACCATGCCTGAGACGCAGCAGCACTGGAGGAGCCCAGGGCATCTGAGAGTCCCTGTAAAAAGGCTCAAGCTGCCCGTCGTGCAGGTACCTGTCCCAGGACAGGGGGAAACTGGAGGACCTTGTAGGAAGCTTAAAGCAGCAGGGACCTCACTTAGAAAGGCTCAAGTAGGAAAGGCTCATGGACCTCTTCTTGGAAAAGAGAACTCTAATTTGCCTCTGAGCCAGCCGGACCACCATCACCCATGCCTGGTACCCTGGACTGTGGCCTGTCACCAAGTAAACCAGGTAAATACTTATCACTTGTCTCCTCCATTTATTCACTGGCTACACCATCTACGCCACACCATAGGACCCCTGGGGACCCCGCTTCACCTGTGGGAAGAGTAACAACTGGGCTGCCGCAACATCCCCAGGGGACCCCTTTAACACTAGAAGTCCCGGGAATTTCAAGATCCCCCCTGAAGTCCTGAGAGAGGGTCAAATGACCCTCAGTCCATAGTGACACCTTAATTAGCATCCTTTCATTTGTACATGTGCTCTTGCCTGAGGAATCTGCAGGGGGGATTATCTAAGATAAGAGTGTGTAAACAGAATAATGCAAGCTATTCCTGAGTGTGGGGGTTGCTGCTCACAAGAAAAACCTATTGTGGTTTCTCCCTGAGTGTGGGGGAGAAACCTATTTTGTTCACAGGAAAGAAAATGGAGAGAAGGTACACCATTGAAGAGACATTGGAACTGATTCTGAGCCACACCATCCCTTCAGACTCAGATGGAGAAGACATAGTCCTTCAACCGGCACATGTGGGGTCTGTGCTGACACATGCCGTAGGCACGGACATACGGGACACATGTTCCCCTATGACCCCATTCCGCACGAACTGTGTCTCTGTGTGGAGCACATGCGTGTCCGTCTGCTCCACACAAGTAGACATGTCCGTTGTTTTGCGGAAGCACGGACCGCTTTTTGCCGAAAACATCCATGCACACAGATGTCATCCATGTAACTTCCGTGTGCACGGACAACGGAGGAAAGTGAAAAGCCTAAAAATAAAGAATTTCATATTCACCTCAGTCCAGCGCTGACAGTTCCTCTCACTTCCGGTGCCCCTCATTAGGCTATGAATATTCACTTCACTGAGCCCAAGAGTGAACCGGAAGTGAGAGGAGAAGAAGCGCTGGAGGGAGGTGAGTATGTGTTGACAGCAGACAGCGCTATCTGTGGATTCACGGATAGCACACGGACATCACCCACGGTGCACGGTGGCCAAAAGGGATCCTGTTCTGCTTGTTTCAAAAACGGACGGAACAGGTTGCCAAAAAAGGCAGTTTGAGTTACCTATTTTATTTCCTGACTATCTTTTTTATTTTGAACCAAAACAAAATGCTTATTTGAAATTATTTATCTTGCAGATGAGGAGACTCCTCCTCTACCAAAAAAGAGAGCTCGGTTGGCTAGTGAGCCGACAGAGACCGCAAAAGATGGCACAGTGTGGCATGAAGTACAAGTGGGGAAACATCTCCATTTGACCCCAATAGAACCGTACCCTACAGATGGAGAGCCAAGTGCTAAGGCCAGACGAAGTGTCCAGAGTCGCCTTCCGAGCTTCCTCTGTTTTATCAGTTTTGACATGCTTCATAGCATTGAAGAATGGACTACTCAACATGCACGTCACACGGAGCAGGTGGATTGGTTCATGGGTCTCCCGGAACTAATGGCATTTATTTCAGTCATTATCTTGCGGGGGGTGACCAAGATTCCATCACTACGTGACAGCTGGTCAGCAAACCTGTAAACCCAAGGATCATTGCCACTATGACCCGAAACCGCAGAACTGTAACCACGGACAATTTCTTTACATCATTGTCACTTGCACAACGACTGCTTAGCTGGGAAACCACTATCCTCGGCACAGTCAACAAGAGTCGCCGGGAAATTCCTCAATCCGCTAGACAGATGGACCGCACTGAATTCACCACTCAGGTGTTTTCAACCACTGGTGCCACACTGACAGTGTATGCACCCAAACGAAAGAAGGCCATCTACATTCTCAGCAGCATGCACAGCATGGTTGAGACTGAGGATACCAACAAAAGGAAGCCAAACACGGTCACACAATACAACCACACAAAGTGCGGTGTGGATGTAATGGACCAAATGGTGCGGGAGTACAGCATGCGTGCAGGAACACAGAGATGGCCAGTCGCCGTGTTCTACAACATGATTGACATGGCAGCACTCTATGCTCATGTACTTTATCAGGCATGCACTGGGGTGCGGGAGAGATGGGTGGACTTCCTGGTTGAGCTTGCAAAAGAGTTAGGTGGCCGTCATCTGACTGAAAAGAAGGCACGCAAGGAGAAACTCCTTTGGCAACTTCCTTCCACACCCAGCCCTGGCAAAAGGGTGAAGTGTCAGGTAAACCATCGATGCACGAACAATTGTGCAACTGGGAGATGTGTTGACTGCTACAAATACACGTGTGGCAAATGTACCAGGGACATACCCAGGCAGTGCCTGGTATGTTCTGACATGTTCAGACAGACTGCTGAGTGAGTGCTGAAATGCTAGTCACACAAGGACATGCCACTCACACACACACAGCCCCCCACTGCAGCCTATGGAAAATATGTGTGGAATTGTTTTATTCCTTGTATTTTTTTAACATTTTTATAACAAAAATAAAAAGCATCCTTTGATGCGTGCTCCTTTACTCCCCTACCCCCATGTATTTGTCTTTACCCTTTCCCCCCTCCCCTCTTCCTACTCCTCCACCAACATCCCTCCCTGTTGTATAATTTGATTATATTGTTTTCTTGTTCACTGTTTTATCACATTTGTTTGGCCATGCCGCTTATACACTGCTCATCTTGAAAATGTGACTATTTGTTTGATGTTGGTGTGAAATAACCCTTTAGTGAAAAAAAAATCTTATTGGTTTTTAAAAAAAAATTAAAAGCATCAAAACAAATAACAGTTGTTCTTTTGTATATTTTTCTCACTAAAATTTCAGTCCTCTTGTGGGAATTTTTTTCGCGCCAAATTTGCACAAGAATGAACATGCTGCGATTTTTTTTTCGTTACTGTGATTGAGGCCTAAAGGTACAGTTACACGTTACGATCTCGTTGATGATAACATTTGAAAACGTCACATGATCACGTCGTTCATGCAATGTCGTTTTCACATCGTTGCGTGTAACGTGAAGATATCGGACGAACACATCGTTGGATCGCTGATCGCAGATTTGAGGTCAGGATCTCAAATCTGACGATCTTCGTCCAATTATGTGTCAGAAGATGTGCAGAATCGTTCAGTGTAACGCTGAGATGAACGATTTTGGTGTAAATTCTCCTATTCCTGCCATTGTGAAAAATCGTTCTGCAAACGTTTGCAATGAGGCTAACGTGGAGCCAAAATTTACATCGTTAACAAGATAGTTGCATGTGACGCCTCTTGGACGATGTGAAACTGATTGCACGAACGATGTGATCACGTGACATTTCTAACTATATCGTCGACGAGATCGTAACATGTAACGGTACCTTTGACAGCTGTTGATCCGCAGCAGTTTCCCCTGAGTTTACAGTACAATGTAAACTTATGGGAAACAAAAAACGCTGTGCACATGCTGTGGAAAAATCCGCGCGGAAACGCTGCGGATTACATTCCGCAGCATGTCACTTCTTTCCTGCGGATTTTCACCTGCTCCAATAGGAAACTGCAGATGAAAATCCGCAGAAGAAACCGCAGTAAAAAACACGATAAATCCGCAGTAAAACCGCAACGGGTTTTCACTGCGGATTTTGGAAATCTGCTGCGGAAAAATCCGCAGTGGAATCTGCAAAGTGTGCACATAGCCTTAGACACAAATGCTTCTGGTCATTACTCACAGCTGTACCTTGCTGTAAAATTTCTAATTCTCTATTTAAAATATATAAAAAATGATTAATTGTTTCAGCGCTATTTTGCACAAATAATACTAAACTAAATACAATATGTATAGTATTTATATTATCAGATACAATAAACTGAACAGAACTAACTTGAAACTACATGGGTAAACTGGATGGAAAACAGCAAACAACCTCCTGTGGTGCAACAGTAATGGCCTTAATTATAGAACAAAAGACAGTGAATAGAGATAAGATAAGCTATAGATAAAATCCTTTAGGTCATTTGACCCTTCTCTGGGTTTCAAAGGTAGAAATGTCAAATGACCAATCTCTGGGACTTCTAGTGTTAATGCAGCGTCGGTCCCCAATACTGACTGAACTCCACTGGCGGCGTCATGACAAAATTTGAACATTTAACCTTCTTTAACATTGATGCCCAGGGCCACGGACCGGGTCGCAGCCACTGTGACATCCCCCTTTGTAACGGTACCTGTTATGACCTGGTGGTTAGGAGCACCCGACCTGATAGTTAAACTCATACAGGACGAGCTCTGGGATGTGGGAGTTCTGCTGACCGCAAGCCCTAATCCTATCACACACACTAAAAATAGCCGTGGAGCGCTCCTGACGCTCCCTAGGCGCCTCGTCACAGCCTCAGAGCTAGCTAGCCCTAGAGATAGAAAATAAAGCCTACCTTGCCTCAGAGAAATTCCACAAAGGAATAGGCAGCCCCCCACATATAATGACTGTGAGAAAAGATGAAAGTCACAAACGCAGAAATGAAATAGGTTTCAGCAAAGAGAGGCCAGACTTACTAAATAGACAGAGGATAGGAAAGGAATCTTTGCGGTCAGCACAAAAACCTACAAAAGACCACGCAGAGTGTGCAAAAAAGACCTCCGCACCGACTCACAGTGAGGGGGGGCACTCTGCATCCCAGAGCTTCCAGCTAGCAAGACAAAATCAGGATAACCAGCTGGACAAAGAAACAATGAGCAAAAATAACAATAAGGAACTTAGCTTCTGCAGGAGAAGACAGGTCACCAGGCAGATCCAGGAGCTAACTGAACCAATGCTAAAACATTGACAGCTGGCATGGAGTAACGATCTGAGTGGAGTTAAATAGAGAAACCAACCAAAGGATAAACCATGTCACCTGTGTAAGGAACCTCAGAAGTAACAGCTTCACTCATAGCCACCAGAGGGAGCCCATAGACAGAACTCGCCGAAGTACCATTCACGACCACAGGAGGGAGTTCGACAACAGAATTCACAACAGTACCCCCCCCTTGAGGAGGGGTCACCGAACCCTCACCAGAGCCCCCAGGCCGATCAGGATGAGCCAAACGAAAGGCACAAACAAAATCGGCAGCATGAACATCAGAGGCAAAAACCCAGGAATTATCTTCTTGACCATAACCCTTCCACTTGACCAGGTACTGGAGTTTCCGTCTCGAAACACGAGAATCCAAAATCTTCTCCACCACATACTCCAACTCCCCCTCGACCAACACCGGGGCAGGAGGATCAACAGAGGGAACCATAGGCGTCACGTATCTCCGCAACAACGACCTATGGAACACATTATGGATGGCAAAAGAAGCTGGAAGGTCCAAACGAAATGACACAGGATTAAGAACCTCAGAAATCTTATATGGTCCAATGAAACGAGGCTTAAACTTAGGAGAGGAAACCTTCATAGGAACGTGACGAGATGACAACCAAACCAAATCCCCAACACGAAGTCGGGGACCAACACAACGCCGGCAGTTAGCGAAACGTTGAGCCTTCTTCTGGGACAATGTCAAATTGTCCACCACATGAGTCCAAATCTGCTGCAACCTGTCCACCACCGCATCCACACCAGGACAGTCCGAAGGCTCAACCTGCCCTGAAGAGAAACGAGGATGGAAAACAGAATTGCAGAAAAAAGGAGAAACTAAAGTAGCCGAGCTGGCCCGATTATTAAGGGCGAACTCAGCCAAAGGCAAGAAAGACACCCAATCATCCTGATCAGCAGAAACAAAGCATCTCAGATATGTCTCCAAAGTCTGATTAGTTCGTTCGGTTTGGCCATTAGTCTGATGATGGAAAGCCGAAGAAAAAGACAAATCAATGCCCATCTTAGCACAAAAGGACCGCCAAAACCTCGAAACAAACTGGGAACCTCTGTCCGAGACGATGTTCTCCGGAATGCCATGCAAACGAACCACATGCTGGAAAAACAATGGCACCAAATCAGAGGAGGAAGGCAGTTTAGATAAGGGTACCAAATGGACCATCTTAGAGAAGCGATCACAAACCACCCAAATGACCGACATCTTTTGAGAAACAGGGAGATCAGAAATAAAATCCATGGAAATATGCGTCCAGGGCCTCTTCGGAATCGGCAAGGGCAAAAGCAACTCACTGGCACGAGAGCAGCAGGGCTTAGCCCGAGCACAAAT
Source organism: Ranitomeya imitator (assembly GCF_032444005.1). Lineage (NCBI taxonomy): Eukaryota > Metazoa > Chordata > Amphibia > Anura > Dendrobatidae > Ranitomeya > Ranitomeya imitator. The sequence continues at coordinate 469,425,579 of NC_091282.1, forward strand.
CCCACAGGACTGCACAAAAGAATGCACATTCCGTGACAAAGAAGGCCACCAAAAAGATCTAGCCACCAAATCTCTGGTACCAAAGATTCCAGGATGACCAGCCAATACTGAACAATGAATCTCCAAGATAACTCTACCAGTCCATCTATCAGGGACAAACAGTTTCTTTGTAGGACAACGGTCAGGTCTATCAGCCTGAAACTTTTGCAGCACACGCCGCAAATCAGGGGAAATGGCAGACAAAATTACCCCTTCTTTAAGAATACCCGCCGGCTCTGGAACACCCGGAGAGTCAGGCACAAAACTCCTTGACAGGGCATCAGCCTTCACATTCTTAGATCCCGGAAGGTATGAAACCACAAAATCAAAACAGGAGAAAAAGAGCGACCATCGAGCCTGTCTAGGATTCAACTGTTTGGCAGACTCGAGATAAGTCAAATTCTTGTGATCCGTCAAGACCACCACGCGATGTTTAGCTCCTTCAAGCCAATGTCGCCACTCCTCGAATGCCCACTTCATGGCCAACAACTCCCGATTGCCCACATCATAATTGCGCTCAGCAGGCGAGAATTTTCTAGAAAAGAAGGCACAGGGTTTCATCACCGAGCCATCAGAACTTCTTTGCGACAAAACAGCCCCTGCTCCAATTTCAGAAGCATCAACCTCCACCTGAAAAGGGAGCGAAACATCTGGCTGGCACAACACAGGGGCAGAAGCAAAATGATGCTTAAACTCCTGAAAAGCCGCTACAGCCGCAGAGGACCAATTGACCACATCAGCACCTTTCTTGGTCAAATCAGTCAACGGTTTAGCAATACTGGAAAAGTTAGCGATGAAGCGATGATAAAAATTAGCAAAGCCCAGGAACTTCTGCAAGCTCTTCACAGATGTCGGCTGAGTCCAATCGTAAATTGCCTGAACTTTAACAGGGTCCATCTCGATAGTAGAAGGGGAAAAAATGAAACCCAAAAATGAAACCTTCTGAACTCCAAAGAGACACTTTGACCCCTTCACAAACGAGGAATTCGCACGAAGACCGGGAACACCACTCTGACCTGCTTCACATGAGACTCCCAATCATCCGAAAAGACCAAAATGTCATCCAAATATACAATCATAAATCTATCCAGGTACTCTCGGAAGATGTCATGCATAAAGGACTGAAACACAGATGGAGCATTAGAAAGCCCAAATGGCATAACCAGGCACTCAAAATGGCCCTCGGGCGTGTTAAATGCTATTTTCCATTCATCACCCTGTTTAATTCGCACAAGATTATATGCCCCTCGAAGATCTATCTTGGTGAACCAACTAGCCCCCTTAATCCGAGCAAATAAATCAGACAGCAGCGGCAAAGGATACTGAAATTTGACTGTGATCTTATTAAGAAGGCTGTAATCAATACAAGGTCTCAAAGAACCATCCTTCTTGGCCACAAAAAAGAACCCTGCTCCCAATGGTGACGACGACGGACGAATATGACCCTTCTCCAAGGATTCCTTTATATAACTCCGCATAGCGGCGTGCTCTGGCATAGATAAATTAAACAGACGGCCCTTAGGAAACTTACTACCAGGAATCAAATTAATAGCACAGTCGCAATCCCTATGAGGAGGTAGGGCACCAGATTTGGGCTCTTCAAATACATCCCGGTAATCTGATAAAAACTCAGGGACTTCAGAAGGAGTGGAAGGCGAAATTGACAGCAATGGAACATCACCATGTACCCCCTGACAACCCCAGCTGGACACAGACATAGATTTCCAATCCAATACTGGATTATGGACCTGTAGCCATGGCAACCCCAAAACGACCACATCATGCAGATTATGCAACACCCAAAAGCGAATATCCTCCTGATGTGCAGGAGCCATGCACATGGTCAATTGAGTCCAGTACTGAGGCTTATTCTTGGCCAAAGGCGTAGCATCAATTCCTCTCAATGGAATAGGATACTGCAAGGGCTTCAAGAAAAAACCACAGCGCCTGGCAAACTCCAAGTCCATCAAATTCAGGGCAGCGCCTGAATCCACAAATGCCATTACAGAATAGGACGACGGAGAGCAAATCAGAGTAACGGACAAAAGAAATTTAGACTGTACCGTACCAATGGTGGCAGACCTAGCGAACCGCTTAGTGCACTTAGGACAATCGGAAATAGCATGAGTGGATTCACCACAGTAAAAACACAGCCCATTCTGACGTCTGTGTTCTTGCCGTTCAGCTCTAGTCAAAGTCCTATCACATTGCATAGGCTCAGGCCTATGCTCAGAGAATACTGCCAGATGGTGCACAGCTTTGCGCTCACGCATGCGCCGATCGATCTGAATGGCCAAGGACATAGACTCATTCAGACCAGCAGGCGTGTGAAATCCCACCATGACATCCTTAAGGGCTTCAGAATGACCCTTTCTGAAAATTGCCGCCAGGGCACATTCATTCCACTGAGTAAGCACAGACCACTTTCTAAACTTCTGACAGTACACCTCCGCTTCATCTTGACCCTGACACAAAGCCAGCAAGATTTTCTCTGCCTGATCCACTGAATTTGGTTCATCATAAAGCAATCCAAGCGCCAAAAAAAACGCATCTACATCTCGCAATGCAGGATCTCCTGGCACAAGGGAAAATGCCCAGTCTTGAGGGTCACCACGCAACAAAGAAATTATGATTTTTACTTGTTGAACGGGGTCACCAGAGAAGCGGGGTTTCAAAGCTAGAAACAGTTTACAATTATTTTTGAAATTCAAGAATCTAGATCTATCCCCAGAAAATAAATCAGGAATAGGAATTCTAGGCTCTAACATAGGATTCTGAACCACAAAATCTTGAATGTTTTGTACCTCTGCAGTGAGATGATCCACACAAGAGGATAGACCCTGAATGTCCATCTCTACACCTGTGTCCTGAACCACCCAAAGGTCTAGGGGAAAAGAAAGACAAAACACAGTGCAAAGAAAAAAAAAATGGTCTCAGAAGTCCTCTTATCCCTCTATTGAGATGCATTAATACTTTGGGCCAGCTGTACTGTTATGACCTGGTGGTTAGGAGCACCCGACCTGATAGTTAAACTCATACAGGACGAGCTCTGGGATGTGGGAGCTCTGCTGACCGCAAGCCCTAATCCTATCACACACACTAAAAATAGCCGTGGAGCGCTCCTGACGCTCCCTAGGCGCCTCGTCACAGCCTCAGAGCTAGCTAGCCCTAGAGATAGAAAATAAAGCCTACCTTGCCTCAGAGAAATTTCCCAAAGGAATAGGCAGCCCCCCACATATAATGACTGTGAGAAAAGATGAAAGTCACAAACGCAGAAATGAAATAGGTTTCAGCAAAGAGAGGCCAGACTTACTAAATAGACAGAGGATAGGAAAGGAATCTTTGCAGTCAGCACAAAAACCTACAAAAGACCACACAGAGTGTGCAAAAAAGACCTCTGCACCGACTCACAGTGCGGGGGGGGGGCACTCTCCATCCCAGAGCTTCCAGCTAGCAAGACAAAATCAGAATAACCAGCTGGACAAAGAAACAATGAGCAAAAATAACAATAAGGAACTTAGCTTCTGCAGGAGAAGACAGGTCACCAGGCAGATCCAGAAGCGAACTGAACCAATGCTAAAACATTGACAGCTGGCATGGAGTAACGATCTGAGTGGAGTTAAATAGAGAAGCCAACCAAAGGATAAACCACGTCACCTGTGTAAAGAACCTCAGAAGTAGCAGCTTCACTCATAGCCACCAGAGGGAGCCCATAGACAGAACTCGCCGAAGTACCATTCACGACCACAGGAGGGAGTTCGACAACAGAATTCACAACAGGTACCCGGTACCGAGTACCCCACTGCCCTGTGGGCGTGTCATAAGCACACTTAATTCTGCTCAATATTATACAATTAGTATTAAAAATAATCATAATTAATACGCTAATATTAATATTGAGCAGAATTAATTTTAGCCTATTGGTGCGTTCTCTATAACAGTCATGGTGTCTCATGTGGGCCCTTTGGAAAATTTTTCTGACATCCACGTTCTATTATGTATATCAATATGTTATGTAAAGTGCTGTATAAAAGGGAAAAAAATTGTGTTTTGCACATAGCAGGCCACTCTCTTTGTCTTTTTGCATCTACAAATGTGTACAACAGCACCTGTGTATTACTCACATGACTTATCACATGATCTATCAAAGGGGATCATTTGACATGTCATGTGATACATAAGGTACCTGGTGGGGCAGGCCTTCTAAACTGCCCCTGGCCCTGGCTACTGTTAATCGATCCCTGTGAACAGGTAATCATCAGGTGCCTGCAGCAAGAAGAATATTATCACGAGATTGACAGCAAGGGTACCAGTCTGTCCAAGAGCAGCACACTGCTTAAATTGAATTCAGTGATCTACCATCACAAATTGCTAAGAGTGTGTGATCATATAGAGAAATTTGATCAATGCGATAAGGATCAAAATCCTTTCATCATTCCGAGTAGGCACTACATAGTTACTCTGTTTGTCCATCACTATCATGAATGAGTGCAGCACCAAGGAAGACAGACTACTAAAGGTCCCATCAGGTCAGCTGGTTTATGGATTGTGGGAATGATGAGATATGTCTCACCAGAGCTCTAGAAACTCCTTAAGTGTCAAATGTTAACATCAACATTCACAGATGGCGAATCCACATCGGCTAATAACAGACCAGTCACTCACATACATCAATGCAGATGTTTTTGGCAATTGCTGAACATCGGTGCTAATATGTTGCTTATGTTTGCTATCTCTTATGACAGAAAGGTGAATTGTTTATACTGTATATGACTCTTTTTATGTTTTAGTATTAGACAGCAGGAAAGTCAAATGAGAAATAGATAATAATGTGAACTTCTCACCGTGTAGCTTGATTTACTGATACATTTGAGATTTCCAGCTATGTATGGAATATCACATTAAGATTGTGACCTTATCTGTATGTGACAGATTGAACTACACAAGAGGAGTCTAGTTCATCCATAATATCAAGTAGCTCTTTTCCCAAATGTGAGGGGTAATCATCTTTCCAGATAGATAAGTATCTAATACCTAACACCTATAAAACAAAAATTTTTATATATATATTTTTATATATTATATTTTACAAAATTCTTCATAATAAGCTGAAGCTTCCTATAATACAGAAATCACTGTTTAGTGGAAATGATTGATTCTTTTGAAATTTGTGCAAATTTTTAAATAATCCTTTATGTGCTGTGAATACATTTACAGCAATTTACAGGTGTTCCAATTGCTTTGAAAAAAGTGTATAAATATGTGAGGTCTCAGGACTGTATCCAAACACCTTTCAATCTCAGCCTTAGCAATGACAAAGCCACCTCATCATAGAATTGGGTGGTAACCATATAATAACCAACAGTCTATTTAAAAACACAGTGTACTGATAGATTTTTCATGTTATTTAAAATAAAAAAAAATGTTTAACTATGATCCATTAGTCATTTGTGATCAGTTAGACTCAAACCGTTTGTGATGATTTCAGAGGTGACATCATCCTGCTGTGACTGATTCAAGTGACATGCCATATATTCTGTTATGGAAAAATTAAAATCCATTAGGACTCTCCAGAGAAAAAGATCTGACAATTCAAACTCCTTTTGAAGCAACAATCCCTATGCATTTGACCCCCTCCTTTTGGAAACCGGTAATTAAGGAAAATCCTAAAGGCTAAGGCCGGCGTCACACTAGGCGTAAGTAAATACGGTCCGTTTTTTACGGCCATAATACTCTGTTCCGTATTCAATGCGAGGATGCAATTTTTATGCACAAATTTATCCGTGTGTCATCCGTATGGCATCCGTATGGCTTCCGTACGTTGATTTTTTTCTCGCAGGCTTGCAAAATGGACATATCATGGGTCCATCGGCTCAAATATTCTTAAAAACATATATACAGCATATATATATATATATATATATATATATATACCAAAAAGAAAAGAAGGCAGCACTCCAATTCTTGAAAAGGTGAAAAACTGTGAAGTTTATTTAGACCCACATCTCTGTGCACAGAGATGTGGGTCCAAATAAACTTCACAGTTTTTCACCTTTTCAAGAATTGGAGTGCTGCCTTCTTTTCTTTTTGGCATATTATTTGGGTGGGTGAGTGGACCGTCTTACCCAGGAGGCTTGACACCCACCGGTGAGCATTGTGCTGTTACCATTTTTATATCTATATATATATATAGATATATCTATATATATCTATATATATCTATATATATATATATATATATATATATACTAGATTGTGGCCCGATTCTAGCGCATCGGGTATTCTAGAATATGCATGTCCCCGTAGTATATGGACAATGATGATTCCAGAATTCGCGGCACACTGTGGCCGTCGCTGATTGGTCTAGGCAACCTTTATGACATCATCGTCGCCATGGCAACCATTATGACATCTACGTCGATACTGTGCCCGTCGCTGAATCAGAAACGTGAGATGTCTACGTCCTTTATGACATCATCGTCGCTGTGCCCGTTGCTGATTGGTCGAGGCCGCCAGGCCTCGACCAATCAGAGACGCGCGATTTCTACGTCGATGCTGTGCCGGTCTCTGATTGGTCGAGGCCTGGCGGCCTCGACCAATCAGAGAGCCGGGATTTCCAGGACAGACAGACAGACAGACAGACAGACGGAAAAACCCTTAGGCAATTATATATATAGATATATATATATATATGTATATGTCAGTGAGACACATATATATATCTATCTATATATATATAGATATATATATTTATATTTAATTCAGCGCTAGATAGCAGAAAAGCTGGTATTTCAATTGCGGCTTTTCCTATCTCCTTCACAAACCCGACAGAATATGAAACATGGTTTACATAGAGTAAACCAACTCATATCCCTTCTTTTATTACATATTCCTCTTTAGTAATGGAAGAAGTGTCTTTTTGTCAAATTTGGGGTCTCTAGCTATTAAATTAAAGGGTTAAATCCAGGAAAAAATTGGCGTGGGCTCCTGCGCAATTTTCTCCGCCAGAGTGGGAAAGCCAGCGACTGAGGGCAGATATTAATAGCCAAGAGAGAGACCATGTATATAGGACCCCCCCGGCTAAAAACATCTGCCCCCAGCCACCCCAGAAAAGGCACATCTGTAAGATGCGCCCATTCCGGCAATTAGCCTCTCTCTTCCCACTCCCCTGTAGCAGTGGGATATGGGATAATGAAGGGTTAATGTCACCTTGCTATTGTAAGGTGACATTAAGCCAGGTTAATAATGGAGAGGCGTCAATTATGACACCTATCCATTATTAATCCAATAGTACAAAATAGTAACATAGTAACATAGTTATTAGGGTTGAAGGAAGACTTTATGTCCATCTAGTTCAACCCATAGCTTAACCTAACATGCCCTAACATGTTGATCCAGAGGAAGGCAAAAAAAACCCATGTGGCAAATAGTAAGCTCCACTTTGGGGAAAAATTCCTTCCCGACTCCACATACGGCAATCTGAGTAGGTCCCTGGATCAACGCCCTATCAAGGAATCTAGTATATATACTCTGCAACATTATACTTTTCAAGAAAGGTATCCAATCCCCTCTTAAATTTAACTAATGAATCACTCATTACATCATACGGCAGAGAGTTCCATAGTCTCACTGCTCTTACAGTAAAGAATCTGCATGTGTTATTATGTCTAAACCTTCTTTCCTTCAGACTTAGAGGATACCCCCTTGTCCCTGTCTCAGGTCTATGATTAAAAAGATCATCATAAAGGTCTTTGTTCTGTCCCCTCATATACATTAAATCATTACATCATACATTAAAATAAGATCACTGCTCAGTCTTCATTTTTCCAAACTTAATAGCCCCAAGTGTAATAACCTACCTTGGTATTGCAGACCCCCCAGTCCTCTAATAACCTTGGTCACTCTTCTCTGCACCCGCTCCAGTTCAGCTATGTCTTTCTTATACACTGGAGACCAGAACTGTGCACAGTATTCTAATTGTGGTCGAATACCTTGTATAGAGGTAAAATTATGTTCTCCTCATGTGCATCTATGCCTCTTTTAATGCATCTCATTATTTTATTTGCCTTTGTAGCAGCTGCCTGACACTAGCCACTGAACATGAGTTTGTCATCCACCCATACACCCAGGTCTTTTTCATTGACGGTTTTCCCCAGAATTTTAGAATTAAGCACATAGTTATACATCTTATTACTTCTACCCAAATGCATGACCTTACATTTATCCCCATTAAAGCTCATTTGCCATTTTTCAGCCCAAGCTTCTAGTTTACATAAATCATCCTGTAATATAAAATTGTCCTCCTATGTATGGATTACCCTGCAGAGTTTAGTGTCATCTGCAAATATTGAAATTCTGCTCTGAATGCCCCCTACAGGGTCATTAATAAATATGTTAAAAAGAAGAGGGCTGTTGTGAATTCTGTGGCCAAGCTCCCTCCTGTGGTCGTGAGTGGTACTTCGGCTGGTTCTGTCTATGAGCTTCCTTTGGTGGATGAGAGTGGTACTGCGGCTTCTGAGTTTCCTTCCTCAGGTGATGAGGTTAAGTCGTTAGGTACTGCTCTATTTAACTCCACCTAGTGCTTTGATCCTGGCCTCCAGTCAATGTTCTAGTATTGGTCTTGCTTTCTCCTGGATCGTTCCTGTGGCCTGTCTATCCTGCATAAGCTAAGTTTTGCTTGTGTTATTTTTGTTTGCTATTTATTCTGTCCAGCTTGCTATATTGGTTTTTCTTGCTTGCTGGAAGCTCTGGGACGCAGAGGGAGCACCTCCGTACTGTTAGTCGGTGCGGAGGGTCTTTTTGCCCCTCTGCGTGGTTGTTTGTAGGGTTTTGTGTTGACCGCAAAGCAATCTTTCCTATCTTCGGTCTGTTCAGTAAGTTGGGCCTCACTTTGCTAAATCTATTTCATCTCTGCGTTTGTATTTTCATCTCAACTCACAGTCATTATATGTGGGGGGCTGCCTTTTCCTTTGGGGTATTTCTCTGAGGCAAGCTAGGCTTATTTTTCTTTCTTAGGGCTAGTTTCTCAGGCTGTGCTCGAGGCGCATAGGACTGGTCAGGAGCGCTCTACGGCTACCTCTAGTGTGGTTGGATAGGATTAGGGATTGCGGTCAGCAGAGTTCCCACGTCTCAGAGCTCGTCCTATGTTTTTGGTAATTGTCAGGTCACTTTGTGTGCTCTGAACTTCAAGGTCCATTGTGGTTCTGAATTACCTGTTCATAACAGAGGGCCCAATACTGACCCCTGTGATACCCCACTGCAAACCGCGATCCATTCTGAGTGTGCTCCATTAATAACCACCCTTTGTTTCCTATCCCTGAGCCAGCTCTTAACCCATTTACACATATTTTCCCCTTTCCCCATTATGCTCATTTTATGTATCAGCTTTTTGTGTGGCACCGTATCAAAAGCTTTTGAAAAGTCCATATACACTGCGTCCACTGGGTTCCCTTGGTCCAGTCCGGAACTTACCCCTTCATAGAAGCTAATCAGATTAGTCTGACATGAGTGATCCCCTAGTAAACCCGTGCTGATACTTGGTCATGAGGTTATTCCTCTTCAGATACTCCAGTATAGCATCCCTTACAATGCCCTCCAGGATTTTACCCACAGTAAAAGTTAAGCTTGCTTGCCCATAATTACCGAATTCAGTTTTTGTCCCCTTTTTGAATATTGGCACCACATTTGCTATACGCCAGTCCTGTGGTACAGACCCTGTTATTATGGAGTCTTTAAAGATTAAAAATAATGGTCTATCAATGACTGTACTTAATTCCTGCAGTACTCGGGGGTGTATCCCATCCGGGCCCGGAAATTTTTCAATTTTAGTGATTTTTAGACACCGCCGCACTTCCTGCTGGGTTAAGCAGGTGACATTTAATTGGGAATTTTTATCACTAGTCATTTTGTCTGCCATGGGATTTTCTTGTGTAAATACTGATGAAAAAAATTCATTTAGCATATTGGCTTTTACCTCATCCTCATCCACCATTTCACCCAGACTATTTTTAAAGGGGCCAACACTATCACTTATTAGTTTCTTACTATTTACGTAGTTAAAGAATATTTTGGGATTAATTTTACTCTCTCTGGCAATGAGTCTCTCTGTCTCAATCTTTGCTGCCTCGATTTGCTTTTTACAGAATTTATTTAGTTTTTGTATTTATTTAATGCCTCATCACTACCTACTTGCTTTAACTCACTAAATGCTTTCTTTTTGTCACTTATTGCGCCCCTTACAGCTCTATTTAGCCATATTGGTTTCCTCCTTTTTCTAGTATGTTTATTCCCATACGGTATATACTGTGCACAGGTCCTATCTAGGATGCTAATAAATGTCTCCCACTTTCTTTGTGTATTTTTATGTCTCAGGATATCGTCCCAGTTAATTGCACCAAGATCCTCTCTCATCTGTTGGAAATTTTCCAGTTTAGTGTCCTTGTAATCCCTCTACTACACATTTTATGAAAGGATACATGAAAACTTATTATTTTGTGATCACTATTTCCCAAGTGACCCCCCAACTCTTACATTTGATATGCGGTCTGGCCTGTTGGTTAATATTAGGTCTAGCAGTGCCCCCCTTCTTGTTGGGTCCTGAACAAGTTGTGAAAGGTAATTGTCTCTCAAAGTTGTCAAAAACCGATTACCTTTGCTGGAACTGCAGGTTTCTGTTCCCCGATCTATTTCAGGGTAGTTGAAGTCCCCCATAATAATGACTTCCCATTGAGTCGCAGCTTCATCTATTTGCTTTACGAGGATATTCTCCATTGCTTCCATTATTTTTGGAGAATTATAACAAACCCCTATCAGTGATTTATTATTTTTCCCCCTCCCCTTATCTCCACCCACAGGGACTCAACATTTTCATTAAATTCACCTATATTTTCACGCCGGATGGGTTTTAAGGACAATTTTACATATAGACACACCTCTCCTCCTCGCCTATCCATTCAGTCACTTCTGAACAGACTATAACCCTGCAAGTTAACAGCCCAGTCATGACTTTCATCTATCCACGTTTCAGATATCCCCACCATGTCATAATTATGCTCCAACAACATTAATTCTAATTTGTCCATTTTGTTGGCAAGGCTTCTGGCATTAGTATACATGCACTTGATGTTCCTGTCTGTACCTCTATTATTTCTTAAATTATTAACTGTTCTAACCCCACCCCCCATGCCACCTCCACCCCCATCTTCCTTATTTGTGCCCAGGTCTCTATCTGCACTATCTTCCCCTCCTATAAAATGAATACCCTCCCCCCAATCCCTAGTTTAAACACTCCTCCAATCTTCTAGCCATTTTATCCCCCAACACAGCTGCACACTCCCCAAATGGTTAATAAAACACACACACATTATTAAAAAGTATTTTAATGAAATAAAGACACAGGGTGTTTAAAGATTTTATTATACTCTTAATCCACCTGAAGACCCTTGTCACCTGAAACAAAGTTAAAAAAAAACAACATACCTTCCATCGTTACAGTCTTGTCCCACGCTGTAAATCCATCTGAAGGGGTTAAATCATTTTACACCCAGGAGCCCTGCTAATGCAGCTGTGCTCCTGACTGTAAAACTTGGAGAATGAATGGAATGCAGGGGAATGTACTGTAGTTACCTCGAGTCGCGGTGATGCGCCCTCTGCTGGATGAACCAATATGAACTCGAGCATGGGAAAATATTCTGAAAAGTTCCCAGGTTTGCACATATTCCTGAATATGCTAGAGTGATGACGGTAAGGATGGCACATTGTGCTTGTAGTGGGGATCAAGCAGGGTAGCTACCAAGTAATCAGCACTTGAAACAATCAGGGCAACTTGGCAGTAATGGCACATGCACAGCAGCATGTATTGCCTCAAGTGTGCCAAGCTGCCTAGAGGAAACAACAAGCTGTTTTTGATGCAAGGTGTATTGTCTGGGTCTTTTGTATCCTATTCATCCACCCAGCCACGTGCTGCTCATGAGCTGCTTTGAGTTACAGCCTGCTCTGAACATGTTTGTTCTTTATCCTCTTCCTCCTACTCATCCTGTAAAATTATCCACTGGCTATGCATTTGTGTACTTGGCTGCTGTTAGTACAGGAACCCATCCTCCAAGACATGTTTGGACGCCTGGCCTGATTATGATGGGAATGGTCCTTGTTCATTCTCCTCTTCCTCCTGTGCCACTACCTCATCCATAAGTGCCTGAAGCTTTGTTTTCCTAGGACGTCTAGAAGTGGGATAGTAACACTGATGATGGTGTCATCAGTGCTGCTATGTTCATGGAGTACTCGAAGCAGCATGACACATAGGTCCCACATTGAGGCCCAATCATTGGTCTTAAAGTGGTGTTGTTCCACAGAGTGACTCACCCATGCCTGCTGCAGGTCAAACTCCAGTATCACCTGCTGCTGTTTGCATAGTGTCCCCAACAAGTGCAAGGTGAGTTCCACCTTGTGGATACATCACGTATTAGGTTGTGAAGCTACAATGCAGACATCCGACCAGCATCAGGGTGAGAACGCCGAAAACACACACAGATAGCCTACTCTTCCAACAGCAGCTCTGACATCAATTATTTTTAAGCAAGCTCTGTTCCACCATATTCATCACATATGCCAGGCAAGGGATATATGTAAAGCCAGCTAGGCCAAGAGCTGCTGCAAGATTTCACCTGTTATCGTAATCCACCAGGCTGAGATTAAGGTTTATGGGCTCCAACCACACATTTGTTTGTTCTTTGATACCCATCCACAGCTCTTGCACTGTGTGTGGGATTCTTCCCAAACACAGATGAGATTCAGAACAGCCTGCTGTATTTTACCCTTAGCTGTGCTGAAGATGGTGGTTCAGGAGAGGAGGCATTGGAGGAAGGGGAGCAGGTGGAGAAGGAAACATGGACAGAGAAATATTTTTAAAAAATCCAGCAATCCTCTGTGGTGGTAGTATGTGCACCAAAATGCTTCATGCCTCACACTTGTTTGCAAGGCAATTATCCTGCTCTTACCACCATGTAGCTGCTTTTACAGTCCCCTGGACTTTACTTTTACCATTTTACAGCCATTTTAAAACACCATGAAGCATAGTGTGGCTTAACTATTGTGGGGCCATGGAATGTCTAATTAGTTAAATGCTTCTGTCGCTACTGACAGTGGCATGTAAGTGGTAGTACTGCTAGGATTGTAGCATGTTTTGGTCCCCATAATTGCAGCATGCACAGGGCTAGGGTTTACAGTAGTAATACTGCCACTGATCTTGCAGAGATCAGTACTAGTGATTGGCGAGCACTAAAATGCTCGGGTGCTCCTTGCTCGGGTCGAGCAAATTGGAATACTTGTGTACTCGACCCAAGCAACGAGCCCAATGTACAGTAAGTCTGTGGGAAACCCGAGCATTTTTACCGCAAATCCCCCTGGGGGTCCTTTTAAGGTCTAAAAACGTCTGAAAATGATGGAAACACTGCTGAAATGACATGGAAACATCATAAGGAACTAACTCCTAGGTCACCGCTGTAAACAATGTTGTAAGAGTTTCACACCATTTTTACAGGTGCACCAAAAAACATACAAAAAAGAAACCAAAATGGATTTTGCTGGGAAATATGTTAAGGTACATCCTTTCCAGGGTAATAACTTGTATATAAGGCAAAATAAATAACCCCAGACCGAAATGTTCCTCCACCACTTGGGCTATGTTCACACACAGCATTTTTGATGCGTTTTTCAACTATAACATTGCTTTCAACGAATGCAAATGCATTCACTGGGAAATGTCATTGTAATATTTGACAACACTAGCTGGCCACGTGGTGTGTGACACATAGGGAGACACATCTTGTTTCATTTATGAAGGATGGACTCTTAAAGTCACAAAACCTATTTTTGAGGGGCATCAGGCAGCATTAAAATCCTAAAAGGGCCATTATAAAACAGTGGGTCTCCTATGCTGTTATTGCCTATGCAGTGAGTGGCGGGCTGACAAGAATTACGATGCACCCCAATACCCCTTTCATGAGAGGTACAGGAGGGCTTCCTGAAAAAATGTTGCATTGAATGCAAGGCCTGCCCTGCTACCAAGTCATATGTGCCCCAATAAGCCTTTGACCCCAGGTACTGGATGGCCACAGGAAAACCCACTATACATTATTCATTTTGAACTACTGTTTTCTTATGCATTGACTGTAAGGCCTGCCCTGCTACCAAGTCATATGAACCACAAGAAGCCTTTGAACCCAGGTACTGGATGGCCACAGGAAAACCCACTTCGCATTTTCTGTTGGTCCTGCCATATAGTTTCCTTATGCATTAAATGCAAGGGCCGCGTTGACCCAAATTTGCATGCACCCAAATCCCCCCTTTGAAGAAGCATGGAGGAGGGCCTCATAAAAAAAACTGTCCCATTACAAAGGAGCTGGTCTCCTAGACTCGTAATGCTCACACACTAAGTGTATGGGCAGACAAACATTTCCTCTTGAGGGGGTACATTTTTTAAAAATTGGTTATGGGGATCACCCAAAAAATAGACTGGCTGTAGCAGCATGAACACGGTGATCTAGTGGTGGTGGATGATGAGACGTGGAGGAAGGCATCATTAAAAAATAGCCCAATTTAAAGGAGCGGGTCTCCTAGACTTGTAATGCCCATTCACTAAGTGCATGGGCTGACAAACAATTCCACAGGGGGGTACTTTTTAAAAATTTTTTATGAGAATCATAGACACCCTTACCCAAAAATAGACTGGCTGTAGCAGCATAGAACACGTTCACCCTGGTGTTCTAGTGGCAGTGGATGATGAGTAGTGGAGGAAGGCCTCATTAAAAATAGGCCCAATTTAAAGGAGCTGGTCTCCTAGACTTGGAATGCCCATGCACTAAGTTTATGGGCTGACACACATTTCCCCATGGGGGGTAATTTTTTTTATTTTTTTTTATGGGGATCATAGACGCTCTCGACAAAAAATAGACTGGATGTAGCAGTATAGAACACGTTAACCTTGGTAATATTGTGGTGTTGGATGATGAGACGTGGAGGAAGGCATCATTAAAAAATAGCCCCAATTTAAGAGGGGATCTCCTAGACTTATATTGCCCATACACTAAGTGTATGGGCTGACAAACATTTTCCCATGGGGGTAAATTTAAAAAAAAAACTTTTATGGGGATCATAGACACCCTTGCCCAAAAATAGACTGGCTGTAGTTGCATAGAACACATTCACCCTGGTGATCTAGTGACGGTGGATGATGAGACGTGGAGGAATGCCTCATTAAAAAATAGATCAAATTTAATGAAGCGGGTCTCCTAGACTCGTAATGCCAATACACTAAGTGCATGGGCTGACAAACATTTCCTTGGGGGGCTACAATTTTTAATTTTTTTTATAGTGATCATAGACACTCTTGCCAAAAATAGACTGGCTGTAGTTGCATAGAACACGTTCACCCTGGTTATCTAGTGGCGGTGGATGATGAGAGGTGGAGCAATCCCTCATTAAAAAATAGGCCCAATTTAAAGGAACTGGTCACCTAGACGTGTAATGCCCATACACTAAGTGTATTGGCTGAAAAACATTTCCCCATGAAAGGGTACATTTAAAAAAAATTTTTTATGTGGATCATAGACACCATTGCCAAAAAATAGACTGGTTGCAGCAGCACAGAACACGTTAACCCTGGTGATTAGTGTCGGTGAATGATGAGATGTGGAGGAAGGCCTCATTAAAAAATAGGCCCAATTTCCCAATTTAAAGGAGTGAGTCTCCTAGATTTGTAATCCCCAAACACTAGGTGTATGGGCTCACAAATATTTCCCCATTTTGGGGTACATTTTTTACATTTTTTATAGGGATCATAGACACCCTTGCCAAAAAATAGACTGACTGTAGCAGCATAGAACACGTTCACCCTGGTGATCTAGTGGTGGTTGATGATGAGACATGAAGTAAGACCTCATTTAAAAATAGGCCCAATTTAAAGGAGCGGGTCTCCTAGACTCGTAATGCCTATACACGAAGTGCATGGGCTGAGAAACATTTCCCCCTGGGGGAGCAAAATTTTTTTTGGTTTCAAATTAGTAACGGACATCATAAAAACACCCTTGCAAAATAATTGAGTGACTTTTGCATCACAGAATACGTTTACCCTGGTGTTATAGTGGTTGTGGATGATGAGGATGAGTATATGGAGGAGGATAACACCAAATAGGCAAAATCAGTAAGCGTATACCCATGTGCGGTTGTGAAGAGGTGCATGAGAATACACCTCCCCAAAAAAGACAATGTATTTGAGGTTATGTTTCGCTGTTTTCATTCGGTGGTATACAGAAGTCTTGCTCAATCCAGCCCTTGTTCAGTTTTCTAAGAGTCAGCCTGTCAGCATTTTCAATTGACTGGCGGATGCGCTTATCAGTTATAATTCTGCCAGCGGCACTAAAAACCCGCTCTGACAGGACACTAACAGCAGGGCAGTCCTGGACCTCCAAGGTGTAGAGAGCCAGTTCATGCCCCGTGTCCAGCTGTGATACCTAATAATTAAAAGGCACAGAGGAATCACGGAGGATGTTTGTATGATCAGCAAGTTACTCCCTCAGTATCTTCCCAAACATTGCACTTCTTGTGACAGCACCCCTTGCCTCTGTACTGGCACGATGGGAGGGTCTGAGAAAACTGTCCCAGAACTTTGCCATTGTTATCCTTCCATGACTGGATTGTTCTTCTCTCTCTCACCTGTACTCAATGGTTGTTCAACCAACTCTGACATCTGCTGCCAGCGTTCTCAGATGGGAATCTTTTTAGTAATTCTGCTACAAGGGCCCTGTGGTACTGCACCATCTTAGTACACCTGGCTGCCTCTGTAAGAAGAGATTGAAACTTCTCCATGTAGCGTGGGTCTAGAAGTGTCACCAACCAGTAATGACTGTCACTGAAAATTTAAATAATGCGAGGTTCACGTGAAACGCAGCGCAACATAAAGTCAGCCATGCGTGCCTGACTGCAAACAGGCAAAACTTCAATGTCCTCACCAACAGGACGACTGACCATGCTGTCCTCCTCCTCCTCCCTGTCCTCAGGTCATCCACACTGAACAGACGGTATAGCAGCTGTGCTTTTAGTACTGTCTATAGCAGATGAAAACCGTGGACTGGGATTAGCTTGTATGCAAAACAGTGGAAGAAGCAGTGGTGTCACCAGCAGACAGTGTTCCTGGAGCCTGAGGTTCAGCCCACAAAGTCAAGTGCTTTGCTGCCATGTGCCTTATCATGCTGTTGGTGGTCAGGCCAGTTGTTTTGCTACCCCTGCTGATGGCAGGTGGTGCAAATGGCCTGTTTGGGGTTATCAGCAGAGTCTTTAAAAAATAACAAGACTCAAGAAGATCTAACAGCTGGAATGGCAACTTCCATCATGTTGGTGTTACAGGGAATGGATGCATGCCTTCTGCGGCCACCACACTGCTTCTTCTGGCCTGTTGGGGTGCTATGCCTCCTTCCCCATTTTTGCTGCTATCCTCGCTCTGCATGTCCTACTGCCAGGTTGGGTCAGTTACTATATCATCCACCACCTCGTCTTCCACATCCACACGCTGCTCCTCATGACTTTCTGGCAATTGTGTCTCATCATCATCCACCTCTTGTGACACTTTTCCACCATAGCCTTCATGTCACCATTGTAACGAATGGAAATGGAGGCACAGATGTAGAAGTTCACAATCTTATTTATTGAGGTTAGATGTGGAACCACTAGACCATGGTACGGGGTGCTCCGAAGGGGGTGTTGCTGCGTGAGCCCCAAACACCCATAGTAAGTCCCCTCGAACAGGGACAGAGTGGAATGTCTGGAGGACATAGGTGCTACCTCCAGTTAGACCTGTACTTGTGGCAGCTGTCCCAGTGGAACAGACAGAACAGCAGGGTTGGCGGATACTGCAGAGCTGGCCGGAAGGTACCAGGTGCTTGAATAGTGGCTGGTACCGGGAGTATTGGCAAAGCCCGGAAGAGTAGCTGGCAGACTGGTGGGACTAGATGGGTCCTGCGTAGACAGTGTGGTTGCAGTCCAGATTAACCAGGTAACAGGTTGCAGAGGCTCTGTGGAGTCAGACAGTGTAAGCAGAGTACTAGACAGACATCTCAGAAACAGAGACGCATTTTAATAGGAACCGGAAGTAAGCAACAGAGGATATTTGTTGCTCCGGCGCCCTCCCTAAGGTGGAGGAGCTAGAAATAGCAACCAGCCATACGCTGTTGGTTTGAGTCAACTTTTGGAAAGTGCACACTGTCTCTTTAAGAGACTGGGAGCGAGCGCTCGTGTGACCTAAGAACCCTGCCTGGGAACCTGCTGGCTGCACGCCAGCAAGCAGGAGAGAAAGGAGGGACAGGAGCAGGATTAAGACAGCGTGGAGCCGGCACAGAGCGGAAGTCCCGACGGGGACTACTAGGAGGTACAGGAAATGGACTGGGTGTACCAATATCCCCCTCTTTATGCCCCCTCTTTTTCAAGCTTGCATAGAATTTTTTTAGAAGAAGAGTAGCTCGGATGTTCTCTCTAGGCTCCCATGACCTTTTCTCAGGACCGAAGCCACTCCAATCCACCAAAACATAGGTCTTACCCCTTATCCTTTTAGTGGCCAAGATATTCTCTACCTCAAAAACATTCTCTTCACTGACCGGATCTGGAGTGGAACCAGGGTCTTTAAAGAAAGAACTCAAAAATACAGGTTTGAGGAGGGAAACATGGAAAGAATTAGGCACAGGTAAAGAAGCTGACAATTTCAATTTGTACGAGACAGCGTTAATCTGTTTCAGGACTTTAAATGGACCGATGAAATGGGGACCCAGTTTGTAAGAGGGCATCTTCAGACAGATATACTTGGAGGAGAGCCATACCTTATCGCCAGGCCAAAAGGAAGGAGCGTCCAGACGTCTTTTGTCTGCATGCTTCTTCATATGTAGAGAAGCTTTCTCCAAGGCAACCTTGGTGTCACTCCATACTTTCGAGAAATCTTCAGTACAGGTATCAGCTGCAGGAACACCAGAAGACCCAGAGATGGGAAGCGGAATCCTGGGTTGGAGTCCAAACACAATCTGAAAGGGAGATTTACCAGAGGACTCACTTACTTGATTATTGTATGAGAATTCTGCCCAAGGTAGCAACTTGATCCAGTCATCATGATGCACGTTGACGAAGTGACGCAAGAATCCTGTCAGAATCTGATTTGTCCTCCCTACTTGCCCATTGGATTGAGGGTGATATGCGGAAGAGAAATCCAGCTCTACTTGTACAGATTTACAAAGTGCTCTCCAGAACTTGGAGGTGAACTGGCCACCCCTGTCGGACACAATGTGGAGAGGAAATCTTCCATGAAGACAGAAGACATGTTGTATTAAATGGTCAACAAGCTCTGAAGCAGACGGGAGACTAGGTAATGGAACAAAATGAGCCATCTTAGAAAAACGATCCACCACGACCCAGATGGCCGAGCAGCCGGATGAGACGGGAAGATCAGTAATGAAGTCAATTGCAATATTCTGCCAGGGTAC
Organism: Ranitomeya imitator; assembly: GCF_032444005.1. Taxonomy (NCBI): domain Eukaryota; kingdom Metazoa; phylum Chordata; class Amphibia; order Anura; family Dendrobatidae; genus Ranitomeya; species Ranitomeya imitator. Next base: position 469,445,135 of record NC_091282.1, read on the forward strand.
AGAAGGAATAAACAGAGGTAAGAACTGCCCAGAGGGCAAATGCTTATCCGTCTTGTTACGAGCACACAAAGGACAGGCAGCAACATATTCTTGAACATCTTTGCCCATGGTAGGCCACTAGTAGTAACGAGAAATGAGTTGCAGAGTCTTCCTTTGTCCGGGATGACCGGCCAACTTAGAAGAATGGCCCGACCGAAGAACTTGTTTCCAATCAGAAGTAGAAACTAGGGTTTTTCCTGGAGGGAGTCGAGCAAAATTAACCGTGGCCACCGGCATCAATCTAAACGGTTCAATAATGTGGTGCGGTCCTTCCACAGAATCAGGATGTCTAACAAAGCATAAGTGGAAAGAATAAAACGTAACTTTTATTATAACTAAAGCCACACAAAAAAAATTAAACCAAACACCCAAGTGAATAAAAACACTGGGGCAGAGTCTCAGACAAATGGTATGGTGACCACAGAGACTAGTTATCCCCAGAAAGGACAAGATGATATCCTCCACAGCATATCGGAGATATCATGAAAACTAGATTATGACATGTGGGGCTGGAGTAGAATAACGTCAACAGCACTCAACGTCAGGCTAGTTACATGAACGAACAATAAAAAAACCATCAATAGTCGCATATAGACAGTGCCACTGATGGCTATAAATAATGTAAAAAGGAACAATCTCACCGGTTCCAAGATGAGGGCCCAGGAGCGCCGGATAGTTTCTGGTCAGAAGATAATCCGGAAAAGTAGCGGAGATGACAGTCCCTATGTCAGTCCCTATGGGGCTATCGATAGACTATCCCCAAAGCTCCTGCCCTTACAAGGGCAGTCCACAGCTACCCCTGTCCAAGCATGCCCTGCCCTCTCCCTGTATAGTCCGTCCCGATGCGTTTCATCCAAGCCAAATCTTCAGGGGACTTGCTTGTGCATGGAGATAGAGTGCCTGTATGCTAAAAAGGAGGGACAAAAAGTCCTGCCACCCTCAATGCTGTCTTGCAGAGAGTGAACACGGCGATGGGCTAGTGCTTATATAGCAAAAAGGGGAGGTGGAAAACATGTGTTAGTATGACCACTTCCCATAGGGAAATCATATGGCAGCTAGGGGTAACCATGACGACTGGGTAAACCATGTGGGAAAGCCACTGTATACTGTCATACATTGTGCCAAGAGCGCACATTACAAACCGCAATCATAGTGTGATCAAAATGCGGAATAAGTACCTAACAAGAGGCCAGACAGTACGACCTTGTGTTATATAAATGGAGGCCCCTACTATACTGTGCGCTTATAACCGCACTGTAAATTCAAAAGTGAGACGCCACCATACCCAATATGGCGCCGCTAGTACATCCTGTGAAACAGAACGCCCCAGAAGTTATGGTTACCGGGCAACCCACAGGACGCTGAGCGCAGGAATCAGCCAATGACATCGGCCATCCTCCATTGCATGCACGAGCGCCGGAAGTAGGCGTTACCGGGCAACGGGGAACGCCAGACACAACCTCTAGCGGCCGGCGTGCAACGGAAGTTGAAATGGCCGGGCGACACTTAGGGCACTAGGCGCCGCGATACCAGCCCACCCCCAAAGTGCACGCGCACCGGAAAGGACGATACCAGACAGCGGACGGTACCTCCTGTAACCGACGTGCGCGTGCACTGGTAGTAGGGGTTGCTAGGCAACAATCGGGGGCAGAGATAAGATATAGCGCTGGCGTACCCTAGTGCCTGTAGTGACCGGCGTGACCTCGTGCCGGAGGTTGTGATTACTAGGCAACAGACGGACGCTAGGCGCAGAAAAACAGTAAAGCGCTGGCGTGCCAGGTGACAGTGACCCAGTATCAAGGGCTGGCAACATTAAGTGCACTTTCAGCGGAAGTGGACGTTGCCAGGCGACAAAGTAATGATGGAGGGACCCTAAAAAAACCGCATAGGTGTACCGCGGTGCTAAAGATCACGCCACAGATCATTGTAATATGCCCCTATGTAAGAACATACAAAACGACGGGCAGCACCCGCATAAGACTACATACCCAGTGTACGATGACAGTGTCCCTAAAAAAACAGGGATGCAAATGGCGACGCCAAAGCTACATATTGTGTGCCCACATATCGGCAGGTAGCAAAAAACTGAAATTGTACGCCACGTGCCCAGGCGAAAATTCCCAAAGAGACGGGGGCGCCATACTAGACGCTGGCTGGAACGAACAAACCAAAGCACCTGTGCCAACAGTTAGAACAGCCCAGGAACTACTACCGCCGAGCTGTATACGCAGCCCACAATCAACATAAAGTGCTAAGAACAATGGAATAAACATCCAGAGAGATAGGCACCTCATAAACAAGCGGGTATGGTATACTGCAGCCCTGGATCTAGGAGCTACAACTAATATAATTGGACACAATAAAGCTATATGTTTAACCAGATTACAACGAAAACATGGAAAATAAAAGTAAAAAATGCCATATGAAGACCCATACCGAGCATGGGCTACGGTATATGATAAATAAATAAATAAATAAAGAATTGTTGATCATGAAAATCCCATGACATAATTGGGTGGAAGTAAATAGGACTTAGGCATACTAAGATAACACTGACTGTGTAACACCTAAAGAAGGACATAAAATCAAAGGCATAAAGGGGAAAATCAGATAAAGCAGCTATAATTGATTTGGTCATTCAGGTCTTATGGACTCACTGTGTTCAAATAAAAGATCCATTTGGCCTCACGTTACAACAACAGTTGATCCCAGTTACCTCTCCGTACTGGTTTCAAAACTTTTTCAATTGCCGTAAATTTCAAATGACTGGTCTGACCATTATGTACGGCATTAACATGCCTAGAGACAGAAGTGTCTCTCCCATGTTCCACATCACCAATGTGTTCCAGAACTCTTCTTTTGAACTCCCTAATGGTCTTTCCCACGTATTCAATACCACAGGAGCAAGAAATCTTTTAGACTACCCCCTTAGTACTACAGTTCATGAACTGGTGTATTTTGTAGCTTTTTCCTGTGACATTACTCACAAAATGGGTACCTGTGTCGATGTACTGGCAGGCTACCCAGTGACCGCATTTATAACAGCCCGTTACATTGCTTTTTAGCCAACTCTCATTGGCAGGGTTAACAAAATGACTGTGAACCAGTCTATCGTTAAGCGAGCGTGCCTTTCTATAGGTGATGGCGGGGGTGTCACCAAGATAGTTGGAGATATCAGAGTCCATTTGTAAAATGGACCAATGTTTTTTGATAATCTCCCTTACATGTGTAGCCCCGTTATCAAAAGTAGTGATAAAGAGTACTGCATCATTGTCCTGCGTCTTATTTGTGGGATTCAAAAGTGCCGTTCTGTCTCTACTCCTCGCTTCATGGTAAGCCTTTTTCAAGATAGTGGGTGGGTACCCTCTATCTAAGAAATTATTCCTCAGTTCCCTTGCATGAGCCTCAAAGTTTGTATCATCCGAGCAGTTTCTCCGGACCCTAAGGTATTGACCCTTAGGGATCCCCTTTTAAGATGGACTGGATGATGACTGTTCCAGTGGAGAAGCGCATTTGTGGCTGTAGGTTTCTTGTAATTGGACGTCTCCAAATTACCATTGGCCCCCTTGGTAATCAAGATGTCCAAAAAGGGTAGAGAAGAGGGCTCGATTACCGACGTGAAAAACAATCCAACATCATTGTGATTAAGTCTGTTTACAAAGGCCTCAAAATCATTGGTGGAACCAGTCCAAATCAAAAAAACGTCATCTATGTATCGTGTCCAAATTTCAGGGACACGATACATAGAGAAAGGACCCCCAGGTTCCTCACTCCAGACCACAGTCTCCTCCCACCAGCCGAGGAAAAGATTGGCCTAGGTAGGGGCACAGGGGCTCCCCATTGCCGTCCCCCTCAGCTGGTGGTAGATCCTGCGGTTGAACGTGAAAACATTGTGTGTTAAACAAAACCTAAGGAGTCTTAAAATGAAGTGGTTGTTTTCCTGAAATTGGCACCCTCTTGTTTGAAGGAAGAAATTTACAGCCTCTAGACCCTTTTCATGAGGGATGGAGGAGTAGAGGGCTTCCACATCTATACTTGCCAAGAAAGCATCTGGCTCGATGGTGAGGCCCTCTAGACGACGGAGGAGATCTGGAGTATCCTTAACAAAGGATTGTAATGCAGACAAAAAAGGACACAATACGCGGTCCAAGTAAATGCCCGCGTTTTGACACAAACTGCCTACCCCAGACACAATGGGCCTACCTTTCAAAGGGTTAAGGCCTTTGTGTACCTTGGGGAGGCAGTAAAAAGTAGCCATAACAGGATGGCATGGTAGAATAAAGTCAAACTCGGTCTTACTTATGACACCACTCTCTAAACCATCCTGTAGGATGAGACGGAGTTCTTCCCGATATGTGCTACTAGGGTCATTTTGAAGGATCTCATAGGAACTTCTGTCCAGAAGAATACGTTCACACATTTGCTGGTAATGAGTTGTATCTAGGATGACTATATTGCCACCCTTATCTGTGGGCTTAATGGCAACAGAGTCATCACGTTCGAGATGATTGATTGCTTCCATCTCACTCTTAGAGCAGTTAAATCTGCACGGTATTCGTGATTGAGACAGGGTTACCAAGTCTGATGTTACGAGATTAGAGAAAATGTCAATAGCTGAAATGTCACCAGTTGGAGGGGGCATTCTATGGCTTTTCTCCTTTAGATGTGTAAAGGGGCCTTGGCCTTGTAAATTGGGGTCGCTTTCACCAATACTGTGTAACAGTCTTACGTCAGCAAGCATATCTATTGGAATACTGAGTTCAGATCAGGTACGAGATTCCTGTTTATGGAAATGTTTTTTCCATCTCACTTTACGTAAGAAGAGATTCAGATCCTTGACCGCTCTAAACAAATCAAAGTCACTGTTAGGGACAAAAGAGAGACCTTTCTTTAGAACAGACACTTCGTCAGCATCAATATATCTAGCTGAGAGATTGATGATCTGAATATTTTTGTCGGTAACCTTCATAAGCACTAGCCCATCGCCGTGTTCACTCTCTGCAAGACAGCATTGAGGGTGGCAGGACTTTGTGTCCCTCCTTTTTAGCATACAGGCACTCTATCTCCATGCACAAGCAAGTCACCTGAAGATTTGGCTTGGATGAAACACGTCGGGACGGACTATACAGGGAGAGTGCAGGGCATGTTTGGACAGGGGTAGCTGTGGACTGCCCTTGTAAGGGCAGGAGCTTTGGGGATAGTCTATCGATAGCCCCATAGGGACTGACATAGGGACTGTCGTCTCCGCTACTTTTCCGGATTATCTTCTGACCAGAAACTATCCGGCGCTCCTGGGCCCTCATCTTGGAACCGGTGAGATTGTTCCTTTTTACATTATTTATAGCCATCAGTGGCACTGTCTATATGCGACTATTAATGGTTTTTTTATTGTTCGTTCATGTAACTAGCCTGACGTTGAGTGCTGTTGACGTTATTCTACTCCCGCCCCACATGTCATAATCTAGTTTTCATGATATCTCCGATATGCTGTGGAGGATATCATCTTGTCCTTTCTGGGGATAACTAGTCTCTGTGGTCACCATACCATTTGTCTGAGACTCTGCCCCAGTGTTTTTATTCACTTGGGTGTTTGGTTTAAGTTTTTTTGTGTGGCTTTAGTTATAATAAAAGTTACATTTTTTTCTTTCCACTTATGCTTTGTTAGATATATGATTTATAGTGGTACCGTCTATGTGACCTGCAGTCAAGATATAGACTCTGCTTTGTTTACAGAATCAGGATGCAAAAACGCTCTAGAAAGTGCATCGGCTTCAATGTTCTTATCAACTGGACAGAAATGAAGCACAAAATTAAATCGAGAAAAAAACAAGTCCCACCGGGCTTGACGAGGATTTAGTCTTTGAGCAGATTGAAGATAAGCAAGATTCCTATGATCTGTGTAAATGACAACCTGATGTGCAGCTCCCTCAAGGAGATGACGCCACTCCTGCAGGGCTAACTTGATCGCCAATAACTCTCGATCTCCCACGGAATAATTTCTCTCAGAAGCAGAAAAGACTTTCGAGAAAAATCCACAGGTAACCATGCAGCCGGACTTAGATTTCTTGGTAAGAACTGCGCCAGCACCTATGGAGGAAGCGTCTACCTGAAGCAGGAATTGCTTTTCAGAGTCCGGTCGATGAAGAACGGGTGCGGAGGAGAAGGCATGCTTAAGGGAAGTAAAAGACTCCTCTGCCTCTGGTATCCACTCCTTGGCATTAGCGCCTTTCTGGGTCAAGGCAGAAATGGGTGCCACTCAAGTGGAAAAATGTGGAATGAACAAACGATAATAGATGGCGAACCCCAGGTTCCATTGTATTGCCTTCAGACCGCATGAGCGAGGCCACTTAAGAATGGCGGACACCTTCTCCGGATCCATCTTTAAACCTGTAGACGAAACAATGTAACCAAGGAAAGGCAGAGAGGATTGCTCAAAGAGACATTTTTCAAATTTAGAATAAAGTCTGTTTTCCCTGAGTTTTTGTAGGACCAGATGAACTTGTCTCCGGTGAGAGGCTAAATCTGCAGAGAAAATCAGGATGTCATCCAGGTAAACAACAACACATGAGTAAATCAGATCTTTGAAAATATCATTTACAAATTCCTGAAAAACTGCAGGTGCATTGCTTAAGCCGAACGGCATTGCCAGGTATTCGTAGTGTCCGACCCGGGTGTTAAAAGCGGTCTTCCATTCTTCTCCCTTATGAATACGTATCAGATTGTAAGCCCCCTCTGAGATGTAATTTGGTGAAAATTTTAGACCCCCTAAGACGATCAAACAATTCTGAAATTAACGGCAACGGATACCTGTTCTTTACCTTAATCGGGTTCAGAAACGTTGTGCAGGAAAGGCATGATTTTGTCCTGTTGCTCCCTCAGCTGGGAGACCTCCTGACGTAACTCCATGGCTGGTGATTTCTGGGATCCAGCGGGTTCCATAGCCAGAGCAATCAGTAACGAATGGAAACGGAGTCACAGATGTTGAAGTTCACATTCGTATTTATTGAGGTTAGATGTGGAACCACTAGACCACGGTATAGGGTGCTCCAAAGGGTTTGTTGCTGCGTGAGCCCCAAACACTCGTAGTAAGTCCCCTCGAACAGGGATAGAGTGGAAAGTCTGGAGGACACGGGTGCTACCTCCAGTTAGACCCTGCACTCGTGGTGGCTGTCCCAGCAGAACAGATGGAACAGCAGGGTTGGCGGATACTGCAGAGCTGGCCGGAAGGTATCGGGTGCTTGAATAGTGGCTGGTACCGGGAGTACTGGCGAAGTCCGGAAGAGTAGCTGGCAGACTGGCGGAACTAGATGGGTCCAGCGTAGACTGTGCGGATGCAGTCCAGATTAACCCGGTAACAGATTGCAGAGGCTCTGTGGAGACAGACAGTGTAAGCTGAGTACTTGGCAGATATCTCAGAAACAGACGCATGTTAACAGGAACCGGAAGTAAGCAACAGTGGATACTTGTTGCTCCGGCGCCCTTCCTAAGGTGGAGGAGCTAGAAATAGTAAACAGCCATATGTTATTGGTGAGATACAACTTTTGGAAAATGCACACTATCTCTTTAAGAGACTGGGAGCGAGCGCGCGTGTGACCTTAGAACCCTGCCTGGGAACCTGCTGGCCACACGCCAGGAAGCAGGAGAGGAAGGAGGGACAGGAGCAGCATTAAGACAGCGTGGAGCCGGCACAGAGCGGAAGTCCTGACGGGGACCCCTAGGAGGTACAGGAAACGGACTGGGTGTAAGAACCATGGCAGCTCAAATCTTTTGGGCATCACTAGGGCGATCTCATCTGGTCTCATTTCAAGTTGATTGGCCGAGAGCCGCGAATCTTTAAAGGGAAGGCTTATCAGCTCTTTGGAATGTCCAAGTTTGGGATCAGTTGTCTCAGGGCACTCAGCATTTTGGGAGGAAGGAGGATAAGGGTGACTAAAATGTGGTCCAGACTCACGGCTACTCAGAATTGACCATGTGGAAGACGTGGTGGTGGTGGTGACTAAGTGACTGGAAACATTATCCGCTATCAAACCAGCAACCGTTTCACACTGCTTTACTGCTTTGGCTTCAATGGTAGTGTGCTTCGGTCCCCTAGAAGCTGGCACAGGAATGTCGAGCGAGAAGATGTGGGTCTTTGTTATGGCACACTTTCAGCTTGGCCACGGCCTTGTCCTCTGCATGCACCATCAGCATCACGTCCACTTCCCCGTCCCTTGCCTCTTGCCTTTCCCATTTTAAATAAACTACTGAAATATTTTCAAAGATCAATACAAATGGATTAATTTTGACAAAACTTATATGTGATCAGTGTGCCGAAAAAGCACACTTTTAATTCAATGGATGTTGGTAGTTTTTTTATTTTGTTTTTAACAAATTTTAATAACTAGGATAAGACACGGGGGCGTGGCCTGAGAGTCCATGTGAGCGGATGTGCGGCTGTGAGCTCCCGCCGCTGTATATCTAAAAATCCTGCAGAGCCGCTGCTGTTTGGTCACTGAGGGGGCTTACCGGCTGCGGGGAGACTTGTGGAGCCCGGTGGCGCTGAGCGGTAGCACTGGAACCGGCGAACATGACAAGGAGACGGCAGAAGGACGCAGGAGCCGGGGATGCAGGCGCAATCCAAGATGGCACCGACACAAGGGAGAAGGCGGATAAGGAGAACGCCGCATGCAGAAAGCGTATGGAGGTGGCGGCAAAGCTCCAGCATTTTGCGAGAGCGGAGGCCGCAGAGGAGGGAGCCGGAGCTGATACCGAAGAGGAGGAGGAGGAGGAGAGCCCAGCAGGAGAACATGAGGTACAAAGGGGAGAAAGGAGAGTAAAATGGCGGTGGCAGAAGGGGGACCCGAGGAAATGGCGCCAGAAGCTGAGCCTACCTTAAGAGACGTTTTTGCGCTAGTTTCTTCATGTAAACAGTCTCTGACCTTACAGATACAGGAGGTTAAGGGAGACACAGCCCAGATAAACGCAGCCATGCAGAAGATTGACAAACGTGTGGGGGAGGTAGAGGAGAGAGTGAGCACTGCAGAAGACCATATAGTGCAGCTGCAAAAAGCAGAGAAATAGTTCACTCAAGCAATAGCTGAATTGGCGGCGAAAAATGAGGACCTTGAGAACAGGTCCAGAAGAAACAATATTCGCATAGTGGGCATCCCTGAAAAAGCTGAAGGGAGGAATCCAACGGAATATATTGAAAACTGGCTGTTAGAGACTTTTGGAGATACGGCGCTGACAAAAGTTTTTGCGGTAGAGAGAGCGCATAGGGTCCCACCGAAACCACCTGTCCCTGGAGCGAATCCCCGTACCATGCTTGCCAAAATTCTAAATTATAGAGACAGAGACATTATCCTGAGGAAGGCCAGAGACATGACGGATCTGACAGTTGAAGGCCAAAAGATTGCTATCTACCCGGACTATTCTACTTTGATGCAGAGACAACGGATGATGTTCACGGGTATAAAGAGACGGCTGAGGGAGCTGGGAGTGCAATACTCCATGATGTTTCCAGTAAGACTGAGGGTGGTGGCGTTTGATAAAATTCATTTTTTTCAGAAGCCGGAGGAAGCTACCCAGTGGATCGATATCAATGCTAAAAAGCTTAAAGGAAAAGGAGACTGAAACTGTGGGAAGAGTCTGATTTTGGTTACCTATTTGTCAGTGGGCATAGAGTCATGTGATTGACAAACTAGGGGGTATGGGTGGTGAAGAAGGGAGCTGGATTATACTCAGTTAAAGTTAAAGGGATGGTGTAATGGATGCTGGGAAGGAGGGAGGAAGGGTAAGCGGCATATTTTAAGTGTATGCAGGTTTCTTGCGTGTGTAAATAATTCTACGTTAAAATACTTTGAGACACGTTATTTTTCAAAATGTCTGAAATCCTGTTATGTACAGTGGTGGGAGGAGGGTTGGGAAGGTAATGCCAAACGGAGTGTTCGCTATGGGCGATGATGCCCCACTCTTGAAAAGAGGTGGAATGGTTAGATGTGAGGGGGGAAGGGTGGGAGGGGAAGATGGGAGGGGGGGAGGTAAGTTAGACAGCTCGTGCTCAAAAAAGATGATACTTTGAGTGAAGATGAGCCAAGTGATGGGGACCCGTTTTAAGATTTTGTGCTGGAATGTGAGAGGCCTAGGGGAGAAATCCAGACGTGCCGCGTGTTTGCAACATGTAAGAGACCAACGGGCCTCAATGATTTGCTTGCTGGAGACGCATTTGGTAAGGGAAAAGGTGGATGTCCTGAATAGACGGTGGATCCAGAGGGGATATCATTCTACCTTCTCCACGTATGCAAGAGGAGTCTCAATCTTGGTTCCAGCGGGAGTTCAGTATGAGGAGGTGAAGGTATATGTGGATGTGGATGGCAGTACGTACTAATACGGTGTATATTGTATGGAGTGATGTTGTGTGTTGCCGCGATGTATATTCCGCCCCCCTACTCTAGCAGGAAAATTAGAGAAGTAATGGAGCGAGTGGAAAGATGGGGACCGACACCGTTAATAATTATCGGGGATCTAAACAACATCTGTGATGAATATTGGGACAAAAATAAAAATACTCAGAATAGGTCGGAGGGACACATAACAACATTTGGCACCTATATACAGGAGATAGGTATGATTGATCATTGGAGGGTCAGACATATTGGAGAGAGAGGGTACTCATGTTATTCACCAGCGCATGCCACGCTCTCTAGGATTGATATGGCTCTGGGTAACAGGATTTTGGACACATTGGTTGGGGAGGTGAGATATCTGCCAAGGGCCCTGTCAGACCATAGTCCAATTGAAGTAGAGGTTAGATTGGAGGGGGCACGTTCGACAAGTGGGAGAGAATGGAAGATTCATCCCAATTGGTTACAGAGTATTGAGTTGGAAAGTATAGGACGGGAGGTGGCGGAATTCTTTCTCTTAAATGATGGAAGCACTGATGCTCTTACAATCTGGGATGCAATGAAGGCATATCTGAGGGGACTACTGTTTAGGGACATTAGTAGGTGTAAGCGGAGGACGAGGGAGGCAGAAAAAGCGGCAATTGAGGAGTTGAAGGAAGCAGAAGACGGGATGGCCACACTGGGAACCCCTGAGGCAGAGAGAAGGATGAAAAACGCACAAAATCATTTGGAAAAAATTCTGTTAGGCAAAGCTGAGAGGAAACGGGATTTCCAAAGGGTATTGTTTTATCAGGAGGGAGAAACAGTGGGACATATGCTATCGGTAGTGGCTGCTGCTCAGAGAGGTTCTTCATATATACACTCTTTGGAATCTGCAAGTGGAGGTAGAATAACGGAAACGCCTGAAATCTTGAGGGCCTTCGCGGACTTCTATGCAGATTTGTATTCCTCTCGGGTTGGTGAATCGGTCGAGGACACATTGACTTTCTTGGAGGGTCTGGATCTGCCGAGACTGAATGAGGCAGATAGGGAGAGCCTTGAGGTCCCTATCACTGAGGAGGAATTGAGTCGGGCATTGATGTCTATGACTAATGGGAAGGCGCCTGGGGTTGATGGGCTACCCGCTGAGATCTATAAAGGTTTGGCAGAAGTGTTGATTCCTAGATTAAAAATGGTACTGGAGGAAGCTAGGTCCTGTGGGTGCTTGCCAGCCTCTATGAGAGAGGCCATAATAGTGGTTATTACAAATCATACCGCCCAATTTCTTTACTAACTATTGATGTCAAGCTTCTGGCCAAGGTGTTGGCTCTCCGCCTCTCTAGTGTTATTGCGAGTCTGGTGCACTCGGACCAATCTGGCTTTATGCCTGATAGATCAACGGTGATCAATTTGCGGAGATTATATGTAAATTTGCAGGTAGAGTCTGATAACTGTGGTCGAAGAGTGATTGCATCGCTAGATGCGCATAAGGCGTTTGACAGTGTTGAATGGGGATACCTCTGGCAGGTGCTGGAACGTATGGGGTTTGGTCCGCAGTTTGTGGCCTGGATACAGCTGTTGTATTCATTACCGTCAGCTAGAATTAGAGTAAACGGGGAGCTGTCTCGACCTATAGAGCTGGCTAGGGGTACTAGGCAGGGATGCCCGCTCTCACCCCTCCTGTTCGCGTTGGCTGTAGAACCTCTTGCTGCTAAGATTCGGCAGTCTGATAGGGTCCCTGGGTTTAGGTATGGGAAAGTAGAGGAAAAAATAGCGTTATACGCGGATGATGTTTTGTTGTTCCTGGCGGATCCAGACGATTCACTAAGAGGGGCCATTGAAATTGTTGAGAGATTTGGTACTGTGTCGGGACTAACAATTAATTGGGATAAGTCGGTTCTTTTTAGGGTGGATGACGTAGGAGAGAATGTGAGTGAGGATGTTGGGGATGAGAGGCTAAAGGTGGTTTTCCAATTTAAATACCTTGGAATATGGATTTCGGTGCCAATTGCGGAGTTCCTGCAAAGGAATTTGACTCCTGTTATGGGGGTACTCAAGGCGAAGGTAGATGCCTGGAATAAACTACATCTATCGGTCGTCGGTAGGGTAAACCTTATTAAAATGGTCCTGATGCCAAAAATTCTATATGTTCTACATAACGCACCAATTTGGATCCCTCGGGGGAAGTTCAGGCAGATTAATGCCCTCTTTAGAAGTTTGATATGGGGAAGACAATATCCACGTATTAGCCTGGAGACGCTTCAGCGACCCAAGGAAGATGGTGGATTGGCTTTGCCCAACCCGGAAATATACTTCCTTGCGGCCCAGAGCCAGCATTTGAAGGGCTGGGCGCGAGGGGCATCATCCAGTGCAGTACAACATCTAATGGAAGAGGTGACGGACCGACGACCGGTGGTCAGGTGTTTGGAGGATGGCTCCTTGGGCGCTTTGGGGAGAGTATACCCAACCCTGTTCCTGATTCGCAAATTATGGAATAGACTAAGGCAGATTCGCGGGGTTACAGGGTTGACTAAATTCACACCGATATGGTCTAACAACAATTTAAAGGAATTTGAGGCCTTGGGGGGACTGATGGAATGGCAGAATAAGGGAATTTGCTTTGTTCACCAGATAATCCAGCAGCAGGCATTGAAGTCCTTTTCCCAATTGCAGGTAGAATTTGGTCTGCGATCCACAGGGGAATATCAGTATGCGCAGATGAGACATGCCTTTAGAGCTCAGAATAAAAAGGTTGATATCAGGGTTCAAGATGATATAGTGTTGGAGTATGTGTGTGGTGACGGGACTACAAGGGGAGTTATTTCCACTCTGTATAAGGACCTTATGCACACGTTTTTGCTAGATTTCCCTATAAAGGCGAGAGCTAAGTGGGAGAGGGACGTAGGGCCTATGGAGAATGAAACCTGGGAATCGGTGATGGAGTGGGTTCCGCGACTATCCTTGAGTGAACCATATAGACTCTTGCAGCTATATATTCTGCATAGAGTATATAAATCTCTGGAAGTGCTATACAAAGCGGGATTGCGTGCCAATTCTGAGTGCCCGAGGTGTGCGAGTGAGAATGCAGGAATATATCACATGATGTTGACGTGTCCTAGGCTGGCTGCTTTTTGGGTGGTGGTTTTGAGCCGGGTTGAAGTAGCATATAAGTGCAGAGTTCTTAGAGACCCGATAGTATGCGTGCTGGGATATGTGGAAGAAATTGGAGTTGACAATACTTGGAAGATTGCAATCGCTAGGCTACTATACATGGCCAGGAAAGTAATAGCACGAAATTGGATAAATGCGGAACCACCTGCGAGAAGGGAATTTCTCCAATATGTTCAACATGGTCTAAAATTGGAAAAGGGGGTGTACAAAAAAAGGGGGAAAATAGAAATGTTTAATAAGATGTGGTCTCCTTGGCTTGAATTGGATTGAGGAGTATAGAAGTCGAGTTTCTTAAGACCTGGATAAGGATAAATTGCACGAGGCAGAGAAGGCCTCAGTGGGGTGAAGATTGGGATTGAGCTGTCTTAGGGGGGAGGGGGGTAGTTGGGGTAATGTTGGGGTTTATTAAATAAGAAAATGTGTATGTGATATATTGCAATGTAAATGGCATTCTGATCTATTTAAATCAAAAAAACTAGGATAAGACACACCAAAACCAGCTCAAAGAAGCACTCAAGTGCAACAATTTTTAAACCACAGATAGAGGAGGCGTCTGACAGAGAAACCACAATGTTCAATATGTGGCCTTTTTAATTTTTGGAAAAGAAAATTACTGTCACAAAGTAGGCTAACATACCGCCAAAAAATGTGGAATGTACACCTGAAAAGCAGATGTTTTTTAAAAAAATTTAGCAACATAATACTGTATAGAACAATTGTAGCAGACAGATAAAAAAAGTAGAATTACATTTTTTTAACCATAAAATGCTGTATAGACCTAGGTTAGCAGACAGAAAAAATAGTGGAATGTACAGTGCCTACAAGTAGTATTCAACCCCCTGCAGATTTAGCAGGTTTACACATTTGGAATTAACTTGGCATTGTGACATTTGGACTGTAGATCAGCCTGGAAGTGTGAAATGCACTGCAGCAAAAAATAATGTTATTTCTTTGTTTATTTTTTTTTTAAATTGTGAAAAGTCTTTTCAGAGGGTCATTTATTATTCAACCCCTCAACCCACCAGAATTCTGTTTGGTTCCCCTAAAGTATTAAGAAGTAGTTCAGGCACAAAGAACAATGAGCTTCACATGTTTGGATTAATTATCTCTTTTTCCAGCCTTTTCTGACTATTTAAGACCCTCCCCAAACTTGTGAACAGCACTCATACATGGTCAACATGGGAAAGACAAAGGAGCATTCCAAGGCCATCAGAGACAAGATCATGGAGGGTCACAAGGCTGGCAAGGGGTACAAAACCCTTTCCAAGGAGTTGGGCCTACCTGTCTCCACTGTTGGGAGCATCATCCGGAAGTGGAAGGCTTATGGAACTACTGTTAGCCTTCCACGGCCTGGACAGCCTTTGAAAGTTTCCTCCCGTGCCGAGGCCAGGCTTGTCGGAAGAGTCAAGGCTAACCCAAGGACAACAAGGAAGGAGCTCTGGGAAGATCTCATGGCAGTGGGGACATTGGTTTCAGTCAATACCATAAGTATCGTACTCCACCGCAATGGTCTCCGTTCCAGACGAGCTCGTAAGGTACCTTTGCTTTCAAAGTGTCATGTCAAGGCTCGTCTACAGTTTGCTCATGATCACTTGGAGGACTCTGAGACTGACTGGTTCAAGGTTCTCTGGTCTGATGAGACCAAGATCGAGATCTTTGGTGCCAACCACACACGTGACGTTTGGAGACTGGATGGCACTGCATACGACCCCAAGAATACCATCCCTACAGTCAAGCATGGTGGTGGCAGCATCATGCTGTGGGGCTGTTTCTCAGCCAAGGGGCCTGGCCATCTGGTCTGCATCCATGGGAAGATGGATAGCACGGCCTACCTGGAGATTTTGGCCAAGAACCTCCGCTCCTCCATCAAGGATCTTAAGATGGGTTGTCATTTCATCTTCCAACAAGACAACAACCCAAAGCACACAGCCAAGAAAACAAAGGCCTGGTTCAAGAGGCAAAAAATCAAGGTGTTGCAGTGGCCTAGTCAGTCTCCTGACCTTAACCCAATTGAAAACTTGTGGAAGGAGCTCAAGATTAAAGTCCACATGAGACACCCAAAGAACCTAGATAACTTGGAGAAGATCTGCATGGAGGAGTGGCCCAAGATAACTCCAGAGACCTGTGCCGGCCTGATCAGGTCTTATAAAAGACGATTATTAGCTGTAATTGCAAACAAAGGTTATTCCACAAAATATTAAACCTAGGGGTTGAATAATAATTGACCCACACTTTTATGTTTAAAATTTATAAAAATTTAACTGAGCAACAAAACTTTTTGGTTTGTAAGATTTATGCATCTGTTAATAAATCCTGCTCTTGTTTGAAGTTTGAAGGCTCTAACTTATTTGCATCTTGTTAAACCTGCTAAATCTGCAGGGGGTTGAATACTACTTGTAGGCACTGTATGCCTGAAAAGCAAGTATTTGGAGACCACAGATAGACTGGGCATCTGACTGAGATAACAGACTGCTGCAATATGTGGCCTAGATTTTTTTAAAATTTTAACCACAAAATACTGTATAGTCTAAGGGTAGCAGACAGACAAAAAAGTGAAATGTATGCCTGAAAAGCAAGTACTTGGAGACCACAGATAGACAGGCCATCTGACAGAGATAACAGACTGATCAAAATGTGGCCTTGATTTTTTTGGGCCCACCAAAATTGTGTCAATAAGTAGGCTATGATGCTAAAAAAAATTGGAGTACTAAAAGTGTAAAATATTTAGCGCAACTATATGTGATGCGTGTGGCATACAAATCACAGTGATAAATTTAAGAGCTGTAGCTAAATATTTTTGGGCCATCTAAAGATTTTTTGGTCAGCAAAATGGTGTCCAAAAATGTTGTAAATGCATGTAGAGGAGCTGCAGAGACACCATCACGTGCTTCTCAATGCAGGCAGTGAATAGCCAGACCTTTCCCTGGGAAGGAGCAACCAAGGGAAGGGCAGCATCCAATAAAGGAAAATCACCTATGCCAAGCATGGTATCCATCCACAGACAGCTGTTTCGGGGTTTTTGCCCCTCATCATTGTGGAGTAGGAAACTGGCTATCAGGAGCAGTGTCTAGTAGAAAGTCTTTAAAGGCACGGATTAATGACCTCGTGGAGACCAAAACATCCAACACCGCGGAGACACCATCACGTGTTTCTCAACGCAGTGATCCAGAACACTGCCCCCAAATATGCAAATGCATGTAGAGGAGCTGCGGAGACACCATCACGTGTTTCTCAACGCAGGCAGTGAATAGCCAGGCCTTTCCCTGGGAAGGAACAACCAAGGGAAGGGCAGCATCCAATAAAGGAAAACATCCAATAAAGGAAAACCACCTATGCCAAGCTTGGTATCCATCCACAGACAGCTGTTTCGGGGTTTTTGCCCCTCATCAGTGTGAAGTAGGAAACTGGCTATCAGGAGGAGTGCCTAGTAGAAAGTCTATAAAGGCACGGATCATTGATCAATCAATCCGTGCCTTTATAGACTTTCTACTAGGCACTGCTCCTGATAGCCAGTTTCCTACACCACACTGATGAGGGGCAAAAACCCAAAAACAGCTGTTTGTGGATGCAATGCTTGGCATAGTTGGTTTTCCTTTATTGGATGTTTTCCTTTATTGGATGCTGCCCTTCCCTTGGTTGTTCCTTCCCAGGAAAAGGCCTGGCTATTCACTGCCTGCGTTGAGAAACACGTGATGGTGTCTCCGCAGCTCCTCTACATGCATTTGCATATTTGGGGGCAGTGTTCTGTATCACTGCGTTGAGAAACATGTGATGGTGTCTCCGCAGTGTTGGATGTTTTGGTCTCCACGAGGTCAATCATCTGTGCCTTTATAGACTTTCTACTAGGCACTGCTCCTGATAGCCAGTTTCCTACTCCACACTGAGGAGGGGCAAATACCCCGAAACAGCTGTCAGGAGTGAGATTTTCTGGAGGAATCCAGACCCTTTTGCAGAGAATTCTGTTTTTTTTCTGTGGTATTTTGTACCGACAGCTTTAAGATGAGTTATGTGAAGAACACCATCCAAGTGACGTTGGAGCCATCTATCCGGGCAAGGAACAGCGTGGTCTTTATTGTTCGTGACCTTATTGAGGAAAAGGCTGGAGGAAAGCGGGAAAACATCTATAGTATCAATGAGTTCCCTAATCAAGGTAACTACGACATTACTTTTATGTGAGAGCATTATTGCCTGAATATCTATGAGTGGTTTCGGAATCATGCCAGAGATCCTTGTTTGAAGGGAGTGAAATGTGAGCCACTGTTTGGTCTTCAGGAAAGGCAGGTGACTATCACTGTCTATAACCCCTTTACTGAACCTGCATTGTTGGAGAGCTTCCTCTCACAGTATTGTGACTTTGTTTCAAAGGGAGAGAAGCAAGTGAACTGCTTAGGAATCTTCAATTGTCGATACAAGTATCATGTAAAGTTCAGAAGAGATCCTGGCAGTGTGGGTGGGTTCAGACACCCTCCGGCGAACTTCTCTGTGGCAGGGCATAAGGGTTTCCTCACGTACCCTGGGCAGCCTCTGTTTTGCAGGAGATGTTTCTCTTTTGGACATGTCCAGGCAGACTGCAAGAAGGGGCAGTGTTGTCGAAACTGCAAGAAGGAGGGGCATATGGCTGGTGATTGCCCGATAGCTAAGACCTGTGACGTGTGTGGTAGTAGTGACCACATGTATAAGCATTGTCCGCGGAGGGCGCCTAGACACTCAGAGAGGTTGGCGATTATCAGAAAGGAATCTGAAAGAATGAAGAGAGAGGAAAGGAGGGAGAGGGAGAGGGAAAGATGCTCTGTGACTCCAGATGACATTGTGCTAGCACCCCGTGGGGCTATGAGTGATGCACAGAAAGATGATAAGGAGTTTTGGTTGGCGGCAAAAAAAGTAGAGAAGGGGTTTAATAAGGAAGAAGATCAGGAAGAAGATGAGGAAGAAGATGATGACTCTACTGTGCCTGAAATGTTTTCTCTTGAGGAAGCAATGGATGCAACGGAGGAAGACGTGCGCATTTCTGAAGCTGAGAGCCCTGTGCACCCCTTAGACCCTCAGAATATTGGAGGGCTTTCTTCAGATGAGGACAGGGGTGGTAATAAGTGTCAGAGGGAGGAGGATGGGGAAAGTGATGAGGCATGCAGTAGTATGCCTAAGAGGAAAATTGGGCCAGCTAAAAAAAAATGGAGTGAGCACGAAGGGGTTAGTGGTTCAGAGACTTGCTGTTCAGTCCGAATGGCAGAGGAGGACAATGGTGATACTGGGTAAAATGAAAGCTCAGTGGATCTGTTGTTTTTTTTTCTTTCCTTTCTGTGAGTCTTGACCTTTGTCAAGGGCTTTTTGTGTAATGTGTGTAGTTTTGTGGTAATTTTTGCATTCTTTTTTGTTTTTATAGTATGGGTTTTTCTATAGTTTCTCAAAATGTGAGAGTTTTTAAGAAAGCGAGGAGGAGAGCAGAAATTTTGGATTTTTTAGCTATACAGAGTGCATCTATTTTTGTTTGCAAGAATGTGGGATTGTGGATGGTGTGAAAGGGGATGAGTGGTCTTATGGTGCGTCTGTGTGGTCTGGTAGTGCAAATAATAGAAATGATGGTGTGGGTATTTTAGTTAAGGGGTAGGAGGTTGTTTTGAATAATTATTTGGTGGTGGAGGTGGGGACGTGTATCTTAGCAAATTTTGAATATAAAAATGCTAAGTTTTGTGTCATCAATATTTATGCGCCAGTAGAAAAAAATTAGCATAAGTTATTATTTGAAAAAGTGAAGCTTTTTGTTCCAGGAAAAGTGCCTGTGGTGATTGTGGGTGATATGAATTGTGATGTGGGGGGAGTGAATGTGGATGTGTCTGGAAAAGTTTTGCTGGAGTAAGTTACTGACTTTGATTTGAGTGATATGCAGAGTGTGTGTAAGGTTAACCCTTTGTTAGATACCTTGTTTTCTGATAGTGGAAGAGCACAGTCCAGGTTGGATTATTGTTTTATTTCTAAAAATATTATTCCTGTTGGATATAAGCAGGATAGGGTCGTTTTTTCAGACCATGTTTGTGTGTTGTGCGAGTTAGATATTAATGTTAGTGGTGTGTTTGGAAAGGGTTTGTGGAAATTAAATGTGAAATTGTTGGAAAATGAAGCTGTGAGGAAGGAGTATGTGAGAAAGTATGAACAGTGGTGTAAAAGTAAGGAAAGTTTTGGGAATGTTTGTGAGTGGTGGGATTGGGTTAAGAGGCAGACAAAAAAGTTTTTTAAAAGTGTGGGGTATGAATTTGCGGCAATTAAGAGGGAAAAGTTTGTTAAGTTGAATGCCCGTTTATGTTTATTGTATAAATTGAGGGAAGGAGGAATGGAGGTGGAGGAGGGGATTAAAAAAGGTTAAAAAAGAAATTAAAGAGTTTTTGGAAGACAAAAGGGAAGAGTATTATTTTTAGGGCAAAAATTGATAGAATGGAGCAAGCTGAAAGGTGTTCGAGGTTTTTCTTTAAAAAGGTTTTTGGGAAAAAGCAGAGTATGGGTGTTTTGAATGCAGTGGATGGAAGAGAGGTAAGTGGGGAGGATATGTGTGAACATGTGGCTAAGTTTTATGAGGAGCTGTATGCAGTGAAGTGGAGGGATGAGGCTTTGGAGGAGGATGTACTAAGTGTATTAGAAAATAAATTGAGTGAGATGGAGAGAGAGAGAGTGATGGGTGAGGTCACAGGTGATGAGGTATGGAAGGCAATGAATAGCATGGCATTAAATAAGACTCCAGGAGAGGATGGTCTTCCTATAGAGTTTTATAGGGTGATGTGGCATGTGATTGGTAAAGATTTTGTGGATATGTGTAAGTATATGTGGTCTAGTATGGAGGTGGCTGAGAGTATGCATGCAGGGATGGTTGTGTTAATACCTTAAAAAGGAGATTTGAAGAGTTTAAAAAATTGGAGACCGATAATGTTGTTGAATTGCGATTATAAGATCTATGCGGAAGTAATGGTGAATGTGATGTGATAGAGAGTGTGATTGGGGATGAACAGTGTTGTGCAGTGCCTGGGAGACGTATACATGAGTGTGTGTGTATGTTGAGAGATTGTTTGTGGGACTGTATGAGTCGGAAGAAAAGTGTATTTGTTTTGAGTTTGGACTTTGAAAAGGCGTATGATCGGTTAGCACATAGTTTTTTGTTCCGGGTATTATTGAGAATGGGGTTTCCGCCTGATTTTGTTTGGAGGGTGAGGAGCTTATATAAGGACATTTATAGTTGTGTTTTGATGAATGGTTCTGTGGGTAGAAGAGTGAATGTTTTTTCAGGTGTGCGACAAGGTTGTCCTTTGTCTCCTGTGGTTTATATTTGTCCGATTGAACCGTTGCTTTGTATGTTGAGAAAAGATAAAGTGATTAGAGGTGTACAAGTGCCAGGAGGTGGAGGGAGGGAATGGAAGTTTAGTGCTTATATGGATGACGTATGTGTGTTGTGTGATTCAGAGTATTCTGTGAGGCGGGTGAAGTTATTAGCATCTATTTTTTGTGGTGCGTCAGCATTTAAGGTGAATTGGGAGAAGAGTGAGTGTAAAGTTTTTTGGGGGAGGGGTTTTAAGTAAGGATGTAGGAGTGAATGATGTGACTGGGTCTATTAAGGTTTTGGGTGTGAAATTTTCAGAGAGTTTGGATGGGAAAGAAAGTTGGGGTGATGCGAAAGGAAAGGTTGAGCGGAAGTTATGTTTTTGGAAGATGAGAAGTCTTTCGTTTTTTGGAAAAATCTTAGTTATTAAAAGTGTAATTTTGCCTATTTTCTTAAATATTGCAGTGGTCTTTCCGCCGGGGTATACAGGTCCTTCTCAAAAAATTAGCATATAGTGTTAAATTTCATTATTTACCATAATGTAATGATTACAATTAAACTTTCATATATTATAGATTCATTATCCACCAACTGAAATTTGTCAGGTCTTTTATTGTTTTAATACTGATGATTTTGGCATACAACTCCTGATAACCCAAAAAACCTGTCTCAATAAATTAGCATATTTCACCCATCCAATCAAATAAAAGTGTTTTTTAATAACAAACAAAAAAACCATCAAATAATAATGTTCAGTTATGCACTCAATACTTGGTCGGGAATCCTTTGGCAGAAATGACTGCTTCAATGCGGCGTGGCATGGAGGCAATCAGCCTGTGACACTGCTGAGATGTTATGGAGGCCCAGGATGCTTCAATAGCGGCCTTAAGCTCATCCAGAGTGTTGGGTCTTGCGTCTCTCAACTTTCTCTTCACAATATCCCACAGATTCTCTATGGGGTTCAGGTCAGGAGAGTTGGCAGGCCAATTGAGCACAGTAATACCATGGTCAGTAAACCATTTACCAGTGGTTTTGGCACTGTGAGCAGGTGCCAGGTCGTGCTGAAAAATGAAGTCTTCATCTCCATAAAGCATTTCAGCCGATGGAAGCATGAAGTGCTCCAAAATCTCCTGATAGCTAGCTGCATTGACCCTGCCCTTGATGAAACACAGTGGACCAACACCAGCAGCTGACATGGCACCCCACACCATCACTGACTGTGGGTACTTGACACTGGACTTCAGGCATTTTGGCATTTCCTTCTCCCCAGTCTTCCTCCAGACTTTGGCACCTTGATTTCCGAATGACATGCAAAATTTGCTTTCATCAGAAAAAAGTACTTGGGACCACTTAGCAACAGTCCAGTGCTGCTTCTCTGTAGCCCAGGTCAGGCGCCTCTGCCGCTGTTTATGGTTCAAAAGTGGCTTTACCTGGGGAATGCGGCACCTGTAGCCCATTTCCTGCACACGCCTGTGCACGGTGGCTCTGGATGTTTCCACACCAGACTCAGTCCACTGCTTCCTCAGGTTCCCCAAGGTCTGGAATCGGTCCTTCTCCACAATCTTCCTCAGGGTCCGGTCTCCTCTTCTCGTTGTACAGCGTTTTCTGCCACATTGTTTCCTTCCAACAGACTTACCATTGAGGTGCCTTGATACAGCACTCTGGAAACAGCCTATTTGTTGAGAAATTTCTTTCTGGGTCTTACCCTCTTGCTTGAGGGTGTCAATGATGGCCTTCTTGACATCTGTCAGGTCGCTAGTCTTACCCATGATGGGGGTTTTGAGTAATGAACCAGGCAGGGAGTTTATAAAAGCCTCAGGTATCTTTTGCATGTGTTTAGAGTTAATTAGTTGATTCAGAAGATTAGGGTAATAGGTCGTTTAGAGAACCTTTTCTTGATATGCTAATTTATTGAGACAAGTTTTTTGGGTTATCAGGAGTTGTATGCCAAAATCATTAGTATTAAAACAATAAAAGACCTGACAAATTTCAGTTGGTGGATAATGAATCTATAATATATGAAAGTTTAATTGTAATCATTACATTATGGTAAATAATGAAATTTAACACTATATGCTAATTTTTTGAGAAGGACCTGTATGTGTATGAGAGGGTTAAATAGGATTCTGTTTGTGTTTTTGTGGAATTCTAGAATGGAGAGGGCTAGGAGGGAGGTTTTGGTGAAACGTTTAGAAAAAGGTGGGTTGGGTTTTCCAAACCTTGAGGTGTTTTTTGGTGTAAATATTGTGGTTTTTGTGTTGAGGGTGATTAGGATGGATGGGAAGTTTTCTTGTCTGTGTAGGTTTTTTGGTTGGGGCGTATTTATTTTGTTTGAGGTGGCGAGATAGGGATCTGAGGTATCCGGTTGCTTTTGACATGCCTAGATGGTTTGTGTGGGTTTATAAATTTTTGGTGAAGTATGAGTTGTGTGATGTGGATGTTAGGTTGTTGAGTAATAAGAAGGCTGTGTATAGGATGATTGAATGTAGAGAGACAGAGTGTAGAATAAACATGGTTAGAGGGAATGATATAGAAAAAGTATGGAAGAAAGTGCGGTTGGACGGTATGACGAATAGCCAGAGTGAGATTGTGTGGCAGTCTTTGCATGGAGTGTTACCAGTTAGAGAATTTCAGAAGAATCGTGGTTTGGGGAGAAGTGATATGTGTCCGAGAGGTGGGTGTGGTGGAAGAGAAAGTGTAATACATGTGTTTTGGAATTGTCATTATGCTAGGGAGGTGATTGGAAGAATGGGGCCGTTGTGTAAAGAATTGTTTGGTGTGAGCTTGTTATCATTCGAGTTGTTCATGTTTGGCTTGGGAATGTGTGATGGAGTGAAGGAGAGAGTGTTGTGGTTAATAGTTGCATGTATAAAGGAAGTATTATGGGATGTGAGGAATGTGTATGTTTTTAAGAGAAAGGAAATTATAGTAAAGAATAGTCTAAAAGTGATTTTGGGGAAGATGTATGTGTGTTTTCTATGGGATAAATGAAGAAGGGGGGGTGGATGCCGAAGGGATTTGGAAGGTGAAGAAGTGGAGATACCTTGTAAATATGTCTTGACTTGTTTTTTCTATGTTGTATTAAACTGAAATTTTCCGATGATGATGGGAACAGCTTTTGTGTTTTGGATTTGACGCAGCTGTTTGGCATTTTTCTTTGGTATTGGATTTCTGGACTGTGGATTTTCCCATCTGAGGGAAAAAAAACAACAAAAAAACTGCTGTCTGTGGATGGATACCATGCTTGGCATAGATGGTTTTCCTTTATTGGATGTTTTCCTTTATTGGATTCTGGCCTTCCCTTGGTTGTTCCTTCCCGGGGAAAGGCCAGGCTATTCACTGCCTGCGTTGAGAAACACTTGATGGTGTCTCCGCAGCTCCTCTACATGCATTTGCACATTTGGGGGCAGTGTTCTGGATCACTGCGTTGAGAAACACGTGATGGTGTCCGCGGTGTTGGATGTTTTGGTCTCCACGAGGTCAATTATCTGTGCCTTTACAGACTTTCTACTAGGCACTGCTCCTGATAGCCAGTTTCCTACTCCACATTGATGAGGGGCAAAAACCCCGAAACAGCTGTCTGTGGATGGATACCATGCTTGGCATAGGTGGTTTTCCTTTATTGGATGTTTTCCTTTATGGATGCTCCCCTTCCCTTGGTTGTTCCTTCCCGGTGAAAGACCTGGCTATTCACTGCCTGCGTTGAGAAACACGTGATGGTGTCTCCGCAGCTCCTCTACATGCATTTGCATATTTGGGGGCAGTGTTCTGGATCACTGCATTGAGAAACACGTGATGGTGTCTCCGCGGTGTTGGATGTTTTGGTCTCCACGAGGTCAATCATCCGTGCCTTTATAGACAAAAATGTTGTAAGCCACTCCAAAAAATACTATAGTACCAAAAATAAATACCAGAATTTTCTTTGCACTCACATCTGATTCCTGGGACACAAAAAAAACCTTTTAAATTGTTAGATTTTGACGCTCTTGTATTGAAATGACCTGGCTGTAGTCTGCAGTGTGACCAAGCAAATAAATGTAGAAAAAAGGGGGCTATGGATTCCTTTATAATTAAATTAGCAGGTATAAGGTGCACAAAAAAAAAATCCTAGCCACGGATACCTGCAGCTGCGTATATATAAAATACACAGCAGCAGATAGTAATGGAGCCTTTTGATGTATGCAGTAAGAGTTATGTTCATACAGTGCCTGCATGCCCTGCACTGATGTGGCTATGCGCACATAGACTCCCCTGCCTACCTAGCGCTGCAATCTATGTACCCTTGAATTAGCCCTAAAAAGGACTGTTGGTTTATCAGGATTTGTGGACTGAACACTAGTAGACCCACACTAATAAAAGTAAGAATCTGACCCTATCTCAGCAGCATTTCTCTCTACACTCGCTGAGTTTGGAGCAGAATGGCTCCAGGTCTCTTATAGACCTGATGACGCTGTGCTGCCAGCCAATCACTGTAATACCAAAACAAAGATGGCTGTGGTATTACAGTGCATGGCAGACAATCACTGCATGTTCATTGGTGCTCTAGAAAGCGCCAAAATTAAAAGACGCGAGCTCCCGCTGAATAATAATCCAGGAAATGCTCGGTGGAGTACACCGAGCACAGTGATACTTGGGCGACTACTGAGTAGTGACGAGTACATTCGCTCATCACTATTCAGTACCTTAGAGTGTAGGAACCATCTACTGACCATGGTGTACATTTTAATCTTGGGTCAGAAAGGATTTATTATACTGTAGTAAGAAAACACAGCAATTTTTTAATTAAATGCATATTGCACACTTGATATCAGGCAGCTTTGAACATAGTTAAAAGAATAATTAAAAGATAAAAAGTCTAACAGCTCATAATTATTGAGTTGGTTGGCAGACTTTTTTGAAAAATGTGTGTTGTCTTCACATATTTATTACTACAGAATGTATTCATTGTTTGTTTGCAATATGCATTTCTTTAATATTTAACTGTATTAAAAAGATTTTATTGCAAAATAGAATATATTGTATTTTTAACATCAAAGTATTTTAGCAGGAGGATGGAAAACTTTAATTGAACCCCTATAGGCTCTGTTTAAATGATGTACACTTAAAAGTTAAAAGAGGATATAAACATCTCAGTTTTGCAGGAATATAAATTTCCAGGAGAATTCCCATGGGTTATGCAAGGAACAATCTGAAAGAAAATCTACTGAAATTAAGATGTTAAAGGATTTATATCACTATTGGGGGTGATTTTGCAGACTTAGAATACAACCTATCAAGGTCACAGAGTCCTACTCATTGTAAAAACATAACAGTGTGCATGTTGTCACTAAAATTAGACAATAAGCAATTTACTTAATAAAATTAATGTTTTTAAATACTGTAAGCAATTTTTTAATCGCATAACCCGAAACCAAAAACTTGGTATAATCTGCATTTAAATGTGCTTCTGGTAATTTATACCACTGCAATTCTATAATACCTATGCAATGACAATATGCTAACATACAGCTGCCGTGAAAACATTGCAAAATCTTAAAGAATAGAAGTTTTAGTACAATAATTTTAATACAGCATTATTCAGGGGCTGGTGGGAGCTTAACTATCTGATAGTCTGTATTATTGTATAGAAATAGGAAGGTATATAATATTTTTTTTTAAAGAATTGAACCTCAAAATTAAGAAAAACTGTTTCAAAATGGTACAAAATACTGTAATTACACACAGTAAGCTGCCACATGTTTGGCATTATTGTAATGGCAAGAAGGCACTTAACAATTTACGGGTGCGTATTGCCAGAAGCACAAGCTGGGCACAATGTATGGGGTTGGTAAAATGTATGGGGTCTCTACACTGTATGGTGACGCAATGTATGGGTACTAGACTGGCAGATTTGCAAAAATGAATTCATTGAGAGGTGCAATTTCTACAATGGGGTCACTTTTTTTTCGTTGTTGTTCTGGCACCTTTGGGTGTCCACAAATGTTGACCGCAAACTACTCCAACAAGATTTGTGCTCCAAAAGCCAAATGTTAAGGCTGGTGGAACGCACCAAATAATAAGACAGATAGTGTATGGTGAGTTCGCAGCCCGGGGTCCACCGTGCAGAGATGGAACCTGCTGCTAAGTAATGACGGACTATATGGCGGTACTCATAAGTATACACACGTGGGTTAAACTTCACCCAGCGTGAAGGAAGCGATCCTGTTGCGTCACAGGATCGCAGTACCGCACATAGAGGGCGAGCAAGTAGTCAGCGAACTCAACCCCAACTAGGATTGAAGTCCGATTAGACCCTTGCTGGCACAACACCGCAACTGGGTGTGTAAGGAAGCAGAATAACAATATTAGGGCACAAGAGTGCATGCGGTGCCGCACTGACGAACGCCACTAACCACCCAGGCTTGGGTAAGGAAAGCACAGAGGAAGTGCACGGCGCCGTACTGGCGGTCACAGCAACTGGACGCTGTAACGTGTGATTAGTGCTGCAGGATAAGTCGGGCGCTAGATAGCAACCATACACCTTCCACGAACAGACATTCAATAGGGAAGGGGTATCCAAGGACGACTTGCACTCACAACAAACACACATACACATGTAAGCAAATGTACACTAGCGCATGGCCGTGCTGTCATGCGCAGTTTATATAGTTGCAGCACAGGAAGTGGTCACAGAAACTTTGCCCTTCCAAGACCTGCCAAGAGGACCAATGGAATGTGCTGCAGAGCCTGAGCACATGACCCTCGATCTCCAACGGGAGATCTTGCCCTGGGCATGCTCAGTGTGTGCAGACAAGGACTTAGTCCCAGAGAAGTCCGCTCGCTGCTGACCAGCACTGACTTTAATGGCAGAAGCTGAAGAAGCAGCAGTAACTCTCTGTACAGAGTGAGACTGAGCAAGACGCTGGGACCGACGTCCCTGCTGAGCAGACTCCACTGCGGCTGGATAAGAATGGGAGACCGCAGCGGAGATGGCTTGAGATTCCCCCTGTGCAGAAGCGGGAACTCGAGACCTAACATTACCCCCCCTCCTAGGGCCCCCCCCTCCTTGGGCCTCGCTACGCTCGAAGGCAGCAATGAGCTGTGGGGCCCGAATGTTTTCAGCAGGCTCCCATGACCTGTCCTCTGGACCATAACCCTTCCAATCCACCAGATAGAACTTTTTGCCGCGTACCACCTTGCACCCCAAAATAGCGTTCACCTCGTAATCGTCCGTAGACGAACCCGATGTCCCGGCAGATGACTCGGAAAACCGGGACATGTATACGGGTTTCAAGAGGTGTCGGTGATACCCAAGCGTGGAGGAAGTACCAAACGGTAGACCACAGGATTAACCTGTTCGAGAACCTTGAAGGGACCCAAGTAGCGAGGAGCAAACTTAGTGGACTCAACTCGCAGCCTGATGTTACGGGCGGAGAGCCACACCAAGTCGCCAGGAGCAAAGGTCGGAGCGGGGCGCCGATGAATATCGGCGGAGGACCTCATTCTCTCCTTGGAGGCCCGAATGGCATCCTGCGTGCGGTCCCAAATGTCCCGTGCCTCCACAGCCCAGTTTGCCACCCTGGAGTCAGCAGAAGACACAGGCATGGGCACAGGAACACGTGGATGCTGGCCGTAATTTAGGAGGAATGGAGTCTGACCGGTGGAGTCGGCTACGGCATTGTTAAGTACAAACTCTGCCCACGGTAGCAAGGATGCCCAGTCATCCTGCCTGGCAGAAACAAAATGTCGTAAATATGTGACCAAGGTCTGGTTGGCCCTCTCTACCAACCCATTCGTCTCGGGATGATATGCCGAAGAGAGATTCAACTCAATACTGAGTAGACGACAAAGCTCTCTCCAGAATCAAGACGCAAACTGGGGACCCCGGTCACTAACAATTTTGTCTGGCATACCGTGTAGGCGAAAGATATGCTTGACGAACAAGACAGCCAACGCCCGTGCAGAAGGTAGCCGTGGAAGAGGCACCAAGTGCACCATTTTGGAAAAATGGTCGGTGATCACCCAGATAATGGTGCAGTTACGAGACTTGGGTAAGCCCACCACAAAGTCCATCCCGACCATCTCCCAGGGCCTGTCCGCCACCGGCAGAGGAAAAAGCAAACCAGCTGGCCGTTGCCGAGGAGTCTTGTTCTTGGCGCAAGAGACACACGCCCGAACATACTCTGCGACATCATGAGCCATATGCGGCCACCAGTATGTCCTCGCCAGTAACTCAGATGTCCTTTTGGTACCAAAATGTCCACCCACCCTGGACGAGTGTGCCCATGAGAGAACTTCCGGTCGCAAATTGGATGGAAAAAAAGTCTTGCCCGGGGGCACAGACTCTAGCGAAACCGGGGCCACAGTTCTCAAGCTCTCGGTGGGGACAATAAGCCGAGGCTCCTCCTCCTCCTCCGCAGATGACACAACGGAGCGAGAGAGAGCGTCGGCCCGATTGTTCTTCTCCCCAGAAAGAAAATGGAGGGTGAAATGAAACCGGGAGAAGAATAAGGACCATCTGGCCTGGCGAGAATTCAACCGCTGGGCTGTCTGCAGGTACACCAAATTTTTATGGTCTGTGAAAACTTGGAAGGGAAAACGTGCTCCCTCCAAGAGATGTCTCCACTCCGAGAAAGCCAACTTCATGGCTAGCAACTCCCTGTCCCCGATGGAATAATTCCTCTCTGCTGGTGAGAAGGTCTTGGAGAAAAAGAAGCAAGGATGCTTCCGACCTTGAGCATCCTTTAGGAAGAGGACTGCTCCAGCATCAACAGAAGAGGCATCCACCTCCATGATAAATGGCTTATCAACATCGGGGCGATGTAGGATGGGAGCGCTAGCGAAGTGTGACTTTATAGATTTAAAGGCCTTGGAGACCTCCTCTGACCACAATTTGGGATTCGCCCCCTTCTTGGTGAGGGCAACCAAGGGAGCTACCAAAGTTGAGAAGTGCGGAATGAACTGGCGATAATAATTAATGAACCCCATAAAGCGCTGCACCGCTTTAAGAGAATGGGGTTCCTGCCAGTCCATCACAGCCTGTAGTTTGTCAGGATCCATAGCCAATCCCTGGGCAGAGATGATGTAGCCTAGGAAAGGTAGGGACTCCTGCTCAAACATACACTTCTCCAACTTGGCATAGAGGGAGTTTGCCCGTAGGAGGTCGAAGACTTTGCAAACATCTCTCCGGTGGGAGTCAATATCTGGAGAGTAGATAAGAATATCATCCAGATAGACTACGACCGATGTGGAAAGCATATCCCGGAAGATATCGTTCACAAAGTCTTGGAAAACGGCTGGGGCAGTACAGAGCCCAAAGGGCATCACCAGATATTCATAGTGCCCATCCCTGGTGTTAAAAGCCATCTTCCATTCGTCCCCCTCACGGATGCGAATCAGGTTGTAAGCACCCCGCAGATCTAGTTTAGTAAATACCCTTGCTCCCCGAAGCCTATCGAAGAGCTCAGATATCAAGGGCAAAGGATACTTATTTTTAACGGTGATAGCGTTAAGACCCCTGTAGTCTATGCATGGACGCAATTCCCCATTCTTCTTCTGCATGAAGAAGAACCCTGCCCCAGCAGGTGACACTGACTTCCTAATGAATCCTCTTGCCAGATTTTCCTGGATGTACTGTGACATTGCCTCCGTCTCCGGGAGAGATAGCGGATAGACTCGACCCCGGGGAGGCTCAGCACCAGGCAAGAGATCAATAGGACAGTCATAGGGGCGATGGGGCGGAAGGATCTCCGCCGCCTTTTTGGAGAACACGTCTGCATAAGACCAATATTGCTTGGGGAGAGAGGAAAGATCTGCGGGTACCTCTGTAGTAGCAACCTGAACACACTCCCTCTGACACCTACCCCCACAAGGTTCACCCCATCCCAGGATTCTGCCAGAGGACCACTCGATATGAGGAGAGTGGTACCGTAGCCAAGGTATTCCCAACAGGACCTCATCAATTCCCTCTGGAATGACGAGCAGAGATATAATCTCCTGATGAGATGGCGACATGGACAGAGTAAAAGGGATGGTCTGATGTGTTATCTGTGAGGGCAGTGTCGACCCATTCACCACTCGTACCGTTACTGGTTGAGCTAGCATAACCAGGGGTATTGCGTGGCGTTGGGCGAAGGCAGAAGACATAAAATTGCCCTCCGCCCCAGAATCCACGCAGAGGTCTACCGAGTGGAAGAATGAGCCTATAGTAATTGTCCCCTTAAAGGACAATTTAGAGGCAAACGTCGCCGTGTCTAGTGTACCTCCACCTACTACCACTAGACGCTGACGTTTCCTCGACCGCTGAGAACATCTGGTGGCTAGATGTCCTGACTGCTGGCAAACATGACAGACCTTGAGTGCACAAGCGGTCCGAGACTTAGATTTCGCTTGTGACACTTCCCTGGCCTCATGTGACTCAGGAACCAGGACCGGAGATTCCAGAGGTTTGGCGAAGGTAGGAGCCAGCCGAAACCTCTGCCTACACTGGGCTCGCTCTAACCTCCGCTCGTTAAAACGGAGGTCAATTAGAGTGGAGACAGTTATTAACTCCTCCAGTGTGGCAGGAATCTCCCTAGTGGCCAGAGCGTCCTTAACGTGGTCAGCCAGGCCCCTCCAAAATATGGTGTTAGGACTGGCGGAACGCACCAAGACAGAAATGATAAAGGTGCGTTCGCAGTCCGGGGTCCACCGTGCAGGTGGAGACCTGCTGCTAGTAATTGGCAGACAATATGGCGGTACACTAAAGTATACACGCGTGGGTTAAACCTCACCCAGCGTGAAGAAAGCGATCCTGTTAACTCACAGGACCGCAGTACCGCACTAGAGTGCGAGCAAGTGGTCAGCGGACTTAACCCCAGAAGGGATTGAAGCCCGATTAGACCCTTGCTGGCGTAACACCGCAACTGGGTGTGTAGAGAACCTTAGGACAAATATGTGCACAAGAGTGCGAGCGATGCCGCACTAACGGACGCCACTAACCACCCAGACTCGGGTATGGAAAGCGCAAGGCAAGCGCACGGCGCCGTACTGGCAGGCACAGCTATAGGACGCTGAGATGTGTGTATCGTGTAGATGGCAAGTCGGGCGCTAGATAGCTACCATCATCCGCGAACAGTCAACAACACTAGGGAGGGATATTTAGGAGCTTTCATCCTTCGACATACATCCATCTACACACACACATAATAACAAGACAATACTAGCGCATGGCCGTGCGGTCATGCGCAGTTTATATAGGAGCAGCACAGGAAGTGGCCACAGCACTTTTGCCCTTCTAGGACCTGCCAAGAGGACCAATGGAATGTGCTGCAGAGCCTGAGCACATGACCCTCGATCTCCAACGGGAGACCTTACGCTGGGCATGCTCAGTACATGCAGACAAGGACTTAGTCCCAGAGAAGTCCGCTCGCTGCTGACCAGTACTGACTTTAATGGCAGAGACTGGAGAAGCAGCACTAACTCTCTGAACAGAGTGAGAATGAGCAAGACGCTGGGACCGACGTCCTTGCTGAGCAGGCTCCACTGCGGCTGGACAAGAATGGGAGACCGCAGCGGAAGTGGCTCGAGATTCCCCCAGTGCAGAAGCGGGAACTCGACCCCTAACATTACCCCCCCTCCTAGGGCCCCCCCCTCCTTGGGCCTCGCTACGTTCAAAGGCAGCAATGAGCTGCGGAGCCCGAATGTGCTCCACAGGCTCCCAGGTTCTATCCTCTGGACCATGACCCTTCCAATCCACCAAATAAAATTTTTTGCCACGTACCACCTTGCTTCCCACAATAGCATTCACCTCAAATTCATCCGTGGATGAACCCGATGTCCCAGCAGATGACTCAGAAAACCGAGACAAACAAACGGGCTTTAAGAGGGAAACGTGAAAGGTATCGGTGATACCAAGGCGTGGAGGAATGGCCAAACGGTAAACCACAGGGTTGACCTGTTCCAGAACTTTAAACGGGCCAATGTAGCGAGGAGCAAACTTAGTGGACTCAACTCGCAGCCTGATGTTACGGGCGGAGAGCCACACTAAGTCGCCGGGAGCAAAGACCGGAGCGGGGCGCCGGTGTGTATCAGCCGAAACCCTCATTCTCTCCTTGGAGGCCCGGATAGCATCCTGTGTGCGGTCCCAGATGTCACGTGCCTCCACCGCCCAGTCTGCCACCCTAGAATCGGTGGAGGACACGGGCATGGGCACAGGGACACGCGGATGCTGGCCGTAATTAAGGAGAAAAGGAGTTTGACCAGTGGAATCGGCTACGGCGTTGTTCAGGGCAAATTCCGCCCAAGGTAGCAAAGATGCCCAGTCATCCTGCCTGGCAGAGACGAAATGTCGCAAATATGTCACCAGAGTCTGGTTGGTTCTCTCCACCAACCCATTCGTCTCGGGATGGTAAGCAGAGGAGAGGTTTAACTCTATGCTGAGTAAACGGCAGAGCTCTCTCCAAAACCGAGATGCGAACTGGGGACCCCGATCGCTGACAATTTTATCAGGCATACCATGCAAACGGAAAACGTGT
Source organism: Ranitomeya imitator (assembly GCF_032444005.1). NCBI lineage: Eukaryota > Metazoa > Chordata > Amphibia > Anura > Dendrobatidae > Ranitomeya > Ranitomeya imitator. Next base: position 469,478,503 of record NC_091282.1, read on the forward strand.
TTAACGAACAACACCGCCAAGGCCCGTGCTGAGGGTAACCGAGGAAGCGGCACCAAATGCACCATCTTAGAGAAATGGTCAGTGACAACCCAAATAATGGAGCAGCCACGCGACTTGGGTAGACCCACCACAAAGTCCATCCCGACCATCTCCCAGGGCCTGTCTGCCACCGGTAGAGGGTAAAGCAACCCAGCAGGCCGTTGCCGAGGAGACCGATTCTGGGCGCAAGAAACGCACGCCTGAATGTAGTCCCTGACATCTCGGGCCATATGCGGCCACCAGTATGTTCTCGCCAAAAGCTCTGATGTCCTCTTGGTCCCAAAATGCCCCCCCACTCTGGAGGAGTGAGCCCAAGAGAGAACCTCCGGTCGCAAGTTAGCTGGCACAAAAGTCTTGCCCGGGGGCACAGACTCTAGCGAAACCGGAGCTACAGTTCTCAGGCTCTCAGAAGGGACAATAAGCCGAGGCTCCTCCTCCTCCTCCTCAGATGACACTACGGAGCGGGAGAGAGCATCGGCACGAACGTTCTTCTCCCCGGAGAGAAAATGGAGAGTAAAATGGAACCGGGAGAAGAACAGGGACCATCTAGCCTGGCGAGAATTCAGCCGCTGGGCCGTCTGTATATACACCAAGTTCTTGTGGTCAGTGAAGACTTGGAAGGGAAAGCGAGCTCCCTCCAAGAGGTGTCTCCACTCTGAAAAAGCCAACTTCATGGCTAGCAACTCCCTGTCCCCGATGGAATAATTCCTCTCCGCTGGTGTGAAGGTCTTGGAGAAGAAGAAGCAAGGATGCTTCCGACCTTGAGCATCCTTTTGGAAAAGGACTGCTCCAGCACCAACGGATGAGGCATCCACCTCCAAGATGAATGGTTTATCTACATCGGGGCGATGTAGGATGGGAGCGCTAGCGAAGTGTGACTTAATCGAGAGAAAGGCCTTGGAGACCTCCTCTGACCACAACTTGGGGTTTGCTCCCTTCTTGGTGAGGGCGACCAAGGGAGCTACCAAAGTTGAGAAGTGTGGAATGAACTGGCGATAATAATTAATGAACCCCATAAAGCGCTGCACCGCTTTAAGAGAATGGGGTTCCTGCCAGTCCATTACAGCCTGTAGCTTGGCAGGATCCATAGCCAAACCCTGGGCAGAAATGATATAACCAAGGAAAGGCAAGGACTCCTGCTCAAACACACACTTCTCCAACTTAGCGTAGAGGGAGTTTGCCCGTAAGAGGTCGAAGACTTTGCGAACATCTCTCCGATGGGAGTCTATATCTGGAGAGTAGATGAGAATGTCATCCAGATAGACTACGACCGAGGTGGTGAGCATCTCCCGAAAGATGTCGTTCACAAAGTCTTGGAAAACGGCTGGGGCATTACAGAGCCCAAAGGGCATCACTAGATATTCATAGTGCCCATCCCTGGTGTTAAAAGCCGTCTTCCATTCATCCCCCTCACGGATGCGAATCAGGTTGTAAGCACCCCGCAGATCTAACTTTGTAAATACCTTTGCTCCCCGTAGCCTATCAAAGAGCTCAGATATCAGGGGTAATGGGTACTTGTTCTTAACGGTAATGGCGTTAAGACCCCTGTAGTCTATACATGGACGTAAGTCTCCAGTCTTCTTCTGTACGAAGAAGAACCCAGCCCCTGCCGGTGACACTGACTTCCTAATGAATCCTCTTGCCAGATTCTCCTGAATATACTGGGACATTGCCTCCGTCTCCGGGAGAGATAACGGGTAGACTCGACCCCGGGGAGGCTCAGCACCAGGCAAGAGGTCAATAGGACATTCATAGGGGCGGTGAGGCGGAAGGGTCTCCGCAGCTCTTTTGGAGAACACGTCTGCATGGGACCAATAGTGCTTGGGGAGAGAGGAAAGATCTGCGGGTACCTGTGTAGTAGCAACCTGAACGCACTCCCTCTGACATCTACCCTCACAGGATTTACTCCATCCCAAAATTCTCCCAGAGGACCACTCAATATGAGGAGAATGGTAGCGAAGCCATGGCATCCCCAACAGGACCTCATCAATTCCCTCAGGAATGACTAATAGGGAGATTATCTCCTGATGTGATGGAGACACAGATAGGGTGAAAGGAATGGTTTGGTGGGTAATCTGTGAAGGTAGTGTTGACCCATTTACCACTCGAACGGTCACTGGCTGGGCGAGCATCACCAAGGGTATTGCGTGACGCTGGGCAAAGGCGGAGGACATAAAGTTACCCTCTGCCCCAGAATCCAAGCATAGCTCGACCGTGAGAGTGGATGGGCCTATGGTAATTGTCCCCTTGAAGGACAACTTTGAGGCAAACGTCGCCGTGTCTAGTGTACCTCCTCCAACTGTCACTAGACGCTGACGTTTCCCCGACCGCTGAGGACTCTTGGAGGCAAGACGTCCTGACTGCTGGCAAACATGACGAACCTTATGTGCACGAGCGGACTGAGACTTGGATCCCGCTCGTGTCACCTCCAAGGTCTCATGTGACTCAGATGCCTGGACTGGAGATTTCAAAGGTTTGGCGAAGGTAGGAGCCAGCCGAAACCTCTGCCTACACTGGGCTCGTTCCAACCTCCGCTCGTTAAAACGGAGGTCTATACGAGTAGAAATAGATATTAACTCCTCCAGTGTGGCAGGAATCTCCCTAGTGGCCAGAGCGTCCTTAACATGGTCAGCCAGGCCCCTCCAGAATATGGGGATAAGGGCTTTATCCGACCACTCCAGCTCGGAAGCTAAAGTACGGAATCGGACGGAAAAATGGCTGACCAAGGACTCACCCTGAGTTAATGCCAGTAGTTGGAGCGCTGTATCATGGGTGAGTTGAGGTCCTAGAAAGACCTTTTTCAGCGTGCCCAGAAACAACGGAGCACTCTGCACCACATGATCATCACGCTCCCACAGCGGCGTAGCCCACTCCAACGCCCTGCCCGACAACAGCGAGACAATAAATCCCACCTTAGCCCGCTCTGTAGGAAAACGTGCAGCCAGGAGCTCGAGATGGATAGAGCACTGGCTCACGAATCCACGACAATGTTTGCTCTCTCCAGCAAACTTGTCAGGTAGTGGGAGACGGGATAAAGTCGGAGCAGGGGTGGCAGTGGACAAACTGGCTGCGGCTACACTTGCAGCCTGCACAGCTACAGCGGTGACATCCACAGCTGAGGTTGTACGCTCAAGAGCCGCCAACCTTCCCTCCAGCTGCTGGATGTACCGCTGTAAACGCTGGTCGTCCGCCATTTTACTAGCCAGACCCTGGCGCTAGTATTCTGTTAGGACTGGCGGAACGCACCAAGACAGAAATGATAAAGGTGCGTTCGCAGTCCGGGGTCCACCGTGCAGGTGGAGACCTGCTGCTAGTAATTGGCAGACAATATGGCGGTACACTAAAGTATACACGCGTGGGTTAAACCTCACCCAAAGTGAAGAAAGCGATCCTGTTAACTCACAGGACCGCAGTACCGCACTAGAGCGCGAGCAAGTGGTCAGCGGACTTAACCCCAGAAGGGATTGAAGCCCGATTAGACCCTTGCTGGCGTAACACCGCAACTGGGTGTGTAGAGAACCTTAGGACAAATATGTGCACAAGAGTGCGAGCGATGCCGCACTAACGGACGCCACTAACCACCCAGACTCGGGTATGGAAAGCGCAAGGCAAGCGCACGGCGCCGTACTGGCAGGCACAGCTATAGGACGCTGAGATGTGTGTATCGTGTAGATGGCAAGTCGGGCGCTAGATAGCTACCATCATCCGCGAACAGTCAACAACACTAGGGAGGGATATTTAGGAGCTTTCATCCTTCGACATACATCCATCTACACACACACATAATAACAAGACAATACTAGCGCATGGCCGTGCGGTCATGCGCAGTTTATATAGGAGCAGCACAGGAAGTGGCCACAGCACTTTTGCCCTTCTAGGACCTGCCAAGAGGACCAATGGAATGTGCTGCAGAGCCTGAGCACATGACCCTCGATCTCCAACGGGAGACCTTACGCTGGGCATGCTCAGTACATGCAGACAAGGACTTAGTCCCAGAGAAGTCCGCTCGCTGCTGACCAGTACTGACTTTAATGGCAGAGACTGGAGAAGCAGCACTAACTCTCTGAACAGAGTGAGAATGAGCAAGACGCTGGGACCGACGTCCTTGCTGAGCAGGCTCCACTGCGGCTGGACAAGAATGGGAGACCGCAGCGGAAGTGGCTCGAGATTCCCCCAGTGCAGAAGCGGGAACTCGACCCCTAACATTACCCCCCCTCCTAGGGCCCCCCCCTCCTTGGGCCTCGCTACGTTCAAAGGCAGCAATGAGCTGCGGAGCCCGAATGTGCTCCACAGGCTCCCAGGTTCTATCCTCTGGACCATGACCCTTCCAATCCACCAAATAAAATTTTTTGCCACGTACCACCTTGCTTCCCACAATAGCATTCACCTCAAATTCATCCGTGGATGAACCCGATGTCCCAGCAGATGACTCAGAAAACCGAGACAAACAAACGGGCTTTAAGAGGGAAACGTGAAAGGTATCGGTGATACCAAGGCGTGGAGGAATGGCCAAACGGTAAACCACAGGGTTGACCTGTTCCAGAACTTTAAACGGGCCAATGTAGCGAGGAGCAAACTTAGTGGACTCAACTCGCAGCCTGATGTTACGGGCGGAGAGCCACACTAAGTCGCCGGGAGCAAAGACCGGAGCGGGGCGCCGGTGTGTATCAGCCGAAACCCTCATTCTCTCCTTGGAGGCCCGGATAGCATCCTGTGTGCGGTCCCAGATGTCACGTGCCTCCACCGCCCAGTCTGCCACCCTAGAATCGGTGGAGGACACGGGCATGGGCACAGGGACACGCGGATGCTGGCCGTAATTAAGGAGAAAAGGAGTTTGACCAGTGGAATCGGCTACGGCGTTGTTCAGGGCAAATTCCGCCCAAGGTAGCAAAGATGCCCAGTCATCCTGCCTGGCAGAGACGAAATGTCGCAAATATGTCACCAGAGTCTGGTTGGTTCTCTCCACCAACCCATTCGTCTCGGGATGGTAAGCAGAGGAGAGGTTTAACTCTATGCTGAGTAAACGGCAGAGCTCTCTCCAAAACCGAGATGCGAACTGGGGACCCCGATCGCTGACAATTTTATCAGGCATACCATGCAAACGGAAAACGTGTTTAACGAACAACACCGCCAAGGCCCGTGCTGAGGGTAACCGAGGAAGCGGCACCAAATGCACCATCTTAGAGAAATGGTCAGTGACAACCCAAATAATGGAGCAGCCACGCGACTTGGGTAGACCCACCACAAAGTCCATCTCGACCATCTCCCAGGGCCTGTCTGCCACCGGTAGAGGGTAAAGCAACCCAGCAGGCCGTTGCCGAGGAGACCGATTCTGGGCGCAAGAAACGCACGCCTGAATGTAGTCCCTGACATCTCGGGCCATATGCGGCCACCAGTATGTTCTCGCCAAAAGCTCTGATGTCCTCTTGGTCCCAAAATGCCCCCCCACTCTGGAGGAGTGAGCCCAAGAGAGAACCTCCGGTCGCAAGTTAGCTGGCACAAAAGTCTTGCCCGGGGGCACAGACTCTAGCGAAACCGGAGCTACAGTTCTCAGGCTCTCAGAAGGGACAATAAGCCGAGGCTCCTCCTCCTCCTCCTCAGATGACACTACGGAGCGGGAGAGAGCATCGGCACGAACGTTCTTCTCCCCGGAGAGAAAATGGAGAGTAAAATGGAACCGGGAGAAGAACAGGGACCATCTAGCCTGGCGAGAATTCAGCCGCTGGGCCGTCTGTATATACACCAAGTTCTTGTGGTCAGTGAAGACTTGGAAGGGAAAGCGAGCTCCCTCCAAGAGGTGTCTCCACTCTGAAAAAGCCAACTTCATGGCTAGCAACTCCCTGTCCCCGATGGAATAATTCCTCTCCGCTGGTGTGAAGGTCTTGGAGAAGAAGAAGCAAGGATGCTTCCGACCTTGAGCATCCTTTTGGAAAAGGACTGCTCCAGCACCAACGGATGAGGCATCCACCTCCAAGATGAATGGTTTATCTACATCGGGGCGATGTAGGATGGGAGCGCTAGCGAAGTGTGACTTAATCGAGAGAAAGGCCTTGGAGACCTCCTCTGACCACAACTTGGGGTTTGCTCCCTTCTTGGTGAGGGCGACCAAGGGAGCTACCAAAGTTGAGAAGTGTGGAATGAACTGGCGATAATAATTAATGAACCCCATAAAGCGCTGCACCGCTTTAAGAGAATGGGGTTCCTGCCAGTCCATTACAGCCTGTAGCTTGGCAGGATCCATAGCCAAACCCTGGGCAGAAATGATATAACCAAGGAAAGGCAAGGACTCCTGCTCAAACACACACTTCTCCAACTTAGCGTAGAGGGAGTTTGCCCGTAAGAGGTCGAAGACTTTGCGAACATCTCTCCGATGGGAGTCTATATCTGGAGAGTAGATGAGAATGTCATCCAGATAGACTACGACCGAGGTGGTGAGCATCTCCCGAAAGATGTCGTTCACAAAGTCTTGGAAAACGGCTGGGGCATTACAGAGCCCAAAGGGCATCACTAGATATTCATAGTGCCCATCCCTGGTGTTAAAAGCCGTCTTCCATTCATCCCCCTCACGGATGCGAATCAGGTTGTAAGCACCCCGCAGATCTAACTTTGTAAATACCTTTGCTCCCCGTAGCCTATCAAAGAGCTCAGATATCAGGGGTAATGGGTACTTGTTCTTAACGGTAATGGCGTTAAGACCCCTGTAGTCTATACATGGACGTAAGTCTCCAGTCTTCTTCTGTACGAAGAAGAACCCAGCCCCTGCCGGTGACACTGACTTCCTAATGAATCCTCTTGCCAGATTCTCCTGAATATACTGGGACATTGCCTCCGTCTCCGGGAGAGATAACGGGTAGACTCGACCCCGGGGAGGCTCAGCACCAGGCAAGAGGTCAATAGGACATTCATAGGGGCGGTGAGGCGGAAGGGTCTCCGCAGCTCTTTTGGAGAACACGTCTGCATGGGACCAATAGTGCTTGGGGAGAGAGGAAAGATCTGCGGGTACCTGTGTAGTAGCAACCTGAACGCACTCCCTCTGACATCTACCCTCACAGGATTTACTCCATCCCAAAATTCTCCCAGAGGACCACTCAATATGAGGAGAATGGTAGCGAAGCCATGGCATCCCCAACAGGACCTCATCAATTCCCTCAGGAATGACTAATAGGGAGATTATCTCCTGATGTGATGGAGACACAGATAGGGTGAAAGGAATGGTTTGGTGGGTAATCTGTGAAGGTAGTGTTGACCCATTTACCACTCGAACGGTCACTGGCTGGGCGAGCATCACCAAGGGTATTGCGTGACGCTGGGCAAAGGCGGAGGACATAAAGTTACCCTCTGCCCCAGAATCCAAGCATAGCTCGACCGTGAGAGTGGATGGGCCTATGGTAATTGTCCCCTTGAAGGACAACTTTGAGGCAAACGTCGCCGTGTCTAGTGTACCTCCTCCAACTGTCACTAGACGCTGACGTTTCCCCGACCGCTGAGGACTCTTGGAGGCAAGACGTCCTGACTGCTGGCAAACATGACGAACCTTATGTGCACGAGCGGACTGAGACTTGGATCCCGCTCGTGTCACCTCCAAGGTCTCATGTGACTCAGATGCCTGGACTGGAGATTTCAAAGGTTTGGCGAAGGTAGGAGCCAGCCGAAACCTCTGCCTACACTGGGCTCGTTCCAACCTCCGCTCGTTAAAACGGAGGTCTATACGAGTAGAAATAGATATTAACTCCTCCAGTGTGGCAGGAATCTCCCTAGTGGCCAGAGCGTCCTTAACATGGTCAGCCAGGCCCCTCCAGAATATGGGGATAAGGGCTTTATCCGACCACTCCAGCTCGGAAGCTAAAGTACGGAATCGGACGGAAAAATGGCTGACCAAGGACTCACCCTGAGTTAATGCCAGTAGTTGGAGCGCTGTATCATGGGTGAGTTGAGGTCCTAGAAAGACCTTTTTCAGCGTGCCCAGAAACAACGGAGCACTCTGCACCACATGATCATCACGCTCCCACAGCGGCGTAGCCCACTCCAACGCCCTGCCCGACAACAGCGAGACAATAAATCCCACCTTAGCCCGCTCTGTAGGAAAACGTGCAGCCAGGAGCTCGAGATGGATAGAGCACTGGCTCACGAATCCACGACAATGTTTGCTCTCTCCAGCAAACTTGTCAGGTAGTGGGAGACGGGATAAAGTCGGAGCAGGGGTGGCAGTGGACAAACTGGCTGCGGCTACACTTGCAGCCTGCACAGCTACAGCGGTGACATCCACAGCTGAGGTTGTACGCTCAAGAGCCGCCAACCTTCCCTCCAGCTGCTGGATGTACCGCTGTAAACGCTGGTCGTCCGCCATTTTACTAGCCAGACCCTGGCGCTAGTATTCTGTTAGGACTGGCGGAACGCACCAAGACAGAAATGATAAAGGTGCGTTCGCAGTCCGGGGTCCACCGTGCAGGTGGAGACCTGCTGCTAGTAATTGGCAGACAATATGGCGGTACACTAAAGTATACACGCGTGGGTTAAACCTCACCCAAAGTGAAGAAAGCGATCCTGTTAACTCACAGGACCGCAGTACCGCACTAGAGCGCGAGCAAGTGGTCAGCGGACTTAACCCCAGAAGGGATTGAAGCCCGATTAGACCCTTGCTGGCGTAACACCGCAACTGGGTGTGTAGAGAACCTTAGGACAAATATGTGCACAAGAGTGCGAGCGATGCCGCACTAACGGACGCCACTAACCACCCAGACTCGGGTATGGAAAGCGCAAGGCAAGCGCACGGCGCCGTACTGGCAGGCACAGCTATAGGACGCTGAGATGTGTGTATCGTGTAGATGGCAAGTCGGGCGCTAGATAGCTACCATCATCCGCGAACAGTCAACAACACTAGGGAGGGATATTTAGGAGCTTTCATCCTTCGACATACATCCATCTACACACACACATAATAACAAGACAATACTAGCGCATGGCCGTGCGGTCATGCGCAGTTTATATAGGAGCAGCACAGGAAGTGGCCACAGCACTTTTGCCCTTCTAGGACCTGCCAAGAGGACCAATGGAATGTGCTGCAGAGCCTGAGCACATGACCCTCGATCTCCAACGGGAGACCTTACGCTGGGCATGCTCAGTACATGCAGACAAGGACTTAGTCCCAGAGAAGTCCGCTCGCTGCTGACCAGTACTGACTTTAATGGCAGAGACTGGAGAAGCAGCACTAACTCTCTGAACAGAGTGAGAATGAGCAAGACGCTGGGACCGACGTCCTTGCTGAGCAGGCTCCACTGCGGCTGGACAAGAATGGGAGACCGCAGCGGAAGTGGCTCGAGATTCCCCCAGTGCAGAAGCGGGAACTCGACCCCTAACATATGGGGATAAGAGCTTTATCCGACCAATCCAGCTCAGAAGCTAAAGTGCGGAATTGGACGGCAAAATGACTGACCAAGGACTCACCCTGAGTTAATGCCAGCAGTTGGAGCGCAGTATCATGGGTGACTTGAGGTCCTAAAAAGACCTGTTTCAGAGTGCTCAGAAACAGCGGAGCACTCTGCACCACATGATCACCACGCTCCCACAGTGGTGTAGCCCATTCCAACGCCCTGTCCGACAAGAGAGACACTATAAATCCCACCTTAGCCCGCTCTGTGGGAAAACGTGCAGCCAGGAGCTCGAGGTGAATAGAGCACTGACTCACAAATCCCCTACAAAACTTGCTATCACCAGAAAATTTTTCTGGCAGCGGGAGGCGAGAAAATGTCGGAGCAGGGGTGGCAATGGACAGGGTTGCTGCAGCCACGCTAGCAACCTGTACAGCAACTGCGGTAACATCCACAGCTGAGGTTGCGCTCTCAAGAGCCGCCAACCTACCCTCCAGCTGCTGGATATACCGCAAGGATTGCTGTTTGTCCGTCATTACTAGCCAGACCCTGGCGCTAGTGTAATGTTAGGGCTGGCGGAACGCACCAAATAATAAGACAGATAGTGTATGGTGCGTTCGCAGCCCGGGGTCCACCGTGCAGAGATGGAACCTGCTGCTAAGTAATGACGGACTATATGGCGGTACTCATAAGTATACACACGTGGGTTAAACTTCACCCAGCGTGAAGGAAGCAATCCTGTTGCGTCACAGGATCGCGGTACCGCACATAGAAGGCGAGCAAGTAGTCAGCGAACTCAACCCCAACTAGGATTGAAGTCCGATTAGACCCTTGCTGGCACAACACTGCAACTGGGTGTGTAAGGAAGCAGAATAACAATATTAGGGCACAAGAGTGCATGCGGTGCCGCACTGACGAACGCCACTAACCACCCAGGCTTGGGTAAGGAAAGCACAGAGGAAGTGCACGGCGCCGTACTGGCAGTCACAGCAACTGGACGCTGTAACGTGTGATTAGTGCTGCAGGATAGGTCGGGCGCTAGATAGCAACCATACACCTTCCGCGAACAGACATTCAATAGGGAAGGGGTATCCAAGGACGACTTGCACTCACAACAAACACACGTAAGTAAATGTACACTAGCGCATGGCCGTGCGGTCATGCGCAGTTTATATAGTTGCAGCACAGGAAGTGGCCACAGAAACTTTGCCCTTCCAAGACCTGCCAAGAGGACCAATGGAATGTGCTGCAGAGCCTGAGCACATGACCCTCGATCTCCAACGGGAGATCTTGCCCTGGGCATGCTCAGTGTGTGCAGACAAGGACTTAGTCCCAGAGAAGTCCGCTCGCTGCTGACCAGCACTGACTTTAATGGCAGAAGCTGAAGAAGCAGCAGTAACTCTCTGTACAGAGTGAGACTGAGCAAGACGCTGGGACTGACGTCCCTGCTGAGCAGACTCCACTGCGGCTGGATAAGAATGGGAGACCGCAGCGGAGATGGCTCGAGATTCCCCCTGTGCAGAAGCGGGAACTCGAGACCTAACACCAAATAGCGCTCCTACCTTCTCAGCCCTGATGTATGGCGGGGTCTAATTTTACCTATTAACTCTTGTGTACCTGACAAATTTGCAGCAAATACAAAAAATACATTTTTACCAGTAAAATGTCATATTTCACACGTCAATGTCATAAAATTATGTGAAGCACCTATGCATTTAAAATACTCAATACACCTCTAGATGAATTCCTCTAGGGGTCTAGTTTCCAAAATGTGGTCACTCGTTAGGGGTTTCTGCTGTTTTCACATGGCAGGGGCTCTTCAAATGCGACATGGCATTCACAATCACAATTTCACAATTCACAATTTCAGCTTTGAAAAAGAACCTAGTGTTCGAAACGCGTACCATGCTGCTATCTCTTCTCCTGTGAACCATGTTTTTGGACCTTGGATTTTAACTTTAATAAATTGGATATTTTTGGAAGCTGGATTTTCTCTTCTATTTTGTTCTATTGTTTCACGTGAAGACTGCACGGCATCCGGGCTTCCCCCACTACAAATGCCTAGTAGGTGAGCTGGTTTCTCTCCATTTTTTTTTTCTTTTATACCAAGCAAAGAGTGCTCTTTCCTTTCCCAGCCCTGCCAATTATGGAGAGTTTCCACTGTTTAAAGACATCAAGGGCTCTCCAAACACAACATAGTGTCTGCTCTTGATTCCAGTTATTTTTGTGTTCAAAAAGTAAAACAGTGCTCCTTCCCCCACATATGGGGTATCAGCATACTCAGTAAAAATTGCACAACAAATTTTCAGGTCCATTTTTTCCTGTTACGCTAAAATAAAAAAATGGGGCTAAATACATTTGTGTAAGTAAAATGTGATATAGTATTTTCACAGCTCTACATTATAAACTTCTGTGAAGCACCTGGTGGTTCAAAGTGCTAGCCACACATGTACATACATTCAGTGAGGGGTCTAGTTTCCAAAATAGGGTAAATTGTGGGAGCTTTCCACTGATTAGGCACATCGGGGTCTCTCCAAACACCACATGGTCTCCGCTCTCAATTCTAGCCATTTTTATGTTCAAAAAGTCAAACAGGGTTCTTTTCATTCTGAGGCCTGCCATGTGTCCAAACAGTGGATTTTCCCTACATATGGGGTATTTGCATATTCGAGAGAAATTGCACACATAATTTTAGGGTCCATTTTCTCCTGTCACTCTTGGGAAAATAACATATTTGGAGCTAAAGTAAATTTTTTGGGAATAAAAGTTAAATGCTATTTTTTTCCTTCCACATTGCTTTAGTTCCTGTGTAGCACTGGAAGGGTTAACCCCTTTACCCCCAAGGGTGGTTTGCACATTAATGACCAGGCCAATTTTTACAATTCTGACCTCTGTCCCATTATGAGGTTATAACTCTGGAACGCTTCAACCAATCTCAGTGATTCTGACAATGTTTTCTCGTGACATATTGTACTTCATAATAGTGGTAAAATTTCTTTGATATTACTTGCCTTTATTTGTGAAAAAATGGAAATTTGGCAAAAATTTTGAAAATTTCGCAATTTCACAACTTTGACTTTTCATGCCCTTAAATCACAGAGATACAGTTAGGTCCATATATATTTGGACAGAGACAACATTTTTCTAATTTTGGTTATAGACATTGCACAATGAATTTTAAACAAAACAATTCAGATGCAGTTGAAGTTCAGACTTTCAGCTTTCATTTGAGGGTATTCACATTAAAATTGGGTGACAGGTTTAGGAGTTTCAGCTCCTTAGCATGTGCCACCCTGTTTTTAAAGGGACCAAAAGTAATTGGCAATTGACTCCAAGGCTATTTCATGGACAGGTGTGGGCAATCCCTTCGTTATGTCATTTTCAATTAAGCAGATAAAAGGCCTGGAGTTGATCTGAGGTGTGGTGCTTGCATTTGGGAGGTCTTGCTGTGAAGTAAACATGCGGTCAAAGGAGTTCTCCATGCAGGTGAAACAAGCCATCCTTAAGCTGCAAAAACAGAAAAAAAAACATCCGAGATATTGCTACAATATTAGGAGTGGCAAAATCTACAGTTTAGTACATCCTGAGAAAGAAAGAAAAAGCACTAGTGAACTCATCAATGCAAAAAGACCTGGGCGCCCACGGAAGACAACAGTGGTGGATGATCGCAGAATAATCTCCATGGTGAAGAGAAACCCGTTCGCAACAGCCAACCAAGTGGACAACACTCTCCAGGAGGTTGGCGTATCAATATCCAAATCTACCATAAAGAGAAGACTGCATGAAAGTAAATACAGAGGGTTCACTGCACGGTGCAAGCCACTCATAAGCATCAAGAATTAAATGGCTAGACTGGTCTTTGCTAAAAAAATATCTAAAAAAGCCAGCACAGTTCTGGAAGAACATTCTTTGGACAGATGAAACCAAGATCAACCTCTACCAGAATGATGGAAAGAGAAAAGTATGGTGAAGGCGTGGTACAGCTCATGATCCAAAGCATACCACATCATCTGTAAAACACGGCAGAGGCAGTGTGATGGCTTGAGCATGCATGGCTGCCAGTGGCACTGGGTCACTAGTATTTATTGATGATGTGACACAGGACAGAAGCAGCCAAATGAATTCTGAGGTATTCAGAGCCATACTGTGTGCTCAGATCCAGCCAAATGCAGCCAAACTGATTGGTTGTCGTTTCATACTACAGATGGACAATGACCCAAAACATAAAGCCAAAGCAACCCAGGAGTTTATTAAAGCCAAGAAGAGGAATATTCTTGAATGGCCAAGTCAGTCACCTAATCTCAACCCAATTGAGCATGCATTTCACTTATTAAAGACTAAACTTCAGACAGAAAGGCCCACAAACAAACAGCAACTGAAAACCACCGCAGTGAAGGCCTGGCAGAGCATCAAAAAGGAGGAATCACAGCGTCTGGTGATGTCCATGAGTTCAAGACTTCAGGCAGTCATTGCCAACAAAGGGTTTTTAACCAAGTACTAGAAATGAACATTTTATTTAAAATTATTGAATTTGTCCAATTACTTTTGGTCCCTTTAAAAACAGGTTGTCACATGTTAAGGAGCTGAAACTCCTAAACCCTTCATCCATTTTTAATGTGGATACCCTCAAATGAAAGCTGAAAGTCTGAACTTCATCTGCATCTGAATTGTTTTGTTTAAAATTCATTGTGGTAATGTCTATAACCAAAATTAGAAAAATGTTGTCTCTGTCCAAATATATATGGACCTAACTGTATATTACACAAAATACTTAATAAGTAACATTTCTCACATGTCTACTTTACATCAGCACAATTTTGGAACCAACATTTTTTTGTTAGGGAGTTATAAGGGTTAAAATTTCACCAGTGAATTCTCATTTTTACAGCACCATTTTTTTTAGGGACCACATCACATTTGAAGTCACTTTGAGAGGTCTATATGATAGAAAATACCAAAAAGTGACACCATTCTAAAAACTTCACCCCTCAAGGTACTCAAAACCACATTTAACAAGTTTATTAACCCTTTAGGTGCTTCACAGGAATTTTTTGAATGTTTAAAAAAAATGAACATTTAACTTTTTTTCACAAAAAAATTAATTCAGATCCTATTTGTTTTATTTTACAAACGGTAACACGAGAAATTGGACCCTGAAAGTTGTTGTACAATTTGTCCTGAGTATGCTGATACCCAATATGTGGGAGAAAACCACTGTTTAGACGCATGGCAGAGATCGGAAGGGAAGGAGTGCCATTTGACTTTTCAATGCAAAATTGGCTGGAATTGAGATAGGACGCCATGTTGTATTTGGAGGGCCCCTGATGTGCCTAAACAGTGGAAACTCCCCACAAGTGACACGATTTTGGAAAGTAGAGCCCCTAAGGAACTTATCTAGATGTGTGGTGAGCACTTTGAACCCCCAAGTACTTCTCAAACGTTTATAATGTAGAGCTGTAAAAATAAAAAATCACATTTTCTTCATAAAAATTATCTTTTCGCCAGCAATTTTTTATTTTCCAATGGCTAACAGGAGAAAGTGGACACCAAAAGTTGTTTTGCAATTTGTCCAGAGTATGCTGATTCCCCATATGTGGTAGTAAACTACTGTTTGGGCGCCTGACAGAGCTCGGAAGAGAAGGAGCACCGATTGACTTTTTCAATGTAGAATTGGATGTATTTGAGATCAGATGCCATGTTGCGTTTGTAGAGCCCCTGATGTGCCTAAACAGTGGAAAACCCCCACAAGTGACCCCATTTTGGAAACTATCCCACTTAAGGAACTTATCTAGATGTGTGGTGTGCACTTTTAACCCCCAATTGTTTCTCTATAGTTTATAATATAGAGCCATGACACTTAAAAAATCATTTTTTCCCACAAAATGATTTTTTAGCCCCCAATGTTTTATTTTCTCAAGGGTAACAGGAGAAATTGGACTGTAAAAGTTGTTGTCCAATTTGTTCTGAGTACATTGATACCCCATTTGTGTGGATAAACCACTGTTTGAGCGCATGTCGGGGCTCGGAAGGGAAGAAGTGGGTTTTGGAATGCGTCACGTTGCGTTTGCAGAGCTCTTGATGTGCCTAAACAGTGGAAACCCCCAATTCTAACTTCAACCCTAACCCCAACACACCATTGACCCTAATCCCAACTCTATCCACACCACTAACCCTAACATACCCCTAACCCTAATCCCAACCCCAACACACCCCTATCCCCAACACACCCCTAACCCTAATCACAACCCTAACCATAACTCTAACCACACCCCTACCCCTGACACACCCCTAGCCCAACCGTAAACGTAATCCAAACTCTAACCCCAACTCCAGCCCCAACCCTAATCCTAACTTTAGCTCCAACCCTAATCATAACCCTAATGGGAAAATGGAAATAAATACCTTTTTTTTATTTTATTATTTTCCCTAACCAAGGTGGTGATAAAGGGGGGTTTGATTTTCTATTTATAGCTGGTTTTTATAGCGGGTTTTTAAGTTTGGTAGCTGTCACACACTAAAAGACGCTTTTTATTGCAAAAAATATTTTTTGCATCATCACATTTTGAGAGCTATAATTTTTCCATATTTTGGCCCACCGAGTCATTTGAGGTCATGCTTTTTGAGGGATGAGTTGACGCTTTTATTGGTACCATTTTCGGCACATGACATTTTTTGATCGCTTTTTATTCCGATTTTTGTTAGGCAGAATGAACAAAAATCAGCAATTCATGAATTTCTTTTGGGGGAGGCGTTTATACCGTTCCGTGTTTGGTAAAATTGATAAAGCAGTTTTATTCTTCGGGTTAGTAAGATTACAGCGATATCTCATTTTTTTTTTTTTTATGTTTTGGCGCCTTTAAACAATAAAAACTATTTTATATAAAAAATAATTATTTTTGCATCTCTTTATTCTGAGGGCTATAACTTTTTTTTTTTCACTGAGGACGCTCTTTTTTTGCGGGACAAGATGGCATTTTCAGCGGTACCATGTTTATTTATATCCGGCTTTTTGATCGCTTGTTATTCTACTTTTTGTTCGATGGTATGATGATAAAGCATTGTTTTTTACCCGATTATTTTTTTTTTTTATAGTGTTCACTGAAGGGGTTAACTAGTGGGACAGTTTTATAGGTCAGGTCGTTACAGATGCTGCGATGCTAAATATGTGTACTTTTATTGTTTTTTTTATTTACATAAAAAAATGTATTTATTGGAACAATATATTTTTTTCTCTATTTAGGAATTTTAAAAAAAATATTTTTGCACGCTGATTTTTTTTTTTTTACTTTTTGACATTGTCCCAGAGTGGTACATGATGATATAGTGTCAGATCACTGGCCACCTCCCTGCAGGACCCGGAAGGACCCCCGTGGCCATCTTGAATCCGGGGCCTGCAGGGCGGAGAACAGAGGAGACTCTCGGATGCTTCCCTATGCCACCGGAATGCTGCAATCATGTTTGATTGCAGTATTTTGGGGATTAATGTGCCGGGAGCGGTCCATGATCTCTCCTGGCACATAGTTCCGGATGTCAGCTATGATAATCAGCTGACAACCGGCCGCGATCCCCCCCCCGTGAGCGCGGATGATCGCATATGACGTACTATCCCGTCGGTGGTAATACGAGCCCAGGCCATCTCGACGGTATAGTACGTCTAATATCAGAAAGGGGTTAATTAACTTGTTGAATGTGGTTTTTAGGACTTTGATGGGTGCAGTTTTTAGAATCGTGTCATTTTGTGGTATTTTAGTCTTATAGGCCCCTCAAAGTCACTTCAAATGTCATGTGGTCCTTAAAAAAAATGGTTTTGTAAATTATGTTGTAAAAATGAGAAATTGCTGGTCAACTTTTAACCCTTCTAACTTCCTAACAAAAAAAATGTTTCAAATATAACGCATATGTAAAGTAGATATGTGGGAAATGTTATTTATTAACTATTTTGTGTACCATAACTTATTGACTTAAGGGCATAAGAATTAAAATCTTGAAAATTGCAAGATTTTTGAAATTTTCCCCAAATTTCCTACATTTCCACAAAATAAACACAAGTTATATCATACAAATTTTACCACTGTTATGAAGTATAATATGTCTTGAAAAGAGTTTTGTGGGTAAGAGTGATACCTTCAAATTGCACTGTGTAACAGATGCATAGCCAGCACAATAACAGGTACAGCGTGGAGACTAGGGTTGAGCGAAACGGGTCGAACATTTTCAAAAGTCGCCGACTTTTGGCTAAGTCGGGGTTTCATGAAACCCGATCCGACCCCTGTGCGGGGTCGGCCATGCGGTACGCGACTTTCGCGCCAAAGTCGCGTTTCAATGACGCGAAAAGCGCCATTTCTCAGCCAATGAAGGTAAACGCAGAGTGTGGGCAGCGTGATGACATAGGTCCTGGTCCCAACCATCTTAGAGAAGGGCATTGCAGTGATTGGCTTGCTGTCTGCGACGTCACAGGGGCTATAAAGAGGCGTTCCCGCCGACCGCCATCTTACTGCTGCTGATCTGAGCTTAGGGAGAGGTTGCTGCCGCTTCGTCAGAAGCAGGGATAGCGTTAGGCAGGGTCCATTAACCACAAAACCGCTTGTGCTGCAGCGATTTGCACTGTCCAACACCACCCTCGGTGTGCAGGGACAGTGGAAGTTATTTTTTTTTTTTTTCCCCTCAGCGCTGTAGCTCATTGGGCTGCCCTAGAAGGCTCCCTGATAGCTGCATTGCTGTGTGTACGCCGCTGTGCAAACCAACTGCTTTTTTCAAAGCACAAATCCTCTTGTTCCTTCCTTTCTGCACAGCTATCTTTTTTGTTTGTCCACACTTTTTATTTCATTTGTGGCATCAGTCCACTCCTTATTGCTGCCTGCCATACCTGGCTGAGATTACTGCAGGCAGGGAGATAGTAGCTGCCTGCCATACCTGGCTGAGATTACTGCAGGCAGGGAGATAGTAATTGTAGGACATTCCCTTTTTTTTTTTTTTGGTGGGAGATTAAGATTGGCAATTTGGCATTTCTGCTAGAGTGCCATCCCTGTGTGTGCCATCTCTCTCACATAGTGGGCCATAGAAAGCCTTTTCATTTTTCTGTATTTTTTTTTGTCTGGTGTATAAATTCTCCCTGATAAAAATACAGTGGGAGATTAATATTGGCCTTTGGGCTTGTGTGCCAGTCCTGAGTGTGCCATCTCTCTCACAAATAGTGGGCCATAGAAAGCCTATTTTATTTTTTTTTGGGTTTTATAAATTCTCCCTGAAAAAAAGGGAGATTAATATTGGCCTCTGGGCTTGTGTGCCAGTCCTGAGCGTGCCATCTGTGCCAGCCCTGAGCGTGCCATCTCTCTCACAAATAGTGGGCCATAGAAAGCCTATTTAATTTTTTTTTTGGTTTTATAAATTCTCCCTGAAAAAAAGGGAGATTAATATTGGCCTCTGGGCTTGTGTGCCAGTTCTGAGCGTGCCATCTGTGCCAGTCCTGAGCGTGCCATCTCTCTCACAAATAGTGGGCCATAGAAAGCCTATTTAATTTTTTTTTTGGTTTTATAAATTTTCCCTGAAAAAAGGGAGATTAATATTGGCCTCTGGGCTTGTGTGCCAGTTGTGAGCGTGCCATCTGTGCCAGTCCTGAGCGTGCCATCTCTCTCACAAATAGTGGGCCATAGAAAGCCTATTTAATTTTTTTTTTGGTTTTATAAATTCTCCCTGAAAAAAAGGGAGATTAATATTGGCCTCTGGGCTTGTGTGCCAGTTGTGAGCGTGCCATCTGTGCCAGTCCTGAGCGTGCCATCTCTCTCACAAATAGTGGGCCATAGAAAGCCTATTTAAATATTTTTTTGGTTTTATAAATTCTCCCAGAAAAAAAGGGAGATTAATATTGGCCTCTGGGCTTCTGTGCCAGTCCTGAGCGTGCCATCTGTGCCAGTCCTGAGCGTCCCATCTCTCTCACAAATAGTGGGCCATAGAAAGCCTATTTTTTTTTTTTTTGGGTTTTAGAAATTCTCCCTGAAAAAAAAAGGGAGATTAATATTGCCCTTTGGGCTTGTGTGCCTGTACTAAGCGTGCCATCTCTCTCTCTCTCTCAGTCAGTGGGCCATAGAACGCCTATTTTTGGTTTTATTTGTTTTCTAAATTCTCCCTGAAAAAATCATTTTATTTTATTTGGTTTCTAAATTCTTCCTGATAAAATCATATTTTTTTAATTATTTTTTTTTCTAAAGTCTCCCTGAAAAAAACAAAACAAAAAAAAAAACAAACAAAAAAAACAGTGGGGGATTAATATTGGCCTTTCTGCTTGTGTGCCAGTCTTGACTCCTGTGTGCGTCATCTCTCACTCAGTGGGCCATAGAACGCCTATTTTTTGTTTTATTAGTTTTATAAATTCTCCCTGAAAAAATCATTTTATTTTATTTGGTTTCTAAATTCTTCCTGATAAAATCATATTTTTTTTATTATTTTTTTTTCTAAAGTCTCCCTGAAAAAAAAAACAAAAAAAAAAAAAAAAAAAACAGTGGGAGATTAATATTGGCCTTTCTGCTTGTGTGCCAGTCTTGACTCCTGTGTGCGTCATCTCTCAGTCAGTGGGCCATAGAATGCCTATTTTTGGTTTTATTTGTTTTCTAAATTCTCCCTGAAAAAATCATTTTATTTTATTTGGTTTCTAAATTCTTCCTGATAAAATCATATTTTTTTTATTATTTTTTTTTCTAAAGTCTCCCTGAAAAAAAAAAAAAAAAACAAACAAAAAAAACAGTGGGAGATTAATATTGGCCTTTCTGCTTGTGTGCCAGTCTTGACTCCTGGGTGTGCCATCTCTCTCTCTCTCTCTCTCTCTCTCTCTCTCTCTCTCTCCAATTGTGGTCCATAGAAAGCCTATATTTTTTTTCCTTGATTTGGGTTCCAAAATCTACCAGAGAAAATAACTACATCAATCATTGGTAGAAAAATATTGGCCTCTGGGCTTGTGTGCCACTCCTGACTCCTGTGTGCGTCATCTCTCAGTCAGTGGGCCATAGAACGCCTATTTTTGTTTTTATTTGTTTTATAAATTCTCCCTGAAAAAATAATTTTATTTTATTTGGTTTCTAAATTCTTCCTGATAAAATCATATTTTTTTTATTATTTTTTTTTCTAAAGTCTCCCTGAAAAAAACAAAACAAAAAAAAAAACAAACAAAAAAAACAGTGGGGGATTAATATTGGCCTTTCTGCTTGTGTGCCAGTCTTGACTCCTGTGTGCGTCATCTCTCACTCAGTGGGCCATAGAACGCCTATTTTTTGTTTTATTAGTTTTATAAATTCTCCCTGAAAAAATCATTTTATTTTATTTGGTTTCTAAATTCTTCCTGATAAAATCATATTTTTTTTATTATTTTTTTTTCTAAAGTCTCCCTGAAAAAAAAACAAAAAAAAAAAACAAAAAACAAACCAAAAAAAAAAATGGGAGATTAATATTGGCCTTTCTGCTTGTGTGCCAGTCTTGACTCCTGGGTGTGCCATCTCTCTCTCTCTCTCTCTCTCTCTCTCTCTCCAATTGTGGTCCATAGAAAGCCTAAATTTTTTTTTTCCTTGATTTGGGTTCCAAAATCTACCAGAGAAAATAACTCCATCAATCATTGGTAGAAAAATATTGGCCTCTGGGCTTGTGTGCCACTCCTGATTCCTGTGTGCGTCATCTCTCACTCAGTGGCCCATAGAAAGCATATAGTTTGTTACATTTGTTTTCTAAATTCTCCCTGCAAAAATCTATTTTTTTTTTTTTTGGGTTTCTAAAGTGTTCCTGAAAAAAATAAAAATAAAAAAAAAATAATAGTGTGACATTAATATTAACATTTGTGCTTCAGTGACAGTCCTGCGTGTGGGGCATCTCTCTAATTTGCAGCCACCAAAAACAGAGTGTGTAACATTGGGCCTGATTTTCGCTGTGGTCTCACCAACCTGTAAAGGGGTAGCTAAATCATACTGAAGTTATAGCTCACCGTGTAAGTTGTGTGACTGCAACAAATAACGTTAGTTTGGTTACGTTTTTAAAACAATGAGGAAGTCTAGTGGAAGAGGTCGTGGCGGGGGGCGTTCATTGTCAGCTGGTAATGAGGGTAGTGGTAGTGGTGGAGCATCAGGTGGTCGTGGGGAAAAAAATATTGCACCTAAGTCTGGAGCTGTGGAGCCAGGTTCGTCGTCCGGCTACACAAGGCCTCGAACGCTCCCTTTTCTGGGATTAGGAAAACCGCTTTTAAAGCCGGAGCAGCAAGAGCAAGTTTTGGCTTATCTTGCTGACTCAGCCTCTAGCTCTTTTGCCTCCTCTCGTGAAACTGGTAAAAGTAAAAGCAGCGCGTCGTTAGTGGATGTTCACGGTCAGGGACAAGTCACTTCCTTGTCCTCTTCAGCAAAAACAACAACAGAGAAGAATGCAGCAGGCGACACAACGGGTTACTCCATGGAGCTCTTTACACATACCGTCCCTGGCTTAGAAAGTGAAGCAGTTAACAGTCCATGCCCATTACAAGTTGAATCTGACATGGAGTGCACTGACGCACAGCCACAGCCAGACTACTATGCTGGTCCTTTGACTCAGACCACAACATTGCCCTCGCAGGGTGCTGATCAAGAATCAGACCCTGATGAGACTATGTTGCCCCATCACGAACGCTATACCACCGAACGACACGGTGACACAGACGAAGTTGCGCAGGAGGTACAAGAAGAGTTATTAGATGACCCAGTTCTTGACCCCGATTGGCAGCCATTGGGGGAACAGGGTGCAGGCGGCAGCAGTTCTGAAGCAGAGGAGGAGGAGGGGCCGCAGCAGGCATCAACATCGCCACAGGTTCCATCTGCCGGGCCCGTATCTTGCCCAAAACGCGTGGCAAAGCCAAAACCTGGTGGAGGACAGCGTGGCCATCCGGTTAAAGCTCAGTCTGCAATGCCTGAAAAGGTATCCGATGCTAGAAAGAGTGCAGTCTGGCATTTTTTTAAACAACATCCAATTGATCAGCGCAAAGTCATCTGTCAAAAATGTTCTACTTCCTTAAGCAGAGGTCAGAATCTGAAAAGTCTCAATACTAGTTGCATGCATAGACATTTAACCACCATGCATTTGAAAGCTTGGACTAACTACCAAACGTCCCTTAAGGTTGTTGCACCCTCGGCCAATGAAGCTAGTCATCAACGCAACATCCCTTCCGGCAGTGTAGGACCACCATTTAGCGCACCACCTGCTGTATCTGTGCAGGTATCTTTGCCAGGCCAAAGCAGTCAGGGTCAGGGAATCACCAGTTTCGTAGTAGGAAACACTGCATCTAGGGCACCGGCGGCAACAATACCATCTCCCACCGTCTCTCAGTCTGCCATGTCCACCGGCACCCCCGCTAGTTCCATGATCTCCAGCTCTCCAGTCCAGCTCACCCTACATGAGACTATGGTTAGAAAAAGGAAATACTTAGCCTCGCATCCGCGTACACAGGGTTTGAACGCCCACATAGCTAGACTAATCTCGTTAGAGATGATGCCCTACCGGTTAGTTGAAAGCGAAGCTTTCAAAGACCTGATGGACTACGCTGTACCACGCTACGAGCTACCCAGTCGACACTTTTTTTCCAGAAAAGCCATCCCAGCCCTCCACCAGCATGTTAAAGAGCGCATCGTCCATGCACTCAGGCAATCTGTGAGCACAAAGGTGCACCTGACAACAGATGCATGGACCAGTAGGCATGGCCAGGGACGTTACGTGTCCATCACGGCACACTGGGTAAATGTGGTGGATTCAGGGTCCACAGGGGACAGCAAGTTTGGGACAGTTCTGCCTAGCCCACGGTCTAGTAAACAGTTGGCTGTAGCCGTTCGCACCCCCTCCTCCTCCTCCTCCTCCTCGTCCTCCTGCAGAAGCAAGAGCTCGTCCACAGACCGCAGTCGCACAAACACTCCATCCGCACCTGCCACTGTTGCACACCAGGTCTCCCATTATGGGGCAGCTACTGACAAACGTCAGCAGGCTGTATTGGCTATGAAGTGTTTGGGCGACAATAGACACACCGCGGAAGTTCTGTCCGAGTTCTTGCAGCAAGAAACGCAGTCGTGGCTGGGCACTGTAGATCTTGAGGCAGGCAAGGTAGTGAGTGATACCGGAAGGAATTTCATGGCTGCCATCTCCCTTTCCCAACTGAAACACATTCCTTGCCTGGCTCACACATTAAACCTGGTGGTGCAGTGCTTCCTGAAAAGTTATCCGGGGTTATCCGACCTGCTCCTCAAAGTGCGTGGACTTTGCGCACATATCCGCCGTTCGCCTGTACACTCCAGCCGTATGCAGACCTATCAGCGTTCTTTGAACCTTCCCCAGCATCGCCTAATCATAGACGTTGCAACAAGGTGGAACTCAACACTGCACATGCTTCAGAGACTGTGCGAACAGAGGCGGGCTGTTATGTTTTTGTGGGAGGATACACATACACGGGCAGGCAGTAGGATGGCAGACATGGAGTTGTCAGGTGTGCAGTGGTCGAAGATTCAAGACATGTGTCAAGTCCTTCAGTGTTTTGAGGAATGCACACGGCTGGTTAGTGCAGACAACGCCATAATAAGCATGAGCATCCCCCTAATGCGTCTGCTGATGCAAAGTTTGACGCACATAAAGGATCAGGCGTCTGCACCAGAGGAAGAGGAAAGCCTTGATGACAGTCAGCGATTGTCTGGTCAGGGCAGTGTACATGACGAGGTACCGGGCGAAGAGGAGGTGGAGGATGAGGAGGATGATGGGGATGAGTATATTTTTAATGAGGAAGCTTTCCCGGGGGCACGGGAAATTGGTGGCGTGGCAAGGCCGGGTTCTGGTTTTTTGAGGGACACAAGTGACGTAGATTTGCCTGCAACTGCCCCTCAACCAAGCACAACCGCAGATTTGACAACGGGAACTTTGGCCCACATGGCGGATTATGCCTTGCGTATCCTCAAAAGGGACACACGCATTACAAAAATGATGAACGATGACGATTACTGGTTGGCCTGCCTCCTTGATCCTCGCTATAAAGGCAAATTGCAAAATATTATGCCACATGAGAACTTGGAACTAATATTAGCAACAAAACAATCAACTCTTGTTGACCGTTTGCTTCTGGCATTCCCTGCACACAGCGCCCGTGATCGTTCTCACACGAGCTCCAGGGGCCAGCAGACCAGAGGTGTTAGAGGGGCAGAAATCAGAAGTGGCGTTGGCCAGAGGGGTTTTCTGACCAGGTTGTGGAGTGATTTTTCTATGACCGCAGACAGGACAGGTACTGCAGCATCAATTCAAAGTGACAGGAGACAACATTTGTCCAGTATGGTTACAAACTATTTTTCATCCCTTATCGACGTTCTCCCTCAACCGTCATTCCCATTTGATTACTGGGCATCCAAATTAGACACCTGGCCAGAATTGGCAGAATATGCATTGCAGGAGCTTGCTTGCCCGGCAGCTAGTGTCCTATCAGAAAGAGTATTCAGTGCTGCAGGTTCAATACTAACAGAAAAAAGGACTCGTCTGGCTACCCAAAATGTAGATGATCTAACCTTCATTAAAATGAACCACAACTGGATTTCAAAATCTTTTGCCCCACCCTGCCCGGCTGACACCTAGCTTTCCTATGAAAAGGTCTTGCCTGTGGACTATTCTGAATGACTTTTCCAATCTCGTAATTTTCTTCACCTGATTGTCCAGCATACGACATGTTTCCACCTCACGAAATGGCCAAACTCCCCACACGGGGCCGTGGACCCTTGAGAGTGCTGTTTGTCTGAAGAGGTGGGTGTGGCCGCTTTTGGTCGACGGCACTGCCACTGGGTCCCTCATAGTACAATAAAGTGTCTCTGGCGGTGGTGGTGCGCACCCAACGTCAGACACACCGTTGTAATATGAGGGGCCCTGTGCCTGTACCGCCGGCCACAAGACAGTTCCCCCCCCAGCTCAAACAGTGCTCTACCACTAGCAAAATTATCTCTCACAGCTTCACCAATGTGTAGTCTAGGCGCTGACATCCTTCAATGCCTGGCACTGACAATACCATTGTTTTGACATTTTTGTTATGTTAGGCCTTCGAAGCCTGTCTGCGGTCCCTTCTTTCTACAACTACTACACTGACCAGGCCACTGCTGGCCGTGTTACCCTGGAACCAATTTAAAAGTGCCTACAGTCAGCCCAATTTTGTTATGTTAGGCCTTCGAAGCCTGTCTGCCGTCACTCCTTCCACTAGACTTCCACTGACCATACACTGCTGCCCATGTACCCCTGGAACCAATTTAAAAGTGCCTACAGCCAGCCCAATTTTGTTATGTTAGGCCTTCGAAGCCTGTCTGCGGTCACTCCTTCCACTAGACTTCCACTGACCAGACCACTGCTGCCCGTGTACCCCTGGAACCAATTTAAAAGTGCCTACAGCCAGCCCAAGTTTGTTATGTTAGGCCTTCGAAGCCTGTCTGCCGTCACTCCTTCCACTAGACTTCCACTGACCATACACTGCTGCCCATGTACCCCTGGAACAAATTTAAAAGTGCCTACAGCCAGCCCAAGTTTGTTATGTTAGGCCTTCGAAGCCTGTCTGCGTCCCGTTCTTTCAACTACAACTACACTGACCAGGCCACTGATGGCCGTGTTCCCCTGGAACCAATTTTAACTTGCCTACAGCCAGCCCTATGTTATTATGTTAGGCCTTCGAAGCCTGTCTGCGTCCCGTTCTTTCAACTACAACTACACTGACCAGGCCACTGATGGCCGTGTTCCCCTGGAACCAATTTTAACTTGCCTACAGCCAGCCCAATGTTAGGCCTTTGATGCCTGTCTGCCGTCACTCCTTCCACTAGGCCTCCACTGACCTGTCTACTGCGGCCCGTGTACCCCTTGAACCAACCTAATAAAATATTTAAAAAATTAATTTGATTATAAAAAATAAGATCGTGTTGAGATCTCAAATGCAGACATTTTAACAATAAAAACAAACACACAACAAATATCTGGAACTGTACTACAAAGGTCCAACAGCTACAATTTCTTTCTCCTGCAAGAAGTTAACTGAAAGTTTTTTGGAGTTGTTAACACAGATATGGCATCCACCGAGTGTTGTCCTGTCGCGACTCCTTTAAATTATTTCCAATAAGATGTTAAACTATTAATTTAATAAAATCAATAATTAAAAAAATAATTGAGTAAGTCAAAAGCACATTGCAAATAAACATTAATTACAAATCAAGAAGCATGGCGCGTCCGAGGGTGAGTAGATACCTAATAAGAATATAATCACCCTCGGACGCGCAATGCTTATTTCCAACATCCTTCCTTCCTAAGAATCAGCCCTTCCGTGGTGTAGAGAGAGGTTGTGTTACACTCCAAGGTGTTCCCCAGGTTGCCTTTCCTGAGCTTCGATCTTCCGGCTCTCGTTTAGTAGCTGTTGGAAACTACGCTGCATTAGGCCTACTAATTGTGTATGGGTGAAACAGTGGCGCATCTGCGGTCCCTCCTTCCACTAGGCCTCCACTGACCTGTCTACTGCGGCCCGTGTACCCCTTGAACCAACCTAATAAAATATTTAAAAAATTAATTTGATTATAAAAAATAAGATCGTGTTGAGATCTCAAATGCAGACATTTTAACAATAAAAACAAACACACAACAAATATCTGGAACTGTACTACAAAGGTCCAACAGCTACAATTTCTTTCTCCTGCAAGAAGTTAACTGAAAGTTTTTTGGAGTTGTTAACACAGATATGGCATCCACCGAGTGTTGTCCTGTCGCGTCTCCTTTAAATTATTTCCAATAAGATGTTAAACTATTAATTTAATAAAATCAATAATTAAAAAAATAATTGAGTAAGTCAAAAGCACATTGCAAATAAACATTAATTACAAATCAAGAAGCATGGCGCGTCCGAGGGTGAGTAGATACCTAATAAGAATATAATCACCCTCGGACGCGCAATGCTTATTTCCAACATCCTTCCTTCCTAAGAATCAGCCCTTCCGTGGTGTAGAGAGAGGTTGTGTTACACTCCAAGGTGTTCCCCAGGTTGCCTTTCCTGAGCTTCGATCTTCCGGCTCTCGTTTAGTAGCTGTTGGAAACTACGCTGCATTAGGCCTACTAATTGTGTATGGGTGAAACAGTTGCGCATCTGCGGTCCCTCCTTCCACTAGGCCTCCACTGACCTGTCTACTGCGGCCCGTGTACCCCTTGAACCAACCTAATAAAATATTTAAAAAATTAATTTGATTATAAAAAATAAGATCGTGTTGAGATCTCAAATGCAGACATTTTAACAATAAAAACAAACACACAACAAATATCTGGAACTGTACTACAAAGGTCCAACAGCTACAATTTCTTTCTCCTGCAAGAAGTTAACTGAAAGTTTTTTGGAGTTGTTAACACAGATATGGCATCCACCGAGTGTTGTCCTGTCGCGTCTCCTTTAAATTATTTCCAATAAGATGTTAAACTATTAATTTAATAAAATCAATAATTAAAAAAATAATTGAGTAAGTCAAAAGCACATTGCAAATAAACATTAATTACAAATCAAGAAGCATGGCGCGTCCGAGGGTGAGTAGATACCGAATAAGAATATAATCACCCTCGGATGCGCAATGCTTATTTACAACAGCCTTCCTTCCTAAGAATCAGCCCTTTCGTGGTGTAGAGAGAGGTTGTGTTACACTCCAAGGTGTTCCCCGGGTTGCCTTTCATGAGCTTCGATCTTCCGGCTCTCGTTTAGTAGTTGGTGGAAACTACGCTGCATTAGGCCTACAAATTTGGTATGGGGTGTAGAGACAGGTTGTGTTACACTCCAAGGTTTTCACCAGGTTGCCTTTCCTGAGCTTCGATCTTCATGCTCTCGTTTAGTAGTTGTAGAAAAGTACGCTGCATTAGGCCTACAAAATGGGTATGGGGTGGAGAGAGATGGTGTGTTACACTCCAAGGTGTTCCCCAGGTTGCCTTTCCTGAGCTTCGATCTTCATGCTCTCGTTTAGTAGGTGTCGGAAAGTAGGCTGCATTAGGCCTAAAAAATGGGGAATGGGGTGGAGAGAGATGGTGTGTTACACTCCAAGGTGTTCCCCAGGTTTCCTTGCCATTGCTTCGGTCTTCCGACTCTCGTTTAGTAGTTGTAGAAAAGTACACTGCATTAGGCCTAAAAAATGGGTATGGGGTGGAGAGAGATGGTGTGTTACACTCCAAGGTGTTCCCCAGGTTGCCTTTCCTGAGCTTCGATCTTCATGCTCTCGTTTAGTAGGTGTCGGAAAGTAGGCTGCATTAGGCCTACAAATTGGGTATGGGGTGGAGAGAGATGGTGTGTTACACTCCAAGGTGTTCCCCAGGTTTCCTTGCCATTGCTTCGGTCTTCCGACTCTCGTTTAGTAGTTGTAGAAAAGTACACAGCATTAGGCCTACAAAATGGGTATGGGGTGGAGAGAGATGGTGTGTTACACTCCAAGGTGTTCCCCAGGTTGCCTTTCCTGAGCTTCTATCTTCAGGCTCTCATTAAATTGTGGTTAAATGGAACAACTGCATTTGGCGTACTAGTTGGTTTGGGGCCTACTATCGGTGTCTGCCACTCCTTGCTGTTCTCCTGGTTTCCTGTCCTGAAATTCCATTTTCAGCCTTTCGTTAAGTAGTCGTTATTGTTAGACTGCATTTGGCCTACTAGTTGGGTTGGGGCCTACTATCGGTGTCTGCCACTCCTTGCTGTTCTCCTCCACTGAACAAAGCTGTGCCGCCTGTTTACTATGGTTGCCAATTTTGAACTGCATTTCGACTAATTACTGATTTGGCCCTACTCTCTGTGTCAGCCTCTCATTCCAGTTGTCCTCCACTGCAATGCCCCCTGGTTATTCCTGTGTTACCAATTTTGAACTGCATTTAGCCCACTTTCTTCTTTGGGCCTATATCTGTGTTGCCACTTCATCGTGCCCATTGCCCAGCCAGTGATAGATGAGTCTGCTGGTACATTGACCCATAACGCAACATTCCCCGTGCACGCTACACAACAACATTGTGACCCTGCTGAAAGTCAGGTTGCTCTTCCCGCATACCATACCACCTTACACGGGGACAAAGAGGAAGGTGCAGATGAAAGTGCAGGTTCCTTCATCAGGTGGGGGGAGGAATACTAGTTGGCGACGTCACTGGCACAGGGCCTCTCATAGTACGCAAAAGTGTTGCTGCCGGTGGGAGGCGCCCCCGCCGTGCAAACACACCGCTGTACTTTGAGGGGCCCTGTGCCAGTGCCAATGCCAACGAGTGGGCCCCCCCTGCTTGCTCAGGTTCACAGCACTTGCAAAGTTGAAATACTTACCTCTCCCTGCTCCACTGCCGTGACGTGGTCCAGATTTCCTGGGCCCACTAATTACTTGAACCAGCCCTACCCCCCACAACTTTAGCCAAATGACCCCCAATTTCAAATGCCTTCCAATTATTATAAGGTAAATTACGCTTGACAAGCTTCATTAAGAAGAATGGATGGTTTTGACATTAAAATGGGCACTCTAGGTGTTTTCCTGGCCCCCACTCACTGCCGACTATGCTGCCCCATTGACTTGCATTGGGTTTCGCGTTTCGGTCGATCCCGACTTTACGTCATAATTGGCCGATTTCACTCGACCCGACTTTGGACATAGTCGGGTTTCACAAAACCCGGCTCGACTCTAAAAAGGTCAAGGTCGCTCAACTCTAGTGGAGACATCAGTGTAACAATGGAACAAAAATACTTTTCTTGCTGATGTATTCAGGATAGATTGGAGAGAGAAAAGTTTAGTAAGAGGGAGACCAATTAGTGAAGAGTTGCTGTAGTCAATCGAAGAATGATTCACAACAACAGTAAGAGTTTTTGCAGAGTCAAAGGTAAGGAAAGTGGAATTTGAATCCTAGAAATGTTTTTGAGGTGCATGTGACAGATATAGGGAATGAATGTACAAAAATGCTACTTAGGAGTTATGGTACGAATACAAAAATGGCAATTTCAGGTTTCGCAAAGAGGGAGAAGCAAAATGAGTTCAGTTTTTGCCAGATTCAATGTCATATAGAGGGAAGACATGATGTTGGAGACAAATCAAATATAACCCTAAGACATTGAAGACACTGAGCGTGCTACTTTGGAGTTATGGTACAAATATACACAAAAATGGCAATTTCAGGTTTCGCTAAGAAGGAGAAGCAAAATGAGTTCAGTTTTTGACAGATTCAATTTCAGACAGAAAAAGGAAATGATGTTAGAGACAGCGGACAGACGGTCTTTGGTATTTTGTGGCAATGATAAGGCCATTGCCAAAAAGCACGTCAATCAGCAGGGAGTCCCCATCTACGTATTACACTGCAGTAAGTACAGTCCTTACTATCCTCTAGTTGATTTTTGCACAGACACTTTATTTTGGTCATTTCTGCACTTTGTTAACTATTGACATATGCAATACTGATAGTTACATACATCACATTATGTATATATTTATTGGGATTATACTACATCATGTGAAATTGAGTTCAGTTTTTAAAAGATTCAATCTCCGATAGAGGAAGAACATGATGTTAGAGACAGCGGACAGACAATCACTAGTAATGTACTAGTCATACATTAATTGAAATACTACAATTCAGGAAAAATATAATATACTTTTCTTACTATCGCAAAGGGATATTTCAGTTGGATCAAGTTATTACTTATTATTTGAATAATAGTTAATATTGTAAGTAATATTTTAGATCTGTGAGTTGATCAACTGCTGTGGCACCAATTTATTGCCAGAATGGAGCATGTTTATCACCATTACAATGTAGTGGTAGTGCGCATGCTCGACTGTTGCGCAGTTCAGTCTTTATATTACAGAATAGGCAATCCCATGGAGAAAAAATGGATTGGGTATTGAGCATGTACACTACCTCCTTTTTCTATAATGGATAAAAGTGCCAGTTTTGACAATCGGGGGGGGAGGAGGGGTCCCAGTAATTGGAGGCCCACTGATCAAAAGGATAGTTGATAACTTTTTCCTACCAGAATACTTCTTTAATAACAATGAGGTGATCACATTTTCCAACCAGAGAACACATTTAACAACAACAAAACAACTGGAAAACATATGACCAAATTGATTCATGTAAAACTTCTCTAATAGTAATTATCCATTCATCTTTTGCTCTATAGATTATTAGTTTCAATATAGTTAAAAAATGCATTAAGAAAAAAACAAGTCAAAATGTCAAAATAGCAATTTTTCAGTCACATGATGTTTGTGCTGTGTATCATCAATGTCAACAGTCTCTTCTGATAATGATTTCCCCTCCAAAGCACTGCCTACTGCTTCCCAAGTCTTGTCCATAACAGAATTATCATCATCGTCAACCCTGATTCTGCAGACATTTGTCTTTGTGGGGGAAATTGCCTGAGCTGCTGATTCCACTTCACTTGATTCCTCGAGATTTAACCAGTCTCAAAGTGCTGCTACCACTGTTAGTGCCCCTATCACCATGGCTTGCAGAGCCATGAATGCAGCTTGGCATTAAAATCATGCCCACCATCTCCTCAAGTTTCATGTTATCACAGTACAAAGGTTGACTGTTCATCGCTTCCACTAAATTAGCTTTAAGAAGTTGTTCTGGTGAAGTGTCTTTCTTATCACTTTAGGTCTGTGAGAACAGGGGAGGGCAGAACAGGAAAAGTTGTCATCAACATAATTTAAAGTTTGCTATGTTCAGCCTTTAGTCTTATGCCAGTGGAAGAGGTGGACTGAGCAGATGTCAGGTGTGAGAGTCATCCTGGATCCGACTGTAGAAGGTATTTGCTATTAGCTTAAGCACCTTCTTGATTTTTGCATCTCTGTTAAGGAGCAATAGCCTTTTCCTTCTATTACCTAACAGTTACCTCCCCTTTCTGCTGCTAATTACACATTTGTGCGGTAGGTTTAAATACATTCAATTGCTGCAGCATGGTGCTGGTGTTAGCTCTTACTTGTCTCTGTCTTGTTGGAAGTACTAACAGTCTGTTGGTTAGTTACTCCTCAGAGGACTCTTGGAGGATTGCTGGCATGACATCTCTGCTGTCTTCTCAAGCTAAGTGCTCCCCTCATTTGTCTACCCTCTCTCTCTCTATAGTTGTAGTGGGAACTGACTAGTGAAACCCCATTCCCTCCCTAACCAGGGCCTTTCAATATAGTCAGGCAGGGATTAGGTTCCTGCTCGGCGATAGGTGCAGAACCTATTTAGGAATGGTTAGGGCAGACAGGTTGTTCTTACATCTGCCTAGGGGTCTCCACTCCCCACTTCCCTAGTGTTTGGGTGCCCCCCTCTCCCCGTTGTTGTGCACTTACTTGTCCTTCACCCAGCATGACAGCAGAATCCTGACTGAAGCTGATGGTGTCACTGTCAGAGAATATTTACATCATCCTTTTTTGACTGAGATGTGTTATGTGACAAACATTCCGTTAAATTTCCTGCCTATGAATATTTTTGCCAAAGGCAAAAGAGGCCAAATGTGACCTTTTTTGTAATACTGCCTAGATGGTTGCAGATTTTTGCCATTACATTTTTTTTTCAAACTACCACATTCATTGTAAATGCCACTTATCATTGTTGTGAATTTTAAACAGTTTCAAAAATTGCAGTACAAAATTTGGTCCTCATTCAGTGACAACTCTACTTTGCTTGTCTCTTGTATTCCTGCATCGGTTCCTCTCTTACAATTGAACAACAGTAATCAGCAAGCATTGAGGAATTCCATTTTTCTTGATATCCTTTCTCCATAGCCGCATCTTGGTGAAATTTCTCACTCTGCTCATCGCTCACTGCTCCACAGTTTTTTGCTAAAAGTCTTGATGTGAATGTAAGAAATAACAGACAGGAACCTTATATTTTTTGAGGAGATTTTCCACCAACTCTTCATAGTTATCTGCTCTTGAGATTCATCTAAAATAAGTTACCACTAATGTGAATGCTACTCATGCAGCCTTTTCCTTGCCCCACAACAAACGGAGAAACTCCTCATCTTCAAGAATCTTACAAATCTGTGGTCTAATAAAAGCTCCTTCTTTTATCTTTGCTTCACTCAACGGTTGAAATTTATCATTTTCATTAATTGCCTTTGTAAAGTTCATCATTCTTCACCATTAACTTCAAATGCAATAGTGGTAACAAAATCTTATGTGGATCAAGTGCTGAATGCAGGATATTTGTACTCCCTGACTAAGGTGAATGTTGGAAACGCCAGTCTCTTTTATTATGGTGATATTCACAACTGTCCCACTTGTACAGAAAGCAGCAGTTATGTGTGTATCGTATCCACCCTGGAAACCAAGTGAGAGGGCAATCACCTTTAAGTCACTAAAGAGGGGCCACAAATGTTGGTCATAGTTCAGCACCTCAACAGCTGTTTCATGCTGTCATAGGTTTGTTTCATGTCGACTGCATAACAAACTGAAATTGAAGGTAGTGCACTGCGATTATGCTGCAAGATGGCTTTTAGGCTTGCTTTGGATACATTTATGAAGAGATTCCATTCCTTTGGATTATGAGTTATCCTCAGTGCTTCCATTAAACTGTTGATGTTGCATGCCTCAATATCACCCTCCATGAAGAAGTATTGGACAAGATCTTTATCACAATTGCAGAACAAAATGATCCAATCGTCACCCGCTAAGTGATTCCACTACTGTGTCCTGGAATCTAAGAGCTCAGACTTAGGGTAAGTTCACACAGGGTGTTTTTGCTGCTTTTTTTCTGCAGCAAAACCTGATCTTCTTGACAGGAAAGAAGCTGCATTAAAATTGCAGGTTTAGGTACATTTTTGGTGCATTTTTTGTTGCGTATTTGGTGCATTTTTTGGTGTGTTTTTTTCCCTCTTTGTCCATGCTAATGTCCTTGGACTTTCAGCAGCAAAAACGCAGCAAATAATGATACCTGTGTTTTGCTGCATTTTTGCTTCCTTTTTTTTTAACACCCATTCAAGTCAGGAGATGAAAAATGCTGAAAAAATGCAGCAAAAACGCTGAAAGAAGTGACATGTTCTATGTCCAAAAAACACAGCAAAGCACAAAATACTGATCATTCAAAAAACCAATGTGTGTGAATGAGATTTCTGAAATCTCATAGGCTTTGCTGGTACTGTAACAAGCAGCTGAAAATTAGCATAAAAAAGCAGGAAAAAAAGCAGCAAAAAATGCCCTGTGTGAACTTACCCTAACTCTTGAGCAGATTGAGCAGAACCAAATCTCAAACAAAATCGTTCAGTTCCCTTTGTGTTATAAGGTGTGATTTTAGCTCTCTCCAGACCATTGGGACTGCAAAAGGTATAGATTGCCTCTTACCATGCAACCACTCTGTAAATTGTGATACATGTCTATTACAGCATATGTGTGAAGCTCAACTCTTTCCCTGTTCTCCTTTTCTGCAGCCAACATACAGGTTGTAGACTCTCCTTATCATAGCAGTCAAGTTTTAGCTTTAAAATGCAAAAGTGAGTTCTCCGCATATGTAGCAAAAACTATCTTGCAAAATGCAAAAAAACAAAAAACACATAGAAACATGTCAGTTTGCTAAGAAACTAAGCAAAGAAAGCTTAAAACTTTATACCTTACACAGAGAGCATTTATTAAAATAGGTGATGCAGCTATAGTTAGGATTATGTCATTGGAGCTTAGTTGGCGATTTTTAGTGATGGAATACTGAAGGCTCAATAGATTAAATAGATGAGGTCATAGATTAGCTGCTAATAATGCAATATTGATGATAAAATAATAAAGATGCAATTTTTCTATAAGCCTGCATGAAATGTGGCAGAAGTAATTACGACATCCTCTGTGTCTTGAAAGTTAATTTAAATTAGCCAAGTTAAGCATAATAAGAATTTTCAACACCACAAAATTAGTTAAGTTGAACTGTTTTCGTCTGTGAACAAATTTGGCTGTTGAAAAGTTTTAATAGGAGTGCCAAAACAGACCCACAGAGTTAGATGTCTCTATTTAGAATGCATTTTGTTTCTGTTATACTCATTTTCTGTATATTACCGTATATGATAAAGTGAATGGTATATTTAAAACTACAGCAGCCAGAAAAAAATAGAGTATGTCTCTTGGAAGAGTGTGAGGGGAAAAAAGGAAGGTGCAAATAAAAAAATGGGTAAACGTCAAGATTTGGGTCTAATTTAATTTTGTCTCCTGAAATTTTGTATGAGTCTGTACTAGTGTCTGAGTTAGGCTGCCGTCACACTATCAGTATTTGGTCAGTATTTTACATCAGTATTTGTAAGCCAAAACCAGGAGTGGAACAATTAGAGGAAAAGTATAATAGAAACATCTGCACCACTTCTGTATTATGTATCACCGACTCCTGGTTTTGGCTACAAATACTGATGTAAAATACTGACCAAATACTGATAGTGTGACGGCAGCCTTAATTTGAAACACTTTTTTGCTTATCTTCAACAATTTTAGGGTTCACTATGGTGTCTGAATTAATGTTGAAAATTCATTTTGTTTATTTGAAGTTTCTCACTGCTATACTTAGCATTTTTCATATAATTATAGAGGAAATTAACTTTGATAGAAACATACTTACAATAATAATGATAAATAAACAATTGATGCTGTACAATTTGTAGAATTTAGCAGTGTTTAATATTCCACACTACAGTATTTATAATCATTCTACAGAGTAACAATGATAACACTGGTCAATGCAATTTTTCTGACAAAAGATTTTAAAACATATTTTAAGTCAATTTTGGCTGCTGATTACGAATATGAACTCCGTTTTTGGCTATCACATCAGGATTTCGAGATATTTTAAATTTTTGATGAAAATTACTCCCATCTAGTGTTTTATGATAAAAACACATGATTTTCGATACTACATTGTATATTTTTAATCAAGGAATATCAACAATTACAAAATCTATGTACAGCAAATCAAATATACTTACAGAATTAAACTACAAAATATAAAAACACATATATATGGCACACAGATGAATGACAAATGGCGGTTATTTGAACTTTCTTTTCTTGGCTGATCTGTGATGTACAGCTTCTGGGTTGTCTCTCATCAAGTTCCAACAATAGTCAGCCATCATATGTGAGTCTCACCGGCCTTGATACCGTACTTCCATTGTTTTAATGTCCTGATGTAAACGCTCCCCTCGTTCCTCGCTCACATCCCCAAGGTTCTCTGGAAAAAAGTCTAAAAAATGGCTGTGTAAATAGTGAATCTTGATACTCATTCTACATCCAAGATTTAGCAGACTCATTAGTAGCTCTTCCACAATCTCTTCATAGTTGTCTGCTTTCTTATTCCCTAGATAATTCTGCACCACATTACAAAATGCATCCCAAGCTCTTTCTTCTGTCTCATTCATTGATGTGATAAAATTTGGGTCTCTCATAAGTGTTCTTATTTGAGGTCCATCAAATATTCCAGCCTTTTTCTTCTCTTCACTAAGACCAGGAAAATTTGAACATATATAGTTATATGAAAAAGTTTGGGCACCCCTATTAATCTTAAGCTTAATGTTTTATAAAAATTGTTTTTTTTTGCAACAGCTATTTCAGTTTCATATATCTAATAACTGTTGGACACAGTAATGTTTCTGCCTTGGAATGAGGTTTATTGTACTAAAAGAAAATGTGCAATCTGCAATCAAACAAAATTTGACAGGTGCATAAGTATGGTCACCCCACCAGAAAAGTGACATTAATATTTAGTAGATCCTCCTTTTGCAAAAATAACAGCCTCTAGTTGCTTCCTGTAGCTTTTAATGATTTCCTGGATCCTGGATGAAGGTATTTTTGACCATTCATCTTTACAAAACAATTCCAGTTCAGTTAAGTTTGATGGTCGCCGAGCATGGACAGCCCTCTTCAAATGATCCCACAGATGTTCAATGATATTCAGGTCTGGGGACTGGGATGGCCATTCCAGAACAGTGTAAAAAAATTCAAAGCTTGAAAATTGCAACATTTTCAAAATTTTCGACAAATTTCAGTTTTTTTGCACAAATAAACGCAAGTAATATCAAAGAAATTTTGCCACTATCATAAAATACACTATGTTACGAGAAAACAGTGTCAGAATCACCACGATCCGTTGAAGCTTTTCAGAGTTATTACCTCATAAATTGACAATGGTCAGAATTGTAAAAATTGGCCCTGTCACTTACGTGAAAACAGGCTTCGGGGTGAAGGGGTGAAAAGTCAGCTAGCTACCATGTGACTAGAGTTACCAGTCCAAGAGACAGGTCATCCCCAGCTTGTCCACACCCCATTACTTTAGAATGACAGGCTTCTGCTTATGTGTTTATCATTTGCAAATTGACATTTGAAACAGTCAGAAGTTTGTCTACTCTCTTGTCAGACCTGAAATGACAGTTTGTGTCTGTCATCATGGCAGATTGCCCCACATTGCATTAATAGGAAACTTTACAAACTATTTATAGGGGGTTCTCTGCGTCAGGCAGCAACTTCAGCAATAACTGTATCATGCTTAATTCTAACAGTATATAATATGCAACATGGCAGCATTTGGCTTTGCTTGCCATTCCCAGTGGTTGTCCTGTGGGATTGCATACTTGTAGTTATGTGCTGACTGGCTCATCATCCACTTCACTCAGTGAAACATTTGAACATTGAAATAAACTGTTGAGAAGCTAGTCTACGCATGACCAAGTATGCAATTTACAGATGTGCTGTCACATGATAACTGCTTGAACTGCCGAGAAGAGAAGAATCCTACCATTGTGTATACGTATTTTACACAAATAGAATTCAGCATGATACAGTTTTTGCCAAAGTTGCCTTCCCTAGAATACTTCTATAAAAAGCTATAAAGCTCTACCCACTGCAGCATTAAATCACAGCATCTCTGTAAATATGTGCAACACTTGGGCAACAGGGAATGCTAATCATAATGTTCCTTTGCTCCAATAGGATTCCTCCTTCTGTGCACATAGGATATGGATCTAGGCTTCCAACCTCCTTCTGCAAGCAGGAGGAGTCCATTTTGAAGAAAGTGTAAAATGGTGAACCCAAATTTTCACATGTGAAATGATATATTGTCTCGTATGAAAAGCAGAAAACTGCTCAGTGACAGAAGTGGAATGTCAATACAAGCTGAAGAACTTCAGGGCAAAGACAAGGGTGAGGGTTGATATATGAGCTCTTACACAACCTTTGTAACCAAGATGTATATTAGAAAGTTATTAGCATTTTGAAAATAAAGTAAGTGAAGGATATAAAATTTTCTGTACCTGAAAAATCATGAATGACTCTTCTACTTTTAGTTTTAGATCCTAATGTGTTTTTATAGTGATGTATGTGACTGGTAAAAAATATTTTAAAAATTACATTTTGTATTTTTATTCTATGTCAAGAGTTTTGCTGGATCAATCTGACCTAACTTGCTCAAACTGCCAAATTCATATACTGGAATAAAATCCATAAAAATGTTAAATAATGTTATTTATCATGATTAGGATGTGAAAAGTATCGATAGTGTTTGGGAAGATTAAGAAATTAGGTCAGGATATTTAATTTATATTTATTGTAAAATTACATATACTTTATTGTGTATTTTTTAGTGTTACAAGAAACTGGCATCAATTCTTTTGGGCCCCATGACAAAATATTAAAGTGGAGAATATAGCGAGGCACAGCTTTGAGTGGTGCCTAAGTAGGATCCCAACCCGTGAGTAATAATCAGAAAAAACTTGGCACTCAACTTTTAGATGATTATTAAAATTTTAATGCAATCCAATTACAACGTTTCGGTCACTCTATGGACCTTCATCAAGTACTCCAACGAATATCATGTATAACAAATCAAAAACATATCTCAAATACATGAAGCCATGAATTAGAGGCAAAAATCCATAAAGCTGTAAACACAAGACAAAAAAGGGGATAAACTCAAGAGTAATATGGCATCATATGCATGCTTAAAGTGTAGAAAGGAAATTGAGAAAAAAAGGGGAAAAAAGGAAGCAGCAGTGAATGTATAAAAATTCACGTTTATTTAGAGCATGTTAAAAGGACATGTTAGTGACACAAAAGCAGATCCCAGGTGATAACGGACCAACGCGTAGCAATGATTTGCTTATCAGATCAGCTAATAAGGGAGGTGGTGTGGTGATCCTCAATGCCTCCCTATACTGCAAAGAAAATCTTAAAATCCTTAATGACAGTTCTGTTTGTGCAACTATTCCCAATAATCCAACCCCCAAATTGTAGGCTGAATTAAAACAATTTTTAGATGATGGCATAAGTATCAATGTCATAAACTGAAAAAATGCAGATTACATTTTAGTTCAACATCCTTTTATTCTAATCTATCACACATTACGTAAAATTCATAAGGGAATTTTTCCTCCACCATTCAGGCCTATTATTTCAGGGATTAGATCATTGGGAGAAAAACTAGGAGAATGGGTTGAACATTATCTTCAACCTCTTATCATCCATTTACCGGGTTATGTCAGAGATACTAAAGGATTGTCTCTGTATGAGACCAGTTCACCTGGCTTCCTTCCTATAAATGGCTAACTTGTAATGTGGTTCGTCTCTATAAGTCTATTCCATTTCAAGTCACCTTGACCAGTCTGTCATTTTTTTAAAGAAGTACAGTACTTACAAAACACAGATTCAATATTTCATCTTAGATGCAGTTTTCTTTTTATTGACACACAGCTATTTCAAGTTTGAACAACAATTTTTTCTCCAGACACAGGTTGTTAGTTTGGGGGGGCAAGTGCTCACTATCCTTTGTCATTATCACAGTAGCAATGTGGGAAGATAAATATGCAGTGGGTACATAAAGTATTCAAACCTCTTTTAATTTTTCACACTTTGCTTCATTGCAGCCATTTGGAAAAATTAAAAAAATATCATTTTTTCTCATTAACCCCTTTTTGCCAGCTGATGGGATAGTAAATCAGCTGGCAGAATCCCCTCTTTGAGGTGGGCTCCAGCGGTGAGCCCACCTCAAAGCCGCGGCATGTCAGTTGTTATCAACAGCTAACATGTGGCCGCAATGGGCGCGAGTGGAATCACGATCAGCCCACGCCCATTAACTAGTTAAATACCTTTGCATTTAGCAAGCACTTTCAGCAAAGTTTGGATTTTTTTTGTTCACCACTTAGATAAAAAAGAACCTAGACTGAATGAACTAATAATGTCCTGGAGAATCATAATGGCAGGTTAGTTTTAGCATTCAGTTAACTTGGCAAGAAAGCCAAACAAAAAACTAGTGTGGGATTGCACTTTTTTGCAATTTCATCGCACTTGGAATTTTTTTCCCATTTTCTATTACAATACATGGTAAAACCAATGGAATCGTTCAAAAGCACAACTCATACCGCAAAAAATAAGCCCTCATATGGCCATATTGACTGAAAAATAAAGCAGTTATGGCCCTGGAAAGAAGGGGAGTGAAAAACGAAAACGAAAAAAGCTTCGGGGGTTAAGGGGTTAATGTACACTCTGCACCCAATCTTGACTGAAAAAAACAGAAATGTATAATTTTTTTTCAAATTTATTAAAAAAGAAAAGCAGAAACACGGTCATAAGTATTCAGATCTCTTGGTCAGTATTGAGTAGAAGCACCCTTTTGAGCAAGAACAGCCATTAGTCTTCTTGGGAATGATGTAACAAGTTTTTCACACCTGGATTTGGGGATCCTCTGCCATTATTCCTTGCAGATCCTCTCCAGTTCTGTCAGGTTGGATGGTGAACATTGGTGGACAGCCATTTTCAGGTCTCTCCAGAGATGCTCAATTGGGTTTAGGTCAGGGCTCAGGCTAGGCCAGTCAAGAATGGTCACATAGTTGTTTTGAAGCCACTCCTTTGTTATTGTAGCTTTGTGCTT
The DNA here is from genome assembly GCF_032444005.1 of Ranitomeya imitator. Taxonomy (NCBI): domain Eukaryota; kingdom Metazoa; phylum Chordata; class Amphibia; order Anura; family Dendrobatidae; genus Ranitomeya; species Ranitomeya imitator. The sequence goes on from NC_091282.1 coordinate 469,519,749, forward strand.
AGGGTCATTGTCTTGTTGGAAGGTGAACCTTCAGAGAAGTTTGAGGTCCAGAGAACTCTGGAAGGGATTTTCATCCATGATATCTCTGTACTTGACTATGTTCATGTTTTCTTCAATGGAAACCAGTTGTCCTATCCCTGCAGCTGAAAAACACCCCCATAGCATGATGCTGCCACCACCATGTTTCACTGTTGGAATTGTATTGGGCAGGTGAAGAGCAGTGCCTGGTTTTCTCCACACATACCGCTTAAAATTATCACCAAAAAGGTCTATATTTGTCTTATCAGACCAGATAATTTTATTTCTTATAGTCTGGAGACCTTCATGTGTTTTTTTTTTATCAAACTCTATGTGGGCTTTCAAATGTCTTGCACTGAGGAGAAGCTTCCATCGGGCCACTCTGCTATAAAGGCCTGACTGGTGGAGGACTGCAGTGATAGTTGACTTTGTGGAACTTTCTCCCATCTTCCTACTGCATCTTTGGAGCTCAGCCAAAGTGATCTTGGGGTTTTTCTTTACCTCTCTCACCAGTTCCTTTGACCTCATGATTCTCACTTGGTCTGACATGCACTATAAGCTGTGAGGTCTTATATAAACAGGTGTATGCCTATCCAAATCAAGTCCTATCAGTTTAATTAAACACAGCTGGACTCCAATGAAGTAGTAGAACCATCTTAAGGGGGATCACGAGGAAATAGGCAGCATGTGACTTAAATATGAGTGTCTGAGCAAAAAGTCTGAATACTTATGACCATTTGATATTTCAATTTTCCTTTTTTTAATAAAAATTGCAAAAATTTCTACATTTCTGTTTTTTTTTTCAATCAAGTTGGGGTGCAGAGTGTACATTAACCCCTTAACCCCCAAGGGTGGTTCGCACGTTAATGACCGGGACAATTTTTACAATTCTGACCACTGTCCCTTCATGAGGTTATAACTCTGGAACGCTACAACAGATCCTGATTATTCTGACAATATTTTCTCATGACATATTGTACTTCATGATAGTGGTAAAATTTCTTCATATTACCTGCGTTTATGTGTGAAAAAAATGGAAATTTGGAAAAAATTTTGAACATTTTGCAATTTTCCTACTTGAATTTTTATGCCCTTAAATCAGAGATATTTCACACAAAATACTTAATAAGTAACATTTCCCACATGTCTATTTTACATAAGCACAATTTTAGAACCAAAATTTTTTTTGTTAAGGAGTTATAAGGGTTAAAAGTTGACCAGCAATTTCTCATTTTCATAACACCATTTTTTTAAGGACCACATCACATTTGAAGTCATTTTGAGGGGTCTATATGATAGAAAATAACCTAGTGTGACTCCATTCTAAAAACTGCATCCCTCAAGGTGCTCAAAACCACATTCAAGAAGTTTATATGTTTTATTTTACCAAGGGTAACAGGAGAAAAAGGAAATCAAAAGTTGTTGTACAATTTGTCCTGAGTATGCTGATACCCTATATGTGGGGGTAAACCACTGTTTGGGCGCATGGTAGAGCTCGGAAGGGAAGGAGCGCCATTTGACTTTTCAGTGCAAAATTGACTGGAATTGAGATGAAACGCCATGTTGCGTTTGGAGAGCCCCTAATGTGCCTAAACATTGAAACCCCCACAAGTGACACCATTTTGGAAAGTAGACTCCTAAAAGAACTTATCTAGATGTGTGGTGCACACTTTGACCCACCAAGAGCTTTCCAGAAGTTTATAATGTAGAGCTGTAAAAATAAAAAATCTTATTTTTTCACAAAAATGATTTTTCGCCCCTAATTTTTTATTTTCCCAAGGGTAAGAGAAGAAATTAGACTGCAAAAGTTGTTGAGTGATTTGTCCTGAGTACGCAGATACCCAATATGTGGGGTTTAACCACTGTTTGGGCGCATGGCAGAGCTTAGACGGAAGGAGCGCCATTTGACTTTTAAATGCAAAATTGCCTGGAATTGAGATGTGACGCCATGTTGCGCTTGGAGAGCCCCTGATGTGCCTAAACATTGAAACCCCCCACAAGTGGCACCATTTTGGAAAGTAGACCCCCTAAGGAACATATCTAGATGTGTGTTGCGCACTTTGACTCATCAAATGCTTAACACAAGTTCATAATGTAGAGCCGTAAAAATAAAATATCTTATTTTTTCACAAAAAATGATCTTTTCACCCCCAATTTTTTATTTTCCCAACGGTAAGAGAAGAAATTGGACTGCAAAAGTTGTTATGCAATTTGTCCTGAGTACGCTATTGTGATGGAAATATATATATCATGTAGATCTCACTTGCATGTATACTCCTTTATAATCATATATACTCATAGAAATGCAAATATATCTATATACTCGGCCAGATGCTAGGCCAGATGGTTCCTCGGTACTTTCCAGACACCTAGAAACCAGAACCTTAGGCCAGATGTCTTGAACTAATGTCTAAGAATCCTGCTGAATAGCAGGATAAATGGGACAGCTACATTTTAGTTGCTTAATCAGCATTCATATGTGCATTAATCACAATATTCCATATATATATTTAGGTAACCAATAACAGAGGAGCTAGACAATATGGTAATTAACTAACCACCCCTAACCACCTCCTTTCTATATGCAATTATAAATCCATGTATGATCAATAAATCATCAGTATTGATGGAATGTTTTTCTGTCACAATGGTGTACAGTCCATTCTTGATGAGCGCTCAAAATACTCAGTCTTATTGGGAACGGCCGCAGCACACACAGGGATACATTTATCCAAACCAAATTTCCATATCATCTGGCACCCAATGTGGGGCAATGGACGAAATGCACGAGGACCCTGCTGACTGGAGAGATGATGGTGTTGGCCAAGGCCTTGGTTCACGGGACAGAGACTGCGCTGCTCCTTAAGTAAGGTAAGAAAATGCTATCATCTTACTTGAAAGTCCCCGATCACCAATTTTTTCAGCGATTTAACCCTTAAATTGCTGAAAGCTATTAAATTTAAGGGTTAACGGCAATTTAAGGGTTAAATCGCTGAAAAAATTGGCGTGGGCTCCCGCGCATTTTTCTCCGCCAGAGTAGTAAAGCCAGTGACTGAGGGCAGATATTATTAGCCTAGAGAGGGTCCACGGTTCTTGGCCCCCCCTGGCTAAAAACATCTGCCCCCAGCCACCCCAGAAAAGGCACATCTGGAAGATGCGCCTATTCTGGCACTTGGCCACTCTCTTCCCATTCCCATGTAGCGGTGGGATATGGGGTAATGAAGGGTGCATCCAGCAGGGGGCGCATCACCACGAATGAAGGTAACTACAGGTCATTGACCTACATTACCTTCATTCGCTGGGGTTTGCAGCCACGAGCAGTGCTGCATTAGCAGAGCTCCTGGCTGTAAAATATTTTAACCCCTTCAGATGGATTTACAACGTGGGACGTTACAGATCTACGGAAGGTATGCATATTGTTGGTTTATTATTTTTTATTTGTTACAGAACGAGGGTCTTCAGCCAGTGGATTGAGCGTACAATATAATATTAAAACAAACGGTGTGTTTATTTCATTAAAATACTTTTTAATAATGTGTTTGTGTTTTTTTTAACTCTTTCATACAATTGGATTAATAATGGATAGGTGTCATAATTGACGCCTCTCCATTATTAATCTGGCATAATGTCACCTTACAATAGCAAGGTGGCATTAACCCTTCATTACACCATATCCCACCGCTACACGGGAATGGGAAGAGAGTGGCCAAGTGCCAGAATAGGCGCATCTTCCAGATGTGCCTTTTCTGGGGTGGCTCGGGGCAGGTGTTTTTAGCCAGGGGGGGCCAATAACCATGGACCCTCTCCAGGCTATTAATATCTGCCCTCAGTCACTGGCTTTACTACTCTGGCGGAGAAAATTGCGCGGGAGCCCACGCCAATTTTTTCTGTGATTTAACCCTTACATTTAAGAGCTAGAGTGCTGAAATTTTGCATATACACACTACTAACATTAGTAGTGTGGAATATGCAAAAAAACTGGGGATATGACATGGTTTACTGTATGTAAACCATGTCTCATATCATGTCGGGTTTTGGCAGGAGAAATGAAAAGCCGATAATTGAATTACCGACTTTTCTGCTATATCGCTCTGAAGTTAATATAAATAAATATATATATATATATATATATATATATATATATATATATATATATATGTGTGTGTCTGAATGATATATATATATATATATGTATATATATATATAGATAGGAAAAAACGAGAGCAGCACAATCCTCACCGGTGGGTGCCAAGCCTCCTGGATAGGACCATCCACTAGTCCAACCACGTAATATATCAAGCAAAAAAAGAAGGCAGCACTCCAACATCAGACAAAGGTGAAAAAAGGCTGTGAAGTTTATTTCAGACCCACATCTCGCGACGTTTCGGCTCGCACTGAGCCTTTCTCAAGCAATGGGTGATAACAAGTTGTGTCCTTATATACAAACCATCCTCAATCATTTACATAATACATAGCCAAATATGTGTTTACAAATATTTATAATACATATACATTATATTTCCACAGTGCTCCAAGTGTTACCCTATATAAAGTGCATAGTGCTAAAGTGCTTTATAATTTCTCTCCTTTCCCCCTGCCCACAAGTAATACTGCTTTTAGGGTTATTCATAGTTAATTAATGTACATAAAAGGATTCATAACCTCATATATTATTAATGTATGGCGCTTACCCTGCCGAATAGACGGAGTCACCTGGAGGACTAACATGCCGCTGATTTTCGGCGTTCTCTAGGATCTACTGCGCATGTCAAAAACCTCCCATTCCCATGTGGTGTGACGCTAGCCAGTGAGACAACAGACGTTACTTCATTTCATCCGCGCCTGCGCACAAGGACAATGTCTGCCCCGCACTTCCATCTTAGTTGTGGCAGCGCAAAGCTATTAGATAAGCTCTCTCTATTAATGTTCCTTGCTGTTTACGCAATAAATCCATCTTATATCCAGATATCAAAGGGGCCACTATAACATTCCACCTTCGGCAAGCAGGACAACACCTTATTCAGGTTGTCTCCCGCTGCCCATGGACCTTTACTTCGACCTGTGACCTTCTCAGACCACATAATCTCCGTAAGAGGACCCATATCAGTGTGCCTTTCTTATGCCCAGTATCTTAAACAGAGCAGAGATACTTTCAATATTAAATTAATATATTCGCTATTGAATGCCAAATTGTATATTTATTAGTCATATGAAGACAATCTCAACTGGCCAGCATACCAACATCAGGAAAATATACGGGGAATAACTATAAATTATAACAAATAAAAAAATAAAAAAATTATATTAATAATTGTGTCCTCCACCGTGAACATCCAATTCGTAAACAGCAGGGCAAGGACCTTTTTGCTGGGAGCGGAGATGTATCTAAAAAAATACAAACATAACACTTATTAATATTGGAGCAGTAGAACAGTCTTCATTCTGCATGTTCCATATAACCGGAATGTATATACCCCAATTCATATAGATATATCCCATTAAGGTAGCACCATTGATGGATAGATTTTAAATTCTACATTTAAACCTTTAGGTTTTAGTGTATTTAGTTCATAGATCCAACGAAGTTCTAATTTTTTTAGGAGATTTATTCTGTCTCCCCCTCTTCTTTGCGCTGGGACTCTATCTATGATTCTAAATTTTAGATCCTTTTCCGTATGTTTAAATTCTACAAAATGTTTCGAGACTGGTAGATCTTGTCTTTTTTTCCTTATTGAGAAGCGATGGTTATTCATGCGGGTTTTAAACTCGCATGTTGTTTCCCCAATATACCATAATTTGCAGGGGCATTCCAATAGATAAATAACATGGTCAGAGTTACATGTAAGATATTCACGAATTCTATATTGCTTATTTGTAACTGGATGATCAAAAGTAGATCCCTTTATCATATGTTTACAATTTACACATGATAAACATGGGAAACACCCATGCTGTTTGTTACCTGTGATTGTGGTTTGACCAGTGTTTTTGAGGGAACCAATATCTGATTTTACTATATGATCACCAAGATTTTTATTTCTACGGTATGAAAAAAGTGGAGGTTCTCTAAACTCTTTAACCCCTTCCCGACCTTTGACGCATACGCTGCGTCATGAAAGTCGGTGCCATTCCGACCCATGACGCAGCATATGCGTCATGGAAAGATCGCGTCCCTGCAGGCCGGGTGAAAGGGTTAACTCCCATTTCACCCGATCTGCAGGGACAGGGGGAGTGGTAGTTTAGCCCAGGGGGGGTGGCTTCACCCCCTCGTGGCTACGATCGCTCTGATTGGCTGTTGAAAGTGAAACTGCCAATCAGAGCGATTTGTAATATTTCACCTAAAAAACTGGTGAAATATTACAATCCAGCCATGGCCGATGCTGCAATATCATCGGCCATGGCTGGAAACACTTATGTGCACCCACCCCACCCCTCCGATCGCCCCCCCCAGCCCCCCGATCTGTGGTCCGCTCCCCTCCGTCCTGTGCTCCGCTCCCCCGTCCTCCTGTCCGCTTCCCCGTGCACCAATCACACCCCCTGTGCTGCAATCAAACCCCCCCGCACTCCGATCCCCCCCCGCACACAGCGACCCCCCCCCCGTGCTCCGATCCACCCCCCCCGCACAGCGATCCCTCACCCCGTGCTCCAATCCTTCCCCGTGCTCCAATCCTCCCTCCCGTGTTCCGATCCACCCCCCCCCATGATCCGATCCACCCCCCCGTGCTCCGACGCCCCCCCCGTGCCCTGATCTCCCCCCCCTTATACTTACCTGGCCGCCCGAGGTCCGTCCGTCTTCTTTCCTGGGCGCCGCCATCTTCCAAAATGGCGGGCGCATGTGCAGTGCGCCCGCCGAATCTGCCGGCCGGCAGATTCGTTCCAGAGTGAATTTTGATCACTGAGATATATCCTATCTCAGTGATCAAAATAAAAAAAATAGTAAATGACCCCCCCCTTTGTCACCCCCATAGATAGGGACAATAAAAAAAATAAAGAATTTTTTTTTTTTTCACTAAGGTTGGGGTAAGAACTAGGGTTAGGGTTAGGGGTAGGGTTAGGGTTAGGGGTAGGGTTAGGGGTAGGGGTAGGGTTAGGGGTAGGGGTAGGGTTAGGGGTAGGGGTAGGGTTAGGGTTAGGGGTAGGGTTAGGGCTAGGGTTAGGGTTTCGGTATGTGCACACGTATTCTGGTCCTATGCGGATTTTTCCGCAGCGGATTTGAAAAATCCACAGTGCTAAACCGCTGCCGATTTATCGTGGATTTACCGCGGTTTTTCTGCGCATTTCACTGCGGTTTTACAACTGCGATTTTCTATTGGAGCAGTTCTAAAACCGCTGCGGAATCCGCAGAAAGAAGTGACATGCTGCGGAATGTAAACCGCTGCGTTTCCGTGCAGTTTTTCCGCAGCATGTGTACAGCGATTTTTGGTTCCCATAGGTTCACATTGAACTGTACACTCATGGGAAACTGCTGCGGATCCGCAGCGTTTTCCGCAGCGTGTGCACATACCTTTAGAATTAGGCTATGTGCACACGGTGCGGATTGGCCGCTGCGGATTCGCAGCAGTGTTCCATCGGGTTTACAGTACCATGTAAACATATGGAAAACCAAATCCGCTGTGCCCATGGTGCAGAAAATACCGCGCGGGAACGCTGCGTTGTATTTTCCGCAGCATGCCAATTCTTTGTGCGGATTCCGCAGTGTTTTACACCTGTTCCTCAATAGGAATCCACAGGTGAAATCCGCACAAAAAACACTGGAAATCCACGGTAAATCCACAGGTAAAACGCAGTGCCTTTTACCCGCGGATTTTTCAAAAATGATGCTGAAAAATCTCATACGAATCCGCAACGTTGGCACATAGCCTTAGGGTTAGGGTTGGAATTAGGGTTGTGGTTAGGGTTAGGGGTGTGTTGGGGTTAGGGTTGTGGTTAGGGGTATGTTGGGGTTAGGGTTGTGATTAGGGTTACGGCTACAGTTGGGATAAGGGTTAGGGGTGTGTTGGAGGTAGAATTGAGGGGTTTCCACTGTTTAGGCACTTCAGGGGGTCTCCAAACGCAACATGGCGCCACCATTGATTCCAGCCAATCTTGTATTCAAAAATTCAAATGGTGCTCCCTCACTTCCGAACCCCGACGTGTGCCCAAACAGTGGTTTACCCCCACATATGGGGTACCAGCATACTCAGGACAAACTGCGCAACAATTACTGGGGTCCAATTTCTCCTGTTACCCTTGAGAAAATAAAAAATTGCTTGCTAAAACATCATTTTTGAGGAAAGAAAAATGATTTTTTATTTTCACGGCTCTGCGTTGTAAACGTCTGTGAAGCACTTGGGGGTTCAAAGTGCTCACCACATATCTAGATAAGTTCCTTGGGGGGTCTAGTTTCCAAAATGGGGTCACTTGTGGGGGGTTTCTACTGTTTAGGCACACCAGGGGCTCTGCAAACGCAACATGACGCCCGCAGACCATTCCATCAAAGTCTGCATTTCAAAAGTCACTACTTCCCTTCTGAGCCCCCACGTGTGCCCAAACAGTGGTTTACCCCCACACATGGGGCATCAGCGTACTCAGGAGAAACTGGACAACAACTTTTGCGGTCCAATTTCTCCTGTAACCCTTGGGAAAATAAAAAATTCTGGGCTAAAAAATTATTTTTGAGGAAAGAAAACGTATTTATTATTTTCACGGCTCTGCGTTATAAACTTCTGTAAAGCACTTGGGGGTTGAAAGTGCTCACCACACATCTAGATAAGTTCCTTTGGGGGTCTAGTTTCCAAAATGGGGTCACTTGTGGGGGGTTTCTACTGTTTAGGCACACCAGGGGCTCTGCAAACGCAATGTGACGCCCGCAGACCATTCCATCAAAGTCTGCATTTCAAAAGTCACTACTTCCCTTCTGAGCCCCCACGTGTGCCCAAACAGTGGTTTACCCCCACACATGGGGTATCAGCGTACTCAGGAGAAACTGGACAACAACTTTTGTGGTCCAATTTCTCCTGTAACCCTTGGTAAAATAAAAAATTCTGGGCTAAAAAATTATTTTTGAGGAAAGAAAACGTATTTATTATTTTCACTGCTCTGTGTTATGAACTTCTGTGAAGCACTTGGGGGTTCAAAGTGCTCACCTCACATCTAGATAAGTTCCTTTCGGGGTCTAGTTTCCAAAATGGGGTCACTTGTGGGGGGTTTCTACTGTTTAGCCACATCAGGGGCTCTGCAAACGCAACGTGACGCCCGCAGAGCATTCCATCAAAGTCTGCATTTCAAAACGTCACTACTTCACTTCCGAGCCCCAGCATGTGCCTAAACAGTGGTTTACCCCCACATATGGGGTATCAGCGTACTCAGGAGAAACTGGACAACAACTTTTGGGGTCAAATTTCTCCTGTTACCCTTGGGAAAATAAAAAATTGCGGGCTAAAATTCATTTTTGAGAAAATAATTTTTTTTTTTTATTTTCATGGCTCTGCGTTATAAACTTCTGTGAAGCACTTGAGGGTTCAAAGTGCTCACTACACATCTAGATTAGTTCCTTTGGGGGTCTAGTTTCCAAAATGGGGTAATTTGTGGGGGATCTCCAATGTTTAGGCACACAGGGGCTCTCCAAACGCGACATGGTGTCCGCTAATGATTGGAGATAATTTTCCATTTAAAAAGCCAAATGGCGTGCCTTCCCTTCTGAGCCCTGCCGTGCGCCCAAACAGTGGTTTACCCCCACATATGGGGTATCTGCATACTCAGGACAAACTGGACAACAACATTTGTGGTCCAATTTCTCCTATTACCATTGGCAAAATAGGAAATTCCAGGCTAAAAAATCATTTTTGAGAAAAGAAAAATTATTTTTTATTTTCATGGCTCTGCATTATAAACTTCTGTGAAGCACCTGGGGGTTTAAAGTGCTCAGTATGCATCTAGATAAGTTCCTTGGGGGGTCTAGTTTCCAAAATGGGGTCACTTGTGGGGGAGCTCCATTGCATAGGCACACAGGGGCTCTCCAAATGCGACATGGTGTCCGCTAACAATTGGAGCTAATTTTCCATTCAAAAAGTTAAAAGGCGCGCCTTCCCTTCCGAGCCCTGCCGTGTGCCCAAACAGTGGTTTACCCCCACATATGAGGTATCGGCGTACTCGGGAGAAATTGCTCAACAAATTTTAGGATCCATTTTATCCTATTGCCCATGTGAAAATGAAAAAATTGAGGCGAAAATAAATTTTTTGTGAAAAAAAAGTACTTTTTCATTTTTACGGATCAATTTGTGAAGCACCTGAGGGTTTAAAGTGCTCACTAGGCATCTAGATAAGTTCCTTGGGGGGTCCAGTTTCCAAAATGGGGTCACTTGTGGGGGAGCTCCAATGTTTAAGCACACAGGGTCTCTCCAAACGCGACATGGTGTCCGCTATCGATGGAGATAATTTTTCATTCAAAAAGTCAAATGGCGCTCCTTCCCTTCCGAGCCTTACCATGTGCCCAAACAGTGGTTTACCCCCACATGTGAAGTATCGGTGTACTCAGGAGAAATTGCCAAACAAATTTTAGGATCCATTTTATCCTGTTGTCCATGTGAAAATGAAAAAATTGAGGCTAAAAGAATTTTTTTGTGAAAAAAAAGTACTTTTTCATTATTACGGATCAATTTGTGAAGCACCTGGGGGTTTAAAGGGCTCACTATGCATCTAGATAAGTTCCTTGGGGCGTCTAGTTTCCAAAATGGGGTCACTTGTGTGGGAGCTCCAATTTTTAGGCACACGGGGGCTCTCCAAATGTGACATGGTGTCCGCTAAAGAGTGCAGCCAATTTTTCATTCAAAAAGTCAAATGGCGCTCCTTCCCTTCCAAGCCCTGCCGTGCGCCCAAACAGTGGTTTACCCCCACATATGAGGTATCAGCGTACTCAGGACAAATTGGACAACAACGTACGTGGTTCAGTTTCTCCTTTTACCATTGGGAAAATAAAAAAATTGTTGCTGAAAAATCATTTTTGTGACTAAAAAGTTAAATGTTCATTTTTTCCTTCCATGTTGCTTCTGCTGCTGTGAAGCACCTGAAGGGTTAATAAACTTCTTGAATGTGGTTTTGTGCACCTTGAGGGGTGCAGTTTTTAGAATGGTGTCACTTTTGGGTATTTTCAGCCATATAGACCCCTCAAACTGACTTCAAATGTGAGGTGGTCCCTAAAAAAAATGGTTTTGTAAATTTCGTTGTAAAAATGAGAAATCGCTGGTCAAATTTTAACCCTTATAACTTCCTAGCAAAAAAAAATTTTGTTTCCAAAATTGTGCTGATGTAAAGTAGACGTGTGGGAAATGTTATTTATTAACTATTTTGTGTCACATAACTCTCTGGTTTAACAGAATAAAAATTCAAAATGTGAAAATTGCGAAATTTTCAAAATTTTCGCCAAATTTCCGTTTTTATCACAAATAAACACAGAATTTATTGACCTAAATTTACCACTAACATGAAGCCCAATATGTCACGAAAAAACAATCTCAGAACCGCTAGGATCCATTGAAGCGTTCCTGAGTTATTACCTCATGAAGGGACACTGGTCAGAATTGCAAAAAACGGCAAGGTCTTTAAGGTCAAAATAGGCTGGGTCATGAAGGGGTTAATATTGGGTAGGCATTTGCCCAACATACCCCAATGTTTCCTAATTACCTCCGAGATAGCTCCACTCTCTTCCGTATATGTCATTACACATGGGATTCTATTTAGCATTTTTTTCTCTGTATTTTTCTCAATTAATTCACTTCTATTTCTATTGAGTATCCCATGCTTGACTCCATTAAGTAATTTCTTCGGGTATCCTCTCTTCAAGAACTTTTGTGCCAGTTTGTCTATTATTCCCTCAATCTCATTTTCCTCTTTCACTATTCTGCGTACCCTTAGCATTTGGCTAAGGGGTATTGACCTAATCATACTACTGGGATGTTGACTATTGAACATTAACAGGTTGTTTTTATCTGTTTCCTTGACAAATAAGGTTGTAGTGAGTTCACCGTTCTCCTGTCTCACCAAGACATCCAGGAACTGTATACTTGTCCTTGAAGATATCAACGTGAATTTAATAGTTCTATCTATCGTATTTAAATACTCATGGAAGTACGTAAGCTCTATTTCTGTCCCTGTCCATAGGAGGAAGACGTCGTCTATGTATCTCCACCACACCAGCACATGCTGGAAGTGGTGGGACACATAGACGAGATCCTCCTCCAGGACACTCATTACCAGGTTTGCATAAGCGGGGGCCATACTGGCCCCCATTGCTGTACCGCGTTGTTGCGAGTAAAACGTATCCCCAAAAAGAAAGTAGCTCCGCCCCAAAATAATTTCCAATAATTTCAATATAAATTGTTTCCCTTCCATAGACACTTCAATTGTATTTAGCTTCTTTTCTACTGCTTTTAATCCAGTTTGGTGTTCAATTGATGTATAGAGAGAGATGACATCAAATGACGCCAAAATTGTCTCTCCCTCTAATTTAATGTCTTCCAATTTTTTAAAAAAATCTGGTGTGTCTTGGATATATGATTTGCTTTTTCTGGCAATTGGGTTGAGGATCTTGTCTAAAAATGTACCCATCCTACTGAACACTGAGTCCACCCCCGACACTATAGGTCGTCCAGGGGGGTCCTTTAGTGTCTTGTGGATTTTAGGGGTCGTATATATTACAGGTGTTCTCGGGAATTCTATATATAGATAATCCATAAGCTCTTGATCTATTACGTTATTTTTTACTGCATCTTCTAGACATTTTTTAATTTCAGCCATAATGGTAAATTTCGGGTCACCTTCCAATTTATGATACACCGTACCATCTCTAAGTTGGCCCTCAATCTCTGCAATATATTTGTGCTTGTCCATGATGACGACAGCACCCCCCTTATCCGCGGGTTTAATGATGATGTCGTCATCATGGACAAGCTCCTTCAATGCCTTGGATTCCTCCACCGTAATGTTCGGATGTTTGAAATTTTTAGTAGCCCCATTCCTCAATTCCTCTATCTCCCCTCTTACCACCTTTTCAAACGCACTCATAACTGCAGAATTTACTTGCGGTACAAACTCACTACTTTTTCTCAGTCCCATAGATTTAGAATTAAACTCAGTATTTTCTACAGTATACATTATGTTTTTGTCATGAAACCACTCTTTTAATTTTATGGATCTAAAAAATCTCTCCAAGTCCATTTGCACATTGAACCAGTTAGTATGTGAGCAGGGAGAAAATGATAATCCTTTACTGAGGATAGAGGTCTGTACTTACTCCAGGGACTGAGAAAAAGTAGTGAGTTTGTACCGCAAGTAAATTGGGGCTACTAAAAATTTCAAACATCCGAACATTACGGTGGAGGAATCCAAGGCATTGAAGGAGCTTGTCCATGATGACGACATCATCATTAAACCCGCGGATAAGGGGGGTGCTGTCGTCATCATGGACAAGCACAAATATATTGCAGAGATTGAGGGCCAACTTAGAGATGGTACGGTGTATCATAAATTGGAAGGTGACCCGAAATTTACCATTATGGCTGAAATTAAAAAATGTCTAGAAGATGCAGTAAAAAATAACGTAATAGATCAAGAGCTTATGGATTATCTATATATAGAATTCCCGAGAACACCTGTAATATATACGACCCCTAAAATCCACAAGACACTAAAGGACCCCCCTGGACGACCTATAGTGTCGGGGGTGGACTCAGTGTTCAGTAGGATGGGTACATTTTTAGACAAGATCCTCAACCCAATTGCCAGAAAAAGCAAATCATATATCCAAGACACAACAGATTTTTTAAAAAAATTGGAAGACATTAAATTAGAGGGAGAGACAATTTTGGCGTCATTTGATGTCATCTCTCTCTATACATCAATTGAACACCAAACTGGATTAAAAGCAGTAGAAAAGAAGCTAAATACAATTGAAGTGTCTATGGAAGGGAAACAATTTATATTGAAATTATTGGAAATTATTTTGGGGCGGAGCTACTTTCTTTTTGGGGATACGTTTTACTCGCAACAACGCGGTACAGCAATGGGGGCCAGTATGGCCCCCGCTTATGCAAACCTGGTAATGAGTGTCCTGGAGGAGGATCTTGTCTATGTGTCCCACCACTTCCAGCATGTGCTGGTGTGGTGGAGATACATAGACGACGTCTTCCTCCTATGGACAGGGACAGAAATAGAGCTTACGTACTTCCATGAGTATTTAAATACGATAGATAGAACTATTAAATTCACGTTGATATCTTCAAGGACAAGTATACAGTTCCTGGATGTCTTGGTGAGACAGGAGAACGGTGAACTCACTACAACCTTATTTGTCAAGGAAACAGATAAAAACAACCTGTTAATGTTCAATAGTCAACATCCCAGTAGTATGATTAGGTCAATACCCCTTAGCCAAATGCTAAGGGTACGCAGAATAGTGAAAGAGGAAAATGAGATTGAGGGAATAATAGACAAACTGGCACAAAAGTTCTTGAAGAGAGGATACCCGAAGAAATTACTTAATGGAGTCAAGCATGGGATACTCAATAGAAATAGAAGTGAATTAATTGAGAAAAATACAGAGAAAAAAATGCTAAATAGAATCCCATGTGTAATGACATATACGGAAGAGAGTGGAGCTATCTCGGAGGTAATTAGGAAACATTGGGGTATGTTGGGCAAATGCCTACCCAATATTAAAGAGTTTAGAGAACCTCCACTTTTTTCATACCGTAGAAATAAAAATCTTGGTGATCATATAGTAAAATCAGATATTGGTTCCCTCAAAAACACTGGTCAAACCACAATCACAGGTAACAAACAGCATGGGTGTTTCCCATGTTTATCATGTGTAAATTGTAAACATATGATAAAGGGATCTACTTTTGATCATCCAGTTACAAATAAGCAATATAGAATTCGTGAATATCTTACATGTAACTCTGACCATGTTATTTATCTATTGGAATGCCCCTGCAAATTATGGTATATTGGGGAAACAACATGCGAGTTTAAAACCCGCATGAATAACCATCGCTTCTCAATAAGGAAAAAAAGACAAGATCTACCAGTCTCGAAACATTTTGTAGAATTTAAACATACGGAAAAGGATCTAAAATTTAGAATCATAGATAGAGTCCCAGCGCAAAGAAGAGGGGGAGACAGAATAAATCTCCTAAAAAAATTAGAACTTCGTTGGATCTATGAACTAAATACACTAAAACCTAAAGGTTTAAATGTAGAATTTAAAATCTATCCATCAATGGTGCTACCTTAATGGGATATATCTATATGAATTGGGGTATATACATTCCGGTTATATGGAACATGCAGAATGAAGACTGTTCTACTGCTCCAATTTTAATAAGTGTTATGTTTGTATTTTTTTAGATACATCTCCGCTCCCAGCAAAAAGGTCCTTGCCCTGCTGTTTACGAATTGGATGTTCACGGTGGAGGACACAATTATTAATATAATTTTTTTATTTTTTTATTTGTTATAATTTATAGTTATTCCCCGTATATTTTCCTGATGTTGGTATGCTGGCCAGTTGAGATTGTCTTCATATGACTAATAAATATACAATTTGGCATTCAATAGCGAATATATTAATTTAATATTGAAAGTATCTCTGCTCTGTTTAAGATACTGGGCATAAGAAAGGCACACTGATATGGGTCCTCTTACGGAGATTATGTGGTCTGAGAAGGTCACAGGTCGAAGTAAAGGTCCATGGGCAGCGGGAGACAACCTGAATAAGGTGTTGTCCTGCTTGCCGAAGGTGGAATGTTATAGTGGCCCCTTTGATATCTGGATATAAGATGGATTTATTGCGTAAACAGCAAGGAACATTAATAGAGAGAGCTTATCTAATAGCTTTGCGCTGCCACAACTAAGATGGAAGTGCGGGGCAGACATTGTCCTTGTGCGCAGGCGCGGATGAAATGAAGTAACGTCTGTTGTCTCACTGGCTAGCGTCACACCACATGGGAATGGGAGGTTTTTGACATGCGCAGTAGATCCTAGAGAACGCCGAAAATCAGCGGCATGTTAGTCCTCCAGGTGACTCCGTCTATTCGGCAGGGTAAGCGCCATACATTAATAATATATGAGGTTATGAATCCTTTTATGTACATTAATTAACTATGAATAACCCTAAAAGCAGTATTACTTGTGGGCAGGGGGAAAGGAGAGAAATTATAAAGCACTTTAGCACTATGCACTTTATATAGGGTAACACTTGGAGCACTGTGGAAATATAATGTATATGTATTATAAATATTTGTAAACACATATTTGGCTATGTATTATGTAAATGATTGAGGATGGTTTGTATATAAGGACACAACTTGTTATCACTAGTGTTGAGCGATACCTTCCGATATCGGAAAGTATCGGTATCGGTTTGGATCGGCCGATATTCAAAAAATATCGGATATCGCCGATACCGATACCCGATCCCAATGCAAGTCAATGGGACCAAAATATCGGAATTAAAATAAACCCTTTCTTTCCTTGTAGGTTCATTCTACATGAAGGAAAACAACTAAGAATAATGCCGGATGTATTTGGGGAGGTGGCGGAGACATTAAAGTCATAGAGGTTTATCCCAATCAAATAGAATAGCATGTTTTTTGTTTTTTTTTAAGACGTTCGGAGTGACAAAGATATTGACTATGTAAATTTTTTTTTTATTTTGTCAGATATTGATGTTTCACTATTCCACGCCCTTCCCCTTCTTTTTTTTCTTTTTTTTTTTCTTTTCCCACACTTTCATCTTCATCATCATCAGCATCTTTGACATCAACTTCTTCACCTTATTCATCTTCTTCTTCATCTTCTACCTATTTTTTTTTTTTATTACATTCTTCATATTCATTTTATTCAACTATTATTATTCTTCTTATTCTACATATTCTTTTTATTCCACTGTTATTATTCTTCCTATTCTACTTCTTCATCATATTCTCATTTGTGACAGGCATTCCCGTAGTTGTTATCTATAAAAGTTTGAAGATTACACCTTCCGTTCTGCCAGTCACAAAAGTTACATTTGTCCGCGTTCAGTTTGGCCTGCAGCATCAGGCTTTATCCAGGGGCACCACGAGGAGGAACGGACTCACCCCCATACACTGCTTAGTCTTCTTCTGCATATAATTTAGATAATATCTTTTGCTCTGATATTAAGTCTTATGCTTAATGTTCTTCTGCTCTTTGTTCTGCAGCCTCTTGTTCTTCTGCTTCTCGGTCTTCCATGTTGTCGTCTCCAGGGTCGTCGTCTCCAGTGTCGTCATCTCCGCCGTCGTCGTCGTCGTCATCGGGGTGGTCTTCCGTGTCGTCGTCATCGTGGTGGTCTTCCGGGTCGTCGACGTTAGGGTCTTCAACTTGGAAATGTAGCAGAAGGTACAAGAAGGCTGAGAAAATGCCAAGAACCAGCTGATGGAACTGGAACTCGGATGGCTACCCGAAGGTTCAAGAGCCTATGGAACTACCGAGGACCAGCTGACGTTACTGGAACCCGGTTACTAAGCAGGAGGTACCCGTGCTAAAAAGCACTACCAAGGACCGCCTGACGTTGACGGAACTCGGATACCCAGAAGGAGGCACCTAAGCCAAAGGCTCTGCCCGGAACCAGCTGACGTTACTGGAACCAGGATGGGGAGCAGAAGGTACAAGAGCAAAAGACACTGCCGAGAACCAGCTGACGGTACTGGAACCCGGATGGGTAGCCGAAGGTCCAAGAGCCAATGGAACTACCGAGGACCAGCTGACGTTACTGGAACCCGGTTACTAAGCAGGAGGTACCCGTGCCTGAAAGCACTACCAAGGACCACCTGACGTTGGTGGAACTTGGATACCCAGAAGGAGGCACCTAAGCCAAAGGCTCTGCCCGGAACCAGCTGACGGTACTGGAACCAGGATGGGGAGCAGAAGGTACAAGAGCAAAAGACACTGCCGAGAACCAGCTGACGGTGCTGGAACCAGGTGGTGGACCCGAAGGCCCACAGGAGAGGAGAGAACAGCTAGGCCGCGAGGCAGCCGCAGTTACCGAACCCCAACAGTCCTACAGGGGGAGCTGGGCCTACTGGCACTACATAACCAGCCTTGACTACCAGTTCACGCAGCCCACATAGGAAGCTCCTAAACTGGAGGCACCCTGGAGTTGGCTAACTCGACCGCACCACGACGGGGCAAGCATAGGCGTCTCAGTGAAGTTGACACAACCCGGAAACAGCTGACGGTGCTGAAACCAGGCTTGGCACGAGGGAGTACCTGTGACAAGAACACTGCTGAGAACCAGCTGGCGGTGCTGGAACCCGGATGCGTTGCCCCAGTGTGCAAGAGCCAATGGCACGACCGAGGACCAGCTGACGGTGCTGGAACCCGGTTACTAAGCTGTAGGTGCCCGCGCTTAAAAGCACTACCAAGGACCGCCTGGCGTTGGCGGAACTCGGATACCCAGGAGGAGGCACCTAAGCCAAAGGCTCGGCCCGGAACCAGCTGACGGTGCTGGAACCAGGTGGTGGACCCCAAGGCCCACAGGAGAGGAGAGAACAGCTAGGCCGCGAGGCAGCCGCAGTTACCGAACCCCAACAGTCCTACAGGGGGAGCTGGGCCTACTGGCACTACAGAACCAGCCTTGACTACCAGTTCACGCAGCCCACATAGGAAGCTCCTAAACTGGAGGCACCCTGGAGTTGGCTAACCCGACCGCACCACGACGAGGCAAGCATAGGTGTCTCAGTGAGCTTGACACAACCCGGAAACAGCTGACGGTGCTGAAACCAGGCTTGGCACGAGGGAGTACCTGTGACAAAAACACTGCCGAGAACCAGCTGGCGGTGCTGGAACCCGGATGCGTTGCCCCAGTGTGCAAGAGCCAATGGCACGACCGAGGACCAGCTGACGGTGCTGGAACCCGGTTACTAAGCTGTAGGTGCCCGCGCTTAAAAGCACTACCAAGGACCGCCTGGCGTTGGCGGAAC
Source organism: Ranitomeya imitator (assembly GCF_032444005.1). Lineage (NCBI taxonomy): Eukaryota > Metazoa > Chordata > Amphibia > Anura > Dendrobatidae > Ranitomeya > Ranitomeya imitator. The sequence continues at coordinate 469,538,747 of NC_091282.1, forward strand.
TCGGATACCCAGGAGGAGGCACCTAAGCCAAAGGCTCGGCCCGGAACCAGCTGACGGTGCTGGAACCAGGTGGTGGACCCGAAGGTCCACAGGAGAGGAGAGAACAGCTAGGCCGCGAGGCAGCCGCAGTTACCGAACCCCAACAGTCCTACAGGGGGAGCTGGGCCTACTGGCACTACAGAACCAGCCTTGACTACCAGTTCACGCAGCCCACATAGGAAGCTCCTAAACTGGAGGCACCCTGGAGTTGGCTAACCCGACCGCACCACGACGAGGCAAGCATAGGTGTCTCAGTGAGCTTGACACAACCCGGAAACAGCTGACGGTGCTGAAACCAGGCTTGGCACGAGGGAGTACCTGTGACAAAAACACTGCCGAGAACCAGCTGGCGGTGCTGGAACCCGGATGCGTTGCCCCAGTGTGCAAGAGCCAATGGCACGACCGAGGACCAGCTGACGGTGCTGGAACCCGGTTACTAAGCTGTAGGTGCCCGCGCTTAAAAGCACTACCAAGGACCGCCTGGCGTTGGCGGAACTCGGATACCCAGGAGGAGGCACCTAAGCCAAAGGCTCGGCCCGGAACCAGCTGACGGTGCTGGAACCAGGTGGTGGACCCCAAGGCCCACAGGAGAGGAGAGAACAGCTAGGCCGCGAGGCAGCCGCAGTTACCGAACCCCAACAGTCCTACAGGGGGAGCTGGGCCTACTGGCACTACAGAACCAGCCTTGACTACCAGTTCACGCAGCCCACATAGGAAGCTCCTAAACTGGAGGCACCCTGGAGTTGGCTAACCCGACCGCACCACGACGAGGCAAGCATAGGTGTCTCAGTGAGCTTGACACAACCCGGAAACAGCTGACGGTGCTGAAACCAGGCTTGGCACGAGGGAGTACCTGTGACAAAAACACTGCCGAGAACCAGCTGGCGGTGCTGGAACCCGGATGCGTTGCCCCAGTGTGCAAGAGCCAATGGCACGACCGAGGACCAGCTGACGGTGCTGGAACCCGGTTACTAAGCTGTAGGTGCCCGCGCTTAAAAGCACTACCAAGGACCGCCTGGCGTTGGCGGAACTCGGATACCCAGGAGGAGGCACCTAAGCCAAAGGCTCGGCCCGGAACCAGCTGACGGTGCTGGAACCAGGTGGTGGACCCCAAGGCCCACAGGAGAGGAGAGAACAGCTAGGCCGCGAGGCAGCCGCAGTTACCGAACCCCAACAGTCCTACAGGGGGAGCTGGGCCTACTGGCACTACAGAACCAGCCTTGACTACCAGTTCACGCAGCCCACATAGGAAGCTCCTAAACTGGAGGCACCCTGGAGTTGGCTAACTCGACCGCACCACGACGAGGCAAGCATAGGTGTCTCAGTGAGCTTGACACAACCCGGAAACAGCTGACGGTGCTGAAACCAGGCTTGGCACGAGGGAGTACCTGTGACAAAAACACTGCCGAGAACCAGCTGGCGGTGCTGGAACCCGGATGCGTTGCCCCAGTGTGCAAGAGCCAATGGCACGACCGAGGACCAGCTGACGGTGCTGGAACCCGGTTACTAAGCTGTAGGTGCCCGCGCTTAAAAGCACTACCAAGGACCGCCTGGCGTTGGCGGAACTCGGATACCCAGGAGGAGGCACCTAAGCCAAAGGCTCGGCCCGGAACCAGCTGACGGTGCTGGAACCAGGTGGTGGACCCCAAGGCCCACAGGAGAGGAGAGAACAGCTAGGCCGCGAGGCAGCCGCAGTTACCGAACCCCAACAGTCCTACAGGGGGAGCTGGGCCTACTGGCACTACAGAACCAGCCTTGACTACCAGTTCACGCAGCCCACATAGGAAGCTCCTAAACTGGAGGCACCCTGGAGTTGGCTAACCCGACCGCACCACGACGAGGCAAGCATAGGTGTCTCAGTGAGCTTGACACAACCCGGAAACAGCTGACGGTGCTGAAACCAGGCTTGGCACGAGGGAGTACCTGTGACAAAAACACTGCCGAGAACCAGCTGGCGGTGCTGGAACCCGGATGCGTTGCCCCAGTGTGCAAGAGCCAATGGCACGACCGAGGACCAGCTGACGGTGCTGGAACCCGGTTACTAAGCTGTAGGTGCCCGCGCTTAAAAGCACTACCAAGGACCGCCTGGCGTTGGCGGAACTCGGATACCCAGGAGGAGGCACCTAAGCCAAAGGCTCGGCCCGGAACCAGCTGACGGTGCTGGAACCAGGTGGTGGACCCGAAGGTCCACAGGAGAGGAGAGAACAGCTAGGCCGCGAGGCAGCCGCAGTTACCGAACCCCAACAGTCCTACAGGGGGAGCTGGGCCTACTGGCACTACAGAACCAGCCTTGACTACCAGTTCACGCAGCCCACATAGGAAGCTCCTAAACTGGAGGCACCCTGGAGTTGGCTAACCCGACCGCACCACGACGAGGCAAGCATAGGTGTCTCAGTGAGCTTGACACAACCCGGAAACAGCTGACGGTGCTGAAACCAGGCTTGGCACGAGGGAGTACCTGTGACAAAAACACTGCCGAGAACCAGCTGGCGGTGCTGGAACCCGGATGCGTTGCCCCAGTGTGCAAGAGCCAATGGCACGACCGAGGACCAGCTGACGGTGCTGGAACCCGGTTACTAAGCTGTAGGTGCCCGCGCTTAAAAGCACTACCAAGGACCGCCTGGCGTTGGCGGAACTCGGATACCCAGGAGGAGGCACCTAAGCCAAAGGCTCGGCCCGGAACCAGCTGACGGTGCTGGAACCAGGTGGTGGACCCCAAGGCCCACAGGAGAGGAGAGAACAGCTAGGCCGCGAGGCAGCCGCAGTTACCGAACCCCAACAGTCCTACAGGGGGAGCTGGGCCTACTGGCACTACAGAACCAGCCTTGACTACCAGTTCACGCAGCCCACATAGGAAGCTCCTAAACTGGAGGCACCCTGGAGTTGGCTAACCCGACCGCACCACGACGAGGCAAGCATAGGTGTCTCAGTGAGCTTGACACAACCCGGAAACAGCTGACGGTGCTGAAACCAGGCTTGGCACGAGGGAGTACCTGTGACAAAAACACTGCCGAGAACCAGCTGGCGGTGCTGGAACCCGGATGCGTTGCCCCAGTGTGCAAGAGCCAATGGCACGACCGAGGACCAGCTGACGGTGCTGGAACCCGGTTACTAAGCTGTAGGTGCCCGCGCTTAAAAGCACTACCAAGGACCGCCTGGCGTTGGCGGAACTCGGATACCCAGGAGGAGGCACCTAAGCCAAAGGCTCGGCCCGGAACCAGCTGACGGTGCTGGAACCAGGTGGTGGACCCCAAGGCCCACAGGAGAGGAGAGAACAGCTAGGCCGCGAGGCAGCCGCAGTTACCGAACCCCAACAGTCCTACAGGGGGAGCTGGGCCTACTGGCACTACAGAACCAGCCTTGACTACCAGTTCACGCAGCCCACATAGGAAGCTCCTAAACTGGAGGCACCCTGGAGTTGGCTAACCCGACCGCACCACGACGAGGCAAGCATAGGTGTCTCAGTGAGCTTGACACAACCCGGAAACAGCTGACGGTGCTGAAACCAGGCTTGGCACGAGGGAGTACCTGTGACAAAAACACTGCCGAGAACCAGCTGGCGGTGCTGGAACCCGGATGCGTTGCCCCAGTGTGCAAGAGCCAATGGCACGACCGAGGACCAGCTGACGGTGCTGGAACCCGGTTACTAAGCTGTAGGTGCCCGCGCTTAAAAGCACTACCAAGGACCGCCTGGCGTTGGCGGAACTCGGATACCCAGGAGGAGGCACCTAAGCCAAAGGCTCGGCCCGGAACCAGCTGACGGTGCTGGAACCAGGTGGTGGACCCGAAGGTCCACAGGAGAGGAGAGAACAGCTAGGCCGCGAGGCAGCCGCAGTTACCGAACCCCAACAGTCCTACAGGGGGAGCTGGGCCTACTGGCACTACAGAACCAGCCTTGACTACCAGTTCACGCAGCCCACATAGGAAGCTCCTAAACTGGAGGCACCCTGGAGTTGGCTAACCCGACCGCACCACGACGAGGCAAGCATAGGTGTCTCAGTGAGCTTGACACAACCCGGAAACAGCTGACGGTGCTGAAACCAGGCTTGGCACGAGGGAGTACCTGTGACAAAAACACTGCCGAGAACCAGCTGGCGGTGCTGGAACCCGGATGCGTTGCCCCAGTGTGCAAGAGCCAATGGCACGACCGAGGACCAGCTGACGGTGCTGGAACCCGGTTACTAAGCTGTAGGTGCCCGCGCTTAAAAGCACTACCAAGGACCGCCTGGCGTTGGCGGAACTCGGATACCCAGGAGGAGGCACCTAAGCCAAAGGCTCGGCCCGGAACCAGCTGACGGTGCTGGAACCAGGTGGTGGACCCCAAGGCCCACAGGAGAGGAGAGAACAGCTAGGCCGCGAGGCAGCCGCAGTTACCGAACCCCAACAGTCCTACAGGGGGAGCTGGGCCTACTGGCACTACAGAACCAGCCTTGACTACCAGTTCACGCAGCCCACATAGGAAGCTCCTAAACTGGAGGCACCCTGGAGTTGGCTAACCCGACCGCACCACGACGAGGCAAGCATAGGTGTCTCAGTGAGCTTGACACAACCCGGAAACAGCTGACGGTGCTGAAACCAGGCTTGGCACGAGGGAGTACCTGTGACAAAAACACTGCCGAGAACCAGCTGGCGGTGCTGGAACCCGGATGCGTTGCCCCAGTGTGCAAGAGCCAATGGCACGACCGAGGACCAGCTGACGGTGCTGGAACCCGGTTACTAAGCTGTAGGTGCCCGCGCTTAAAAGCACTACCAAGGACCGCCTGGCGTTGGCGGAACTCGGATACCCAGGAGGAGGCACCTAAGCCAAAGGCTCGGCCCGGAACCAGCTGACGGTGCTGGAACCAGGTGGTGGACCCCAAGGCCCACAGGAGAGGAGAGAACAGCTAGGCCGCGAGGCAGCCGCAGTTACCGAACCCCAACAGTCCTACAGGGGGAGCTGGGCCTACTGGCACTACAGAACCAGCCTTGACTACCAGTTCACGCAGCCCACATAGGAAGCTCCTAAACTGGAGGCACCCTGGAGTTGGCTAACCCGACCGCACCACGACGAGGCAAGCATAGGTGTCTCAGTGAGCTTGACACAACCCGGAAACAGCTGACGGTGCTGAAACCAGGCTTGGCACGAGGGAGTACCTGTGACAAGAACACTGCCGAGAACCAGCTGGCGGTGCTGGAACCCGGATGCGTTGCCTTGCCTATTAAAGATTGTCTTCCTAGAGCCCCAACTAGCGGTGTTGGAGCAAAGGGTAAGCAGGGGGAGATGAGTGTAGGCCGAAGCCTGCACTGGAGGCAGCTTTGTGTCTGCGTTGCGTTTGCAGGACACTTTGCCGGCTACACACTGGGGGAACAGCTGGCGTTGCTGAACCCCACTAACACAATGGCGTGTGTTTTTCTCTGTGCAGCTAGCACTTGCGGGCAAAAACTAGCGATGTTAGAGCCCGTGTTGAAGCAGGAGGAGGAGGAGAGGAGCAGAGTGTAGGCCGAAGCTTAGTTGAACCAATTTCAAAGGAAACCTTTAACCCCCCCCTCAGGTGTTACAAAGTACAAGAGACACACCTTGTGCAGTATTAATGCTGCACAAGTGAAAGGTTGCTCTATTAATTTGTCTACTTGCACACGCTGAATGAAAGACATACACAATTTACCCCATTCTACAGTCAAACTGTAGTGGATGCGTGACTTGGTTTTTTGATGAGACGCAGCACAGGTGTCCAAAATAACGCCTTGGTGCTTGGAGCAGCTTCCTGAGCGTTGTTATTTGCTGTACAGGAGTCTGCGCTCTTGTGTTATCCCTTGGCAATGCCCTGTTAGCGCTGCCCATCTTATGACATCATTTCATGTTGGCCGGTGCGGTTAACGATGGCCATAAATCCCAGACCCACAGTGTCTTTTCATAAAGCCACACTGCGGTGCTGGGATTCGTGGCCTTGAGCAGTAAATATTTTGGCCGCTCACACACGTCCTTACACCTGCTTCAGACTGGGCGGCCTCTGCTGATCCCTTCTTGCATGCCGCGGCCATGAGGCTGCACAGTCTGAAGAAGGCTGAAGGAGATGAGTTAAGACAGGCGAAGATATGCACTGCTCGTGCCCATCAATCACACCCTCGCAGTCAAAATAATTAAGACAACGAGGAGCATTTTATTCAGGCAGGGCGGACGAACAGGCGCAAGTAGCCAACCAATGATGTCAGAAGACGGGAAGCGCTACCAAGGGGGGTGCTGCGTATCATTAGAAAGGAAAGTCACACCTCAGGGACAGTGGAATGGTCTCAAAGAGACACATTTTGTACGTGTTGAGTTCCACGTGGGCAAGGAGAAAACATCAGCCACCTTGTACAAATGCAGCAGTACTGCTGTACAAGGTGGCTGTTATACATAGAAACACCTGGGGGTGGGGGCCAGGCTCCCTTCAATTTCAGTTCATGTGCCTGCGTGGCGTTTGCAGGTCACGTTGCAAGCTGCACAGCAGGGGAACAGCTGGCGGTGCTGAACCCCACTAACACATTGGCTGGTGTTTTTCTCTGTGCAGCTAGCATTTCCGGGCAAAAACTAGCGGTGTTTGAGCCCAGGGTCAGCAGGAGGAGGAGGAGAGGAGCAAAGTGTAGGCCGAAGCCTGCACTGGTGGCAGCTTTTGGTCGGTTGTGCCAGCGTGGCTTGTGCTGGACACGATGCCGGCTACACAGCGGGGGAACAGCTGGCGTTGCTGAACCCCACTAACACATTGGCTGGTGTTTTTCTCTGTGCAGCTAGCATTTCCGGGCAAAAACTAGCGGTGTTTGAGCCCAGGGTCAGCAGGAGGAGGAGGAGAGGAGCAAAGTGTAGGCCGAAGCCTGCACTGGTGGCAGCTTTTGGTCGGTTGTGCCAGCGTGGCTTGTGCTGGACACGATGCCGGCTACACAGCGGGGGAACAGCTGGCGTTGCTGAACCCCACTAACACATTGGCTGGTGTTTTTCTCTGTGCAGCTAGCATTTCCGGGCAAAAACTAGCGTTGTTACAGCCCAGGGTCAGCAGGAGGAGGAGAGGAGCAGAGTGTAGGCCGAAGCCTAGTTGAACCAATTTCAAAGGTTACCTTTAACCCCCCCTCAGGTGTTACAAAGAACAAGAGCCACTCCTTCTGCAGCATTAATGCTGCACAAGTAAAAGGTTGCTCTATTAATTTGTCTACTTGCACAAGCTGAATGCAACACGTAGACTATTTAGCCCATTATACTGTTTAACAGTAGTGGAGGCGTGACTTGTCTTTTTAAAGAAAAGCAGCACAGGTGTCGAAAACACCTTTTTGCATGGGCGCAGCTTCCTGAGCGTTGTTAGTTGCTGTACAGGAGTCTGCGCTCTTGTGATCCTTTGGCCATGCGCTGTGAGCGCTTCCTGTCTTATGACCTCATTTCATGTTGGCCGTTGCGGTTAGCGATGGACATGAATCCCAGACCCACAGTGTGTTTTTAAAAAATCACACTGCGGTGCTGGGATTCGTGCCCTGGTGCAGTAAATATGTTTGCCGCTCACACATGTCCTTACACCTGCTTCAGACTGGACGGCCTCATCTGATCCCTTATCGCATGCCGCGGCCATGAGGCCGCACAGTCAGAAGAAGGCGGAAGGAGGGGAGTGAAAACAGGGGAACATATGCACTGCTCGTGCCCATCAATCACACCCTCGCAGTCAAAATATATGAGACAACGGGGGGCGTTGTGTCGGGCAGGGGGGACGCACAGGCACAGCCAGCCAACCAATGATGTCAGGAGACGGGCAGCGCTAACAATGGGGGTGCTGCGTGTCATTAAAAAGGAAAGTCACACCTCAGGGACATTGTAATGGTCTGTAATGAGACACATTTTGTACTTGTTGAGTTCCACGTGTGCAAGGAGAAAAAGTCAGCCACCTTGTACAAATGCAGCAGTACTGCTGTACAAGGTGGCTGTTATACATAGAAACACCTGGGGGGGTGGGGGGCAGGCTCCCTTCAATTTCAGTTCATGTGCCTGCGTGGCGTTTGCAGGTCACGTTGCAAGCTACACAGCAGGGGAACAGCTGGCGTTGCTGAACCCCACTGACACATTGACTGGTGTTTTTCTCTGTGCAGATTGCATGTCCGGGCAAAAACTAGCGGTGTTAGAGCCCAGGGTCAGCAGGAGGAGGAGGAGAGGAGCAAAGTGTAGGCCGAAGCCTGCACTGGTGGCAGCTTTTGTTCTGTTGTGCCAGCGTGGCTTGTGCTGGACACGTTGCCGACTACACAGCAGGGGAACAGCTGGCGGTGCTGAACCCCACTAACACATTGGCTGGTGTTTTTCTCTGTGCAGCTAGCATTTCCGGGCAAAAACTAGCGGTGTTTGAGCCCAGGGTCAGCAGGAGGAGTAGAGGAGCAGAGTGTAGGCCGAAGCCTAGTTGAACCAATTTCAAAGGTTACCTTTAACCCCCCCCTCAGGTGTTGCAAGGTACAAGAGCCACACCTTGAACAGCATTAATGATGCACAAGTCAAAGGTTGCTCTATTTAATTTTGCTCCTTGCACACGCTGAATTAAACACGTACACTATTTAGCCCATTATACTGTCAAACAGTTGTGGAGGCGTGACTTGTCTTTTTAACGAGACGCAGCACAGGTGTCAAAATTTGCACCTAGGTACTGGGCGCAGATTCCTGAGCGTTGTTATTTGCTGTACAGGAGTCTGCGCTCTTGTGTTATCCCTTGGCAATACCCTGTTAGTGCAGGCCGTCTCATGACCTCATTTCATGTTGGCCGGTGCGGTTAACGATGGCCATAAATCCCAGACCCACAGTGGCTTTTCCTAAAGTCACACTGCGGTGCTGGGATTCGTGGCCTTGTGCAGTAAATATGTTCGCCGCTCACACATGTCCTTACACCTGCTTCAGACTGGGCGGCCTCAGCTGATCCCTTATCGCATGCCGCGGCCATGAGGCCGCACAGTCAGAAGAAGGCGGAAGGAGGGGAGTGAAAACAGGGGAACATATGCACTGCTCGTGCCCATCAATCACACCCTCGCAGTCAAAATATATGAGACAACGGGGGGCGTTGTGTCGGGCAGGGGGGACGCACAGGCACAGCCAGCCAACCAATGATGTCAGGAGACGGGCAGCGCTAACAATGGGGGTGCTGCGTGTCATTAAAAAGGAAAGTCACACCTCAGGGACATTGTAATGGTCTGTAATGAGACACATTTTGTACTTGTTGAGTTCCACGTGTGCAAGGAGAAAAAGTCAGCCACCTTGTACAAATGCAGCAGTACTGCTGTACAAGGTGGCTGTTATACATAGAAACACCTGGGGGGGTGGGGGGCAGGCTCCCTTCAATTTCAGTTCATGTGCCTGCGTGGCGTTTGCAGGTCACGTTGCAAGCTACACAGCAGGGGAACAGCTGGCGTTGCTGAACCCCACTGACACATTGACTGGTGTTTTTCTCTGTGCAGATTGCATGTCCGGGCAAAAACTAGCGGTGTTAGAGCCCAGGGTCAGCAGGAGGAGGAGGAGAGGAGCAAAGTGTAGGCCGAAGCCTGCACTGGTGGCAGCTTTTGTTCTGTTGTGCCAGCGTGGCTTGTGCTGGACACGTTGCCGACTACACAGCAGGGGAACAGCTGGCGGTGCTGAACCCCACTAACACATTGGCTGGTGTTTTTCTCTGTGCAGCTAGCATTTCCGGGCAAAAACTAGCGGTGTTTGAGCCCAGGGTCAGCAGGAGGAGTAGAGGAGCAGAGTGTAGGCCGAAGCCTAGTTGAACCAATTTCAAAGGTTACCTTAAACCCCCCCCTCAGGTGTTGCAAGGTACAAGAGCCACACCTTGAACAGCATTAATGATGCACAAGTCAAAGGTTGCTCTATTTAATTTTGCTCCTTGCACACGCTGAATTAAACACGTACACTATTTAGCCCATTATACTGTCAAACAGTTGTGGAGGCGTGACTTGTCTTTTTAACGAGACGCAGCACAGGTGTCAAAATTTGCACCTAGGTACTGGGTGCAGATTCCTGAGCGTTGTTATTTGCTGTACAGGAGTCTGCGCTCTTGTGTTATCCCTTGGCAATACCCTGTTAGTGCAGGCCGTCTCATGACCTCATTTCATGTTGGCCGGTGCGGTTAACGATGGCCATAAATCCCAGACCCACAGTGGCTTTTCCTAAAGTCACACTGCGGTGCTGGGATTCGTGGCCTTGTGCAGTAAATATGTTCGCCGCTCACACATGTCCTTACACCTGCTTCAGACTGGGCGGCCTCAGCTGATCCCTTATCGCATGCCGCGGCCATGAGGCCGCACAGTCAGAAGAAGGCGGAAGGAGGGGAGTGAAAACAGGGGAACATATGCACTGCTCGTGCCCATCAATCACACCCTCGCAGTCAAAATATATGAGACAACGGGGGGCGTTGTGTCGGGCAGGGGGGACGCACAGGCACAGCCAGCCAACCAATGATGTCAGGAGACGGGCAGCGCTAACAATGGGGGTGCTGCGTGTCATTACAAAGGAAAGTCACACCTCAGGGACATTGTAATGGTCTCTAATGAGACACATTTTGTACGTGTTGAGTTCCACGTGGGCAAGGAGAAAAAGTCAGCCACCTCGTACAAATGCAGCAGTACTGCTGTACAAGGTGGCTGATATACATAGAAACACCTGTGGGTGGGGGGCAGGCTCCCTTCAATTTCAGTTCATGTGCCTGCGTGGCGTTTGCAGGTCACGTTGCAAGCTACACAGCAGGGGAACAGCTGGCGTTGCTGAACCCCACTAACACATTGGCTGGTGTTTTTCTCTGTGCAGCTAGCATGTCCGGGCAGAAACTGGCGTTGTTTGAGCCCAGGGTCAGCAGGAGGAGGAGAGGAGCAAAGTGTAGGCCGAAGCCTGCACTGGTGGCAGCTTTTGGTCGGTTGTGCCAGCGTGGCTTGTGCTGGACACGATGCCGGCTACACAGCGGGGGAACAGCAGGCGGTGCTGAACCCCACTAACACATTGGCTGGTGTTTTTCTCTGTGCAGCTAGCATGTCCGGGCAGAAACTGGCGTTGTTTGAGCCCAGGGTCAGCAGGAGGAGGAGAGGAGCAAAGTGTAGGCCGAAGCCTGCACTGGTGGCAGCTTTTGGTCGGTTGTGCCAGCGTGGCTTGTGCTGGACACGTTGCCGACTACACAGCAGGGGAACAGCTGGCGGTGCTGAACCCCACTAACACATTGGCTGGTGTTTTTCTCTGTGCAGCTAGCATTTCCGGGCAAAAACTAGCGGTGTTTGAGCCCAGGGTCAGCAGGAGGAGTAGAGGAGCAGAGTGTAGGCCGAAGCCTAGTTGAACCAATTTCAAAGGTTACCTTTAACCCCCCCCTCAGGTGTTGCAAGGTACAAGAGCCACACCTTGTGCAGCATTAATGCTGCACAAGTAAAAGGTTGCTCTATTTGTTTTGCTCCTTGCACACGCTGACTAAAACACGTACACTATTTAGCCCATTATACTGTCAAACAGTTGTGGAGGCGTGACTTGTCTTTTTAACGAGACGCAGCACAGGTGTCAAAATTTGCACCTAGGTACTGGGCGCAGATTCCTGAGCGTTGTTATTTGCTGTACAGGAGTCTGCGCTATTGTGATCCCTTGGCCATGCGCTGTGAGCGCTTCCTGTCTTCTGACCTCATTTCATGTCGGCCGTTGCGGTTAGCGATGGACATGAATCCCAGACCCACAGTGTGTTTTTAAAAAATCACACTGCGGTGCTGGGATTCGTGCCCTGGTGCACTAAATATGTTTGCCGCTCACACATGTCCTTACACCTGCTTCAGACTGGGCGGCCTCATCTGATCCCTTATCGCCTGCCGCGGCCATGAGGACACCCAGTCTGAAGAAGGCGGAAGGAGATGAGTGAACACAGGCAAACATATGCACTGCACATGCCCATCAATCACACCCTCGCTGTCCAAAAAAATAAGACACCGAGGGCCGTTGTTTCGAGCAGGGGAGATGCACAGGCGCAGCCAGCTAACCAATGATGTCAAAAGACGGGCAGCGCTAACAAGGGTGGTGCTGCGTGTCATTACAAAGGAAAGTCACACCTCAGGGACATTGTAATGGTCTCTAATGAGACACATTTTGTACGTGTTGAGTTCCACGTGGGCAAGGAGAAAAAGTCAGCCACCTCGTACAAATGCAGCAGTACTGCTGTACAAGGTGGCTGATATACATAGAAACACCTGTGGGTGGGGGGCAGGCTCCCTTCAATTTCAGTTCATGTGCCTGCGTGGCGTTTGCAGGTCACGTTGCAAGCTACACAGCAGGGGAACAGCTGGCGTTGCTGAACCCCACTGACACATTGACTGGTGTTTTTCTCTGTGCAGATTGCATGTCCGGGCAAAAACTAGCGGTGTTAGAGCCCAGGGTCAGCAGGAGGAGGAGGAGAGGAGCAAAGTGTAGGCCGAAGCCTGCACTGGTGGCAGCTTTTGGTCGGTTGTGCCAGCGTGGCTTGTGCTGGACACGATGCCGGCTACACAGCGGGGGAACAGCAGGCGGTGCTGAACCCCACTAACACATTGGCTGGTGTTTTTCTCTGTGCAGCTAGCATGTCCGGGCAGAAACTGGCGTTGTTTGAGCCCAGGGTCAGCAGGAGGAGGAGAGGAGCAGAGTGTAGGCCGAAGCCTAGTTGAACCAATTTCAAAGGTTACCTTTAACCCCCCCCTCAGGTGTTGCAAGGTACAAGAGCCACACCTTGTGCAGCATTAATGCTGCACAAGTAAAAGGTTGCTCTATTTGTTTTGCTCCTTGCACACGCTGACTAAAACACGTACACTATTTAGCCCATTATACTGTCAAACAGTTGTGGAGGCGTGACTTGTCTTTTTAACGAGACGCAGCACAGGTGTCAAAATTTGCACCTAGGTACTGGGCGCAGATTCCTGAGCGTTGTTATTTGCTGTACAGGAGTCTGCGCTATTGTGATCCCTTGGCCATGCGCTGTGAGCGCTTCCTGTCTTCTGACCTCATTTCATGTCGGCCGTTGCGGTTAGCGATGGACATGAATCCCAGACCCACAGTGTGTTTTCAAACAATCACACTACGTGGCTGGGATTCGTGGCCTTGTGCAGTAAATAGGTTTGCCGCTTACACATGTCCTTACACCGGCTCCAGACTGGGCGGCCTCAGCTGATCCCTTATCGCCTACCACGGCCAGGAGGCCGCACAGTCTGAAGAAGGCGGAAGGAGATGAGTTAAGACAGGCGAACATATGCACTGCTCGTGCCCATAAACCACACCCTCGCTGACAAAATAAATATGACAACGAGGGGCGTTGTTTCTAGCAGGGCGGATGCACAGGCGCAGCCAGCTAACCATGATGACAAAAGACGGGAAACGCTACCAAGGGGGGTGCTGCGTATCATTACAAAGGAAAGTCACACCTCAGGGACAGTGGAATGGTCTCAATGAGACACATTTTGTACGTGTTGAGTTCCACGTGGGCAAGGAGAAAAAGTCAGCCACCTTGTACAAATGCAGCAGTACTGCTGTACTAGGTGGCTGTTATACATAGAAACACCTGGGGGGGTGGGGCCAGGTTCCCTTTTAATTTCAGTTCCTGTGCCTGCATGGCGTTTGCAGGTCACGTTGCCGGCTACACAGCAGGGGAACAGCTGGCGTTGCTGAACCCCACTAACACATTGGCTGGTGTTTTTCTCTGTGCAGCTAGCACTTCCGGGCAAAAACTAGCGGTGTTTGAGCCCAGGGTCAGCAGGAGGAGGAGAGGAGCAGAGTGTAGGCCGAAGCCTGCACTGGTGGCAGCTTTTGTTCTGTTGTGCCAGCGTGGCTTGTGCTGGACACGTTGCCGACTACACAGCAGGGGAACAGCTGGCGGTGCTGAACCCCACTGACACATCACCTAGTGTTTTTTTCTGTGTAGACAACACTTCCAGGTGGCAACTGACAGTGTTGAAACCCAGGGAATCAAAGAGGAGCAGAGTGTAGGCCGAAGCCTGCAGTGGAGCAAGTTGAAAGGGAACCTTTAACCCCCCCCCCCAGGCATTTGTTGCTGAAAGAGCCATCTTGTACAGCAGTAATACTGCACATGGAAAATGGTGGCTCCGAAAATTATGCTCCTTGCAAACGCTGAAGTACACACTCATATAATGTGTCCCCTCACACCGTCAAACCATCCCGGAAGTGGGACTTTCCTTTGTAATGTGACACAGCACAGCCGTCATTCCAACCCCCTTGGTGCCGGGCACCACCTCCTCAACGTTGTTTGGTTCTGTCACGGAGCCCGCACTGTAATGTTATCCCTTGGCCATGCACAGTTAGCGGTGCCCGTCTTCTGACATCATGTAGGTGTCAGGCTGGCAGTGCCTGTGCGTCCAAGCTGCCCGAGATCCAACCTTGCAGTGTCATCTAATGTAGTCCCACTGCGGGCCAGGGATCCATGGGCATGCGCAGTGCATATCATCGCCTCTCACTCACCTCCTTCCTGCTTCTTCAGACTGTGCGGCGTCACGGCCGTGGCATGCTATTAGGGATCAGCTGACGCCGCCTAGTCTGAAGAAGCGTGAAGAAGGGGAGTGAGAGGCTAGTATATGCACTGCGCATGGCCATGGATACCAGGCCCACTGTGGGATCACATTAGACGACACTGCGAGGTGTGATTTCGGGCAGCGTGGACGCACAGGCGCAGCCAGGACGACAACAAATGATGTCAGAGGACGGGCAGCGCAAACTGTGCATGGCCAAGGGATAACATAACAGCGCAGGGTCCATGACGGAATCAAACAACGCTAAGGAGGCAGCGCACGGTGCCAAGGGGGTAGCAATGACGGCTGTGCTGTGTCACATTACAAAGGAAAGTCCCACCTCCGGGACGGTTGGACGGTGTGAGGGGACACATTACATGAGTGTGTAGTTCAGCGTTTGCAAGGAGCATAATTTCAAGAGCGACCTTTCCCTTGTGCAGTATTAGTGCTGCACATGGTGGCTCTTTCAGTAACAAACGCCTAGGGGGGGGGGGGGACAGGTCCCCTTACATTTTAGTTGTGCCAGCGTGGCGGTCGCATGACAAGTTGCCGGATACACAGCTGGGGATCAGCTGACGTTACTGAACCCCAATAACA
This sequence comes from Ranitomeya imitator, assembly GCF_032444005.1. NCBI lineage: Eukaryota > Metazoa > Chordata > Amphibia > Anura > Dendrobatidae > Ranitomeya > Ranitomeya imitator. The sequence continues at coordinate 469,553,858 of NC_091282.1, forward strand.
GAGGAGCGACTGTTGACTGTGCACACAGCACTTCCAGGCACCAACTGGCGGTGTTAGAGCCCAGGGACAGCAGGAGGAGCAGATTGGAGGTATTGCCGCACACACAGCTGGGGATCAGCTGACGTTACTGAACCCCAATAACAGAGGAGCGACTGTTGACTGTGCACACAGCACTTCCAGGCACCAACTGGCGGTGTTAGAGCCCAGGGACAGCAGGAGGAGCAGAGGAACAGAGTGTAGGCCGAAGCCTGATTGGAGCAAGTTGAAAGGAAACCTTTAACCCCCCCCCCCCAAGACGTTTGTAGCTGAAAGAGCCATGTTGTGCAGCACTAAGGATGCAAAAGGAAAAGGTTGCTCTTTTAATTATGCTCCTTGCAAACACCGAAGTAAACACTAAAAATGTGTCCCTTTATACCGTTAAACCGTTCCGGAGGTGCGAATTTCCTTCGTAATGGGACACAGCACAGCTGTCATTCCTATCCCCTTGATGCCGTGCGCTGCCTCCTCAGCGTTGTTTTAAGCTGCCACGGAGCCTGCGCTGTTCTGTTAGCCCTTGGCCATGCCCAATTAGCGCTGCCTGTCTTCTGACATAATTTGGTGTCAGGCTGTCAGTGCCTGTGCGTCCACGCTGCTCCAGATCCCACCTCGCAGTCTCATCTAACGTAATCCCACTGCGGGCCTTGGAACCATGGGCATGCACAGTGCATAACCTCGACTCTCACTCCCCTCCTTCCCTCTTCTTCAGACTGTGCGGTGTCACGGCCGTGGCATGCTAGGGATCAGCTGACGGCGCACAGTCTAAAGAAGGCGGAGGGAAATGAGCGAGAGCCCGAGGGGAAGATATGCACTGCGCATGCCCATGGATCCCAGGCCCGCAGTGTGACTCAATCAGAAGACACTGCGAGGCGGGATCTCGGGCACCGCGGCCGCACAGGCGCAGCCAGCCTGACACCAAATTATGTCAGAAGACAGGCAGCGCAAATAGGGCATGCCCAAGGGATAACAGAACAGCGCAGGCTCCGTGACAGCTTAAAACAACGCTGAGGAGGCAGCGCATGGCACCAAGGGGGTAGGAATGACGGCTGTGCTGCGTCACATTACGAAGGAAAGTCCCAGCTCCGGGACGGTATAACGGTATCAGTGAACACATTTTATAAGTGTTAAGTTCTGCGTGTGCAAAGAGCTAAAAAAAAAGAGCTACCTTTTCCTTGTGCAGCATTACTGCTGCACAAGATGGCTCTTTCAGTAACAAACGACGGGGGGGGGGGGGGGACAGGTTCCCTTACATTTAGGTTGTTGTGCCAGCGTGGCGGTCGCAGGACACATTGCCGGCTACACAGCTGGGGATCAGCTGACGTTACTGAAACCCAATAACACTGGGTCGTATGTTTTTACTGTGCAGCCTGCACTTCTGAGCCGCAACTGGCGGTGTTGGAGCCCAGGAATAGCAGTTCAGGTGGTAGAAAGATGAACACAGCAGGAGACCTGGATGACACCCAATTACTTAATCAGGCAGAGGAGTGGCAAATTCCTGCGAGATCCAGGCCTGGTTCATTTTCAGGAAAGTAAGCCGGTCAACGTTATCGGAGGATAGTCGCATGCGACGGTCTGTTAGTACACCACCTGCGGCACTAAAGACACGTTCCGATAAGACACTAGCCGCAGGGCAAGCCAGCACCTCCAATGCATACTGGCTTAGCTCTGGCCATGTATCCAGCTTAGAGACCCAAAACTTGAACGGGGAAGAGCCGTCTGGGAGTACAGTAAGAGGGCAAGCCATGTAGTCTGTCACCATCTGACGGAACCGTTGCCTCCTGCTGACTGGAGCCGCCGGTGATGGTGTAGACATTTGGGGCGGGCACACAAAAGTGTGCCAGAGTTGTGCCATACTGGGCTTGCCTTGGGCAGAGGCACTGCTTCTGCTCCCTCTTTGGGCAGAGCCTCCCCCACTGCCTCGACGCACTGAGCTGCTTTGTAAAGCACTAGCAGCACTCCTCTCAGTTGGACAGGAGAAGATGATGGAATTCACCAGTGTGTCGTGGTACTCCCGCAATTTACGCTCCCGGGTCAACGCAGGGATGAGGTTTTGGACGTTGTCCCGGTAGCGAGGATCGAGGAGGGTGAACACCCAATAATCAGGCATGTTGAGAATGTGGTCGATGCGGCGGTCGTTTCTCAGGCACTGCAGCATGAAATCCACCATGTGCTGCAGAGTGCCAACCGGCCCAGAAACGCTGTCCCCTGCTTGAGACATGATCTCTGCCCGCTCGTCATCACCCCACCCTCGCTGTACACACTGACCACTGGACAATTGTGTCGCTCCCTCCTCTGGACGGAGCTCTTCCTCCTCCATTGACTCCTCCTCATCCTCCTCACAAATTGGCCCCTGCGTACCCCTTTGTGAGGAACCACGTGGCGCTGACTCTCCAGAAGCTGATGGAAAAGGTGACTCCTCATCCTCCACCTCTTCCACCACATCATCCCTTAACCCTTGCAAAGTTTGCTGAAGCAGGCAGATAAGGGGGACAGTCATGCTGACTAGTGCATCATCTGCACTTGCCATCCGCGTGGAATAATCAAAAGGACGCAAAACCTGGCAGACGTCCTTCATAGTGGCCCACTCTGTGGTTGTGAAGTCTGATCGGCGCTGACTGCGACTTCTTTGCGCCTGATGCAGCTGGTACTCCATAACTGCTTGCTGCTGCTCACACAACCGCTCCAACATATGTAACGTGGAATTCCACCGGGTAGGTAGGTCACATATGATGCGGTGTTCCGGAAGGCGGAATCGGCGCTGCAGAGCAGCAATGCGGGATCTGGCCAAGCTGGAACGCCGCAAGTGAGCACACTCTAGGCGGACCTTGTGCAGCAGGGCATCAAGATCCGGATAGTCCCTCAGAAAACTCTGCACAACCAAATTGAGCACATGTGCCAGACATGGGATGTGAGTGAGGTTGCCAAGGGCCAAAGCTGCCACCAGATTTCGGCCATTGTCACACACTACCATGCCTGGCTGGAGATTCGCTGGCAGTAACCACACATCGCTCTCCTGCTTTATGGCATTCCAGAGCTCCTGCGCTGTGTGGCTTCGATGCCCCAATGAAACTAGTTTCAAGACGGCCTGCTGACGTTTGGCCACGGCTGTGCTCATGTCGGTCATAGGTAAACGTTCACGGGTCCATGTGGGGGTGGACTGTGACGGATCCTGCAGAGAGGAATCAGAGGAACTGGTGTAAGAGGAGGAGTCGATGCGTACAGACTGGATTCCTGCAATCCTTGGAGTGGGCAGGACACGTCCTGCGCCACTCGCACGATCTGTACCTGGCTCAACAACATTAACCCAATGGGCAGTGAGGGAAACATATCGCCCCTGTCCATGCTGACTGGTCCACGCATCGGTGGTGAGGTGGACCTTGCTACTGACGGCGTTCAGTAGCGCATGTTTTATGTTTGCCTCAACATGCCTGTGCAGGGCAGGGACAGCCTGCCTGCTGAAGTAAAAGCGGCTGGGCACCTTGTACTGTGGGACTGCCAATGCCATCAAGTCACGGAAGCTGTCAGTCTCCACCAGCCTGAACGAGAGCATTTCCAGGGACAACAGTTTGGCAATGCCTGCATTCAGAGCCTGTGCTCGGGGGTGGTTGGCCGAGAATGCCCGCCTTTTCTCCCATGCCTGTACTACCGATGGCTGTAGAGTAGACTGGGAGTGTGAGGATGACTGGGAAGGTGGTGCTGTGGGTGGAATTACACAAGGTCTCTGGGAGGAAGCCAAACCAGCTGTGCGTGAGCTGGAGGAAGAGGCAACACGAGCTGAAGAGGTGGTAGCTGCCGCTGTTGGTTGGCCTACATCTTCAGTGTGTTTCTGTAACTCCACCGCGTGCCTGGTCCGCACATGTTTCCACATATTTGTGGTATTGAGGTTGCTGACATTTTTCCCTCTTTTTACTTTATGATGACACAGCTTGCATTTGACAAAACAAATGTCATCTGCAACTGTGTCAAAAAAGGACCAGGCACTGCAAGTCTTGGGAGCGCCCTTTTTGGCTTTGGAAAGAGACAGGCTCCTAACGGGTGCCAAAGTGGAGGCTACAGGCTCCGCAGTCTTCCCCCTCCCTCTCCCTCTTTGGCCCGTAAGAGGAAGCTCTTCCTCTGAGCTGCTCCCACCACCTTCCTGTTCCTCACGCCACGATGGGTCAAGGACCTCATCATCTCCACTACCCTCTGCCACCAACTGCTCCTCCTGGGTAGTCTCAGCAGCACAGTACGCACGAGAAAGCGGCACCTGAGTTTCATCATCAGATGCGTACTGCGCTGTGGTCACCGGAGGCACTGGCCCACCTGCCTCTTCAGAGTCAGAGAGAAAAAGGTGTTGGGCATCACTGCACACTGCCTCTTCTTCCATTTCTCCAATGCTGCTTGGCTGGCCCCCTGTTTCCAAGCCAAGAGATTCAGAGAACAGAAGTAGAGACGGCTCCTGTCCTGGGCTCTCTGACTGCCTGGCCAATTTGGCAGGTGGTGAAGAGACAGATGGCTGCTCTCCAGTGCTCTGTGCCTGAGAGGATGTGGCACTAACTGAAGTCGATGCCGAGGCGTTAGCTGCCATCCACCCGACAACGGCTTCAATTTGGTCTTCACGCAGCAGCGGTGCACGGCGCTCTCCGACAAAGCTGCGCATGAAGGACTGTTCCCTGCTGAAACTGAGTGACGACGAGTCACCGGCGCCCGCAGCAGGCACAGAATCACCACGTCCTCTCCCTGCTCCTCTCCCTGCTCCGCGCCCACGCCCACGTGCCTTACTCCCTGCCCTCTTCATCTTGGTTGACAGATAAAGATAAGCAGAAAAGTACTAAGGCCTTAGTGTGCTTATTCCTGTAATGCTCCTCCTAACAGGTGTAAGAAACACTAATGTTGTAAATTGTGGACTAAACTTTATTATTTTTCAAATGTGGCCTACACAAGTGTAAGTTGTGTTTGGTGAACTTAACCTTTTTTTTGGTGCAGATCGGGCTACAGAGCTAGTTTAAATCACACGGAGACCGTGCAGACAGCCGTAAACGGCGCTGCAAGGCCAAGAAACCCTCCTCTAGGTTATCCTATATAGTGTTTTTCCACTATTTAGCTGGATACAAGTGGAAAGACACTAATAGGAATTTTTTTTTTCAAATTTTAAACTGGCTGCACTATTTGAAAAAAAGGAAATTGTTTTTCAAGGTATGAGGCAGTAACGCACCCTGAGCTGAATCCAACCGGCTATGGCTGCACACAGACTACAGGGCGAGCTGGGCTCACACGGAGACCGTGCAGACAGCCGTAAACGGCGCTGCAAGGCCAAAAAACCCTCCTCTAGGTTATCCTATATAGTGTTTTTCCACTATTTAGCTGGATACGAGTGGAAAGACACTAATAGGAATTTTTTTTTTCAAATTTTAAACAGGCTGCACTATTTGAAAAAAAGGAAAATTTTTCTCAAGGTATGAGCCAGTAACGAACCCTGAGCTGAATCCAACCGGCTATGGCTGCACACAGACTACAGGGCGAGCTGGGCTCACACGGAGACCGTGCAGACAGCCGTAAACGGCGCTGCAAGGCCAAAAAACCCTCCTCTAGGTTATCCTATATAGTGTTTTTCCACTATTTAGCTGGATACGAGTGGAAAGACACTAATAGGAATTTTTTTTTTCAAATTTTAAACAGGCTGCACTATTTGAAAAAAAGGAAAATTTTTCTCAAGGTATGAGCCAGTAACGAACCCTGAGCTGAATCCAACCGGCTATGGCTGCACACAGACTACAGGGCGAGCTGGGCTCACACGGAGACCGTGCAGACAGCCGTAAACGGCGCTGCAAGGCCAAAAAACCCTCCTCTAGGTTATCCTATATAGTGTTTTTCCACTATTTAGCTGGATACGAGTGGAAAGACACTAATAGGAATTTTTTTTTTCAAATTTTAAACAGGCTGCACTATTTGAAAAAAAGGAAAATTTTTCTCAAGGTATGAGCCAGTAACGAACCCTGAGCTGAATCCAACCGGCTATGGCTGCACACAGACTACAGGGCGAGCTGGGCTCACACGGAGACCGTGCAGACAGCCGTAAACGGCGCTGCAAGGCCCAAAAACCCCCCTCTAGGTTATCCTATGTAGTGTTTTTCCACAATAGAGCTGGAGACTGGTGGAAAAACACTAATAGGAAATTTGAGAAAAAATGTGCAGCAGGCTGCACTAAGAGCAAAAAAGAACAACTGTGTGAGGCAGTGTGAACCCCCCCTGAGCTGAATACAACCGGGTATATGGCTGCACACAGACTACAGAGTGAGCTGCACACACACACACACAGAGACCTTGCAGAACGCTGTTAAAACAGCGCTGCAAGGCAAGAGCAAGGTGAACAGTGAAGAACACACAGCGTTTTGCTAAATTAGCCTTTGGAAAGGAAAATAAAGCAATTAGCTAGCTCAACTGGCCCTCAGTTAGAACACAGCGTCCTGTCCCTAACTGAAATCACAGCAGAGTGAGCGCAAAATGGCGGCAGCGCTTTTTTATAGTGCAGAGTGACATCATTTCAGCAGCCAATCCAAGCCTTGCCAGTACTTACATGCCCACCATGCTAAACAGGATGTGCCCACACTTTCATTCATTCCTCATTGGCTGCTGCGTTCAATTTGAATTCTGGGAACTTCCGATTCCGGTATCCGATACGCGGGAAGTATCGGAATTCAGTATCGGAATTCCGATACCGCAAATATCGGCCGATACCCGATACTTGCGGTATCGGAATGCTCAACACTAGTTATCACCCATTGCTTGAGAAAGGCTCAGTGCGAGCCGAAACGTCGCGAGATGTGGGTCTGAAATAAACTTCACAGCCTTTTTTCACCTTTATCTGATGTTGGAGTGCTGCCTTCTTTTTTTGCTTGATATATTACGTGGTTGGACTAGTGGATGGTCCTATCCAGGAGGCTTGGCACCCACCGGTGAGGATTGTGCTGCTCTCGTTTTTTCCTATCTATTTTTGTCCGGAGTAGCGTGCACAATTATAACATAGTTTTGCTTTACAAACTACAATTATTTATTCTGAAGCCATTTTTGTTGTTCTATGGAGGAAGGAGCCATGGAACATGGAGTGTTTAAATATACACCTGAGGATGAGGAGCGTATCCTTGGTGGACTTGATGGAGAAGCAATTTTTCTTAAAACACCATCCATACCAGAACTTAAGCGCAAGTATGAAAGTGATATCAAACGTATGATCAATTTACAGCTGCATATGGTAACCTTGGGTCAATACTATAAAGAAGGGAAGATCCCTAGAGGTTTGAGGTCAAATATACGCCCAAACCTATTTCAAGGTGACACTATGTATTGTGCACGCTTTGTCATGTTGTCTAATAAATATGCTATGGACACTATTTTGCTGAACATAGAGTATTTACAAGAAGAAAGTAAGAAAATGCAAGTAAATACTGAAGGAATTGAACAAAAAATTAAGGCATTAATAACGATAGAAGATTGGAATATTTTTAAAGAAAAGGTTGACAAAGAAAGTGTAAAATTACGTAATGAATTGGAGGAGGTAAAGAGAAAGAAATGGAATAGAGATCTGGAGGACTATGAAGCGGGACATATCTATTCATGGCAGAGAGAGGGCAATAAACCCATGTGGAAGAAGAAAGGTGGACATGGAAGAAACCGATGTAATGATAAATATGTGGGACATGTTGTTAACGTTGATTTTTCTTATAGACCAGGAAAAAACAATAGAAGGACAATCGAACACAAGAGGAGAGGAGGCAAGCGGCACCACCGGGAACAGAAAAAAACCGGAGAAAAACAGACTTCAGCCACAGAGGCAGGTGGCCAACAAGAAACGAGATCAGACCTCGTAGTTAACATCTCGGACAAGGTACTTACTCCAGCACAGACCTCTATCCTCAGTAAAGGATTATCATTTTCTCCCTGCTCACATACTAACTGGTTCAATGTGCAAATGGACTTGGAGAGATTTTTTAGATCCATAAAATTAAAAGAGTGGTTTCATGACAAAAACATAATGTATACTGTAGAAAATACTGAGTTTAATTCTAAATCTATGGGACTGAGAAAAAGTAGTGAGTTTGTACCGCAAGTAAATTCTGCAGTTATCAGTGCGTTTGAAAAGGTGGTAAGAGGGGAGATAGAGGAATTGAGGAATGGGGCTACTAAAAATTTCAAACATCCGAACATTACGGTGGAGGAATCCAAGGCATTGAAGGAGCTTGTCCATGATGACGACATCATCATTAAACCCGCGGATAAGGGGGGTGCTGTCGTCATCATGGACAAGCACAAATATATTGCAGAGATTGAGGGCCAACTTAGAGATGGTACGGTGTATCATAAATTGGAAGGTGACCCGAAATTTACCATTATGGCTGAAATTAAAAAATGTCTAGAAGATGCAGTAAAAAATAACGTAATAGATCAAGAGCTTATGGATTATCTATATATAGAATTCCCGAGAACACCTGTAATATATACGACCCCTAAAATCCACAAGACACTAAAGGACCCCCCTGGACGACCTATAGTGTCGGGGGTGGACTCAGTGTTCAGTAGGATGGGTACATTTTTAGACAAGATCCTCAACCCAATTGCCAGAAAAAGCAAATCATATATCCAAGACACAACAGATTTTTTAAAAAAATTGGAAGACATTAAATTAGAGGGAGAGACAATTTTGGCGTCATTTGATGTCATCTCTCTCTATACATCAATTGAACACCAAACTGGATTAAAAGCAGTAGAAAAGAAGCTAAATACAATTGAAGTGTCTATGGAAGGGAAACAATTTATATTGAAATTATTGGAAATTATTTTGGGGCGGAGCTACTTTCTTTTTGGGGATACGTTTTACTCGCAACAACGCGGTACAGCAATGGGGGCCAGTATGGCCCCCGCTTATGCAAACCTGGTAATGAGTGTCCTGGAGGAGGATCTCGTCTATGTGTCCCACCACTTCCAGCATGTGCTGGTGTGGTGGAGATACATAGACGACGTCTTCCTCCTATGGACAGGGACAGAAATAGAGCTTACGTACTTCCATGAGTATTTAAATACGATAGATAGAACTATTAAATTCACGTTGATATCTTCAAGGACAAGTATACAGTTCCTGGATGTCTTGGTGGGACAGGAGAACGGTGAACTCACTACAACCTTATTTGTCAAGGAAACAGATAAAAACAACCTGTTAATGTTCAATAGTCAACATCCCAGTAGTATGATTAGGTCAATACCCCTTAGCCAAATGCTAAGGGTACGCAGAATAGTGAAAGAGGAAAATGAGATTGAGGGAATAATAGACAAACTGGCACAAAAGTTCTTGAAGAGAGGATACCCGAAGAAATTACTTAATGGAGTCAAGCATGGGATACTCAATAGAAATAGAAGTGAATTAATTGAGAAAAATACAGAGAAAAAAATGCTAAATAGAATCCCATGTGTAATGACATATACGGAAGAGAGTGGAGCTATCTCGGAGGTAATTAGGAAACATTGGGGTATGTTGGGCAAATGCCTACCCAATATTAAAGAGTTTAGAGAACCTCCACTTTTTTCATACCGTAGAAATAAAAATCTTGGTGATCATATAGTAAAATCAGATATTGGTTCCCTCAAAAACACTGGTCAAACTACAATCACAGGTAACAAACAGCATGGGTGTTTCCCATGTTTATCATGTGTAAATTGTAAACATATGATAAAGGGATCTACTTTTGATCATCCAGTTACAAATAAGCAATATAGAATTCGTGAATATCTTACATGTAACTCTGACCATGTTATTTATCTATTGGAATGCCCCTGCAAATTATGGTATATTGGGGAAACAACATGCGAGTTTAAAACCCGCATGAATAACCATCGCTTCTCAATAAGGAAAAAAAGACAAGATCTACCAGTCTCGAAACATTTTGTAGAATTTAAACATACGGAAAAGGATCTAAAATTTAGAATCATAGATAGAGTCCCAGCGCAAAGAAGAGGGGGAGACAGAATAAATCTCCTAAAAAAATTAGAACTTCGTTGGATCTATGAACTAAATACACTAAAACCTAAAGGTTTAAATGTAGAATTTAAAATCTATCCATCAATGGTGCTACCTTAATGGGATATATCTATATGAATTGGGGTATATACATTCCGGTTATATGGATCATGCAGAATGAAGACTGTTCTACTGCTCCAATTTTAATAAGTGTTATGTTTGTATTTTTTTAGATACATCTCCGCTCCCAGCAAAAAGGTCCTTGCCCTGCTGTTTACGAATTGGATGTTCACGGTGGAGGACACAATTATTAATATAATTTTTTTATTTTTTTATTTGTTATAATTTATAGTTATTCCCCGTATATTTTCCTGATGTTGGTATGCTGGCCAGTTGAGATTGTCTTCATATGACTAATAAATATACAATTTGGCATTCAATAGCGAATATATTAATTTAATATTGAAAGTATCTCTGCTCTGTTTAAGATACTGGGCATAAGAAAGGCACACTGATATGGGTCCTCTTACGGAGATTATGTGGTCTGAGAAGGTCACAGGTCGAAGTAAAGGTCCATGGGCAGCGGGAGACAACCTGAATAAGGTGTTGTCCTGCTTGCCGAAGGTGGAATGTTATAGTGGCCCCTTTGATATCTGGATATAAGATGGATTTATTGCGTAAACAGCAAGGAACATTAATAGAGAGCGCTTATCTAATAGCTTTGCGCTGCCACAACTAAGATGGAAGTGCGGGGCAGACATTGTCCTTGTGCGCAGGCGCGGATGAAATGAAGTAACGTCTGTTGTCTCACTGGCTAGCGTCACACCACATGGGAATGGGAGGTTTTTGACATGCGCAGTAGATCCTAGAGAACACCGAAAATCAGCGGCATGTTAGTCCTCCAGGTGACTCCGTCTATTCGGCAGGGTAAGTGCCATACATTAATAATATATGAGGTTATGAATCCTTTTATGTACATTAATTAACTATGAATAACCCTAAAAGCAGTATTACTTGTGGGCAGGGGGAAAGGAGAGAAATTATAAAGCACTTTAGCACTATGCACTTTATATAGGGTAACACTTGGAGCACTGTGGAAATATAATGTATATGTATTATAAATATTTGTAAACACATATTTGGCTATGTATTATGTAAATGATTGAGGATGGTTTGTATATAAGGACACAACTTGTTATCACCCATTGCTTGAGAAAGGCTCAGTGCGAGCCGAAACGTCGCGAGATGTGGGTCTGAAATAAACTTCACAGCCTTTTTTCACCTTTATCTGATGTTGGAGTGCTGCCTTCTTTTTTTGCTTGATATATATATATATATATATATATATATATATATATATATAACGAAACCCGACTTTTCAGTAGAGATCGTCGACCGCCGACCCGATCCCAGAGTGGGATCGGGTCGGGTTTCACGAAACCCGACTGCTATAAGTCGGCGACTTTTGAAAAGTGCCGATCTGTTTCGCTCAACCCTAACTGTCACATCTGTTTTTGCAAAGTTTCCTGTTTCCGAATTCTGAGTAGTGCTAACTACAGTGTAGCAATTTTTGAAAGAAGTGAAACTGAGTGGTATCTATCAATTTTGCTGTGAGCTACTTTTTTAGATATGTGATTTCAGTGACTTTGGATATAGCAGCATAAGAAAGGGGAAGTGTGTGTGTGTCTGACTGCGTTTGAGCACAGACAAATTGTTAGAAAAGCCGTTTAAACTTTTTACCCTTTAAAGTTATTCCTTCTGTATCAAAATTTTAAGTCTTTTGGTTAAATACCAAGTTTCTGATGGTTTTCTTTTCTTTTGGTTTTTATATACCAATCTTTTTGAAGTTTTTGTTGTTATTTTTTCCATTTTTGTTTGTTTTTGTTTTTGTTTTTGCCACAGGGAATAAGGTGGCCAAGCAACAGGAGGGTATTTTGCATCCTGGAGAGCAAACTGCCCCCCTTTATAGTGGCAGAACACAAAGGTGTTAAGTATGTGAAGAACTTTAAATGGTATAAAGTAGGATCCACGAGAATGGCAGAATTCAAGCTGCACTGTGGCATGACATAGAAAGCAAAATAAGGGAAGTTAGCTGATGTTAAATTGCTGAATACTAATACATGGTAAAAGTAGCAGAAGAGCTTACATCATTTAGGTGGTACAGAAAGATATGTGAGCAAACCAGGAAGTGATTTTTATGTGTATAAGACGGGAGATATTAGACATGTGCAGTCTGCTCTCAACAAAATCCATGGTATAGGGAGTTTTTGCACAGTATGTGGCGCGCCCCATCCACCCCTACAGGGAGAAGGCATCATTGTTCCAACCACGCCCTCTCAGACTACACAGAGGGGGAGGAATTCTTTTTTCTATCCTCCTCTTTCTCTGTCACTCTTTCTCTCCTCCTTCTTCTCTCTCACTCTCCTTTCCTTTCCTTTTTCTCCACACTTGCATATTCTCTCTCTCTCTCCCTCTCTTTATCTCTCTCCTCCACACCTCTTTACTCCTCCTTCTCCTTCTTCTCCACACCTCTTTCCTCCTTCACTCACCCTTTTTCTCTCCTCCTTCTTCACTCCCCCACCACATCTATCTCCTCCTGCTCTTCCTTCTCCTCATCCATCTCCACACCTCTCATCTCCTCCTTTTCTCTCTCCTCCACATCTCCCATCTTCTCCTCCTTCTGTTCCTTGTTTTCACTCATGACCTCCTCCTATACACCTTTCATCAACCCCTCCTTCTTTTTCTTCTTCATCTCCTCCTTCTCTTTCACCACCCTCTGTTCCTTTCTCTTACTCCTCATGTCCGCCTCCTGTGCACCTTACACCTCTATCTCCTCCTCCTTCTTCTCTGCCACAGCGGTCTCCTCATTTTACATACCCTTCTTCTTCTTCTTTGTTGAAAGCTGGGCCAGCGCCCAATTCAAAGAATGCCGTGTTTCTGTATCCAGTGCTTACAGCACAAGGCACCCCTGCTATGTCCTTGGCACAGTCCAGCCATTGCCAGTTGTGATAGCGGGGGAAGAAGGTGAAAATCCCCCTACACACAATGCAGTAGGCAACCCCCAGACACACCAGGCAGCAGACAGCTCAGCCCTGGGTGCAGAGGGGGGGAGGACTGACATCACCATCTGCTGATAATGTACAACTTCAGCACCGGTCAGAGCTGCCAACATACACACCAACATAGAAATATAAGCCTAAACCACCACAGCTTCAGCAAGGGGGAGACATCCTCACACAAAAAGGCAACTTCTAAGTCCAAAATCAGACAGTGCAATACCCCAGCACACGCTATCACAACTATTCCTCTGATGAAGATGAGAAGGGAAAATCATACATGCTGCCCAGTACTAGGAAAAGAAACCCACAGGCACCAAGAATGCAGGGGCAGATAGAGGCACCACCATTACACTATGTGCACTTCTCCCCAAGTCAGGTGACAATCTTCCAGACCCAGGGATGCATCGCATGCCATTTTACCGAAGAATGTAGCAGAACCAGCGAACATATGCAGCCACCTGGAATGATCTCTGGGCCATAAATGGAAATAAAAGCAGGTGATGCACTCTGGCCAATCATGAAGGGACAATTCAAACTTCCAGCAGAATTAGATGTACACACCTGGGAGTCAGGGCAACAGCTAATTGAACAGCTCAGAGAGTGGGCCAAAGGCAGATTGGTAGGACAAGCCCTCAGCTTACATGACATGAGCCAAGACAAGAAAGAGTCTGTAAAGAAGTTTCATGGCAGAGTAATGCAAGTATTCCAAAAGTTGGGCTTCACCATTCATGACCAGATACACAGGCAAAGGTTGGTACAGGCCTTTGTGCATGGACTAAAAGAGCCAGTCAGGAAACCACTGATAGTGGCTAGGCCCGAGAACAGGTCGTGATTAGTGGTGAGCATTCCGATACTGCAAATATCGGGTATCGGCTGATATTCGAGGTATCGGAATTCCGATACTGAGTTCCGATACTTTCTCAATATCGGATACCGGAATCGGAAGTTCCCATAATTCAATGAGCCTGTTTGATTTAATACAGCCAATGAGGAAGCCTAAGAAGTGTGGGCACATCCTGTTATGCATGTTAATCATGTAAATACTGGCATGGCTGTGATTGGCTGCTGAAATGATGTCATGATGCACTATGAAAGTCGCCGCCGCCATTTTGGGTTCACTCTGCTGTGAATTCATTTAAGGGCAGGACACTGTGTTCTGACTGAGGGCCAGTTTGAGATAGCGATTTGCTTCATTGTGCTTTACCCAGGCTAATTTAGCAACCGCTGTGTAAGAACCTTATTTTTGCCTTGCTGCACTGTTCACGGCTGTCTGCAAGGTCCAAGGTCTCTGTGTGTGTGAGTGCAGCTCACTCTGTAGTCTGTTCTGCAGCCACAGCCGGTTGTAGATAGCTCCGTGTGCGTCACTGCCTTATACTGTTCCATTGTCCTTTTTTCAATTAGTGCTGTCTGCTGCACATTTTGTCCTGATTTATCCTATTAGTGGCTTTCCATCCATATCCTGCTAGATTGTGGAAAAACACTATATAGGATTACATAAAGGAGCTTTTTTAGGCCTTGCAGCACCATTCACGGCTGTCTACAATGTCTCTGTGTGAGTGCAGCTCACGCTGTAGTCTGTTCTGCAGCCACAGCCGGTTGTAGACAGCTCAGTGTGCGTCACTGCCTCATACTGTTCCATTGTCCTATTTTTCAATTAGTGCTGCCTGTGGCACATTTTGTCAAGGCGTCAAAATAGAAGAAATAAACAATAGGGAAATTCAAAAACCGTGTAGCATGTTGTCCCCTTAAAAATATAATTTTAATCAAATAATCTTAAAAATACCACTTCCCAGTGAAAACAGAGAAAAATATAAACGAATCTGCTAGTGCACCTGTCCTCATACAGTCACCATGTGCTTGCCTGCTGTCCCTTCCTAACAGTGGAGGTTGGCACCCTGATAGATTATTTGGCGCCCCCACTCCGCGGTGGCTAACACCTGCTAACCCTGTTAAGTAATTAACCAACTATAGGAGGGAAAACAATGAGCAAACAAAAGAAATGAAAGAAAGCGTAGGGTAGGAAAGAACTAAGGTGCACAGAAAATTATATCCACCTCCTGCATTGAAATCCCGTGTAGGACGATTAAAATGCTAGAAAAACATTATTGGAGCAGAAAAATCCATGTGCTCAAAGCGTTTTGGTGTAGCGGTCCTACTGCACACCTCACAGGGATACAACTATGTGCATAAATGACGAGATAATAATGGGAGGGGAGATATATATTAACAATTGACCTGGTTTAGTCTTAGATAAACCATGTGCATGGCAGCACCCCCCTGGTAAAGATTAACAGTAGTCATAGTCAGTGCATTCAAAATGTTCAACAATATTGCATATCTCAGTATAGCTACTAGAATCTATAGGCACACAGTAGTTTCATAATGCCATACCGGAAAAGAAAAAATAATAGTAAAAGAATACACTCAGCTGCACACTAGATGAAATAATATGCAAACGATAACCACTGAGCACTGATAACCAATGGTAGGTGCCTATATACATGCACAATCAGGTAGACAGAAATAGGTGGTTCCAAAGACAGCCAATAAAGAGGGTGTTAACCCCAAAAAAAGACACTTAGTTGTCTGTTGTGAATTCTGTGGCAGAGCTCCCTCCTGTGGTCACAAGTGGTACTTCGGCTGATTCTCTCTGTGAGCTTCCGTTGGTGGAGGAAAGTGGTACTGCGGCTTCTGAGTTTCCTTCCACAGGTAATGTGGTGAAGTCGTTAGGTGCTGCTCTATTTAACTCCACCTAGTGCTTTGATCCTGGCCTCCAGTCAATGTTCTAGTATTGGACCTGTTTCTTCCTGGATCGTTCCTGTGGCCTACTGCTCTGCATAGCTAAGTTCCGCTTTGCTATTTTGTTTGCTGTTTTTTCCTGTCCAGCTTGTCTATTTGTTTTTTCCTGCTTGCTGGAAGCTCTGGGACGCAGAGGGTGTACCTCCGTGCCGTTAGTTCGGTACGGAGGGTCTTTTTGCCCCCTTTGCGTGGTTTTTGTAGGGTTTTGTGTTGACCACAAAGTTACCTTTCCTATCCTCGCTCTGTTCAGAAAGTCGGGCCTCACTTTGCTAAATCTATTTCATCTCTACGTTTGTCTTTTCATCTTAACTCACAGTCATTATATGTGGGGGCTGCCTTTTCCTTTGGGGTATTTCTCTGAGGCAAGGTAGGCTTATTTTCTATCTTCAGGCTAGCTAGTTTCTCAGGCTGTGCTGAGTTGCATAGGGAGCGTTAGGCGCAATCCACGACTGCCTCTAGTGTGGTTGGAGAGGATTAGGGATTGCGGTCAGCAGAGTTCCCACGTCTCAGAGCTCGTTCAATGTTTTTGGGTTATTGTCAGGTCACTGTATGTGCTCTGACCTCTATGTCCATTGTGGTACTGAATTACCTTATCATAACAGTTGTCAGCAAACGCCCTGACGCATTTCCCCATCATACAGTTCCTCAGGGGGCAAAGATGATGATGAACCGGAGGTCAAAGATGCAGGTGCCCTGAAGCCTAGGCAGACCTGATTAGATCCCAGGAGAGGGCGCTTATATAATGAAGTATACCACCTGCTGACCAATCAGCAGGGAGCCACCCCCCCTCCCCAATTTCCGGAAACACCGGGTATAGTAAACAAGAAACATGGTCCATAGGTACGGACCAGTGAGTAAGCGTATGTCCATACTAGTGTGGGGTTCCCACCCCCCAGACAAACTTTTTGGCTTTTTATCTTTTGAGTGCTCGGTGCGCTGCTCCTACATTCTCTGTGGGACCGGGCACATGCGCGGTTGGGAAGTTACATCCAGTATGGCGGCGCCCAGCACAAATCATGTGCGCTCTGGCTCCCTATCTCCTTGGTGCTTAGTGCGCGAGTGCGCCGCTCCCTGGATCTGCCTGTGGGCTGAACGCACACGCAGTCTGTCGTCTGATATCCATAATGGCAGCGCCAAGCGCATACCATGCGGCGGGGAACGGACTCTGGGATTAGTGTCCGGTGCGGTATGTGCTTTATCCTTTACTTGATCAATGATCCTTTTGTTTGTCTGGGGGGTGGGAACCCCACACTGGTATGGACATACGCTTACTCGCTGGTCCGTACCTATGGACCATGTTTCTTGTCTACTATACCCGGTGTTTCCGGAAATTGGGGAGGGGGGTGGCTCCCTGCTGATTGGTCAGCAGGTGGTATACTTCATTATAAAAGCGCCCTCTCCTGGGATCTAATCAGGTCTGCCTAGGCATCAGGGCACCTGCATCTTTGACCTCCGGTTCATCATCAACTTTGCCCTCTGAGGAACCGTATGATGGGGAAAAGCGTCGGGGCGTTTGCTGACAGCTAAGTGTCTTTTTTGGGGTTAAAACCCTCTTTATTGGCTGTCTTTGGAACCACCTATTTATGTCTACCTGATTGTGCATGTTTAGGCACCTACCATTGGTTATCAGTGCTCACTGGTTATCGTTTGCATATTATTTCATCTAGTGTGCAGCTGAGTGTATTCTTTTACTATAATTTTTTCTTTTCCGGTATGGCATTATGAAACTACTGTATGCCTATAGATACTAGTAGCTATACTAAGATATGCAATATTGTTGAACAGTTTGAATGCACTGACTATGACTACTGTTAATCTTTACCAGGGGGGTGCTGCCATGCACATGGTTTATCTAAGACTGAACCAGGTCATTTGTTAATATATATCTCCCCTCCCATTATTATCTCGTCATTTATGCACATAGTTGTATCACTGTGAGGTGTGCAGTAGGACCGCTACACCAAAATGCTATGAGCACATGGATTTTTCTGCTCCAATAATGTTTTTCTAGCGTTTTAATCATCCTACATGGGATTTCAATGCAGGAGGTGGATATAATTTTCTGTGCACCTTAGTTCTCTCCTACCCTACACTTTCTTTCATTTCTTTTATTTGCTCATTGTTTTCCCTCCTATAGTTGGTTAGTTACTTAACAGGGTTAGCAGGTGTTAGCCGCCACGGAGTGGGGGCGCCAAATAATCTATCAGGGTGCCAACCTCCACTGTTATGAAGGGACAGCAGGCAAGCGCAGGGTGACTGTATGAGGACAGGTATACTAGCAGATTCGTTTATATTTTTCTCTGATTTCACTGGGAAGTGGTATTTTTAAGATTATTTGATTAAAATTATATTTTTAAGGGGACAACATGCTACACTGCTGCACATTTTGTCCTGATTTATCCTATTAGTGGGTTTCCATCTGTATCCTGCTAGATTGTGGAAAAACACTATATAGGAGTACATAGAGGAGCTTTTCTAGGCCTTGCAGTGCCTTCCACGGCTGTCTGCAAGGTCTCTGTGTGAGTGCATCTCACTCTGTAGTCTGTTTTGCAGCCACAGCTGGTTGTAGACAGCTCAGTGTGCGTCACTGCCTCATACTGTTCCATTGTAGTTTTTTAAATTTGTGCTGCAAGCTGCACATTTTGTCCTGATTTATCCTATTAGTGGGTTTCCATCTGTATCCTGCTAGATTGTGGAAAAGCACTATATAGGAGTACATAGAGCAGCTTATTTAGGCCTTGCAGCGCTGTCCACGGCTGTCTGCAACGTCTCTTTGTGACTGCAGCTCACTCTGTAGTCTGTTCTGCAGCCACAGCCGGTTGTAGACAGCTCAGTGTGCGTCACTGCCTCATACTGTTCCATTGTACTTTTTTAAATTTGTGCTGCCTGCTGCACATTTTGTCCAGATTTATCCTTTTAGTGGGTTTCCCTCTGTAGTCTGCTAGATTGTGGAAAAACACTATATAGGAGTACATAGAGGAGCTTTTTTAGGCCTTGCAGCGCCGTTCACGGCTGTCTGCAAGGTCTCTGTGTGAGTGCAGCTCACGCTGTAGTCTGTTCTGAGAAAAAAAAACAAAAAGTAAATAAAGTTCGCCAAACACTCCACTTTACAGTTGTGTAGGCCACATTAGCTTACATTAAAGTCTAGTCCACACTTTATAAAATTAGTGTTTCTTTTACCTGTTAGCAGCTGTTCAGGAATAAGCACACTAATCCCTTAGTACTTTTCTGCCTACCTTTATCAGTCTACCAAGATGAAGAAGGCAGGGAGTAAGGGACATGGTCATGGGCGGGGAGTTTCTGCAGGGAGAGGACGTTGGGATTCTGTGCCTGCTGCGGGCACTGGGGACTCATCATCCCCCAGTTTTAGCAGGGAAGAGTCCTTCATGCGCAGCTTTGTAGGAGCTCGCCGTACCCCACTGCTGCGAGACGAACAAATTGAAGCCGTTGTTGGATGGATGGCAGCTAATGCATCGACTTCAATTAGTGCCACATCCTCTCAGGCACAGAGCACTGAAGAGCACCCATCTGTCTCTTCACCACCTGCCAAATTGCACTGGCAATCAGAAAGCCCAGGACAGGAGTAATTTCTACTTCTGTTCTCTGAATCTCTTGGCTTGGAAAATGGGGGCCAGCCAAGCAGCATTCGAGAAACTGAAGAAGCAGTATGCAGTGATGCGCAACTGCTTTGTCTCTCTCAATCTGAAGAGGCAGGTGGGCTAGTGCCTACGGTCAGCATACCTCTGTTCGCATCTGATGATGAGACTCAGGTGCCACTTTCTGGTGCGTACTGTACTGCCGAGACTACCCAGGAGAAGCAGTTGTTGGAAGAGGGTAGCGTAGATGATGAGGTCCTTGACCCATCATGGCTTGAGGTACAGGAAGGTGGTGGGAGCAGCTCTGAGGAAGAGATTCCCTGAACAGCCCAAAGAGGGAGAGGGAGGTGGAAGACTGCGTTGTCTGTAACCTTCACTTTGGCACCCATTAGGAGCATGCCTCTTCCAAAACCCAATACGGGCGCTCCCAAGACTTGCAGTGCCTGGTCCTTTTTTGACACAGTTGCAGATGACATTTGCTTTGTCAAATGCAAGCTGTGTAATCAGAAAGTCAAAAGAGGGAAAAGTGTCAGCAACCTCAATACCACAAATATGTGGAAACATGTGCGGACCAAGCACGTGGTGGAGTTACAAAAACACACTGATGACCTAGGACAACCTACAGCGGCACCTACCATCTCTTCAGCTCATGTTGTAGCCTCTTCCTGTAGCTCACACACAGCTGGTTCGGCTTCCTCACCGGATCGCCATGGAAGAACCTCTGGCACTGTTGTCCAGAGACCCAGTATAATTCCACCCACAGCACCACATTCCCTGTCATCCTCACACTCCCAGCCCAGTCTACAGCCATCGGTAGCACAGGCATGGGAGAAAAGGTGGCGATTCTCGGCAAACCACCCCCGAGCACAGGCTCTGAATGCTGGCATTGTAAAACTACTGTCCCTTGAAATGCTGTCATTCAGGCTGGTGGAGATTGCCCCCTTCCATAACTTGATGGCATTGGCAGTCCCACAATACAACATGCCCAGCTGCTTTTATTTCAGCAGGCAAGCCGTCCCTGCCCTGCAAAAGCATGTGGAGGGAAACATTTAACATGTGCTACTAAACGCCGTTAGTAGCAAGGTCCACCTCACCACCGATGTTTGGACCAGTCACCATGGACATGGACAATACCTTTCCCTCACTGCCCATTGGGTAAATGTTGTGGAGCCAGGTACAGATCTTTAGAGTTGCACTGTATGTGCTCTGCCAACTCCAAGGATTGCAGGAATCCAGTCTGTACACATTGACTCCTCCTCATATTCCAGTTCCTCTGAATAATCGCTGCAGGAACCATCACAGTCCACCTCCACATGGACCCGTGAATGCTTACCTGTTACAACCGATATGAGCACAGCCGTGGCCAAACATCAACAGGCCGTATTGAAATTAATTTCTTTGGGGAAATGAAGCCACACAGCACAGGAGCTCTGGAATGCCATCAAGCAGGAGAGTGACGTGTGGTTTGTGCCAGCGAATCTCCAGCCAGGCATGGTAGTGTGTGACAATGGCCGAAATCTGGTGGCGGCTCTGGGCCTAGGCAACCTCACTCACATCCCATGTCTGGCACATGTGCTCAACTTTTTCATGCAGAGATTTTTGAGAGACTATCCGGATCTTGATGCACTGCTACACAAAGTCCGCCTAGAGTGTGCTCACTTGCGGTGTTCCAGCATGGCAAGATCGTGCATTGCAGCTCTGCCTTTTTGGAACATCGCATCATATGTGACCTACCCACCAGGTGGAATTCAACATTACATATGTTGGAGCGGTTGTGTGAGCAGCAGCCAGCAGTAATGGAGTACCAGCTGCATCAGGCACAAAAAAAGTCACACTGCGCGCCATTCAGACTTCACAACCACTGAGTGGGCCACTATGAAGGAGATCTGGCCAGGTTTTGCGTGCCTTCGATGATTCCACACGGATGCGAGTGCAGGTGATGCACTAGTCAGCATGACTGTCCCCCTTATCTGCCTGCTTGAAAAAACACTGCAAGCACTAAAGTAATGAGGTTGTGGAAGAGGTGGAGGATGAGGAGTCACAAATGCCATGTGCTTCTGGACAGTCTGCACAATCTGGTTCCTCACAAAGGCCTAGGCAGGGGACACTATGTGAGGAGGATGAGGAGGAGTCAATAGAGGAGAAAGACATCTGTCCAGAGGAGGGAGGTACACGATGTTCCAGTAGTCAGTATGTAGAGCAAGGGTGGGGTGATGCACAGCAGGCAGAGATCACGCCTCAAGCAGGGGACAGCCTTTCTTGGCCAGTTGGCAGTCTGCAGCACATGGTTAATTTCATGCTGCAGTGCCTGAGAAACGACCGACGCATCGCCCACATTCTCCACACGGCTGATTATTGGGTGTACACCCTCCTAGATCGTCGCTACTGGGACACCTTTCAGAGCTTGATTACACCTTTGAACCGGGAGCGTAAAATGCGGGAGTACCAAGACACACTGGTGCATTCCATTATCTTCTCCAGTCCAACTGAGAGCAGTGCTGCTAGTGCTTTACAAAGCAGCTCAGTGCGTCAAGGCAGTGGAGGAAGCTCTGCACAAAGAGGGAGCAGAAGCAGTGCCTCAGCACAAGGCAAGACCAGTATGGCCCAACTGTGGCAAAGTTTTGTGTGCCGCTACAAATGTCTACACCATCACAGACAGCTCCAGTCAGCAGGAGGCAACGTTTCTGTCAGATGGTGACAGAGTACATGTCTTGCCCTCTCAGTGTACTCCCACATGGCTCTTCCCATTCAAGTTTTGGGTCTCTAAGCTGGATACATGGCCAGAGCTTAGAAAGTATGCATTGGAGGTGCTGGCTTGCCCTGCTGCTAGTGTATTATCGGAACGTGTCTTTAGTGCCACAGGTGGTGTACTAACAGACCGTCGCATGCGACTATCCTCCGATAACAGTGACTGGTTTACTTTTCTGAAAATGAACAAGGCCTGGATCTCGCAGGAATTTGCCACTCCTCTTCCAGATTAAATAATTGGTTGGCAACAGTATCCAGGTGTCCAGTTGTGTTCATGTTTCTACCACCTGATCTCTAATCCCTGGGCTCCAACACAGCCAGCTGCTGCTCAGAAGTGCCGTCTGCACAGTCAACACATGACCCACTGTTATTGGGTTTCAGTAATGTCAGCTGATCCCCAGATGTGTATCCTATCCGGCAATTGCCCCTGCTACCCCCACATTCACATTACATCAGATATTAAACTTACTCCAATTAGGCCTCAGCCTACACTCTGCTTCTCCTGGATACCCTGGGCTCCAACACTGCCAGTTGCTGCTCAGGAGTGCCGTCTGCACAGTCAACACTTGTTGCCGTGTTAATGGGGTTCAGTAATGTCAGCTGATCCCCTGCTGTGTATCCAGGAATTTCTCCTGCTCCCCCCACACTCACACTACCACAGATTCAAAATTTCTCCAATTAGGCCTTGGCCTACTCTCTGTTTCTCCTGTAATCCCTGGGCTCCAACACCACCAGTTGCTGCTCTGAAATGCTATCTGCACAGAGAAAAACACTAGCTCCTGTGTTAGTGGGGTTCAGCAACGTCAGCTGCTCCCCTGCTGTGTGTCCGGCAATGTCTCCTGCTCCCTCCACATTCACACTACCACAGCTTTGAAATTTGCTCCAATTAGGTTTCGGCCTACACTCTGTTTCTCCTGTAATCCCTGGTCTCCAACACCGCCAGTTGCAGCTCGGAAGTGCTGTCTGCACAGATAAGAACTCTAGCTCCTGTGTTAGTGGGGTTCAGCAACGTCTGCTGCTCCCCTGCTGTGTATCCGGCAATTTTTCCTGCTCCCTCCACACTAAGACTACAACAGATATTAAACTTTCTCCAATTAAGCCTCGGCCTACACTATGGTTCTAGCATTGACCCTGGGCTCCAACACCACCAGTTGCTGCCCAGCAGTGCTGTCTGCACAGTCAACAGTTGCTCCTCTGTTATTAGGGTTCAGTAACGCAAGCTGCTCCCCTGCTGTGTGTGCGGCAATTTCTCCACTCTGTTTCTAGCATTGACCATGGGCTCCAAAACCGCCAATTGCTGCTCGGAAGTGCTGTCTGCACAGTCAACACTTGCTGCCATGTTATTGGGGTTCAATAATGTCAGCTGATCCCCTGCTGTGTATCCTGCAATTTCTCCTGCTCCCTCCACACTAAGACTACCACAGATATTAAACTTTCTACAATTAAGCCTCGGCCTGCACTCTGCTACTAGCATTGACCCTGGGTTCCAACACTGCCAGTTGCTGCTCGGAAGTGCTGTCTGCACCGTCAACAGTGGCTCCTCTGTTATTGGGGTTCAGTAACACCAGCTGCTCCTCTGCTGTGTGTGTGGCAATGTCTCCTGCTCCCTCCACACTAAGACTATGTCGTAGCTGTTTGCATTCTGACCCAAATGTCAGACATGACAGATCACCAGTGAGGCCAAATCAGGAAATTACACCCGTCATTTTACAAGTGCGCTTGGAGACAAAGGACACCTCACTAGGGTTGAGCGACCTTGACCTTTTTAGAGTCGAGCCGTGTTTCGCGAAACCCGACTATCTTAGAAGTCGAGTCGAGTGGAATCGGCCGATTATCGCGAAAAGTCGGGTATCGCCCAAAACACGAAACCCAATGCAAGTCAATGGGGGAGCATAGTCGGCAGTGAGTGGAGGCCAGGAAAACACCTACACTGCCCATTTTAATGGCAAAAACATCCATTTGTGTTAAAGAAGCTTGTCAATCGTAATTTACCTTATAATAATTGGAAGGCATTTGAAATTGGTGGTCATTTGGCTAAAGTTGTGGGGGGTAGGGCTGGTTCAAGTAATTAGTGGGCCCAGTAAATCTGGACCACGTCACGGCAGTGGTGCAGGGAGAGGTAAGTATTTCAACTTTGCAAGTGCTGTGATCCTGAGCAAGCAGGGGGGGCCCACTCGTTGGCATTGACACTGGCACAGGGCCCCTCAAAGTACAGCGGTGTGTTTGCATGGCGGGGGCGCCTCCCACCGGCAGCAACACTTTTGCGTACTATGAGAGGCCCTGTGCCAGTGACGTCGCCAACTAG
The DNA here is from genome assembly GCF_032444005.1 of Ranitomeya imitator. Classification (NCBI taxonomy): domain Eukaryota; kingdom Metazoa; phylum Chordata; class Amphibia; order Anura; family Dendrobatidae; genus Ranitomeya; species Ranitomeya imitator. The sequence goes on from NC_091282.1 coordinate 469,578,389, forward strand.
TATTCCTCCCCCCACCTGATGAAGGAACCTGCACTTTCATCTGCACCTTCCTCTTTGTCCCCGTGTAAGGTGGTATGGTATGCGGGAAGAGGAACCTGACTTTCAGCAGGGTCACAATCTTGCTGTGTAGCGTGCATGGGGAATTTTGCGTTATGGGTCAATGTACCAGCAGACTCATCTATCACTGGCTGGGCAATGGGCAGGATGAGGAGGAAACACAGATATAGGCCCAAAGAATAAAGTGGGCTAAATGCAGTTCAAAATTGGTAACACAGGACTAACCAGAGGGCATTGCAGTGGAGGACAACTGGAATGAGAGGCTGACACAGAGAGTAGGCCCAAATCAGTAAGTAGTCGAAATGCAGTTCAAAATTGGCAATCGTAGTAAACAGGCGGCACAGCTTTGTTCAGTGGAGGAGAACAGCAAGGAGTGGCAGACACCGATAGTAGGCCCCAACCCAACTAGTAGGCCAAATGCAGTCTAACATTAACAACTACTTAACGAGAGCCTGAAAATGGAATGTCAGGACAGGAAACCAGGAGAACAGCAAGGAGTGGCAGACACCGATAGTAGGCCCCAAACCAACTAGTACGCCAAATGCAGTTGTTCCGTTTAACCACAATTTAATGAGAGCCTGAAGATAGAAGTTCAGGAAAGGCAACCTGGAGAACACCTTGGAGTGTAACACACCCTCTCTCTACACCCCATACCCAATTTGTAGGCCTAATGCAGCGTAGTTTCCAACAACTACTAAACGAGAGCCGGAAGATCGAAGCTCAGGAAAGGCAACCTGGAGAACACCTTGGAGTGGAACACACCATCTCTCTACACCCCATACCCAATTTGTAGGCCTAATGCAGTGTAGTTTCCAACAACTACTAAACGAGAGCATGAAGATCGAAGCATTGGCGAGGAAACCTGGGGAACACCTTGGAGTGGAACACACCATCTCTACACCCCATACCCAATTTGTAGGCCTAATGCAGCGTAGTTTCCAACAACTACTAAACGAGAGCCGGAAGGTCGAAGCTCAGGAAAGGCAACCTGGAGAACACCTTGGAGTGGAACACACCATCTCTCTACACCCCATACCCAATTTGTAGGCCTAATGCAGTGTAGTTTCCAAGAACTACTAAACGAGAGCCGGAAGATCGAAGCTCAGGAAAGGCAACCTGGAGAACACCTTGGAGTGGAACACACCATCTCTCTACACCCCATACCCAATTTGTAGGCCTAATGCAGTGTAGTTTCCAACAACTACTAAACGAGAGCATGAAGATCGAAGCTCAGGAAAGGCAACCTGGAGAACACCTTGGAGTGGAACACACCATCTCTCTACACCCCATACCCAATTTGTAGGCCTAATGCAGTGTAGTTTCCAACAACTACTAAACGAGAGCATTAAGATCGAAGCAATGGCGAGGAAACCTGGGGCACACCTTGGGGAGGCAGACACCGTTAGTAGGCCCTACCAAAGTTGTACCCCCAATGCAGTTTTAAAATTCCTAGAGGCTGAAAACAAGACTATTGACGCTCAGCTCTTTTCAAAGGAACACAGCTGAATTGAGTGGCGCAGACAGACACAGGTAGTAGGACTTAACCCAAAAATGTGGCTCACTGCAGCTTAAAAAAGTTACAGGGGTACACAAGCAGCAGTGCTCTGGGCAGTGGAGGACAATTTCAATAGTGGACCGCAGACAGACTTTGTACGCCTACTATTAAAAAAAGGATGCTCTATGCAATTAAAAATAGGTTCCAGGGGTCCACGGGCAGCAGTGGTGTGGTCAGTGGACGAGTATTGGAAGGAGGGACCGCAGACAGGCGTAGTAGGCCTAACACAACAAAATTAGGCTGTAGACACTGTAAAATTGGTTCCAGGGGTACACGGGCAGCAGTGGTGTGGTCAGCGGAGGAAAATTGGAATTAGGGACTGCAGACAGACTTTGTAGGCTGTCCCCTGTGGACCATGCATCCAACACATTAACCCAGTGCGCCGTAATGGACACGTAACTTTTTGTGGACATGCCTACTGGTCCATGCGTCTCTTGTCAGGTGCACCTTTCTACTGTTTGATTGCCTGAGTGCTATGACAATGCAGACTTTTTCATGCCGGTGGAGGGCTGGGATGGCTTTTCTCGCAAAAGAAATGTCGACTGGGTAGCTTGAACCTATGCACAGCGTAGTTCATCTGGGCTTTCTAAATATAAAACAAAGAAAAAAAGGAGGCTACATGCACTTTCAGCTGGGTTCCAGGGGTACACGGCCAGCATTGGTCTGGTCAGTGGAGAACTATTGGAAGGAGTGACCGCAAACAGGCATCGAAGGCCTAACATAATAACACATTGCTGTTGGCAATTTTAAATTGGTTCCAGGGGAACACGGGCAGCAGTGGCCTGGTCAGTGTAGTAGTAATAGAAAGAACGGACCGCAGACAGGCATCGAAGGCCTAAAATAAAAAAATTGGGCTGGCTGTAGGCAATTTTAAATTGGTTCCAGGGGTATACGGGCAGCAGTGGTGTGGTCAGTGGAGGCCTAGTGGAAGGAGTGACCGCAGACAGGCATCGAAGGCCTAACAATAATAACACATTGCTGTTGGCAATTTTAAATTGGTTCCAGGGGAACACGGGCAGCAGTGGCCTGGTCAGTGTAGTAGTAGTAGAAAGAACGGACCGCAGACAGGCATCGAAGGCCTAAAATAAAAAAATTGGGCTGGCTGTATGCAATTTCAAATTGGTTCCAGGGGTACACGGGCAGCAGTGGTGTGGTCAGTGGAGGCATATTGTAAGGAGTGACCGCAGACAGGCATCGAAGGCCTAAAATAATAACACATGGCTGTAGGCAATTTTAAATTGGTTCCAGGGGTACACGGGCAGCAGTGGTGTGGTCAGTGGAGGCCTAGTGGAAGGAGTGACCGCAGACAGGCATCGAAGGCCTAAAATAAAAAAATTGGGCTGGCTGTAGGCAATTTTAAATTGGTTCCAGGGGTACACGGGCAGCAGTGGTGTGGTCAGTGGAGGCCTAGTGGAAGGAGTGACCGCAGACAGGCATCGAAGGCCTAAAATAATAACACATGGCTGTAGGCAATTTTAAATTGGTTCCAGGGGTACACGGGCAGCAGTGGTGTGGTCAGTGGAGGCCTAGTGGAAGGAGTGACCGCAGACAGGCATCGAAGGCCTAAAATAATAACACATGGCTGTAGGCAATTTTAAATTGGTTCCAGGGGTACACGGGCAGCAGTGGTGTGGTCAGTGGAGGCCTAGTGGAAGGAGTGACCCCAGACAGGCATCGAAGGCCTAAAATAAAAAAATTGGGCTGGCTGTAGGCAATTTTAAATTGGTTCCAGGGGTACACGGGCAGCAGTGGTGTGGTCAGTGGAGGCCTAGTGGAAGGAGTGACCGCAGACAGGCATCGAAGGCCTAAAATAAAAAAATTGGGCTGGCTGTAGGCAATTTTAAATTGGTTCCAGGGTTACACGGGCAGCAGTGGTGTGGTCAGTGGAGGCATAGTGGAAGGAGTGACCGCAGACAGGCTTCGAAGGCCTAACATAACAAAAATGTCAATACAATGGTATTGTCAGTGGCAGGCATTGAAGGATGTCAGCGCATAGACTAAACATTGGTGGAGCTGTGAGATAATTTTGCAAGTGGTAGAGCACTGTTTGAGCTGGGGGGGGGGGAACTGTCTTGTGGCCGGCGGTACAGGCCCAGGGCCCCTCATATTACAACGGTGTGTCTGACGTTGGGTGCGCACCACCACCGCCAGAGACACTTTATTGTACTAGGAGGGACCCAGTGGCAGTGCCGTCGACCAAAAGCGGGCACACCCACCTCTTCAGACAAACAGCACTCTCACGGGTGCTGTCGCCAAGTGTCGATACCACGGCCCCGTGTGGGGAGTTTGGCCATTTAGTGAGGTGTAAACATGTCGTATGCTGGACAATCTTGTGCAGAAAATTACGAGATTGGAAAAGGCATTCAGAATAGTCCACAGGCAAGACCTTTTCATAGGAAAGCTATGTGTCAGCCGGGCAAGGTGGGGCAAAAGATTTCGAAATCCAGTTGTGGTTCATTTTAATGAAGGTTAGATCATCTACATTTTGGGTAGCAAGACGAGTCCTTTTTTCTGTTAGTATTGAACCTGCAGCACTGAATACTCTTTCTGATAGGACACTAGCTGCCGGGCAAGCAAGCTCCTGCAGTGCATATTCTGCCAATTCTGGCCAGGTGTCTAATTTTGATGCCCAGTAATCAAATGGGAATGACGGTTGAGGGAGAACATCGATAAGGGATGAAAAATAGTTTGTAACCATACTGGACAAATGTTGCCTCCTGTCACTTTGAATTGATGCTGCAGTACCTGTCCTGTCTGCGGTCATAGCAAAATCACTCCACAACCTGGTCAGAAAACCCCTCTGGCCAACGCCACTTCTGATTTCTGCCCCTCTAACTCCTCTGGTCTGCTGGCCCCTGCAGCTCGTGTGAGAACGATCACGGGCGCTGTGTGCAGGGAATGCCAGAAGCAAACGGTCAACAAGAGTTGATTGTTTGGTTGCTAATATTAGTTCCAAGTTCTCATGTGGCATTATATTTTGCAATTTGCCTTTATAGCGAGGATCAAGGAGGCAGGCCAACCAGTAATCGTCATCGTTCATCATTTTAGTTATGCGTGTGTCCCTTTTGAGGATACGTAAGGCATAATCCGCCATGTGGGCCAAAGTTCCAGTTCTCAAATCTGCGGTTGTGCTTGGTTGAGGGGCAGTTTCAGGCAAATCCACGTCACTTGTGTCCCTCCAAAAACCAGAACCCGGCCTTGCCGCGCCACCAATTTCCAGTGGCCCCGGAAAAGCTTCCTCATTAAAAATATAATCATCCCCATCATCCTCCTCGTCCTCCTCCTCTTCGCCCGCTAACTCGTCCTGTACACTGCCCTGGCCAGACAATGGCTGACTGTCATCAAGGCTTTCCTCTTCCTCAGCTGCAGACGCCTGATCCTTTATGTGCGTCAAACTTTGCATCAGCAGACGCATTAGGGGGATGCTCATGCTTATTATGGCGTTGTCTGCACTAACCAGCCGTGTGCATTCCTCAAAACACTGAAGGACTTGACACATGTCTTGAATCTTCGACCACTGCACACCTGACAACTCCATGTCTGCCATCCTACTGCCTGCCCGTGTATGTGTATCCTCCCACAAAAACATAACAGCCCGCCTCTGTTCGCACAGTCTCTGAAGCATGTGCAGTGTTGAGTTCCACCTTGTTGCAACGTCTATGATTAGGCGATGCTGGGGAAGGTTCAAAGAACGCTGATAGGTCTGCATACGGCTGGAGTGTACGGGCGAACGGCGGATATGTGAGCAAAGTCCACGCACTTTGAGGAGCAGGTCGGATAACCCCGGATAACTTTTCAGGAAACACTGCACCACCAGGTTTAAGGTGTGAGCCAGGCAAGGAATGTGTTTCAGTTGGGAAAGGGAGATGGCAGCCATGAAATTCCTTCCGTTATCACTCACTACCTTGCCTGCCTCAAGATCTACAGTGCCCAGCCACGACTGCGTTTCTTTCTGCAAGAACTCGGACAGAACTTCCGCGGTGTGTCTGTTGTCGCCCAAACACTTCATAGCCAATACAGCCTGCTGACGTTTGCCAGTAGCTGCCCCATAATGGGAGACCTAGTGTGCAACAGTGGCAGCTGCGGATGGAGTGGTTGTGCGACTGCGGTCTGTGGACGAGCTCTCGCTTCTGCAGGAGGACGAAGAGGAGGAGGAGGGGGTGCGAACGGCTACAGCCAACTGTTTCCTAGACTGTGGGCTAGGCAGAACTGTCCCAAACTTGCTGTCCCCTGTGGACCCTGCATCCACAACATTCACCCAGTGTGCCGTGATGGACACGTAACGTCCCTGGCCATGCCTACTGGTCCATGCATCTGTTGTCAGGTGCACCTTTGTGCTCACAGATTGCCTGAGTGCATGGACGATGCGCTCTTTAACATGCTGGTGGAGGGCTGGGATGGCTTTTCTGGAAAAAAAGTGTCAACTGGGTAGCTCGTAGCGTGGTACAGCGTAGTCCATCAGGGCTTTGAAAGCTTCGCTTTCAACTAACCGGTAGGGCATCATCTCTAACGAGATTAGTCTAGCTATGTGGGCATTCAAACCCTGTGTACGCGGATGCGAGGCTAAGTACTTCCTTTTTCTAACCATAGTCTCATGTAGGGTGAGCTGGACTGGAGAGCTGGAGATCGTGGAACTAGCGGGGGTGCCGGTGGACATGGCAGACTGAGAGACGGTGGGAGATGGTATTGTTGCCGCCGGTGCCCTAGATGCAGTGTTTCCTACTACGAAACTGGTGATTCCCTGACCCTGACTGCTTTGGCCTGGCAAAGAAACCTGTACAGATACTGCAGGTGGTGCGGAAAATGGTGGCCCTACACTGCCGGAAGGGATGTTGCATTGCTGACTAGCTTCATTGGCCGAGGGTGCTACAACCTTAAGGGACGTTTGGTAGTTAGTCCAGGCTTGCAAATGCATGGTGGTTAAATGTCTATGCATGCAACTTGTATTGAGACTTTTCAGATTCTGTCCTCTGCTTAAGGTAGTTGAACATTTTTGACAGATGACTTTGCGCTGATCAATTGGATGTTGTTTAAAAAAATGCCAGACTGCACTCTTTCTAGCATCGGATACCTTTTCAGGCATTGCAGACTGAGCTTTAACCGGATGGCCACGCTGTCCTCCAACAGGTTTTGGCTTTGCCACGCGTTTTGGGCAAGATATGGGCCCGGCAGATGGAACCTGTTGCGATGTTGATGCCTGCTGCGGCCCCTCCTCCTCCTCTTCAGAACTGCTGCCGCCTGCACCCTGTTCCCCCAATGGCTGCCAATCGGGGTCAAGAACTGGGTCATCTATTACCTCTTCTTGTAGCTCGTGTGCAACTTCGTCTGTGTCACCGTGTCGGTCGGTGGTATAGCGTTCGTGATGAGGCAACATAGTCTCATCAGGGTCTGAATCTTGATCATTACCCTGCGAGGGCAATGTTGTGGTCTGAGTCAAAGGACCAGCATAGTAGTCTGGCTGTGGCTGTGCATCAGTGCACTCCATGTCAGATTCAACTTGTAATGGGCATGGACTGTTAACTGCTTCACTTTCTAAGCCAGGGACGGTATGTGTAAAGAGCTCCATGGAGTAACCCGTTGTGTCGCCTGCTGCATTCTTCTCTGTTGTTGTTTTTGCTGAAGAGGACAAGGAAGCGACTTGTCCCTGACCGTGAACATCCACTAACGACGCGCTGCTTTGACACTTACCAGTTTCACGAGAGGAGGCAAAAGAGCTAGAGGCTGAGTCAGCAAGATAAGCCAAAACTTGCTCTTGCTGCTCCGGCTTTAAAAGCGGTTTTCCTACTCCCAGAAAAGGGAGCGTTCGAGGCCTTGTGTAGCCAGACGACGAACCTGGCTCCACAGCTCCAGACTTATGTGCAATATTTTTTTTCCCACGACCAGCTGATGCTCCACCACTACCACTACCCTCATTACCAGCTGACAATGAACGCCCCCGGCCACGACCTCTTCCACCAGACTTCCTCATTGTTTTAAAAACGTAAACAAACTAACGGTATTTGTTGCTGTCACACAACTTACACGGTGAGCTATAACTTCAGTATGATTTAGCTACCCCTTTACAGGTGAGTGAGACCACAACGAAAATCAGGCACAATGTTACACACTCTGTTGTTGGTGGCAACAAATGAGAGAGATGCCACACACGCAGGACTGTCACTGAAGCACAAATGTAAATATTAATCTCCCACTGATTTGATTTTTTTTTTTTCAGGGAGACTTTAGGAAAAAAAAATAATAGAATAAAATGATTTTTTCAGGAAGAATTTAGAAACCAAATAAAATAAAATGATTTTTTCAGGGAGAATTTAGAAAACAAATAAAACAAAAAAAGGCTTTCTATGGCCCACTGAGTGAAAGATGACGCACACAGGGGTCAGGAGTGGCACACAAGCCCAGAGGCCAATATTTATCTCCCACTGATTGATGTAGTGATTTTTTCAGGTAGATTTTGGAACCCAAATCAAGCTAAAAAAATAATAGGCTTTTTATGGCCCACAATTGGAGAGAGAGAGAGAGATGGCACACCCAGGAGTCAAGACTGGCACACAAGCAGAAAAGGCAATATTAATCTCCCACTGATTTGTTTTTGTTTGTTTTTTTCAGGGAGACTTTAGGAAATAAAAATAATAGAATAAAATGATTTTTTCAGGAAGAATTTAGAAACCAAATAAAATAAAATGATTTTTTCAGGGAGAATTTAGAAAACAAATAAAACAAAAAAAGGCTTTCTATGGCCCACTGAGTGAGAGATGACGCACACAGGAGTCAGGAGTGGCACACAAGCCCAGAGGCCAATATTTATCTCCCACTGATTGATGTAGTGATTTTTTCAGGTAGATTTTGGAACCCAAATCAAGCTAAAAAAATAATAGGCTTTTTATGGCCCACAATTGGAGAGAGAGAGAGAGAGATGGCACACCCAGGAGTCAAGACTGGCACACAAGCAGAAAAGGCAATATTAATCTCCCACTGATTTGTTTTTGTTTTGTTTTTTCAGGGAGACTTTAGGAAATAAAAATAATAGAATAAAATGATTTTTTCAGGAAGAATTTAGAAACCAAATAAAATAAAATGATTTTTTCAGGGAGAATTTAGAAAACAAATAAAACAAAAAAAGGCTTTCTATGGCCCACTGAGTGAGAGATGACGCACACAGGAGTCAGGAGTGGCACACAAGCCCAGAGGCCAATATTTATCTCCCACTGATTGATGTAGTGATTTTTTCAGGTAGATTTTGGAACCCAAATCAAGCTAAAAAAATAATAGGCTTTTTATGGCCCACAATTGGAGAGAGAGAGAGAGAGATGGCACACCCAGGAGTCAAGACTGGCACACAAGCAGAAAGGGCAATATTAATCTCCCACTGATTTGTTTTTTTTTTTTTTCAGGGAGACTTTAGGAAAAAAAAATAATAGAATAAAATGATTTTTTCAGGAAGAATTTAGAAACCAAATAAAATAAAATGATTTTTTCAGGGAGAATTTAGAAAACAAATAAAACAAAAAAAGGCTTTCTATGGCCCACTGAGTGAGAGATGACGCACACAGGAGTCAGGAGTGGCACACAAGCCCAGAGGCCATTATTTATCTCCCACTGATTGATGTAGTGATTTTTTCAGGTAGATTTTGGAACCCAAATCAAGCTAAAAAAATAATAGGCTTTCTATGGCCCACAATTGGAGAGAGAGAGAGAGATGGCACACCCAGGAGTCAAGACTGGCACACAAGCAGAAAGGGCAATATTAATCTCCCACTGATTTGTTTTTATTTTTTTTCAGGGAGACTTTAGGAAAAAAAAAATAGAATAAAATGATTTTTTCAGGAAGAATTTAGAAATTAAATAAAATAAAATGATTTTTTCAGGGATAATTTAGAAAACAAATAAAACAAAAAAAGGCTTTCTATGGCCCACTGAGTGAGAGATGACGCACACAGGAGTCAGGAGTGGCACACAAGCCCAGAGGCCAATATTTATCTCCCACTGATTGATGTAGTGATTTTTTCAGGTAGATTTTGGAACCCAAATCAAGCTAAAAAAAATAATAGGCTTTTTATGGCCCACAATTGGAGAGAGAGAGAGAGATGGCACACCCAGGAGTCAAGACTGGCACACAAGCAGAAAGGGCAATATTAATCTCCCACTGATTTGTTTGTTTTTTTTTTTCAGGGAGACTTTAGGAAAAAAAAATAATAGAATAAAATGATTTTTTCAGGAAGAATTTAGAAACCAAATAAAATAAAATGATTTTTTTCAGGGAGAATTTAGAAAACAAATAAAACAAAAAAAGGCTTTCTATGGCCCACTGAGTGAGAGATGACGCACACAGGAGTCAGGAGTGGCACACAAGCCCAGAGGCCAATATTTATCTCCCACTGATTGATGTAGTGATTTTTTCAGGTAGATTTTGGAACCCAAATCAAGCTAAAAAAATAATAGGCTTTCTATGGCCCACAATTGGAGAGAGAGAGAGAGATGGCACACCCAGGAGTCAAGACTGGCACACAAGCAGAAAGGGCAATATTAATCTCTCACTGATTTGTTTTTTTTTTTTTTCAGGGAGACTTTAGGAAAAAAAAATAATAGAATAAAATGATTTTTTCAGGAAGAATTTAGAAACCAAATAAAATAAAATGATTTTTTCAGGGAGAATTTAGAAAACAAATAAAACAAAAAAAGGCTTTCTATGGCCCACTGAGTGAGAGATGACGCACACAGGAGTCAGGAGTGGCACACAAGCCCAGAGGCCAATATTTATCTCCCACTGATTGATGTAGTGATTTTTTCAGGTAGATTTTGGAACCCAAATCAAGCTAAAAAAATAATAGGCTTTCTATGGCCCACTATCTGAGAGAGAGAGATGGCACGCTTAGGACTGGCACACAAGCCCAAAGGCCAATATTAATCTCCCTTTTTTTTTCAGAGAGAATTTATAAAGCCAAAAAAAAATAAATAAAAAGGCTTTCTATGGCCCACTATTAGTGAGAGAGATGGCACGCTCAGGACTGGCACACAAGCCCAGAGGCCAATATTAATCTCCCACTTTTTTTTTTTTGTTCCAGTGAAAATTTATAAACCCAATAAAAAAAAAAAAATAGGCTTTCTATGGCCCACTATCTGAGAGAGAGAGATGGCACGCTTAGGACTGGCACACAAGCCCAAAGGCCAATATTAATCTCCCTTTTTTTTTTCAGGGAGAATTTATAAAACCAAAAAAAATAAATAAATAGGCTTTCTATGGCTCACTGTTTGTGAGAGAGATGGCACACTCAGGACTGGCACCCAAGCCCAGAGGCCAATATTAATCTCCCACTTTTTTTTTTTTTGTTCCAGGGAAAATTTATAAACCCAATAAAAAAAATAATAAATAGGCTTTCTATGGCCCACTATCTGAGAGAGAGAGATGGCACGCTTAGGACTGGCACACAAGCCCAAAGGCCAATATAAATCTCCCACTGATTGATTTATTGATTTTTTCAGGTAGAATTTAGAACCCAAATAAAGCAAAAAAAAAAAAAAAGGGCTTTCTATGGCCCACTGAGTGAGTGATGATGCACGCAGGAGTCAGGAGTGGCACACAAGCCCTGAGGCCAATATTTTTCTCCCACTGATTGATGTAGTGATTTTTTCAGGTAGATTTTAGAACCCAAATCAAGCAAAAAAATAAATAGGCTTTCTATGGCCCACTGTTTGTGAGAGAGATGGCACGCTCAGGACTGGCACACAAGCCCAGAGGCCAATATTAATCTCCCACTTTTTTTTTTTTGTTCCAGGGAAAATTTATAAACCCAATAAAAAAAATAATAAATAGGCTTTCTATGGCCCACTATCTGAGAGAGAGAGATGGCACGCTTAGGACTGGCACACAAGCCCAAAGGCCAATATTAATCTCCCACTGATTGATTTATTGATTTTTTCAGGTAGAATTTAGAACCCAAATAAAGCAAAAAAAAAAAAAAATGGGCTTTCTATGGCCCACTGAGTGAGTGATGATGCACACAGGAGTCAGGAGTGGCACACAAGCCCTGAGGCCAATATTTTTCTCCCACTGATTGATGTAGTGATTTTTTCAGGTAGATTTTAGAACAAAAATCAAGCAAAAAAATAAATAGGCTTTCTATGGCCCACTGACTGAGAGATGGCACACACAGGAGTCAAGAGTGGCACACAAGCCCTGAGGCCAATATTTTTCTCCCACTGATTGATGTAGTGATTTTTTCAGGTAGATTTTATAACCCAAATCAAGCAAAAAATTAAATAGGTTTTCTATGGCCCACTGAGTGAGAGATGGCACACACAGGGATGGCACTCTAGCAGAAATGTCAATCTTAATCTCCCACAAAAAAAAAAAAAAACAGGGAGTGTCCAACAATTACTATCTCCCTGCAGTAATCTCAGCCAGGTATGGCAGGCAGCAATAAGGAGTGGACTGATGCACAAATTAAATAAAAAGTGTGGACAAACAAAAAAGATAGCTGTGCAGAAAGGAAGGAACAAGAGGATTTGTGCTTTGAAAAAAGCAGTTGGTTTGCACAGCGGCGTACACACAGCAATGCAGCTATCAGGGAGCCTTCTAGGGCAGCCCAATGAGCTACAGCGCTGAGGGGGAAAAAAAAAAAAATGTAGCTTCCACTGTCCCTGCACACCGAAGGTGGTGTTGGGCAGTGGAAATCGCTACAGCACAAGCGGTTTGGTGGTTAATGGACCCTGCCTAACGCTATCCCTGCTTCTGACGAAGCGGCAGCAACCTCTCCCTAAGCTCAGATCAGCAGCAGTAACATGGCGGTCGGCGGGAACGCCCCTTTATAGCCCCTGTGACGCCGCAGACAGCAAGCCAATCACTGCAATGCCCTTCTCTAAGATGGTGGGGACCAGGACCTATGTCATCACGCTGCCCACACTCTGCGTTTACCTTCATTGGCTGAGAAATGGCGCTTTTCGCGTCATTGAAACGCGACTTTGGCACGAAAGTCGCGTACCGCATGGCCGACCCCGCACAGGGGTCGGATCGGGTTTCATGAAACCCGACTTTGCCAAAAGTCGGCGACTTTTGAAAATGAACGACCCGTTTCGCTCAACCCTACACCTCACACATATTCTGTGAGAAAGTCACTTTTATCTGATATATCAAAAAACAAGGCAAATTTTTATACCATTTACAACTAATGCATTTATATGCAACTCATGTAGCCCCCACCATCACCCAGGGTCATACTCTATTTACCATGCACCCAGAACATGTTGTTGCTGACTATTGAGAATATACATGTTAAGAAGTATAGTCTCCTTGAGAGGAGACCATCAGACTACTGCGTCAACAAATTCTAGTAATTCTAACAATTAAAGGCAAAAGGCACTTAAAGGCAAACTATTAACCCTTCTATATCAATTTCCCCCTTTTGTAAATGGTATAACCTTTGCTACGGGGTCAGCTGATGTCCGCAAAGGAGCTACTGTCTCAAGGGTCTAGTACCCATAAGGGGGCTTTCTACCTGCTTCGCCCATCCACCTTCAGTGTGGACACTCACCTCCCCCGTCAGCAGTGGCTATACAGGGCCTATGATACACTACGGAAGGTTCAGCCTTAGATTTTTTTTCTACACATACATTATTCAATAGCTTAGGTAATACATATATTAGCGCTTTTACGGCTACATAAATCCATAAGCAAAACAACAAAATTTGCATACAAGTCTGTAAAATACCAAAAATAATCCATCCCGCTAGGCCGCTAAGCCAATTGGCTGGATTTAAAAAGGAGTCTATATATTGTATTAGTCTCATTAAGAGTCTTAACCCCTTTACCCCCAAGGGTGGTTTGCACGTTATGGACCGGGCCAATTTTTACAATTCTGGGCCAATTTTTACAATTCTGACCACTGTCCATTTATGAGGTTATAACTCTGGAACGCTTCAACGGATCCCAGTGATTCTGACACTGTTTTCTCGAGACATATTTTACAGGGTGGAGCGCGGTAATTTGCTTTTTTGCACTGCATGCTGTGGCGGCACTGTCGGTCGAAGAGAGGGGAGAGTGGGTGTGGCTTACAGTGGCTGATGGGAGATTTGTATTCCTCTGCCTTTCAGTTGCCATCATGCAGTGGACACGTGAGGAGAGGTCATTTTGTGTTGAAGCGTATTTTTCAAATGCCCACTCGATCATTGTAGTGCAGCGTGCTTTTCGTTTACAATTCGCTGTTCCTCCACGCGGACGTGTTCCTGGACGGCAATCAATTGTAAATTGGGTGAATGCATTCAGAACAGCAGGGAATGTGTCATGTGTACGAAGGGGACCTTAGAGAAGGATTACAACACCACAAAACATCGAGAGAGTTAGAGCAGCAGTACTGCAATCTCCGAAACGCTCTGCTCGGAAGCAATCATTTGCTCTTGGCATTTCAAGACGTTCTCTCCACCGGATTCTTCATGATGAACTGAATTTTCACCTGTATAAAATGTGCGTGGTCCAACATTTGTCAGCATGGGACTATTTGACACGGCGGACCTCTTGTGAAGACATGTTAGCAACGATACCCCGTGTTAGGAGTTGAGTTTCCTCTGCTGCACAGGGGGAATCTCGATCCGTCTCCGCTGCGGTCTCCCATTCTCCTCCAGCCGCAGTGGAGTCTGCTCAGCAGGGACGTCGATCCCAGCGTCTCGCTCAGTCTGACTCTGTGCGAAGAGTTGCTGCTGCTTCTCCAGTCTCTGCCATTAAAGTCAGTGCTGGTCAGCAGCGAGCGGACTTCTCTGGGACTAAGTCCTTGTCTGCACGTACTGAGCATGCCCAGGGTAAGATCTCCCGTTGGAGATCGAGGGTCATGTGCTCAGGCTCTGCAGCACATTCCATTGGTCCTCTTGGCAGGTCTTGGAAGGGCAAAAGTGCTGTAGCCACTTCCTGTGCTGCAACTATATAAACTGCGCATGATCGCACGGCCATGCGCTAGTATTGTCTCATAATGTTATATGTGTGTATGTTGTGAGTGAAAGTCGCTCTTTAAATAACCCTCCCTATTGAATGTCTGTTCGCGGAAGGTGTATGTTTGCTATCTAGCGCCCGACTTATCCTACAGCACTATTCACACATTACAGCGTCCTGTTGCTGTGTCCGCCTGTACGGCGCCGTGCGCTTGCCTTGCGCTTTCCATACCCAAGCCAGTGTGGTTGGTGGCGTCCATCAGTGCGGCATTGCTCGCACTCCTGTGCATTTATATATTTATACTTAGTTTCCTTACACACCCAGTTGTGGTGTAGTGCCAGCGAGGGTCTAATCGGACTTCAATCCCAGTTGGGGTTAAGTACGCTGACTACTCGCTCTCGCTTTAGGTGCGGTACCGCGATCCTGTGACGCAACAGGATTGCTCCCTTCACGCTGGGTGAGGTTGAACCCACGTGTATATACTTTAGTGTACCGCCATATAGTCTGTATTTACTAGCAGCAGGTTTTCACCTGCACGGTGGACCCCGGACTGCGAACGCATCTATATCACCTTTCTTGGTGCGTTCCGCCAGTCCTAACACCCCGTGACGCAATTGTGTTTTTTTCTGATGAGGCACATTTTCACCTCAGTGGGTGTGTAAACAAACAAAATATGCGTTACTGGAGTGAAACAAACCCCAGAGAAGTTCACGAGAGACCTCTGCATTCGGACCGCATCACTGTGTGGTGCGCCATATCACGAGTAGGCATCATTGGTCCTTACGTTTTTCAGGATAATGGTCGTGCCATAACTGTGAACTCCGAACGGTACTTGTCTATGATACAGGATTATTTTCAGCCGGCTCTTGAGGCAATGGAACTAGAGGATACATGGTTCCAACAGGATGGTGCCACTGCACACACAGCGAGGGTTACCATGAATTGTTTGAGGCAAATGTTTCCTGGACGGCTTATCTCTTTGAGGGGAGATGTGAACTGGCCAGCACGCTCACCAGATTTAGCCCCATGCGATTTTTTCCTTTGGGGTTACCTGAAGTCTAAGGTGTATATCAACCGTCCCAACACCTTGGAAGACCTAAGGAACAATATTGAAGCTGAAATTGGCAGAATACCAGTGGACATGCTTGTTAGAGTTCATGAAAACTTCAGAAAACGTATGCAGCAGTGTGTGGATAGCGAAGGTCGACATTTGCCAGATACACTATTTAAAACCATGTAATTTAAAAATTCCATTACTGTTCAGTATAATTAAAATATAAAATAAATTTTTCTAATGATCATAATTTTTTTATTTCATTCCCAAATCAGCAAATTACCGCGCTCCACCCTGTACTTCATGATAGTGGTAAAAATTATTTGATAGTACCTGCGTTTATTTGTGAAAAAAATGGAAATTTGGCGAAAATTATGAAAATTTCGCAATTTTCCAACTTTTTATGCAATTAGATCACAGAGATATGTCACACATAATACTTAATAAGTAACATTTCCCACATGTCTACTTTACATCAGCACAATTTTGGAACAGGGAGTTATAAGGGTTAAAATTTGACCAGCAATTTCTCATTTTTACAACACCATTTTTTTTTTAGGGACCGCATCTCATTTGAAGTCATTTTGAGGGTTCTATATGATAGAAAATACCCAAGTGTGACACCATTCTAAAAACTACACCCCTCATGGCGCTCAAAACCATATTTAATAAGTTTATTAACCCTTCTGGTGCTTCACAGGAATTTTTGGAATGTTTAATAAAAAATGAACATTTAACTTTTTTTCACAAAAAATTTACTTCAGCTCCAATTTGTTTTATTTTACCAAGGGTAACAGGAGAAAATGGACCCCAAAAGTTGTTATACAATTTGTCCTGAGTACACCGATATCCCAAATGTGGGGGTAAACCACTGTTTGGGCACATGACAGAGCTCGGAAGCGAAGGAGCGCCATTTGACTTTTCAATGCAAAATTGACTGGAATCGAGATGGGACACCATGTTGCGTTTGGAGAGCCTCTGATGTGCCTAAACATTGAAACCCCCCACAAGTGACACCATTTTGGAAAGTAGACCCCCTAAGGAACTTATCGAGAGGTGTGGTGAGCGCTTTGACCCATCAAGTGCTTCACAGAAGCTTATAATGCAGAACCATAAAAATAAAAAATCATATTTTTCACAAAAATTATCCTTTTGCCCCCAATTTTTTATTTTCCCAAGGGTAAGAGAAGAAATTGGACCCAAAAGTTGTTTTACAATTTGTCCTGAGTACGCGGATACCCCATATGTGGGGGTAAACCACTGTTTGGGCGCATGGGAGAGCTCGGAATGGAATGAGCGCCGTTTGACTTTTCAATGCAAAATTGACAGGAATTGAGATGGGATGCCATGTTGCGTTTGGAGAGCCACTGATGTGCCTAAACATTGAAGCCCCCCACAAGTGACACCATTTTGGAATGTAGACCCCCTAAGGAACTTATCTAGAGGTGTAGTGAGCACTTTGACCCACCAAGTGCTTCACAGAAGTTTATAATGCAGAACCGTAAAAATAAAAAATCATATTTTTTCACAAAAATTATCTTTTCACCCCCAATTTTTTTATTTTCCCAAGGGTAAGAGAAGGAATTGGACTCCAAAAGTTGTTGTACAATTTGTCCTGAGTACGCTGATACCCCATATGTGGGGGTAAACCACTGTTTGGGCGCATGGGAGAGCTCGGAATGGAAGGAGCGGCGTTTGACTTTTCAATGCAAAATTGACAGGAATTGAGATGGGACGCCATGTTGCGTTTAGAGAGCCACTGATGTGCCTAAACATTGAAACCCCCCACAAGTGACACCATTTTGGAAAGTAGACCCCCTAAGGAACTTGTCTAGAGGTGTCGTGAGCACTTTATCCCACCAATTGCTTCACAGAAGTTTATAATGCAGAACCGTAAAAATAAAAAATCATATTTTTTCACAAAAATTATCTTTTCACCCTCAATTTTTTATTTTCCCAAGGGTAAGAGAAGAAATTGGACCCCAAAAGTTGTTGTACAATTTGTCCTGAGTACGCTGATACCCCATATGTGGGGGTAAACCACTGTTTGGGCGCATGGGAGAGCTCGGAAGGGAAGGAGCGCCGTTTGACTTTTCAATGCAAAATTGACAGGAATTAAGAAGGGACGCCATGTTGCGCTTGGAGAGCCACTGATGTGCCTAAACATTGAAACCCCCCACACTAGAGGTGTGGTGAGCGCTTTGACCCACCAAGGGCTTCACAGAAGTTTATAATGCAGAGCCGTAAAAAAAAAAAAAAAAAAAATTTTCCCACAAAAATTATTTTTTAGCCCCCAGTTTTGTATTTTCCCGAGGATAACAGGAGAAATTGGACCCCAAAATTTTTTGTCCAATTTGTCCTGAGTACGCTGATACCCCATAAGTGGGGCGAAACCACTGTTTGGGCGCATGGGAGGGCTCGGAAGGGAAGGAGCTCCATTTGGAATGCAGACTTAGATGGAATGGTCTGCAGGTGTCACATTGCTTTTGCAGAGCCCCTAATGTACCTAAACAGTAGAAACCCCCCACAAGTGACACCATTTTGGAAACTAGACACCTTAAGGAACTCATCTAGTTGTGTTCTTAGAGCTTTGAACCCCCAAGTGTATCACTACAGTTTGTAACACAGAGCCGTGAAAAAAAAAAAAACTTTCCCCCAAAAATTATATTTTAGCCCCCAGTTTTGTATTTTCCCGAGGGTAAGAGGAGAATATCGACCCCAAAAGTTGTTGTCCAATTTGTCCTGAGTACGCTGATACCCCATATGTGGGGGGAACCACTGTTTGGGCGCATGGGAGGGCTCGGAAGGGAAGGAGTGCCATTTGGAATGCAGACTTAGATGGAATAGTCTGCAGGCGTCACATTGCATTTGTAGAGCCCCTAATGTACCTAAACAGTAGAAACCCCCCACAAGTGGCCCCACATTGGAAACTAGGCCCCCCAGGGAACTCATCTAGATGTGTTGTGAGAACTTTGAACCCCCAAGTGTTTCACTACAGTTTATAACGCAGAGCCGTGAAAATAAAAAATCTTTTTTTTTCCCACAAAAATTATTTTTTAGCCCCCAGTTTTGTATTTTCCCAAGGGTAACAGGAGAAATTGGACCCTAAAAGTTCTGTTGTCCTATTTGTCCGCTGATACCCCATATGTTGGGGTAAACCCCTGTTTGGGCACACGGGAGAGCTCGGAAGGGAAGGAGCACTGTTTTACTTTTTCAACGCAGAATTGGCTGGAATTGAGATCGGACGCCATGTCGTGTTTGGAGAGCCCCTGATGTGCCTAAACAGTGGAAACCCCCCAATTATAACTGAAACCCTAATCCAAAAACACCCCTAACCCTAATTCCAACAGTAACCCTAACCACACCTCTTACCTTGACACACCCCTAACCCTAATCCCAACCCTATTCCCAACTGTAAATGTAATCTAAACCCTAACCCTAACTGTAGCCCCAACCCTAACCCTAACCCTAGCCCTAACCCTAACCCTAGCCCTAACCCTAGTCCTAACCCTAGCCCTAACCCTAACCCTAGCCCTAACCCTAGCCCTAACCCTAACCCTAGCCCTAATGGGAAAATGGAAAAAAATACATTTTTTTTAATTTTTCCCTAACTAAGGGGGTGATGAAGGGGGGTTTGATTTACTTTTATAGCGAGTTTTTTAGCGGATTTTTATGATTGGCAGCCGTCACACACTGAAAGACGCTTTTTATTGCAAAAAATATTTTTTGCGTTACCACATTTTGAGAGATATAATTTTTCCATATTTGGGTCCACAGAGTCATGTGAGGTCTTGTTTTTTGCGGGACGAGTTGTCGTTTTTATTGGTAACATTTTCGGGCACGTGACATTTTTTGATCGCTTTTTATTCCGAATTTTGCGAGGAAGAATGACCAAAAACCAGCTATTCATGAATTTCTTTTGGGGGAGGCGTTTATACCATTCTGCGTTTGGTAAAATTGATAAAGCAGTTTTATTCTTCGGGTCAGTACGATTACAGCGACACCTCATTTATTCATTTTTTTTATGTTTTGGCGCTTTTATACGATAAAAACTATTTTACAGAAAAAATAATTATTTTTGCATCGCTTTATTCTCAGGACTATAACTTTTTTATTTTTTTGCTGATGATGCTGTATCGCGGCTCGTTTTTTGCGGGACAAGATGACGTTTTCAGCGGTACCATGGTTATTTATTTATTTAGCGTTGTTTTTTGCCTCATTTTTTTTTCTTACGGTGTTTACTGAAGGGGTTAACTAATGGGCCATTTTTATAGGTTGGGTCGTTACGGACGCGGCGATACTAAATATGTGAACTTTTATTGCTTTTTTTTATTTAGATGAAGAAATGTATTTATTGGAATAATTTTTTTTTTTCATTATTTAGGAATATTTTTTTTTTTTTTTACTCATTTGGGAAATTTTTTTTTTTTTTTAACTTTTTTATTTTGTCCCGGGGGGGACATCACAGATCAATGATCTGGCAGTTTGCATAGCACTCTGTCAGATCACTGATCTGACTTACAGTGCTGCAGGCTTCACAGTGCCTGCTCTGAGCAGGCTCTGTGAAGCCACCTCCCTCCCTGCAGGACCCGGATCCGCGGCCATCTTGGATTCGGGCGTGGAGCAGGCAGGGAGGGAGGTAAGTCCCTCGCAGCAACGCGATCACATCGCGTTGATGCGGGGGGCTCAGGGAAGCCCGCAGGGAGCCCCCTCCCTGCGCGATGCTTCCCTGCACCGCCGGCACATCGCGATCATCTTTGATCGCGGTGTGCCAGGGGTTAATGTGCCGGGGGCGGTCCGTGACCGCTCCTGGCACATAGTGCCGGATGTCAGCTGCGATAAGCAGCTGACACCCGGCCGCGATCGGCAGCGTTCCCTCTGTGAGCGCTGCCGATCGCATATGACGTACTATTCCGTCCATGTGAATTAAGGCCCACCCCACATGGACGGAATAGTACTTCTAATGGCAGAAAGGGGTTAAGGAACCTAGAAAATCTGAGTCCAAGTCTCATTGTCTGTGCAGTGTGGTGTTAATACCTTCCTTGGCTCCTGGGGTAAGTCTAAGTACAGCATAGTCCTTGCAGATACTGGGCTGTGTGTACATATCCAACAGTCCAACAATTTTTGTCCTTCTGCATCTTTTATAAGAAAAGCAAGATGTTGAATAAGTTTGTTGTCCTTGTCAACATTTAAAAGTTTATCCAGTGTCTCTGTTAGGTGCAAAAATTCCTACCACTGCCAGCAAGGTGATTAGGAGAACAGTCATTCTGCTAGTGAAAAGATCTTTTTGCAGTGACTGGCATGGATCCAGGTGGGCTTTCCCTCAAGTTTCACTGAGGTGAATGTGGTCAGCTGGACTTTAAAATGGGCCATCAAACTGTGGGTCTAGGCTCCTTCTCACGTGTCTGTGTATGACCACCCAATCACCTGGATTCAGCTGATGTACGTCTGCACTGGCATTAGGATCTGGAATGGATGAAAACACATGTTTATGCACCACATTAAGTCTTTTATGCAAGGCCTAGACATGGGCTGTCATAGCACAGTGTGGCATTTGTAGCACCTGTGAGAAGTACAAACCAGCCTTTGGCAAACTACCAAACAGGACTTCAAAAGGACACAAGCCTGTCTTTCTATTTGGAGTGTGTCTGACTGAAAAGAGTGCAAGAGACAAGCACTCTACCCAGCTCTTTCCTGTGTCTGCCATGGCCTTTGAATTTTCGGTTTAAGGGTCCCGTTTAGTCTTTCCACTTTCCCACTACTTTGTGGTCTATATGGTGCATGACATGCTTGTTGTACTCCCAGGGCCTGCATGACTTCCCTCATTATGTCTGCCGTGAAGTGTGTGCCCCTATCGCTTGCTATGATTTCTAGGACACCATACCTGCAGATCAGTTCTTTCATCAGTTTGTGTGCAGTCGCTTTAGCATTTGCACATTTTACCAGATAGGCTTCCAGCCAACCAGAGAAGAGATCTACACATACTAGGACATTTTTCACACACTCCTACCTTGGGTAGCTGTATGTAGCCAGTCTGCAGTCTCTGAAACGGGTAGAGAGGCCTGGGTGTCGCTTTCTTAGGGATTTTTACTGTTTTACTTGGGTTGTGCTGTGCACAGATGAAGCATGACTGTACGAGCTTTGCAGCTGCGTAACTGAAACCATGAGCAATCCAGAAGGCATCTACCATGAACACATGTGACATTTTGATGTGTGATTGGGGCCATGTGTTGCTTGCACCATAATTAGGAACAGGGACCTTGGTATATACGATTTATCCTTATTCTCCCATACTCTTTCTAAGTTCAGCTCAGCTCCCATTCTTCCACAGTGTTCCTTCTCTGTTTGGGCAGCTGGAGGAATTTCAGGACATCTAGGCTTCAGTGTGGCTGGAATACGCTGACTCCCCGCCACCGTCCACTGCTCCCTAGGCTGCCTTGCTGCTACTTTAGCAGCCTCGTCCACCCTTCTGTTGCCCTCTACCTCCACAGAGTCACCGTTCGTGTGTGCTTTTACCTCGATGATGCCAACATGGACTGGTAACATCAATGCCTCCACTACTAATTGTTTCACCAGCTCTGCATTTTTAATGGGCTTACTGGCTGATGTAAGAAACATTCTGCTTCTCCAGATAGGGCAATAATCATGGGATATTCCCCATGCACAATTCGAATCTGGGTAAATATTAGCGACTTTACCTGCAGCAGCTCTACATGCCTCAGTGAGTGCCTTCAACTCTGCCTCCTGCACCAACATGTGAAGAGGGAGTGGTTCAGCTCGGATTACCTCATGTGAGGATACTACTGCATATCCAATGTAGAACCGCCCATCCTGGAGGTATCTGGAGCCATCTACAAAAATAAAAAACCTCAAAATATGCATTAGGAACAGGTTTTTTTCCCATGAACATTTGTAAAACCCACTGTCTCCTGACTCATCAGTTCCTATGCAGTCATGTTCGTGCGTCATGTCAATGTACCAGAGTACTCTTTTTTTTTCTCTCTCTCTCTCCTTCCAACGCTGTCACCAATTCCCCCTTTTCTGAATCCACAGGCAGATGAGTGGCTGGATTCAGAACATTATGTCTTTTGAGGGTGACATATTCAGGAATTAGTATTAGAGCACATTCAAGTCTGATCTGTCTTTCCATAGACAGGTGTTTTGTTTGAACTTGTACGAATATGGCATTAATGTCATGTGGGGAACAAATTATCAAGAAGAAAAAGTCAGTGAGATCTCACATGCCTTTCAGTACTGCAGTTATTATGCACTGTTGGCACTTTAATAGGTTTATGTGGGGTATTTATTAGCTTATTTGTGTACAAATTAATGTTTTATGATAGTCATGGTGCTAAGTTGTTACTATTGATGTTATATAGTTATTGTTCTTCCACATATTTTCCTGTCATTTTAGTGGGTTACTCTTTTTAAGGGCACACTGATCACGGCAGCATTTTCTATCTTAATATTGGTTCTCCAAATATGGCCACGCTCTTGGTCTTCTTCAAAATGGTGGCCGGTGAAGCACATGCGCGTTTGTCGGTTCCAGCGCCCGTCCCCTCTAGTGGCTAACTATACGATTGGCGTGCCCATATAAGATGACGTTACAAGGTGGGTTTCTGCCCCTATGGGCGCTCTGTTGTGACGGCCACGGTGGAGACGCGCCATTTACCAGTCATACTTTCGGTACTATGGATATTTAAGCACTTCAGATGGGCATTATATCAACTCACCACGAACCGCGCGTCCGGGGTAGTCAGGTGAAGTGTGGTCGGATTTCCCTTTGATTCATGGATAAGCATGCACAATTAAAAGCGCGATTATGTGATGTATGGCTATTTTCCTGGGAATAGGTTGATTTGTTATTGATGCTCTGTTGAGCTCCTGGCTATTCCCTGGACCTAATGACATATACACTCTGTGCATCCTTTAGGAATGAATTCCAGTTAAACCACATGTAGCCTGACGTACCGTCATGTCTCCTTTGTTCTACTTTCCTGTTTGACATATACTGCATACAGCAGATATATATATGTATGTTGTGTTAGGGGTCGAGTTCCTGCCTCTGCACAGGGGGAATCTCGGGCCATCTCCGCTGCTTTCTCCCATTCTTCTCCTGCCGCAGTGGAGCCTGCTCAGCAGAGACGTCAGTCCCAGCATCTCGCTCAGTCTGACTCTGTACAAAGGGTTACTGCTGCTTTTCCTGCTTCTGCCATTGAAGTCAGTGTTGGGCAGCGGCGAGCAGATGCTTCTAGGACTAAGTCCTGCTTTTCTCGTTCTGAGCATGCCCAGAGTAAGATCTCTCAGTGGAGATCGAGGGTCACATGTTCAGATACTGCAGCTAAAACCATTGGTCCTTCTAGGAAGGTCCTGTAGGTGTTCAGGCTCTGTAGCAGCCTCTCATTGGTCCTTCTTGGAAGGATCCTGTACTTGCTGCAGCTATTTAAGGCTCTCATGACTGCACGGCCATGCGCTAGTATTGAATCAGTTATGTGCATGCGCCAGTGTAGTCACATTTATGTGTGTTCAGGGACTCGGCTGAAATAAGCCCCTAGAATGTCGGCACCACCGGCGAGGAGATTGTGTGCATGGATTTAGGGCCCCGGCTGAAATAAGCCCCTAGAATACCAGCTCCTCCGGTGAGGAGATTGTATGTTTGTTTTGCCAAACACTGCCTTCAGCTCGGCAGTTGCTGGATACTCCTGTGAAGTCAACAGGGTTCCGCATTTCTTAGTTGCCAAGGTCTCAGCTGCTGACTCGGGGCGTCCTCTGGCGCGGGCTTAAAAGCCACCGAGGGTCAGAGTGAGATCTGGCACAGCATCTCTGTGAATTAACAGAGTGTGTTTCTACCGCCATATAGGTCTGCCATTTGCCAGCAGCAGGTCCTCTCCTACACAGTGGACCCCGGGCTGTGAACGCACCAAATAACATCTCTCAAATTAACTCGGTGCGTTCCGCCAGCCCTAACATGTTGTTGGTATCTATTTGTATTTGTATAATAAATTTCAGATTTGCTTTTTAAATATGCTGTTTGGGACTGGTTTACTTTAATTCTTTCTGCCTCTACATTTCTGGAGTTGTTCAAGTGAGTGGATGCCTGTTATGGACCTGGTGGTTAGGAGCACCCGGAACGACCTGATGGTTAAACTCACACAGGACAAGCTCTGAGAAGTGGGAGCTCTGCTGACCGCAATCCCTAATCCTATCACACAACTAGAAATAGCCGTGGAGCGTACCTAACATTGCCTAGACGCCTCTTCACAGCCTAAGAGCTAACTAGCCCTAGAGATTGAAAATAAAGCCTACCTTGCCTCAGAGAAATTCCCCAAAGGAAAAGGCAGCCCCCACATATATTGACTGTGAGTTAAGATGAAAGTCACAAACACAGAAATGAAACAGGTTTCAGCAAAGGGAGGCCAGACTTACTAAACAGACAGAGGATAGAAAAGGTAACTTTGCGGTCAGCACAAAAAACTACAAAAGACCACGCAGAGTGTGCAAAAAGACCTCCGCACCGACTCACGGTGCGGAGGTGCCACTCTGCATCCCAGAGCTTCCAGCTAGCAAGACAAAATCATGAAAGCAAGCTGGACAA
Organism: Ranitomeya imitator; assembly: GCF_032444005.1. Taxonomy (NCBI): domain Eukaryota; kingdom Metazoa; phylum Chordata; class Amphibia; order Anura; family Dendrobatidae; genus Ranitomeya; species Ranitomeya imitator. The sequence continues at coordinate 469,603,566 of NC_091282.1, forward strand.
GGAAACAACGAACAAATAATTAACTAGCAGGGACTTAGCTTCTGCTGGAGTAGACAGGTCACCAGAAAGATCCAAGAGCGAAATGAACCAGTACAAGAACATTGACAGCTGGCATGGAGTAACGATCTGAGTGGAGTTAAATAGAGCAGCCAGCCAAGGAATAAACTACGTCACCTGTGGAAGGAACCTCAGAAGCAGCAGCTCCACTCACAGCCACCAGAGGGAGTCCACGGACAGAACTCGCCAAAGTACCATTCATGACCACAGGAGGGAGTTCGATAACAGAATTCACAACAGTACCCCCCCTTGAGGAGGGGTCACCGAACCCTCACCAGAGCCCCCAGGCCAATGAGGACGAGCCAAATGAAAAACACGAACTAGATCGGCAGCATGAACATCAGAGGCAAAAACCCAGGAATTATCTTCCTGACCATAACCCTTCCACTTGACCAGGTACTGGAGTTTCCGTCTCGAAATACGAGAATCCAAAATCTTCTCCACCACATACCCCAACTCCCCCTCGACCAACACCGGGGTAGGAGGATCAACGGAGGGAACCATAGGCGCCACGTATCTCCGCAATAACGACTTATGGAACACATTATGGATGGCAAAAGAAGCTGGAAGGGCCAAACGAAATGACACAGGATTGAGAACTTCAGAAATCTTATACGGCCAATGAAACGAGGCTTAAACTTAGGAGAGGAAACCTTCATAGGAACATAACGAGACGACAACCAAACCAAATCCCCAACACGAAGTCGGGGACCAACACAGCGCCGGCGGTTAGCGAAACGTTGAGCCTTCTCCTGGGACAATGTCAAATTGTCCACCACATGAGTCCAAATCTGCTGCAACCTGTCCACCACAGAATCCACACCAGGACAGTCCGAAGGCTCAACCTGCCCTGAAGAGAAACGAGGATGGAAACCAGAATTACAGAAAAAAGGCAAAACCAAAGTAGCCAAGCTGGCCCAATTATTAAGGGCGAACTCAGCCAAAGGCAAGAAGGACACCCAATCATCCTGATCAGCAGGAACAAAGCATCTCAGATATGTTTCCAAAGTCTGATTAGTTCGTTCGGTTTGGCCATTTGTCTGAGTATGGAAAGCCGAAGAAAAAGACAAATCAATGCCCATCTTAGCACAAAAGGACTGCCATAACCTCAAAACAAACTGGGAACCTCTGTCCGAGACGATGTTCTCCGGAATGCCATGCAAACGAACCACATGCTGGAAAAACAATGGCACCAAATCACAGGAGGAAGGCAATTTAGACAAGGGTACCAAATGGACCATCTTAGAGAAGCGATCACAAACCACCCAAATGACCGACATCCTTTGAGAGACAAGGAGATCTGAAATAAAATCCATGGAAATATGCGTCCAGGGCCTCTTCGGGACCGGCAAGGGCAAAAGCAACCCACTGGCACGAGAACAGCAGGGCTTAGCCCGAGCACAAGTCCCACAGGACTGCACAAAAGAACGCACATCCCGTGACAAAGAAGGCCACCAAAAGGATCTAGCCACCAAATCTCTGGTACCAAAGATTCCAGGATGACCAGCCAACACCGAACAATGAACCTCAGAGATAACTCTACTAGTCCATCCATCAGGGACAAACAGTTTCTCCGCTGGACAACGGTCAGGTCTATCAGCCCGAAACTTCTGCAGCACCCGCCGCAAATCAGGGGAGATGGCAGACAAAATTACCCCCTCTTTGAGAATACCCGCCGGCTCAGGAACACCCGGAGAGTCAGGCACAAAACTCCTTGACAGGGCATCAGCCTTCACATTCTTAGAGCCCGGAAGGTACGAAACCACAAAATCAAAACGGGAAAAAAACAGCGACCATCGAGCCTGTCTAGGATTCAACCGTTTGGCAGACTCGAGATAAGTCAAATTCTTGTGATCCGTCAAGACCACCACGCGATGCTTGGCTCCTTCAAGCCAATGTCGCCACTCCTCGAATGCCCACTTCATGGCCAACAACTCTCGATTGCCAACATCATAATTGCGCTCAGCAGGCGAGAATTTTCTAGAAAAGAAGGCACATGGTTTCATCACCGAGCCATCAGAACTTCTTTGCGACAAAACAGCCCCTGCTCCCATCTCAGAAGCATCAACCTCGACCTGAAATGGGAGCGAAACATCTGGCTGACGCAACACAGGGGCAGAAGAAAAACGACGCTTCAACTTCAGAAAAGCCTCTACAGCCGCAGAGGACCAATTGACCACATCAGCACCTTTCTTGGTCAAATCAGTCAACGGTTTAGCAACACTAGAAAAATTAGCGATGAAGCGACGGTAAAAATTAGCAAAGCCCAGGAACTTCTGCAGGCTCTTCACAGATGTCGGCTGAGTCCAATCATAAATGGCCTGAACTTTAACAGGGTCCATCTCGATAGTAGAAGGGGAAAAAATGAAACCCAAAAATGACACCTTCTGAACTCCAAAGAGACATTTTGACCCCTTCACAACCAAGGAATTCGCACGAAGGACCTGGAACACCATTCTGACCTGCTTCACATGAGACTCCCAATCATCTGAAAAGACCAAAATATCATCCAAATATACAATCATGAATCTATCCAGGTACTTTCGGAAGATGTCATGCATAAAGGACTGAAACACAGATGGAGCATTAGAAAGCCCGAATGGCATAACCAGGTACTCAAAATGGCCCTCGGGCGTATTAAATGCTGTTTTCCATTCATCGCCCTGTTTAATTCGCACAAGATTATACGCCCCTCGAAGAGCTATCTTGGTGAACCAACTAGCCCCCTTAATCCGAGCAAACAAATCAGACAGCAGCGGCAAAGGGTACTGAAATTTGACTGTGATCTTATTAAGAAGGTGGTAATCAATACAAGGTCTCAAAGAACCATCCTTCTTGGCCACAAAAAAGAACCCTGCTCCCAACGGTGATGACGATGGGCGAATACGACCTTTCTCCATGGATTCCTTTATATAACTTTGCATAGCGGCGTGCTCTGGCACAGATAAATTAAACAGTCGGCCCTTAGGAAACTTACTACCAGGAATCAAATTAATAGCACAATCGCAATCCCTATGAGGAGGTAGGGCACTAGATTTGGGCTCATCAAATACATCCCGGTAATCTGACAAAACCTCCGGGACTTCAGAAGGAGTGGAAGGCGAAATTGACAGCAATGGAACATCACCATGTACCCCCTGACAACCCCAGCCGGACACAGACATAGATTTCCAATCCAATACTGGATTATGGACCTGTAGCCATGGCAACCCCAAAACGACCACATCATGCAGATTATGCAACACCAAAAAGCGAATATCCTCCTGATGTGCAGGAGCCATGCACATGGTCAATTGAGTCCAGTACTGAGGCTTATTCTTGGCCAAAGGCGTAGCATCAATTCCTCTCAATGGAATAGGATACTGCAAGGGCTCCAAGAAAAAACCACAGCGCCTGGCAAACTCCAAGTCCATCAAATTCAGGGCAGCACCTGAATCCACAAATGCCATAACAGAATGGGACGACAAAGAGCAAATCAGAGTAACGGACAAAAGAAATTTAGACTGTACCATACCAATAGTGGCAGACCTGGCGAACCGCTTAGTGCGCTTAGGACAATCGGAGATAGCATGAGTGGAATCACCACAGTAAAAACACAGCCCATTCCGACGTCTGTGTTCTTGCCGTTCAGCTCTGGTCAAAGTCCTATCACATTGCATAGGCTCAGGCCTATGCTCAGAGAATACCGCCAAATGGTGCACAGCTTTGCGCTCACGCAAGCGCCGATCGATCTGAATGGCCAAGGACATAGACTCATTCAGACCAGCAGGCGTAGGAAATCCCACCATGACATTCTTAAGGGCTTCAGAAAGACCCTTTCTGAAAATTGCCGCCAGGGCACACTCATTCCATTGAGTAAGCATAGTCCACTTTCTAAACTTCTGACAATATACCTCCGCTTCATCCTGACCCTGACACAAAGACAGCAAGATTTTCTCTGCCTGATCCACTGAATTTGGTTCATCATAAAGCAATCCAAGCGCCAGAAAAAACGCATCTACATCACGCAATGCAGGATCTCCTGGCGCAAGGGACAATGCCCAGTCTTGAGGGTCACCACGCAACAAAGAAATAATGATTTTTACTTGTTGAACGGGGTCACCAGAGGAGCGGGGTTTCAAAGCTAGAAACAGTTTAAAAACAGCTAACATAGAAAAAACTCAGAAAAAATACATATCATGAGACACGGCCTTCCCAAAACCCTGTCTGATGACAAATGCACACTAAGCAGGATGCAGCAGGCCTCCACTGATAAAGGCTAGGGGCGGCACAGGTGCAAACTACTTGATAAAAACAGCCACCCCAACCAAACATTGCAGGGGTTGGCTGCCTAGCAGAAAAAATGCACATTGATATGACTCACATAGGACGCCAGTCACACTGATAAGTGTAGTGCACAGTGTCTGTATGCAACCTTATTGATGACGCCCCTTGTATTAACAGGCGGGCTGCCCAGCACTAAAAAAATGCAGCACACAGTGACAGACGCCCCAGAAAAACCTAGCCAACATAAAGAGGCCTGGCCACATCCTGCAAAAAAGGATATGATAAAGTGCAAAAAAAAATGCATGCATATGATAAATGCATACACTATATGGGGTATTGGTTTAATATTTTGGCCAAAGTAAAGTAAGCCCGCAACCCAACGGCAAGGGTCCCCATAATATTGCGGGTCCTACCATTAATATCAAAAACAGCTAACATAGAAAAAACTCAGAAAAAATACATATCATGAGATACGGCCTTCCCAAAACCCTGTCTGATGACAAATGCACACTAAGCAGGATGCAGCAGGCCTCCACTGATAAAGGCTAGGGGCGGCACAGGTGCAAACTACTTGATAAAAACAGCCACCCCAACCAAACATTGCAGGGGTTGGCTGCCTAGCAGAAAAAATGCACATTGATATGACTCACATAGGACGCCAGTCACACTGATAAGTGTAGTGCACAGTGTCTGTATGCAACCTATTGATGACGCCCCTTGTATTAACAGGCGGGCTGCCCAGCACTAAAAAAATGCAGCACACAGTGACAGACGCCCCAGAAAAACCTAGCCAACATAAAGAGGCCTGGCCACATCCTGCAAAAAAGGATATGATAAAGTGCAAAAAAAATGCATGCATATGATAAATGCATACACTATATGGGGTATTGGTTTAATATTTTGGCCAAAATAAAGTAAGCCCGCAACCCAATGGCAAGGGTCCCCATAATATTGCGGGTCCTACCACTAATATCAAAAACAGCTAACATAGAAAAAACTCAGAAAAAATACATATCATGAGATACAGCCTTCCCAAAACCCTGTCTGATGACAAATGCACACTAAGCAGGATGCAGCAGGCCTCCACTGATAAAGGCTAGGGGCGGCACAGGTGCAATCTACTTGATAAAAACAGCCACCCCAACCAAACATTGCAGGGGTTGGCTGCCTAGCAGAAAAAATGCACATTGATATGACTCACATAGGACGCCAGTCACACTGATAAGTGTAGTGCACAGTGTCTGTATGCAACCTATTGATGACGCCCCTTGTATTAATAGGCGGGCTGCCCAGCACTAAAAAAATGCAGCACACAGTGACAGACGCCCCAGAAAAACCTAGCCAACATAAAGAGGCCTGGCCACATCCTGCAAAAAAGGATATGATAAAGTGCACCTATTGATGACGCCCGCCTGTTCATACAAGGGGCGTCATCAATAGGTTGCATACAGACACTGTGCACTACACTTATCAGTGTGACTGGCGTCCTATGTGAGTCATATCAATGTGCATTTTTTCTGCTAGGCAGCCAACCCCTGCAATGTTTGGTTGGGGTGGCTGTTTTTATCAAGTAGTTTGCACCTGTGCCGCCCCTAGCCTTTATCAGTGGAGGCCTGCTGCATCCTGCTTAGTGTGCATTTGTCATCAGACAGGGTTTTGGGAAGGCCGTATCTCATGATATGTATTTTTTCTGAGTTTTTTCTATGTTAGCTGTTTTTGATATTAGTGGTAGGACCCGCAATATTATGGGGACCCTTGCCGTTGGGTTGCGGGCTTACTTTATTTTGGCCAAAATATTAAACCAATACCCCATATAGTGTATGCATTTATCATATGCATGCATTTTTTTTGCACTTTATCATATCCTTTTTTGCAGGATGTGGCCAGGCCTCTTTATTTTGGCTAGGTTTTTCTGGGGCGTCTGTCACTGTGTGCTGCATTTTTTTAGTGCTGGGCAGCCCGCCTGTTAATACAAGGGGCGTCATCAATAGGTTGCATACAGACACTGTGCACTACACTTATCAGTGTGACTGGCGTCCTATGTGAGTCATATCAATGTGCATTTTTTCTGCTAGGCAGCCAACCCCTGCAATGTTTGGTTGGGGTGGCTGTTTTTATCAAGTAGTTTGCACCTGTGCCGCCCCTAGCCTTTATCAGTGGAGGCCTGCTGCATCCTGATATCTAGAAACAGTTTACAATTATTTTTGAAATTCAAGAACTTAGATCTATCCCCAGCAAACAAATCAGGAATTGGAATTCTAGGCTCTAACATCGGATTCTGAACCACAAAATCTTGAATGTTTTGTACCCTTGCAGTGAGATGATCCACACAAGAGGACAGACCTTGAATGTCCATATCTACACCTTTGTCCTGAACCACCCAGAGGTTAAGGGGAAAAGAAAGACAAAACACACTGCAGAGGAAAAAAATGGTCTCAGAACTTCTCTTATCCCTCTATTGAGATGCATTAACACTTTGGGCCAGCTGTACTGTTATGGACCTGGTGGTTAGGAGCACCCGGAACGACCTGATGGTAAACTCACACAGGATAAGCTCTGGGAAGTGGGAGCTCTGCTGACCGCAATCCCTAATCCTATCACACAACTAGAAATTGCCGTGGAGCGTACCTAACATTGCCTAGATGCCTCTTCACAGCCTAAGAGCTAACTAGCCCTAGAGATTGAAAATAAAGCCTACCTTGCCTCAGAGAAATTCCCCAAAGGAAAAGGCAGCCCCCCACATATATTGACTGTGAGTTAAGATGAAAGTCACAAACACAGAAATGAAACAGGTTTCAGCAAAGGGAGGCCAGACTTACTAAACAGACTGAGGATAGAAAAGGTAACTTTGCGGTCAGCACAAAAAACTACAAAAGACCACGCAGAGTGTGCAAAAAGACCTCGGCACCGACTCGCGGTGCGGAGGTGCCACTCTGCATCCCAGAGCTTCCAGCTAGCAAGACAAAATCATGAAAGCAAGCTGGACAAGGAAACAACGAACAAATAATTAACTAGCAGGGACTTAGCTTCTGCTGGAGTAGACAGGTCACCAGAAAGATCCAAGAGCGAAATGAACCAGTACAAGAACATTGACAGCTGGCATGGAGTAACGATCTGAGTGGAGTTTAAAAAGAGCAGCCAGCCAAGGAATAAACTATGTCACCTGTGGAAGGAACCTCAGAAGCAGCAGCTCCACTCACAGCCACCAGAGGGAGTCCATGGACAGAACTCGCCGAAGTACCATTCATGACCACAGGAGGGAGTTCGATAACAGAATTCACAACAGATGCCCTTGAGGCATCCGGGGAGGGTTTTATACTCTCAGGTCTACAATAAGTTGGTGCTTTTTGATTATATACATGACATATACATGTCTGCACTGATATATATCTCTTCCAGTGTCTGACGCTCTTCGGTCATATCCCTAATACAGTATAAGAGGGTAGCTCTGTAACTATGGGCTTCTAATAGAAGGTCCAAAAATTTAGAAATTGGTTCTAGTCGACTTCCATTACCAGAGATGATAGGATGTCCCTGTGGATCAGCCATAATTTTTTGGACTTTGGCAATACATAAGAAATGGAAACTGATCGTGAGTCGATTCACAATCCTTCCCAAATCTTTTTAGAAATAATCCTTTCATCCAAAGCTGAGTCAAGAATCGTAAATAACTCTTTTTAATAAATCAGAGTTGGATCCTGAGGTAAACGTTGGTAACATATGGGATCATTTAATTATTTAAATGCTTCCCTTATAACTAGTGTTGAGCATTCCGATACCGCAAGTATCGGGTATCGGCCGATATTTGCGGTATCGGAATTCCGATACCGAGTTCCGATACTTTCAGTATATCGGAAATCAGAATCGGAAATTCCCATCATGCAAACTCCCGGTTTTATTTAAATCAGCCAATGAGGAATGATTTGAAGTGTGGGCACATCCTGTTCTGCATGGTGGGCATGTAACTACTGGCATGGCTGTGATTGGCTGCTGAAATGATGTCATGACGCCCTATAAAAGTCGCCGCTGCCATTTTGGGCTCACTCTGCTGTGAATTCAGTTAGGGACAGGACGCTGTGTTCTGACTGAGGGCCAGTTTAGAGATAGCGATTTGCTTCATTGTGCTTAACCCAGGCAAATTTAACAACCGCTGTGTGAGAACCTTGCTTTTGCCTTGCAGCGCTGTTCACAGCTGTCTGCAAGGTCTGTGTGTGTGAGTGCAGCTCGCTCTGTTGGCTGTCCACAGCCACAGCCAGTTGTTGTCATGCTCAGGGTGCTTCACTGCCTCATACTGCTAAATCCATTGTCCTTTTTTGCAATTAGTGCAGCCTGCTGCACATTTTTTTCAAATATATCCTATATTAGTGGCTTTCCATCTGTATCCTGCTAGTTTGTGGAAAAACATTATATAGGATTAGATAGAGGAGCTTTTTTGACCTTGCAGCGCCGTTCTCGGCTGTCTGCATGGTCTGTGTGAGTGCAGCTCACTTTGTAGTCTGTCCGCAGCCACAGCCATTTGTGTTCAGCTCAGGGTGCGTCACTGCCTCATACTGCTGAATCCATTGTACTAAATTGCACTTAGTGCTGCAGCCAGCTGCACATTTTTTCAAAAATATCCTATTAGTGTCTTTCCATCCGTATCCCGCTAGATTGTGGAAAAACATTATATAGGATTAGATAGAGGAGCTTTTCTTGGCTTTGCAGCACAGTTCACGGCTATCTTCATGGCCGCTCCAAGGTGTTCTCCAGGTTGCCTCTCCCTAGCTTCTATCTTGAAGCTCTCGTTACGTAGTTGTTGAAACAACACTGCATTAGGCCTACAAGTTGGGTATTGGTTGTAGAGACGGTGTCTGCCGCTCCAAGGTGTTCTCCAGGTTGCCTCTCCCTAGCTTCTATCTTGAAGCTCTCGTTAAGTAGTTGTTGAAACAACACTGCATTAGGCCTACAAGTTGGGTCTGGGTTGTAGAGACGGTGTCTGCCGCTCCAAGGTGTTCTCCAGGTTGCCTCTCCCTAGCTTCTATCTTCAAGCTCTCGTTAAGTAGTTGTTGAAACAACACTGCATTAGGCCTACAAGTTGGGTCTGGGTTGTAGAGACGGTGTCTGCCGCTCCACGGTGTTATCCTGGTTGCCTTTCCTGAGCTTCTATCTTCAGGCTCATGTTAAATAGTTGTTAAATGGAGCAACTGCATTTGGCCTACTAGTGTGGTTGGGGCCTACTAACGGTGTATGCCGCTCCATGCTGTTCTCCTTGTTTCCTGTCCTGAACTTCCATTTTCAGGCTCTCGTTAAGTAGTTGTTAATATTACACTGAATTTGGCCTACTAGTGTGGTTGGGGCCTACTAACGGTGTATGCTGCTCCGTGCTGTTCTCCTGGTTTCCTGCCCTGAAATTCCATTTTCAGGCTCTCATTAAGTAGTTGTTGAAACAACACTGCATTAGGCCTAGAAGTTGGGTCTGGGATGTAGAGACGGTGTCTGCCGCTCCAAGGTGTTCTCCAGGTTGCCTCTCCCTAGCTTCTATCTTTAACCTCTCGTTAAGTAGTTGTTGAAACAACACTGCATTAGGCCTACAAGTTGAGTCTGGGTTGTAGAGACGGTGTCTGCCGCTCCAAGGTTTTCTCCAGGTTGCCTTTCCCTAGCTTCTATCTTCAGGCTCTCGTTAAATTGTTTTTAATATAACACTGCATTTGGCCTACTTGTTTTGTTGGCCCTACTAACGGTGCCTGCCGCTCCTTGATGTTCTCCTACACTGAGCAAAGCAGTGCCGCCTGTTTACTTCTGTTACCAATTTTGAACTGCATTTAGCCTACTTACTGATTTGGGCCTACTCACTGTGTCAACCTCTCATTACAGTTGTACTCCACTGAACAAAGCAATGCCCCATGGTTAGTCCTGTTACCAATTTTGAACTGCATTTAGCCCACTTTATTATTTGGGCCTATATCTGTGTGTTTCCTCCTCATCCTGCCCATTGCCCAGCCAGTGATAGATGAGTCTGCTGGTACATTGACCCAGAACGCTACATTCCCCCTGCACGCTACACAGCCAGAATGTGACCCTGCTGAAAGTCAGGTTCCCCTTCCCGCATACCATACCACCTTACACGGGGACAAAGAGGAAGGTGCAGATGAAAGTGCAGGTTCCTTCATCAGGTGGGAGGGAATACTCGTTGGCGACATCACTGGCACAGGGCCCCTCATAGTACGCAAAAGTGTCGCTGCCGGTGGGAGGTGCCCCGCCGTGCAAACACACCGCCATACTTTGAGGGGCCCTGTGCCAGTGCCAATGACAATAAGTGGGCCCCCCCTGCTTGCTCAGGATCACAGCACTTGCAAAGTTTAAATACTTACCTCTCCCTGCTCCACTGCCGTGATGTGGTCCAAATTTCCTGGGCCCACTAAATACTTGAACCAGCCCTACCCCCCACAACTTTAGCCAAATGACCCCCAATTTCCAATGCCTTACTATTATTATAAGGTAAATTAAGATTGACAAGCTTCAGTAACAAGAATGGATGTTTTTGCCATTAAAATGGGCACTGTAGGTGTTTTCCTGGCCTCCACTCACTGCCGACTATGCTCCCCCATTGACTTGCATTGGGTTTCGTGTTTCGGTCGATCCCTGACTTTTCGCGATAATCGGCCGATTTCACTCGACTCGACTTTTGAGATAGTCGGGTTTCGCGAAACCCGACTCGACCCTAAAAAACTAAAAGTCGCTCAACCCTAGTCAACAGTATCCAGGTCTCCTGTTGTGTTCATGTTTCAACCACCTGAACTTTAATCCCTGGGCTCCAACACCTCCAGTTGCAGCCCAGAAGTGCCGGCTGCACAGACAACACATGACCCAGTGTTATTGGGATTCAGTAACGTCCACTGATCCCCTGCTGTGTATCAGGCAACGTGTCCAGCAACCACCACGCTGGCACTACAACAGCAATTAAAGGGAACCTGTCCCCCCAGGCATTTGTAACTGAAAGAGCCACCTTGTGTAGCACCAGGAACAGGTGGCTCTTTTAGTTATGCTTCTTGCACATGCTGCACTTAACACTTATAAAATATGTGTCCCCTCATACCATGAAACCGTCCCGGAGGTGTGACTTTCCTTCGCAATGAGACGCAGCACTGCCAGCATTCATACCCCCATGGTGCCGAGCGCCGCCTCCTCAGCATTGTTTGCATCTGTCCCGGAGCCTGCGCTGTTATGTTTAACCTTGGGCATGCGCAGTGAGCACTGCCCATCTTCTGACATCATTTGATGTCATGTTGACTGTGCCTGTGTGGCTGCGCTGCCAGAGATCATGCCCCGCAGTGTCTTCTGATTTAGTCACACTGTGGGGCTGGGATTCCTGGGCATGCACAGTGCATATCTTCGCCTCTCACTCTTCTCCCTCCACCTTCTACAGACTGTTTGGCATCAGCTGATCCCAAATCACATGCCACGGCCATGACGCCGCACACTCTGAAGAAGGCGGATGGAGAGGAGTGAGAGGCGAAGATATGCACTGCGCATGCCTAGGAATCCCAGCCCCGCAGCAGGACTAAATCAGAAGACACTGCGATGCGGGTTCTCGGGCAGCGCGGCCACACAGGCACAGTTAGCATGACACCAAATGATGTTAGAAGATGGGCAGCGCTAACTGCGCATGGCCAAGGTTCAACATAACAGCGCGGGCTCCATAACAGATTCAAACAACGCTGATGAGGCGGCGCTCGGCGTCATGGGGGTATGAATGCCAGCTGTGCTTCATCTCATGACAACGGAAAGTATCACAGTATCAGGGGACACATTTTATAACTGTTTAGTTCAGCGTGTGCAAGGAGCATAATTAAAAGAACCACCTTTTCCTTGTGCAGCATTAGTGCTGCACAAGTTGGCTCTTTCAGTTGCTAACGCCTGGGGTTGGTTAAAGGTTCACTTTCAACTTGATCCAATTAGGCCTCTGATTCCCAGCTATGTATCTGGCAATACCTCTAATCTGCTCCTCCTGCTGTCCCTGGGCTCTAACACCACCAGTTGGTGCCTGGAAGTGCTGTCCGCACAGTCAACAGTGGCTCCTCTGTGATTGGGGTTCAGTAACGTCAGCTGTTCCCCTTCTGTGTGTGCGTCAATACCTCAAATCTCCTCCTCCTGCTGTCCCTGGGCTCTAACACCACCAGTTGGTGCCTGGAAGTGCTGGCTGCACAGTCAACACTTGCTGCCATGTTATTGGGTTTCAGTAATGTCAGCTGATTCCCAGCTGTGTATCCAGCAATACCTCTAATCTGCTCCTCCTGCTGTCCCTGGGCTCTAACACCACCAGTTGGTGCCTGGAAGTGCTGTCCGCACAGTCAACAGTGGCTCCTCTATTATTAGGGCTCAGTAATGCCAGCTGTTCCCCTGCTGTGTAGCCGGCAACGTGTCCAGCAAAAGCCAACCTGGCACAATAACAGACATTCAAATGCCTCCAGTGCAGGCTTCGGCCTACACACTGCTCCTCCTTGATTCCCTGGGCTCCAATACCGCCAGATTGTGCTCGGAAGTGCAGGCTGCACAGAAAAAAACACTCACTAATGTGTCAGTGGGGTTCAGTAAAGCCAGCTGTTTCCCTGCTGTGTAGCCGGCAACGTGTCCAGCAAAAACCACGCTGGCACAATAACAGACATTCAAATGCCTCCAGTGCAGGCTTCGGCCTACACACTGCTCCTCCTTGATTCCCTGGGCTACAATACCTCCAGTTGGTGCCCGGAAGAGCTGGCTGCAGAGAAAAAAACACTCGCTCATGTGTCAGTGGGGTTCAGTAATGCCAGCTGTTCCCCTGCTGTGTAGCCGGCAATGTGTCCAGCAAAAGCCACGCTGGCACAATAACAGACATTCAAATGCCTCCAGTGCAGGCTTTGGCCTACACACTGCTCCTCCTTGATTCCCAGGGCTTTAATACCGCTAGTTGGTGCTCGGAACCGCTGGCTGCACAGAAAAAAACACTTGCTCATGTGTCAGTGGATTTCAGTAACGCCAGCTGTTCCCCTGCTGTGTAGCCCGCAACGTGTCCAGCAAAAGCCACGCTGGCACAATGACAGACATTAAAATGCCTCCAGTGCAGGCTTTGGCCTACACACTGCTCCTCCTTGATTCCCAGGGCTTTAATACCGCTAGTTGGTGCTCGGAAGTGCTGGCTACACAGAAAAAAAACACTCGCTCACGTGTCAGTGGGGTTCAGTAACACCAGCTGTTCCCCTGCTGTGTAGTCGGCAACGTGTCCAGCAAAAGCCACGCTGGCACTACAACTGCAATTAAAGGGAACCGTTCCCCCCAGGCATTTGTAACTGAAAGAGCCATCTTGTGCAGCACTAATGCTGCACAAAGAAAAGGTGTCTCTTTTAGTTATGCTCCCTGCAGACGCTGCACTTAACACTTATAAAATATGTGTCCCCTCATACCGTGAAACCGTCCCAGAGGTGGAACTTTCCTTCGCAATGAGACACAGCACGGCCAGCATTCATGCCCCCATGGCGCCGAGGGCCACCACCTCAGCGTTGTTTAAATCTGTTCCGAAGCCTGCGCTGTTATGTTTAACCTTGGGCATGCGCTGTTAGCACTGCCCTTCTTCTGACATCATTTGATATCAGGCTGACTGCGCCTGTGCGTACGCGCTGCACAAGATCCCGCATGGGCATGCGCAGTGCATATCTTCACCTCCTACTCATTTGATTCCGCCTTCCTCAGACTGTGCGGCATCACGGCCGTGGCATGTGATTATGGATCAGCTGACGCCGCACACTCAGAAGAGGGCGGATGGAGAGGAGTGAGAGGCGAAGATATGCACTGCGCATGACCATTAATCCCAGGCCCACAGTGTGACAAAATCAGAAGACACTGCAGGCCGTGATCTCTAGCAGCGCGCCCGCAAAGGCGCAGCAGCCTGACACCAAATGATGTCAGAAGACGGGCAGCGCTAACAGCGCATGGCCAAGGTTACCATAACAGTGCGGGCTCCGTGACAGATTCAAACAATGCTGAGGAGGCTGTGCCCGACGCCAAGGGGGCCTGATGAATGCCAGCTGTGCTGCATCTCATTACGAAGGAAAGTCCCACCTCCGGGATGGTTTCTTGGTATCAGGGGACACATTTTATAAGTGTTTAGTTCTGCATGTGCAAGGAGCATAACTAAAAGAGCCACCTTTTTCCTTGTGCAGTGTTAGGGCTGTACAGGGTGGCTTTTTAAGTTGCTAACATCTGGGGGAGTTAAAGGTTCCCTTTCAACTTGCTCCAATTAGGCCTCAGCCTAGACTCTGTCATGTAATGCCTGGGCTCAAACACCACCAGTTTCTGCTCAGAAGTGTCTTTGGCATGGGTACTCCCTCCTGCCCAGCCGGGTTCCAGCACGCCAGCTGTTTCCGGGTAGTGTCAAGGTCACTTAGACTCCAAAATGTTGTCCTGTCGTGTGTTGCGGACCGGTTAGCCGACTCCATGGTGCCTGCAGTTTAGGTGCTTCCTATGTGCGCTGCGGGAAGTGGCAATCAAGGCTGGTTCTGTAGTGCAAATAGGACAAGCTCCCCCAGTAGGACTGTTGGTTTTCGGTAACTGCAGCTGGCTCGCGGCCTACCTATTTTTTCTGTTACTGTGGACCTTCTGCTGCCTGAGTTCCAGCACCGTTAGCTGGTTCTTGGCAACACAATCTTGACTAGGTCCCCCTGGTTCCAGCACCATCAGCTGGTTCAGGGCAGAGCCTTTGGCTTAGGTGCCTCCTTCTGGGTATCCGAGTTCCACCAACGTCAGGTGGTCCTTGGTAGTGCTTTGTGGCACGGGTACCTCCTGCTCAGTAACCGGGTTCCAGCACCATCAGCTGGTCCTCGGTCGTGCAATTGGCTCCTGCACCTTGGGCAATGCATCTGGGTTCCAGTACTGTCAGCTGGTTCTCGGCAGTGTCTTTGGCACGGGTACTCCCTCCTGCCCAGCCTGGTTCCAGCACGCCAGCTGTTTCCGGATAGTGTCAAGGTCACTTAGACTTGAAAGCGTTGTCCTGTCGTGTGTTGCGGTCGGGTTAGCTGACTCCATGGTGCCTGCAGTTTAGGTGCTTCCTATGTGGGCTGCGGGAAGTGGCAATCAAGGCTGGTTCTGTAGTGCCAATAGGACAAGCTCCCCTGTAGGACTGTTGGTTTTCGGTTACTGCGGCTGGCTCGTGGCCTACCTATTTTTTCTGTTACTGTGGACCTTCTGCTGCCTGAGTTCCAGCACCGTTAGCTGGTTCTTGGCAACACAATCTTGAGTAGGTCCCCCTGGTTCCAGCACCGTCAGCTGGTTCAGGGCAGAGCCTTTGGCTTAAGTGCCTCCTTCTGGGTATCCGAGTTCCACCAACGTCAGGTGGGCCTTGGTAGTGCTTGTGGCACGGGTACCTCCTGCTTAGTAACCGGGTTCTAGCACTGTCAGCTGGTCCTTGGTCGTGCCATTGGCTCTTGCACCTTGGGGAATGCATCCGGGTTCCAGTACCGTTAGCTTGTTCTCGGCAGTGTCTTTGGCACGGGTACTCCCTCCTGCCCAGCCTGGTTCCCAGGATGTGGGAAAACCTCAAGTTGCCCCAGTACGGGTGTCACTCAAGCCAGGTACCCCGTACACTCGCAGGGCCCAGGCCAGGCCTAGAGTCAAGCTGCCTCTGACCAACTGAAGGTCTACCTGGAAATAGGAATCATTGTTCCTTGCACATCACCTTGTAATACCCCACTTTTCCCGGTCAAGGAAAAGACTGTAAAAGAAGAGCCAGCCAAGTTCAAAATGGTACATGACCTGAGAGATGTGAATGACGCCACGGTGTTTGAAACTCCAATTGTGCCGAATCTGCACACTCTGCTCTCAAATGTGCCTTCCACAGCAAAAGTGTTCACATTGACCGACCTGGCTAATGCTTTCTCCAGTGTTCACTTCATCCAGAAGACCAGTACCTGTTTGCCTTAACGCACCAGGGGGGACAGCACACATGGACAGTGATGCCACAGCGGGCCCAGAACAGCCCTTCACAGTTCAGCAAAGCAATGTCCACAGTCCTCACCAAATGGGTCACAGAACATGCAGAAGTAACCCTGCTACAATATGTGGACAATCTACTCCTTTGTGCACGTGTAAAGCCCATTCCTTGTCTCTCCTACTCTACCAGGTGGGCAACACTGCAAGGTCTCAAAGAACAATGTCAAATGGTGTCTGAAGCGAGTTACGTTCCAGGGACACTGTATTGCTTACCAGATGAAACACCTGACAGATGACCGGAAGACCACAGAGGAGAAGATGGTTCCTCCAACAACTCCAAAGGCGCTACAGGCCTTCCTTGGTCTAGTTTCGTATTGCAGAGCCTGGATCCCTGATGCTTCAGTCCTAATGCAGCCTCTGTATGACTGTGTCAATATAACCCCATTCCTCCTGACAGATGCAACCTTCAGCTCGTTCCAGAAGTTAAAAGACTCTGTAGTCCCAGCGCCAGCACTAGGCCTACCTGACTACGAGAGGCCATTCCGTCTCTACCTGATGGAAAAAGAAGACCTTGCTACTGGAGTCCTGACGCAGCTTCAGGGGGGAAAGCCGAGACCTTTAGGCAAATTTTTAGCTTGCTTGGATCCAGTTGCAAGGGAAGCCCCTTCCTGCATGACATCTCAGCAATCCTCAACCAAACCCAGCCAAAACATCTCTCCACCGCCAGGCATCTTCGCCTCCAGTGCTCTCTACTCGTGCCCGACAATGTCACCATCTCCAGATGCACAGTCCTCAACCCGTCCACTCTACTCCCACTCCCAAGGGGGGATACAGATATGGACCCTCAGATCAAAATTCTGATCAAAATCTGCATGATACCTTCCGCAGGGATCTGGATTTGCTCCGGACGGATGACCATGATTGCTTCAGCATCATGCAACAGGAAACAGCAGGACTACCTAAGGTGGCAGGAGAGCCACTGACCAAACCAGAGTTGATCCTCTACATGGATGGCTCCAGATTTGCAGATAATGAAGGAAGATTCCACATGGGATGTGCAGTGACCAGCAATCAAGAGATCCTGTGGTCCAGAAGACTGCCGCCTAGTCTGTCAGCTCAGGAAGCAGAACTGATAGCGCTGACGAAGGCCTGCCAGATTGCAGAAGGCAAAACTGCGAACATATACACCGATTCAAGGTACTCGCATGGCATAGCACACAACTCTGGACCCGTCTGAACTGCAAGAGACTTTATCACAGCAAGCGGAACAACCGTGAAGCATCATGGAGCCATCAAGGACCTGCTGGATGCACTCCAACTTCCAAAAAATGGTGGCAGTACTAAAAGTCAAAGCACATGGAAAATTGAACACAGTAGAGGCCCAGGGTAACAACATGGCGGATATAGCAGCCAAAGAAGCAGCCAAAGGAAGGCAAAATGGAGAAGTGGGAGAGGTCGCAGAGCCGAACGGCTACTACATGACGACTGAAGACAAGAAACCTGACCAGAAAACGTCCTGGGATCTGCTCAAAAAGCTGCAAGAGCAAGCCCCAAAAAAGGACAAGAAGGAATGCTGCATGCGGAAGGGAGCAATACATGAAGAAGGAAGGGTATACGCAATGGACTACGAACCCTGTTTATCCTGAAGCATGTATCCTATGGTGGTCCAGTGGGCACATGGGCCCACACACAGATCAAAGACACAGATGAATGATCTGATTGGTGCTTACTGATTCGCTCCAGGGATCTCCACCCTAACAGCCAAGTTCACTAGCAGCTGTCTGACCTGCGGCAAATGCAACCCTGGAAGAATGAAGAAAGTTCCCACACATCATCTTGCCAGCCTGCTGTACCCCTTCCAGAGGATCCAGATAGACCACATCCAGATGCCGCCAAGTGGAGGTTTTGAATATGCCCTTGTGGTCGTGGATGTGTTCACAGGATGGCCAGAAGTTTTCCCAGTGAGGAACCAGTCAGCAAAGACTACTGCAAAGAGACTACCCTCAGAGATGAGATACACAGATATGAGGTCCCAGAAGTGATGGGCAGTGACTAGAGACCCGCATTCACAGCAAATCTCACACGAAAGATCTGGTCAGCAGTAGGGTCAGTTTTAGGCCTACGCACTCCCTACAATCCCCAGAGTAGCGAGAAAGTGGATAGACTGAATGGGACACTTAAGAACAGGATGTTGAAAGTTGCCCAAGAGACACGCAAACCATGGCATGAGACACTCCCAATCACACTACTCAGTGTTAGGCACACTTCCAGAGGCCCAGAAAAGCTGTCACCATATGAAATTTTGTTTGGGTCTAGTCCCAGGTTAGGGGTATTCTTTCCCTCAGCAGCTGACTATGTAATATGATACTTTGTCTGCTTATGTAATTGAACTCACCAAGAAACTTGCTAACATCCATTCTTGAGTTTTTTCTTCATTGCCAGATCCAGATTCAGTGTCCGGTACGCACTACTTGAAGCCAGGAGACTGGGTGTTGGTGAAAAAAGTTTGTAAGGAGAACACCACTCGATCCCAGATCTGATGGTCCTGTCCAAAGTGCCGCTGATGATACCAACCTCTGTGAAGCTGGAGGGAAGACCCACTTGGATCCACGCATCGCATTGAAAGAAATCTCACCTACCAGAGGATGACACCCAAGCCAGAATGATGTTGTGGATGCCCTGCTTGACCAAATAGATGACCTACCTGATAAAGAATACAGTACACATGCTATTGACTAAGAGACTGTTTGCAACTAACCCCCGTTAGGGACAGATCTCCTGACCGCCCATTTGCGAAAAGTCTGTACGGAGTGAGGCGTGGGCACTAGGCTTGCGTCAGTTCACTGACAGCACGAAAGAGTTGCAGCGCTTTGGGACAGGAGGCTAGGTTTAGGGCAAGTGATATCTAAGGGGGGCTTGTGATAGAAATATTTATATCGTGTAGATCTCACTTGCATGTGTACTCCTCTATAATCATATATACTCTTACAAACGCAAAGATATCTATATACACTATAATCAATTGCTTAAAATGGCTGACATAAACTGATATAAGCCAGACAGACTGTTCGGTGATTTCCACCCAAAAAAGCGGAAGAACTGTCTTAAGTGCTGATGAGATGTCTCAACTTTGTCCTAGATGCAGAGATACATTTTAGTTGCTTAATCAGCAATCATATGTGCATTAATCACAATATTCCATATATATTCAGATAACCAATAACAGAGGAGCTAGACAATATGTTAATTAACTAACCACCCCTAACCACTCCTTTCTATATGCAATTATAAAACTATGTATCAGGAAATAAAGGATCAGTATTGATGGAATGCTTTCCTGTCACAATCGTGTACAGACTCATTCTTGAGCGCTCAAAATACTCAGTCTTATTGGGAACGGACACAGCACACACGGGATAGATTTATCCAACCCAAATTTCCATATCAATTTCACCACAGTAGAAACAGTTGAATAGGGACTGACAGTTCTTTCACTGCACCTAAACCAGCAGATGAACACCCAACTTGGAGTGTTCACATTTTAAAAAATGAGGGCCTAACACCACTGAAGTGGAATACCTTTCACGAGAATACAAATAGTATAATTGGGACCAACACATTTTCCGCTACAGCTAACACAGTAGAGAAAGACCAAACACCAAGGTGGTTTTCCTTTTTGGATGCTGCCCTTCCCATGGTTGTTCCTTCCCGGTGAAAGACCTGGCTATTTATTGCTTGCATTGAGAAACACGTGATGGTGTCTCCGCGGCTTTTCTGCATGCATTTGCATATTTCCCATAATGGATGGGAGCAGTGTTCTGGATCACTGCGTTGAGAAACACGTGATGGTGTCTCCGCGGTGTTGGATGTTTTGATCTCCCCAGGGTCATTGATCCTTATGTTTATAGTCCTTTTACTAGGCAGTGCTCCTAATAGCCAGTTTCCTACTCCACACTGATGAGGGGCAAATACCCCGAAACAGCTGTCTGTGGATGGATACCATGTTTTGGCATAGGTGGTTTTCTTTTCTGGATGCTGCCCTTCCTGTGGTAGTTCCTTCCCAGTGAAAGACCTGGCTATTTATTGCTTGCGTTGAGAAACACGTGATGGTGTCTCCGCGGCTTTTCTGCATGCATGCTCTGTTGGTGGCTGGGTAACTTCGTTTCCTCCAACCCCTCCCGCCAACCCAGAACAACAGAGAGGGAATGATTATCCTCTTCATCCGACAGTTGCTCGCCCAGCACCTCTTCCTCCTCTATTTGTTCCCTCCTGCACCTTTGATATTGTCTGTTATCATCACCAGCCCCCCTCGATCGCAGTAATCCACCCTCATTTGACACTCGCCTGTTTAACGACAGTCTTGAACTTAAAGACAATATTATCCCTTCCGCAGCCTCCTCTGCTTCCTCTTCTTTTTCTGGGACCACCATCTCCCTTCGTGGAAGCTATTCAAAGTCTGCTCCAGCATATACACACGTGGTTAAAATTGCTGGTACCCTTCATTTAATGACAGGAAATCACACAATAAAACTCATGAAATAGGCCTGGACAGAAATTGTGATATCCCTGAAAATAATGTGACAAAAGGGGCATGTTAAATCAATGTGTGTCCACTAACTAGCATCACAGTTGTCTAGAATCTTGGAATCAGTGAGTGGGCCTGTATATAGGGCTACAGATACACACCATGTCACCAAACAGCACAGTGATTATCACACTCAAGATGGAACAGAGGAAACAAAGGAAAGAGTTGTCTAAGATTAGAAAGAAAATTATAGACAAACATGTCAAATGTAAAAGTATTTAGACCATCCCCAAGCAGCTTGATGTTCCTGTGACTACAGTTGCACATATTCAGAAATTTAAGATCCATGGGACTGTAGCAAACCTTCCTGGACGTGGCCACAGGAGGAAAATTGATGACAAATCAATGAGACGGATAATGGTAACAAAAGAGCAGAGAAAAACTTCTAAACAGATTAAAGGTGAACTTCAAGCTCAAGGAACATCAGTGTGAGATCGCACCATCCGTCATTGTATGAGCCAAAGTGGACTTCATGGGAGATGACCAAGGACACCATTGTTGAAAAAATATTATAAAAAAAAAGCCAGACTGGAATTTGCCAAACTACATAGTGACACGCCACAAAGCTTCTGGGAGAATGTCCTGTGGAAAGATGAGACAAAAATTGAACTTTTTGGCAAGGAAAAATGGAGCATATTAAGAAAAGAACACTGTCTCTACTTTGAAATATGGAGGAAGCTCTGTTATGTTCTGGGACTGCTTTGCTGCATCTGGCACAGGGTGTCTAGAATCAGTGCAAGGTACAATAAAATCTCAAGACTATCAAGGGATTCTAGAGAGAAATGTGCTGCCCAGTGTCTGAAAGCTTGGTCTCAGTTGCAGGTCATGGGTCTTGCAACAGGATAATGACCCAAAACACACAGCTAAAACCACCCAAGAATGGCTAAGAGGAAAACATTGGACTATTCTGAAGTGGCCTTCTATGTGCCCTGACCTAAATCCTGCTGAGCATCTTTGGAAAGAACTGAAACATGCTGTCTGGAAAAGGCAACCTTCAAATATGAGACAACTGGAGCAGTTTGCTCTTGAGGAGTGGGCCGAAATACCTTTCGAGAGGAGCAGAAGTCTCATTGACAGTTACAGGAATCATTTGATTGCAGTGATTGCCTCAAAAGGTTGCGCAACAAAATATTAAGTACCATCATTTCTGTCCAGGCCTATTTCATGAGTTTTATTTTTTTTAATTTCTGTTGAAGCATGGTTGTAAAGTCAATGTCTGACTTTCATTTGTTTATTTTCATAGATTTTTTTTTATTTATTATTACTTTTGTCAGATTCAAGATATTTCTTTGACAAGTGTGGATTTTTCTGTCATTAAACGAGGGGTACCAACAATTTTGACCACGTGTGTAGATAGATAGATATTAGATAGATAAATAGATAGATAGACAGATCGAACGATAGATAGATAGATAGATAGATAGATAGATAGATAGATAGATAGATAGATAGATAGATACTGTAGATAGATATGAGGTAGAGAGACAGGGTTATTGTGTTATTAGACTTCTGTAATCTGGTATATGTACTATATGTACATGTGGATTACATCTAATGAGTCAGCCATTTATACTGTGTGACATTCACTGACTTGTGAAAACAAATCTGTTAATACATTTCTGCAAGACTGTGTTTTCTGTCATTGCTTGTACTTTTATGCTTCCTTGGATGCTTCCATTTTCAGTAAAATAAGGTAGAAAGTGATAGCTTAATTTATATTATGTCACAATCTGTTCGTCTCTAAAGCAAGTGCTGTCAAACGCTCGATCTCAGCTGTTGAACTCAGAATAGATTGCCCTATAAATTGCAATATCTCTTAACACCAGTTTCCTTCAGAATTGCTACAGGACAATGACCATATAATAGTAAAATAGAGATTGAATAAATATGTTTAAAACTATAGAACACAGATGATTCAGTCATTCAGAAAATGTGCAGTTTCCACATGTCAGAGAATTCATGACAAAAATGCTTGGCAAAATAAGTACGCAATTCTAAAAGTTAAATATTTTGTACTCAAATGTAAATGTTTAGTTTTTTTTATCAAATTCCAATTCTGAAAAAAAAGAAACTTGATAGTTTCAAATCGCAAGCTTTGCACTGAGGAGGTGCAACACCCCGAAACACCCCGAAACACGTCTTAAATTTAATATTCTGGTTTGGCTTTTATTCTGTTATGTGACAGCGTTCATTAAAGGGTTGATATTTACTTTTAGGATTGCTACATAAAATAGGTGGCACTAGGGTTTGAGTCTTATTCCTCTCTAAAGAGATCATTTGCATAGTGCATGTGTGACATTTGTGCACGGTGCTTGCGTGATGTGTGTGCCAGATGTGTGTGCCAGATGTGGGTGTAATGTGTTTGCATGGTGTTTGCATCACGTGTGTGCATGGGACTTTCATGAGATGTGTGCATGGAGTGTATGTGACATGTGCATGATGATTGTGTAAAATGTGTGCTTGTCTGACATCTGCATGGTGCATGTATGATATGTGCGACATGAGTGTGGAGCGCCCCCGGACACAGGGCCACGAGTTCTCGGTACCGGGCCTCTCTGATTCGGTTCTGAGGCTGTCACGGTGGCTAGACCCGGTCCGTGACCCTGCTAAGGGGCGTCCAATAAAAGGTGATAGGAGTCTGTCAAGGTTTCGTGACGCCACTTGTGGTGTTCGGTCAGGGTGACCGACGCTGCTTTGGGGTCCGCTGGGGTGATGGAATGGCAGCTGGATGGTATACCTTCCCACAGGTGAAGTATGTCCCCAGGGATTCCCCGTAAGGTGGATGGTGATGGTGTGAGGACAGTCAATAACGAGGACACAAGGTTGCAGTCTCTTTATCTCTTTACTGAAGACTTCAGGATCCTCAATCCAGAGCATGGTTAACAGGGCTATCTGAGACCGGCCGGTCCGATGGGCACTTCTAGAGTTCCCTTTGCAGGTGGAAATCAGTGCCTACCACTAGCGCCTGTGTGTTGTAGTGCTACCCTGCTGAGCATTCGGAATAGTCCTCACAACTGTTGTTCTCGTTCGTTTGTCCTTTCTAATTCTCTCTCGCTTGTTCCAGATGTTACTAGTTTCTCGTCCCCCAGTATGTTATGGCTAGGACGCACCCGTATGACGGGAAGGCTCGTAGCTCTTCCGGGACCCTAGAGATGCCCCTCTCCACGTGTTGCCCCCTATGTCTTCGTAGGAAATTGAAGGTAGACAGCCAACCTATAATTAACTGTCCTGCGGAGTTCGAAGTAAGGCCTAGAGTCAGTTACTCCTGCGGTGTTCCGGCCACCGGCTACGCGCCTCAGTAGGATGTTGCCTCGGTCTCACGGTACGACTCCTACTGGCTCTCCTTTGTGCTTGATCTCGTTTATCACTGTTCCACAATATCCTTCCCTTCGTGTCACTTTCTTAGGATATCGCCGCGGGGTGTGCAGGTGCGGTTCTGTAACGTTCTGCTCTGTTCGCTAGGCACCTGCCAGGTTCCCACACTTGACAGGGACCCCCCTGTGTGTTCTCCCTGCAACACCCCCTGCCACGGGGTGTTGCCTGAATCCAACCCAGACAGCTTCTGACTAACTTCCTATCTAACTCCTAGTTTTACCAGTGTGAGGAGTGGCCCAATAAATAAAGCCTTTTTCTCCCCCTAGTGGCTGGAGTGTGAAGTGTAATGTGTGCTGGTGATACCTGGTCAGTAGAATTCCTTCAGTGCCATCAGACGTACCATCACTCCCCTTAGTGGCAGAGTGTCATACTGCAACGACCAAATCTCTGAGGCGCTGCAAGTGCATGGCGCTTGTGTGTTATGTGTATGGTGCTTGTGCTCCATGTATCATGTGTGCATTGTATATGTGTGATATGTGTACATGATTTAGGTGGGTCGTATGAAAGGTGCATATGTGATGTTTGTGCACACATATTTCTTGGGCACCTTCCCTTTGCTCTCAGTTTCTGCTTGTTCCTTTCTGCTTTGTACACTATACATATTCAGAAACCTAACATTAATCTAGTCCACAGTCCAGAAATATTGCAATCGCACAGCCGTTATACGTTAGACCCTTTATGCTTCAGGGGTATAAGCACACCGTATAAGCCTTTAGTCTCAATAGAAAAAAAGTTATCGCTATGTAAGCTCCACCTGGGTGCTGCTCCACAGAGAAAAACAGTTTGCATAAATGTATCCAAAACAAGAAAAAGTTCGAACATTAATCTGTTGTTATATATTATAGCCTTTGTTAGTTTAAACCCCAGAGCACTGGTGATTAGTGAGCACTAAAATGCTCAGGTGCTTGATGCTCGGGTCAAGCAAATTGGAATACTCGGGTACTCAACCCGAGCAACTAGCCCAATGTAAGTCTATGGGAAACCCGAGTATTTTTACCGCGATCCCCTCCAGGGGTCCTTTTAAGGTCTAAAATGTCTGAAAATGATGGAAACACTGCTCAAATGACATGGGCACATTATGGGGAAAGCCCCTGGAAGCATTTCTGACTCCAAGGTCACATCTGTAAGCAATGTTGTCAGAGTTTCAAGCCATTTATACAGGTGCACCAAAAAACATACAAAAACAAAATGAAAATGGATTTTGCTGGGAAATATGTTAAGGTGCATCCTTTCCATCCTTGACTTGTATACAAGGCAAAATAATGAACCCCAGACCAAAATGTTCCTCCACCACTTGGGCTATGTTCACACGCAGCATTTTTGATGCGTTTTTCAAATTTTACATTGCTTTCAACCAATACAAATGCATTCACTGGGAAATGTCATTGTAACATTTAACAACCCTAGCTGGCCATGTGGTGTGTGACACATAAGGAGACACATCTTGTTTCATTTATGAAAGAGGGACTCAATCCTAAAGTCTCAAAGTCTATTTTTAGAGGGGCATTAGGCGGCATTAATATTCTTTAAGAGCCATTATTAAACAGTGGGTCTCCTATGCTGTTATTGCCTATGAAGTGAGTGGCTGGTGTTAGGGCTAGCAGAATGCACAAAGTAATAGAGAGATTGTTACGAGGTGCATTCACCATGCAGAGATACCTGCTGCAAAGTAATGGCGGATGGACAATGAGCTCACACATGCGTTAAACTTCACCCCATATGAAATTAAAGCAAGCTCTGTTTCCTCACAGAGTTGCGCTGTACACAGAGAATAATACTCTAACTAGGGTTGTGCTTGCTCTGGATCTCTTCTGTGCTAACCGCACACATGATGGAACCAGATGCTAAGCCAAGGCTAATTGCCCCCACTGACGCTAGCTGCCTGCCTGAGTGTACAGCCCCAAAGCTAAACAGGCTCACACCACATATAAACTGAGTGATAGATTATCCACTGGCAACAGCCAAACACAAATGATACTAGCACATGGCCGTGCGGCCATGCAAACCTTTTATAGTTGTAGTTCTTCAGGATCTTCCTAGTGGACCAATAAGAGCTGCTAGAGGACCTGAGCGTGTGACCCCCGACCTCCAATGAGAGGTCTTCCCTTGGGTATGCTCAGAAGTAGAAAAGCAGGACTTAGTCCCAGGAGTGCCTGCTCGCCCCCGAACAGTACTGGTTATAATGGCTGAGCCTGAAAGGGCAGCAGTAACCAAACGTGCAGTATCCGTCCGAGCCAGGCGCTGGGACTGATGTCTCCACTGAGCAGGTTCCACTATGGCTGGAGAAGAATGGGAGACAGCGGACATGGTTTGAGATTCACCCTGTGCAGCGGCAGGAACTCGACACCTAACATTACCCCCCTCCTTGGACCTCGCTACATTCCAAGGCAGCAATGAGCAGAGGAGCCCAAATGTGCGCCACAGGTTCCCAGGTTCTGTCCTCTAGACCGTGGCCCTTCCAGTCCAACAGACAGTATTTTTTGCAACATACTACCTTGCACCCCAAGATAGAGTTCACCTCGGAAAACCGGGACATATAGACGGGCTTTAAGAGGGATACATGAAAGGTGTCATGATACCTAGGTGCGGAGGAATAGCCAAACGGTAGACTACAGGGTTAACCTGTTCCAGAACCTTGAAAAGGCCTATGTAGCAAGGTGCAAACTTAGTGGACTCAACTCACAGCTTGATGTTACGGGCGGAGAGCCACACTAAGTCACCAGGCGCAAAGGTCGGCGTGGGGCGCCGGTGTACATCGGCAGAAACCATCATTCTCTCCTTAGAGGCTCGGATGGCATCCTGTGTGCGGTCCCAAATGTCACGTGCCTCCACCACCCAGTCTGCCACCCTAGAATCAGTGGATGACATGGGCATGGGCACAGGGACATGGCTTCAAGAGGGAAACGTGAAAAGAATTGGGAATACGGATTGAAGAGGGTAACTTCAATTTGTAAGAAACATCATTGATGCGGGACAAAACCTCAAAAGGATCAATATAGCGGGGGCCCAACTTGCGTGAGGGAATATTTAAGCGAACGAACCTGGAAGACAACCACACCTTATCACCAGGATGATATAGAGGAGGATCTAAACGCCTTTTGTCCACATGTCTCTTCATCCTGTCAGGAGCTAACTCAAGAGCGGACTTGGTCTCCTGCCAAATCCTGGAGAACTCCCAAGACAGAAGATCAGCTGCAGGCACACCCGAGGCTGGAGAAACCAGCAGAGGAACAACGGGATGTTGACCGTAGATGACATAGAAAGGTGTCTAGGAAGAAGATTCACTGGTATGGTTTTTGTATGTGATTTCAGCCCATGGAAGTAAATCGACCCAGTCACTCTGACGGGAGTTAGAAAAATGACGGAGAAAAGTAACCAAAGTCTGATTTGTATGTTCCACTTGACGGTTGGACTGTGGGTGGTAGGCAGAGGAGAAGTCCAGTGTGATGTTCATATATTTACATAGAGCTCTCCAGAATCGAGAGGTGAATTGGACTCCCCTGTCCGAAACGATATGTTAAGGAAAGCCACAAATCCAAAAAATGTGGACAAAAACTTTAGCCAAGTCAGGAGCAGAGGGCAGGCCCGGGAGAGAAATGAAGTGAGCCATCTTGGAAAACCTGTCCACAACCACAAGAATGACAGTGCAGCCGGAAGAACGAGGCAAATCGGTGATAAAGTCCACTGCGATGTGTTGCCATGGAGCCGATGGTGCAGGAAGCGGAAGAAGAAGACCAGAGGGTAGTCGCTTAGGAACCTTGTTCTTGGCACAACAAGGACAGGAGGAAATAAAACTTTGAACATCCTGAGAAAGGGTTGGCCACCAGTAGCAACGAGTGATGAGCAAAATAGTCTTCTTAACACCAATTTGACCTGCAGTTTTTGAGGCATGACCCCACCGTAAGACCCGCCTTCTGTCGCATCTGGAAACAAAGGTCTTACTAGAAGGTAAGGAAGACATATCAACTGGTGCAACCATGATGACCTTGGAGGGATCCAAGATTTGCAAAGGTTCCTCATCTGTATCGGTAGAGAAAAAGGATTGGGAGAGTGCATCAATTTTGAGATTCTTATTTCCAGAACAGAAGTGTAATTCAAATTTAAAATGGGAAAAGAACAGAGGCCATCTAGCTTGCCGAGGATTAAGTCTCTGTGCTGAGCGGATAAACGCTAGATTCTTGTGGTCTGTATAGATCTTGAATGGATGAACGGCTCCCTGCAACAGATACCTCCATTCCTGCAAGGCCAACTTAATGGCCAATAACTCCCTGTCTCCAATGGAATAAATCCGCTCCGAAGAAGAGAATGTCTTGGAGAAAAAAACGCAGGTGCCCAGCCCACCAGACGAAGATTTTTAAGAAACTACTGCTCCAGCTCCAATGGTGGAGGCATCTACCTCAAGAATAAAAGGTTTGCTGACCTCTGGACGATGGAGTACGGTAGCTGTGGCGAAGGCTTGCTTCAAAGACTGGAAAGCCTCGTTAGCTGCAGATGACCAGATGTGGGGATTGGAACCCTTGCAAATCAGAGAGGTAATGGGACTGATTAAAGAAGAAAGTGTGGGATGAATTGACGATAATAATTTGCGAACCCAAGGAATTGCTGAATTGCCTTGACGCCTTGAGGACGAGGCCAGTTGAGCACGGCGGACACCTTCCCCGGATCAATGCTTAGACCTGAGTCTGAGATGATATAGCCCAGGAACGGAAGGGAAGACAACTCAAAAGCACATTTTTCGAGCTTGGCAAAAAGACGATTCTCTCTCAAACGCCGAAGAACGAGTTGGACGTCCCTTCTATGGGTAGATAGATCTGGGGAATACACAAGAATGTCGTCCAAATATACAACCACACACGAATATAGAAGATCACGGAACACGTCATTCACAATTTCTTGGAATACCGCAGGAGCATTGCACAGGCCGAAGGGCATGACCAAGTACTCATAGTGACCATCTCTGGTATTAAAAGCGGTTTTCCACTCGTCTCCAGGATGGATTCGAATTAAGTTGAAGGCTCCATGAAGATCCAGTTTAGTAAAGATTCGTGCTCCTCGTAGCCGATCAAAAAGTTCCGGGATGAGAGGAAGCAGATATTTGTTCTTAATCGTAATACTGTGAAGACCCCTGTAGTCGATACAGGGACGAAGAGATCCATCCTTCTTCTTGACAAAAAAAACCTGCTCCAGCTGGAGAAGAGGATTTCCGGATGAAACCCCTGGCCAAATTCCCTTGGATATAGTCAATCATGGCTTGAGACTCGAGGGGATTCAAAGTGTAAATTCTACCCCTAGGTGGGGTTGTCCCAGGGACGAGGTCGATAGGGCAGTCGTACGGACAATGTGGTGGCAAGCTCTCTGCTTCTTTTTTGTTGAAGACATCCGCAAAGGAACAATAGGCCAGATGTAGATCAGCAGGCACATTAGTAGACCGGGTAGAAGTTAAAGGCAGGACGGTGAGTAGGCAAGTAGACTGGCAGGAATGCCCCCAACTTAGAACATCACCAGAACGCCAATCCAAGACAGGTTCATGAAATTTTAACCACGGAAGACCCAAAAGCAACGTATAGGACAACGATGGCAAGACGTAGAAGGCGATCCTTTCCCGATGCAAGGCACCGATCTGTAGTTAAACCCCTTCGGTCTCCTGCAAAGGTCTGCCGTCAACTGAAGCAATCTGCCGAGGAGACTCCAAGGACTTGACAGGAATTTGATACCTTTTGATTGCTTCAAGCTGAATAAAATTCCCCGCTGCTCCAAAGTCATTATCAGCCACCTCAGAAAAATAACTGGACCCTAAATTCAACAAAACAGAGAGAGTAAAGGGTTGAGAGGTATCACTGACACCTAGGGAGGCCTCTCTTACCTGTCCTAGGCGCAGGCATTTCCTGGCCTCACCAGATAAGAGTGCAGAAGATGGGTTGCACTGCCACAATAGAAGCAGAGACCCTGTGCGAGTCTCTCTTTGCGACGTAGCTCCGCTGGCCTAATTCGGTCCACTTGCATGGGTTCAGGAGCCGAAGCCGCAGAAGACGAGACATGTAACAGGCGAGGAAGGCTGCGAGTGGAAGTGGATTGACAAGGAAGTTTTTTCTCCCTGGCAGACTCACGGAGGCGCTCCTGGAAGCGCAAATCTATGCGGGTTGGAGTATCTCGACCTGCCAGCTCATCCTTGATGCGACCAAACAGTCCACGCCAAAAAAGCTCCTACTAAGGGCTCGTTGTTGAAACGTACAGCGTACTGACAGACGGTAAGTGAGCCCTGATGAAGATTGAAAAGGGACTCGGTGGTCGAGACGAGTCGCCCAGGCTCATCGAAGGCCCTCCGAAAGTTCTCCAAAAAAGTGGAAAGTCGGGCAATAAAAGGATCATCCCATTCCCAGAGAGGGTTAACCCAGGCAAGAGCCTCTCCCTCTAAATGAGACACCAAAAAGGCCACCTTAACTCAGTCCGTGGGATACTGGAGTGGCAGTAATTCGAAGTGTAACTGACACTGCTTCAGGAATCCCCGACACAGCTTGGGATCACCAGCGTAGTGCGGAGGTTTAGCCAGGCGAGGTGGAGGGTATGGAGTAGAGGCAGACGATTGCAGAGAGAGGAGATGATTATCCACCAAAGCAATATAATTAAGGATATGATCCCGAGTATCGCATTGCTAGGCGAGTTCCTGCTGGAGACCAGCCAACTGGGCAGCATTCCCAGGATCAGAGAGGTGAAGCGCAGATATACGGGACTCTATAGATTTTAGGAAGGCCATGATCCTGGTCTGATTCTCCCGTAGGAACGTCAGTTCCTTTTGGGTGGAGGCAGCGGGGTCCATGGCCTGATTATACTCTTATGGTCTGAGAAGACTCAAAAGGGTGAACCCACTGGACCATGACAGCGAACATCCCCAGGGCAAGTAGACCAGGTAAACCACTCCCAATACAGTGAGCGTTAGGAGCAGGCCTAGGGGAGACTACTTCTATGGAAGCTGGTACCCAAGAAAGGAAGAAAGGTAAAGTGGAAAGACAAACTGGAATGCAAGGTGAGGACAATGGAACACGGGCAAGAGTGAGACAGCAGACTGGAACAACAGGAACTCAGGTACACAGGAGGAACAGAGGTAATGGATGACCAGGATGGAATGCAGGGCGAAGATACAGGAACACGGACAATGGTGAGGCAGAAGACTGGAATGGCAGGAACTCATGTACACAGGAGGAAAGGAGGTAATGGATGACCAGAATGGGATAACTAGAAGAGAGACAAAAGTCAGGCACTAGACCATACACAGGGTAAAACGAAAGGTACACAGAGAGTACGCTGAAAGGCGAGAGGGCCAGAGACACTTGCAAAATACAAATGATAATCAGGCACCGCCAGGCGAAGATGCAGCCTGATAAGCAGAGCGGCAGCATACCTTCAGGGTCAGAGTCCTCCAGAAGAATAGAGCAGAGCAGAAAGAGCAGAAGGAGCGGCATGAATCACCGAGATGAGAGTGCGCGTGCGCCGTGAAACCCAGTGCACGCGTGCACCCGACCAGAAGCAGAGGCTGGCTGCGCGGGCAGGAGAGAAGACGCCGAAGAAGGAGCAGGACCGTGTCGGGACGCCATGGAGCAGTAAGTATGAAAAAGCACCCGGGAAGGCGGCGGTGGAGGCGTAACAGGCACTTTTTACCAGAATGTATGTATTGGATGTGGGGGTGTCAAAATGTGCAATAATATCAAAATTACATAAAATTAAGAAAAATTATCAAAAATGGTAAAAAATAGAAAATGTTTAGTACACACATTTTTTTTTTTAAATATATGAAATGCGTGAAAGTACAACCATCAAAAATTATATGTCAAGTACAATGGTGCAAAAATCACAAGAATTATTATGCAATTATACAGTGCCTACAAGTAGTATTCAACCCCCTGCAGATTTAGCAGG
This sequence comes from Ranitomeya imitator, assembly GCF_032444005.1. Taxonomy (NCBI): domain Eukaryota; kingdom Metazoa; phylum Chordata; class Amphibia; order Anura; family Dendrobatidae; genus Ranitomeya; species Ranitomeya imitator. The sequence goes on from NC_091282.1 coordinate 469,635,703, forward strand.
TTTACACATTTGCAATTAACTTGGCATTGTGACATTTGGACTGTAGATCAGCCTGGAAGTGTGAAATGCACTGCAGCAAAAAAGAATGTTATTTCTTTGTTTATTTTTTTTTTAAATTGTGAAAAGTCTTTTCAGAGGGTCATTTATTATTCAACCCCTCAACCCACCAGAATTCTGTTTGGTTCCCCTAACGTATTAAGAAGTAGTTCAGGCACAAAGAACAATGAGCTTCACATGTTTGGATTAATTATCTCTTTTTCCAGCCTTTTCTGACTATTTAAGACCCTCCCCAAACTTGTGAACAGCACTCATACATGGTCAACATGGGAAAGACAAAGGAGCATTCCAAGGCCATCAGAGACAAGATCGTGGAGGGTCACAAGGCTGGCAAGGGGTACAAAACCCTTTCCAAGGAGTTGGGCCTACCTGTCTCCACTGTTGGGAGCATCATCTGGAAGTGGAAGGCTTATGGAACTACTGTTAGCCTTCCACGGCCTGGACAGCCTTTGAAAGTTTCATCCCGTGCTGAGGCCAGGCTTGTCCAAAGAGTCAAGGCTAACCCAAGGACAACAAGGAAGGAGCTCTGGGAAGATCTCATGGCAGTGGGGACATTGGTTTCAGTCAATACCATAAGTAACGTACTCCACCGCAATGGTCTCCGTTCCAGACGAGCCCGTAAGGTACCTTTACTTTCAAAGCGTCATGTCAAGGCTCGTCTACAGTTTGCTCATGATCACTTGGAGGACTCTGAGACTGACTGGTTCAAGGTTCTCTGGTCTGATGAGACCAAGATCGAGATCTTTGGTACCAACCACACACGTGACGTTTGGAGACTGGATGGCACTGCATACGACCCCAAGAATACCATGCTTACAGTCAAGCATGGTGGTGGCAGCATCATGCTGTGGGGCTGTTTCTCAGCCAAGGGGCCTGGCCATCTGGTCCGCATCCATGGGAAGATGGATAGCATGGCCTACCTGGAGATTTTGGCCAAGAACCTCCGCTCCTCCATCAAGGATCTTAAGATGGGTCGTCATTTCCTCTTCCAACAAGACAACGACCCAAAGCACACAGCCAAGAAAACCAAGGCCTGGTTCAAGAGGCAAAAAATCAAGGTGTTGCAGTGGCCTAGTCAGTCTCCTGACCTTAACCCAATTGAAAACTTGTGGAAGGAGCTCAAGATTAAAGTCCACATGAGACACCCAAAGAACCTAGATAACTTGGAGAAGATCTGCATGGAGGAGTGGGCCAAGATAACTCCAGAGACCTGTGCCGGCCTGATCAGGTCTTATAAAAGACGATTATTAGCTGTAATTGCAAACAAAGGTTATTCCACAAAATATTAAACCTAGGGGTTGAATAATAATTGACCCACACTTTTATGTTTAAAATTTATAAAAATTTAACTGAGCAACAAAACTTTTTGGTTTGTAAGATTTATGCATCTGTCAATAAATCCTGCTCTTGTTTGAAGTTTGAAGGCTCTAACTTATTTGCATCTTATTAAACCTGCTAAATCTGCAGGGGGTTGAATACTACTTGTAGGCACTGTGTATAACAATGTCACAACAACCAAAATACACTGGATATATACAAAATTAGGTGTGAGTGCAAAGTTCCAAAACCAGGTGTCAGTGTATCCACATCTTACATTTAATGACCAGGAATGAACATGCAAGACCAATTGATGTAGATAAATAGAAAGATACTGTATAATAATAAGAGTAATGTTAAGTAACTTACACTGTAGTGTGATGTGCTCCTGGTCTCCTGGACTGACGCCCGCCCCAAAGCGCATTTTGGCAAGCTGCCTTCATCACACGATAGGTGGATGGTAACAATTGCTTTCATTGTTCTGACCAGCCATAATATAATAAATCGGATGTTCCTGTAATGCTGCATGAACCGGTTAACAACCAGTATGTGTAAAGGTACAGACACAGAGGGATATTAAATGCTAAAAGCGTGTGAGAACATGATACAAGGATTCTGATTCTGAAGAAAATTTTGAATGGGCAACACAGGGATAGTTAGATAAATGTGTTGAGGCGGTAGGTGGTTAATATGTTGGCAAGGCTTAATGAGCAGCAGAGAGCCATGTCTGAATTCCAGCTTTTCAATGCCCATCAGAGTAACACTCAGCCGCCACACATAACATCTGCTGAGTGGGTGTGGATCGATGACACATGTGAGGTTCTTCAATACTTTGAGTACTTCATCAAGATGGTAAGCGATGATGATGCTATTGTCAGCTAACCATCCTGCTTCTCTGCTTATTAAAACATTTGCTGCAGAATCTCAATGAGGAAGCTTTGAATGGTGAGCACGTGGCTTTGAGGCAAGATTTTACAGTGGTTGATACCACACAGCCCAGCCTCAAACAATGTTCTCAAGCCACATTGGGAGATGAGAAGAAGAAGGAAGCTGAGGAAGAACAGGAGTTTTTGGTGTGCACTACAGAGGGGGCTCACAATCCCAGTTTCATACCTTTTCAGCATGGCTACCTGAAGAAGAGGAGGGGAGGAAGAGGAGGCTATGGGAGGATTGGATGGTTAGTGTTATTTCTGGTAAGGACAATGAGCTTTTAACTCTCTAGTTCATGTCCAAATGCCTTTCCCAAGACCCTTGCATGAAAGACATTTTGTCCAACATGAAATACTGGCTGTTTGCCTTTATTGACCCAAGGAAAAATTTGCTTCTCTCATGTAGGAGGCAGACATGGCATTTTCATGCCAGAGGGCCGTTATGGAAGACTTGCTAAAAAGATTATCCTCAGACAATGCTGCTGGCAGAGGTACCAGCTCTTTTCACCCACAAGGATTACAGGAGAGGGCCACCAACTGGGCCATTTTCATGAGACCGTCACATTAGCAATGGCTATCTGTGGTTGTAACTATGACATAGAGGGAGAAGTTGACCAAGATGGTGAAGGACTACTTAAGTGACCATACCAGCATCCTTTCTTTTTCTTCAGTGCCCTTTAACTATTGGTTGTCCAAGCTCCACATTTGGACAACCTCTCCATGTATAACTTGGAGGTGCTGCCATGCCCTGCCGCAAGTGTGTTATCTGAGCGGGTTTTATTTCTGCTGGTGCAATGATAACGGATATGCGCACCTGCCTGTCAATGGAAAATGCAGACAGGTAAAATCTTCTAAAATTGAACAAGGGTTGGATATATTCAGACTTTGTAAGCCCTATGGATTACAGCAATGTAATGTAAAAGCAGCCCAAATGTTTTTTTGAGGAATTTGTCTTAACATCCATCCCTTACTATCCAAACCCATTTTGTTCAGGAAATCACTTCCACCTCCTCCTCATGCTTCTACAACAAGTACTTACTGGTCAGTTTATGCATACCCCATGTGCCTAATATTTTGTACTTTGTGAAAACTTGGCACATGGTGTGCAATGGTGAAACTTGTACTCCCTATCGATTGCCTTGCTGACGCACTCCAACAGTGGAGTAATGGAAATTATTGTTGTAAAATTATCTCTATCCGGATTGTGCCACTTGCACAACTGCTAGATAAAGATACACAATTCATTAAACCAATTGAAAATTACGACTGCTTTTTAGATTGCCTTGCTGATAGACTCCAACAGTGGAGAAATGAAAATTATTATTGCCTCTGCTAAATTGTGACATTTGTTTATCTTTGCACGGATTGCAGCAGTCGCAAAACTGCTAGATAAAGATACTCTATTTATTAAAACAATAGAAAAATAAATTATTTTTTAGATCGCCTTGCTGACACACTCCAAATGTGGAGTAATGAAGATTATTGCACCTAACAAATTGTCACATAAGATTATCTGTACCCGGATTGCACCAGTTGCACAACTGCTAGATAAAGATAAGCTAGTCTTAGAGGGGGGGGCAGTGATCCAGTATCTGTTTTGAGTGTCAGCAAATTTATTTTGAACACTATCCATATTAAAGTATAATCAATAAGAAGAGTAATTACCCATTCTGACTGTCTGTTCTACCTAGACCGCGGCTATGTTCCTCAACCCACGTTTTGCATCGATGTTGCTTCCGTGGGAAGTGTCTGGAGTTTATAGGTACTGTCACACTAGACGATATCGCTAGCGATCCGTGACGTTGCAGCGTCCTCGCTAGCGATATCGTCCAGTGTGACAGCGACCAACGATCAGGCCCCTGCTGGGAGATCGCTGGTCGGGGAAGAAAGTCCAGAACTTTATTTCGTCGCTGGACTCCCCGTAGACATCGCTGAATCGGCGTGTGTGACACCGATTCAGCGATGTCTTCGCTGGTAACCAGGGTAAACATCGGGTAACTAAGCGCAGGGCCGCGCTTAGTAACCCGATGTTTACCCTGGTTACCATCCTAAAAGTAAAAAAACAAACACTACATACTTACCTACAGCCGTCTGTCCTCCAGCGCTGTGCTCTGCACTCCTCCTGCTCTGGCTGTGAGCGTCGGTCAGCCGGAAAGCAGAGCGGTGACGTCACCGCTCTGCTTTCTGGCTGCCCGGCGCTCACAGCCAGACCAGAGAAGCAGAGCGCCGAGGACAGACAGCGGTAGGTAAGTATGTAGCGTTTATTTTTTTACTTTTTAGGATGGTAACCAGGGTAAACATCGGGTTACTAAGCGCGGCCCTGCGCTTAGTTACCCGATGTTTACCCTGGTTACCGGGGACCTCGGGATCGTTGGTCGCTGGAGAGCTGTCTGTGTGACAGCTCTCCAGCGACCAAACAGCGACGCTGCAGCGATCCGGATCGTTGTCAGTATCGCTGCAGCGTCGCTATGTGTGACGGTACCTTAAGTCTAATATTTTAGACTTTCTCTCACTATCTCTATTACTGAGTACTGACATAATCTCAAACTAATCTCAAACTGGATCACCATGAATGGCTGCTCAACTCCCTGTTTGGAATTTTACATGGGTTCATCTTTTGATTTCTTATTGGGTGTACTAAATATGTGATGTGATATCTGCAAAGAATTATGGGGAATCCATTGCGGCCATGCCTGACATTATCTAATATTCTTTGGATGATACAATCTTCTGCAGTGTGTAAAATAATGGTGGGAGTTTTTGAAAAAAAAATTGAATTGCAAATTGTTTGAATTTACCAAGACCTGCAAATTTAATAAAATTCGACACAGTCGATTTTCCGAGTCTCTCAACCTTTTAATTTAAAACCATGTTTTAGTAGTTTTGACAATAGGCCTTATATCTTATTTTAGATGGTGAATATAAAAATATGACTTACTTTATATAATCCATTTCCTTTAATATACAAGTGCTCAAACATAAGAATAAAAAAAAAGTATAAAGTAATATGTGGAAAAATGAGATTAACATTTAGAATATTTAGTACACAGTCTGAATTTTTTCTTGTTCAAAGCCATTAAATTGCATTCTTCACTTCTTAGTGTTTTCATCCTTTTTTCATAATAGAATTAAACTTTAATTTGGTTGGCAGGCAGCAGAAAAGGCACAATAGAAGACTGTAATTCATTTAATATTAATCACCGCTAGACATTTACAGTAAAGCTCTAAGCTCTCTGAACTCTGAGATATTATGTCAAAAGAAAATTGTGTACCAAAAGGATTATGCTCCAGAGAAGCGAATCATTCATTTTCAAAAACATTTATCTGCAGTTCTACTGTAATTCTTAAAATATGCTTATGTTGAATCTGAATATGCAGATATAGATAGATATGAATATGTATATATAGATAGATATTTCTATCTATCTACATAGAATATAATGGATAGATACTGTAGATAGATAGATAGATAGATAGATAGATAGATAGATAGATAGATAGATAGTAGTGATGAGCGAGTGTACTCGTTGCTCGGGTTTTCCCGAGCACGCTCGGTGGTCTCAGAGTATTTGTAAGTTTTGTATGTGCTTGGAGATTTAGTTTTCGTTGCCTCCGCTGCATGATTAACAGCTGATAGACAACTTGAATACATGTGGGGATTCCCTAGCAACCATGCCACCCCCACAAGTACTCAGGCTGGCTAGCAGCCATAAATCATGCAGCTGCGTCAACAAAAACTAAATCTCCGAGTAGCTGCAAATACCCGGAGACCACCCGAGCGTGCTCGGGAAACCCCGAGCAAAGAGTACCCATCACTAATAGATAGATAATTGATAAATTGTATTTAGTTTTCCTTTTTATTAAAATAATTTTACACTTAAGGTTCTTTTCCGTCTTACATTATCAGCTTTGCTTTCCTTTCTTTCAGCCTGTCTGTGAACTGTTGCCATAAAAAATACTATAACTGACAAAATACCTAAGAACTCCTTTAAATCCCATGGTGTTTGTCTGGGTTTTCTTGTATCCAGTGAAAAGATGTCATAACTAGATTAGAAATGAATTCTGTTATATCATAATTAGTAGAACCACATGCTTGTATGTACACATTAATATTTTCAACATATAAAGTAAAAATATGTTGTAATAGTATTATGGTTAGCCATTTTCACCAAATTTTTGATATTTCCAGAAATAATTGTGAGTCATATAGAACAGGGGTCCCCAACTCCAGTCCTCAAGGCCCACCAACATGTCATGTTTTCAGGATTTCCTTAGTCTTGCCCAGGTAATAATTGCATCACCTGTGCAATGCAAAGGAAATCCTGAAAACATGGCCTGTTGGTGGGCCTTGAGGACTGGAGTTGGGGACCTCTGATATAGAACACATTTTACCAATATCAAGAAGCACAATAAGTCTCAATAAAATAGTCTCAGAATAAGTGGGATCTGTTGAAGTGGTGCAGAATTATAACCACATACATTTACACTGGTCATAATTGTAAAATTTGGCCTGGTGAGGGAGGTGAAAACAGGCTTCGGGGCTTCGGGGTGAAATGGTTAATGAAAAATGCAATTCTGTCTTATGGCCTAGCTATATTACTGGCTTATTCCACCTGCTATTTGACACCCTATCACTTGGCACTGACTCTGGGCTTTTGTCTCTAAATTCTATATCATTATGTGATGGCCAGTGGCCAAGTGTAATATATTTACTCTTTGATCATCAGCTTGCATCATGTATCCTGCACTCTGTTTTACTGCACATATGTACTTTTTTCTCCTTTTCATCTGTTTTAATATATTTATGACAATAAAATGTTAACATTTTTATTCACTCTTAGGCTGTATGATTATTTTTTCTTCTCTTCTACTGTGCCTCAGAAGTAGTTTTTGATCACAAATGGGGCATTGGTGTACTCAGGAGTATTTGCACAACAAATTTTGGAGTCCATTTTCCCTGTTAACTTTGTGAAAATAAAAAATTTGGGGCTAAAAACATTTTTGTGGGAAAAAGTGTGATTTTTTAATTTTCTTCACTCAATGTTAATAACTTATGTGAAACACTTGTGGGTTCAAGGTGCTCACCACACATCTAGGTACATTACTTGAGGGTCAGTTTCCAAAATGTGGTCACTTGTGGGGAGTTTCCACTGGCATAACAAGGGCTAATTAGACTTGACACCTCCAGAACATTCCATAAAATCTGCGCTTCAAAATGTCACCCCATCCTTCCTGACCACTGCCTTACAACCAAACAGTAATTCCCCCCTCCCCCCCCACATACTGGGTATCTGCATACTCAGGAGAAATTACACAAAACATCTTAGTGCCTAGTTTCTAAAATTGGGTCACTTATGGAGGGTTTCCACTCTTTAGGCACCTCAGTGGCTCTCCAAACTTGACATGTCATCCGCTAATTATCTTAGCAAATGTTACATTAAAAATCTAATGGCGCACCTTCCAGTTCAAACCTGTCCATGCACAGAGACAGTAGTTTTCTTTCACATTTTGGCTATCAGCAAACTCAGGAGAAGTGGCACAACACATTTTATGGTGCATTTTCTGCTGTTAGCCTTGTGAAAATAAAAAAATGGGGCTAAAAGATCAATTTTGTGGGAGAAAATAGATTTTTTTTATTTTCACAGCTCAATGTTATAAAGTTCTGTAAAGCACCTGGGGATTTATGTTGTTCACCACATATCTAGATAAGTTACATGAGGATTCTAGTTTCCAAAATGGAGTCACTGAGTAGTTTCTATTGTTTAGGAACATCAGGGGTTCTCTGAACATGATATGGCATCCGCTAATTATTCCAGGAAATTTTGCATTCAAAAAGTCAAATGGCGCTCCTTCTTTTTGGAGGTCTGTTGTGTGGGCAAACAGTGGATTTCTCCCACATATGGGGTATCGGCATACTCAAGAGAAATTGCACAATAAATATTGAGGTCCATTTTCTCCTGTTACCCTTGCAAAAAAAAATGGGCCTAAATTAATTTTTTTCTGAAAAAAAGTTAAATGGCATTTTTTTCCTCCCTCATTTTATTAGTTCCTGTGAAGCACCTGAAGGGTTAATAAACTTATTGAAAAAAATGTTTTTTTTTACATTTTGCTGAAAAATGTAGAAATTGCTGGTCAAATTTTAACCCATATAACTTACTAACAAAAAAAAATTACCGTATATACTCGAGTGTAAGCCGAGATTTTCAGCCCATTTTTTGGGCTGAAAGTCCCCCTCTCGGCTTCTACTCGAGTCATACCTGGGGGTTGGCAGGTGAGGGGGAGCGGGGACTGTGTAATTATACTTACCTGCTCCGGCGCGGTCCCTGCAGTCCCTGCTTCTTCCAGCACTGCATCTTCTTCCTGTATTGAGCGGTTACATGGTACCGCTCATTACAGTCATAAATATGCGGCTCCACCTCCCGTAGAGGTGGAGCCGCATATTCATGACTGAAAATGAGCGGTAACTGTGACCGCTCAATACAGGAAGAAGATGCAGCACCGGGAGAAGCAGGGACCGCGCCAGGAGCAGGTAAGTATAAGGGGAGGGGAGCGCTGCGTGATATTTACTGCTCCTCGCTCCGGTGCGGCTCTGTCTCCAGCGTCCTCTGGCAGTGACGCTCAGGTCAGAGGGCGCGGTGACTTAGTAGTGCTGAACGTCAGTGCTGGAGACGGAGCTGCATGAGGAGCAGGTAAATATTGAAAGCGCCGGCGTCCTGAGCGAAGAGAGGTGAGTATGTGATTATTTTTATTGCAGCAGCAGCATCATTTTATATTGGGCAGCTTTATATGGAGCATCTATGGGGCAATAATCAATGGTGCAGAGCATTATATATGGCACAGCTTTCTGTGGAGCATCTATGGGGCCATAATGAAAGGTGCAGAGCATTCTATATGGGGCACAGCTTTATGTGGAGCATCTATGGGGCCATAATGAACGGTGCAGAGCATTCTGTATGGCACAGTTTTATATGGAGCATCTATGGGGCCATAATGAACGGTGCAGAGCATTATATGTGGCACAGCTTTATATGGAGCATCTATGGGGCCATAATGAACGGTGCAGAGCATTATATATGGCACAGCTTTATGTGGAGCATCTATTGGGCAATAATGAACGGTGCAGAGTAGGGTTGAGCGACCTTGCCTTTTTTAGAGTCGAGTCGGGTTTCGCAAAACCCGACTATCTCAATAGTCGGGTCGAGTGAAATCGGCCGATTATGACGTAAAGTCGGGATCGACCGAAACACGAAACCCAATGCAAGTCAATGGGGCAGCATAGTCGGCAGTGAGTGGGGGCCAGGAAAACACCTAGAGTGCCCATTTTAATGCCAAAACCATGCATTCTTCTTAATGAAGCTTGTCAATCTTAATTTCCCTTATAATAATAGTTAAGGTAAGGTAAGTATTTAAACTTTGCAAGTGCTGTGATCCTGAGCAAGCAGGGGGGGCCCACTCGTTGGCATTGGCACTGGCACAGGGCCCCTCAAAGTACGGCGGTGTGTTTGCACGGCGGGGGCGCCTCCCACCGGCAGCGACACTTTTGCGTACTATGAGGGGCCCTGTGCCAGTGACGTCGCCAACGAGTATTCCTCCCCCCACCTGATGAAGGAACCTGCACTTTCATCTGCACCTTCCTCTTTGTCCCCGTGTAAGGTGGTATGGTATGCGGGAAGAGGAACCTGACTTTCAGCAGGGTCACAATCTTGCTGTGTAGCGTGCACGGGGAATGTTGCGTTATGGGTCAATGTACCAGCAGACTCATCTATCACTGGCTGGGCAATGGGCAGGATGAGGAGGAAACACAGATATAGGCCCAAAGAATAAAGTGGTTTAAATGCAGTTCAAAATTGGTAAGAGGACTAACCAGGGGGCATTGCTTTGTTCAGTGGAGGACAACTGTAATGAGAGGCTGACACAGAGTAGGCCCAAATCAGTAATTAGTCTAAATGCAGTTCGAAATTGGCAACAGTAGTAAACAGGCGGCACAGCTTTGTTCAGTGGAGGAGAACAGCAAGGAGCGGCAGACACCAATAGTAGGCCCCAACCCAACTAGTAGGCCAAATGCAGTCTAACATTAACAACTACTTAACGAGAGCCTGAAAATGGAATTTCAGGACAGGAAACCAGGAGAACAGCAAGGAGCGGCACACACTGTTAGTAGGCCCCAACCCAACTAGTAGGCCAAATGCAGTTGTTCCACTTAACAACTATTTAACAAGAGCCTGAAGATAGAAGCTCAGGAAAGGCAACCTGGAGAACACCTTGGAGCGGAAGACACCGTCTCTACAACCCAGACCCAACTTGTAGGCCGAATGCAGTGTTGTTTTCAACAACTACTTAAGAAGAGCCTCAAGATTGAAGCAATGGAGAGGCAACCTGGGGAACACCTTGGAGTGGAACATGCCATCTCTACACCCCTGACCCAACTTGTAGGCCGCATGCAGTGTTGTTTTCAACAACTACTAAACGAGAGCCAGAAGATTGAAGCAATGGAGAGGCAACCTGGAGAACACCATGGAGCAGCAGACATTGGTAGTAGGCCCCAACCCAAGTACTAGCCCCACTGCAGTTAGATTTAAAAAAACTACTAAACGAGAGCCTGAAGATCAAAGCTCAGAAAAGGCAACCCGGAGAACACCTTGGAGCGGCAGACACTGGTAGTAGGCTTTAAACCCAAAATTTTGGTCAATGGAGTTTATAAATTGTTCCAGGGGTACACAGGCAGCATTGGTGTGGTAAGCGGAGGACAATTTCTATTTGGGACTGCAGACAGACTTATTAGGCTGTCCCCTGTGGACCATGCATCCACAACATTAACCCAGTGCACCATAATGGACATGTAACCTTTCGTGGACATGCCTACTGGTCCATGCATCTGTTGTCAGGTGCACCTTTCTACTATTAGATAGCCTGAGAGCATGGACAATGCGGATTTTTACATGATGGTGGAGGGCTGGGATGGCTTTTCTCGCAAAAGAAGTGACGACTGGGTAGCTCTTACCGTGGTACAGTGTAGTCCATCTGGGCTTTATAATTATAAATAAAAGAAAAAAAGTAGGCTGTATGCACTTTGAAATAGGTTCCAGGGGTACACGGGCGGCAGTGGACTGGTCACTGGAGGACTAGTGGAAGGAGGGACCGCAGACAGGCTTCGAAGGCCTAACATAAAAAAAATTGGGCTGTAGGCACTTTATAATTGGTTCCAGGGGTACACGGGCAGCATTGGTCTGGTCAGTGGAGGAGTAGTAGAAAGAAGGGACCGCAGACAGGCTTCGAAGGCCTAACATAAAAAAAATTGGGCTGTAGGCACTTTAAAATAGGTTCCAGGGGTACACGGGCAGCATTGGTCTGGTCAGTGGAGGAGTAGTAGAAAGAAGGTACCGCAGACAGGCTTCGAAGGCCTAACATAAAAAAATTGGGCTGTAGGCACTTTTAAATAGGTTCCCGGGGTACACGGGCAGCATTGGTGTTGTCAGCGGAGGCCGATTGTAATGAGTGTCTGCCAGTTAGTAGTCCCAAACAATAAATACATGTTAATCTCTCGCATGACAACAAAACGAAACCACCAAAGGGTGCAATCATTCGGTACTGGGGTGGGCTCCTCTGCGGAGTTTCAGACCTAGTAATTTGGCGCAAAGTATTTACTTGGGTAAATATAGGACACTGCCCCGGACTATGTTAAGTACCATCATACATGTCAATACAATGGTATTGTCAGTGGCTGGAATTTAAGGATGTCAGCGCATAGACTAAACATTGGTGGAACTGTGAGAGATAATTGTGCAAGTGGTTTAGCAATGTTTGAGCTGGGGTTGGGGGAACTCTCTTGTGGCCGGCGGTACAGGCCCAGGGCCCCTCACGTTACAACAGTGTGTCTGACGTTGGGTGCGCACCACCACCGCCAGAGACACTTTATTGTACTATGACGGACCCAGTGGCAGTGCCGTCGACCAAAAGCGGGCACACCCACCTCTTCAGACAAACAGCACTCTCACGGGTGCTGGCGCCAAGTGGCGATACCACGGCCCCGTGTGGGGAGTTTGGCCATTTAGGGAGGTGTAAACATGTCATATGCTGGACAATCAGGTGCTGCAAGTTACGAGATTGGAAAAGTCATTCAGAATAGTCCACAGGCAAGACCTTTTCATAGGAAAGCTAGGTGTCGGCCGGGCAAGGTGGGGCAAAAAATTTCGAAATCCAGTTGTGGTTCATTTTAATGAAGGTTAGATCATCTACATTTTGGGTAGCCAGACGAGTCCTTTTTTCAGTTAATATTGAAACTGCAGCACTGAATACTCTTTCTGATAGGACACTAGCTGCCGGGCAAGCAAGCTCCTGCAATGCATATTCTGCCAATTCTGGCCAGGTGTCTAATTTGGATGCCCAGTAATCAAATAGGAATGACGGTTGAGGGAGAACGTCGATAAGGGATGAAAAATAGTTAGTAACCATACTGGACAAATGTTGTCTCCTGTCACTTTGAATTGATGCTGCAGTATCTGTCCTGTCTGCGGTCATAGCAAAATCACTCCACAACCTGGTCAGAAAACCCCTCTGTCCAACGCCACTTCTGATTTCTGCCCCTCTAACACCTCTGGTCTGCTGGCCCCTGAAGCTCGTGTGAGAACGATCACGGGCGCTGTGTGCTGGGAATGCCTGAAGCAAACGGTCAACAAGAGTTGATTGTTTGGTTGCTAATATTTGTTCCAAGTTCTCATGTGGCATTATATTTTGCTATTTGCCTTTATAGCGAGGATCAAGGAGGCAGGCCAACCAGTAATCGTCATCGTTCATCATTTTAGTAATGCGTGTGTCCCTTTTGAGGATACGTAAGGCATAATCCGCCATGTGGGCCAAAGTTCCAGTTGTCAAATCTGCGGTTATGCTTGGTTGAGGGGCAGTTTCAGGCAAATCTACGTCACTTGTGTCCCTCAAAAAACCAGAACCCGGCCTTGCCACGCCACCAATTTCCAGTGGCCCCGGAAAAGCTTCCTCATTAAAAATATAATCATCCCCATCATCCTCCTCGTCCTCCTCCTCCTCTTCGCCCGCTACCTCGTCCTGTACACTGCCCTGGCCAGACAATGGCTGACTGTCATCAAGGCTTTCCTCTTCCTCTGCTGCAGACGCCTGATCCTCTATGTGCGTCAAACTTTGCATCAGCAGACGCATTAGGGGGATGCTCATGCTTATTATGGCGTTGTCTGCACTAACCAGCCGTGTGCATTCCTCAAAACATTGAAGGACTTGACACATGTCTTGTATCTTCGACCACTGCACACCTGACAACTCCATGTCTGCCATCCTACTGCCTGCCCGTGTATGTGTATCCTCCCACAAAAACATAACAGCCCGCCTCTGTTCGCACAGTCTCTGAAGCATGTGCAGTGTTGAGTTCCACCTTGTTGCAACGTCTATGATTAGGCGATGCTGGGGAAGGTTCAAAGACCGCTGATAGGTCTGCATACGGCTGGAGTGTACGGGCGAACGGCGGATATGCGAGCAAAGTCCGCGCACTTTGAGGAGCAGGTCGGATAACCCCGGATAACTTTTCAGGAAGCACTGCACCACCAGGTTTAAGGTGTGAGCCAGGCAAGGAATGTGTTTCAGTTGGGAAAGGGAGATGGCAGCCATGAAATTCATTCCGTTATCACTCACTACCTTGCCTGCCTCAAGATCTACAGTGCCCAGCCACGACTGCGTTTCTTTCTGCAAAAACTCGGACAGAACTTCTGCGGTGTGTCTGTTGTCACCCAAACACTTCATAGCCAATACAGCCTGCTGACGCTTGCCAGTAGCTGCCCCATAATGGGAGACCTGGTGTGCAACAGTGGCAGCTGCGGATGGAGTGGTTGTGCGACTGCGGTCTGTGGACGAGCTCTTGCTTCTGCAGGAGGACGAGGAGGAGGAGGAGGGGGTGCGAACGCCTACAGCCAACTGTTTCCTAGACCGTGGGCTAGGCAGAACTGTCCCAAAATTGCTGTCCCCTGTGGACCCTGCATCCACAACATTCACCCAGTGTGCCGTGATGGACACATAACGTCCCTGGCCATGCCTACTGGTCCATGCATCTGTTGTCAGGTGCACCTTTGTGCTCACAGATTGCCTGAGTGCATGGACGATGTGCTCTTTAACTTGCTGGTGGAGGGCTGGGATGGCTTTTCTGGAAAAGAAGTGTCGACTGGGTAGCTCGTTGCGTGGTACAGCGTAGCGCATCAGGGCTTTGAAAGCTTCGCTTTCAACTAACCGGTAGGGCATCATCCCTATTGAGATTAGTCTAGCTATGTGGGCGTTCAAACCCTGTGTACGCGGATGCGAGGCTAAGTACTTCCTTTTTCTAACCATAGTCTCATGTAGCGTGAGCTGGACTGGAGAGCTGGAGATCGTGGAACTAGCGGGGGTTCCGGTGGACATGGCAGACTGAGAGACGGTGGGAGATGGTATTGTTGCCGCCGGTGCCCTAGATGCAGTGTTTCCTACTACGAAACTGGTGATTCCCTGACCCTGACTGCTTTGGCCTGGCAAAGAAACCTGCACAGATACTGCAGGTGGTGCGGAAAATGGTGGCCCTACACTGCCGGAAGGGATGTTGCGTTGCTGACTAGCTTCATTGGCCGAGGGTGCTACAACCTTAAGGGACGTTTGGTAGTTAGTCCAGGCTTGTAAATGCATGGTGGTTAAATGTCTATGCATGCAACTTGTATTGAGACTTTTCAGATTCTGACCTCTGCTTAAGGTAGTTGAACATTTTTGACAGATGACTTTGCGATGATCAATTGGATGTTGTTTAAAAAAATGCCAGACTGCACTCTTTCTAGCATCGGAGACCTTTTCAGGCATTGCAGACTGAGCTTTAACCGGATGGCCACGCTGTCCTCCAACAGGTTTTGACTTTGCCATGCGTTTTGGGCCAGATACGGGCCCGGCAGATGGAACCTGTTGCGATGTTGATGCCTGCTGCGGCCCCTCCTCCTCCGCTTCAGAACTACTGCCGCCTGCACCCTGTTCCCCCAATGGCTGCCAATCGGGGTCAACAACTGGGTCATCTATAACCTCCTCTTCTAGCTCGTGCACAACTCCGTCTGTGTCACCGTGTAAGTCGGTGGTAGAGCGTTCGTGACAGGGCAACATAGTCTCATCAGGGTCTGATTCTGGATCAGTACCCTGCGAGGGCAATGTTGTGGTCTGAGTCAAAGGACCAGCATAGTAGTCTGGCTGTGGCTGTGCATCAGTGCACTCCATGTCAGATTCAACTTGTAATGGGCATGGCCTGTTAACTGCTTCACTTTCTAAGCCAGGGACGGTATGTGTAAAGAGCTCCATGGAGTAACCCGTTGTGTCGCCTGCTGCATCCTTCTCTGTTGTTGTTTTTGCTGAAGAGGACAAGGAAGCCACTTGTCCCTGACCGTGAACATCCACTAACGACGCGCTGCTTTTACATTTACCAGTTTCAAAAGAGGAGGCAAAAGAGCTAGAGGCTGAGTCAGCAAGGTAAGCCAAAACTTGCTCTTGCTGCTCCGGCTTTAAAAGCGGTTTTCCTACTCCCAGAAAAGGGAGCGTTCGAGGCCTTGTGTAGCCAGACGACGAACCTGGCTCCACAGCTCCAGACTTAGGTGCAATATTTTTTTTCCCACGACTACCTGATGCTCCACCACTACCACTACCCTCATTACCAGCTGACAATGAATGCCCCCGGCCATGACCTCTTCCAACAGACTTCCTCATTGTTTTAAAAACGTAACCAAACTAACGGTATTTGTAGCTGTCAAACAACTTACACGGTGAGCTATAACTTCAGTATGATTTAGATATCCCTTTACAGGTGGGTGAGACCGCAAGGAAAAGCAGGCACAATGTTACACACTCTGTTTTTGGTGGCACCAAATGAGAGAGATGCCACACACGCAGGACTGTCACTCAAGCACAAATGTCAATATTAATCTCCCACTGTTTTTTTTTTATTTTTTCAGGGAGAATTTAGAAACCCCCCCAAAAAAATGATTTTTTCAGGAAGAATTTAGAAAACAAAAAAAAAAAGTGTTTTTTTCAGAGAGAATTTAGAAACCAAATTTAAAAAAAATAGACTTTCTATGGCCCACTTTCTGAGAGAGAGAGATGGCACACCCAGGAGTCAGGACTGGCACACAAGCAGAATGGCCAATATTAATCTCCCACAGTTTTTTTTTATTTTTTCAGGGAGAATTTAGAAACCCCAAAAAAAAAATGATTTTTTAAGGAAGAATTTAGAAAACAAATAAAAAAAAGTGATTTTTTCAGAGAGAATTTAGAAACCAAATAAAAAAACAAAAACAAATAGGCTTTCTATGGCCCAATATCTGAGAGAGAGAGATGGCACACCCAGGAGTCAGGACTGGCACACAAGCAGAAAGGCCAATATTAATCTCCCACTGTTTTTTTTTATTTTTTCAGGGAGAATTTAGAACCCCCCCCCAAAAAAATGATTTTTTTAAGGAAGAATTTAGAAAACAAATAAAAAAAAGTGATTTTTTCAGAGAGAATTTAGAAACAAAATAAAAAAAAAATAGGCTTTCTATGGCCCACTATCTGAGAGAGAGAGATGGCACACCCAGGAGTCAGGACTGGCACACAAGCAGAAAGGCCAATATTAATCTCCCACTGTTTTTTTTTATTTTTTCAGGGAGAATTTAGAAACCCCCCCAAAAAATGATTTTTTAAGGAAGAATTTAGAAAACAAATTAAAAAAAGTGATTTTTTTCAGAGAGAATTTAGAAACCAAATAAAAAAACAAAACAAATAGGCTTTCTATGGCCCACTATCTGAGAGAGAGAGAGATGGCACACCCAGGAGTCAGGACTGGCACACAAGCAGAAAGGCCAATATTAATCTCCCACTGTTTTTTTTTATTTTTTCAGGGAGAATTTAGAAACCCCCCCAAAAAAATGATTTTTAAGGAAGAATTTAGAAAACAAATTAAAAAAAAGTGATTTTTTCAGAGAGAATTTAGAAACCAAATTAAAAAAAAACAAATAGGCTTTCTATGGCCCACTATCTGAGAGAGAGAGAGAGATGGCACGCTCAGGACTGGCACACAAGCCCAAAGGCCAATATTAATCTCCCACTGTTTTTTTTTTCAGGGAGAATTTATAAAACCAATGAAAAAATAATAAATAGGCTTTCTATGGCCCACTATTTGACAGAGAGATGGCACGCTCAGGACTGGCACACAAGCCCAAAGGGCAATATTAATCTCCCACTGTTGTTTTTTTTTAGGGAGAATTTATAAAACCAATAAAAAAAAAATAGGCTTTCTATGGCCCACTATTTGACAGAGAGATGGCACGCTCAGGACTGGCACACAAGCCCAAAGGGCAATATTAATCTCCCACTGTTTTTTTTTTTCAGGGAGAATTTATAAAACCAATAAAAAAAAATAAATAGGCTTTCTATGGCCCACTATTTGAGAGAGAGATGGCACGCTCAGGACTGGCACACAAGCCCAAAGGCCAATATTAATCTCCCACTGTTTTTTTTTTTTTCAGGGAGAATTTAGAAACCCCACAAAAAAAAAACAGAAAAAAAAATTAGGCTTTCTATGGCCCACTATGTGAGATGGCACACACAGGGATGGCACTCGAGCAGAAATGCCAATCTTAATCTCCCACAGCTTTTTCTTTTAGGGCTTTTTCTTTTTTAGTAATCTCAGCCAGGTATGGCAGGCAGCAATAAGGAGTGTGGACTGCTGCACAAATTAAATAAAAAGTGTGGACAAACAAACAAGATTGCTGTGCAGAAAGGAAGGAACAACAGGATTTGTGCTTTGAAAAAAGCAGTTGGTTTGCACAGCGGCGTACACACAGCAATGCAGCTATCAGGGAGCCTTCTAGGGCAGCCCAATGAGCTACAGCGCTGAGGAAAAAAAAATGTAGCTTCCACTGTCCCTGCAAACAAAGGTGGTGTTGGACAGTGGAAATCACTACAGCACAAGCGGTTTGGTGGTTAATGGACCCTGCCTAACACTATCCCTGCTTCTGAAGAAGCGGCAGCAACCTCTCCCTATGCTCAGATCAGCAGCAGTAAGATGGCGGTCGGCGGGAACTCCCCTTTATAGCCCCTGTGACGCCGCAGACAGCAAACCAATCACTGCAATGCCCTTCTCTAAGATGGTGGGGACCAGGACCTATGTCATCACGCTGCCCACACTCTGCGTCCACCTTCATTGGCTGAGAAATGGCGCTTTTCGCGTCATTGAAACGCGACTTTGGCGCGAAAGTCGCGTACCGCATGGCCGACCCCGCACAGGGGTCGGGTCGGGTTTCATGACTTTTGAAAATGAACGATCCATTTCGCTCAACCCTAGTGCAGAGCATTCTATATGGCACAGCTTGCTATGGAACATCTATGGGGCCATAATGAACGGTGCAGAGCATTATATGGGGCACAGCTTTATATGGAGCATCTATGGGGCAATAATGAACAGAATGGAGCATCTATTTTTATTTTTCAAATTCACTGGTAGCTGCTGCATTTCCTACCCTAGGCTTTTACTTGAGTCAATAAGTTTTCCCAGTTTTCTGTGGCAAAATTAGGGGGGTCGGCTTATACTCGGGTCGGCTTATACTCGGGTATATACGGTATGTTTCAAAATTGATGCTGATGTAAAGTAGACATGTTGGAAATGTTATTTATTATCTATTTTGTGTGTGGCATTACTCTCTGATTTAAGGGTATACAAATTAAGTTTTAAAATTGCAACATTTTCCAAATTAAGTTAATATTGCTTGATGGGGAAACTCCCTACTTAAACTCCTGAGAGTCAGCTTCCTGTGCCAGTTATAGTGCATGCTACATCTTGCTTTTACCCTTTTTCAGTCTGTTATTCCTGTCCTGATCTAGGCCAGTTTTATGACCATTCAGCTTTATTTCAATTATCTATGTCTGCATAGCTTTCTTGTTCTGACTTAATGACCTGTCAATTCCTGCCAGTCTGCACTACCATCCATAAACTATTCCATGGACAAGCTCTAAGGCCCTGTGTAAGTCAACATCCCTGTACAGGGGTTTAAGTGTGAAGGCCAGAGCTTTCTCAGAACCTGGGCTCCAACACTGCCAGTTGCTGCCCGAAGTGCTGTCCACACAGTCAACAGTTGCGCCTCTTTTATTGGGGTTCAGTAACTCCAGCTGCTCCCCTGCTGTGTGTGCGGCAAGAACTCAAGTCTGCTCCTCCTGCTGTCCCTGGGCTCCAACACCGCCAGTTGCTGCTCGGAAGTGCTGTCTCCACAGAGAAAAATACTCGCTCCTGTGTTAGTGGGGTTCAGTAAACGTCAGCTGTTCCCCTGCTGTGTGTGCGGCAATGTGTCCTGCGACCTCCATGCTGACACAACAAAAAATTAAAGGGAACCTGTCCCCCCCAGGCGTTTGTAACTAGAAGAGTCACCTTGTGCAGCACTAATGCTGCATTTGGACAAGGTGGCTCTTTTAGTTCTTCTCCTTGCACACGCTGAAGTTAACACTTAGAAAATGTGTCCCCTCATTCCTTCAAACCGTCCCAGAGGTGGGACTTTCTTTCTTAATGAGACGCAGCACAGCCATCATTCCTACCCCCTTGGCGCCAGGTGCCGCCTTCTCAGCATTGTTTGAATCTGTCTCGGAGCCTGCGCTGTTATGTTATCCCTTGGACATGCGCAGTTAGCACTGCCCGAACTTCTGACTTCATTTGTTGTCAGGCTGGCTGTGCCTGTGCGACCGCACAGCATGAGATCATGCCCCTCAGTGTCTTATTTATTCACACTGCGGAGCTGGGATTCATGGGCATGCGCAGTACATATCTTTGCCTCTCATTCATCTCCTTCTGGCTTCTTCAGACTGTGCAGCATCATGGCCATGGCATATGATTAGGGATCAGCTGACGCCGCACAGTCTGAAGAAGGTGGAAGGTGATGAGTGAGAGGCGAAGATATGCACTGCGCAAGGCCATGAATCCCAGCTCCACAGTGTGAATAAATCAGAAGACACTGCAGGGCGTGATCTCGGGCAGCGCAACCGCACAGGCGCAGTCAGGCTGACATGAAATGATGTCAGAAGACGGGCAGCGCTAACTTCACATGACCAAGGGATAACATAACAGCGCAGGTTCTAGTACACAAACAAACAACGCTCAGGAGGCTGCACCCGGCACCAAAGGGGCATGAATGACAGCTGTGCTGTATCTCATTAAGAAGGAAAGTCACGCCTCCGGGACAATTTCATGGTATGAGGGGCCAAATTTTATAAGTGTTTTGTTCATCATGCAAGGAGCATAAATAAAAGAGCCACCTTTTCCTTGTGCAGCATTATTGCTGCACAAGGTGGCTCTTCTAGTTGATAACGCCTGGGGAGTTAAAGGTTCCCTTTCAACTTGCTCCAATTAGGCCTCACCTACACTCTGTTTGTCATGTAATCCCTGGGCTCCAACACCGTCAGTTGCTTCTCAGAAGTGTCTTTGGCACGGGTACTCCTTCCTGCCCAGCCTGACAGGAATGCCTGTCACAAATAAGAATATGATGAAGAAGTAGAATATGAAGAAGAATAATAGCTTAATAAAAAGAATATGAAGAATGTAACAAAAAAGAATAATAGGAAGAAGGTGAAGAAGAAGATGAATAAGGTGAAGAAGAAGTTGATGTAAAAGATGCTGCTGCTGAGGATGATGAAGAAAAAAGTGTCGGAGAAGTAAAAAAGAAGGTGAAGAGCATGGAATTAGTGAAAAATCAATATCTGACAAGATATAAAATACCTCCTGCTTCCTGGCTGAATTCATAAACCATCCATATTATAATCTCTCACATTAATCGTCATAGTCAGATATTCTATTTTTTTAATTTGGCAAACATCTTCAGGTACATTTTTACATGTTTTTAGCATACACTACTGTGTAAGATATGTATTATGTAAGCTTTTAAAATGAATAGTTGGGCTGGAATATCTGCAATACAGGTGACTTAGGCTGGTTTCACACTTGCGTTTTGATCTGCAGCGTTTTAAACGCATCTGCAAGTGCAGGAAAAATGCATGTAAACGTGTACAAACACAGCGTTTTTTAGATGCATGCGTTAACGCATGCGCTTTAAAAAACGCAATGTTTGTACGTGTTTACATGCGTTTTTTCCTGCGTTTGCATTTTTTGTGCGCAAGAAGAGAAATTTCACAAGAGCAAAAACAAGATAACCAGACACCACCAATGGGACTAGAGAGGGCGTATATGATGGGCTCTTTCTATATAGACCCTAGGGCTACTGAAATTTTAACAGCTTGCTACTGTATCCTGTTTCATGATGGATCTTCGCATGGAGAGCTTTTATTTCAACCTGGATTTCAGCTTCATGATGTTTCTTGCCTGCGCTTTTGCTTGGGAGCAAGACCGAAACCGCGAAAGATGGATAAGGAGACAACGTATGCATTTTTGGAGGCACCCCATTATTGAAGTGGGTGAGAGCCGTGGAGCCTATCACACGCTCTATGCTGAGCAGAATGCCAACCCGGAGAAATTCCAGGAGTACACGAGAATGTCGCAAGAATCATTCCGGGATTTGCTGTCTCGTGTCCAAGGAGCCATACGGCAGGACACTCAGCTCCGTAGAGCGATTCCACCTGAGGAACGTCTGCTGGTGACATTAAGGTACATTCAAAATCTAAACCAATGACAGTCCAAATTTTGGTTATTCTGACATGTATTTTTTGTGTATTTTCCTCTTTTTTTTTTAAACCACACCATAAAAAGAGTAGATTGTAATGTTTTTTTTTGTTTGTGTTTTTCTTCTAGATTTCTTGCCACAGGGGAGAGTTTATCATGCCTCCACTTCCAATACCGGCTTGGAATATCTACCCTGTCCGGAATAGTTGTGGACACCTGTCGGGCTTTATGGAATGTACTCCGTGATGAGTTTATACCACTACCCACCGCGGACATGTGGCGTGAAATTGCAGCAAAATTCTGGAATGTGTGTGATTTCCCCAACTGTTTAGGAGCCGTGGATGGAAAGCACATCCGCATTATCAAACCTGCCAGAACCGGATCAGAGTTTTTCAACTACAAAAAATATTTTTCTGTAGTACTCATGGCAATAGCTGATGCGGACTGTCGCTTCATCGCCGTGGACATTGGAGCTTTTGACCGTGGCAACTATTCCCAGACTTTCAAGAGCTCGGATATGGGCCGGCGTGTGTATGGCAACAATTTTAATTTTCCCCCTCCACAGCCTCTCCCCATCACTCAAGGCCCACCGCTGCCATTTGTTATGGTTTGGGATGAGGCCTTCCAGATGTGTGAAAATCTACTGAAGCCCTATTCCACTCGGGACTTGGACCACACTAAAAGGATCTTCAACTACAGACTGACCAGGGCCCGAAGAACAGTAGAGTGTACCTTTGGCATTCTGGTCGCTAAATGGCGCATTCTTGCATCAGCCATAAATCTAAAAGTGGAAACAGTTGACGAGGTGGTCAAAGCCTGTGTGGTTCTTCACATAACATTACATAATTACTAAGGAGCGCCCCCACATTGAACTGGATGAACCAGTTGCACACCCACTGCCTGATTTCCAGCATCACCCGCTGCGGTCAACTGCAGCCATTGGTCTCATGCGGGACCAATTTGCTGCCTATTTTGATTCTGATACTGGACGGGTGTCATGGCAGGACAATGTTGTGTAAATGTCCTGTTGTATCTTTATCTGTACCAGTCTGTTTCTACATTGAAATTAATATTTCACATTAATAAACTTTAGTGTTGGTTGTGTTGACCGTGTCTCCTATCTTTTTCCTCTCCAAACCAAGGTTGTCCAAAAACGGGCAGTATTAGATCTGTATTTAATATCATTTTTTGTAATCCAAAACCAGGAGAGGGTGATACTGGCAGAGGTGCTAGTTATTATGTTAATATCATAATTGACCTCTAATTGTTCCACTCCTTGTTTTGGTTTACAAATACTGATATACAACACTGGCCACATACTGCTAGTAATGGCAGCCATGTTTCTTTATTGGTAAGCTTGTTGACGTCATTGCGTCATGATTCTATTCTCATGTATCCATTGCACACAAAATGGAGAGACAATCACTGTCATGCTATCTATACTCATCAAGTCAGGTGTCAGAAATAATGAATTCATGATAAACATATACAGGCTCATGAATTCACTATTTCTGACACC
Organism: Ranitomeya imitator; assembly: GCF_032444005.1. Lineage (NCBI taxonomy): Eukaryota > Metazoa > Chordata > Amphibia > Anura > Dendrobatidae > Ranitomeya > Ranitomeya imitator. Next base: position 469,659,176 of record NC_091282.1, read on the forward strand.
TGGGCAGGTGAGCATAAATATGTAGCGTGTGACAACCATTGTCCCCTCATTTGGTGTGTAATAGATTATGTAGAAAGAAGAGAAAATGGTGATTATACAAGGCAGTTATCTACTCAACAGGTCAGGTGGCATAACTTATGAGATTTTGGACACCTGACCTGTTTAGTAGAGGACTGCACTGTATTTCCACCATTTTCTCTTCATACTGCCACACTAGGCATAGACAAAAAGAGAAATACATGTTATATTTTTGGGGCCACCTCATATCTGTATACTAAAGACACACATATAGCTGCAGTCTTGTATTTTTAACTACTGTAGATATGTTGTGGCCCAAAAAATAAGTGTGTGGCGAAGTTTCTTGGCGCACGGTGTGTGTTGCCGGCGACGATAGACACAATAAACCAAACATAATTGTGGCAAATCAAACTTATTTTATTTTGATAACAAAGTCTAAAACTTATTTTTTTGTACCGCACCCGGGGGTGTGAAGAACTGAGGCCCGGCTATCCGTGGACGACGCAGAGGTGGCAGGAGAAGGGGCAATGAAACTAGAAGGGTCTGGAAGTTCGAGGATGGGGCTTGACACATGAGAGGCTTGAGACGCACTGGAAGGGTGAGACAAAACTGACAATACAGACACATCGGTAGGTGAAGGGGGAGGAATACTAAGAGTTTTTTTTCTGAGTTTTTTTTGTATTGCCTGGTAGGGGGACGTTGAGGTGGGCTCATATGCTGTAGCGTGGTGGCGGGTGACCCGTCAGGGTCCGGCTGCACTAGCTCACAGTCCATAGCGCTTGTCGAGCGCTCGGCCATGCCAGAGTCCTGCTGCGTCGTGGTGGGGGGGTACATAAAGCCCTGCCAGGGTCCTGCTGCATCGTGGTGGGGGCAGTCCTGAAAGCCACGCCTGGGTCCTGCTGCATCGTGGTGGGGGAGGTCCTGAAAGCCATGTCTGGGTCCTGCTGCATCGTGGTGGGGATGGTCCTGAAAGCCACGCCTGGGTCCTGCTGCATCGTGGTGGGGGCGGTCCTGAAAGCCACGCCTGGGTCATGCTGCATCGTGGTGGGGGCGGTCCTGAAAGCCACGCCTGGGTCATGCTGCATCGTGGTAGGGGCAGTCCTGAAAGCCACGCCTGGGTCCTGCTGCATCATGGTGGGGGCGGTCCTGAAAGGCATGGCAGGGTCCTGCGGCATCATGGTGGGGTCGGTCCTAAAAGCCACACCAGGGACTTGCTGCATCATGGTGTCAGTGGAGGAGGTCCAAGCCGGAGCAGCGGTTGTCACGGTCGTAGCAGTGGGATGTCCAACTGCACTCGTCATGGTGTTGGCGCTGTAGTGGAGTCCACCTATGGAAGGAATTGAGGTGGCTGTGCAGTGGTATGCAGCAGAGGTCGGCATTGAGGTTAATCGTGACAGTGACGGCACAGTTGGATATGCCACCACTGTCTGCTGTAAATACCGACTCTGCTACATAGCCTGCACAAAAGCAGCATTGCAGGCCTGCATCACACTGAGCTGGAGATCAGGGGTAAGGTGTTCCGAAATGCCCTGCTCAATTTGGTTAAAAAAATGATGAGGAGGTTGGCTTTCACTTGATCAAGGCTTTTGGTGACCTCCTGGATACGGCAATTCAAGAGGTTATGAGAAACATCCATTCGGTCACCTAAAGCCTTGATTGCTTCGTGTAAAACTGAGCTCAAGTGCAAAAACTCGGACATGAGTGACCTGTCCGAAGCCCTCTGTCACTGCCGGGATGAGCCCAAAAAAAAAGGGTGCAGTGGAAGAGGACTGCGAAAGGGGAAGACCTGATGGGCCAGCTCCCTGGTCTCCAGTTAGTGTGGAAGGCCCACCTGCTGCTGCGCTGCTGGATGGCTGGGATGGGTCCGTGGCTGCCAGATGAAGGACCGCTCCAGAACCTGGGCCGACAGTCCTGCTGTGTGTGCTGTGAAAAAAGGAAACAGAAAATTAATACCAAAAAATAACCAGACGCTAAATCCTGTGGAATTTTAAAATACAGATTATGTCAATACAATACAACAGAAAGCATGTGAGAAAAACTTATGTTCTCTGGACAAGGACCGGTCTTAAAAATGACAGCACGCGATGATATTTGTACGGTCTGATCCTTGCTCCTGAACCACTGGCAGCATGACTCTCTTGGCGCACTTCCTTGTTGAAGCGGTCCTTCATGGAACGCCAACGTGTTTTAACTTTGTCCACTGTTAAAAAAAACACATTATGGTCAGGAAATGGACTTTTGGCCATGCAAAGACAACTGTGTGTGATGAGAGAAACTCCGGAGAGTTTCTTTCATCACACACAGTCAAGAAAGCACGGCCAAGGTCTCTGCTGCTTCACACTGCAGTGCAATACTTACCAAATGCACTACGGACCCATGGCGGGGCATTGTCCCAGCCATCCCACAACGCTTGGGCCACCTCATTCCATAAATGGCGGAGCGTGCTGTTCATCGAATGCAGTGGATCCCGGCTGTCCCACAACGGAACTCGCTCCTGGACCAGTGTTATTAGGAGGTCGTTGTCGATAAGGTCATTGTCCCGTCGTGAAACCTAAAAATTAAAGAAAATTATTACAGTTTGCTCAATCACATAAGAAAAAGAAAGAGAACAGATGCTGAGAAATGGTATGAATACGAAAGTCAACATACAAAAGGATTCCAGAAGAAAATTTAAAGAAATACGATTGTAAAGAAAGTAAGATTCAATAATATTACAATGAGGACAGTCAGCCTTGTATACATACCCGCTGCCGTCTTCCCACCGGAGCTGGACTTCGCTGCTCCTGCCCGGTCTGTGCCTCAGTAGAAGTGCTCTAAAAAAAAAAGAAAATTCAAATTGTCACATGTGTCAATGTGACAGTGAATACTTACCAAGCTGAAGAGGCAAATACTCACCTCACTGACATGCTCCACTTCCGACTGACGTGGCTGATATTCCTCATCAGATGAAGACTCCGCAGAAGACATTCTGATGCATGTAGAAAGAAATAAATGGAAGAAATTAGGACATGTAGAGCCAAAAAATAGAAAATAAAGGCATTGGTTAGGATATACTCACATTGATCTGGGTCTTGTCCTCCAAAATGCGGCCTGACAGTGTCTTTTATCACCTTGATGCTAGGCGGTTGCTTATCAGTGTCTAGACCTCCTTATCTTAATTGAAACACATGCGTTCAAAAACGCATGCAAACGCATGTACGTAAAAAACGCATGCATTTCCATAGACTCCAATGCATTTTTTAACGCAAAAAAACGCAAACGCATGCGTTTTTATGAGTCAAAAAAAGTCTCTGAAAATTACTACATGTTGCATTTCTGCAAATAAACGCATGCAGCAAAAAAAGCATGCGTTGTAAAACGCGACCAAACGCGTATAAAAAAACGCATGCTTTTTTTGCATTACAAACGCTGCAGATCAAAACGCAAGTGTGAAACCAGCATAAGAAAAGAAAAATTCCAGTAGCGCAGTCTCTGATCAGCAGCGATACTGATCAAAGCACTGTGGACACAGGAAGAGCACGAAAGCTCTGGGCAGTAGGCCGCACACACAAAAAAAGCTCAAAAACATGCGCTAAAAATTCAATTGGGGAGGGGGTACTGGAATAGGGATGGGGGTCGTCACCAAAAACTGACGTTACCTTGCTACGTCTAAAACTACACTGCACTAACTACTATTATTATTTTTTTCTAAAAAAAAATTGTACGTCGCTTAGACAGTGATGTTCTTATGCTAACTAGCTAAAAAAAAAAAAAGTCCTGTGGCGCAATCTCTGATCAGCAGTGATACTGATCAGAGAGTTGAAGACACAGGAAGAGCACAAATGCTCTGCGCAAGACGCCGCACACAGGAAAAAAAGCGCAAAAAAGTGAACAAAAAATTCAATTGACGGGTGGGAAGGGGAGGAGGTACTGGAATACTGGAACAGATGGGGGATTGGGAAAGGGGTTGGGAAGCTGCTGCTGCTGTGATCACAGGAGTCACACAGCAATCAGTACACAGCACAAAGCAGGCAGATGCAGGAGAATTACTCTGGAGCAGGACACTGAAGGAGGCAAGAGATCGCAGGGGAGATCACACTACCACCAATGAATTATTTCTCTTAGATACACAGTATGGCTTTGACAACTGCTCTGTACACCAAATCTGAGGTAAAGATGGCATGCAGGGTAGTGATCCCTATTTTCGATTAACCCCTTTGGTGCTAATTGGCTAGAAGCATTTTAATTAATCAGGTGAGGTGATGTGGTGATCACCCCATCCACTGTGACTGCTGTGATTGGTGCTACGTAACACAGCACCGATGACAGCATGTCACTTGTTTGTTTTTTGTACTTTATTGTCACATTGCTGTGATTGGCTGGTCAGAATTGACCAGCCAATCATAGCGATTGCCGATGTGGGGGGGCGGTGCAGCCCTCTGGGGCGATGTGCTGGGATGGTCTTCTGTGAGGGACAGCAGACATCGGAACTGATTACCACACAATGCCACGTGGTGACCGGAAAATGGCAATGCCATACTAGAACTGCATCTGGCACAAATGCATTTCCCGCAGCACAGTACTAGTACGGCACATGTCGTGAAGGGGTTAATGACCTTGTGGATGGGATTGAGGATTAGGAGTAAAGTGTCAGTTTTGCTGACGACTCCAAACTACACTACCGTTCAAAAGTTTAGGGTCACTTTGAAATGTCCTTATTTTTTAAAGAAAAGCACCGTTTTTCCCAATGAAGCTAACATTAATTGGTTCAGAAATACACTCTATACATTGTTAATGTGACAAGTAAATGACTATTTTAGCTGCAAACATCTGGTTTGTAATGTAATATCTTCATAGGTGTATAGAGGCCCATTTCCAACAACCATCACTCTAGTGTTATGTCTTATGGTACTTTGTGTTTGCTTACTGTGTAAGAAGGCTAATGGATAGTTAGAATACCCTTGAAAACCCTTGTGCAAGTATGTTAGCACAGCTGAAAACAGTTTGGCTGATTATAGAGAACCTATAAACCTGACCTTCCTTTGAGCTACAGTATTTGAGAATCTGGAGCATTACATATGTTGGCTCCATTAAACTATCAAAATGGCCAGAAAAAAAGAACTTTCATGTGAAACTCGACAGTCTATTCTTGTTCTTAGAAATGAAGGCTATTAAATGTGAGACATTGGCAGGAAACTGAAGATTTCCTACAGTGGTGTGTACTACTCCCTTCAGAAGAGAGCACAAACAGGCACTAACCAGAGAAGAAAGAGAAGTGGGAGGCCCCGCTTCACAACTGAGCAACAAGACAAGTATATTAGAGTCTGTAGTTTGAGAAATCGACACCTCACAGGTCCTCAACTGGCAGCTTCATTAAATAGTACACACAAAACGCTAGCGTCAATGTCTACAGTGAAGAGGCGACTCCGGGATGCTGGCTTTCAGGGCAGAGTGGCAAAGAAAAAGCAATATCTGAGACTGGCTAATAAAAGGAAATGATTAATGTGGGCAAAAGAACACAGACATTGGACAGAGGAAGATTGGAGAAAAGTGTTATGGACAGACAAATCCAAGTTTGAGGTGTTTGGCTCACACAGAAGAACCTTTGTGAGACGCAAAACAACTGAAAAGATGCTGGAAGAGTGCCTGACGCCATATGTCAAGCATGGTGGAGGTAATGTAATGGTCTGGGGATGCTTTGGTGCTGGTAAAGTGGGAAACTTATACAACGTAAAAGGGATTTTGAATAAGGAAGGCTATCACTCCATTTAGCAACACCATACTATACCCTGTGGACAGCACTTAATTGGAGCAGGACAATGACCCAAAGCACACCTCTAAATTATGCAAGAACTATTTAGGGAAGAAGCAGGCAGCTGGTATTCTGTCTGTAATTGAGTGCCCAGCGCAGTCACCAGATTTCAAACCCATTGAGCTGTTGTGGGAGCAGCTTGACCGTATGGTATACAAAAAGTGCCCATGAAGCCAAACCAACTTGTGGGAGGGGCTTTTGGATGCATGGGGTGAAATTTCTCCAGATTACCTCAGAAAATTATCTCCTAGATATTATGGATCTGCAGCTCAGGACTATAGTAAAAGGGGGAACAGCTGACCCTGTACTAGGACTAGGCTGAAAGCCTAAGATGGAGTTGGTGACCTATTCTTTGTGATGTTTCCTAGGCTAAACTCAAATAAGGACCTACAAGTAGGAGGGAAGGGTGTCCCTGAACGATCTAGAGACTGGGAACAAAAACAGGTAACCTCCTAGTAGAAAAATAGGGGAAGCTGCAGAAACGAATGGAAAACCAAAAACAAAACTGGAAGCACTAGAGATCCTAGAACTGCCCGATATCAAACAAAGAAAACTAAAAAGGCACCAAGCCATAACACTAGCAGATTAACACTATTGTCCAGCAAGGACTGGGAGGCAGGTGCTGTGTAATAAAGGGTCATGCAATCATCTGACCTAGGACGAACCCAGCACCAGAGGAAAAAGACCAGCAGCCTGAAAACCACAACAAGATGGTGGATGGTCAAAATGAAGTAGATTCTAACAGTACCTCCCCTTTAATGAGGATCGTCCGGATCCTCTTGGCCGAGCCTTATTCGGAAATCTCCTGTGAAAAGCCTTAATTGGCCTTGTCTCCTTAACTGGTGTGTCAACTCTCTTCGGTAAAGATAGATGAAAAACTGAATTAATTCTCCAGTGGGAGGGGATGTCAAATCTGTGCGCCATCGTATGCCAATCTTTTTCATGAATGGTGGGAGGCGCAAACAGTGTACAAACATATGGCCTTTTTGACCAAAACTTTAATTTGGCAATGGTACAACTCTCCTTACCAGGTGCCAAACCAACTAATTGTATCATCAGACTTTTTGACTGTATATCCTCTATTTATTATGATGTTGTGATATATTATGATTTTGTGGTTCCATGGGGTTATATCCATCTATTGGGCACTTTCTTTGGTTTTTAATTGCTTTTAATGTGTTTTGGTCTTTTTGCACAGTTGAATAAAGTATTTAATTGTTTACACTAATTGGTGATCTCCATGGCAGCATGTTCTTTTCTCTTTGTTTAATTATCAGTCTTTTCATATGCTTCAGGATTGATCCCTATCATAGTTGTGAATCTGTCAATGGTGCCCTCCATCTCTTGTTTACAGGGATGTGCAATCTCACCACTGCCGTGTTGACAACCTGAACCACTTTGAAGGGTCCTACAAACTTGGGCCCCACTTTTTTAGAATGGATCTTCAAACGCAGATTCCTAGAGGACAAATAGACCATGTCCCCAACTGCAAACAACGCCTCCCTTGTTTTCTTGTAAAAATATTTCTTTGACCTCCTATTCGCCTCTTTCAAATTATGGTGTACACTGTTCCAAACCCTTTCCAAATCTCCAGAAAAACTCCCCTCCTCAAGCACCGCCACCCCAATCTTAGAAAACGGACCGAAAGATGGATGCCTCCCTGTACAGCAAAAAAAAAAAAACACCCAGCCAAGGAAGATGTATGATTATTAAGAGCAAACTCAACTAGTGGTAGATGTTCCGACCACATCTCCTGATTGTCTGCTACAAAATATCTCAAAAACTGCTCAACGTCCTGATTCTTCCTTTCGGTCTGTCCATTGGACTCCGGATGATAACCTGATGAAAATGACAAATTAACCTTTAATTTGTCACAAAAAGCATGCCAAAATTGAGCCATAAACTGTGGTCCCCTATCGGAAACAATGTCCATGGGAACATCATGGAGCCTGACAATCTCTTTCACAAAAGCTTTAACTAGAGTCTTGGTGCAGGGTAATTTATTGAACAGAACTAGATGACTCATCTTACTAAACGATCCACAACAACCCAGATGACAGAAAAACCATCAGAGACCAGCTGATCGGTGATAAAATCCATAAGATACATGATACGGCTATGGTAAACTAGGAACCTCCAAAGGGCAAAGCAACCCTGCAGCCGGGGCATGTGAGGCCTTTGACCTAGCACAAACGGTACACTTACACACCCACTTGATTATTTATCTTTGCCACCCTGGCCACCAGAAACTTTAACCAATCAACTTTCTAGTTTCCGAAATCCCTGGATGACCTGCCAGGCGAGACTCATGACATTCAGCAAACAAAGCTCTCCTCAAGGTTCTAAGCACAAATAATTTACCATACGGTGTTTTTGTTGGTGCAGCATTCTGGGCTTCTAGGATGCTATTCTCCAACTCAGACCCCAATGCTGCCACCACCACCCCTCTCTGCAAAATACATTCCTCCTTCCCAGTATTAACAGCTGGAGAGAAACTGAGAGACAAAGCATCCGCTTAAGACATTCTTTGTCCCAGGGATATAAGTTACAGAGAAATGGAAGCGGACAAAAAGCAGTGCCCACCTAGCTTGACATGCATTCAAACGTTTAGCAGCATCCAGGTATATCTGATTCTTATGATCAGTAAAATCCTGTATTGGATGTCTAGCCCCCTCCATGAAATGTCGCCAAAGCTCAAACACGAGTTTAATAGCCAACTCTTGGTTCCCAACATCATAGTTGAGCTCAGTCTCCGAAAAGTTTTTAGAAAAGAAAGCACAGGGATGCACCCCATCCTCTCCCTCCTGGGACAGAACTGCCCCCACCCTTAATGATGAGGATCCACCTCTACCAGAAACGGCTTAGTCTCATCTGTCTGAATCAAAACAGGAGCAGAGCTAAACCTCTCCTTGAGATGCTCAAAAGCCTTAACAGCATCAGTAGACCATTTGGGCACTATTAGAACCCTTCTTGGTGAGGTCAGTTATAGGTTTAGCGATAACAGAAAAATTCTTTATGAATTTTCTATAATAGTTTAGCAAACCCTAAAAATCTTTGAACCAACTTTAAACATTCAGGCCTAGGCCCCTCCAAAACGGTCTGAACCTTCACAGGGTCCATCTCAAACCCATCACTGAAGACAAAGTCCCCCAAAAAACTAATTTTCTGCACCGCAAACTCGCACTTATCCAATTTAACAAACAGTGTGTTTTCACTCAAAATCTGTAGAACTTCGCGGACTCTCTGCCAATGCGAATACAGATCAGGTAAATCAAAATATCATCCAAATAAACAATAACACTTCTACTGATCAAGGGCCTCAGAATGTCATTAATGAAATTTTGAAAGAATGCAGGCGCATTAGTAAGGCCAAAAGGCATCACTAGACACTCAAAATGACTTTCCGGGGTATTAAAGGCTGTCTTTCATTCATCGCCCTCTTTCACACACAGCAAATTATATGCCCCACGAAGGTCGATTTTAGAGAACCACTTTGCTCCGGCTAGATGGCTAAACAAAGTCGGAATTAGCAGCAACGGGTAAGGATTGCACACAGTGATCTTATTAATTTCCCTAAAATCCAGGCACGGCCTAAGACCCCCATCCTTCTTTTTTAAAAAAAAAAAATCCTACGGCCACAGGGAACTTAGAGGGTCGTATATGACCTGCAGCTAAACTAGTCTGTAGGTATTCCTTTAAGACCTCCCTCTCGGGAATCGTCAGATTAAATAAACGACTCTTAGGAAATGTAGCACCTGGAACAAACTCAATAGCACAATCGTAATCACTATGGTGTGGTAGAGCTTGCGACTCAACTTCCGAAAGTACCCTCCAGAAATTGTGACTGGCTTCAGGTGGCTCCTTCTTCGCAAAAGTAGCAACATGAACATTACAACATTTACCATAAGACCCCTGACCCAGGACCTTATAGTACCAGATGACCAGTCCAGCAAAGGATTGTGCATTTTTAAACAGGGTAAACCCAGGATGACTTGGCAAGGTAATTTAGCAAGGACAAACAAGTCTAAACACTCCTGGTATTCCATATTAACAATAAGTGGAAACCCTGTGACCTTTCAAGAAACGCACCCATGCTCCAGGGGAGTGTTATCAATCGCTTTTGACGGGGGTATCCTGAGGAGCAGGGTCAGCATAGTAGGAGCCTTATCTTCATTCTCCTTGTCTCTCAATATTCTATCCACACGAATAGCTAACTGCATAGCAGTTTTTAAAGTGTCAGGTGCAGGATATGCAGCCAGTGAGTAAATATTTAACCCTTTCACTCAAACTTGCTAAAAACTGACTCTTGAGTGCTGAGTCATTTAACCTGACCTCTGTGGACCATTATCTGAACAGGGTGCAATACCTCTCAGCATCACTAGAACCCTGTTTGAGCCATCTGAGCTCAACCTCAGCTACTGTGACCTGATCAGGATCATCATATAACAATCCCATAGCAGTAAAAAATGCTTCTACTGATGTCAAACAAGGATCATCAGGATGTAATGAAAATGCCCTAATTTGGGGTTCACTTCGCAAGAAAGACATGATAATCCCCACATGCTGTAATTGATCCCCTGAGGATATAATTCTTAGCCGAAAATATGGTAAACATGCTTTTTGAATGTAAAAAATTCCTGCTGTTTATCAGAAAAAAACTCAGGTAACCCTACCTTTGGTTCTTCAGAGCGTGTTTCAGGGCAATTACTCATGTGCTGTTGCACGCTGGCTACTTCCGAAGTTAACCCTTGCAATCGTTGAGCAAGTTCATATTGCTGAAATCCGGAAGAGGGATTTCTTTTTTTATGTGGCTGGACAAACTGTTATGGATCTGCAGCTCAGGGCAAGGGTAGAAGGGGGAACAGCTGACTCTGCACTAGGTCTAGGCTGAAACCCTGCTATGGAGTATGAGACCTATTCCTTGTGAATAGACCCACCGACGTTTCCTAGGCTAAACTTAAATGATGACCTACAAGTAGGGGGGAAGGGTGTCTCTGAACGATCTAGGGACTAGGATCAAAAACAGGTAACCTCCTAGTAGGAAAATAGAGGAAGCTGCAGAAACGAATGGAAAACCAAAAACAAAACTGGCAGAACTAGAGATCCCAGAACAGCACAACGTAAATTTAGCACAACGTCCGTCGGTACGTTGGGCCGACGGTTTGCGTACTATTACGCTCGATGTCGGAAAGGGGTTAAAACTATTTATGCACAAGTCACTTTATTTAACTAAGAGTATACACAACTGTACTTGATTTTTATATGTATACACCTACAACATACTTCTATAGTATAATTGGTTGTATGTGAAAACACTATGTTTTATGAATTTGTAACAATGTTAATGACGTTAATGGAATGCAATGGCACAAATCATTGTATGTAACTATACATACCTCACCATTTGCACTTTGACTTTGCTAGAGAAAGGTTCTATGAACCGAAACATTGCCATATATGCTTAATAAAGTCCACTTTTTTCAACCTTATCTTGTTTTGATGGGAGTGCTGCCTTCTCTATGATATATACTCTGGAAACAAATTAACATTTTTCTTTATGTAAAATATTAATTCTAAATCTATAGCAGGTTATATAGTACATGAAATTCTAATAGAGTACAAAATAGCCTTGATAAACAGCTTGACTTTTCGTAGTATAGCATTAGAGCTATAGTACATATTTACTTGAGAGAAAAAAAAGGAGTTTGACCTTCGTGACTTCTATCATGCCTCATTGTTATTAAGTAGCATGCCTTTCCTTCCAACTATTTTGATTATTTATTTCAATGCCAATGGAGTGATTTCATTGAGCAAGTTGTTATTAGTTTGTTCTATTAATAATGCTTGAAAGTTTAGCTCAATTTATTAAGGAGCCATTAAGGATGTTTTTTTTAACCCTCCGTCACATACAATATTCGGACTAACGAGTTCACATACAATGTGCCTGTCAGGCGCCTGCTGGAAAAATACCTATAATATCTAATGTTTGCAATTTCAGTGCTCTAAAAGTGATCAGTGACCTTCATAGGGATGTAATAAAAGAGACTACACATAATCAGTTGCAAAAAAAAACATTTACTTAACATAAAACTAATAACTATGAAATACAAACTTTTCAAAACTCCCGCCAAATAGTCCCCAGTTCGACTCTCTCAAAAAAATGTACAAAGAAAATTTTTGAACACAAACTTAATTTTAAGGTACCTTAAGTACTATTAAAAACATATTCAATCAGAAGTAGATGCTGAGGTTTCCCCAGAAAAGTCACACTTGCAGAGCAAATAGCAAGAATTACACACCATTTTTGCATGTGTCAGGCAAATTGCTTTCTGACATTTGAGACATTCATAATTTCAAAGCCTTCTGTTCCGCTTCCCGTTTGGCATGTGGTGCATCTCCTTCTTTTGTGAGGTGGTGCAGATGGTGACTTTTCACCATCATCTTCTGGGCGGAAACTTTTGAGCTGAACTTGAAGGCGAGAGGGGATACCGATTGTTTTCACGCTTCTCCTGCGTAGCTCTCCAAGTACTAGTTCTTTTCCAATATAATATGATCCAACTTCTTCATCCTCACCACTGTCACCATCTTGCTCTGTTTCAGAATCCAGGACACATTCTTTCACCTCATCATGAGAATCAATCTCACTTTCCTCTCCTAAATCCTCATTCAGTGTGAGGTCTCTATCATCTAACAGCATGTTTGTTACTTCCTCAACATCAAGTTGTTTGGATAAATTGTACATTTTCCTCTCCATTTCAGCAGACAATCTGAAGCAAGAGAAGGAATATGTTAGGGAACTACTGTATATGCCTGAGCAGCACACTTTCTTTTATAAAATCTCCCTTATTTCTATGAAATATCCTCACATTTTGTGCTATACATTCATAAAACAAGCTAAATAAACTATTGTGATGAATAAAAACATAAAATACCAACCTTACTGAATGTGACGTATTCACATACAATGAGCCTGAGAGATCTGTGCAGCTATATCCTCTCCCCTGAAGCTCTGAAATCCAACTGTGATATCAGGTTTCACAGACCTTCAAGAGACAGGAGACTACCTGGAGGGAGGGGGTTTCCTCACAATCTGGTGAGGAAGGAGAAATGAAAGTAAAAGAGAAGCGCCTGTCAGATCAGTTGTATGTGACGGAGGGTTAAGGTGGAAACCAGTGAAGCATCACTATGATGCTATTACTTCTGGCATTATAGAATCTTCAAGAAGATGAACAGACATCTGTTGAAAATAAACTATGTTTTTATTTCAGTATAAGTTTCCATTTATTCAAATCTTTTCATATATGCTGACTTTCATTAGTTGATTTGTGAAGCAATAATATAATTATCATTAAATGTTTACTGTTGGAACAGATGGTTCATAACAATGTATAAAACTGGTCAACACATATGGCTGGAAATTTAAAAATGTAATGTGCTAAATAGCAGCCCAAAACGTGCACAATCCAGATGCTCTAATAGTCATATACAGTATATTGTACTCCATTCAAATGTTCTATAGATTTAAAAGATCCTTACTAAACATAATAAAGTCATTATGAGGAAAATGTATTACTGTAATGTAGGTTTCTAATAAAGATGAATAGACAAGGCAACATTATAATTTGCCAATTTTAGCAAATTTTCCCTGGAATTTTGTTTTGCAGAGAAGTTATTTGTCTAATCCACGTATTACTTCACACCGCAGAGAATAATAAAAGTGAAATTTACAAAATAGAAAAAAATATTTAAGTTATATTTATATTTATTTTAGGCTCTGGGATTCAGCACTTGTGGCTGCGATCAGAAGATGCAGCAAGAACCAGACATGTGACAGTGATGAGTGTAAGGGTTGAATAGGTGAGCAGTAAAGTGTTTGTTTTTATTGTCTGGCTTTTTCTCTACCTTTTGATGGCTTTTTATGGGTCAGCAAAACTGCATCCGGCAGCCAAAATTGACTTGCAAAAAATATTTTGGCAAATATTGTTTTTATAAAATTCAAGAATAATTTAAATCATATTGAAGATATTCTCTCGTATCTACTTACTATTTGCTTGATAGTTTTATATATCAGTTCATCAGACATTTATTAAAATCTTCAAAAAGAAATAGGGCTTTGCTAGTTGATTTTTAATTCAGATGAAAACAATTTTTTCGTCGTATACTCGTTACTAGTGTTGGCATTCTGATACCGGTAGTATCGGGTATCGGCCGATATTTGCGTAATCGGAATTCCGATACCGAGTTCCGATATTTACCGCATATCGGATACCGGAATCGGAAGTTCCCAGAATTCAAACTGCACGAATTCAGCCAATGAGGAATGATTGCAAGTGTGGGCACATCCTGTTCGGCATGGTGGGCATGTAACTACTGGCAAGGCTGTGATTGGCTGCTGAAATGATATCATGATGCACTATAAAAAACGCTGCCGCCATTTTGCGCTCACTCTGCTGTGAATTCAGTTAGGGACAGGACGCTGTGTTCTGACTGAGGGCCAGTTGAGATAGCGATTTGCTTCATTGCGCTTTTCTCAGGCTAATTTAGCAACCGCTGTGTGTTCACCTTGCTTTTGCCTTGCAGCGCTGTTTTAACAGCGTTCTGCAAGGTCTCTGTGTGTGTGAGTGCAGCCCTCTCTGTAGTCTGTGTGCAGCCGTAGCCGGTTGTATTCAGCTCAGGGTGGTTCACACTGCCTCATACTGTTCTATCCATTGTCATTTTTTGCTAATAGTGCAGCCAGCTGCACATTTTTTCAAAAATTTCCTATTAGTTGCTTTCCACCTGTATCCAGCAAAATTGTGGAAAAACACTACATAGGATGACATAGAGGAGGCTTTTTGGGCCTTGCAGCGCCGTTTACGGCTGTCTGCACGGTCTTGGTGTGAGTGCAGCTCGCCCTGTAGTCTGTGTGCAGCCACAGCCGGTTGTATTCAGCTCAGTGTGCGTCACTGCCTCATACCGTAAAATACATTGTCCTTTTTTGCTACTAGTGCAGCCTGCCGCATATTTTTTCAAAAATTTCCTATTAGAGGCTTTCCACCCGAATCCAGTAAAATTGTGGAAAAACACTACATAGGATAACATAGAGGAGTTTTTTTGGGCATGGTCTCCGTGTGAGTGAAACTCGCTCTGTAGTCAGATCTGCCCCCCCCCAAAAAAAAAAGGAAAGTTCACCAAACACACCACTTTACAGTTGTGTAGGCCACATTAGCTCATAATAAAGTCTAGTCCACACTTTAGAAAATTAGTGTTTCTTATACCTGTTAGGAGGAGCTGTTCAGGAATAAGCACACTAAGCCCTTAGTACTTTTCTTCTTATCTTTATCTGTCAACCAAGATGAAGAGGGCAGGGAGTAAGGCATGTGGGCGTGGGCGCGGAGCAGGGAGAGGACGTGGTGATTCTGTGCCTGCTGCGGGCACCGGTGACTCATCATCACCCAGTTTCAGCAGGGAACAGTCCTTCATGCGCAGCTTTGTAGGAGAGCGCCATACAACACTGCTGCGTGAAGATCAAATTGAAGCCGTTGTCGGATGGATGGCAGCTAACGCAACGACATCAATTAGTGCCACATCCTCTCAGGCATCTGTCTCTTCACCACCTGCCAAATTGGCCAGGCAGTCAGAGAGCACAGGACAGGAGCCGTCTCTACTTCTGTTCTCTGAATCTCTTGGCTTGGAAACAGGGGGCCAGCCAAGCAGCATTGGAGAAATGGAAGAAGAGGCAGTGTGCAGTGATGCCCAACAGCTTTGTCTCTCTGACTCTGAAGAGGCGGGTGGGCCAGTGCCTCCGGTCACCACAGCGCAGTACGCATCTGATGATGAGACTCAGGTGCCGCTTTCTGGTGCGTACTGTGCTGCCGAGACTACCCAGGAGGAGCAGTTGGTGGCAGAGGGTAGTGTAGATGATGAGGTCCTTGACCCATCGTGGCATGAGGTACAGGAAGGTGGTGGGAGCAGCTCTGAGGAAGAGATTCCCCGAACGGGCCAAAGAGGGAGAGGGAGGGGGAAGACTGCGGAGCCTGTAGCCTCCACTTTGGCACCCGTTAGGAGCTTGTCTCTTCCAAAAGCCAAAAAGGGTGCTCCCAAGACTTGCAGTGCCTGGTCCTTTTTTGACACAGTTGCAGATGACATTTGCTTTGTCAAATGCAAGCTGTGTAATCAGAAAGTCAAAAGAGGGAAAAGTGTCAGCAACCTCAATACCACAAATATGTGGAAACATGTGCGGAACAGGCACGCGGTGGAGTTACAAAAACACACTGAAGACCTAGGCCAACCAACAGCGGCAGCTACCACCTCTTCAGCTCGTGTTGCCTCTTCCTCCAGCTCACACACAGGTGGTTCGGCTTCCTCCCAGGATCGCCATGGAAGAACCTCTGGCACTGTTGTCCAGAGACCCACTGTAATTCCACCCACAGCACCACGTTCCCAGTCATCCTCACACACCCAGCCCAGTCTACAGCCATCGGTAGTACAGGCATGGGAGAACAGGCGGCCATTCTCAGCAAACCATCCCCGAGCACAGGCTCTGAATGCAGGCATTGCCAAACTTCTGTCACTGGAAATGCTCTCATTCAGGCTGGTGGAGACTGACAGCTTCCGTGACTTGATGGCATTGGCAGTCCCACAGTACAATGTGCCCAGCAGCTTTTATTTCAGCAGGAAAGCCATCCCTGCCCTGCACAAGCATGTGGAGGGACACATAAAACACGCGCTACTGAATGCCGTCAGTAGCAAGGTCCACCTCACCACCGATGCGTGGACCAGTCAACATGGACAGGGGCGATACCTTTCCCTCACTGCCCATTGGGTTAATGTTGTTGAGCCGGGTACAGATCGTGCGAGTGGCGCAGGATGTGTCCTGCCCACTCCAAGGATTGCAGGAATCCAGTCTGTACGCATTGACTCCTCCTCATACACAAGTTCCTCAGAATCATCGCTGCAGGAGCCGTCACAGTCCACCTCCACATGGACCCGTGAACGTTTACCTGTTACGACCGACATGAGCACAGCCGTGGCCAAACGTCAACAGGCCATACTGAAATTAGTTACTTTGGGGAATTGAAGCCACACAGCGCAGGAGCTCTGGAATGCCATCAAGCAGGAGAGCGATGTGTGGTTTGTGCCAGCGAGTCTCCAGCCAGGCATGGTAGTTTGTGACAATGGCCGAAATCTGGTGGCAGCTTTGGCCCTTGGCAACCTCACTCACATCCCATGTCTGGCACATGTGCTCAATTTGGTTGTGCAGAGTTTTCTGAGGGACTATCCGGATCTTGATGCACTGCTGCACAAGGTCCGCCTAGAGTGTGCTCACTTGCAGCATTCCAGCACGGCAAGATCGCGCATTGCAGCTCTGCAGCACCGATTCCGCCTTCCGGAACATTGCATCATATGTGACCTACCCACCAGGTGGAATTCCACGTTACATTTGTTGGAGCGGTTGTGCGAGCAGCAGCAAACAGTAATGGAGTACTAGCTGCATCAGGTGCAAAGAAGTCGCAATACGCGCCGTTCAGACTTCACAACCACAGAGTGGGCCACTATGAAGGACGTCTGCCAGGTTTTGCATCCCTTCGATTATTCCACGCGGATCGCGAGTGCAGATGATGCACTAGTCAGCATGACTGTCCCCCTTATCTGCCTGCTTCAACAAACACTGCAAGCGCTAAGGGATGATGTTGTCGAAGAGGTGGAGGATGAGGAGTCAGCATTTCCATCAGCTTCTGGACAGTCATCGCCACGTGGTTCCTCACAAAGGCGTAGGCAGGGGACACTTTGTGAGGAGGATGAGGAGGAGTCAATGGAGGAGGAAGACCTCCGTCCAGAGGAGGGAGTTACACAATTGTCCAGTAGTCAGTGTGTACAGTGAGGGTGGGGTGATGAAGAGCGGGCAGAGATTACGCCTCAAGCAGGGGCAGCGTTTCTTGGCCAGTTGGCAGTCTGCAGCGCATGGTTGATATCATGCTGCAGTGCCTGAGAAATGACCGCCGCATTGACCACATTCTCAACATGGCTGATTGTTGGGTGTACACCCTCCTCAATCCTCGCTACCGGGACAATGTACAAAACCTCATCACACCATTGACCCGGGAGCGTAAAATGCGGGAGTACCAAGACACACAGGTGAATTCCATCATCTTCTCTAGTCCAACTGAGAGCAGTGCTGCTAGTGCTTTACAAAGCAGCTCAGTGCGTCGAGGCAGTGGAGGAGGCTCTGCACAAAGAGGGAACAGAAGCAGTGCCTCTGCCCAAGGCAAGACCAGTATGGCCCAACTGTGGCACAGTTTTGTGTGCCTGCCCCAAATGTCTACACCATCACCGGCGGCTCCAGTCAGCAGGAGGCAACGGTTCCATCAGATGGTGACAGACTACATGTCTTGCCCTCTTACTGTACTCCCAGACGGCTCTTCCCCTTTCAAGTTTTGGGTCTCTAAGCTGGATACATGGCCAGAGCTAAGCCAGTGTGCATTTGAGGTGCTGGCTTGCCCTGCAGCTAGTGTCTTATCGGAACGCGTCTTTAGTGCTGCAGGTGGTGTACTAACAGACCGTCACATGTGACTATCCTCCGATAACTTTGACCGACTTACTTTTCTGAAAATGAACCAGGCCTGGATCTCGCAGGAATTTGCCACTCCTCTTCCTGATTAAATAATTGGGTGACATCCAGGTCTCCTGATGTGTTCATCTTTCTACCACCTGAACTGTAATTATTGGGCTCCAACACCGCCAGTTGAGGCTCAGAAGTGCAGGCTGCACAGTCAAAACATACGACCCAGTGTTATTGGGTTTCAGTAACGTCAGCTGATCCCCAGCTGTGTAGCCGGCAATGTGTCCTGCGACCGCCATGCTGAAACAACAACTGAAATGTAAGGGAACCTGTCACCCCCAGGCATTTGCTACTGAAAGAGCCACCTTGTGCAGCAGTAATGCTGCACAAGGAAAAGGTAGCTCTTTTAGTTTAGCTCCTTGCACACGCAGAACTTAACACTTATAAAATGTGTCCACTGATACCGTTAAACTGTCCCGGAGGTGGGACTTTCATTCGTAATGTGATGCAGCACAGCCGTCATTCATACCCCCTTGGTGCCGTGCGCCGCCTTCTCAGCGTTGCTTTAAGCTGTCCCGGAGCATGCACTGTTCTGTTATCCCTTGGCCATGCACACTTAGCGCTGCCCGTCTTCTGACATAATTTGGTGTCAGGCTGGCTGCGCCTGTGCGGCCGCGCTGCCCGAGATCCCTCAGTGATCTCGCTGTGTCTTCTGATTTAATAACACTGCGGGCCTGAGATCCATGGGCATGCGCAGTGCATATCTTCACCTCAGGCTCTCACTCATCTCCCTCCGCCTTCTTCAGACTGTGCGCCGTCAGCTGATACCTAATAGCATGCCACGGCCGTGACGCTGCACAGTCTGAAGATGCCGGAAGTAAGGGAGTGAGAGGCGAGGATATGCACTGCGCATGCCCATGGATCCCAGGCCCGCAGTGGGATTACATTAGATGACACTGCGAGGTGGGATCTCGGGCAGCGTGGACGCACAGGCACTGCCAGCCTGACACCTAAATAATGTCAGAAAATGGGCAGCGCTAAGTGTGCATGGCCAAGGGATAACATTACAGCGCAGGCTCCGTAACAAGGCTTGAGCGAAACGGATCGGACAAATTCAAAAGTCGCCGACTTTTATCAAAGTCGGGTTTCAGGAAACCCGACCCGATCCTAGTGTGGGATCGGCCATGCAGTCGGCGATCTTCGCGCCAAAGTCGCGTTGCGTATGACGCGTTTGTCGCCATTTTTACAGCCAATGAAGGAGCGTGGGCAGAGTGATGACATAGGTCTTAGGGGCGTGGACGCCTATCGCCATCTTGTCGCTTGTGAACTGTAGCAATTTGCAATGTGTAACACCAGCTTTTCTGTTCAGGGACGGAGGAGAGAGAGAGAGAGAGAGAAAAAAAAAGTTAGATTTCTCATTGACTTTGCATTGGGTTTCGTGTTTCGGTCGGTCACCGATTTTTCGCCATAATCGGACGATTTCACTCGACTCGACTTTTGAGATAGTCGGGTTTCGCGAAACCCGACTCGACCCTAAAAAAGTAAAAGTCGCTCAACCCTATCCGTGACAGCTTCAAACAACGCTGAGGAGGCGGCGCACGGCACCAAGGGGGTAGGAATGATGGCTGTGCTGCGTCCCATTACGAAGGAAATTCCCACCTCTGGGACGGTTTCACGGTATCAGGGGACACATTTTATAAGTGTTTAGTTCTGTGTTTGCAAGGAGCATAATTAAAAGAGCAACCTTTTCCTTTTGCATCCTTAGTGCTGCACAAGATGGCTCTTTCAGCTACAAACGCCTTGGGGGGTTAAAGGTTCCCTTTCAACTTGCTCCAATCAGGCTTCGGCCTACACTCTGTTCCTCTGCTACTCCTGCTATCCCTGGGCTCTAACACTGCTAGTTGGTGCCTGGAAGTGCTGTTCGACAAGTCAACAGTCGCTCCTCTGTTATTGGGGTTCAGTAATGTCAGCTGTTCCCCAGCTGTGTGTGCGGCAATACCTCCAATCTGCTCCTCCTGCTGTCCCTGGGCTCTAACACCGCCAGTTGGTGCCTGGAAGTGCTGGCTAGGGTTGAGCGAAACGGGTCGAACATTTTCAAAAGTCGCTGACTTTTGGCTAAGTCGGGGTTTCATGAAACCCGATCCGACCCCTGTGCGGGGTCGGCCATGCGGTACGCGACTTTCGCGCCAAAGTCGCGTTTCAATGACGCGAAAAGCGCCATTTCTCAGCCAATGAAGGTAAACGCAGAGTGTGGGCAGCGTGATGACATAGGTCCTGGTCCCCACCATCTTAGAGAAGGGCATTGCAGTGATTGGCTTGCTGTCTGCGACGTCACAGGGGCTATAAAGAGGCGTTCCCGCCGACCGCCATCTTACTGCTGCTGATCTGAGCTTAGGGAGAGGTTGCTGCCGCTTTGTCAGAAGCAGGGATAGCGTTAGGCAGGGTCCATTAACCACAAAACCGCTTGTGCTGCAGCGATTTGCACTGTCCAACACCACCCTCGGTGTGCAGGGACAGTGGAAGTTTTTTTTTTTTTTTTTTTCCCCTCAGCGCTGTAGCTCATTGGGCTGCCCTAGAAGGCTCCCTGATAGCTGCATTGCTGTGTGTACGCCGCTGTGCAAACCAACTGCTTTTTTCAAAGCACAAATCCTCTTGTTCCTTCCTTTCTGCACAGCTATCTTTTTTGTTTGTCCACACTTTTTATTTCATTTGTGCATCAGTCCACTCCTTATTGCTGCCTGCCATACCTGGCTGAGATTACTGCAGGCAGGGAGATAGTAGCTGCCTGCCATACCTGGCTGAGATTACTGCAGGCAGGGAGATAGTAATTGTAGGACATTCCCTGTTTTTTTTTTTTTTTTTTTTTTGGTGGGAGATTAAGATTGGCAATTTGGCATTTCTGCTAGAGTGCCATCCCTGTGTGTGCCATCTCTCTCACATAGTGGGCCATAGAAAGCCTTTTCATTTTTCTGTATTTTTTTTTGTGGGGTGTATAAATTCTCCCTGATAAAAATACAGTGGGAGATTAATATTGGCCTTTGGGCTTGTGTGCCAGTCCTGAGTGTGCCATCTCTCTCACAAATAGTGGGCCATAGAAAGCCTATTTTATTTTTTTTTGGGTTTTATAAATTCTCCCTGAAAAAAAGGGAGATTAATATTGGCCTCTGGGCTTGTGTGCCAGTCCTGAGCGTGCCATCTGTGCCAGCCCTGAGCGTGCCATCTCTCTCACAAATAGTGGGCCATAGAAAGCCTATTTAATTTTTTTTTTGGTTTTATAAATTCTCCCTGAAAAAAAGGGAGATTAATATTGGCCTCTGGGCTTGTGTGCCAGTTGTGAGCGTGCCATCTGTGCCAGTCCTGAGCGTGCCATCTCTCTCACAAATAGTGGGCCATAGAAAGCCTATTTAATTTTTTTTTTTGTGTTATAAATTTTCCCTGAAAAAAGGGAGATTAATATTGGCCTCTGGGCTTGTGTGCCAGTTGTGAGCGTGCCATCTGTGCCAGTCCTGAGCGTGCCATCTCTCTCACAAATAGTGGGCCATAGAAAGCCTATTTAATTTTTTTTTTGGTTTTATAAATTTTCCCTGAAAAAAGGGAGATTAATATTGGCCTCTGGGCTTGTGTGCCAGTTGTGAGCGTGCCATCTGTGCCAGTCCTGAGCGTGCCATCTCTCTCACAAATAGTGGGCCATAGAAAGCCTATTTAAATATTTTTTTGGTTTTATAAATTCTCCCAGAAAAAAAGGGAGATTAATATTGGCCTCTGGGCTTCTGTGCCAGTCCTGAGCGTGCCATCTGTGCCAGTCCTGAGCGTCCCATCTCTCTCACAAATAGTGGGCCATAGAAAGCCTATTTTTTTTTTTTTTTGGGTTTTAGAAATTCTCCCTGGAAAAAAAAAGGGAGATTAATATTGCCCTTTGGGCTTGTGTGCCAGTACTAAGCGTTCCATCTCTCTCTCTCTCTCAGTCAGTGGGCCATAGAACGCCTATTTTTGGTTTTATTTGTTTTCTAAATTCTCCCTGAAAAAATCATTTTATTTTATTTGGTTTCTAAATTCTTCCTGATAAAATCATATTTTTTTTATTATTTTTTTTTCTAAAGTCTCCCTGAAAAAAAAAAAAAAAACAACCAAAAAAAACAGTGGGAGATTAATATTGGCCTTTCTGCTTGTGTGCCAGTCTTGACTCCTGGGTGCGTCATCTCTCAGTCAGTGGGCCATAGAACGC
Source organism: Ranitomeya imitator (assembly GCF_032444005.1). Classification (NCBI taxonomy): domain Eukaryota; kingdom Metazoa; phylum Chordata; class Amphibia; order Anura; family Dendrobatidae; genus Ranitomeya; species Ranitomeya imitator. Next base: position 469,681,751 of record NC_091282.1, read on the forward strand.
CTATTTTTGGTTTTATTTGTTTTATAAATTCTCCCTGAAAAAATCATTTTATTTTATTTGGTTTCTAAATTCTTCCTGATAAAATCATATTTTTTTTATTATTTTTTTTTCTAAAGTCTCCCTGAAAAAAAAAAAAAAAACAACCAAAAAAAACAGTGGGAGATTAATATTGGCCTTTCTGCTTGTGTGCCAGTCTTGACTCCTGGGTGTGCCATCTCTCTCTCTCTCTCTCTCTCTCTCTCTCCAATTGTGGTCCATAGAAAGCCTATATTTTTTTTCCTTGATTTGGGTTCCAAAATCTACCAGAGAAAATAACTACATCAATCATTGGTAGAAAAATATTGGCCTCTGGGCTTGTGTGCCACTCCTGACTCCTGTGTGCGTCATCTCTCAGTCAGTGGGCCATAGAACGCCTATTTTTGTTTTTATTTGTTTTATAAATTCTCCCTGAAAAAATCATTTTATTTTATTTGGTTTCTAAATTCTTCCTGATAAAATCATATTTTTTTTATTATTTTTTTTTCTAAAGTCTCCCTGAAAAAAACAAAAACAAACAAACAAAAAAAACAGTGGGAGATTAATATTGGCCTTTCTGCTTGTGTGCCAGTCTTGACTCCTGGGTGTGCCATCTCTCTCTCTCTCTCTCTCCAATTGTGGTCCATAGAAAGCCTATATTTTTTTTCCTTGATTTGGGTTCCAAAATCTACCAGAGAAAATAACTACATCAATCATTGGTAGAAAAATATTGGCCTCTGGGCTTGTGTGCCACTCCTGACTCCTGTGTGCGTCATCTCTCAGTCAGTGGGCCATAGAACGCCTATTTTTGTTTTTATTTGTTTTATAAATTCTCCCTGAAAAAATCATTTTATTTTATTTGGTTTCTAAATTCTTCCTGATAAAATCATATTTTTTTTATTATTTTTTTTTCTAAAGTCTCCCTGAAAAAAAAAAAAAACAAACAAACAAAAAAAACAGTGGGAGATTAATATTGGCCTTTCTGCTTGTGTGCCAGTCTTGACTCCTGGGTGTGCCATCTCTCTCTCTCTCTCTCTCTCTCCAATTGTGGTCCATAGAAAGCCTATATTTTTTTTCCTTGATTTGGGTTCCAAAATCTACCAGAGAAAATAACTCCATCAATCATTGGTAGAAAAATATTGGCCTCTGGGCTTGTGTGCCACTCCTGATTCCTGTGTGCGTCATCTCTCACTCAGTGGCCCATAGAAAGCATATAGTTTGTTACATTTGTTTTCTAAATTCTCCCTGCAAAAATCTATTTTTTTTTTTTGGGGGGGTTTCTAAAGTGTTCCTGAAAAAAATAAAAATAAAAAAAAAAAAATAGTGTGACATTAATATTAACATTTGTGCTTCAGTGACAGTCCTGCGTGTGGGGCATCTCTCTAATTTGCAGCCACCAAAAAAAGAGTGTGTAACATTGGGCCTGATTTTCGCTGTGGTCTCACCAACCTGTAAAGGGGTAGCTAAATCATACTGAAGTTATAGCTCACCGTGTAAGTTGTGTGACTGCAACAAATAACGTTAGTTTGGTTACGTTTTTAAAACAATGAGGAAGTCTAGTGGAAGAGGTCGTGGCCGGGGGCGTTCATTGTCAGCTGGTAATGAGGGTAGTGGTAGTGGTGGAGCATCAGGTGGTCGTGGGGAAAAAAATATTGCACCTAAGTCTGGAGCTGTGGAGCCAGGTTCGTCGTCCGGCTACACAAGGCCTCGAACGCTCCCTTTTCTGGGATTAGGAAAACCGCTTTTAAAGCCGGAGCAGCAAGAGCAAGTTTTGGCTTATCTTGCTGACTCAGCCTCTAGCTCTTTTGCCTCCTCTCGTGAAACTGGTAAAAGTAAAAGCAGCGCGTCGTTAGTGGATGTTCACGGTCAGGGACAAGTCACTTCCTTGTCCTCTTCAGCAAAAACAACAACAGAGAAGAATGCAGCAGGCGACACAACGGGTTACTCCATGGAGCTCTTTACACATACCGTCCCTGGCTTAGAAAGTGAAGCAGTTAACAGTCCATGCCCATTACAAATTGAATCTGACATGGAGTGCACTGACGCACAGCCACAGCCAGACTACTATGCTGGTCCTTTGACTCAGACCACAACATTGCCCTCGCAGGGTGCTGATCAAGAATCAGACCCTGATGAGACTATGTTGCCCCATCACGAACGCTATACCACCGAACGACACGGTGACACAGACGAAGTTGCGCAGGAGGTACAAGAAGAGTTATTAGATGACCCAGTTCTTGACCCCGATTGGCAGCCATTGGGGGAACAGGGTGCAGGCGGCAGCAGTTCTGAAGCAGAGGAGGAGGAGGGGCCGCAGCAGGCATCAACATCGCCACAGGTTCCATCTGCCGGGCCCGTATCTTGCCCAAAACGCGTGGCAAAGCCAAAACCTGGTGGAGGACAGCGTGGCCATCCGGTTAAAGCTCAGTCTGCAATGCCTGAAAAGGTATCCGATGCTAGAAAGAGTGCAGTCTGGCATTTTTTTAAACAACATCCAATTGATCAGCGCAAAGTCATCTGTCAAAAATGTTCTACTTCCTTAAGCAGAGGTCAGAATCTGAAAAGTCTCAATACTAGTTGCATGCATAGACATTTAACCACCATGCATTTGAAAGCTTGGACTAACTACCAAACGTCCCTTAAGGTTGTTGCACCCTCGGCCAATGAAGCTAGTCATCAACGCAACATCCCTTCCGGCAGTGTAGGACCACCATTTAGCGCACCACCTGCTGTATCTGTGCAGGTATCTTTGCCAGGCCAAAGCAGTCAGGGTCAGGGAATCACCAGTTTCGTAGTAGGAAACACTGCATCTAGGGCACCGGCGGCAACAATACCATCTCCCACCGTCTCTCAGTCTGCCATGTCCACCGGCACCCCCGCTAGTTCCACGATCTCCAGCTCTCCAGTCCAGCTCACCCTACATGAGACTATGGTTAGAAAAAGGAAATACTTAGCCTCGCATCCGCGTACACAGGGTTTGAACGCCCACATAGCTAGACTAATCTCGTTAGAGATGATGCCCTACCGGTTAGTTGAAAGCGAAGCTTTCAAAGACCTGATGGACTACGCTGTACCACGCTACGAGCTACCCAGTCGACACTTTTTTTCCAGAAAAGCCATCCCAGCCCTCCACCAGCATGTTAAAGAGCGCATCGTCCATGCACTCAGGCAATCTGTGAGCACAAAGGTGCACCTGACAACAGATGCATGGACCAGTAGGTATGGCCAGGGACGTTACGTGTCCATCACGGCACACTGGGTAAATGTGGTGTATTCAGGGTCCACAGGGGACAGCAAGTTTGGGACAGTTCTGCCTAGCCCACGGTCTAGTAAACAGTTGTCTGTAGCCGTTCGCACCCCCTCCTCCTCCTCCTCCTCCTCGTCCTCCTGCAGAAGCAAGAGCTCGTCCACAGACCGCAGTCGCACAAACACTCCATCCGCACCTGCCACTGTTGCACACCAGGTCTCCCATTATGGGGCAGCTACTGGCATACGTCAGCAGGCTGTATTGGCTATGAAGTGTTTGGGCGACAATAGACACACCGCGGAAGTTCTGTCCGAGTTCTTGCAACAAGAAACGCAGTCGTGGCTGGGCACTGTAGATCTTGAGGCAGGCAAGGTAGTGAGTGATAACGGAAGGAATTTCATGGCTGCCATCTCCCTTTCCCAACTGAAACACATTCCTTGCCTGGCTCACACCTTAAACCTGGTGGTGCAGTGCTTCCTGAAAAGTTATCCGGGGTTATCCGACCTGCTCCTCAAAGTGCGTGGACTTTGCGCACATATCCGCCGTTCGCCTGTACACTCCAGCCGTATGCAGACCTATCAGCGTTCTTTGAACCTTCCCCAGCATCGCCTAATCATAGATGTTGCAACAAGGTGGAACTCAACACTGCACATGCTTCAGAGACTGTGCGAACAGAGGCGGGCTGTTATGTTTTTGTGGGAGGATACACATACACGGGCAGGCAGTAGGATGGCAGACATGGAGTTGTCAGGTGTGCAGTGGTCGAAGATTCAAGACATGTGTCAAGTCCTTCAGTGTTTTGAGGAATGCACACGGCTGGTTAGTGCAGACAACGCCATAATAAGCATGAGCATCCCCCTAATGCGTCTGCTGATGCAAAGTTTGACGCACATAAAGGATCAGGCGTCTGCACCAGAGGAAGAGGAAAGCCTTGATGACAGTCAGCGATTGTCTGGTCAGGGCAGTGTACATGACGAGGTACCGGGCGAAGAGGAGGTGGAGGATGAGGAGGATGATGGGGATGAGTATATTTTTAATGAGGAAGCTTTCCCGGGGGCACGGGAAATTGGTGGCGTGGCAAGGCCGGGTTCTGGTTTTTTGAGGGACACAAGTGACGTAGATTTGCCTGCAACTGCCCCTCAACCAAGCACAACCGCAGATTTGACAACGGGAACTTTGGCCCACATGGCGGATTATGCCTTGCGTATCCTCAAAAGGGACACACGCATTACAAAAATGATGAACGATGACGATTACTGGTTGGCCTGCCTCCTTGATCCTCGCTATAAAGGCAAATTGCAAAATATTATGCCACATGAGAACTTGGAACTAATATTAGCAACAAAACAATCAACTCTTGTTGACCGTTTGCTTCTGGCATTCCCTGCACACAGCGCCCGTGATCGTTCTCACACGAGCTCCAGGGGCCAGCAGGCCAGAGGTGTTAGAGGGGCAGAAATCAGAAGTGGCGTTGGCCAGAGGGGTTTTCTGACCAGGTTGTGGAGTGATTTTTCTATGACCGCAGACAGGACAGGTACTGCAGCATCAATTCAAAGTGACAGGAGACAACATTTGTCCAGTATGGTTACAAACTATTTTTCATCCCTTATCGACGTTCTCCCTCAACCGTCATTCCCATTTGATTACTGGGCATCCAAATTAGACACCTGGCCAGAATTGGCAGAATATGCATTGCAGGAGCTTGCTTGCCCGGCAGCTAGTGTCCTATCAGAAAGAGTATTCAGTGCTGCAGGTTCAATACTAACAGAAAAAAGGACTCGTCTGGCTACCCAAAATGTAGATGATCTAACCTTCATTAAAATGAACCACAACTGGATTTCAAAATCTTTTGCCCCACCCTGCCCGGCTGACACCTAGCTTTCCTATGAAAAGGTCTTGCCTGTGGACTATTCTGAATGACTTTTCCAATCTCGTAATTTTCTTCACCTGATTGTCCAGCATACGACATGTTTCCACCTCACGAAATGGCCAAACTCCCCACACGGGGCCGTGCTATCGCCACTTTGCGCTTGGACCCTTGAGAGTGCTGTTTGTCTGAAGAGGTGGGTGTGGCCGCTTTTGGTCGACGGCACTGCCACTGGGTCCCTCATAGTACAATAAAGTGTCTCTGGCGGTGGTGGTGCGCACCCAACGTCAAACACACCGTTGTAATATGAGGGGCCCTGTGCCTGTACCGCCGGCCACAAGACAGTTCCCCCCCCCAGCTCAAACAGTGCTCTACCACTAGCAAAATTATCTCTCACAGCTTCACCAATGTGTAGTCTAGGCGCTGACATCCTTCAATGCCTGGCACTGACAATACCATTGTTTTGACATTTTTGTTATGTTAGGCCTTCGAAGCCTGTCTGCGGTCCCTTCTTTCTACAACTACTACACTGACCAGGCCACTGCTGGCCGTGTTACCCTGGAACCAATTTAAAAGTGCCTACAGTCAGCCCAATTTTGTTATGTTAGGCCTTCGAAGACTGTCTGCCGTCACTCCTTCCACTAGACTTCCACTGACCATACACTGCTGCCCATGTACCCCTGGAACCAATTTAAAGTGCCTACAGCCAGCCCAATTTTGTTATGTTAGGCCTTCGAAGCCTGTCTGCGGTCACTCCTTCCACTAGACTTCCACTGACCAGACCACTGCTGCCCGTGTACCCCTGCAACCAATTTAAAAGTGCCTACAGCCAGCCCAAGTTTGTTATGTTAGGCCTTCGAAGCCTGTCTGCGGTCACTCCTTCCACTAGACTTCCACTGACCAGACCACTGCTGCCCGTGTACCCCTGGAACCAATTTAAAAGTGCCTACAGCCAGCCCAAGTTTGTTATGTTAGGCCTTCGAAGCCTGTCTGCGGTCACTCCTTCCACTAGACTTCCACAGACCAGACCACTGCTGCCCGTGTACCCCTGGAACCAATTTATAAGTGCCTACAGCCAGCCCAAGTTTGTTATGTTAGGCCTTGGAAGCCTGTCTGCGGTCACTCCTTCCACTAGACTTCCACTGACCAGACCACTGCTGCCCGTGTACCCCTGGAACCAATTTAAAAGTGCCTACAGCCAGCCCAAGTTTGTTATGTTAGGCCTTCGAAGCCTGTCTGCGGTCACTCCTTCCACTAGACTTCCACAGACCAGACCACTGCTGCCCGTGTACCCCTGGAACCAATTTAAAAGTGCCTACAGCCAGCCCAAGTTTGTTATGTTAGGCCTTGGAAGCCTGTCTGCGGTCACTCCTTCCACTAGACTTCCACTGACCAGACCACTGCTGCCCGTGTACCCCTGGAACCAATTTAAAAGTGCCTACAGCCAGCCCAAGTTTGTTATGTTAGGCCTTGGAAGCCTGTCTGCGGTCACTCCTTCCACTAGACTTCCACTGACCAGACCACTGCTGCCCGTGTACCCCTGGAACCAATTTAAAAGTGCCTACAGCCAGCCCAAGTTTGTTATGTTAGGCCTTCGAAGCCTGTCTGCGGTCACTCCTTCCACTAGACTTCCACAGACCAGACCACTGCTGCCCGTGTACCCCTGGAACCAATTTAAAAGTGCCTACAGCCAGCCCAAGTTTGTTATGTTAGGCCTTGGAAGCCTGTCTGCGGTCACTCCTTCCACTAGACTTCCACTGACCAGACCACTGCTGCCCGTGTACCCCTGGAACCAATTTAAAAGTGCCTACAGCCAGCCCAAGTTTGTTATGTTAGGCCTTGGAAGCCTGTCTGCGGTCACTCCTTCCACTAGACTTCCACTGACCATACACTGCTGCCCATGTACCCCTGGAACAAATTTAAAAGTGCCTACAGCCAGCCCAAGTTTGTTATGTTAGGCCTTCGAAGCCTGTCTGCGTCCCGTTCTTTCAACTACAACTACACTGACCAGGCCACTGATGGCCGTGTTCCCTTGGAACCAATTTTAACTTGCCTACAGCCAGCCCTATGTTATTATGTTAGGCCTTCGAAGCCTGTCTGCGTCCCGTTCTTTCAACTACAACTACACTGACCAGGCCACTGATGGCCGTGTTCCCCTGGAACCAATTTTAACTTGCCTACAGCCAGCCCAATGTTAGGCCTTTGATGCCTGTCTGCCGTCACTCCTTCCACTAGGCCTCCACTGACCTGTCTATTGCTGCCCGTGTACCCCTTGAACCAACATCATTAAATATAAAAAAAATTAATTTGATTATAAAAAATAAGATCGTGTTGAGATCTCAAATGCAGACATTTTAACAATCAAAACAAACACACAACAAATATCTGGAACTGTACTACAAAGGTCCAACAGCTACAATTTCTTTCTCCTGCAAGAAGTTAACTGAAAGTTTTTTGGAGTTGTTAACACAGATATGGCATCCACCGAGTGTTGTCCTGTCGCGTCTCCTTTAAATTATTTCCAATAAGATGTTAAACTATTAATTTAATAAAATCAATAATTAAAAAAATAATTGAGTAAGTCAAAAGCACATTGCAAATAAACATTAATTACAAATCAAGAAGCATGGCGCGTCCGAGGGTGAGTAGATACCGAATAAGAATATAATCACCCTCGGACGCGCAATGCTTATTTACAACAGCCTTCCTTCCTAAGAATCAGCCCTTCCGTGGTGTAGAGAGAGGTTGTGTTACACTCCAAGGTGTTCCCCAGGTTGCCTTTCCTGAGCTTCGATCTTCCGGCTCTCGTTTAGTAGCTGTTGGAAACTACGCTGCATTAGGCCTACTAATTGTGTATGGGTGAAACAGTGGCGCATCTGCGGTCCCTCCTTCCACTAGGCCTCCACTGACCTGTCTACTGCGGCCCGTGTACCCCTTGAACCAACCTAATAAAATATTTAAAAAATTAATTTGATTATAAAAAATAAGATCGTGTTGAGATCTCAAATGCAGACATTTTAACAATCAAAACAAACACACAACAAATATCTGGAACTGTACTACAAAGGTCCAACAGCTACAATTTCTTTCTCCTGCAAGAAGTTAACTGAAAGTTTTTTGGAGTTGTTAACACAGATATGGCATCCACCGAGTGTTGTCCTGTCGCGTCTCCTTTAAATTATTTCCAATAAGATGTTAAACTATTAATTTAATAAAATCAATAATTAAAAAAATAATTGAGTAAGTCAAAAGCACATTGCAAATAAACATTAATTACAAATCAAGAAGCATGGCGCGTCCGAGGGTGAGTAGATACCGAATAAGAATATAATCACCCTTGGACGCGCAATGCTTATTTACAACAGCCTTCCTTCCTAAGAATCAGCCCTTTCGTGGTGTAGAGAGAGGTTGTGTTACACTCCAAGGTGTTCCCCGGGTTGCCTTTCATGAGCTTCGATCTTCCGGCTCTCGTTTAGTAGTTGGTGGAAACTACGCTGCATTAGGCCTACAAATTTGGTATGGGGTGTAGAGACAGGTTGTGTTACACTCCAAGGTTTTCACCAGGTTGCCTTTCCTGAGCTTCGATCTTCATGCTCTCGTTTAGTAGGTGTCGGAAAGTAGGCTGCATTAGGCCTACAAATTGGGTATGGGGTGGAGAGAGATGGTGTGTTACACTCCAAGGTGTTCCCCAGGTTTCCTTGCCATTGCTTCGGTCTTCCGACTCTCGTTTAGTAGTTGTAGAAAAGTACACAGCATTAGGCCTACAAAATGGGTATGGGGTGGAGAGAGATGGTGTGTTACACTCCAAGGTGTTCCCCAGGTTGCCTTTCCTGAGCTTCGATCTTCATGCTCTCGTTTAGTAGGTGTCGGAAAGTAGGCTGCATTAGGCCTACAAATTGGGTATGGGGTGGAGAGAGATGGTGTGTTACACTCCAAGGTGTTCCCCAGGTTGCCTTTCCTGAGCTTCGATCTTCATGCTCTCGTTTAGTAGGTGTCGGAAAGTAGGCTGCATTAGGCCTAAAAAATGGGGAATGGGGTGGAGAGAGATGGTGTGTTACACTCCAAGGTGTTCCCCAGGTTTCCTTGCCATTGCTTCGGTCTTCCGACTCTCGTTTAGTAGTTGTAGAAAAGTACACTGCATTAGGCCTAAAAAATGGGTATGGGGTGGAGAGAGATGGTGTGTTACACTCCAAGGTGTTCCCCAGGTTGCCTTTCCTGAGCTTCGATCTTCATGCTCTCGTTTAGTAGGTGTCGGAAAGTAGGCTGCATTAGGCCTACAAATTGGGTATGGGGTGGAGAGAGATGGTGTGTTACACTCCAAGGTGTTCCCCAGGTTTCCTTGCCATTGCTTCGGTCTTCCGACTCTCGTTTAGTAGTTGTAGAAAAGTACACAGCATTAGGCCTACAAAATGGGTATGGGGTGGAGAGAGATGGTGTGTTACACTCCAAGGTGTTCCCCAGGTTGCCTTTCCTGAGCTTCTATCTTCAGGCTCTCATTAAATTGTGGTTAAATGGAACAACTGCATTTGGCGTACTAGTTGGTTTGGGGCCTACTATCGGTGTCTGCCACTCCTTGCTGTTCTCCTGGTTTCCTGTCCTGAAATACCATTTTCAGCCTCTCGTTAAGTAGTTGTTAATGTTAGACTGCATTTGGCCTACTAGTTGGGTTGGGGCCTACTATCGGTGTCTGCCACTCCTTGCTGTTCTCCTCCACTGAACAAAGCTGTGCCGCCTGTTTACTACGGTTGCCAATTTTGAACTGCATTTCGACTACTTACTGATTTGGCCCTACTCTCTGTGTCAGCCTCTCATTCCAGTTGTCCTCCACTGCAATGCCCCCTGGTTATTCCTGTGTTACCAATTTTGAACTGCATTTAGCCCACTTTCTTCTTTGGGCCTATATCTGTGTTTCCACTTCATCGTGCCCATTGCCCAGCCAGTGATAGATGAGTCTGCTGGTACATTGACCCATAACGCAACATTCCCCGTGCACGCTACACAACAACATTGTGACCCTGCTGAAAGTCAGGTTGCTCTTCCCGCATACCATACCACCTTACACGGGGACAAAGAGGAAGGTGCAGATGAAAGTGCAGGTTCCTTCATCAGGTGGGGGGAGGAATACTAGTTGGCGACGTCACTGGCACAGGGCCTCTCATAGTACGCAAAAGTGTTGCTGCCGGTGGGAGGCGCCCCCGCCGTGCAAACACACCGCTGTACTTTGAGGGGCCCTGTGCCAGTGCCAATGCCAACGAGTGGGCCCCCCCTGCTTGCTCAGGTTCACAGCACTTGCAAAGTTGAAATACTTACCTCTCCCTGCTCCACTGCCGTGACGTGGTCCAGATTTCCTGGGCCCACTAATTACTTGAACCAGCCCTACCCCCCACAACTTTAGCCAAATGACCCCCAATTTCAAATGCCTTCCAATTATTATAAGGTAAATTACGCTTGACAAGCTTCATTAAGAAGAATGGATGGTTTTGACATTAAAATGGCCACTCTAGGTGTTTTCCTGGCCCCCACTCACTGCCGACTATGCTGCCCCATTGACTTGCATTGGGTTTCGTGTTTCGGTCGATCCCGACTTTACGTCATAATCGGCCGATTTCACTCGACCCGACTTTGGACATAGTCGGGTTTCGCAAAACCCGGCTCGACTCTAAAAAGGTCAAGGTCGCTCAACTCTAGTGCTGGCTGCACAGTTAACACTTGCTGCCGTGTTATTGGGTTTCAGTAACGTCAGCTGATTCCCAGCTGTGTATCTGGTAAAACCTCCAATCTGCTCCTCCTGCTGTCCCTGGGCTCTAACACAGCCAGTTGGTGCCTGTAAGTGCTGTGTGCACAGTCAACAGTCGCTCCTCTGTTATTGGGGTTCAGTAACGTCAGCTGTTCCCCAGCTGTGTGTGTGGCAATACCTCCAATCTGCTCCTCCTGCTGTCCCTGGACTCCAACTCTGCTGGTTGCTGCCCGGAAGTGCTGTTTGCACAGAGCCAAACACCTCGCCAATGTGTTAGTGGGGTTCAGTCACGCCTGCTGCTCCCCTGCTGTGTATCCGGCAATGTGTCATGTGACTGCCACGCTGGCACAACTAAAATTTAAGGGAACCTGTCCCCCCCAGGCGTTTGTTACTGAAAGAGCCATCTTGTGCAGCAGTAATGCTGTACAAGGAAAATGTGCCTATTTTCGTTGTGCTCCTTGCACACGCTGAACCTAACACTTATGAAATGTGTCTCCTCACACCGTTAAACCATCCTGGAGGTGGGACTTTCCTTTGTTATGTGACGCAGCACAGCCGTCATTCCTACCCCCATGGCTCCGTGTGCCGCCTCCTCAGCGCTGTTTGATTCTGTCACAGACCCTGTGCTGTTATGTTATCCCTTGGCCTTGCACAGTTAGCGCTGCCCGTCTTCTGACATCATTTGTTGTCAGGCTGGCTGCGCCTGTGCGTCCACGCTGCCCGAGATCCCACATCGCAGTGTCGTCTAATGTAATCCCACTGCGGGCCTGGGATCCATGCGCAGTGCATATCCTCGCCTCTCACTCCCCTCCTTCCGGCCTCTTCAGACTGTGCGGCGTCAGCTGATCCCTAATAGCATGCCACGGCCGTGATGCCGCACAGTCTGAAGAAGCCGGAAGGAGGGGAGTGAGAGGCGAGGATATGCACTGCGCATGCCCATGGATCCAAGGCCCGCAGTGGAATTACATTAGACGACACTGCGAGGTGGGATCTCGGGCAGCGTGGACACACAGGCGCAGCCAGCCTGACACCAAATGATGTCAGAAGACGGGCAGCGCTAACTGTGCATGGCCAAGGAATAACACAACAGCGCAGACTCCTGTACAGCAAAAAACTACGCTCAGGAGGCTGCGCCCAGCACCAAGGTGGGATTTTTGACAGCTGTTCTGCGTCTCATTAAGAAGGCAAGTCACGCCTCCAAGACAGTTTGACTGTATAAGGGGCTAAATTTTATACGTGTTTCATTCAGCGTGTGCAAGGAGCAAAATTTAAAGAGCAACCTTTTACTTGTGCAGCATTACTGCTGCACAAGGTGTGGCTCTTCTAGTTTGTAACACCTGAGGGGGGGTTAAAGGTTACCTTTGAAATTGGTTCAATTAGGCTTCGCCTACACTCTGCTCCTCCTGCAGACCCTGGGCTCTAACACCAGCAGCTGGTGCCCGAAAGTGCTGGCTGCACAGAGAAAAACACCCGCCAATGTGTCAGTGGGGTTCAGCAACGCCAGCTGTTCCCCTGCTGTGTAGCCGGCAATGTGTCCTGCAAACGCCACGCAGACACAACAGACCTAAAACTGCCTCCAGTGCAGGCTTCGGCCTACACTCTGCTCCTCTCCTCCTCCTGCTGACCCTGGGCCCTAACACCGCCAGTTGGTGCCCGGAAGTGCTGGCTGCACAGAGAAAAACACCCGCCAATGTGTCAGTGGGGTTCAGCAACGCCAGCTGTTTCCCTGCTGTGTAGCCGGCAACGTGTCCTGCAAACGCCACGCAGACACAACAGACCTAAAACTGCCTCCAGTGCAGGCTTCGGCCTACACTCTGCTCCTCTCCTCCTCCTGCTGACCCTGGGCTCTAACACCGCCAGTTGGTGCCCGGAAGTGCTGGCTGCACAGAGAAAAACACCCGCCAATGTGTCAGTGGGATTCAGCAACGCCAGCTGTTCCCCTGATGTGTAGCCGGCAACGTGTCCTGCAAACTCCATGCAGACACAACAGACCTAAAACTGCCTCCAGTGCAGGCTTCGGCCTACACTCTGCTCCTCTCCTCCTCCTGCTGACCCTGGGCTCGAACACCGCCAGTTGGTGCCCGGAAGTTCTGGCTGCACAGAGCAAAACACCCGCCAATGTGTCAGTGGGGTTCAGCAACGCCAGCTGTTCCCCTGCTGTGTAGCCAGCAACGTGTCCTGCAAACGCCACGCAGACACAAAGCTGCCTCCAGTGCAGGCTTCGGCCTACACTCTGCTCCCACTGCTGACCCTTTGCTCCAACACCGCTAGTTGGGGCTCTAGGAAGACAATCTTGAATAGGTCCACATCCTGGTTCCAGCACCGTCAGCTGCTTCCGGGCAGAGCCTTTGGCTTAGGTGCCTCCTTCTGGGTATCCGAGTTCCGCCAACGTCAGGCGGTCCTTAGTAGTGCTTTTTAGCATGGGTACCTCCTGCTTAGTAACCGGGTTCCAGCACCGTCAGCTGGTCCTCGGTCGTGCCATTGGCTCTTGCACACTTGAGCAACGCATCCGGGTTCCAGTACCGTCAGCGGGTTCTCGGCAGTGTCTTTGTCATGGGTACTCCCTCCTGCCCAGCCTGGTTCCAGCACCATCAGCTGGTTCCAGGTAGTGTCAAGGTCACTTACACGCCTATACGTTGCCCCGACGTGTTTGGGTCGGGTTAGCCAACTCCATGGTGCCTCCAGTTTAGGAGCTTCCTATGTGGGCTGCGGGAAGTGCCAATCAAGGCTGGTTCTGTAGTGCCAGTAGGCCAAGCTCCCCCTGTAGGACTGTTGGTGTTCGGTAACTGCAGCAGCCTCGCGGCCTAGCTGTTCTCTCTTCTCCTGTGGACCTTCTGCTCCACATCCTGGTTCCAGCACCGTCAGCTGGTTCCGGGGAGAGCCTTTGGCTTAGGTGCCTCCTTCTGGGTATCCGAGTTCCGCCAACGTCAGGCGGTCCTTGGTAGTGCTTTTTAGCACGGGTACCTCCTGCTTAGTAACCGGGTTCCAGCACCGTCAGCTGGTCCTCGGTCGTGCCATTGGCTCTTGCACACTTGGCCAACGCATCCGGGTTCCAGTACCATCAGCTGGTTCTCGGCAGTGTCTCTGTCACGGGTTCTCCCTCCTGCCCAGCCTGGTTCCAGCACTGTCAGCTGGTTCTGGGTAGTGTCAAGGTCACTTACATGCCTATACGTTGTCCCGTCGTGTTGCGGTCGGGTTAGCCAACTCCATGGTGCCTCCAGTTTAGGAGCTTCCTATGTGGGCTGCGGGAAGTGGCATTCAAGGCTGGTTCTGTAGTGCCAGTTGGCCAAACTTCCCCTGTAGGACTGTTGGTGTTCAGTAACTGCGGCTGCCTCGCAGCCTAGCTGTTCTCTCTTCTCCTGTGGACCTAGTATACCTGGTATAGTACTTTGTAGAATTGCTAGCTGCAGATCTTTTTTCTTAAAGTTGTAAAATGCAAATTTAGTTTTTTCTGACGCAGCTGCATGATTTACGGCTGCTAGACAGCTTGAATACATGTGGGGATTGCCTGTTTGTTAGGGAATCCCCACATGTATTCAAGATGTCTAGCAGTCGCAAATCATGCAGCTGCTTCAGCAAAAACTAAATCTCCGAGCACGCCAAAATCCTCGGAGACCACCTGAGCGTGCTTGGTAAATCTCGAGTAACGAGTATACTCTCTCATCACTATTTGTAAGCCAAAATCAGAGGAGGAACAATCAGAGGAAAAGTATAATAGAAACATGTGCACCACTTCTGCATTTATCACCCACTCCTGGTTTTGGCTTACAAATACTGATGTAAAATTCTGACCAAATACTGAGCGTGGCCTTAGGGCTTGCTCATCAGAGCATATAATTCGGACAAGTGCTAACCGATTTTTTATTGGAAAGCACACTAACCCATATTCTTCAATGAGGTAGTGCAGGTGGCTAATTTTTTTCCACTTACAGAATCTCTATGAAAAAAATCACAGCATGCTGTGATTTCATATTATTATATAGAGTGTGAGAAAAAAATCGTATGCCATAAGAACCATCAGTACGGCATCCGATTTTTGCAGATTCATTGCAATTCTGTAAGATGGCAAACTAAATGGTCCTGTTAAAGATAAAATATCTACTGAGTGAAAAAAACAGATTGTATACAGATATTATATGGACAGCACATGGAAAAAATGTTCTCACTCAGCTGGGTGAGAATGGGACTGATTGATTATACTCGCGTATGTACCTCGAATTGGAACAGTAGACAAGTCAGGCTGGATTCAGGGCCAGACTGGCCATCTGGCAAATACCAGAAGGGCCTGTCTGGTCATAGGCTACCTTGTCTGCTACATTGTTAACAGAATCTGTGTTCTCAAGATGCAAATACTGTTAAGAGTTGTGATGGAGGACAAAGTTGCTGACTTCGTCACTTACCCCAGCAGGCCCCGGGTATCATTAAGGCCCCGCCACACTTAGCGACGCTACAGCGATCCCGACAACGATACGACCTGTCAGGGATCGTTGCTGCGTCGCTATGTGGTCGCTGGTGAGATGTCAAACTGTGAGATCTCCCCAACGACGCAGCAGCGATGCGGCGACCTGTAGCGACCTGTACAACGATGTCACATGGCAGCTATTTCATGACGATTAACAGACCTCAATGAGGGACGTCCTGTCATGAGGTCGTTGGTAAGGTGTCAAACACAGCGATGTGTGCTACCCAGCGGGACCTCAATTATCAAAAAAAGGTCCAGGCCATTCCGACACGACCAGCGATCTCATAGCAGGGCCTGGTCGCTGCTACGTGTCACACATAGCGAGATCGCTACTGAGGTCGCTGTTGCGTCACAAAACTTGTGACTCAGCAGCGATCTCGCTAGCGATCTCGCTTTGTGTGACGGGGGCTTTAGAGATATAGGTCTTGTAGTAAATGTTACTTTCCTTCATCCAGGGTAATATTAGTAATATATCCCATCTGGTTCATGTGGACGGGGCCAACATGAACCTGTGTAATTTCAAATGCCAGGACTGAATTTCAGCCCCAGTCCGTACCTGCTGGATATAATGAAGATCAGATAAAGAAAATATGTGATAAATATCAGCAAAAGCAATATAACAGCCTTTGTACTAGTTTATATTTTAAATTAATCTGAATTTAGTTTGACGGGGCAGATAGCAGATACTGTGCACTGCTGGCCATGGCCGTATTTGCCACTAGGCACTTGAGGGCACGTGCCTAGGGCAGGGACAGGTGAGAGGGCGGCACCTCAGCAAGGTTTTTTCTTTTTTTTCCTTTTTTTCCTTTTTTTTTTAAATACTAGTCCTGTGCGTCCCTTCGCGAAGAGTAGACAGGGGGCGGCAGAGCGGCAGCCAGAACACATGGTGCTGGTGCCAACTCTCCCTACTTCCCCTGCTGAGACACAGTGACCCCCTGCTCACAGCCTCACTGGTGCCTGGCAGAATGTGACTGCTGAGGTGGAGCAGCGGCGCCCTGTGTCCCGACCCTGAGTCCTGTCCTGGACTCACATTGCTGGCCTGGAGGGCTCGCAGTAGAGCAGTACATACACAGTAAGTAGTGTACTGTCTCTGTAATGATCTCCCTCCTAGCTCCTGCCCGCGCGCTGCCTGCTGCAATGCACAGCTCTGTCTGTGACTCACCTCACGGTCCTCACCCATTCCCTTACATTGAGACAGCCTCATTTCTGACTGTACTAGTGCCTGAGGCTGGAGGAGCCGTGCAAACATAGCAGCCCTTGAATGTTTGATCTTTGCTCCCGGCAGACGGATCCAGAGAGTGAGTGGTGGGGATGGGGTATAATACACCCCCACTCACTCTATCTGGGTCCTAGGAGCAAACATTGACAGTGCTGGTGTGTGTGCCTGTATGTATGTGTGTGTCTGTGCGGTGCTGTATGTGTGTGTGTGCGGGCAGCAGAGCTGTATGTGTGTGCGGGCAACAGAGCTGTATGTGTGTGCGGGCAGCAGAGCTGTATGTGTGTGCGGGCAGCAGAGCTGTATGTGTGTGCGGGCAGCAGAGCTGTATGTGTGTGCGGGCAGCAGAGCTGTGTGTGTGTGCGGGCAGCAGAGCTGTATGTGTGAGTGTGCGGGCAGCAGAGCTGTATGTGTGAGTGTCCGTGCAGCAGAGCTGTATGTGTGAGTGTGCGGGCAGCAGAGCTGTATGTGTGAGTGTGCGGGCAGCAGAGCTGTATGTGTGAGTGTGCGGGCAGTAGAGCTGTATGTGTGAGTGTGCGGGCAGCAGAGCTGTGTGTGTGAGTGTGCGGGCAGCAGAGCTGTATGTGTGAGTGTGTGGGCAGCAGAGCTGTATGTGTGAGTGTGCGGGCAGCAGAGCTGTATGAATGTGTGTGTCTGTGCGGTGCTGTATGTGTGCGTGCACGGGCAGCGGAGCTGTATGTGTGCGTGTGCGGGCAGCAGAGCTGTATGTGTGCGTGTGCACGGGCTGCGGAGCTGTATGTGTCTGTGTGCATGGGCTGCGGAGCTGTATGTGTCTGTGTGCACGGGCTGCGGAGTTGTAAGTGTGTATGCGTGGGCAGCGGAACTGTATGTATGCTTGTGGAGCTGTGTGTGTATGCGGAACTGTATGTATGTGTGTGTGTCTGTAGGGTGCTGTGTGTGTGTGTGTGTGTGTGTGTAGCTCTATGTGTGCGCGGAGCTGTCAGTGCCAGTGTCCCGGACCAACTTTTTACTATTGATGCTGCCTTTGCAGCATCAATAGTAAAAAGATAAAATGTTAAAAATAATTACCAAAAACAAAAAATTGTGCTATTCTCACCTTCCTCCATCCACCGATGCGCGATGCTGCCACCAGCTTCCGTTCCCAGTGATGCATTGCGAAAGTACCCAGATGACTTAGCGGTCTAGACCGCTAAGTCATATGGGTAATTTCGCAATGCATCACTGGGAACGGAAGCTGGCGGCAGACCGCTTAGTCATCTGGGTAATTTCGCAATGCATCACTGGGAACGGAATCTGGCGGCAGCATCGCGCGCATCTGTATAGCTGAGTTCGGGGTACACAAAATACACTATTGTAACGCACAGCTCAGGCCCTATTTAACAGTATTTTACAGGTTCCCTTTAAGATGAGACAAAAAAACACTGCTAGCAGCGTTTTTTTCCGTTGCTGCAAGTACCGCATTTACCGGATCGCGGCAAAACCGCAAGTGCGGCACATGTCTGCAAGTCCCACAGGGAATGAATGAGGCCGAACGCAGTGTTGCCGTAAGTGATGTGTTACATGGCAGATGCAGAAAAACTGGCCGATCTGCCGCGAATGGTAAAAATCGCTGATGTGAAAGTAGCCTAAGTCACTGCTGATAGTGTCTGCATTAGTCATAGTCACCAATGGGGGAGGCAGCACGAAAAAGTGCCTAGGGCAGCAAAAACTCTAAATACAGCCCTGCATCTGGCTACCCATATTTACAGAGTGTCTGCTCTTGCAGGGCCTGAATAGTTCCACTAGAATGTGGCCAGATAAACTCCTGGCAAGGATCAAGTAAAAATGTGACTGTATATTTTCAGTAGTCGTTACTTTTTAAAGTCACATATTATATATGTTTTTACATAGAGAAGGTCACTAAGGCTACGTTCACATTAGTGTTCCGCTAATGTGCGTCGCTGTTTGCATCGGCGACGCAGCGGCGACGCAGCGGCGACGCGCCCCTATGTTTAACATGGGGGACGCGTGCGTTTTTTTTGTTGCGTTTTCCGACACGTGCGTCGTTTCCGACGCTAGCGTCGGACGCAAGAAAATGCAACAAGTTGCATTTTTCGTGCGTCCGATTTTCATCAAAAAACGACGCACGCGTCGCAAAACGCAGCGTTTTTGCGTGCGTTTGCGCGTGTTTTTTTGTGCGTCGTGCGTTGCGTCGCCGACGCAGCGGCGCGCAACGCTAATGTGAACGTAGCCTAAAAAAGGTGCAATGTAGGTTTGAATGATTCAGGGACCTAAATGGTGGAGGCCTTTTGGCAACTGGCTCTTTTGCCTTTGCAATCAGTAGCTCCTGTATATTAATTAACAGTTCAGTTAACATGGTTTTAGCTTGATGGTAAAATATGAGTCAATATCTATTTTCCATAATAATAATAATATCCATATCTAATAGAAGCTAAGTATGATGAAAGAGTTAAAATAAATAAGCTGGTTATCTCTATGTAGCACTGATGCTCTCTAAGGGATGGCCATGAAATTGGATTTGAATTGGTTCCAGTAATTTTACCTCTTGATTTATCTATCAGTGATATCAACGTAGCTTAGAATAAGAAAATCTGATTTTGGTGGACAAGTGTTTCCTATTCCTAATAGCATTTATGATGTTTCCAAAAGTTCATGGTTCATATTTCACAAAAAAATTAATGGTAAGCACAAAGATATCTCTGAGCAATATTTCTATGTGTGCTCTGTGATTATAATACATTTATGCAGACAAACTTATTATAGCCATATCTCAGTAGTAGATGAGAGATTATTTATTTTTGCTCAAGCATTTCATTTTACCTGTCAGATAGCACCCTACCAGCATCCATCCATCCATCCATCCATCTAGATTTCTCTGAATATAAATGCAAGAGATGTGTCATATACAGTAGTACTGTAGATCTATAATATTAAAATTTCTTGTTTTTCCTGCTGAAATATTGAAATTGCAGTAAATTATATTTTATTTTTTTTTCACAGTAATTTTATATTTTCTCCTTTTGAGGGTATGGTCTTTACCCAATTTAATCACCAGGAACAGCACCCAGAACAGTCTCCAATAACAACTGCTAACTGCAGACATCAGCAGGGTTGAAGTATCAAATTGTGAGGGAAATAAGTACAAAAGCAGGTAACATACCATCTTGATAATTTAGGTACGAATAAGCAATAAAGTGCTGAACCCAAGCTTCCGTGAATGGGTTTTCCCTCTTTTAAAGTACAATTTAATCTCTAGAACTTGGAATAATAATAATAATCTCCACAATTGGATGTGTTAAAAAAAAATCCCAGGTCTGAGATAATCTTATAAACGTGCCCCAGCTTTGTACTGTGTAATGGCTGTGTCTGACCATACAGGACCCTGGTCTGATCATACCACAGCTCCTGGGCGGGAGGGGAAGCAAAGGAGAATATACAGACATTACAGCAGGGGATGACAGCTGGTTCTTTGTGTGAGGTAAAACATTTCCCTGCCTGTTTTTAAACAATGTTTTACCTCAAAGAAAGAATCTCTTGAGCTCCTATGCTCTAATGTCTCTTTTGCGACCTCCCCTGTCCAGGAACTGTGAGATGATCAGACCATGTGCCTCTACGGTCAGTCACAGCCATTGCACAGTACATAGCAGGGGCACATTTATAAGATTATCTCAGCACAGGAACATATTTTTAACACATTCAGTTGTGGAACTTATTGTTATTCCAATATTTATTCATTAAAGTGCATTTTGTTCATGGCACAACCTCTTTCATTTTGATAAATTAAAGAACAGTTCTTAGCAAGCATTTTTTGCATAATACTCATCAATGCAATGATGCAAGGCCAAACATATAAAAAAAGTATATTTATCATTCTTTATTAATTAAAAAATACAGCTAAAAACAAGAAATAAAACAAATAAAAGCAAAGTGAAGCTAATAGGTAAGCACAAATAACTTTTGGGAATCTTAGGTCACACAGGCAAAAATTTAGATAATAAGTTATAGATTATAAAGAAACAACTACAATTATACAATAAAAATATCAGTATACAACAGCTGGATGTCTAAACTATACATGAACAAACATACAAAGTTACAGACTACTAAAAAATGAATATTAAACCTATTAAGTAAATACTAAGACAAATATTCATCTGGCATTTACTGGCCATACTAATAATCTACATCAATCATGTGTGCCCCAAAAATATTGCTGTCTGTTTCCATAAAGTACTAATCATGCCTGAACCAGCCTAAAATTCTGGGTAAGGTTTTTTGCTTAATAGAAATTTTATAACATTTTACACACAATTTGCTTTTTTCTTACCTGATTTGCTATTCTAAGTTGGCAACGGTACAGCCTACAACTTTACGGTCATGATCCAGTCCGGAGTTTGTTTTCCGCTATCCTCTCTCTGGACTGGTCATGCGGGGGTTATCTCCATGTGCCTCGTTTTGGAGCTGGCTGTGATTTTTCAGTCCTCTGCACTCTGCTGGCTAGCGTCAGTGATAGTTCATGCTTCCAGGCTAGAGCAGATGACATGTATACCCTGGTGATTCTTCAGCCTCTGACTTCCCGTATTTGTGTTAGACCCATTCCCTATCCCTGACTAATGTTCATCTGGTGGTTTTCCTTACAGTGTATGACTCGGCCTGATCTCTGAACCCCACCTCTTGCTTTCTGTCTCTGATACCTCGTTCCCCGACCAGCTTTGACTTCTAGCTTGTACCCCGACTTAGTCTTACGTTTTGGATTCCACTCTCCCATTTGCCTCTGACTTCTGGCTTGTCTCTGACTATGTGCATTGCTGTGACCTCTGGTACTTCTGCTCCTGACAGTTTCTGACTCTGCTCATCTGACCACTCTTTCGTTACCTGGGACACCTGTGCGGCTGCTCAGTGTTGCTATGCTGTGAGTGTGCAACTTCTCTTCCCTCATCAGCACCCCCTGGTGGAGGTTGCTTTAAACTGCACTGCAGCCGCATCACATTTACTATAGGCTGCTGCTAAATTTTACAGCTTTGTTCCTACTTCTTGGCATCTGTTGTTAATTTTTCAATTTTTGAAAGGAGGGAATTAATTTGCTTCAAGCACACATTTGAATACAAATTCTGATAAAAAAAATTGAGGCATTTAATGGTTCAGGTCTGTTTTGACACATATGTTTGAATTGTCAAATTGGAGACATGAAGCATCATTGGCTGGTATTGGGTTAGCCTTTTTGGTTGTCACATTAACCCTGCCTTGCATTTGTGGTTGACCAGTTTAGCAAAAAGAGAATTAGCGCATAAGAGCGCAAAGACCCTATACACATCCTTACGGTGAGTTTCAATATCTGACGAATAGATGAGTATGTCATCAAGATATGTTTGCAAATACTAGGATTTCATCAGCTCACCCAACCAGACTTATTAAAGTCCAATTCTCATTGGACATGTGCAGAGCACAGATCACCACCAAGTTCCTGTCTGCTGACTCCCAGGTGAAAATGCAAAACACTCACTTGTCCATCTTGTGCAAATATTAAATGGAGGAGGTGAAAATAGAATAAAAATCTTGTCCTTTATTAGCGCATCATAAAAACAAGCTGATGCGTTTAAGGCAATGCTGCCCCTAGTCATAGCATAATAAAAGCACATTACAACACAATATATAAAGGCACATAACAAGAGGCTACAACCAATCACAATATATGTCAATTAACCATATATCAAACACCTGAGTACCCATTGGACAAAGACACACCCTGCCCAATCTGAGTGTTATGCAAATGTTATAACCACTAAGTCTATATACAATATTGCAAATACAAATTGTAAGAATACAACAATACCCTTCACCAATATTTATAAATATATGTAAATCCATATAAATACCCCCACATATATACATAAACGACATATCTTTTTTATATTTATACAGCAGAGCATCACTTAATAAAAATACATCATATCTGTTTTATAATTCATTTCTTTCGGGAAACAAGTATCTAATTTTAAGATCCAAGCTGTCTCTCTGGCTTGTAGAGTAGATACTGTCTCCCCTACTCTCACTGCCCTCTTTACCTGTTCAATGGCAGTTACTCTCATGGAAGTCATGTTGCCAGCATGAACCTCCGTGAAGTGTCTGGACACTCCTGACAAAGAGCGTTTATCATTGCTATTACCTATAGCAGCTCATGATAGATGTTCTTTAATTTTCTGCTTTAATTTACATGTGGTCGATCCCACATATTGCACATTACATGCCTGATAAGAAACTAAATATATTACAGATCTGGAATTGCAATTGGTACAAATTCAGATAGTATAATCATGCTGTGCATCTTTTGCTCTAAATTTGGTAGTTTTTTGCATATATTGACGCAATCCACATCTACTCATGCCGCATTTGTAGTTACCTGTACTTTCTAAGCAGGAATAAGCTCTTTTTTCTAAATTATTTGATCCCACATATAAACTGGGTGGCAACATGTTGGCTAAAGTCTTGGAGTTTTTGGGCTACGAATCACACTCCATTATCTAAAATGGCAGGAGATCATCAAATTTTTATTGAATTTTTGAATTGTAATGATTGGAATTTACAGTTTGTTTCAGAATACAAAGTTCCCCTTTTCTAGATGTATTTGTTGAAGGATAAGTGGATAATGGCAAAATCTGTTGCAGATTATACTGTAAGCCAACTATGGGTAATGGAGTTTTGCATGCGACCATTGCATACCCTCTTCACACAAAAATCTGCTCATAGGAGAATTTTTTAGGGCAAGGCAAGATTGCCTTGTGCAGGCATGTACTATGGAGGACAGAGAATGAACTTCAATCCCATATTGCAGCCAGCATGCAGCCAGCGGGTAAGGAAACGGTGAATCAAACACCCGAAAACCCTGCCCCTATGGCTAAAGATTGTTCCCTCCAAATTCAGGTGACAGTGTCCCTTTAACAAGTCAGAGGAGGGCATACAGTATCTACTCTATGAGCCAGAGAGGCAGCTTGGAACTTAAAATTAGATACTTGTTTCCCCAAACGAATGAATTATAAAACAGATATGATTTATTTTTATTAAGTGATGTTCTGATGTATAAATATAATAAAGATATATGGTATATGTATACATGTGGGGGTATTTATATGGATTTGCATGTATTGGCACAGGGTATTGTATTCTTACAATATGTGCTTGCAATATTGTATGTAGACTTAGTGGCTATAACATTTGTATGACACTCAGGTTGGGTGTCTTCGTCCAATGGGTACTCAGGTGTTTGATATATGGTTAATTGACATGTATTGTGATTGGTTCTAGCCTCTTGTTAAATGCCTTTATATTTTGAGTTGTAATGTGTTTTTATTATGCTATGTGTTAGGGGTCGAGTTCCCGCCTCTGCACAAGGGAAATCTCGAACCATCTCCGCTGCGGTCTCCCATTCTTCTCCGGCCGCAGTGGAGCCTACTCAGCGGAGACGTCAGTCCCAGCATCTAGCTAAGGCTGATACTGGACGACTGGTAACTGGTGCCTTTCCAGCTTCTGCCATTGTAGCCAGTACTGGGCAGCGGCGAGCAGACGTGTTTGGGACTAAGTCCTGCTCTTCCCTTTCTGAGCATGCCCAGGGCAAGATCTCTCGTTGGAGATCAAGGGTCACATTCTTAAATACTGCAGCAAATCCCATTGGTCCTTTAGGAAGGTCCTGAAGGTGTCCTTCTTCTGTGGCTGACTCCCATTAATCTTTCTGGGAAGGTCCTGTTCTTGCTGCAGCTATAAAAGGTTGTTTCTACAAGACTAGGGAGTCCACCACTCCTCTGTGGGTCATTTGCATTGTAGCTGTTCCATCTTGCAAGTTCTGCATGGATATTTTCTCTCTGAACCCTGTTCACACAGGTACTATACCGATGATCAGGTTTTTAAATACATCAGATAGGGATTATGTACATTAGACAGGACTGCTCTATTATGGGTATACCTTGGCGATTGGTGGAGCAGCTTAACATACATTTTTTGCAAAAAAACGTATTAACCAAATACCCTGTATTTTTTCATTTTTTGACTAGCACCTGCTTATTTACTCTGACTTTTTTACAACAGAGTATTTTATGACCTCTCTGTGCTCTTTTGTGTCTTCAAGTTCTTTGGTGGTGTGAACAGGTTTCTACAGACTTGTTCACTGTGCAAGTAGCCCATGTGTTTTTGGTTTTATAATTGTTCTCTTGTTTCTACAAGACTAGGGAGTCCACCACTCCTCTGTGGGTCATTTGCATTGTAGCTGTTTCATCTTGCAAGTTCTGCATGGATATTTTTTCTCTGAACCCTGTTCACACAGGTACTATACCGATGATCAGGTTTTTAAATACATCAGATAGGGATTATGTACATTAGACAGGACTGCTCTATTATGGGTATACCTTGGCGATTGGTGGAGCAGCTTAACATACTTTTTTTGCAAAAAAACGTATTAACTAAATACCCTGTATTTTTTCATTGTTTGACTAGCACTTGCTTATTTACTGTGACTTTTTTACAACAGAGTATTTTTTTTACCTCTCTGTGCGCTTTTGTGTCTTCAAGCTATAAAAGGTTTGCACGGCCCATGGACATGCGCTAGTGTACATTTGGAATTGTGTGTGTGTTGATGAGTGCAAGTCATTCTTTAAGATCCCCTCCCTTGTGAAGGACTGTTCGCAAAAGGTGGATGCTTGCTGTCTAGCGCCCGACTAAGCTGTCAACATAAAGACACACGATACAGCGTCTATTGCTCTAACCGGCCGTGTGGCGCCGTGCACTTATAGAGCACTTTCCTTTCCCAAGTCTGGGTGGTTAGTGGCATCCGCCAAAGCAGCACAGCATGCACTCTTGTGCATTAAGTTATATTTTTTGATACTTTGACACCCCAGTTGCGGTGTCGAGTGCAAGTGGTCTGTATGTACTCTAATCCTGTGTCTTGGGATAGAGTCCTGAGACTCCCTGCTTGCGCTCTTGGTGCGTTACTGCGGCCCTGTGACACAACAGGGTTTGCTTCCTTCAAACAGGGTGAATTTATCCCGTGTGTGTATCCACATTGTACTGCCATATAGTCTGTCATTACTCAGCAGCAGGTTCCATCTCTGCACGGTGGACCCCAGGCTGCGAACGCACCTTATACCATCTCTCTTATAATTTGGTGCGTTCTGCTAGCCCTAACACTATGACTAAGGGCAGCATTGCCTGAAACGCGTCAGCTTGTTTTCATGCTGCACTAATAAAGGACAAGAGTTTTATTCTATTTTTATCTCCTCCAATCAATATTTGCTTGAGCTGGACAAGTGAGTGATTTGCATCAAGATATACTACCACAGATGTGCATAACAATTCCTGAAAGATTTAATTCACACAGTCTTGAAAAACTGCAGGAGGATTACAGAGACCGAATGGCATGACCAAGTACTCATAATGACCATCCTGTGTTTTAAAGGCGGTCTTCCATTCATCCCCTTCACGTATACAAATAAGATTATAGGCCCCATGCAAGTCCAGCTTCATGAATATTTTAGCACCCCACTGCCTATCGAAGAACTTGGAGATCAGTGGCAGAGGATATTTATTTTTAATAGTGATTGTGTTCAAACCCCTATAATCAATTCAGGGATGTAATTATCCATTCTTCTTTTGAGCAAAGAAGAAACCAGCCCCAGCAGGAGACACTGACTTCCTGATAAACCCCCTTGCTAAATTCTCCCTGATGTATTCAGACATAGCCTCAGTCTCCAGGAGAACCAAAGGATAGACACACCCACAAGAAGGCTCTGTCCCCGGACGAGTTCTATAGGGCAATCATAGGGGCAATGAGCAGGAAGCGTCTCTGTGTCTTTTTGGAGAATATGTCCTCGTACTGCCAATAGTGTTTAGGTAGGTAGGTTATGTCAGTTGTGACCAAGGACGCCCCAACCTGAACTTGGGCCTTAAGACATTGTCCTTCACATGAACTACCCCATCCCTGTATGCTCCCTGTTGCCCAATCAATACGCGGTAAATGGCTGCGTAACCAAGGAATTCCCAGAAGTACCTCATCCATGCCCTCAGAAATTACAAGAAGAGAGATTATCTCCTGATGTTTTGAGGACATGCTGAGGGTAAGAGGTATAGTCTGATGAATTATCTGAGTAGGAAGGACAGACCCATTAACCATCCAGATGGTGACTGGCTTTGGAAGCATCATTAAGGGAATTGTGTGCCATTTGATTTGGCGAAGGTGGAAGACAAAAAATTGCCCTCAGCCCCGGACTCCACGCAAGCCTCTGTAAAGAGAAAAGTCAACCCATATGCCAGGGAAACCTTAACGGTTAACTTGGAGGACAAATCTTCCATGTCAAGTGAGCCTCCTCTGATAGCCACTAGATGCAGGACATACATTGGCATAGTAGCCTGCCTGCCTACAGACCAAGCAGATCGGATGTGGGCATACAGAATGGGAGTTAGATTCCGCCCGAAATAAAACCTTAGACTCCACATGTTCGCTCGTCGGAGCCGGAGATTCCAAAGGACTATCAAAGTTTGGGGCTAAGCAAATCCTATATCTACAGTGGACTTGTGCTATTCTTCCCTCAACATGTCGAATGTCGATGCGAGTGGATACAGATATTAAGTCCTCCAAAGTAGTAGGAATCTCCCTAGTGGCAAAAGCATCCTTTACATGGTCAACAAGGCCCCTCCAAAATGCGGGGATGAGGACCTTAACGGACCACACCAACTCGGAAGCTAAAGTCCGGAATTGGATGGCAAACTGACTGACCATGGAAGAGCCCTGGGTTAATGCCAAGAGTTGGAGTGTGGAATCATGGGTAATCCAAGGTCCCAAAAAGACCTGTCTCAGAGCGTCCAGAAAATGGGAGGCGTTCTGAACCACCTGATCGTTACGCTCCTGTAATGGCATAGCCCACTTCAACGCCCTGTCAGTCAAAAGGGACCCCACAAATCCCACCTTGGCCTGCTCGGATAGGAATCATGAAGCCAGTAGCTCCAGCTGAGTTAAGCACTGGTGCAAAAGCCTTGCTGTCCCCCGAGAACTTAACGGGCAGCGAATATCAAGAAAAAGGTGGATCAAGAGTTGCAGCAGAAGCCATAGTAGCAGCTTTGCTGGCTGCTTGTGCTGCCACTGCTGTAAGATCCACAGCTGAAGTGGACAACCTGCCCTCTAGCTGCTGGATGTACCGCTGAAGCCACTGCTCGTCCACCATTACTAGCCAGACCCTGGCACTAGTGTACTGTTAGGGTTAGCAGATTGCACCAAATAAAATATAAAATAAAGTGCAATCACAAGCTGGGGTCCATCATGCAGAAATTAACCTGCTAATTTGAACAATAATGGAACAAAACAGCGAGTGTTACCTTAAACACATTGTGTTAATGCCACACAGTGTGATCGGTACACTGAACACCAAACTTAGTTACATGAACGAAACAGATGCTAAGCCAAGCATCTAGTTACCCCAGTCCTGACACTACTGAACCTGTGTCTAACCAGCACCCTAAGCATGTAGCTGATTAGAGACTCAAATGTTGAGCCAAGGGTACGAAACAGCGTAAGTCTGCAACCTGCCTGCCAACGTGTACAGTCTCTGAGCAAAGACACACACACACATGCAGACAGAGTGGTAGAGTAGCCACCCACACATACTGAACATAAATGACACTAGTGTGCCCCTGAGAGCCTTTTATACACTAAGCTTCACCCCAACCAGTCATGTCCAGTCAGCCGATACATTGCCTGTGGGATAATCCAGAGCTGCCACATCATCCAAACAGCTAACGTCCGACCACCAATGACTAGGGTTGAGCAAAACAGGTCAGCCAGATTCAGAAGTCGCCGACTTTTGGCAAAGTCGGGTTTCATGAAACCCGACCCGACCCGACCCCTGTATGGGGTCGGCCATGAGGTCGGCGATCTTCTGATCTGGAATCGGAATTCCGATACCGAGTTCCGATATGTTTAAGATATCGGGAATCGGTTTCGGAATTCATATTTAAGTGTAAAATAAAGAATAAAAATAAAAAAATATTGATATACTCACCCTCGGACGCGCCCTGGTTCTCGCCGGCAGCCTTCCTTCCTAAGAATGAGCGCCTGAAGGGCCTTCGATGACGTCGCGGCTTATGATTGGTCGCGTGAGCGGTCACATGGGTGGTCACGCGACCAATCACAAGCCGCGACGTCATCTAAGGTCCCTCAGGCGCTAATTCTTAGGAAGGAAGTGCCCGAGGGCGCGTCCAAGGGTGAGTATATTCCTAATAGGTATATACTCACCCTCGGATGTGCCCTGGTTCTAACCCGCAGCCTTCCTTCCTAAGAATCAGCGCCTTAGATGATGTCGTGGCTTGTGATTGGTCGCGTGACGCCCATGTGACCGCTCACGTGACCAATCACAAGCCGCGACGTCATCGAAGGTCCTTCAGGCGCTCATTCTTAGGAAGGAAGGCTGCCGATGAGAACCAGGGCACGTCCGAGGGTAAGTATATCAATATTTTTTATTTTGATTCTTTATTTTACACTTAAATCTGGATCCCAGGGCCTGAAGGAGAGTTTCCTCTCCTTCAGACCCTGGGAACCATTAGAAACCCACTGCACTGCATTGGGTTTCGTGTTTCGGCCGACCCCGACCCCGACTTTTCTATAGGATCGGCCGATTTCACTCGACCCGACTTTTGAAAAAGTCGGGTTTCGTGAAACCTGATCCGATCCTATAAAAAGAAAAGTCGCTCAACCCTACCAATGACAAAACATCACATCAGGGACATGCTCAGTAAGGTGATCTCTGCACTAAGACTCCTGAGTGCACTGCTGCACCAGCATATCATTGTTTACCATAGACTTGACTGGAGAGCCAACAGTAACCAAATGTATACCAAATGTTTAAATGAGCCTTGGCAATGTGCTGGGACCAACATTTGTGCTAAGCAGCACTTGCAGTGGCAGGACATGAATGGGAGACCAAAGAAGCAGATAATGCTTGGGATCTATCCTGCGCAAGGGTAGGATCCCGATGCCTAACAAATAGTTTGTTAAAATTAGCATATTATATTAATGTGAACTGTTGGAATAAAAACATGCAAAGTGTTGAATGACCTGCAAATTTAAGGAAAAGTATCTCAAAGTTTATCCTTCACAGATTGATCTGTTCATCGCAACTAGAAAGGCAACAAATTATTGATATGTGTTTGAGTATGAGAAGAAACATTGAAAAATATACCATCTTCACATATATGTCTTCCTTGACTGAATTTGAGCTCGAGTACCAGTACAACAATGTAGCTAAAGAGTGAGCCACTGTTTTGCCCTATAAAGACAGCTGGAATGAATGTTTACATTTCTATTTCACATTTTTAAAAAACAGAAATAGATGTAAGTTTATTTAGGTACTGTTTTGTAGCCTTTCTTTAGACTTTAATACAGATTATATTATTTTCCATTAGACTTCATGTGTCTTATAAAAAAGTCTAAAAGACAAATTTAATTCTACTCCACTTATACATACACACTGAGATTAAAATGAATAAATATATCTAACATAACATTTTATTGCATTTCGTTTGTTAAAATAATACAAAATTCCATATTTTTCTTTTATTAAAAGTACACAGTATCTCTTACCATTTTTTGTTTACAACTTCATAAAGATTAATGTCAGCGTACTCTGGAAAATGTCAACCGCACAGCCATCTCAGTTTGTCATCAGCCAAACATCTCCATCTTTTTCATGTCCTTGCAAGTACTTGGCTTTTAACTTCTAACTGCTGCTGTGACGTGCACTAGTCTATTGCAAATCAATTCAAGAATGAGGAAATGGTGCATTACACAAGGACTCCCATGGAATTTCATATTACAGCCACACAAATAACAGATAAGAGCATTAGGATTAATGGCGTCTCAACAGATGCCAAAAGAATTAGCAATGCTTTGTTGTTTAATGCTGTAAATTTGCCGATAGCAGCATGACTTTCACCACTATGTGTGTGTGGGAGTTGTTTGACCTTATATATACTGTAGATATTCTGATTTATTTGATAAAGTTTTAATGAGCTTATCTTCAATAACCTATTTAAATGTCCTATTTCAAAAGGGAGTAACAATTGTTATTGTACATACATTTAAACATAATAATGTAATCTTTATTATGCTAAGTATGTCTTAACCCCTTAGTGACAGAGCCAATTTGGTACTTAATGACCAGGCCAATTTTTGCAATTCTGACCACTGTCACTTTATGAGGTTATAACTCTGGAACGCTTCAACGGATCCTGCTGATTCTGAGATTGTTTTTTCATGACATATTGTACTTCATGTTAGTGGTAACATTTCTTTGATATTACTTGCGATTATTTATGAAAAAAACGGAAATATGGTGAAAATTTTTAAAATTTTGCAATTTTCAAACTCTGTATTTTTATGCCCTTAAATCAGAGAGATATGTCACGAAAAATAGTTAATAAATAACATTTCCCACATGTCTACTTTACATCAGCACAATTTTGGAAACAACATTTTTTTTGTTAGGGAGTTATAAGGGTTAAAATTTGACCAGCAATTTCTCATTTTTACAACACCATTTTTTTTTAGGGACCACATCACATTTGAAGTCATTTTGAGGGGTCTATATGATAGAAAATAATGAAGTGTGACACCATTCTAAAAACTACACCCCTCAAGGTTCTCAAAACCACATTCAAGAAGTTTATTAACCCTTTACGTGCTTCACAGGAACTGAAACAATGTGGAAGGAAAAAATGAACATTTAACTTTTTTTTGCAAACATCTTAATTCAGAACCATTTTTTTTATTTTCACAAGTGTAAAAACAGAAATGTAACCATAAATTTTGTTATGCAATTTCTCCTGAATACGCCAATACCCCATATGTGGGGGTAAACCACTGTTAGGGCGCACCGCAGAACTTAGAAGTGAAGGAGCGCCGTTTGACTTTTTCAATGCAGAATTGGCGGGAATTGAGATCGGACGCCATGTCACGTTTAGAGAGCCCCTGATGTGCCTAAACAGTGGAAACTCCCCACAAGTGACACCATTTTGGAAACTAGACCCCTTAAGGAACTTATCTAGATGTGTGGTGAGCACTTTGAACCCCCAAGTGCTTCACAGAAGTTTATAACGTAGAGCCGTGAAAAAAGAAATTTGCATTTTTTTCTACAAAAATGATTTTTTGCCCACAAATTTTTATTTTCACAAGGGTAACAGGAGAAATTAGACCACTAAAGTTGTTGTGCAATTTCTCCTGAGTACGTCGATACCCAATATGTGGGGGTAAACCACTGTTTAGGCGCACCGCAGAGCTTGGAAGAGAAAGAGTGCCGTTTTACTTTTTCAATGTAGAATTGGCTGGAATTGAGATCGGACGCCATGTCGCGTTTGGAGAGCCCCTGAGGTGCCTAAACAGTAGAAATCCCCCACAAGTGACCCCATTTTGGAAACTAGACCCCCCATGGAACTTATCTAGATGTGTGGTGAGATCCTTGAATGCCCAAGTGCTTCACAGAAGTTTAGAATGCAGAGTCGTGAAAATAAAAAATATATTTTTTTCCACAAAAAAGATATTGTAGCCCCCAAGTTTTTATTTTCACAAGGGTAACAGGAGAAATTGGACTGCAATAGTTGTTGTCCAATTTATCCCGAGTACGCTGATGCGCCATATGTGGGGGTAAACCACTGTTTGGGCGCACGGCAGAGCTCGGAAGGAAGGAGCGCCGTTTTGGAATGCAGACTTTGATAGAATGGTCTGCGGGTATTATGTTGCGTTTGCAGAGCCCCTGATGTACCTAACCAGTAGAAACCCTCCACAAGTGACCCCATTTTGGAAACTAGACCCCCCAAGGAACTTATCTAGATGTGTGGTGAGAACTTTGAATGCCCAAGTGCTTCACAGAAGTTTAGAATGCAGAGTCGTGAAAATAAAAAATATTTTTTTTTCCACAAAAAAGATATTGTAGCCCCCAAGTTTTTATTTTCACAAGGGTAACAAGAGAAATTGGACCGCAGAAGTTGTTGTCCAATTTATCCCGAGTACGCTGATGCCCCATATGTGGGGGTAACCCACTGTTTGGGCGCACGGCAGAGCTCAGAAGGGAGGGAGCACCATTTGACTTTTTGAGCGCAAAATTGGCTGTCTTGTTTGGAGACCCCCTGATGTACCTAAACAGTGGAAACCCCCCAATTCTAGCTCCAACCCTTACCCCAACACACCCCCAACCCTAATCCCAACCTGATCCATAATCCTAATCACTAACCCTAACCATAATCACAACCCTTACCCCAAAACAACCCTAATGTCAACCCTAACCATAACCCTAATCAAAACCCTAAATCCAACACACCCCTAATCCTAATCTCAACCTAACCTCAAACCTAACCCTAATCTCAATACACCCCTAATCACAACCCTAACCTTAACCCTAATCCCAAACCTAACCCTAATCCCAAGCGTAACCCTAATGCCAACCCTAACCCTAATACCAACCCTAATCCAAACCCTAACCCTAATCCCAGCTCTAACCCTAACTTTAGCCCCAACCCTAGCCCTAGCCCTAAGGCTACTTTCACACTTGCGTCGTTTGGCATTCCGTCGCAATCCGTCGTTTTGGTCAAGAAACGGATCCTGCAAATGTGCCCGCAGGATGCGTTTTTTGCCCATAGACTTGTATTGCCGACGGATCGTGACGGATGGCCACACGTCGCGTCCGTCGTGCACTGGATCAGTTGTGTTTTGGTGGAGCGTCGGCACAAAAAAATGTTCAATGAAACGTTTTTTTGTACGTCGCATCCGCCATTTCTGACCGCGCATGCGTGGCCGTAACTCCGCCCCCTCCTCCCCAGGACATAGATTGGGCAGCGGATGCGTTGAAAAACTACAGCTGCTGCCCACGTTGTGCACAATTTTCACAACGTGCGTCAGTATGTCGGGCCGACGCATTGCGACGGCCCCGTACCGACGTAAGTGTGAAAGAAGCCTAACCCTAAATTTAGCCCCAACCCAACCCTAAATTTAGCCCCAACCCTAACCCTAAATTTAGCCCCAACCCTAGCCCTAACCCTAGCCCTAACCCTACCCCTAGCCCTAACCCTTGCCCTACCCCTAACCCTACCCCTAACCCTACCCCTAACCCTAACCCTACCCCTAACCCTACCCCTACCCCTAACCCTAACCCTAACCCTACCCCTAACCCTACCCCTAACCCTAACCCTACCCCTAACCCTACCCCTAACCCTAATTTTAGCCCCAACTGCTGTTCTCCTGCCGGCCGGCAGATGGAGACAGATGGCGGGCGCACTGGGCATGCGTCCGCCATGTCCTTCTGCCGGCGGCCAGGAGGAGCAGCAAGAGGATCCAGGGACCTAGGTGAGTATGCTAGGGTCCCCGAATCCCCCTATTTCTCTGTCCTCTGATGTGCGATCACATCAGAGGACAGAGAATTACACTTTACTTTTTTTTTTTTTTTTTTTTTGCAGTCGCCGGTAAACAGTTAATTACCGGCGATCGCAAAACAGGGGTTGGTAATACCGACCCCGATCATGCTCTTTGGGGTCTCGGCTACCCCCGGCAGCCGAGACCCCAAAGATTCTCCCGGTGCCGGCCGGCGGGCGCACTGCGCATGCACCCGCCATTTTGAAGATGGCGGCGCCCACCGGGAGACACGAGGAGCATCGGGGGAGCTAGGTGAGTATTGGGGGGCCACCTGGGACCCCTTTTCTCTGTCCTCCGATGTGCGATCACATCGGAGGACAGAGAAATGAAAAAGAGATCGCGTTTTTTTTTTTTTTTTTTGCGATCGCCGGTAAACGGTTAATTACCGGCGATCGCAAATGCGGGGTGGGTTAAAAACCCCCCGAATCATGTTCTCTGGGGTCTCGGCTACCCTCGGCAGCCGAGACCCCGGAGAAAATCGGCCTCTGGGGGGCGCTATGGACTTTTTCCACAGCGCCGTTAATTAACGGCGCTGTGGTTTAAGTACCCTTAGCGGCCGCCGTTAAAAGGCGTATCGGCGGTCGCTAAGGGGTTAAATGAAAAATGGTGCTTCAAATCTTAACAAAAGGTTACACTTTAAAATGAATGCATACATTTTTCAATGATTTTGCTGAAGGGTTTGAACCAGAAAATAATACATAGCCTATGTTTTGTCTCTAGAATGGGGTTGTATGTCCCATTTTTTAATGGAGCAGTAGGAGTAAGAATAATGTGCAATATCCAGAATAACTCCTATTTATATATAAAGCTGTGATTTCTTATTTTCTTATGTGCTGTGATAGATTTGACACTTTCTGCTTTGTTACAGCTTTTTCTAATCAATTAATGCTGTTCAATCAACATTGTAATATGAATAAAATGTTAAGCAGTGATACTGACTTAGTAACATAGTTAGCAAGGCCGGAAAAAGACATTTGTCCATCCAGTTCAGCCTACATTCCGTCAGAATAAATCCCCAGATCTACGTCCTTCTAAAGAACCTAATAACTGTAAGACACAATATTGTTCTGCTCCAGGAAGACATCCAGGCCTCTCTTGAACCCCTCGACTGAGTTCGCCATCACCACTTATCAGTGATAATACCCTTGTAAATGAGCTTTCCTTGACCTTTGTTGATAATATACAGCATAAAATTAGTTAATATTAATCTTCAGAAATATAACATTAAATTAAATTTAAAAGGGGCAGATGGTTAACAGCATCTATTATTAGCAGTCCAAACAAAATGTTTTTATTTAGGGACATTTTGAAAAATATGTATCACATTATTAAAATCATATTCAGTTGATACATTGCATCAATGTTGCTGTTAATGATCGACTGAAATTTCCTGCACGATACAAACTCAGAATTTACCTGCCCAAACATCAAGTGTATACTAGGGATGAGCAAACATGCTCAGTGATTCTCTGTTATCACTCGAGTATCAAGGTGCTTGAATGTACTCGGCACTTTGTGAGTATTGGGTGGTGCTCAATGTAAACTCTAATACCCACTCCACATGTTTGGTGCCTGTTACACAGCCAGTTAGCAAGCAGGGATTCCTTGTATGTTACTATAATGCCTTAGCCATCTTGGTTGTGCTATTACTGTGATTGGATGGCTTTTTTACATCATCTGGGGTTATAAACAGGCTTGGCACACTGACACCATTGCACAGCTCTGTGACACTTCACCTTGGAGGGAGAAAATGTTTGTCTAGGCCTATGTATGCAAAGTGTAACAAATCAGAGGCCTGTGTGTTGATACAGGTGCTGAAGCTAAACCATAGTACTAACAGCCTTTCATCAACACCTTTGCATCACATACATACTGAATTTAGTGTAGGGATGGAGAAAGTGTTGCAGGAGCAGGGATAGTGGAAGAATAAGTATATAGATAGCATTAGGGCTGTGCAGTGTCTTACAAAATGAAGAGCTCCAGCTTTTTTTTGGGGGGGGTGAAAAAATTTAATGTTTTGATCTGAGTATTACGTGAATTGTGTAACTTTTTTATATCATATAACACTCAAAAAAGTTTCAAAAAATTTGGCAGAGCTACATTTCCCATCCATATACTATTCTGTGGTTTGGGGTACATTTCTGTGATATCTAACACTTCAAAAAAGAGTTCCAAAAATTGGCTGGATTATATTTATTACTAGAGTTGAGCGACTTTTACTTTTTTAGGATCAAGTCGGGTTTCGCGACTTTGTCAAAAGTTGGGTCGGGTGAAATCGGCCGATTATTTCGAAAAGTCAGGGGCCGACCGAAACACGAAAGCTAATGCAAGTCAACGGGGAATCAAAGTCGGCAGTGAGTGGAGAACAGGAAAACACCTACAGTGCCCATTTTAATGCCAAAAACATAAATTCTTATTTCTTAAACTTGTCAATCTTAATTTACTTTATAATAATAGTTAGGCATTGAAAACAGGGGGTCAGTTGGCTAAAGTTGTGGGGGGGTAGGGCTGGCTCAAGATTTTCGTGGGCCCAGGAAACGCAGAATGCGTCACGGTGGTCGAGCAGGGAGAGGTAAGTATTTCAACTTTGCAAGTGCTGTGATCCTGAGCAAATGGGGGGCCCACTCGTTGGCACTGGCACAGGGCCCCTCATAGTACAGCGGTGTGTTTGATGGCGGGTGGCACTTCCCACTGCCAGAGACACTTTTGCATACTATGAGGGCCCTGTGCCAGTACTGGCGCCAATGAGTATGCCCCCCCACCTGTTGAAGGAACCTGCACTTTCATATGCACCTTCCTTTTTGTCCCCGTGTAAGGTGGTATAGCATGCGGGAAAGGTAACCTGAGTTTCAGCAGGGTCAGATTCAGGCTGTGTAGAGTGCAAGAAGAATGTAGTGGTCTGGGTCAATGTACCAGCAGACTCATCTAGCAGTGGCTGTGCAATGGGCAGGATGAGGAGGAAACACAGATATAGGCCCAAATAATAAAGTAGGCTAAATGCAGTTCAAAATTGGTAACAGGACTCAACAGGCAGCATTGCTTTGTTCAGTGGAGGACAACTGTAATGAGTGGCGCAGACACAGTTTGTAGGCCCACAATAAAAAAGTAGGCTAAATGCAGTTCAAAATTGGTAAGAGGACTAAACAGGCGGCATTGCTTTTTTCAGTGGAGGACAACTGTAATGAGTGGCACAGACACAGATTTTAGGCCCACAATAAAAAAAGTAGGCTAAATTCAGTTCAAAATTTGTAACAGGACTAAACAGGCGGCCTAGCTTTGTTCAAAAAAGAAAAAAAGAAGAAAGAAAAAAAGAAAAAAAGAAAAAAGTAAAAAGAATAAAAAAGAAAAACGGTGACAGACGGCTGACAGTAACAATACATGGTCACAATATATATAAATAAATAAATCTTAGTATATTCCAAGTAAAGAGGACCAAGTCTGCCATGGATATTTATAATCGACCAATCATTGATATATATCAATACAAAAAGGGGGGGAGGAAAAAACTTCCACTCAACGATTCAGGTCTTAAAGATACAGCAAATACTTTATTGGAAAGACATAGAAATGGTGGCAGTAACGGAAAACCACCAGTACAAAAAAACAACAGGCGCTAGGCACCCACATCGGCCTTATATATTATCTGAAGCATGATTAATACAAATTGCATATATATAGGGAATGTCCTGACATGGTACAACTGTATATATAAGTACAAAAAGGAAAAGGAGCATCACCTTAATACCAATCCCAGCTCATGGTGGAGCTACATATGTAAGGGAGTAGTAATAGAAAAGAGGGAAGGAATCAAGGAATCAAACAGTCAGGATACATCACCGTGTAATGCAGGCAAGTGCTGGCCAGTGGGTGTCCCGGCGCCCGCCCCAACGCGCGTTTCGGAACACCTTCGTCAGGGGGCACACAGGAGGATAGAGGAGAGGGGATTAAAAAGGCCACAGACCGGAAATAGAAGGTGCGCTAAAGTCGGAAGTGCTGCTCAGTTACTAGGTAACCAAAGACGCCCAGGGGGCAGCGTGAATCAGGAGGCGCGCAGGGGAGTCACATGACTCACCATCAACGCCCACCATAGACACCGCTGCCATAGATGAGAGACGCATGCGTCAAATAGACTCAGAAATAGAGATCGCTATATTACCAAGGGGCCGGAAAGAGTAACAGCCAAAGAGCCACAAAGGGAGGAAGCACTGCTTAGTTATCCGATAGTCATAAGGCTCTCAGAGGGCAGCATGAAACAGGAAGCGTGCAGGTGAATCACGTGGGGCCCCACATGATCCACCAGCAACGCCCACCATGGATACCGCTGCCACAAGTGAAAAGCGCATGCGTCGGACAGAGGAGAATCTATGATCGCCATTTTGACAGAGGGCAGAAAAAGGAATCAAAGACACAGGGAAAAAACAGGGGCGGAAAATGGACTATAGCAACTCCTAAGATTAGTACGGTACAGAGGGAAACAACCAAATGGGGACAGGTCAGTGTATGGAAAATAAATATACAAAATAAATGAATATACATGCAAATGCACACATCAAAAATTATATATATATATGATAAACGCCATGACAATGACAGCAAGTATAATCGTTCTATACAAGTATTTGTCCCAAAAGATAGATATAATATCCTAGAGAACCCCATAATCCAACGTCATAATCCATATAGCTAGCTAAATCCCGTGTCTTACGCCAGACGGTATATCACTTATACTCAAAGTCCATAAAATAACAGGTATTAGGTAGATAGTATTTGTCCCAAAGGGTGAGTATGATATCCTGGAACACTTCATCATCCGGCATCAAGAATCCATATAGCAGATTCCACATCTTAGGTTGAGCAGTATATAATATATCACTTCCAATAAAAATCCATAGAGCAGCAATATACCGGTCATGAGGCCAAAAAGGTAGATAATTAATCTAAAAAGTATAAAAAGAGAATTAAAAACAAGAAAAGGATGGCTGTCTGCAAAGAACACACAAGTTCACATTACTGAGGTAGAAAAGGAGCACAACTTAAATGCTCATTGAGCCCGAGGGGGTGAACAGTCCGAAGTGTCCATATCCACCTAGATTTGAGGCATGCCAATTTCGTGGAGAGCTTACCCCCCCGAATACCCACATTAAGGGAATCAATGCCCCTAAATCTAATAAGGCTCCCATTACTCCCATGAAACAATTTGAAGTGTCTCGGGAGTGTATTTAAAGTAGAAATATCCGTGCAGTTGACTGCAGATTCAATTCCGCGTACGTGCTCACGTATTCGAATCTTGAGGGGGCGAGTAGTTAATCCGACGTAAATTAAGCCACAGGGGCATGTGGCATAGTATATGACATATCGTGTCATACATGTAATTACTTTCTTGATCTTATATATTTTGCTACCCGCTGAATCAGAAAAGATGTCAATCCGATCCATGTTAGGGCATGCCACACATCTGCCACAAGGGGCAGATCCACAACGCCGGGTCGCATTATCCAGAAAGGTGGTCCTAGGAATCCCCTCATAATGACTACGTGTCAAGTGGTCCCTGAGATTCTTTGCCCGTCTAAAGGACATAAGTGGGTGCTCCGGCAAAATTTTAGAGATGGTATTATCAATTCTAAGTATAGGCCATGACTTTGAAAGAGCCTCACGAATCTTGGAGGCTTGAGAACTAAAATTAGTAACGAATCGCAATTGCTGGCCGGACCGTGGAGCACCCCTCACAGTATTATCATATAACAGAGCCTAGCTTTGTTCAGTGGAGGACAACTGTAATGAGTAGTGCAGACACAGTTTGTAGGCCCATAATAAAAAAGTAGGCTAAATGCAGTTCAAAATTGGTAACAGGACTAAACAGGCAGCAGTGCTTTGTTCAGTGGAGGACAACTGTAATGAGTGGCGCAGTTAGTAGGCCCACAATAAAAAACTGGGCTAAATGCAGTTCAAAATTTGTAACAGGACTAAACAGGCGGCATTGCTTTGTTCAGTGGAGGACAACTGTAATGAGTGGTGCAGACACAGTTAGTAGGCCCACAATAAAAAACTGGGCTAAATGCAGTTCAAAATTTGTAACAGGAGTAAACAGGCGGCATTGCTTTGTTCAGTGGAGGACAACTGTAATGAGTGGCGCAGACACAGTTTGAAGGCCCACAATAAAAGTAGGCTAAATGCTGTTCAAAATTGGTAACAGGACTAAACAGGCGGCATTGCTTTGTTCAGTGGAGGACAACTGTAATGAGCGGCGCAGACACAGTTTGTAGGCCCACAATACAAAAGTAGGCTAAAAGCAGTTCAAAATTGGTAACAGGACTAAACAGGCGGCCTAGCTTTGTTCAGTGGAGGACAACTGTAATGAGTGGTGCAGACATGGTTAGTAGGCTCAAATAAAAAAGTAGGCTAAAAGCAGTTCAAAATTGGTAACAGGACTAAATAGGCGTCATAGCTAGGTACTGGGGTGGGCTCCTCTGCTGAGTAGCAGACAGTGGTAGTAGGCGCAAAGTATTAACTGGTCTAAATGGAGGCCAGGGCCGCTGTATATTTTAACTATCATCTATGATTTCAACAAATTTGTATTGGCAGTGCCATTGAAGGATTTAACAGCACAGACTACACAGGGGTGGAGCAGGGAGAGGTAAGTATTGCAAGTGGTAGAGCACTGTTCGAGCTCGGGGGGAACACTCTCCCATGGGCGGCGGTACTGGCACAGGGCCCCTCATATTACGACGTTGTGTCTGACGTTGGTTGTGCACCACCACCGTCAGAGACACTTCATTGTACTATGAGGGACCCTGTGCCAGTGCCGTCGCCCAAGAGTGGGCGCACCCACCTGTCCAGGCAAACAGAACTTGCACGGGTGCTTGCGCCAGGTGGTGACCACGGCCCCGTGGGGGGAGTCAGCCCATTTAGGGAGGTATAAAAATGGTCTATGGTGGACATTCAGCAGCTGCAAATGGCGGAACTGGAGAAGTCAGTAAGAGGAGGCCAAAAGCAAGACATTTTTCAGGCAAGCTATGTGTCAGCAGGAGAAGGTGGGGCAAAATAATTTTGAAATTCATGATTGGTTCATTTTAATGAAGGTTAGATCATCAACATTCTGTGTAGCCAGACATGTCCTTTTTTGGGAAGAATTGAACCAGCAGCACTGAAAACTCGTTCTGACAGCATACTAGAAGCAGGGCAAGCGAGCTCCTGTAATGCATATTCTGCCAATTCAGGCCAGGTGTCTATTTTAGATGCCCAGTAATCAAAGGGGAATGACATGTTAGGGAGAACATCGATAAGGGAGGAAAAGTAGTTTGTAACCATACTGGACAAATGCTGTCTCCTGTCACTTTGAATCGATGCAGTGGCAGAAAGTGGCTGGAAGGTATATGAAAAAATACAAGGACTGTAGTACAATTTCAATCTCACTACAATGATTTCAAGAAAAGTATGGCAGCAATTAAAAGGACTGCTGCACACAAATGTGTGGACAAATAAACAAGATAACTGTGCAGAAAGGACCAACAGGATTTTTGCTTTTAAAAAAGCAGTTGGTTTGCACAGCGGCGTGCAAACAGCAATTCAGCTATCAGGGAGCCTTATAAGCTACAGAGCTGATGCACAAAAATGTAGCCTCCACTGTCCCTGCAAAAAAATGGTGGTGTTGGACAGTGGAAATCGCTACAGCACAAGCAGTTTCGGGGCTTAATCTTCCCTCCCTAACTATATCCCTTCTTCTGATGAAGCT
The DNA here is from genome assembly GCF_032444005.1 of Ranitomeya imitator. Taxonomy (NCBI): domain Eukaryota; kingdom Metazoa; phylum Chordata; class Amphibia; order Anura; family Dendrobatidae; genus Ranitomeya; species Ranitomeya imitator. Next base: position 469,723,443 of record NC_091282.1, read on the forward strand.
GTGGCAACCTCTCCCTATGCTACGATCAGCAGAAGTAAGATGGCGGCCGGCGTGCATGCCCCTTTATAGCCCCTGTGACGCTGCAGAAAGCAAGCCAATCACTGTCATGCACTTCTCTAAGATGGTGGGAACCGAGACCTATGTCATCACGCTGCCCACACTCTGCGTCCTCCTTCATTGGCTGAGAAATGGTGCTGAAAGCGTCATACGAAACACGACTTTTTTCACGAAGATCGCCGACTTCATGGCCAATCCCACACTAAGATCGGTTCGGTTTTCATGAAACCCGACTTTGCCGAAAGTCGGCGATTTTTGAATTTGTCTGATCCATTTTGCTCAACCTTAGACTCGATCTGAAAAAAGTAAGTCGCTCAACTCTCCTCAACACTATTGATAAATATTTAGTAATACATTGTTTAAATTAGACATTGCATATCAGCATTGGGTAATAAATGGCTGTTTTTTCTTGGCATTGTAAAGTATCCAGTATATATGGTACATAACAGTTTGAGTATAATTTGGTAATTTGGAAATAATTATTTGTTTTTTATTTTGTTGCCTTGACTCAGATGTAGTGACATCTACGCAATCTCATATCTGGTATTTCAATAGATGACCTATCATACTAGCTAGGTATTAGCATTTCTATTTGAAATAACAGTTAACAACTTAAAAATCTTATCTAAATCTTATTTCACAGATAGTAAAGATAGATAGATAGATAGATAGATAGATAGATAGATAGATAGATAGATAGATAGATAGATAGATAGATAGATATAAACAGCACAAAAATTAAAGAAAAACGGGCATGAGAAAGGATACCATATCCGAAACGTTGCCACGCCGTTCAGGCATTAAAGCCCGTTTTTCTTTAATTTTTGTGCTGTTTTCCTTTTTTTATCTCTATTATTGGAAGCCATGTGAACATTGGTTGGGAAAGCGCTGCACGACAACTGCGGTAATACATGATGCTGTTCCAATTTTGACAGATAGATAGATAGATAGATAGAGATAGATAGATAGATAGATAGATAGATCGATCGATAGATCGATAGATAGAGAGATAACTCTAAGAATAATATAAAATCTGATATTCACTTGAGAGAATAGAAATTCAGCTTGTGATGAGTAAAAATGTTGCCTTTTCCCCCTTCCATTGCAACCAGTTACTTTATCTCACTATCATGGAGAACAGAGAGAAGTGTTTCTGGCTGTGATAATTTGATTGCTCTCTGCGTGAGCTACAGAGGATAAATGAACTGGCACATTGTGCCACTTTTAATCTTCCTTTCTCACACCTCCCAGTGCAAAATGCCAAATCAAAAACTGTCAGTTAACAATAATTCAGTGCAATTTTGTCTGCTGCACATGTGTATGGCATTCTCAGGATACAATGATCAAATGTGACATGGTGTTTCAGGAAGTTAATCACTCAGGGGCTATGGATTTGAAAGCCAATAGCAAATGCTTCCTTTTCCATTCATTGTCAGGCAGAGAATGGAAGACTTATGGAAATCAATGAACAAAAGTCAGCCTGATTCATGTTTAAAGTCAGTGCTTAGCTTGTACAGGACATATCGAAAGCAGATTACAAAGGAGGCTTTTGAAGAACACAGGAATGCTGAGAAAATGTCTTGTATTTTATGCCCTGCTTTAACTAGGATCAAAATCAAACAAGTAGATTAGCAAACCAAGAAAAGTTTGCATGATGCACAAGGTAAAGCATTACCAAGAGCAGCAAAGAACACAAAGCATTGATGGAAATAATGTTTGCTGCAAAGCAAAGTCTAATAACTTTGGAACAGAGCAATTACAGGGGAGAAAGCTGATATTTCTTTTCAGGCTGACTACTTATCTCTTCTCCAAATGCATTGTCTTTTTAAGTTCTGATGATAACTATACATCAAAGTTACAACATAATTGCAGCGTTTTACTGAAATTTCCTGGAAGTGCTTTTGTTCTCTACATAATGTTATAATAATCAGGCAGTAAACTAAGTTAAATATTTTTTTTAATAACATGTTTTTCTTTCTTGTTTTATCCTTGTAATTTTACATTTAGCTAGCAATCAGCAGGTGGGTTTTTAATTTATTATCTGGGAAGAACCAGCATGTGTTATAGAAGAATACAATATTTTATAAGAAACAAAAATTGTGACAGCCAAAAAATAAAAGTCCAGTGAAAACTTTTACTTTTCGCATTCCATAATTTATGGTAAAGTTTTACCATCAATACTTACTTAAGTCTGAATAATATCTGTCAAGATTATTACCATGTAATCCAATATATTTGTCTAAAATAAAATGCCACAAACAAATACTGAAAAAATATACTGTTTGATGTAGCGGATCTGAAAAAAATCTTAAATGCTATACAGAGAGAAGAAAAGCTGAAATCACTTGTTGAAGAAGGACATCAGAGGGGTCACCTAGATTCCACTGCTTCCACCAATTGTCAAAGATCACAGCCTGGGGGGTTACTCCAGACCCACTGTTCTGTTATCTTTTTGTCACAAAAAGCCCTCTGCTGCCCATTATCAAAAGGAGAATTACACGATTGGCAGGCGATTAATGGATGAGGGTGCGGATGTTAATAATAACAGACCAATTATTGGAAAACTAACAGTGATCCAATAGTATATACACCTCCGATTCAAACACATAGAATATACATATCCTGGTAAGGTCACTGACAAACTCCACAAAAACCAAAGAACTGCTTTCTGCCCTCACCAATCATTTATAGGCCGATCGGAAACCTTGTTACTGGTAGCGTATGGCTTTCAGGAGTGTGGTTTGCAGAAAAAAAGGAAAGGAACTATTACATTTTATATTTAATCTAGAATGAATCTAAACTTCTATCTCTCACTTCCTCCTTCCACCTCACTGAATGGTCTTCTACAGCCACCCACAAAGAGGGTCACACACTGGACCTCATCTTCACCCGCCTCTGCTCCCTATCTAACCTCTCTAACTCACCTCTTCCTCTCTCTGACCACAACGTTCTCACATTCTCTTCCCTCTCCACTCCATGTCTACAATCCCCACCCCACACACTTTCACACCCTCGCAAAAATCTTAAACATCTTGACCTACATTCATTCTCTGCATCCCTCCTCCCTCTCACAGATATAAGTTTCTTACACAATACGGATTACGCTGCCGCTCTATATAACACCACAATAGCTGTAGCTTTGGAATCTGCTGCACCTCTTACATATACCAAAGCTCGCAAAATCAACAGACAGCCCTGGCACACCAGCCTGACCAAAGAATTGAGGTGAGCTTCCAGGGCTGCTGAGCACAGATGGAAAAGATCCCACTCCAACGAGCACTTCATCGCAATCAAACAGTCCCTCACTACTTTCAAGACCACACTCTCCACAGCTAAACAAACCTACTTCTCATCTCTCATATCCTCCCTGTCTCAAAACCCTAAACAGTTATTCAACACCTTCAATTCTCTCCTCCGTCCCCATCACCTCCTCCCTCCCCACTTATCTCAGCTGACGACTTTGCCTCATTTTTCAAGCAGAAGATTGATAACATCAGAGACATTTTTGATCAACAACCCCCAGAGCCCTTCCTCCCGACTTCCCAGCCCTCCGCCTCCAAAACCAACTTCTCCACCATTACAGAAGATCAGCTCTCCAATCTACTCTCAAGATCGCATCTCACCACCTGTGCACTTGACCCGCTCCCATCCCACTTCATCTCAAACTTCACCACAGTCTTCATCCCAACCCTAACCTATCTCTTCAACCTATCACAAACAACTGGTGTTTTCCCCTCAAGCTTTAAACATGCCTCTATCACACCTATCCTCAAAAAGCCTTCTCTTGACCCATCCTCTGTATCTAGCTATCACCCTATATCACCTCTCCCCTATGCCTCCAAACTACTGGAACAACACGTCTACCTTGAACTGTCCTCCCATCTCTCTTCTTGCTCCCTCTTTGACTGCTTACAATCTGGCTTCTGGTCACACCATTCCACTGAAACTGCCCTAACTAAGGTCATGAATGACCTCTTAACCGCCAAGAGCAAGCGACACTACTCTGTCCTCCTCCTCCTCGACCTGTCGGCTGCCTTTGACAGAGTGGACCATTCCCTATTATTACAGACCCTCTCATCCCTTGGCATCACAGACTTGACCCTATCCTGGATCTCAATATACCTAACAGACCGGACATTCAGCGTCTCCCACTCACACACCACCTCCTCACCTCGCCCACTATCTGTCGGAGTCTCACAAGGTTCAGTCCTAAGGCCCCTGCTCTTCTCCATTTACACCTTTGGCCTGGGACAGCTCATAGAATCTCATGGCTTTCAGTATCACCTCTATGCTGATGACACACAGATCTACATCTCTGGACCAGATATCACCTCCATACTAACCAGAATCCCTCAATATCTGTCCACTATTTCATCCTTCTTCTCCACTAGATTTCTGAAACTTAACATGTAAAAAACAGAATTCATCATCTTTCCCCATCTCACGCAACCCCCCCATTACAGTAAATGGATACCTACTCTCCCCAGTCCCACAAGCTCGCTGCATCGGGGTAATCCTTGACGCTGACCTCTCCTTCAAACCACATATCCAAGCCTTTTCCACTTCCTGCCGACTTCAACTCAAAAATATTTCACGAATCCGTACATTCCTCAACCAAGAATCTGCAAAAACCCTAGTGCATTCCCTCATCATCTCTCGCCTTGACTACTGCAACCTCCTGATCTGTGGCCTCCCCTCTAACACTCTCGCACCCCTCCAATCTATTCTAAACTCTGCTGCCTGACTAATCCACCTGTCCCCCCGCTATTCCCTGGCCTCTCCCCTCTATCAATCCCTTCACTGGCTCCCCATTGCCCAGAGACTCCAGTACAAAACCCTAACCATGACATACAAAGCCATCCACAACCTGTCTCCTCCATAAATCTGTGACCTCGTCTCCTGGTACTTACCTACACGCAACCTCCGATCCTCACAAGATCTCCTTCTCTACTCTCCTCTTATCTCCTCTTCCCACAATCGTATGCAAGATTTCTCTCGCTTATCACCCCTACTCTGGAACCCTCTACCACAACACATCAGACTCTCGCCTACCATCGAAACTTTCAAAAAGAGCCTGAAGACCCACCTCTTCTGACAAGCCTATAACCTGCAGTAACCACCGATCGACCAAACCGCTGCATGACCAGCTCTATCCTCGCCTACTGTATTCTCACCCATCCCTTGTAGATTGTGAGCCTTCACCGGCAGGGTCCTCTCTCCTCCTGTACCAGTTATGACTTATATTGTTTAAGATTATTGTACTTGTTTTTATTATGTATACCCCTCCTCACATGTAAAGCGCCATGGAATAAATGGTGCTATAACAATAAATAATAATAATAATAATGATAATAATAGGCAGTAGCGTTGAGCGAAACGGGTCGGCCATTTTCAGAAGTCGCCGACTTTTGGCAAAGTCGGGTTTCATAAAACCCGACCCGACCCCTGTGTGGGGTCGGCCATGAGGTCGGCGATCTTCTGAATCTGGTATCGGAATTCCGATCCCGAGTTCCGATATGTTTGCAATATTGGAAATCGGTATCGGAATCCATATTTAAGTGTAAAATAAAGAATTAAAATAAAAAATATTGCTATATTCACCCTCTGACGCCCCCTGGTACTAACCGGCAGCCTTCCTTCTTTAGAATCAGCGCGTGAAGGGCCTTAGATGACGTCGCGGCTTGTGATTGGTCGCGCGAGCTGTCACATGGGCGGTCGCGCGACCAATCACAAGCCGCGACGTCATCTAAGGCCCTTCACGCGCTGATTCTAAGGAAGGAAGGCTGCTGGTTAGTACCAGAGCGCGTCCGAGGGTGAGTATAGCAATATTTTTTATTTTAATTCTTTATTTTACACTTAAATATGGATCCCAGGGCCTGAAGGAGAGTTTCCGCTCCTTCAGACCCTGGGAACCATTGGAAACCCAATGCACTGCATTGGGTTTTCGTGTTTCGGCCGACCCCGACCCCGACTTTTTTATAGGATCGGCCGATTTCACTCGACCCGACTTTTGAAAAAGTCGGGTTTCGTGAAACCCGACCCGATCCTATAAAAGTAAAAGTCGCTCAACCCTAATAGGCAGTATTCAAAAAAATATACAGAATATTTTGCAAAGGAGACAAAACAGTACAATATGATGTAAAATTACATACAATAAAAGGAGAAACAAAAGAAACTTACTACACTGGTCTCAGAGATGGCTCAGCTTAATGAAGGAGAGAATTTTGATTTTAAACGTCCATTGAACGGGAATCATGCATAACCTGAGATGTATCTCTCTACATGAAACACAGATCATAATTTCCCTTGTCTTTAATCACCACTTAAGTTACACCCACACACCTCCCCTTGATAACTTATAACAGGGCTGGTCCTTGAATATGGCTTTAGGTTCAGAAGATTATGAAATTTACAATTTCCAAGATATTTTTTGATCCTGGGGGGTCGCGGGCGGGATATATTATAGTCATATTTTTTATCATGATTTTACAATTACCCAGAGACCAAACATGTCCCGGTTTGCATCATCTATCAGGCAGTTATTTAATTGGAGGGATTCTACCCATGGCAAAGTGAGTGAGTGCATTACGTCCATACCCTTGCTGAGACAAATCAATATCTCATAAACATAGGGTCAATACAAACACCAATACTCATAGCTTTCCACCGGTGCCCCAGTGTCTAGCTGTTAATCTCCCTTTCAGAGGGACAAGTTTTCTCTAAAAGTACCTTCACACATAACGATTTCGTTAACGATATCGTTGCTTTTTGTGACGTAGCAATGATATCGTTAACGAAATCGTTAAGCGTGACAGCGACCAACGATCAGGCCCCTGCTGGGAGATCACTGGTCGCTGGGAATGATCAGGACCTTTTTTTGGTTGCTGATCACCCGCTGTCATCGCTGAATCGGCATGTGTGACGCCGATCCAGCAATGTGTTCACTGGTAACCAGGGTAAATATCGGGTTACTAAGCGCAGGGCCGCGCTTAGTAACCCGATGTTTACCCTGGTTACCATTGTAAATGTAAAAAAAAACAGTACATACTCACATTCCGTTGTCTGTCATGTCCCCCGGCGTCAGCTTCCCGCACTGACTGTGTCAGCACCGGCTGGCCGTAAAGCAGAGCACAGCGGTGACGTCATGACGTCACCGCTGTGCTCTGCTTTACGGCCAGCCGGTGCTGACAGTCAGTGCAGGGAAGCTGACGCCGGGGGACGTGACATACAATGGAATGTGAGTATGTAGTGTTTCTTTTTTTTTTACATTTACAATGGTAACCAGGGTAAACACTGGGTTACTAAGTGCGGCCCTGCGCTTAGTAACCCAATGTTTACCCTGGTTACCCGGGGACTTCGGCATCGTTGGTCGCTGTAGAGCTGTCTGTGTGACATCTCTCCAGCGACCACACAACGACTTACCAACGATCACGGCCAGGTCGTATCGCTGGTCGTGATCTTTGGTAAATCGTTTAGTGTAACGGTACCTTAACAGTGTTACATTTCCTGCTTCTCGCCCTCTTCAATATACAAATCTCAGTATTCCTCACAATAGGCATAGTGTTTGGCCCTGCAGGGTCCTCTACTTCAAAGGGAGTTAAAATAGTTAGCTCTTCTTATCTTAGTTTCCTCACCTCCTAGCTATAAGTAATTTTATCTCTTCCCATATGTTAATATGTGTAATGCTACTTCAGGAGTGTAAAGGTACCGTCACACTAGACGATATCGCTAGCGATTCGTGACGTTGCAGCGTCCTCGCTAGCGATATCGTCCAGTGTGACAGGCAGCAGCGATCAGGCCCCTGCTGTGCTGTCGCTGGTTGGGGAAGAAAGTCCAGAACTTTATTTCGTCGCTGGACTCCCCGCAGACATCGCTGAATCGGTGTGTGTGACACCGATTCAGCGATGTCTTCACTGGTAACCAGGGTAAACATCGGGTAACTAAGCGCAGGGCCGCGCTTAGTAACCCGATGTTTACCCTGGTTACCATCGTAAAAAAACAAACAGTACATACTTACATTCAGCTGTCTGTCCCTTGCCGTCTGTTTCCTGCACTGACTGCTGGCCGCAAAGTGAAAGTGAAAGCACAGCACAGCGGTGAGTCACACAGCGGTGACTCACCGCTGTGGCTGTGCTCTGCTTTCACTTTACGGCCAGCAGTCAGTGCAGGAAACAGACGGCAAGGGACAGACAGCTGAATGTAAGTATGTACTGTTTGTTTTTTTACGATGGTAACCAGGGTAAACATCGGGTTACTAAGCGCGGCCCTGCGCTTAGTAACCCAATGTTTACCCTGGTTATCGGGGACCTCGGGATCGTTGGTCGCAGGATAGCGGTCTGTGTGACAGCTCTCCAGCGACCAAACAGCGACGCTGCAGCGATCCGGATCGTTGTCGGTATCGCTGCAGCGTCGCTAAGTGTGACGGTACCTTAAGCTCTTGTTCCTCTACAGAGATTCTGTGTGATAGAGGAGAGGGGTGAATGTCCCCTCACTGGAGTTGTGTTATGGATTTTAATATTTTCTATGACATCACTGATCAAGAAATCAGTGAAAGTATAAGGTGGTGATTCAAGCTCATCCTATCAAAAAAGGCTGCGCGGCACTCAACTATTAAACGGTGCATGAATAGGATACTACTCCAAAATAGTCTCAAAATAGATTTGTCACTCCCAATTTAGATGCAGAAAATTTGAAAATATTTTATTAACATACTGTAGGTACATCCACTGTATGAAAATGTCGAAGTTTCGGCCAAAACTAGGCCTTCTTCAGAACTACAAACGGTAAACAACCATAAATTGTCAATATAATATATAGATTCAATACACAGATAAAGACCATAACATACTGCACACATAATGAAAATAATCCAAAGATAAAAATTATCATATCAACAGTAAAGACCAATTCATTATATAGTAAAAGCAGCTTTATCAACAACTACAATGTGTGGAACACTAGAGCTGACATCTCAATTTATAGAAAAAAAGTAAATAGAATCTGACATTGAATCAAATGACAGAAACATAGAAAACAAAAAAGAAAATTGTAAAGTAGTGTGAAGAAATGGGGGATAATATACATATTCTTCAGGTCTTGAACAAGATACAAACAGGTCAGGTACAAATGAGCTATAGCAAAAATCCACATAGAATGAATCAGAATCCTAGAAAAACACCAAAAAGCAAGGAACAATAAGGATCCCTAAAATATAACCTTTAATAGAAAAAAGTTAAAAAACTATTTTTCAAAATAACAAAACAAATTGGGAAGACAAATTGTGTACCTGTTAGACCCTACGGGGTAACTACAATATACCCTGTCTGGCAGTGGAGGTTGGCACCCTAAATTTCTGCGGTAGGCACCCCCACTCCTCGACAGCTCACCCTTTAAATCCCTAAGAATCCCTGCAATACAGGAATACTGGTGAACCCTACAGATGATCCCTGTAATCACACCTGCCTGGCAGTGGAGGTTGACACCCTAATTTTTTAACGGTAGATGCCTCCACTCATCGATGGCTGACCCTAGGGTCCCTTAGAATCCCTGCAATGGAGATAGAAAATAGAAATGTCCCAAAGACACCCTGGTAACCATTAGATGAAAAAGAAAAACTAATCAAAAAATATTTCAGATGTCACTCAAACGGTAGTAATCACCAGAATCAACTGATAAATCACTCAATAATTTGACCCAAAATAAACGAACGGTTAGACAGAATGCAAAAAATAAGTATTTGTCCCAGCGAAGAATAACACAGCATAAGAGTGCATAGTGTAAAGACACAATCATATGATTTCAAACAGGAAAGGCAATACTGTAACCAGTATTCATGTATTGCAGGGATTCTTAGGGATTTAAAGGGTGAGCCGTCAACAAATGATCTATAAAAAAGTACAAACATGTTTTCAGCATCCTGATACACAAGGACAATATAGGAGTAATCAGAACACAGCACAATTCAGTCCAACAAACCTATTATCTAAACTAGGTGGCACTCACCTTTAGGGCTCGTTTCCATTTGTGAGAAACACGTCCGTGTCTCGCATGTGAAAACCAAGCTCTAGCGCCGACACTCCAGTGTAGAGTGTGCAACCGCACAGCAACACATCGAGCTGCACGCTGCTCTCCCAAGTGCCGGAGCCAGAGCTTGGTTTTCACATGCGAGACACGGACGTGTTTCTCGCAAATGGAAACGAGCCCTTAGAGTTCAAATGAAGATCTAGTTTGGGCCAAAATGTCAATGTTTTTATACAGTGGATGTACCTATTTACCACTGGGAGTGCTCAAGATCATTCTAGACAGCCTTATTGAGCTGGTGAAATAAATCAGCTAGACATACAGTGGGGGAAATAAATATTTGATCCCTTGCTGATTTTGTAAGTTTGCCCACTGACAAAGACATGAAAGGTAATTTTAAGGGTGGGTTAATTTTAAAATAAAAAACAGAAAATCACATTGTATAAATTATATAAATTTAGTTGCTTTTTTCTGTGAGAAATAATTATTTGATCCCTTTGGCAAACAAGACTTAATACTTACTGGCAAAACCCTTGTTGGAAGCACAGCAGTCAGACATTTTTTGTAGCTGATGATGAGGTTTGCGCTCATGTCAGGAGGAATTTTGGTCAACACCTTGTTAGGAGTCGAGTTCCTGCCGCTGCACAGGGGGAATCTCGAACCATGTCTGCTGCAGTCTCTCATTCTGCATCAGCCTCAGTGGAGCCTGCTCATTGGAGACGTTGGTCCCAGTGTCTCACTCACTCTGATTCTGCGCAAAGGGTTACTGCTGCCTTTCCAGGCTCTGCCATTGTAGCCTGTACTGATCAGCAGCGAGCAGACATCTCTGGGACTAAGTCCTGCTTTTTCCATTCTGAGCATGCCCAAATAAAGACCTCTCAGTGGAGGTCTGGGGTCACATGCTCAGGTACTGCAGCAGCTCCTATTGGTCCTCTAGGAAGGTCCTGAAGTTGCTCAGTTACTGTAGCAGTTCTCATTGGACCTCTAGGAAGGTCCTGAACTTGCTGCAGCTATAAAAGGTTTGATGACACAAAAGAGAATGGTAAAACCAAAAACACTCAGTTTGAAAAAATGTTTGCAGTAATCCGCAAGTGCTAGTAAAAGATGTAAATAACAGGGTATTTGGTTGATACGTTTTTTGCAAAAAATGTATACTAAGCTGCTCTACCAATCTTCACGGTATACCCATATCAGAGCAGTCCTAACTAATGTATGCAATCCCTATCTGATGTATTTAAAAACCTGATCATCTGTATATTACCTGTGTGAACAGGGTTCAGAGAGGAAAAATCCATGTGTGCATACAGGGCAGAACAGCTTTTGTGCAGCTAGCCCAAGAGGAGTGGTGGAACTCCCCAGTCTTGTAGACACAAGAGAACAATCACGGAAACAGGAACACATGGGCTACTTGCACAGTGAACAAGTCTGTAAGAACATGTTCACACACCACCAAGAAACCTGAAGACACAAAAGAGAATGGTAAAACCAAAAACACTCAGTTTGAAAAAATGTTTGCAGTAATCCGCAAGTGCTAGTAAAAGATGTAAATAACAGAATATTTGGTTGATACGTTTTTTGCAAAAAATGTATACTAAGCTGCTCTACCAATCTTCACGGTATACCCATATCAGAGCAGTCCTAACTAATGTATGCAATCCCTATCTGATGTATTTAAAAACCTGATCATCTGTATATTACCTGTGTGAACAGGGTTCAGAGAGGAAAAATCCATGTGTGCATACAGGGCAGAACAGCTTTTGTGCAGCTAGCCCAAGAGGAGTGGTGGAACTCCCCAGTCTTGTAGACACAAGAGAACAATCATGGAAACAGGAACACATGGGCTACTTGCACAGTGAACAAGTCTGTAAGAACATGTTCACACACCACCAAGAAACCTGAAGACACAAAAGAGAATGGTAAAACCAAAAACACTCAGTTTGAAAAAATGTTTGCAGTAATCCGCAAGTGCTAGTAAAAGATGTAAATAACAGGGTATTTGGTTGATACGTTTTTTGCAAAAAATGTATACTAAGCTGCTCTACCAATCTTCACGGTATACCCATATCAGAGCAGTCCTAACTAATGTATGCAATCCCTATCTGATGTATTTAAAAACCTGATCATCTGTATATTACCTGTGTGAACAGGGTTCAGAGAGGAAAAATCCATGTGTGCATACAGGGCAGAACAGCTTTTGTGCAGCTAGCCCAAGAGGAGTGGTGGAACTCCCCAGTCTTGTAGACACAAGAGAACAATCATGGAAACAGGAACACATGGGCTACTTGCACAGTGAAAAAGTCTGTAAGAACATGTTCACACACCACCAAGAAACCTGAAGACACAAAAGAGAATGGTAAAACCAAAAACACTCAATTTGAAAAAATGTTTGCAGTAATCCGCAAGTGCTAGTAAAAGATGTAAATAACAGGGTATTTGGTTGATACGTTTTTTGCAAAAAATGTATACTAAGCTGCTCTACCAATCTTCACGGTATACCCATATCAGAGCAGTCCTAACTAATGTATGCAATCCCTATCTGATGTATTTAAAAACCTGATCATCTGTATATTACCTGTGTGAACAGGGTTCAGAGAGGAAAAATCCATGTGTGCATACAGGGCAGAACAGCTTTTGTGCAGCTAGCCCAAGAGGAGTGGTGGAACTCCCCAGTCTTGTAGACACAAGAGAACAATCATGGAAACAGGAACACATGGGCTACTTGCACAGTGAACAAGTCTGTAAGAACATGTTCACACACCACCAAGAAACCTGAAGACACAAAAGAGAATGGTAAAACCAAAAACACTCAGTTTGAAAAAATGTTTGCAGTAATCCGCAAGTGCTAGTAAAAGATGTAAATAACAGGGTATTTGGTTGATACGTTTTTTGCAAAAAATGTATACTAAGCTGCTCTACATGTGTGCATACAGGGCAGAACAGCTTTTGTGCAGCTAGCCCAAGAGGAGTGGTGGAACTCCCCAGTTTTTTCAAACTGAGTGTTTTTGGTTTTACCATTCTCTTTTGTGTCTTCAGGTTTCTTGGTGGTGTGTGAACATGTTCTTACAGACTTGTTCACTGTGCAAGTAGCCCATGTGTTCCTGTTTCCATGATTGTTCTCTTGTGTCTACAAGACTGGGGAGTTCCACCACTCCTCTTGGGCTAGCTGCACAAAAGCTGTTCTGCCCTGTATGCACACATGGATTTTCCCTCTCTGAACCCTGTTCACACAGGTAATATACAGATGATCAGGTTTTTAAATACATCAGATAGGGATTGCATACATTAGTTAGGACTGCTCTGATATGGGTATACCGTGAAGATTGGTAGAGCAGCTTAGTATACATTTTTTGCAAAAAACGTATCAACCAAATACCCTGTTATTTACTTCTTTTACTAGCACTTGCGGATTACTGCAAACATTTTTTCAAACTGAGTGTTTTTGGTTTTACCATTCTCTTTTGTGTCTTCAGGTTTCTTGGTGGTGTGTGAACATGATCATACAGACTTGTTCACTGTGCAAGTAGCCCATGTGTTCCGGTTTCCAGCTATAAAAGGTTTGCATGGCCTCACGGCCATGCGCAAGTATACTCTTGTTTACGTGTGTGTGTTGTGAGTGAAAGTCGCTCTTTAAACATCCCCTCCCTTGTGTTTGAATGCTCATGTATGGAGGATGATTGTAATCTAGCGCCAGACTTGTTACCAACACTAATTTATAAAATAAATCAACAATTTACATTTCACTCAAAAATATACACATAAAGAGAAAAATCAGACAAACTGAACATTTTGCCGTGGTCTCTTAATGTTTACCAGAGCTGTATACTATATATGCAAAAACTTCATTTGCATGTGGGAAAAAACCCAGCAATGTAAGAATTCTTCATACACTGCTAAAAAAAATAAAGGGAACATTAAAATCCCACATCCTAGATATCACTGAATTAAATATTCCAGTTGTAAATCTTTATTCATTACATAGTGGAATGTGTTGAGAACAATAAAATCTAAAAATAATCAATGTAAATCACAACTAATATCCCACGGACGTCTAGAGTTGGAATGATGCTCAAAAATCAAAGTGAAAATGAAGTTACAGGCTGAACCAACTTCAGTGGAAATGCCTCAAGACAAGGAAATGATGCTCAGTAGTGTCTGTGGCCTCCACGTGCCTGTATGACCTCCTTACAATGCCTGGGCATGCTCCTGATGAGGCAGCAGATGGTCTCCTGAAGGATCTCCTCCCAGACCTGGACAAAAGCATCTGCCAACTTCTGGACAGTCTGTGGTACAAAATGACGTTGGAGGATGGTGTGAGAGATGATGTCCAAGATGTGTTCAATCAGATTGAGGTCTGGGGAATGGGCAGGCCAGTCTATAGCTTCAATGCCTTCATCTTGCAGGAACTGCTGACACACTCCAGCCACATGAGGTCTGGCATTGTCCTGCATTAGGATTAATCCAGGGCCAGCATATGGTCTGAGGATCTTGTCCCGGTACCTAATGGCAGTCAGGCTACCTCTGGCCCTCCAAAGAAATGCCACCCCACACCATAACTGACCCACCGCCAATGCGGTCATGCTGAAGGATGTTGCAGGCAGCAGATCGCTCTCCATGGCATTTCCAGACTCTGTCATGTCTGTCACATGTACTCAGTATTAATCTGCTTTCATCTGTGAAGAGCACAGGGCGCCAGTGGTGAATTTGTCAATCCTGCTGTTCTGTGGCTAATGGCAAGCATCCTGCACGGTGTTCGGCTGTGAGCACAACCCCTATTTGTGGACATCGGGCACTCAGATTATCCTCATGAAGTCGGTTTCTAATCGCTTGTGCAAACACATGCACATTTGTGGCCTGCTGGAGGTCATTTTGCAGGTCTCTTGCAGTGCTCCTCCTGTTTCTTCTTGCACAAAGGCTGAGGTAGCATTCCTACTGCTGGGTTGTTGCCCTCCTATGGCCACCTCCACATCTCCTGGTGTACTGGTCTGTCTTCTCGTAGCGCCTCCAGCCTCTGGACCCTACGCTGACAGACACAGCAAACCTTCTTGCCACAGCTCGCATTGATGTGCCATTCTGGATGAGTTGCACTACCTGAGCCACTTGTGTGGGATGTAGAGTCAGTCTCATGCTCCCACAAGGGTGAAAGCACAACCAACATTCAAAAGTGACCAAAACATCAGCCGGAAAGCATTGGTACTGAGATGTGGTCTGTGGTCCCCACCTGCAGAACCACTCCTTTAATGAATGTGTCTTGATAGTTGCCAATAATTTCCATCTGTTGTCTATTCCATTTGCACAACAGCATGTGAAATTGATTGTCAAACAGTGTTGCTTCCTAAAGGTACCGTCACACTAAGCGACGCTGCAGCGATACCGACAACGATCCGGATCGCTGCAGCGTCGCTGTTTGGTCGCTAGAGAGCTGTCACACAGACAGCTCTCCAGCGACCAACGATGCCGGTAAACAGGGTAAACATCGGGTTACTAAGCGCAGGGCCGCGCTTAGTAACCCGATGTTTACCCTGGTTACCATCGTTAAAGTAAAAAAAACAAACGCTTCATACTTACCTACCACTGTCTGTCCCCGGCGCTGTGCTTCTCTGCTCTGGCTGTGAGCACAGCGGCCGGAAAGCAGAGCGGTGACGTCACCGCTCTGCTTTCCGGCTGCCCGGCGCTCACAGCCAGAGCAGAGAAGCAGAGCGCCGAGGACAGACAGCGGTAGGTAAGTATGAAGCATTTGTTTTTACTTTAGCGAAGGTAACCAGGGTAAACATCGGGTTACTAAGCGCGGCCCTGCGCTTAGTAACCCGATGTTTACCCTGGTTACCAGCGAAGACATCGCTGAATCGGCGTCACACACGCCGATTCAGCGATGTCAGCGGGACGTCCAGCGACGAAACAAAGTTCTGGACTTTCTGCCCCGACCAGCGATATCACAGCAGGGGCCTGATCGCTGCTGCCTGTCACACTGGACAATATCGCTAGCCAGGACGCTGCAACGCCACGGATCGCTAGCGATATCGTCTAGTGTGACGGTACCTTAAGTGGACAGTTTGATTTCACAGAAGTTTGATTTACTTGGAGTTATATTCTTTTGTTGAAGTGTTCCCTTTATTTTTTGAGCAGTGTATATATACTGATTTTTGGCCATATAGGTGCATAACTACCCTATTATACATTTGCGACTTGCACTCTCATGTGACTTCATTATGATTTATCTCCATAATATTATTTAATAATTCTCTAAGCATGATATGACCTATCCCTATGATGAATGTCCAATACTTATCTGTAGAGATACTGTATGATGGTCAGTGTGTGCTCTCATCTGCTAACTTTGCAAAGACTTCATGGAACAGGGCTCATCCCACTGAATGCCGTGGGCAAAATACTACTCAGAGAACAAAATATGAGGGTAAAACAGTGTGGCAATACCTAATTGAATCACTAATAGACAAGAACATATAGTACAGTCCCAGCAAATACACAATATGGTGCAAATTACAGATTCTCACCTTTCCACTGGCTCATGGCAAAAAGAGCAGCTGTGACTTCGGGGTTTATAGGGCTGACTACTCCCACCAGTTGATCCTTTCTTTTGGTGGGCACCCACAGAGAGGAGGTAATGAAAAGCTTAAGAAGCTGACAGTCGATTGAGGTACGTGACCAGGCTTCTCAACTGTCTTCTTGGGGTCAAGTGAATGGGTGGTCACAACCTTGATTCTCTAAATGTCTTTGAGGATTCAGTGTGGGTCAATGGAGCAGATCTGTATTCCTCCAGCTAGGACCAAGGTCCCTTAAGCTGGCATCCTATAGAATCTCTCAAATCTGTTTGAGCCTTCGTGTTCTGGCTGCTGTTCTGTAGAGTCTTTCTGCAGAAGGATAAATGTCCCTCTTTATACCCTCAGCTGTCCTCCAAGCCATCATCCACAGGTCAGGGGGGAGGTGAGATGCGATCAACTCTCATTGTTTGGGTATTCAATCAATCTGCATAGATTGTCCTTCACTGATTACAGGTAAAAAAAATCCATGGACTTATACAACGGGTAATTAACATATTAGCAAACGTCGATTGTTCAATTTTATTCATCCCTGTCCTTCAATGATAGCAATGCAACAAACTATAGGAGATGTTTGCTATGACATTATTGTGCATACTTGTTCACTGTTCGAGTTGTGCCCCTATTTATCTACTGCATACCCATTATTTTATTTTTCCTTGACATATTTATATACATTTTATCTGATTGATTTATGGACTCTTTAGTTGGCCTCTTTCTGTGTTGTTGTATTCACAATACCGACTTGTCCACTCGGTGTCAAATTGTCCACTCGCTTATATAAATCTCATATGTTGGATATTTTATGTATTTAATACAAGTTCCCGCATTTATTGAGATATGGTTTTCCTTTTGTTCCATTTGTCCCATTCCTTCAGTAGTAACTACCTTTATGTAAAATTGACAGATAAAAATGTTATTGTTTTCTCTAGTATTTATAATGCATTCCTTTTTAAATTTTCTCTCGTTTATTAGATGAGTGCATGTCTCACCTGGTGAGATACACCCTTGAATTTTAGTGCCCAGATAGCAGTTCTAGAGCAGTGTTTTCCAATCTCCATCCTCACAGTACCAACAGATCATGTTTGTAGGATTTTCTTAGTATTGCATAGGTGAGAAAATCTGTAAGTTTTTGATGCCTTGATAATTATCACCACCACGAATAAATCATGTTTCCTGGAGTAGATGCTGAGTTATTGAGCTAGATTTTTAACAGTAATGCACTTGGATTGTAATATTTAGAATAAGTGAACAGAAAGTGACAGCCAGGTTCAAGTCCTCTAAGAGGAATAACAAGTAATGAAAAAAAAGTTTTTCAAAACATGAAAATTGGAATCTCCCTCCTTTTCAACCTCTGTAAACAAATAAATAAATTAAAAAAACATATTTAGTATAGCAGCTTTAAGTGATGTAATAATTCATTAACAAATAGCTAATGCTGTAATGAGAAAATAAATCAAAACAGCAAAACAGCACAATCACAAAATTTCAGTCCCCACGTCTCGTTACAAAAATGAAATAGAAACAGTTTGAAATGTCATTGCTATGTTAAATTGGTCACTCATATTTGCATGCAAAAAAGCCTTCGCAAAGCTCAATCAATGGAAAAATAAAATGATACAGGTGTTGGAAAATGGTGATGCAAACCATTTTTTTAATCAAATTTCTGAATTATTGTTTTCCACTTAAAAGGAATCTGTCACCCCCTGGAATGCTTTTAATCTATTACTACAGGCATATGAGTAATAGAATGGTTACAATATTCTTACTTGTATGCCTCATAGGTGCAGAGTAGTTGTTGAGAAATTCAGTTTTACTCTTTTATGTTAACCCTGCTGTTCTGTTTAGATTTCACATACACTTGTACTGTTCCCGGTCATTTTTGACCGTCCTTATAAAATAATCATTTTTAGCTAATCTAAGTGGTTTTTTTAAACAGTTTTTGCACTATTATATTGCTTGTGAAGATGGTTGTTCAAATACCAGAAAAAAAAATAAATACAAAGCTTGTTTTATATTTTTTTTATATCCAAAAGGGAACATGGTATTTTTTCGATTTTTGTAAAAATTGATTATTTTTGCAGATAAAAAAAAAATCTTGATCTAAATGTTAACTATAAGTAATAATATCAAACATTATGTAGATATACTTTTTTCAAAGGCAAAAAAAAAAAAAAGCTTTTTTCTCTATAAAATGGCAAAAAACGTTGTTTTTTATACACTTATACTGTTCCCGGTCATTTTTGACCGGACCTAACATCCTCGTCTGTATCGGAGTCGTTTATAAACTCCTCCAATTCAGCTTGGGTGAAGTGTCTTCTTCTCATGCTGTAAGGCATCACTGTTGAATGAAAAAATAAAATATATCCATAAACAATGAATGAAAAAAAAAATCAAAACAATTTCGCAACAATACACACAATAACGTCCCGTCACACATTGAGATATGCCCTGTGATTATGGTGCTGGAGCGTCGCAAACAAAAATGAGGCATGCACTCATTCTATCACAGCAGTGAGAATATGTACTCATAAGCAGACATTGAGTCTACACAACCCTAATGCTAACCCCCTATCATCCATTCTATCACAGCAGTGAGAATATGTACTCATAAGCAGACATTGAGTCTACACAACCCTAATGCTAACCCCCTATCATCCATTTTATCACAGCAGTGAGAATATTGAATAATTTTAGAATAAAAGAATAATTTATCTGTAACATACCTGTAAAAATGGGACTTCAGAGCTCTGACGTCTGAACCTCTGCTCACTCTGTGTTGTCTCCAGCTGAACTGAAACTCTACACTGCTATGTTATCTGTCTACAGATAAGATCAGAGCAGACACCACCCTGCAGCAGGAAAAAGCTCACAGTACAACACTTTAGGTGAATTCTGCTTAGGACAGCATTGCACAGTGTAATACTGTACAACCAGCAAACACATGGAAAATCAGAAAATCATGATTTACAATATGAAATGTTGACAACTGAATGGAACTAGATCTATATGAACAGCAGGGTAAATAAAAACCAGTGAAATAAATTGCGCATAGCTATACTGGAAGCGAATCCGTCGGCTGTATCACAACTTGAAAATGTTGGTATGTGTAAATCTTTTCTGACCAAAAGTAGTCAGATACATTGATAAATAGTAGTAGATGCAATATATAGTTCAAAATGAGGTGATAGCACCTTTATTTTTGTCAAAAATTGTCTGGAGAGCTGAATAAAGGCCTATCGGTCATTTTTGACCGAACAGTACAAGTGTAAAAAAAATTGTACCAAATAGAGTAAACAAAAATTAAAGAAAAAAAATTCCCACAGAGAGTACCCCCCTAATGACGAAAAGTCAGGGAGCCTCAAGTCTCAGAATCACACGCTGAATTTTTATAACATTATAGAATTTCAAAAACGGTCATTTTTGACCTAACAGAACAGCAGGGTTAATTATTTCTTCCAGGCTCCAGTGTGTGCGGTGCCTTGAAGAAATCGCTGCCTCCTGTCGTCATTATCAAATCACCCCCTCCCATGCACGTCACACTGCCCTGTGACATGCAGCTGTGGTTCCGTAATCCTACGCCTGCACTTGCGCTATTATCCATAATAATCCACCCTTCTCTAGGCGGTGTCTTCATCCTTCCTCTGTGCAGGTGCCGACAAGTCATTGCACAGTAGCAGTGACTCGCCAGCACCTGCGCCGAAGAAGGATGAAGACACCGCCCAGAGAAGGGAGGCTAAGTTACTGATGATAGTGCGAGTGCAGGGTGTAGACATGGGATTACGGCACCACAGCTGCATGTCACAGGGCAGTGTGACGTGCATGGGAGGGGGATGGTATTGTAATGAAGACAAGAGGCAGAAATTTCTTTCTGGCACCATACGCCCCGAAGTCTGAAAGAAGTCATTAACATAAAAGATTAAAATACAATCTCTCAACAACTACTGTGCAGCTAAGAATATTTTAAACATGGGCAGCAATTTCGCTCAGTGGTTAGCACTGCAGCCTTGCAGCGCTGGAGCTCTGGATTCAAATCACACCAAGGACAACATCTGCAAGGAGTTTGTGTGTTCTCCCCGTGTTTGCATGGGTTTCCTCTGGGTTCTCTGGTTTCCTACCATATTCCAAAGGTATACTGAAAGAGAATTTAGATTGTAAGCCCCATCGGGGACAGCGATGATAATTTGTAAAGTGCGGCGGAATATGATAGCACTATATATGCAAAGCATAACAAATAAATAATGATAAATAACCATTCAATTACCTGTATGCCCACAGTAATAGCTTAAAAGTGTTGCAGGGGTGACAGATTCCCTTTAAAAAAAATATCTAAGCAAATATAGAATCACCTTATTCATACTGACAAGAAAAATCATAATTTAGATCTAATTTTTCCACAGAAGCATTACTATAAAAAGAAAACTCAAAAGAACATGGAGAATAACATTTTTTTTTACAATTTTTTTTACTGTTTTCCAAAACATTGAATGTTAAATTAATGGTGTCATTCAAAATTACAACTTCAAGCACAAGAAAATTAATTATTATGCTAATTCAAATGATAAATTAAATATAAAAGTGATGGCTCTTTGAAGAAGGGGAGGAACAAACATAACAACAAAAACAAATAATAGCCTACCACTTGAATGATTACCGTATATTTTGGATTATAAGATGTACTTTCCCCCAACTTTTGGGGGAAAGTGGGGGGTGCGTCTTATAATCCGAATCTGTGTGCTGTGCTGTAGAGGAAAAGGAGGCTCTGGAGTGGTGTCAGGGGACTGGGAGGGCTGGCTGGGGGCTGCAGAGACAGCAGGAGTAGAGTTGAGCAACTTTTACTTTTTTAGGATCGAGTCGGGTTTCACGAAACCCGACTTTCTCAAAAGTCGGGTCGGGTGAAATCGGACGATTGTTTTGAAAAGTCGGGGGCCGACCGAAACATGAAACCCAATGCAAGTCAATGGGGAATCAAAGTCGCCAGTGAGTGGAGGACAGGAAAACACCTACAGTGCCCATTTTAATGCCAAAAACATCAATTCTTATTTCTTAAGCTTGTCAATCTTAATTTACTTTATAATAATAGTTAGGCATTGAAAACAGGGGGAAACATTTGGCTAAAGTTGTGGGGGGTAGGGAATGCAGAATACTTCACGGTGGTGGAGCAGGGAGAAGTAAGTATTTCAACTTTGCAAGTGCTGTGATCCTGAGCAAGCAAGGGGGGGCACTAGTTGGCACTGGCACAGGGCCCCTCATAGTACGGCGGAGTGTTTGACAGAGGGTGGCGACTCCTACTGCCAGAGACACTTTTGCGTATTATGAGGGGCCCTGTGCCAGTGCCAACGAGTATGCCCCCCCACTTGATGAAGGAACCTGCACTTTCATATGCACCTTCCTCTTTGTCCCCGTGTAAGGTGGTATAGTATGCGGGAAGGGCAACCTGTCTTTCAGCAGGGTCAGATTCTGGCTGTGTAGAGTGCAAGGGGAATGTAGTGGTCTGGGTCAATGTACAAGCAGACTCACCTAGTAGTGGCTGGGCAATGGGCAGGATGAGGAGGAAACACAGATATAGGCCCAAAATAAAAAAGTAGGCTAAATGCAGTTCAAAATTGGCAACAGGAGTACACAGGCGGCATTGCTTTGTTCAGTGGAGGACAATTGTAACGAGTGGCGCAGACACAGTTAGTAGGCCCAATATAAAAAAGTAGGCTAAATGCAGTTCAAA
This sequence comes from Ranitomeya imitator, assembly GCF_032444005.1. Taxonomy (NCBI): domain Eukaryota; kingdom Metazoa; phylum Chordata; class Amphibia; order Anura; family Dendrobatidae; genus Ranitomeya; species Ranitomeya imitator. Next base: position 469,745,799 of record NC_091282.1, read on the forward strand.
ATTGGTAACAGGACCAAACAGGCGGTGTAGCTTTGTTAAGTGGAGGACAATTGTAATGAGTGGCGCAGACACAGGTAGTAGGCCCAAAATACAAAAGTAGGCTAAATTCAGTTCAAAATTGGTAACAGGACTAAACAGCCGGCATAGCTTTGTTCTTTGGAGGACAATTGTAACGAGTGGCGCAGACACAGTTAGTAGGCCCAAAATACAAAAGTAGGCTAAATGCAGTTCAAAATTGGTAACAGGAATATACAGGCGGTATAGCTTTGTTCTGTGGAGGACAATTTAATGAGTGGCGAGGACACAGGTAGTTTGCCCAAAATACAAAAGTAGGCTAAATGCAGTTCAAAATTGGTAACAGGACTAAACAGGCAGCATAGCTTTGTTAAGTGGAGGACAATTGTAATGAGTGGCGCAGACACAGGTAGCAGGCCCAAAATACAAAAGTAGGCTAAATTCAGTTCTAAATTGGTAACAGGACTAGGGTTGAGCGAAACGGGTCGTTCATTTTCAAAAGTCGCCGACTTTTGGCAAAGTCGGGTTTCATGAAACCCGACCCGACCCCTGTGCGGGGTCGGCCATGCGGTACGCGACTTTCGCGCCAAAGTCTCATTTCAATGACGCGAAAAGCGCCATTCCTCAGCCAATGAAGGTGAACGCAGAGTGTGGGCTGCGTGGTGACATAGGTCCTGGTCCCCACCATCTTAGAGAAGGGCATTGCAGTGATTGGCTTGCTGTCTGCGGCGTCACAGGGGCTATAAAGGGGCGTTCCCGCCGACCGCCATGTTACTGCTGCTGATCTGAGCTTAGGGAGAGGTTGCTGCCGCTTCGTCAGAAGCAGGGATAGCGTTAGGCAGGGTCCATTAACCCCCAAACCGCTTGTGCTGTAGCGATTTCCACTGTCCAACACCACCTTCGGTGTGCAGGGATAGTGGAAGCTACATTTTGTTTTCTCAGCGCTGTAGCTCATTGGGCTGCCCTAGAAGGCTCCCTGATAGCTGCATTGCTGTGTGTACGCCGCTGTGCAAACCAACTGCTTTTTTCAAAGCACAAATCCTCTTGTTCCTTCCTTTCTGCACAGCTATCTTTTTTGTTTGTCCACACTTTTTATTTAATTTGAGCATCAGTCCACTCCTTATTGCTGCCTGCCATACCTGGCTGAGATTACTGCAGGGAGATAGTAATTGTAGGACAGTCCCTTTTTTTTTTTTTTTTGTTGGAGATTAAGATTGGCATTTCTGCTAGAGTGCCATCCCTGTGTGTGCCATCTCTCACTCAGTGGGCCATAGAAAGCCTATTTATTTTTTTTGTTGATTTGGGTTCTAAATTCTACTTGAAAAAATCACTAAATCAATCAGTGGGAGATAAATATTGGCCTCTGGGCTTGTGTGCCACTCCTGACTCCTGTGTGTGCCATCTCTCACTCAGTGGGCCATAGAAAGCCTATTTATTTTTTTGGTTGATTTGGGTTCTAAATTCTACTTGAAAAAATCACTAAATCAATCAGTGGGAGATAAATATTGGCCTCTGGGCTTGTGTGCCACTCCTGACTCCTGTGTGTGCCATCTCTCACTCAGTGGGCCATAGAAAGCCTATTTATTTTTTTGGTTGATTTGGGTTCTAAATTCTACCTGAAAAAATCACTAAATCAATCAGTGGGAGATAAATATTGGCCTCTGGGCTTGTGTGCCACTCCTGACTCCTGTGTGTGCCATCTCTCACTCAGTGGGCCTTAGAAAGCCTATTTATTTTTTTGGTTGATTTGGGTTCTAAATTCTACCTGAAAAAATCACTAAATCAATCAGTGGGAGATAAATATTGGCCTCTGGGCTTGTGTGCCACTCCTGACTCCTGTGTGTGCCATCTCTCACTCAGTGGGCCATAGAAAGCCTATTTATTTTTTTGGTTGATTTGGGTTCTAAATTCTACCTGAAAAAATCACTAAATCAATCAGTGGGAGATAAATATTGGCCTCTGGGCTTGTGTGCCACTCCTGACTCCTGTGTGTGCCATCTCTCACTCAGTGGGCCATAGAAAGCCTATTTATTTTTTTGGTTGATTTGGGTTCTAAATTCTACCTGAAAAAATCACTAAATCAATCAGTGGGAGATAAATATTGGCCTCTGGGCTTGTGTGCCACTCCTGACTCCTGTGTGTGCCATCTCTCACTCAGTGGGCCATAGAAAGCCTATTTTTTTTTTGTTGTTTTGTGTTATGGCTGGCAATCAGGCAACACAGCGTGCAGTAATCAGCGCACATACAGAGATCTGGCAATAACCAAAAACAATAGGACGAGCTCTGAGACGTGGAATCTCTGTAGACTGCAGTACCTGATCTATCCTCACACAACTATAAGCAGCAGTGGATTGCGCCTATCACTACCTATGCAACTCGGCACTGCCTGAGGAGCTGACTAGCCTGAAGATAGAAATACAAGCCTGACTTACCTCAGAGAAATACCCCAAAGGAATAGGCAGCCCCCCACATATAATGACTGTTAGCAAGATGAAAAGACAAACGTAGGAATGAAATAGATTCAGCAAAGTGAGGCCCGATATTCTAGACAGAGCGAGGATAGCAAAGAGAACTATGCAGTCTACAAAAAACCCTAAAACGAAAACCACGCAAAGGGGCAAAAAGACCCACCGTGCCGAACTAACAGCACGGCGGTGCACCCCTTTGCTTCTCAGAGCTTCCAGCAAAAGTTAATAGCAAGCTGGACAGAAAAAACAGAAAACAAACTAGAAGCACTTATCTAGCAGAGCAGCAGGCCCAAGGAAAGATGCAGTAGCTCAGATCCAACACTGGAACATTGACAAGGAGCAAGGAAGACAGACTCAGGTGGAGCTAAATAGCAAGGCAGCCAACGAGCTCACCAAAACACCTGAGGGAGGAAGCCCAGAGACTGCAATACCACTTGTGACCACAGAAGTGAACTCAGCCACAGAATTCACAACAGTACCCCCCCTTGAGGAGGGGTCACCGAACCCTCACCAGAACCCCCAGGCCGACCAGGATGAGCCACATGAAAGGCACGAACAAGATCTGGGGCATGGACATCAGAGGCAAAAACCCAGGAATTATCTTCCTGAGCATAACCCTTCCATTTGACCAGATACTGGAGTTTCCGTCTAGAGACACGAGAATCCAAAATCTTCTCCACAATATACTCCAATTCCCCCTCCACCAAAACAGGGGCAGGAGGTTCCACAGATGGAACCATAGGTGCCACGTATCTCCTCAACAACGACCTATGGAATACATTATGTATGGAAAAGGAGTCTGGGAGGGTCAGACGAAAAGACACCGGATTGAGAATCTCAGAAATCCTATACGGACCAATAAAACGAGGTTTAAATTTAGGAGAGGAAACCTTCATAGGAATATGACGAGAAGATAACCAAACCAGATCCCCAACACGAAGTCGGGGTCCTACACGGCGTCTGCGATTAGCGAAAAGCTGAGCCTTCTCCTGGGACAAGGTCAAATTGTCCACTACCTGAGTCCAGATCTGCTGCAACCTGTCCACCACAGAATCCACACCAGGACAGTCCGAAGACTCAACCTGTCCTGAAGAGAAACGAGGATGGAACCCAGAATTGCAGAAAAATGGAGAGACCAAGGTAGCCGAGCTGGCCCGATTATTAAGGGCAAACTCAGCCAACGGCAAAAATGACACCCAATCATCCTGGTCAGCGGAAACAAAACATCTCAGATATGATTCCAAGGTCTGATTGGTTCGTTCGGTCTGGCCATTAGTCTGAGGATGGAAGGCCGAGGAGAAAGATAGGTCAATGCCCATCCTACCACAAAAGGCTCGCCAGAACCTCGAGACAAACTGGGAACCTCTGTCAGAAACAATATTCTCAGGAATGCCATGTAAACGAACCACATGCTGGAAGAACAAAGGCACCAAATCAGAGGAGGAAGGCAATTTAACCAAGGGCACCAGATGGACCATTTTAGAAAAGCGATCACAGACCACCCAAATGACCGACATTTTTTGAGAAATGGGAAGGTCAGAAATGAAATCCATGTGTCCAAGGCCTCTTCGGGACCGGCAAGGGCAAAAGCAACCCACTGGCACGTGAACAGCAGGGCTTAGCCCTAGCACAAATTCCACAGGACTGCACAAAAGCACGCACATCCCGTGACAGAGATGGCCACCAGAAGGATCTAGCAACCAACTCCCTGGTACCAAAGATTCCTGGATGACCGGCCAGCACCGAACAATGAAGTTCAGAGATAACTTTACTAGTCCACCTATCAGGGACGAACAGTTTCTCGGCCGGACAACAATCAGGTTTATTAGCCTGAAATTTCTGCAACACTCTCTGCAAATCAGGGGAGATGGCAGACACAATGACTCCTTCCTTGAGGATACTCGCCGGCTCAGATAACCCCGGAGAGTCGGGCACAAAACTCCTAGACAGAGCATCCGCCTTCACATTTTTAGAGCCCGGAAGGTATGAAATCACAAAATCAAAACGAGCAAAAAATAACGACCAACGGGCCTGTCTAGGATTCAAGCGCTTGGCAGACTCAAGATAAGTAAGGTTCTTATGATCAGTCAAAACCACCACGCGATGCTTAGCACCCTCAAGCCAATGACGCCACTCCTCGAATGCCCACTTCATGGCCAGCAACTCTCGGTTGCCCACATCATAATTACGCTCAGCAGCAGAAAATTTCCTGGAAAAGAAAGCACATGGTTTGAACACTGAGCAACCAGAACCTCTCTGTGACAAAACCGCCCCTGCACCAATCTCAGAAGCATCAACCTCGACCTGGAACGGAAGAGAAACATCAGGTTGACACAACACAGGGGCACAGCAAAAACGACGCTTCAACTCCTGAAAAGCTTCCACGGCAGCAGAAGACCAATTAACCAAATCGGCACCCTTCTTGGTCAAATCGGTCAATGGTCTGGCAATGCTAGAAAAATTACAGATGAAGCGACGATAAAAATTAGCAAAGCCCAGGAATTTCTGCAGACTTTTTAGAGATGTCGGCTGAGTCCAATCCTGGATGGCCTGAACCTTAACCGGATCCATCTCGATAGTAGAAGGGGAAAAGATGAACCCCAAAAATGAAACTTTCTGCACACCGAAGAGACACTTTGATCCCTTCACGAACAAGGAATTAGCACGCAGTACCTGGAAAACCATTCTGACTTGCTTCACATGAGACTCCCAATCATCTGAGAAGATCAAAATGTCATCCAAGTAAACAATCAAGAATTTATCCAGATACTCACGGAAAATGTCATGCATAAAATACTGAAAAACAGATGGAGCATTGGCAAGTCCGAACGGCATCACCAGATACTCAAAATGACCCTCGGGCGTATTAAATGCCGTTTTCCATTCATCTCCCTGCCTGATTCTCACCAGATTATACGCACCACGAAGATCAATCTTAGTAAACCAACTAGCCCCCTTAATCCGAGCAAACAAGTCAGAAATCAATGGCAAGGGATACTGAAACTTAACAGTGATCTTATTAAGAAGGCGGTAATCAATACACGGTCTTAGCGAACCATCCTTCTTGGCTACAAAAAAGAACCCTGCTCCCAATGGTGACGACGATGGGCGAATATGTCCCTTCTCCAGGGACTCCTTCACATAACTGCGCATAGCGGTGTGTTCAGGTACGGACAAATTAAATAAACGACCATTAGGGAATTTACTACCAGGAATCAAATCGATAGCACAATCACAATTTCTATGCGGAGGTAGGGCATCAGACTTGGACTCTTCAAATACATCCTGAAAGTCCGACAAGAACTCTGGGATGTCAGAAGGAATGGATGACGAAATAGACAAAAATGGAACATCACCATGTACTCCCTGACAACCCCAGCTGGTTACCGACATAGAGTTCCAATCCAATACTGGATTATGGGTTTGTAGCCATGGCAACCCCAACACGACCACATCATGCAAATTATGCAGTACCAGAAAGCGAATAACTTCCTGATGTGCAGGAGCAATGCACATGGTCAGCTGGGCCCAGTACTGAGGCTTATTCTTGGCCAAAGGTGTAGCATCAATTCCTCTCAACGGAATAGGACACCGCAAAGGCTCCAAGAAAAATCCACAACGTTTAGCATAATCCAAATCCATCAGATTCAGGGCAGCGCCTGAATCCACAAACGCCATGACAGAATACGATGACAAAGAGCACATTAAGGTAATGGACAAAAGGAATTTGGACTGTACAGTACCAATAACGGCAGAGCTATCGAACCGCCTAGTGCGTTTAGGACAATTAGAAATAGCATGAGTAGAATCACCACAATAGAAACACAGTCTGTTCAGACGTCTGTGTTCTTGCCGTTCTACTTTAGTCATAGTCCTGTCGCACTGCATAGGCTCAGGTTTACTCTCAGACAATACCGCCAGATGGTGCACAGATTTACGCTCGCGCAAGCGACGACCGATCTGAATGGCCAAGGACATAGACTCATTCAAACCAGCAGGCATAGGAAATCCCACCATTACATCCTTAAGAGCTTCAGAGAGACCCTTTCTGAACAAAGCCGCTAGTGCAGATTCATTCCACAGAGTGAGTACTGACCACTTCCTAAATTTCTGACAATATACTTCTACATCATCCTGACCCTGGCATAAAGCCAGCAGATTTTTCTCAGCCTGATCCACTGAATTAGGCTCATCGTAAAGCAATCCCAGCGCCTGGAAAAATGCATCAACATTACTCAATGCAGAATCTCCTGGTGCAAGAGAAAACGCCCAGTCCTGTGGGTCGCCGCGCAAAAAAGAAATAATAATCAAAACCTGTTGAATAGGATTACCAGAAGAATGAGGTTTCAAGGACAAAAATAGCTTACAATTATTTCTGAAGCTCAGGAACTTAGTTCTGTCACCAAAAAACAAATCAGGAATCGGAATTCTTGGTTCTAGCATCGATTTCTGATCAATAGTATCTTGAATCTTTTGTACATTTACAACGAGATTATCCATTGAGGAGCACAGAGCCTGAATATCCATGTCCACAGCTGTGTCCTGAAGCACTCTAATGTCTAGGGGAAAAAAAAGACTGAAGACAGAGCTAAGAAAAAAAAATGATGTCAGGATTTCTTTTTTCCCTCTATTGAGAATCATTGGATGGCTCCTTGTACTGTTATGGCTGGCAATCAGGCAACACAGCGTGCAGTAATCAGCGCACATACAGAGATCTGGCAATAACCAAAAACAATAGGACGAGCTCTGAGACGTGGAATCTCTGTAGACTGCAGTACCTGATCTATCCTCACACAACTATAAGCAGCAGTGGATTGCGCCTATCACTACCTATGCAACTCGGCACTGCCTGAGGAGCTGACTAGCCTGAAGATAGAAATACAAGCCTGACTTACCTCAGAGAAATACCCCAAAGGAATAGGCAGCCCCCCACATATAATGACTGTTAGCAAGATGAAAAGACAAACGTAGGAATGAAATAGATTCAGCAAAGTGAGGCCCGATATTCTAGACAGAGCGAGGATAGCAAAGAGAACTATGCAGTCTACAAAAACCCTAAAACGAAAACCACGCAAAGGGGCAAAAAGACCCACCGTGCCGAACTAACAGCACGGCGGTGCACCCCTTTGCTTCTCAGAGCTTCCAGCAAAAGTTAATAGCAAGCTGGACAGAAAAAACAGAAAACAAACTAGAAGCACTTATCTAGCAGAGCAGCAGGCCCAAGGAAAGATGCAGTAGCTCAGATCCAACACTGGAACATTGACAAGGAGCAAGGAAGACAGACTCAGGTGGAGCTAAATAGCAAGGCAGCCAACGAGCTCACCAAAACACCTGAGGGAGGAAGCCCAGAGACTGCAATACCACTTGTGACCACAGAAGTGAACTCAGCCACAGAATTCACAACAGTTTTGGGTTCTAAATTCTACCTGAAAAAATCACTAAATCAATCAGTGGGAGATAAATATTGGCCTCTGGGCTTGTGTGCCACTCCTGACTCCTGTGTGTGCTATTTCTCACTCAGTGGGCCATAGAAAGCCTATTTATTTTTTTGGTTGATTTGGGTTCTAAATTCTACCTGAAAAAATCACTAAATCAATCAGTGGGAGATAAATATTGGCCTCTGGGCTTGTGTGCCACTCCTGACTCCTGTGTGTGCCATCTCTCACTCAGTGGGCCATAGAAAGCCTATTTATTTTTTTGGTTGATTTGGGTTCTAAATTCTACCTGAAAAAATCACTAAATCAATCAGTGGGAGATAAATATTGGCCTCTGGGCTTGTGTGCCACTCCTGACTCCTGTGTGTGCCATCTCTCACTCAGTGGGCCTTAGAAAGCCTATTTATTTTTTTGGTTGATTTGGGTTCTAAATTCTAGCTGAAAAAATCACTAAATCAATCAGTGGGAGATAAATATTGGCCTCTGGGCTTGTGTGCCACTCCTGACTCCTGTGTGTGCCATCTCTCACTCAGTGGGCCATAGAAAGCCTATTTTTTTTTATTTGGTTTCTAAATTCTCCCTGAAAAAATCATTTTATTTTATTTGGTTTCTAAATTTTTCCTGAAAAAATCATTTTATTTTATTTTGTTTCTAAAGTCTCCCTGAAAAAAAAAAAATCAGTGGGAGATTAATATTGCCCTTTCTGCTTGTGTGCCAGTCTTGACTCCTGGGTGTGCCATCTCTCTCAGATAGTGGGCCATAGAAAGCCTATTTATTTTTTTGGTTGATTTGGGTTCTAAATTCTACCTGAAAAAATCAATAAATCAATCAGTGGGAGATAAATATTGGCCTCTGGGCTTGTGTGCCACTCCTGACTCCTGTGTGTGCCATCTCTCACTCAGTGGGCCATAAAAAGCCTATTTTTTTTTTATTTGGTTTCTAAATTCTCCCTGAAAAAATCATTTTATTTTATTTTGTTTCTAAAGTCTCCCTGAAAAAAAAAATAAAATAATGGGAGATTAATATTGACATTTGTGCTTGAGTGACAGTCCTGCGTGTGTGGCATCTCTGTGATTTGGTGCCACAGTAAACAGAGTGTGTAACATTGTGCCTGATTTTCCTTGCGGTCTCACCAACCTGTAAAGGGATATCGAAATCATACTGAAGTTATAGCTCACCGTGTAAGTTGTTTGACAGCAACAAATAAAGTTACTTTGGTTAAGTTTTTAAAACAATGAGGAAGTCTGGTGCAAGAGGTCGTGGCCGTGGGCGTTCATTGTCAGCTGGTAATGATGGTATTGGTAGTGGAGCATCAGGTGGTCGTGGGAAAAAAAATATTCCACCTAAGTCTGGAGCTGTGGAGCCAAGTTCGTCGTCTGGCTACACAAGGCCTCGAACGCTCTCTTTTCTGGGAGTAGGAAAACCGCTTTTAAAGCCGGAGCAGCAACAGCAAGTTTTGGCTTACCTTGCTGACTCAGCCTCTAGCTCTTTTGCCTCCTCTTCTGAAACTGGTAAATATAAAAGCAGCGCATCGTTTTTGGATGTTCACGGTCAGGGACAAGTCACTTCCTTGTCCTCTTCAGCAAAAACAACAACAAGAGAGAAGGATGCAGCAGGCGACACAACGGGTTACTCCATGGAGCTCTTTACACATACCGTCCCTGGCTTAGAAAGTGAAACAATTAACAGGCCATGCCCATTACAAGTAGATTCTGACATGGAGTGCACTGATGCACAGCCACAGCCAGACTACTACGCTGGTCCTTTGACTCAGACCACAACATTGCCCTCTCAGGGTACTGATCCACAATCAGACCCTGATGAGACTATGTTGCCCCGTCACGAACGCTATACCACCGACCGACACGGTGACACAGACGAAGTTGCACACGAGCTAGAAGAGGAGGTTATAGATGACCCAGTTGTTGACCCCGATTGGCAGCCATTGGGGGAACAGGGTGCAGGCAGCAGTAGTTCTGAAGCGGAGGTGGAGGAGGGGCCGCAGCAGGCATCAACATCGCAACAGGTTCCATCTGCCGGGCCCGTATCTGGCCCAAAACGCGTGGCAAAGCCAAAACCTGTTGGAGGACAGCGTGGCCATCCGGATAAAGCTCAGTCTACAATTCCTGAAAAGGGATCCGATGCTAGGAAGAGTGCAGTCTGGCATTTTTTTAACCCCTTTCTGCCATTGGACGTAATATTCCGTCCATGTGGGGTGGGCCTTAATTCCCAAGGACGGAATATTACGTCCAGCGCGATCGGCCGCGCTCACGGGGGGAGCGCCGCCGATCGCGGCCGGGTGTCAGCTGCTTATCGCAGCTGACATCCGGCACTATGTGCCAGGAGCGGTCACGGACCGCCCCCGGCACATTAACCCCCGGCACACCGCGATCAAAGATGATCGCGATGTGCCGGCGGTGCAGGGAAGCATCGCGCAGGGAGGGGGCTCCCTGCGGGCTTCCCTGAGACCCCCGCAGCAACGCGATGTGATCGCGTTGCTCCGGGGGTCTCCTACCTCCCTCCCTGCAGTAAGTCCCGGATCCAAAATGGCCACGGATCCGGGTCCTGCAGGGAGGGAGGTGGCTTACCAAGTGCCTGCTCAGAGCAGGCACTTGGTAACGCTGCACTGCTCTCAGACAGATCGGTGATCTGTCAGAGTGCTGTGCAAACTGGCAGATCACCGATCTGTATTGTCCCCCCCTGGGGCAAAGTAAAAAAGTTAAAAAAAAAATTTCCAAGTGTGTAAAAAAAAAAAAAAAAAAAATCCTAAATAATGAAAAAAAAAAATATATATTATTCCCATAAATACATTTCTTTATCTAAATAAAAAAAACAAAACAATAAAAGTACACATATTTAGTATCTCCGCATCCGTAACGACCCGACCTATAAAACTGGCCCACTAGTTAACCCCTTCAGTAAACACCGTAAGAAAAAAAAAAAAAAACGAGGCAAAAAACAACGCTTTATTATCATACCGCCAAACATAAAGTGGAATAACACGCGATCAAAAAGACAGATATAAATAACCATGGTACCGCTGAAAGCGTCATCTTGTCCCGCAAAAAACGAGCCACCATACAGCGACAACAGCAAAAAAATAAAAAAGTTATAGTCCTCAGAATAAAGCGATGCAAAAATAATTATTTTTTTCTATAAAATAGTTTTTATCGTATAAAAGCGCCAAAACATAAAAAAATGATATAAATGAGGTGTCGCTGTAATCGTACTGAACCGAAGATTAAAACTGCTTTATCAATTTTACCAAACGCGGAACGGTATAAACGCCTCCCCCAAAAGAAATTCATGAATAGCTGGTTTTTGGTCATTCTGCCTCACAAAAATCGGAATAAAAAGCGATCAAAAAATGTCACGTGCCCGAAAATGTTACCAATAAAAACGTCAACTCGTCCCGCAAAAAACAAGACCTCACATGACTCTGTGGACTCAAATATGGAAAAATTATAGCTCTCAAAATGTGGTAACGCAAAAAATATTTTTTGCAATAAAAAGCGTCTTTCAGTGTGTGACGGCTGCCAATCATAAAAATCCGCTAAAAAACCTGCTATAAAAGTAAATGAAAAAAATGTATTTATTTCCATTTTCCCATTAGGGTTAGGGCTAGGGTTAGGGTTAGGGCTAGGGTTAGGGTTAGGGTTAGGGCTAGGGCTAGGGTTAGGGCTAGGGTTAGGGCTAGGGTTAGGGCTAGGGTTAGGGTTAGGGCTAGGGCTAGGGTTAGGGCTAGGGCTAGGGTTAGGGCTAGGATTAGGGCTAGGGTTAGGGCTAGGGTTAGGGCTAGGGTTAGGGTTAGGGCTAGGGCTAGGGTTAGGGCTAGGGTTAGGGCTAGGGTTAGGGCTAGGGTTAGGGTTGGGACTAGGGTTATGGTTAGGGCTAGGGCTAGGGTTAGGGTTGGGGCTAGGGTTAGGGCTAGGGTAAGGGCTAGGGTTAAGGCTACAGTTAGGGTTGGGGCTAAAGTTAGGGTTAGGGTTTGGATTACATTTGCGATTGGGATTAGGATTAGGGGTGTGTCTGGGTTAGAGGTGTGGTTAGGGTTACCGTTGGGATTAGGGTTAGGGGTGTGTTTGGATTAGGGTTTCAGTTATAATTGGGGGGTTTCCACTATTTAGGCACATCAGGGGGATCTCCAAACGCGACATGGCGAACATGGCGACCGATCTCAATTCCATCCAATTCTGCATTGAAAAAGTAAAACAGTGCTCCTTCCCTTCCGGGCTCTCCCGTGTGCCCAAACAGGAGTTTACCCCAACATATGGGGTATCAGCGTACTCAGGACAAATTGGACAACAACTTTTGGGGTCCAATTTCTCCTGTTACCCTTGGGAAAATACAAAACTGGGGGCTAAAAAATAATTTTTGTGGGAAAAAAAGAGATTTTTTATTTTCACGGCTCTGCGTTATAAACTGTAGTGAAACACTTGGGGGCTCAAAGTTCTCACAACACATCTAGATAAGTTCGTGGGGGGGTCTAGTTTCCAACATGGGGTCACTTGTGGGGGTTTCTACTGTTTAGGTATATTAAGGGCTCTGCAAACGCAATGTGACGCCTGCAGACCATTCCATTTAAGTCTGCATTCCAAATGGCGCTCCTTCCCTTCCGAGCCCTCCCATGCGCCCAAACGCTGGTTCACCCCACATATGGGGTATCAACGCACTCAGGACAAATTGGACAACAACTTTTGGGGTCCAATTTCTCCTTTTACCCTCGAGAAAATACAAAACTGGGGGCTAAAAAATAATTTTGAGGGGAAATTTTTTATTTTATTTTCACGGCTCTGCGTTATAAACTGTAGTGAAATACTTGGGGGCTCAAAGTTCTCACAACACATCTAAATAAGTTCCTTGGGGGGTCTAGTTTCCAATATTGGGTCACTTGTGGGGGGTTTCTACTGTTTAGGTACATTAGGGGCTCTGCAAACACAATGTGACGCCTGCAGACCATTCCATCTAAGTCTGTATTCCAAATGGCTCTCCTTCCCTTCCGAGCCCTCCCATGCGCCCAAACGCTGGTTCTCCCCCACATATAGGGTATCAGCGCACTCAGGACAAATTGCACAACAACTTTTGGGGTCCAATTTCTCCTGTTACCCTCAGGAAAATACAAAACTGGGGGCTAAAAAATTATTTTTGTGGGAAAAAAATTTTGTTTTATTTTTACGGCTCTGCATTATAAACTTCTGTGAAGCTCTTATTGGGTCAAAGTGCTCACCACACATCTAGATAAGTTCCTTAGGGGGTCTACTTTTCAAAATGGTGTCACTTGTGGGGGGTTTCAATGTTTAGGTACATCAGTGGCTCTCCAAACGCAACATGGCGTCCAATCTCAATTCCTGTCAATTTTGCATTGAAAGGTCAAACGGCGCTCCTTCCCTTCCGAGCTCTCCCATGCGCCCAAACAATGGTTTACCCCCACATATGGGGTATCAGAGTACTCAGGACAAATTGTGCCACAACTTTTGTGGTCCAATTTCTTCTCTTACCATTGGGAAAATAAAAAATTGGGGGCGAAAAGATAATTTTTGTGAAAAAAAAATGATTTTTTATTTTTACGGTTCTGCATTATAAACTTCTGTGAAGCACTTGGTGGGTCAAAGTGCTCACCACACCTCTAGATAAGTTCCTTAGGGGGTCTACTTTCCAAAATGGTGTCACTTGTGGGGGGGGTTTCAATGTTTAGGCACATCAGTGGCTCTCCAAACGCAACATGGCGTCTCATCTCAATTCCTGTCAATTTTGCATTGAAAGGTCAAACGGCGCTCCTTCCCTTCCGAGCTCTCCCATGCGCCCAAACAATGGTTTACCCCCACATATGGGGTATCAGAGTACTCAGGACAAATTGTGCCACAACTTTTGTGGTCCAATTTCTTCTCTTACCATTGGGAAAATAAAAAATTTGGGGCGAAAAGATAATGTTTGTGAAAAAAAATGATTTTTTATTTTTACGGTTCTGCATTATTAACTTCTGTGAAGCACTTGGTGGGTCAAAGTGCTCACCACACCTCTAGATAAGTTCCTTAGGGGGTCTACTTTCCAAAATGGTGTCACTTGTGGGGGGTTTCAATGTTTAGGCACATCAGTGGCTCTCCAAACGCAACATGGCGTCCCATCTCAATTCCAGTCAACTTTGCATTGAAAAGTCAAATGGCGCTCCTTCCCTTCCGAGCTCTGCCATGCGCACAAACTGTGGTTAACCCCCACATATGGGGTATCTGCGTACTCAGGACAAATTGTACAACAACTTTTGGGGTCTATTTTCTCCTGTTACCCTTGGCAAAATAAAACAAATTGGAGCTGAAGTAAATTTTTTGTGAAAAAAAGTTAAATGTTAATTTTTATTTAAACATTCCAAAAATTCCTGTGAAGCACCTGAAGGGTTAATAAACTTCTTGAATGTGGTTTTGAGAACCTTGAGGGGTGCAGTTTTTAGAATGGTGTCACACTTGGGTATTTTCTATCATATAGACCCCTCAAAATGACTTCAAATGAGATGTGGTCCCTAAAATAAAACGGTGTTGTAAAAATGAGAAATTGCTGGTCAACTTTTAACCCTTATAACTCCCTAACAAAAAAAAATTTTTGGTTCCAAAATTGTGCTGATGTAAAGTAGACATGTGGGAAATGTTACTTATTAAGTATTTTGTGTGACATATCTCTGTGATTTAATTGCATAAAAATTCAAAGTTGGAAAATTGCGAAATTTTCAAAATTTTCGCCAAATTTCCGTTTTTTTCACAAATAAACGCAGGTAATATCAAAGAAATTTTACCACTATCATGAAGTACAATATGTCACGAGAAAACAATGTCAGAATCACCGGCATCCGTTGAAGCGTTCCAGAGTTATAACCTCATAAAGGGACAGTGGTCAGAATTGTAAAAATTGACCCGGTCCATAACGTGCAAACCACCCTTGGGGGTAAAGGGGTTAAACAACATCCAATTGATCAGCGCAAAGTCATCTGTCAAAAATGTTCAACTAGCTTAAGCAGAGGTCAGAATCTGAAAAGTCTCAATACAAGTTGCATGCATAGACATTTAACCACCATGCATTTGCAAGCCTGGACTAACTACCAAACGTCCCTTAAGGTTGTAGCACCCTCGGCCAATGAATCTAGTCAGCAACGCAACATCCCTTCCGTCACTGTAAGGCCACCATTTTCCGCACCACCGGCAGTATCTGTGCAGGTTTCTTTGCCAGCCCAAAGCAGTCAGGGTCAGGGAATCACCAGTTTTGTAGGAGGAAATACTGCATCTAGGGCACCGGCGGAAACAATACCGTCTCCAACCGTCTCTCAGTCTGCCATGTCCACCGGCACACCCGCTAGTTCCACGATCTCCAGCTCTCCAGTCCAGCTCACCCTACATGAGACTCTGGTTAGAAAAAGGAAGTACTTATCCTCGCATCCGCGTACACAGGGTTTTAACGCCCACATAGCTAGACTAATCTCGTTAGAGATGATGCCCTACCGGTTAGTTGAAAGTGAAGCTTTCAAAGCCCTGATGGAGTACGCTGAACCACGCTACGAGTTACCCAGTCGACACTTTTTTTCCAGAAAAGCCATCCCAACCCTGCACCAGCATGTTAAACAGCGCATCGTCCATGCACTCAGGCAATCTGTGAGAACAAAGGTGCACCTGACTACAGATGCATGGACCAGTAGGCATGGCCAGGGACGTTACGTGTCCATCACGGCACACTGGGTGAATGTGGTGGATGCAGGGTCTACAGGGGACATCAATTTCGGGACAGTTGTGCCTAGCCCATGGTCTAGGAAACAGTTGGCTGTAGGAGTTCGCACCCCCTCCTCCTCCTCCTCGTCCTCCTGCAGAAGCGAGAGCTCTTCCACAGACCGCAGTCGCCCAACTACTCCATCGGCAGCTGACAATGTTGCACACCAGTTGTCCCATTATGGGCCAGCTACTGGCAAGCATCAGCAGGCTGTATTGGCTATGAAGTGTTTGGGCGACAACAGACACACCGCGGAAGTTCTGTCCGAGTTCTTGCAGCAAGAAACGCAGTCGTGGCTGGGATCTTGAGTAGATCTTGAGGCAGGCAAGGTAGTGAGTGATAACGGAAGGAATTTCATGGCTGCCATCTCCCTTTCCCAACTGAAACACATTCCTTGCCTGGCTCACACCTTAAACCTGGTGGTGCAGTGCTTATTGAAAACTTATCCTGGGTTCTCCGACCTGCTCCTCAAAGTGCGTGGACTTTGCTCACATATCCGCCGTTCGCCTGTACACTCCAGCCGTATGCAGACCTATCAGCGGTCTTTGAACCTTCCCCAGCATCGCCTAATCATAGACATTGCAACAAGGTGGAACTCAACACTGCACATGCTTCAGAGACTGTGCGAACAGAGGCGGGCTGTTATGTTTTTGTGGGAGGATACACATACACGGGCAGGCAGTAGGATGGCAGACATGGAGTTGTCAGGTGTGCAGTGGTCGAAGATACAAGACATGTGTCAAGTCCTTCAGTGTTTTGAGGAATGCACACGGCTGGTTAGTGCAGACAACGCCATAATAAGCATGAGCATCCCCCTAATGTGTCTGCTGATGCAAAGTTTGACGCACATAAAGGATCAGGCGTCTGCACCAGAGGAAGAGGAAAGACTTGATGACAGTCAGCCATTGTCTGGTCAGGGCAGTGTATAGGACGAGTTAGCGGGCGAAGAGGAGGTGGAGGACGAGGAGGATGATGGGGATGAGTATATTTTTAATGAGGAAGCTTTCCCGGGGGCACTGGAAATTGGTTGCGTGGCAAGGCTGGGTTCTGGTTTTTTGAGGGACACAAGTGACGTAGATTTGCCTGAAACTGCCCCTCAACCAATCACAACCGCAGATTTGACAACTGGAACTTTGGCCCACATGGCGGATTATGCCTTACGTATCCTCAAAAGGGACACACGCATTACTAAAATGATGAACGATGACGATTACTGGTTGGCCTGCCTCCTTGATCCTCGCTATAAAGGCAAATTGCAAAATATTATGCCACATGAGAACTTGGAACTAATATTAGCAACCAAACAATCAACTCTTGTTGACCGTTTGCTTCAGGCATTCCCAGCACACAGCGCCCGTGAATCGTTCTCACACGAGCTCCAGGGGCAGCAGACCAGGAGTGTTAGGGGTGCACACATCAGAAGTGGCGTTGGACAGAGGGGTTTTCTGACCAGGTTGTGGAGTGATTTTGCTATGACCGCAGACAGGACAGGTACTGCTGCATCAATTGAAAGTGACAGGAGACAACATTTGTCCAGTATGGTTACAAACTATTTTTCATCCCTTATCGATGTTCTCCCTCAACCGTCATTCCCATTTGATTACTGGGCATCAAAATTAGACACCTGGCCAGAATTGGCAGAATATGCATTGCAGGAGCTTGCTTGCCCGGGAGCTAGTGTCCTATCAGAAAGAGTATTCAATGCTGCAGGTTCAATATTAACCGAAAAAAGGACTCCTCTGGCTACCCAAAATGTTGATGATCTAACATTCATTAAAATGAACCACAACTGGATTTCGAATTCTTTTGCCCCACCTTGTCCGGCCGACACCTAGCTTTCCTATGAAAAGCTCTTGCCTGTGGACTACTGTGTATTACTTTTCTAATGTCTTAATTTGCTGCAGCTGATTGTCCAGCATACGACATGTTTGCACCTCCCTAAATGGCCAAACTCCCCACACGGGGCCGTGGTATCGCGACTTGGCGCAAGCACCCGTGAGAGTGCTGTTTGTCTGAAGAGGTGGGTGTGCCCGCTTTTGGTCGACAGCACTGCCACTGGGTCCCTCATAGTACAATAAAGTGTCTCTGGCGGTGGTGGTGCGCACCCAACGTCAGACACACTGTTGTAACATGAGGGGCCCTGGGCCTGTACCGCCGGCCACAAGAGAGTTCACCCAACCCCAGGTCAAACATTGCTCTACCACTTCCACAGTTATCTCTCACACTTCCACCAATGTTTAGTCTATGCGCTGACATCCTTCCATTCCTGCCACTGACAATACCATTGTGTTGACATGTATGATGGTACTTAACATAGTCAGGGGCAGTGTCCTCTATTTACCACAGTAAATACTTTGCGCTAAATTAGTAGGTCTGAAACTACGCAGAGGATCCCACCCCTGTACCTAATGATTGCACCCTTTAGTGTTTTCGTTTTGTTTTAATGCGAGACATTCACATTTATTTATTGTTTTGGACTACTAACTGGCAGACACTCATTACAATCGGCCTCCGCTGACCAGACCACTGCTGCCCGTGTACCCCTGGAACCAATTTTAAATTGCCTACAGCCAGCCCAATTTATTATGTTAGGCCTTCGAAGCCTGTCTGCGGTCCCTCCTTCCACTAGGCCTCCACTGACCTGTCTACTGCTGCCCGTGTACCCCTGGAACCAATTTTAAATTGCCTACAGCCAGCCCAATTTATTATGTTAGGCCTTCGAAGCCTGTCTGCGGTCCCTCCTTCCACTAGGCCTCCACTGACCTGTCTACTGCTGCCCGTGTACCCCTGGAACCAATTATAAAGTGCCTACAGCCTGTCCAATTTTATTATGTTAGGCCTTCGAAGCCTGTCTGCGGTCCCTCCTTCCACTAGGCCTCCACTGACCAGACCACTGCTGCCCGTGTACCCCTGGAACCAATTATAAAGTGCCTACAGCCTGTCCAATATTATTATGTTAGGCCTTCGAAGCCTGTCTGCGGTCCCTCCTTCCACTAGGCCTCCACTGACCAGACCACTGCTGCCCGTGTACCCCTGGAACCAATTTTAAATTGCCTACAGCCAGCCCAATTTATTATGTTAGGCCTTCGAAGCCTGTCTGCGGTCCCTCCTTCCACTAGGCCTCCACTGACCTGTCTACTGCTGCCCGTGTACCCCTGGAACCAATTATAAAGTGCCTACAGCCTGTCTAATTTTATTATGTTAGGCCTTCGAAGCCTGTCTGCGGCCCGTTCTTTCTACTACTCCTACACTGACCAGACCACTGCTGCCCGTGTACCCCTAGAACCTATTTAAAAGTGCCTACAGCCCAATATTTTTTTATGTTAGGCCTTCGAAGCCTGTCTGCGGCCCGTTCTTTCTCCTACTACTACACTGACCAGTCTACTGCTGCCCGTGTACCCCTTGAACCAATGTTAAAGTGCCTACAGCCCAATTTTTTTTATGTTAGGCCTTCGAAGCATGTCTGCGGCCCGTTCTTTCTACTACTCCTACACTGACCAGACGACTGCTGCCCGTGTACCCCTGGAAACTATTTAAAAGTGCCTACAGCCCAATATTTTTTTATGTTAGGCCTTCGAAGCCTGTCTGCGGGCCGTTCTTTCTACTACTACTACACTGACCAGTCTACTGCTGCCCGTGTACCCCTGGAACCAATGTTAAAGTGCCTACAGCCCAATAATTTTTTATGTTAGGCCTTCGAAGCCTGTCTGCGGCCCGTTCTTTCTACTACTCCTACACTGACCAGACCACTGCTGCCCGTGTACCCCTGGAACCTATTTAAAAGTGCCTACAGCCCAATATTTTTTTATGTTAGGCCTTCGAAGCCTGTCTGCGGCCCGTTCTTTCTCCTACTACTACACTGACCAGTCTACTGCTGCCCGTGTACCCCTTGAACCAATGTTAAAGTGCCTACAGCCCAATTTTTTTTATGTTAGGCCTTCGAAGCATGTCTGCGGCCCGTTCTTTCTACTACTCCTACACTGACCAGACGACTGCTGCCCGTGTACCCCAGGAACCAATGTTAAAGTGCCTACAGCCCAATATTTTTTTATGTTAGGCCTTCGAAGCCTGTCTGCGGCCCGTTCTTTCTACTACTCCTTCACTGACCAGACCACTGCTGCCTGTGTTCCCCTGGAACCTATTTAAAAGTGCCTACAGCCCAATATTTTTTTATGGTAGACCTTCGAAGCCTGTCTGTGGCCCGTTCTTTCTACTACTCCTACACTGACCAGACCACTGCTGCCCGTGTACCCCTGGAACCAATGTTAAAGTGCCTACAGCCCAATATCTTTTTATGTTAGGCCTTCGAAGCCTGTCTGCGGCCCGTTCTTTCTACTACTCCTCCACTGACCAGACCACTGCTGCCCGTGTACCCCTGGAACCTATTTTTAATTGCATAGAGCGTCCTTTTTTTAATAGTAGGCGTACAAAGTCTGTCTGCGGTCCACTATTGAAATTGTCCTCCACTGCCCAGAGCAATGCTGCCTGTGTACCCCTGTAACCTTTTTTAAGCTGCAGTGAGCCACATTTTTGGTTTAAGGCCTACTACCTGTGTCTGTCTGCGCCACTCAATACAGCTGTGTTCCTTTGAAAAAAGCTGAGCGTCAATAGTCTTGTTTTCAGCCTCTAGGAATTTTAAAACTGCATTGGGGCTACAACTTTGGTAGGGCCTACTAACGGTGTCTGCCGCCCCAAGGTGTGCCCCAGGTTTCGTCCACATTGCTTCGATCTTCCTACTCTCGTTTAGTAGTTGTTGCAAACTACACTGCATTAGGCCTACAAATGTGGTATGGGGTGTAGAGAGACGGTGTGTTACACTCCAAGGTGTTCCCCAGGTTTCGTCCACATTGCTTCGATCTTCCTACTCTCGTTTAGTAGTTGGTGAAAACTACACTGCATTAGGCCTACAAATTGGGTATGGGGTGTAGAGACGGTGTGTTCCACTCCAAGGTGTTCCCCAGGTTTCCTCTCCATTGCTTCAATCTTAATGCTCTCGTTTAGTAGTTGTTGGAAACTACACTGCATTAGGCCTACAAATTGGGTATGGGGTGTGGAGACGGTGTCTTCCACTCCAAGGTGTTCTCCAGGTTGCCTTTCCTGAGCTTCTATCTTCAGGCTCTTGTTAAATAGTGGTTAAATGGAACAACTGCATTTGGCGTACTAGTTGGTTTGGGGCCTACTAACAGTGTCTGCCGCTCCTTGCTGTTCTCCTGGTTTCCTGTCCTGAAATTCCTTTTTCAGGCTCTCGTTAAGTAGTTGTTAATGTTAGACTGCATTTGGCCTACTAGTTGGGTTGGGGCCTACTATCGGTGTCTGCCACTCCTTGCTGTTCTCCTCCACTGAACAAAGCTGTGCCGCCTGTTTACTACGGTTGCCAATTTTGAACTGCATTTCGACTACTTACTGATTTGGGCCTACTCTCTGTGTCAGCCTGTCATTCCAGTTGTCCTCCACTGCAATGCCCCCTGGTTAGTCCTGTGTTACCAATTTTGAACTGCATTTAGCCAACTTTATTCTTTGGGCCTATATCTGTGTTTCCTCCTCATCCTGCCCATTGCCCAGCCAGTGATAGATGAGTCTTCTGGTACATTGACCCATAACGCAACATTCCCCGTGCACGCTACACAACAAGATTGTGACCCTGCTGAAAGTCAGGTTCCTCTTCCCGCATACCATACCACCTTACACGGGGACAAAGAGGAAGGTGCAGATGAAAGTGCAGGTTCCTTCATCAGGTACGGGGAGGAATACTAGTTGGCGACATCACTGGCACAGGGCCTCTCATAGTACGCAAAAGTGTTGCTGCCGGTGGGAGGCGCCCCCGCCGTGCAAACACACCGCTGTACTTTGAGGGGCCCTGTGCCAGTGCCAATGCCAACGAGTGGGCCCCCCCTGCTTGCTCAGGATCACAGCACTTGCAAAGTTGAAATACTTACCTCTCTCCATGCTTCACTGCCGTGACGTGGTCCAGAGTTCCTGGGCCCACTAATTACTTGAACCAGCCCTACCCCCCACAACTTTAGCCAAATGACCCCCAATTTCAAATGCCTTCCAATTATTATAAGGTAAATTACGATTGACAAGCTTCTGTAACAAGAATGGATGTTTTTGCCATTAAAATGGGCAGTGTAGATGTTTTCCTGGCCTCCACTCACTGCCGACTATGCTCCCCCATTGACTTGCATTGAGTTTTGTGTTTCGGTCGGTACCCGACTTTTCGCGATAATCGGCCGATTCCACTCGACTCGACTTCTAAGATAGTTGGGTTTCGCGAAACACGGCTCGACTCTAAAAAGGTCAAGGTCGCTCAACCCTAAACAGGACTAAACAGGCGGCATAGCTTTGTTCTGTGGAGGACAATTGTAATGAGTGGCGCAGACACAGGTAGTTTGCCCAAAATACAAAAGTAGGCTAAATGCAGTTCAAAATTGGTAACAAGACTAAATAGGCGGCATAGCTTTGTTAAGTGGAGAACAGTTGTAATGAGTGGCGCAGACACAGGTAGTAGGCCCAAAATACAAAAGTAGGATAAAAGCAGTTCTAAATTGGTAACAGGACTAAACAGGAGGCATAGCCAGGTACTGGGGTGGGCTCCTCTGCTGAGTAGCAGACAGTGGTAGCTCAAAGTATTAACTGGTCTAAATGGAGGACAGGGTCCCTGATTATTTTAACTATCATCTATCATTTCAACAAATTTGTATTGGCAGTGCCATTGAAGGATTTAACAGCACAGACTACACAGTGGTGGAGCAGAGAGAGGTAAGCATTGCAAGTGGTAGAGCACTGTTCGAGCTGGGGGGAACACTCTCTCGTGGGCGGCGGTACTGGCACAGGGCCCCTCATATTACGACTGTGTGTCTGAAGTTGGATGTGCACCACCACCATCAGAGACACTTCATTGTACTATGAGGGACCCTGTGCCAGTGCTGTCGCCCAAGAGTGGGCGCTCTCACCTGTCCTGGCAAATGGCACTCGCACGGGTGCTTGCGCCAGGTGGTGACCACGGTCCTGTGGGGAGAGTCATCCCATTTAGGGAGGTATAAAAATTGCCAATGGTGGACATTCAGCAGCTGCAAATGGCGGAATTGGAGAAGTCAGTAAGAGGAGGCCAAAAGCAAGACATTTTTCAGACAAGCTTCGTGTCAGCAGGAGAAGGTGAGGTAAAATAATTTGAAATCCATGATTGGTTGATTTTAATGATGGTTAGATCATCAACATTCTGAGTTGCCAGACGTGTCCTATTTCGGTCAGTATTAAAACAGCAGCACTGAAGACTCTTTCTGATAGCACACTAGAAGCAGGGCAAGCGAGTTCCTGTAATGCATATTCTGCCAATTCAGGCCAGGTGTCTATTTTACATGTCCAGTAATCAAAGGGGAATGACCTGTGAGGGTGAACATCGATAAGGGAGGAAAAGTAGTTCGCAACCATACTGGACAAATGCTGTCTCTTGTCACTTTGAATCGATGCAGCACTACCTGTCGTGTCAGCGGTCATTGCGAAATCACTCCACAACCTGGTCATAAAACCCTTCTGTCCAACGCCACTTCGGATTTGTGCACCTCTAACACCTCTGCCATGTTGCCCCCTATGACTCATGTGGGAACCATCACCACCACTGTGTGCTGTGAATGCCTGAACGAAACGGTCTACAAGAGTTGCTTGTTTGTAGCCAATATTTGCTCAAGGTTCTCATGTGGCATGATATTTTGTAATTTTCCTTTATATCGTGGATCCAGGAGGCAGGCCAACCAGTAATCGTCATCGGTGATCATTTTGATAATGCGGGGTCCCTTTTTAGGATACGCAAGGCATACTCAGCCATGTGGGCCAATATTCCAGGTGTCAATTCACTGCTTGTGCT
The DNA here is from genome assembly GCF_032444005.1 of Ranitomeya imitator. NCBI lineage: Eukaryota > Metazoa > Chordata > Amphibia > Anura > Dendrobatidae > Ranitomeya > Ranitomeya imitator. The sequence goes on from NC_091282.1 coordinate 469,769,327, forward strand.
GGGTTGAGGAGCACTTTCTTGCAAATCCACATCATTTGTGTCCCACAAAAACTCTGCACCTGACCTTGCAACTCCACCAGTTTCTATTGCCCCCTGTAAAGCATCCTCTGTTGTGAATTCTGTGGCCAAGCTCCCTCCTGTGGTCGTGAGTGGTACTGCGGCTGGTTCTGTCTATAAGCTTCCTTTGGTGGATGAGAGTGGTACTGCGGCTTCTGAGTTTCCTTCCTCAGGTGATGAGGTTAAGTCGTTAGGTGCTGCTCTATTTAACTCCACCTGGTGCTTTGATCCTGGCCTCCAGTCAATGTTCTAGTATTGGTCTTGCTTCCTCCTGGATCGTTCCTGTGGCCTCTCTATCCTGCATAAGCTAAGTTCTGCTTGTGTTATTTTTGTTTGCTATATTTTCTGTCCAGCTTGCTATATTGGTTTTTTCTTGCTTGCTGGAAGCTCTGAGACGCAGAGGGAGCACCTCCGTACCGTTAGTCAGTGCGGAGGGTCTTTTTGCCCCTCTGCGTGGTTGTTTGTAGGTTTTTGTGTTGACCGCAAAGCTATCTTTCCTATCCTCGGTCTATTCAGTAAGTCGGGCCTCACTTTGCTAAATCTATTTCATCTCTGTGTTTGTATTTCATCTTTACTCACAGTCATTATATGTGGAGGGCTGCCATTTCCTTTGGGGAATTTCTCTGAGGCAAGGTAGGCTTATTTTTCTATCTTCAGGGCTAGTTAGTTTCTCAGGCTGTGCCGAGTTGCATAGGGAGCGTTAGGCGCAATCCACGGCTACCTCTAGTGTGGTGTGTTAGGATTAGGGATTGCGGTCAGCAGAGTTTCCACGTCTCAGAGCTTGTCCTATGTTTTTGGTAAATGTCAGGTCACCTTGTGTGCTCTGAACTTCAAGGTCCATTGTGGTTCTGAATTACCTGTTCATAACAGTACTGGAGGCCCAAAGTACTAATGCTTCTCAATAGAGGGAAAAGAGAAGTTCTGAGATCATTTTTTTTTCTTTGCACTGTGTTCTGTCTTTCTTTTCCCCTTTACATCAGGGTGGTTCAGAACACAGGTGTGGACATGGATATTCAGGGTCTGTCCTCTTTGATGGATAATCTCACTATAAGAGTACAGAACATTCAAGATTTAGTGGTTCAGAATCCTATGTTAGAACCTAAAATTCCTATTCCTGAGTTATTTTCTGGAGATAGAGCTAAGTTTTTGAATTTTAAAAATAATTGTAAACTGTTTCTGGCTTTGAAACCCCGCTCCTCTGGTGACCCAGTTCAACAAGTTAAAATCATTATTTCTTTATTACGTGGCGATCCTCAAGACTGGGCATTTTCCCTTGCGCCAGGAGATCCTGCATTATGTAATATTGATGCGTTTTTTCTGGCGCTCGGATTGCTGTACGACGAACCTAATTCAGTGGATCAGGCAGAGAAAAATTTGCTGGCTCTGTGTCAGAGTCAGGATGAGATAGAGATTTATTGTCAGAAGTTTAGAAAATGGTCCGTGCTCACTCAATGGAATGAATGTGCGCTGGCAGCTATTTTCAGAAAGGGTCTCTCTGAAGCCCTTAATGATGTCATGGTGGGATTTCCTATGCCTGCTGGTCTGAATGAGTCTATGTCTTTGGCCATTCAGATCGGTCGACGCTTGCGCGACTGTAAATCTGTGCACCAATTGGCGGTATTATCTGAGCATAGACCTGAGCCTATGCAGTGCGATAGGACTTTGACCAGAGCTGAAAGGCAAGAACACAGACGTCAGAATGGGCTGTGTTTCTACTGTGGTGATTCCACTCATGCTATCTCCGATTGTCCTAAGCGCACTAAGCGGTTCGCTAGGTCTGCCACCATTGGTACGGTACAGTCGAAATTTCTTTTGTCCGTTACTTTGATCTGCTCTTTGTCTTCCTATTCTGTCATGGCATTTGTGGATTCAGGCGCTGCCCTGAGTTTGATGGACTTGGAGTATGCTATGCGCTGTGGGTTTGTCTTGGAGCCCTTGCAGTGTCCTACTCCATTGAGAGGAATTGATGCTACGCCTTTGGCCAAGAATAAGCCTCAGTATTGGACCCAGCTGACCATGTGCATGGCTCCTGCGCACCAGGAGGATATTCGCTTTCTGGTGTTGCATAATCTGCATGATGTGGTCGTGTTGGGGTTGCCATGGCTACAAATCCATAACCCAGTATTAGATTGGAAATCTATGTCTGTGTCCAGCTGGGGTTGTCAGGGGGTACATGGTGATGTTCCATTTCTGTCTATCTCATCATCCACCCCTTCTGAGGTCCCAGAGTTCTTGTCTGATTACCGGGATGTATTCGATGAGCCCAAGTCCAATGCTCTACCTCCGCATAGGGATTGTGATTGTGCTATCGATTTGATTCCTGGTAGTAAGTTTCCTAAGGGTCGACTGTTTAATTTATCTGTACCTGAGCACGCCGCTATGCGGAGTTACGTGAAGGAGTCTTTGGAGAAGGGTCATATTCGCCCGTCGTCGTCGCCATTGGGAGCGGGTTTCTTTTTTGTGGCCAAGAAGGATGGTTCGCTGAGACCTTGTATTGATTACCGCCTTCTAAATAAAATTACGGTCAAATTTCAGTACCCCTTGCCGCTGCTGTCTGATTTGTTTGCTCGGATTAAGGGGGCTAGTTGGTTCACCAAGATAGATCTTCGTGGTGCGTATAATCTTGTGCGTATCAAACGGGGCGATGAATGGAAAACAGCATTTAATACGCCCGAAGGCCATTTTGAGTACCTGGTTATGCCATTCGGACTTTCTAATGCTCCATCAGTGTTTCAGTCCTTTATGCATGACATCTTCCGAGAGTACCTGGATAAATTCCTGATTGTATACTTGGATGATATTTTGGTCTTCTCGGATGATTGGGAGTCTCATGTGAAGCAGGTCAGAATGGTGTTCCAGGTCCTGCGTGCTAATTCTTTGTTTGTGAAGGGGTCAAAGTGTCTCTTTGGTGTTCAGAAGATTTCATTTTTGGGGTTCATTTTTTCTCCTTCTACTATCGAGATGGACCCTGTTAAAGTTCAGGCCATTTATGATTGGACTCAGCCAACATCTCTGAAGAGTCTGCAGAAGTTCCTGGGCTTTGCTAATTTTTATCGTCGCTTCATCGCTAATTTTTCTAGCATTGCTAAACCGTTGACTGATTTGATGTGTGCTGATGTGGTCAATTGGTCTTCTGCTGCTGTGGAAGCTTTTTAGGAGTTGAAGCGTCGTTTTTCTTCTGCCCCTGTGTTGTGCCAACCTGATGTTTCGCTTCCGTTCCAGGTCGAGGTTGATGCTTCCGAAATTGGAGCAGGGGCTGTTTTGTCGCAGAGAAGTTCTGATTGCTCGGTGATGAAACCATGCGCCTTCTTTTCCAGGAAATTTTCGCCTGCTGAGCGAAATTATGATGTTGGCAATCAAGAGTTGCTAGCCATGAAGTGGGCATTCGAGGAGTGGCGTCATTGGCTTGAAGGAGCTAAGCATCGCGTGGTGGTCTTGACTGATCACAAAAACTTGACTTATCTCGAGTCTGCCAAACGGTTGAATCCTAGACAGGCTCGTTGGTCGCTGTTTTTCTCCCGTTTTGACTTTGTGGTTTCGTACCTTCCGGGCTCTAAAAATGTGAAGGCAGATGCCCTGTCTAGGAGTTTTGTGCCCGATTCTCCGGGTTTGTCTGAGCCGGCGGGTATTCTCAAAGAGGGGGTAATTTTGTCTGCCATCTCCCCTGATTTGCGGCGGGTGCTGCAAAAATTTCAAGCTAATAGACCTGACCGTTGCCCAGCGGAGAAACTGTTTGTCCCTGATAGGTGGACGAATAAAGTTATCTCTGAGGTTCATTGTTCGGTGTTGGCTGGTCATCCTGGAATCTTTGGTACCAGAAATTTGGTGGCTAGATCCTTTTGGTGGCCGTCTCTGTTGCGGGATGTGCGTTCTTTTGTGCAGTCCTGTGGGATTTGTGCTCGGGCTAAGCCCTGCTGTTCTCATGCCAGTGGGTTGCTTTTGCCCTTGCCAGTCCCGAAGAGGCCTTGGACACATATCTCTATGGATTTTATTTCGGATCTCCCCGTCTCTCAAAGAATGTCGGTCATTTGGGTGGTTTGTGATCGCTTCTCTTAGATGGTCCATTTGGTGCCCTTGTCTAAATTGCCTTCCTCCTCTGATTTGGTGCCATTGTTTTTTCAGCATGTGGTTCGTTTACATGGCATTCCGGAGAACATCGTTTCTGACAGAGGTTCCCAGTTTGTTTCGAGGTTTTGGCGAGCCTTTTGTGCTAGGATGGGCATTGATTTGTCTTTTTCCTCGGCTTTCCATCCTCAGACAAATGGCCAGACTGAACGAACCAATCAGACCTTGGAAACATATCTGAGATGTTTTGTTTCTGCTGATCAGGATGATTGGGTGTCCTTTTTGCCTTTGGCTGAGTTCGCCCTTAATAATCGAGCCAGCTCGGCTACTTTGGTTTTGCCGTTCTTCTGCAATTCTGGGTTCCACCCTCGTTTCTCTTGAGGGCAGGTTGAGTCTTCGGACTGTCCTGGTGTGGATACTGTGGTGGATAGGTTGCAGCAGATTAGGACTCATGTAGTGGACAATTTGACTTTGTCCCAGGAGAAGGCTCAACATTTCGCTAACCGCAGGCGCTGTGTGGGTCCCTGACTTCGTGTTGGGGATTTGGTTTGGTTGTCATCTCGTTATATTCCTATGAATGTTTCCTCTCCTAAATTTAAGCCTCGTTTCATTGGTCCATATAGGATTTCTGAGGTTCTTAATCCTGTGTCTTTTCGTTTGACTCTTCCGGCTTCTTTTTCCATCCATAATGTGTTCCATAGGTCATTGTTGCGGAGATACGTAGCACCTGTGGTTCCATCTATTGATCCTCCTGCTCCGGTTTTGGTTGAAGGGGAATTGGAGTATATTGTGGAGAAGATTTTGGATTCTCGTGTTTCGAGACGGAAACTCCAGTATCTGGTTAAGTGGAAAGGTTATGGTCAGGAAGATAATTCCTGGGTCTTTGCCTCTGATGTCCATGCTGCCGATCTATCGTGCCTTTCATGTGGCTCATCCTGGTCGGCCTGGGGGCTCTGGTGAGGGTTCGGTGACCCCTCCTCAAGGGGGGGTACTGTTGTGAATTCTGTGGCCAAGCTCCCTCCTGTGGTCATGAGTGGTACTGCGGCTGGTTCTGTCTATAAGCTTCCTTTGGTGGATGAGAGTGGTACTGCGGCTTCTGAGTTTCCTTCCTCAGGTGATGAGGTTAAGTCGTTAGGTGCTGCTCTATTTAACTCCACCTGGTGCTTTGATCCTGGCCTCCAGTCAATGTTCTAGTATTGGTCTTGCTTCCTCCTGGATCGTACCTGTGGCCTCTCTATCCTGCATAAGCTAAGTTCTGCTTGTGTTATTTTTGTTTGCTATATTTTCTGTCCAGCTTGCTATATTGGCTTTTTCTTGCTTGCTGGAAGCTCTGAGACGCAGAGGGAGCACCTCCGTACCGTTAGTCGGTGCGGAGGGTCTTTTTGCCCCTCTGCGTGGTTGTTTGTAGGTTTTTGTGTTGACCGCAAAGCTATCTTTCCTATCCTCTGTCTATTCAGTAAGTCGGGCCTCACTTTGCTAAATCTATTTAATCTCTGTGTTTGTATTTCATCTTTACTCACAGTCATTATATGTGGGGGGCTGCCTTTTCCTTTGGGGAATTTCTCTGAGGCAAGGTAGGCTTTTTTTTCTATCTTCAGGGCTAGTTAGTTTCTCAGGCTGTGCCGAGTTGCATAGGGAGCGTTAGGCGCAATCCACGGCTACCTCTAGTGTGGTGTGTTAGGATTAGGGATTGCGGTCAGCAGAGTTTCCACGTCTCAGAGCTTGTCCTATGTTTTTGGTAAATGTCAGGTCGCCTTTTGTGCTCTGAACTTCAAGGTCCATTGTGGTTCTGAATTACCTGTTCATAACAGTCCTCCTCACATAAATATTCATCCCCATCATCCTCCTCCTTCTCATCTTCCTCTGCCACCTCGTCCAGGAGAGTTCCCTGAGCAGACAATAGCTGACTGTCATCAAGGCTTTCCTCCTCCTCGGCTGCAGATGCCAGCTCCTTAATGTGCGTCAAACTTTGCAACAGCAGACGCATTAGTGGGATTGCTCATGCTTATAATGGCGCACTTACCTGCTGTCTGCATTCCTCAAAACACTGAAGGACTTCGACCACTGCACACCTGACAACTCCATGTCTGCCATCCAACTGCCTGCCCATGTATGTGTATCCTCCCACAAATTAATCACATCACACCTCTGTTCACACAGCCTCTGAGCTATGTGCAGTGTGGAGTTCCACCTTGTTGCAACGTCGATTATTAGGCGGTGCTGGGGAAGATTCAGCGATTGCTGATGGTTCAGCATACGGCTGGAGTGTACGGGCGACCGGCGGATGTGCGAGCAATGTCTTCGCACCTTCAGGAGCAGGGCCTGTAACTCCGGATAATTTTTGAGGAAGCACTGCACCACCAGGTTCAAGGTGTGAGCCAGGCAAGGTATGTGTTTAAGTTCTGAAAGGGCTATGGCAGCCATAAAATTCCTACCGTTATCACTTACTACCTTGCCTGCCTCAAGATGTACACTGCCCAGTCATGACTGAGTTTGTTGCTGCAAGTACTCGGCCAGTACTTCTGCGGTGTGTCTGTTGTCGCCCAAACACTTCATTTCTAACACAGCCTGCTGACGCTTACCACTAGCTGTTTGATAATGGGACATCTCATGTGCAACACTGGCAGCTGCGGATGGAGTGGTCGTTTGACTGTGCTCTGCGGATGAGCTTTTGCTTCTGGGGGAGGAGGAGGAGGAGAGGTTGTGAACGCCTACAGCCAACTGTTTCCTAGACCGTGGGCTAGGCAGAACTGTCCCACTGTGGCTGTCCCCTGCATCCACCACATTAACCCAGGGTGCCGTGATGGACATGTAACATCCCTGGCAATGCCTACTGGTCCATGCATCTGTTGTGAGGTGCACCTTTCTACTGACTGATTGCCTCAGTGCATGGACAATGCGGTCTTTGACATGCTGGTGGAGGGCTGGGATTGCTTTTCTCGCAAAGAAGTGTCGACTGGGTAGGTCATAGCGTGGTAAAGAGCTCCATGGAGTAACCTTTAGTGTTGCCTGATGCATCCTTCACTTTTGGTTTGGGTGAAGGACACAAGGAAACGTCTTGTTCCTGACCGGGAGCATCCACTGACGACTCGCTGCCTTTATGTTTGGAACTTTCTGAAGAGGAGTCGAAAGAGCTAGAGGCTGAGTCAGCAATGAAAGCCAAAACTTTTTCCTGCTGCTCCGGCTTTAAAAGCCGTTTTCCTACTCCCAGAAAAGGGAGCCTTCGAGGCCTTGTGTAGCCAGACGATGACGCTGGCTCAACACCTCCAGCAATAGGTGCTATTGTGCTTTTGCCACCCAAAACTCAGGCACAGTGTATATCACAACACAATTTAAGTGGCAGAAAGTGGCTGGCTGACATACACCAAACTAACAGGACTGCAGTAGATCCACTTTGTGAGAATTTGAAACTCTCTTTTTTGGGGGGAGAATGACCCAAAACTCATTTCCAGTGTATATAACAACGCAATCTAAGTAGCAGAGAGTGGCTGGCTGACATACACCAAACTAACAGGACTGCAGTAGATCCAATTTGTGAGAATTTGAAACTCCCTTTTTTCATGGGAGACTGACCCAAAACTCAGGCCCAGCGTATATAACAATGCAATCTAAGTGGCAGAAAGTGGCTGGCTGACATACGACAAACAAACAGGACTGCAGTAGATCCACTTTGTGAGAATTTGAAACTCCCTTTTTTGGGGGAGACGGACTCAAAACTCAGGCCCAGTGTATGAAACAACACAATCTAAGTGGCAGAAAGTGGCTGGAAGGTATATGAAAAAATACAAGGACTGTAGTACAATTTCAATCTCACTACAATGATCTCAGGAAAGTATGGCAGCAATAAAAAGGACTGCTGCACACAAAAGTGTGGAAAAATAAACAAGATAACTGTGCAGAAAGGAGCAACAGGATTTTTGCTTTTAAAAAAGCAGTTGGTTTGCACAGCGGCGTGAAAGCAGCAATGCAGCTATCAGGGAGCCTTATAAGGCAGCCTAATAAGCTACAGAGCTGATGCACAAAAATATAGCCTCCACTGTCCCTGCAAACAAATGGTGGTGTTGGACAGTGTAAATCGCTACAGCACAAGCAGTTTCGGGGCTTATTCTTCCCTCCCTAACTATATCCCTTCTTCTGATGAAGCTGCGGCAACCTCTCCCTATCCTACGATCAGCAGAAGTAAGATGGTGGTCGGCGTGCATGCCCATTTATAGCCCCTGTGATGCTGCAGAAAGCAAGCCAATCACTGTCATGCCCTTCTCTAAGATGGTGGAGACCGAGACCTATGTCATCTTGCTGTCCACACTCTGCGGCCTCCTTCATTGGCTGAAAAATGGCGCTGAAAGCATCATATGAAATGTGACTTTGGCGCTAAGATCGCCGACCTCATGGCCGATCTCACACTAGGATCGGGTCGGGTTTCATGAAACCCGACTTTGCCGAAAGTCGGCGATTTTTGAATTTGTCCGATCTTTTTGCTCAACCCTAAGCAGGAGGTCTCGTGCTTCCGCTCATCAGCCTAATGTAATATTCACTGCACCTGCTGTCATCACCTCGGTGCTGAACCTCTGCAGGGTTGATTCACAGGGGAGCAGTGAATATTACATGCGCCTGCACTCTCCCCCATCCCATCATGCATATACCCCCCGGGTCGCTCTTTTATGCCCCTCTGTGCTACTAGCAGGCACAGGATAAAATAACAAACATTTAACTCAACTTCCGATGATGGCTCCGTGCTCACGGCTCTTCGGATGTGCTTCCTGTGTCTGTTCTGACATCCGATCATGTGGTCGGCACAGCACAGTGATCACATCACTGTGTGCCCAGGTCACATGATCCGATGCCTGGAAAACAGGAAGTGCAACTGAGGAACTGTGAGCACGGAGCCATCATCTGAAGGTGAGTTAAGTGTTTGTTAGTTTTTAATGTGCCTGCCAGCAGCACAGGGAGAGCTTTTGTCTGCCAGCGGCACAGGGGGGGAATCATGTGTCTGCCAGCAGCATAGGGGGGAAGCATGTGTCTGCCAGCAGCATGGGGGGGCATGTGTCTGCCAGCAGCACAGGGGGGCATGTGTCAGCCAGCAGCACAGGGGGAAGCATGTGTCTGCCAGCAGCACAGGGGGGGATGTGTCTGCCAGCAGCAGAGGGGAGAAGCATTTGTCTGCCAACAGCACAAGGGGGATGTGTCTGCCTGCAGCACAGGGGGGCATGTGTCAGCCAGCAGCACATGGGGAAGCATGTGTCTGCCAGCAGCACAGGGGGGGAATCATGTGTCTGCCAGCAGCACAGGGGGGGAATCATGTGTCTGCCAGCAGCACAGGGGGAAGGATGTGTCTGCAAGCAGCACGGGGGGGCATGTGTCTGCCAGCAGCACAGGGGGGAAGCATGTGTCTGCCAGCAGCACAGAGGGGCATGTGTAAACAATGCAGTGTTATATCATTTTTAAATTATTATCATACATTGAAGTATGGTATTTTTTGGCGTATAAGATGACTGGGTGTATAAGACGACCCCCAACTTTTCGGGGATCATCTTAAACACCGGGTGTCATCTTATACAGCGTGTGCAGGGAGCGGTCCCGAATGGCTCCCAGGGTCTGGAGGAGAGGAGACTCTCCTTCAGGCCCTGGGATCCATATTCATGTAAAAAAAAGAATAAAAATAAGGTAAGTATATCCATATTTTTTATTTTTATTCTTTTTTTTTACACGAATGAGTGAGCCCAAACTTTTTTCGGGGGATTCGTACAGAACAGTAAGCGTCATGTGCTAAACGCCAAATGCGGACTTCTCTAGAAATGTTCGTAGTTCCTGGTGAAATCCATTGCAGAGAGATTTTTTTCCAGCTGAAAAGTTCAGGTTGCCATTCTTTTCAATGGAGTTCGGGTCCCTACTCAAGATCATGTACAGTTCTGGAACCCAAACTGAGCGTTGGAATAAAGATGGAATCGCTTACCAGAACTCGAACTTCCGCTCATCCGTAGTCACCACTAAAAAGCAAGGGATAATAAAATAAGTACATGGGGAAATAAGCATCATGGGTATCTTTCTTCAGGGTTAAAATGCAGCACTATAATGAGGAAACTATCTTGATCTTTGCCATAAGCCACAATCCCTTTTAGGCACGCCAGTAGAGGAATCCTTTTAATTAACCTATCAACCCCTTCACTCCCCAAGTCTGTTTTTACAATTCTGAACACTGTCACTTTATATGATATTAACTCTAGAACACCTCCCACTGATTTTTAGACTTTGCATTTATTTGTGAAAAAAATGTAGATTTGGTGAAAAGTTAGAAAATTTTGTAATTTTCAAACTAAAAATGTTGTCATAAACATAGTTAATAAATAACATTTACAATATGTCTACTTTACATTAGTACAATTTTTTAAAATTAGATTATTTTGTTAGGATGTTATAAGAATTAAAAGTTTACCAGCAATTTATAATTTTTACAACAAAATTAGCAAAACAATTTTTTTAGAGACCACTTCACATTTGAAGTGACTTTGAGAGGCCTATATGGCAGAAAATACCCAAAATTGCCACCATTCTAAAAATTGCACCCCTCAAGGTATTCAAAATCACATTCAATAAGTTTTTTAACCTTTCAGGTGTTTTACAGGAATTAATGGAATGTGGAAGGAAAAACTTAACAATTATCTTTTTGTCACAAAAAGTTTACTTTAGACCTACACTTTATATTTTAGTAAGAGTAACAGGAAAAAAAGGAACCCAACATTTGTTGTGCAATTTCTCCTAAGCATGTTATTAAAAAATATGGGGGAGAAAACCATGGTTTGGGCACACGGCAGAGCTCCGAAAGCAGGAACGCTATTTGACTTTTTCTATGTTTAATTTGCTGGAAAAATTAGAGGACGCCATGTCACATTTGGAGAACCTTGGATGTGTCAGCAAGTGACGCCATTTTGGAAACTAGACAACTTGTGGAACTTATTTAGATGTTTGGTGAGCACCCTGAACCCCCAGGTGCTTCACAGAGATTTATAACATTGAGCCTAGAACATAAAAAAAATTAAATTTTTCCCACAAAATTGTTTTAGCTCCAAATTTTGCTTTTTCCTAAGGATAATAGGAGAAATTGCACCATACAATTTGGAATAATTAGCGGACACCATGTCACGTCCCTTGATGTTCCCTTGATATACCTAAACAGTGAAAAAAGCTCAAAAGTGACCTTATTTTGGAAAGTAGACCCCTCGAAGAAAGTACCTAGATGTGTGATGAGCACTTTAACCCCCAGGTGCTTCACTAAAGTTTATAATGTAGAGCCGTAATACTAAAAAAAAAACAAATTTAAGCCCCAAATTTTACATTTAACATTTTCATTGGGGTAACAAGAGAAAATGGAACTGAATAATTATTGTGAAAATTCTGCTGAGTACAGATACCCCATATTTTGGGTAATCTACTGTTTGGGTGCACAGCAGGGCTCAGAAAAGAAGTTTTGGAACGCAGACTTTGATGAAATGTTCTGCAGGTATCATGTCGCATTAGGAAAGCCCCTTCTGTGCCTAAACAGTAGAAACCCCCCATAAGTGACCCACTTTGGAAACTAGACCCCACAGGGAATTTACCTAAATGTGTGGTGAGCACCTTGAACCCACTCGTGCTTCACAGAATATTACAAATTTGATCTGTGAAAATGAAATATATAATTTTTAGCACAAAATAGTTGCTTTAGCCCCAATTTTTTTTTCATTTTCACAAGGATACCAGGAGAAAATGGGCCCAAATATTTCTTGTGCAATTTCAACTGTGTACGCTAATACCCCAAATGCAGTTGAAACCTACTTTTGAAGCACAGTGCAAGGCTCAGAAAGTAGGAAGCGCCATATTCGAGTTCAGATTTTGATGGATTGGTTTGAGGGTGCGATGTCACATTGGCAGAGCCCATGAGTTGCCAGAACAGCAGAGTTTCATAAATGACCCCATTTTATGAACTACACATTTCATTGAATTCATCTAGGGAAAGTGATCATATTGACAACTGAGGTAGGTCACAGAATTTTATATCCTTGGGAAGTGAAAAAATAATTATATTTTGACGACCAAAACTTTATTTTATCCTCATATTTTATGTATTCACATTTAGAAATGGATCAAAATTGTACCAAAATGTGTCCTACAACTTGTGGTAAATTTAGAAATACCCCATATGTGGCTGTACAGTACTGCTTAGCCATCAAGCGAGACTTGGGAGGGAAAAAGTGCTATTTGCCTCTTGAGTGCAGATTTTCCTAGAATAGTCGACAGACTTCATATACAGAGCCCCTAAGTGCTATAACAGAAGAATCCCCCTTCAAGCTACCGTATTTTGAAAATTATACCCCTTTAGGAATTTATCTACAGGTGTAGTGATGATTTTGACTCCATTGGTGTTTTCCAGGAACAAGCAGCAATGGATGTTGCTGAGTGAAAATTGCAAACTAATGTTTTAGTGACCTGTATGTTGTAGTGACCAGTACATTGCAGTGACCAGTATGTGATAGTGCCAAACACACACTCAATTGGGCAGGTTGCCATTGCTACAGATATTCTAAACAAATAGATGCTAAATGTGGTTTAGGCACAATGGAGTTCAAAAGGGAGGAGGATATTTCGATTTGGGAGCACAGAATTCGCTTCGGGTGGGGCAAGGATCCATTTTGCATATCCAGAGCCTTTGTACTACCAGTAAAATGGAAGTCCCTTATATTTCATTTGACAGGCTATGGACCTAAGTGGGGACTTGCTTTTTTTGAGGATTGATTTTAATCTTTTATTCGGAACATTTTACATAATTGTTTGCGATCACATTTATCCTGCACTCTACGCTGAACACTTACTTCGGAGTTTTCATCTAATTCTCAGAGTGATGTAATTGAGATGAAACCCCCCAGGGATCCATTCAGTATGAGGCAGCAGAATTACTTTGTTCAGCAGTGTCTACTTTTTAGCAGCACTCAAAACTGTGGCAGACGTCACTTTTATGCATGCCTAAAAAGAAGGACAATGCCGGATTATAGGTCAAATGGCATTCATAAATCCACTTTTCAGTTTTTGAATTTCCACAAAAATTTAAAATAACCAATAAATTTCGTTCAACTTCACAATTGTGTTCCACTTGTTGTTGATTCTTCACCAAAAATTTACACTTGGTATCATTATGTTTGAAGCATGATATGTGGTTAAAGGTTGAAAATTTCCAGGGGGCCGAATACTTTCGTAAGGCACTGTATATTGTTTTATTGTTTTATGATTTTTAGAAAATATATTTTTACTATTTTTTAACTTTTTTCTACTTAGTTCCTCTATGGAACCTTCACTTTCTGCAGTCTGATTGCAGTTCTACTGAGTTACAATGCACTGCGCATGATCTAACATGATCTAACAAGTTTGCTAGCACCTGGTGGTGATGTTGTCATGATGACATTGGGTCACCATGGCAACGATCGGGCGGGGGCGCCAATCTGAGGTCAGAGAGGGTTCCTACCAACCTGGATATATGGATATATCCATGGTTACGAAGGGATAAAAAATCAGGCTCACTGTAAAGCACCTCTTGCAAAGAAGGACTCAGGACATTTATGTAGATGGACTTATGTCTAATGCTAAATTTCCTCTTAACTTTGCAATACTTAATGTTGAAAATATTATTAGCAATAATGAACATTTTTTTAATTTTTTTAATATGTGTAATTTGGAATGTACATCATTACCCAGTGCCAACGTTCTCAATGTATAACTGAGCAGTATGTCTGTATGAGTCAGATTATCCTCTTTAACGACTGTGTATATTTATAGGGATTGCTTTAAACAGCATGCAAGGTATAACGATAAAGATACAGAATAAAAAACAAATATAAAAATGCATGACATATTAAAATTCATACTATTCATAATTATTTGGAGCCTGGAAGCTAGTCATAAAGCAAATAAAGAAAAATGCTAATTTTGTACAAGTCTGTACAAATCAGAAAAACACTGTTCTATATAAATTTCAAGTCTTACATAAGCTAGAAGGCATGAAACCAAACAAGTTATCTTGCATTCAACTAATATATTCATAGACTAGGTGGATTTGATGTGATAATAATTTATTTTCGTCATATTTCTTTACAATGTAAAACAATCAAGTTTTCTTTTTACATTAATTATGTTAAATAAGCATGAATAATGTGTAGAGAACCATACATTTATGTCCATTTTAAGTGCTACTAACAGATATTTCTTTATAAGTTTATAGAGTTGTAAAAAGTTTAATACATTATAGAAAAAGAGTAATTGATTTATAATATGTATATGCTATTTGTTAGAGATGGGCAAATCAATTTGGTGCAAAGAGAAGTCATGTTTATTTTTGAAGGAATTTGCTGGACCCCAGCAAATTATAACAATTTGAAATTTGATTTGCACATATTGACTTAAGTGGTCGCCTCCATTTTGCACATTGTAGAAGAATGCGTCATCCAGACTAGAGTCACATCACCATGCACAGGGCTGGGCAGACTTTTCTATGATGATTTGCTGCTATTAAATTACATGGTGCAGCCTAACCAATAAGGATAGAGTAAGTACATGGCAATAGAAGCGACATGTGCATCAGCATATGTCAACCTCTCCTTGGGATTTTGGGAACATGCTATCTTTACATCTCAGTGTCACCTTGGGGGACGTCACTTTCTCAATTGGATGAGATTCATTGAAAAAATTGTGTTCGTGTGGCAGGATTAAAAATTTCATTAGGTTCTTTTCTGTTATTTCTTAATGATAATGATGTAGATAATCCCTTGACCTAAACAATCTCTCAGGCTGATATATTGTTTTAATTTACAATTTAAAATTGATTAAATAGTTCTTCTAGATACCTCAATTCATTGCAAAAAAAGCTTAATATCAATGCATTTTTACATAGCTCTTTTTAACTTTATTCCCATATAATTCATTAAATCCCACCTCTATAATTTAGGAGAATTTGTGAGCAGGATGAATAATTTGAGTAATCACTCATTGACCTTACCAATCAATGTCTTCTGTGTGGCTATAAATGCCATGACATATTCACAGAAAAAAGACCCCAATGGTATCACTATATTAAAAGATAACTTTTATTTATTCAATCTAAAATAAACAACCAGTGCAAATCAAACCAATACCATCAGAAAATGTTAGAAAGACGCTAAATAGTAAAGGCCAAAGGGGGTGCCTGACCCTAGTGTATAACTGTATCCGTCCTACCTATCAGCGGAGGTTGGCACCCTATTCCTGCACAATGGTGCCCCACTCACTGTTGACTGTCCCTTATACCCCTTAAAAGACCTGCAGGGAAAAGGTTAGAAAAACTTTTGATAAGATCAATTGTATATACGGACATAGACAAACTTTAAAATTAGTACTTTTCAGTTGGAGAGGAAAAAGTAAAACCTGGCAATCAGAATAGTGTATATTCTGGACAAGGGGCAGACTGTATAACTGTCCCTTGTCCTAACCCTTCCTGTCAGTGGGGGTTGGCACCATTTTAATGATGAGATTGATATCCCTGATCCTCGACGGTTATTCTAAATGACCCTAGTCGGTTGATATCATGGGTAGTTCTTTACCATATAAAGTGCTAAGGTGCTTTGGCAAAATATCAACAGAATAAAAACTTAAAAACTGCTGAATAGGGCAATTAATAAATGAAAAACATAATAATATAAAGGATAATATGAAGGAGAGCTCATATAATGAAAGTGTCATAATCCAGACCGGAGTTTACATTCTGCCTTCCCTTCTCCGGTCTTGTCAAGGTGGGGATAACCTTTCCTGCTTCTTTTTGATTTTTGGGTGATATTTATTAGTGATGTTGCTGGCAGCTTTTGTCAGCGATAGTTCTGGTCCTTGGCTTGAGCAGCTGAACCGTTATTCCCTAGTGATCCTTCTGCCTTTGAGTTCCTGTATTGATGTCTGACCCGTTCCCTATCCCTGACTTAGCACTCATTTAGTTATTTCCCTATAGTGTTTGACTCAGCTTGAACTTTGAACTCTGCCTCCTGTTTCCCGTTTTTGATACTACGCTCTCTGACTGGCTTTTGACTTACTGACTCGCAATCAGACTCTGCCTCCCATCTCACATTTCTGGATACCGCGTTCCTTGTCCGGCTCTGACTATCTGGCTAGTACCCTGGCTCCTCTTTCCATTTCCTGTCTCTGGGACCGCGCTCTCATCTGTTAACGGCCCGGTTAGTTTGACTTCTCTTTAGCCGTCTTGTGGTGTTGCCCGTCGTGGCACCTCTACTCTTCTCGATGTGAGCTATGGTTGTCCTCCAGTGGTTGCCGGTGGTACTGCACTTTTGGCAACATGACATTATCACTGACCTTTCTAATTTTAGGGGATCCCTTCTTCTCCCCTTCACTGTGTGTTGTGGTGTGGATCCGCTCCATACTCTGGCCGACCAAGTGACCAACCTTACTCAGATGATGCAGGAATTATCTGTAGAGCACAGGGCTTTGGCAACTTCTCAGAAGAAGGTGCAGAGGGAGCTGGCTGAGACATTTAAAATAGCCAGGGGGACTCTTTCTGTCAGTAAGGCTCGTGAGGTGACTGACGTGTCTCGGTACTCTCCTGAGCCTTCGGTGAAACTCCCTGACACTTTCTCTGGCAAGAAGGAAAAGTTCCACACATTCAGGGAGGGTTGCAGACTATTGTTTTCCCTTACACCCACCATTTTCAGGGGATGAGAGTCAGTGGGTGGGGTTATCTTTGCAGAGGGAGGGTCTGCAGTCTTGGGCTTTTTCCTTACCCCGACCGCTCTTGAGAGAATGTTTGTGAATAATTTCTTTGAGGCTCTGGGCCTCATCTATGATGAACCAGACCAAGCAGAGTTCATTACTATGGGTCTATCTCAAGGAAAGCTCTCTGCCAAATGGTACTTTTCAGAATTTTGGTGATGGTCCCCAGAGGTGTCCTTGAATGACTCGGCACTCAGCTGTCAATTACGGAGGGTACTGTCTGATCATTTAAAGCAGTGTTTCTCAACTCCAGTCCTCAAGACCCCACAACAGGTCATGCTTTCAGGATTTCCTTAGTATTGCATAGGCGATGGAATTAATGCTTGAGCAGGTGATGAAATCCTTCCTAATGAAATCCTGAAAACATGACGTGTTGTGGGGTCTTGAGGACTGGAGTTGAGAAACACTGATTTAAACGATGCTTTGGCTCCTCATCCTCCTCCGAGCTCCCTGGAAGAGGCCATGCCATGCTGTCCTCATGGATTGGAGGTTACAGGAGAGAGCAGTCATGCAATGGGAGACTCTTTTCCTTCCGGTTAAGCTAGAATCCTCACAAGCGGCTGAGCCCATGGAAGTTGGGGCCATCACATTCAAGGAAAGAGAGAGGAGATGTCAATGGGAAGGCAAGCTTTGTTTTTACTGCGGTGCTCCAGGACACTGGAAGAAGGACTGTCCCTCCTGTCCTCCCACTCCCAAGGTGTTGGGAAGCGCCTAAGTCTGCGTAACTACCAAGGAGGTTGCCCAGACTCACAGGAACCTTTTTCCTCATTCCTTAAAGTACTGTTAAAAGTGGAACTGGGTATTGAGAACTGCTTCACTCCCACTTCAGCCTTTGTGGACTGTGGGTCAATTGTGGACTGTGGGTAATTGACTCTAAGTTTGTGGCCAGCTGTAAGTTAGGGACAGTTAAGTTGGGAACTCCCATTAAAATAGTGGCCATTGACTCTAAACCTCTCACCAAGGGTGGTGTTAATTTCTTCTCTGAAGAGCTCACCCTCAAGGTGGGGGCCCTACACCAGGAGCATATTCCATGTTTTGTTTTGGATAATCTCCCTGCTGGCTTGGTGTTAGGGTTTCCTTGGTTGCAGCTTCATAACCCAGTTATTGACTGGGGATCACAAGACATTCTAAAGTGGGGATCTAATTGTTCTGAGGGTTGTTTTGCTACTATGTCTCTGTCATCCCTCAGTCTCAAAGAGGTGGCTGATGAGTCCAATCTGGGCCATGAAGGTTCGCCCACATACATGAAATAAGGAAGCAGATGTGGTCAGTACAACAGATTCTGCTTGTGACTTGCAGAGTGCATGCTTTCTTTTTGCGTCCAAGATTTTCCTATCTTCAGCTTCACGTGCTCCTGAGGTGATCCTGCCAAGCCAACCTGGATGATCCTGGGCAAGCTCTTCCCATTCATTGATGTTGACTTCCAAGTTTTTGAGAGACACTTTAAGGCAGTCTTTACAGTGCTTCTTCTGCCCCCCAACTGCTTGCTTTCCTTGGCACAGTTCTTCGTATATCAGTTGTTTTGGTAGTCGGATGTCAGGCATTTGACCACATGTCCATCCCACCTGGCTTGGACTTTCAGCAGGAGAGTGTAGAGGCTGCAGAGCCCAGATTGTTCCAGAATTGGCATGACCAGGACATTGTCTTGCCACGTGATGTGGAGGAGTCAGCAAAGGCAACTCATGTGAAACTGATTAATCTGTTTAGCATGCCGGCTGTAAACTGTCCAGGTCTCAATAGCATAGAGAAGTGTAGTGAGGACTAGGGTTGAGGGAAATGGATCGGACAAATTCAATAATCGCCAACTTTCGGCAAAGCCAGGTTTCATGAAACCCGACCAGATCCTAGTGTGGGATCGGCCATGAGGTCAGCGATCTTCGCGCCAAAGTCGCGCCAATGAAGGAGGACGCAGAGTGTGGGCAGCGGGATTACATAGGTCTCGGTCCCCACCATCTTAGAGAAGGGCATGACAGTGATTGGCTTGATTTCTGCGGTGTCACAGGGGCTATAAAGAGGCATGCATGCCGACAGCCATCTTACTTCTGCCGATCGTAGCATAGGTTGAGGTTGCCGCAGCTTCATCAGAAGAAGGGATATAGTTAGGGAAGGAAGATTAAGCCCCAAAACTGTTTGTGCTGTAGCAATTTCCACTGTCCAACACCACCATTTGTTTGCAGGGACAGTGGAGGTTATATTTTTGTGCATCAGCTCTGTAGCTTATTAGGCTGCCTTATAAGGCTCCCTGATAGCTGCATTGCTGTTTGCACGCCGCTGTGCAAATCAACTTCTGTTTTAAAAGCAAAAATCCTGTTGATTCTTTCTGCACAGTTATCTTGTTTATTTGTCCACACTTTTGTGTGAAGCAGTCCTTTTTATTGCTGCCATACTTTTCCTGAGATCATTGTAGGGAGATTGAAATTGTACTACAGTCCTTGTATTTTTTCATATATCTTCCAGCCACTTTCTGCCACTTACATTGTGTTGCTGGTTCTCAGACGAGCCATAGGGGTCAACATGACAGAGGTGTTAGAGGTGCACAAATCCGAAGTGGCGTTGGACAGAGGGGTTTTATGACCAGGTCGTGAAGTGATTTCGCAATGACCGCTGACACGACAGGTAGTGCTGCATCGATTCAAAGTGACACTGGAGTCCAGTAGGGTTACAAACTACTCGATGTTCTCCCTCACTGGTCATTCCCATTTGACTACTGGGCATCTAAAATAAACACCTGGCCTGAATTGGCAGAATATGCATTACAGGAGCTCGCTTGCGCTGCTTCTAGTGTGCTATCAGAAAGAGTCTTCAGTGCTGCTGGTTCAACACTGACCAAAAAAAGGACACGTCTGGCTACCCAGAGTGTTGATGATCTAACCTTCATTAAAATGAACCAATCATGGATTTCAAATTATTTTGCCCCACCTTCTCCTGCTGACACGTAGCTTGCCTGAAAAATGTCTTGCTTTTGGCCTCCTCTTACTGACTTCTTGAATTCTGCCATTTGCAGCCGCTGAATGTCCACCATAGGCCATTTTTATACCTCCCTAAATGGGCTGACTCCCCCCACAGGCGCATGGTCACCACCTGGCGTAAGCACCCGTGCGAATGCCATTTGCCTGGACAGGTGGTTGCGCCCACTCTTGGGCGACGGCACTGGCACAGGGTCACTCATAGTACAATGAAGTGTCTCTGACGGTGGTTATGCACAACCAACGTCAGATACACTGTCGTAATATGAGGGACCCTGTGCCAGTACCGCCGCCCACGAGAGAGTGTTCACCCCCAGCTTGAACAGTGCTCTACCACTTGCAATACTTACCTCTCCCTGCTCCACCACTGTGTAGTCTGTGCTGTTAAATCCTTCAATGGCACTGCCAATACAAATTTGTTGAAATGATAGATGATAGTTAAAATATACAGGGGCCCTGGCCTCCTATTAGACCAGTTAATTCTTTGCGCCTACTACCACTGTCTGCTCCTCAGCAGAGGAGCGCACCACAGTACATAGCTATGCCACCTGTTTAGTCCTGTTACCAATTTTGAACTGCATTTAGCCTACTTTTGTATTTTGGGACTACTAACTGTGTCTGCGCCACTCATTACAGTTTTGCTCCACTGAACAAAGCAATGCCTCCTGTGTAGTCCAGTTACCAATTTTGAATTGCTTTTAGCCTACTTTTGTATTTTGGGCCTACTACCTGTGTCTGCACCACTCAATACAATTGTCATCTACAGAACAAAGCTATGCCGCCTGTTTAGTCACGTTACCAATTTTGAACTGCTTTTAGCCTACTTTTGTATTTTGGGCCTACTACCTGTGTCTGCGCCACTCATTACAATTGTCCTCCACAGAGCAGAGCTGTGCCGCTTGTTTAGTCCTGTTACCAATTTTGAACTGCTTTTAGCCTACTTTTTTATTTTGGGCCTACTACCTGTGTCTGCGCCACTCATTACAATTGTCCTCCACTTAACAAAGCTATGCTGCCTGTTTATTCATAGAAAAACAGCCGCACACAAGTACTTTGATTTTTTGATGCAAAGAAGAGTAGTTTATTGTATTCACCACAGAAGTATATAGGTGTGCTTGACTCCACTTACTAGGACAACAAAGTCATTCATCCTGGATACTGGGCACTTTCTCCAAACTTTACAACAATTCTCCCCTACACCACCAGAAAGTACCCTTGTCACCTTTGACGTCAGAAGTTTATATACTTCCATTAAACATGATTTAGGCCTTAGAGCGGTTGAGAATCTCCTACAGCAATCCAACTACACTGCAAACTCTCGACAACTATGCATAGAACTTCTATCATTGATCCTACATAACCACTTCTTTCTTTTTGGTGATCAATATTACCAACAAATACAGGGCACCGCGATGGGTGCTAATGTAGCCCTGGCTTATGCCAACATTTACATGGACAGCTACGAAAACACACACGTGTACAACAATGTTCTATTTTGCACCTATTATCGCTGTTGGCTTCGATTCATAGATGATATTTTTTGTCTATGGACAGGCCCACACGACACTCTCCTCACCTTCACCGAATACCTCAACTCAATTCGGCCAGAGCTCCAATTTACATTGAATTGCGATTCAGCACAGATTTCATTTCTTGACACTTTAGTCACCATAGAGCCCGATGGCTCCCTGTCCACGGATATTTTTTCTAAACCCACGGACTCCAATAGTCTACTTCATTACCAAAGCTGTCACCCTACCTCCACTAAACATAGTTTGCCCCGGTCGCAATTCAAACGCGTAGCACGCATAGTCTCAAAGCCAGACCTAGTACCCGAACGACTTGATGAGATGTCCCGTAAATTTACAGCCAGGAACTATCCTAAGAACCTACTGGATAGAGAAAAACTGCTGGCCACAAGTCCTGCTTCCCACACAGGAATGCAGCCCAAAACCGAAAGGGTTCCATTCGTTCACACCCATCACCCTGTTATGCCCAGGGTTTACAATGTGATCCGCAAACATTGGCCCTTACTTAAACGCGCATATCCTCAAATTGAGGCTTTCTCCACACCACCACTAATGTGTAAGCGTAGGCCCAATAACATTAGGGACAAACTGGTCAAGGCGGACATAGGCAGTTTCACGAGATTACCTAGGCAAACTTTCCTTGGCACTGAAAGGAATGGTACTTTTCCCTGCTTGGGGTGCGCCTGCTGCTCAAATGTGATAAAATCAAGCTCAATCACCCACCCTCACTCTGGCAGACAGTTTAGGATTAGGGGGTTCTTTACTTGCGACTCCAACAACGTCTTGTATGTGGTAAAATGGCCCTTGTGGCCTTTTATATGTCGGTGAGACGACACAATGTATTCGTGACAGGATTGCATCCCATAAATCCACCATACGATGCAAAAAAACATGGCTCCCTCTCCCCTACCACTTTATTTCTGCCAATCATTCAGTATCGCAATTAAGGTTCCAAGTATTGGAGAAGGTTGACAGACCCCGCAGGGGCGGTAACCATATTAAATTACTGATGGAACGGGAAGCCCACTGGATCTATACCCTTCAGACCCTCACACCAAAAGGCCTGAACCGAGAACTAGACCTGATTCACTGATGTCACATGGTAGGCCTCTTGTTCTCTTGTTGTATTAGCTCTATTATCTAATTTGGAGTGTTTATCCTATTTTTGTTTTCTCCTTTGCTTTGTTTTCATTATTATATATGACGACTATAAGTATAATAGACTGACCGATTGTGGTTTTTTCATGTACTAAACCTTTCTCAATACTTTCAGGCTATTTGACCTTCACAATCGGTTATATCCGACCAGGGTAAGTACTCAGTACCCCAATCTTACATTTTTATTTTTATTTTTATTTTTTATTTTTTATTTTTGTCTTGTCTTCTTTCATTTACATTTATTGCTATTTTTATTTGTATTTTTCCATTTTTTATTTTTCCGTTTTTTCTGGTTCATTTATTTTCCTTTTTCACCATTTTTTATTATTTTTTATTTTTATTTTTATCATATTTCTTTATTTTGATTTTTTATCTTCTATATTTATTTCCATTATTTTCCCATTTCTACTTTTATTTCATCCCATTTTTTTTTCTTTATCCACTGATTGCCTTTTGATATCTATTGTCCATATCCTTTTCATTTATTTACTCCACGATATCTCCAGTTCATTTTTCCTTATTTTTCATTCTTTATTTTTTATTTTTTATTATTTTTTATTTTTTACTTTTTATTTATTTATCTTATTTTACCATCATCATTCATATTTATCTTTATTTTTATTTTTTCTTATCATTTTTGTCATATTTTCACTACTTCTTAACCTCTGGGCTCTTCTATCATAATCTTTATTCCACCTTATCCTTTAGTATTTTCCTCCTTCTAGTCTACCCATATTTTACCAGTAGGCCCCATGTAGCGTCCCTCCATATATTTTTTCCTTGGTCCTATTACATACTGATTATATATATATATATATATTTCATATATATTTTTTCTGTCCCATTATCATCATCTCCACACCTCTATATCACTTTTGTCCTTCCTCTTATGTGTACCTGCTCCAGCTTCCCCTCTGTTCACAGTACCTGTACCTGTATTTTCCCTCTGGCTCCCCTATGTGCTTCAGCACACACATCCTCCTGTCCCTCCTCTGGGCTCTGTGTACGTACACTTCAGACTTTTTTCATCAGCGCTTATACCCACCCACCCACATATCTAGTGCTCGCTCCTGCCTTCCACTGCGCAGGCGCCGGTTTTCTCCTTCATATGCTGACGTTTTGTCTACCCTCGCTCCCGCAGCCCCGAACCGAGCATGCGCCTATCGCTATGCCCATTGCGCTGGCGCCGGACTTCTCCTTCACATGCGGACGTTTTGTCTGCGCTTCAACCCTCGGTCCCGCAGCCCTGTACCACACATGCGTGCATTGCTTTGCCCATTTCACGCATATGCCTGTCTGCGCTCCAGCCCTCTCTCCTGCGTCCTTACACCACGCATGCGCTAATCGGTACCCCTGCTGAGCACTTCCTGTATCCATACTATATATGCCTGCTTACCGCCATAGTTGGCACACATCACCACAGGGACTCCTACAGCCCGGACCCGCAGGTAATACATGGCCCCCTCCCCATGACTTTTGCCCATATACTAGGACACTGCCTTATACTCCCCTCCATTTCCATTCCTTGTAGCCCTGACTGGGACCGCTTCACCTTCTTCTCTTACCTCCTAGTGCTCCACGCATCACCAAGTGGTAGGCCATATATATATTTATATATATCCTCTATTCTCCCCTCCCTTTTCCTCTTCCCTCCCCCCCTTTTTTTCTTTCAGTCCTCTCTTTTACATGATTTCTCTTCTACAGCTCTTTCTTTTTGGAGCCTGCTCAACATATTTACTTGTCCCGTCTCTGCGGAGTCCTTTGTTCATCACAATTTTCTCTACAATAAGGTCAGTCTATTGTCTTACTGTATAAGTCTATAGCACATTTCCCCCAAAAAATTTTATGTGTTATTTTCGATGCCGCCCTCCTGTGTTTATGCTATGTCTATGCTTGTACTTGCGCGCTATACGAATCATACAATGGGCATTTTTGGATCTATATGTATATATGTACATATGTATATTGGATGTTTTGTATGTTCACCATATCTATAATTGGGTTTAATCCCAGACCTTGGAGGGACTTTTATGTCCAGCCTATACTGTTAGGTTTCTATTTGTTGTATAGCACTAAATTTGTCTCTCTGTATATATTTTTCACACACTAATATATTGTAATTTCCATTTGTCTTTCTAGTGAGGTTTGACAAAGGCCTAGTACGGGGCCGAAACGTTACCTCAGCACACCTATATACTTCTGTGGTGAATACAATAAACTGCTCTTCTTTGCATCAAAAAATCAAAGTACTTGTGTGCGGCTGTTTTTCTATGAATTTACTGGTCAATTGGATAACATCCAAGTTCAGCCTGCACCTGTTCCCTATTGAGTAAGAGTGCACGCCATTCCACCATTAGTATGCTGACTGTTTAGTCATGTTACCAATTTTGAGCTGCTTTTAGCCTACTTTTGTATTTGGGGCCTACTAACGGTGTCTGCCCCACTTGTTACAATTGTCCTCAACTGAACAAAGCAATGCCGCCTGTTTAGCCCTGTTACCAATCTTGAACTGCTTTTAGCCTACTTTTTCATTTTGGGCCTATATCTGTGTTTCCTCCTCATCCTGCCCATTGCCCAGCCACTGCTAGATGAGTCTGCTTGTACATTGACCCAGACCACTACATTCCCCTTGCACTCTACACAGCCAGAATCTGACCCTGCTGAAAGTCAGGTTCCCCTTCCCGCATACTAAACCACCTTACACGGGGACAAAGAGGAAGGTGCAGATGAAAGTGCAGGTTCCTTCATCAGGTGGGGGACATACTCGTTGGCACTGGCATAGGGCCCCTCATAGTACACAAAAGTGTCTCTGGCAGTGGGAGGCGCCACCCGCCGTCAAACACACCGCCATACTATGAGAGGCCTTGTGGCAGTGCCAACTAGTGGGCCCCCCTACTTGCTCAGGATCACAGCACTTGCAAAGTTGAAATACTTACCTCTCCCTGCTCCACCTCCGTGACGTATTCCGCGTTTCCTGGGCCCACGAAAATCTTGAGCCAGCCCTACCCCCCACAACTTTAGCCAAATGACCCCCTGTTTTCAATGCCTAACTATTATTATAAAGTAAATTAAGATTGACAAGCTTAAGAAATAAGAATTGATGTTTTTGGCATTAAAATGGGCACTGTAGGTGTTTTCCTGTCCTCCACTCACTGCCGACTTTGATTCCCCATTGACTTGCATTGGGTTTCGTGTTTCGGTTGGCCACCGACTTTTGGAAATAATCAGCCGATTTCACCCGACCCGACTTTTGACAAAGTCGGGTTTCGCGAAACCAGACTCGATCCTAAAAAAGTAAAAGTCGCTCAACTATAATGATCAGTATTATATTGCTCTGCTATAGACTATTCCCTGTTCTACAGTTAATATCTTTGGTATAGAAGCCTAAAAAAACTTGTTGAAAATGTATCAATAATACAACCTCTGCTAAAAATTATGGAATCACCGTCTTTGGAGGATGTTCATTCAGTTGTTTAAATTTGTAGAAAAAAAGCAGATCACAGACATGGCACAAAACAAGTCATTTAAATGGCAACTTTCTGGCTTTAAGAAACAGTAAAAGAAATCAAGAACAAAAATTGTTGTAATTTATCAATATTATATTGTTCACCCATAGGGTATTGCATCTTCTTGCTATAAAAGCCTCAAAAAAGTTGTTTAAAAAATGTATCAGTATTATATTGCTAAATCCTAGACTATTCCGTGACCTGGAGTACATTTTATTGGTATATAACCCTCAACTTGTTCAAAATTAAATTTACCAGTGTTATATTGCTCACCTATAGGGTATTACATCTTCTTGTGTACATTTGGTTGCTACATAAGCCTAAAAAAGTGTTAAAAAATGTATTGGTATTATTTTGCTCACCCACAGGGTTTTACATATTGTTGGGTACAATTCATTGCAATAAAAGCCTCAAAAAACTTGATAAAAAATGTATCGGTATTATATTGCTCACCCTTTTACTATTCCATGATCTGAAGTCCATTTCGTTGTTATAAAAGACTCAACAAAATTGTTCAAAAATGCATTAGTATTACTTTGCTCACCTATAGACTATTCCTTGATCTGGAGTACATTTCCTTAAAGCCTCAAAAAAAGTGATAAAAATGGATTGGTAACATACTACTCACCCATAGGGTATAACATCTTCTTGGATACAATTAGCTGGTTTAAAAGCCAGAAAAAAACTTCTTCAAAATTGTATTGTTATTATATTGTTCATCCATAGACTATTCTGTGGTCTGGAGTACATTTCGTTTGTACATAACCCTTAAAAAGTGTTTAAAAATGAAGGCTGTGTGCACACATTGCAGATTTGATGCATATTTGTCATGTTTTTTTCTTCTCAGATTTGTGACCAAATCTGATGCAGCATAGTGAATTAGAGACCTGATGTGTTATGCACATGTTGAGTATTTTTGACTTGTAGTTTTGATGCAGAAAATATGCTGCTGCAAGTCAGTTCTCTGTTTTTTCCCTGCGTTTTTCACGATTTACTCAATTCACTCAAAAATGCAGACAAAAACAAACCAAAAATGCAACTGCATTTTTCCTGTCAAAATGGTGCAGAAATTTTACTCAACGTGTGCACATACCCTTATTGGTATTACAGGTGCTTCTCACGTAATTAGAATATCATCAAAACGTTAATTTATTTCAGTTCTTCAATACAAAAAGTGAAACTCTATTTAATCTATTTCAAGTATTTATTTCTGCTAATGTTGATGATTATGTCTTGCAGCCAATGAAACCCAAAAGTCATTATCTCAGAAAACTGGAATACTTTATAATACCAGCTTGATAAATGATTTTAAAATCCGAAATGTTGACCTACTGAAATTTCTGTTCAGTAAATTTACTCAATACTTCGTCGGGGCTCCTTTTGCATCAAATACTGCATCAATGCAGTGTGGCATGGAGGCAAGCAGCCTGTGGCACTGCTGAGGGGTTATGGAAGCCCAGGTTGCTTTGATAGCAGCCTTCAGCTCATCTGCATTGTTGGGTCTGGTGTCTCTCATCTTCCTATTGACAATAGCTCATAGATTCGATATGGGGTTAAGGTCAGGCGAGTTTGCTGGCCAAACAAACAGTCATACTGTTGTTTTTAAACCAGGTATTGATACTTTTGGCAGTGTAGACAGGTTTAAGTACTTCTGGAGAATGAAATTTCCATCTCCAAAAAGATTGTCCGCAGAGGAAAGCATGAAGTGCTCTAAAATTTCCTGGTACATGGCTGCACTGACATTGGACTTGATAAAACACAGTGGACCTACACCAGCAGATGACATGGCTCCCCAAACCATCACTGATTGTGGAAACTTCACACTAGACCTCAAGCAGCTTGGATTCTGTGCCTCTCCACTTCAGACTCTGGGACCTTGATTTCTAAATTAAATGAAAAATGTACTTTCATCTGAAAACACCACCCCCAAGACCACTGAGAAACAGTCCATTTCTTTTTCTCCATGGTCCACGTAAGACGCTTTTGGCTTTGTCTATTGGTCATGAGTGCCTTGACACAAGAAATGCGACACTTGTACCTGATGTCCTGGATACGTCTATGTGTGGTTGCTCTTGAAGCAATGACTCCAGCAGCAGTCCACTCCTTCTGAATCTCCCCCAAATTTTTTAATGGCCTTTTCTTAATAGTCTTTTCAAGGTTGCAGTTATCCCGGTTGCTTGTGCACTTTTTTCTACCACACTTTTTCCTTCCACTCAACTTTCCATTAATATGCTTTCATACAGCACTCTGTGAACGGCCAGCTTCTTTAGCAATGTCCTTTTGTGGCTTATCCTACTAGTAAAGGGTGTCAATGACTGCATTCTGGACATCTGTCAAATCAGCAGTCCATGATTGTGGAGCCTACTGAAACAGACTAAGGAACCTTTTTAAATGCTTTGGAAGCCTTTGCAGGTGTTTTTATTTTATTATTCAAATTTACTGAGCTAATGAATTTTGGGATTCCATTGGCTGCAAGCCATAATCATCAACATAAACATAAACAGGAATAAACACTTGAAATAGATCATTCTGTTCATAATGACTCTATATAATATATGAGTTTCATGTTTTCTATTGAAGAACTGAAATAAATCAACTTTTTTATTATATTCTAACTTAGTGAGAAGCACTTGTATCTCATAGCTGCTCTGGGACTTGCCTGTTTGACACAAATTCCTTGCCTGGTGCATGTGCTGAACTTGTTAGTTCAGAGCTTGTAGAAAAACTACTCACACTTCAGAGCTGTTTCTGAAAGTATTGACAGCATGTGCTCATTTTCAGTGTTCCCTGTTATGAACTGGTGATTCAGAACCACAACAGACCTGGAGGTTAAGAGCACACAAAGTGACCTGATAGTTACTAATAACATAGGACGAGCTCTGAGACGTGGGAACTCTGCTGACCGCAATCCCTAATCCTATCACACCACACTAGAGGTAGCCGTGGAGCGCTCCTGACCAGACCTAGGCGCCTCGGGCACAGCCTGAGAAACTAGCTAGCCCTGAAGATAGAAAAATAAGCCTACCTTGCCTCAGAGAAATTCCCCAAAGGAAAAGGCAGCCCCCCACATATAATGACTGTGAATAAAGATGAAAATACAAACACAGAGATGAAATAGATTTTAGCAAAGTGAGGCCCGACTTACTGAATAGACCGAGGATAGGAAAGATAGCTTTGCGGTCAGCACAAAAACCTACAAACAACCACGCAGAGGGCGCAAAAAGACCCTCTGCACCGACTAACGGTACGGAGGTGCTCCCTCTGCGTCCCAGAGCTTCCAGCAAGCAAGAAAAACCAATATAGCAAGCTGGACAGAAAAAATAGCAAACAAAAGTAACACAAGCAGAACTTAGCTTATGCATTGAAGACAGGCCACAAGAACGATCCAGGAGAGAGCAAGACCAATACTGGAACATTGACTGGAGGCCAGGAACAAAGAACTAGGTGGAGTTAAATAGAGCAGCACCTAACGACTTAACCTCGTCACCTGAGGAAGGAAAGTCAGAAGCCGCAGCCCCACTCACATCCACCAAAGGAAGCTCATAGACAGAACCAGCCGCAGTACCACTGATGACCACAGGAGGGAGCTTGACCACAGAATTCACAACAGTACCCCCCCCTTGAGGAGGGGTCACCGAACCCTCACCAGAGCCCCCAGGCTGACCAGGATGAGCCAAATGAAAGGCACGAACCAGATCGGCAGCATGAACATCAGAGGCAAAGACCCAGGAATTATCCTCCTGACCATAACCCTTCCACTTAACAAGGTACTGGAGTTTCCGTCTCGAAATACGAGAATCCAAAATCTTCTCCACTATATACTCCAACTCCCCCTCAACCAAAACCGGGGCAGGAGGATCAACGGATGGAACCACAGGTGCCACGTATCTCCGCAACAACGACCTATGGAATACATTATGGATGGAAAAAGAAGCTGGAAGGGTCAAACGAAAAGACACAGGATTAAGAACCTCAGAAATCCTATACGGACCAATGAAACGAGGTTTAAACTTAGGAGAGGAAACTTTCATAGGAATATAACGAGACGACAACCAAACCAAATCCCCAACACGAAGTCGGGGACCCACACAGCGCCTGCAGTTAGCGAAACGTTGAGCCTTCTCCTGGGACAATGTCAAATTGTCCACTACATGAGTCCAAATCTGCTGCAACCTATCCACCACAGTATCCACACGAGGACAGTCAGAAGACTCAACCTGCCCTGAAGAGAAACGAGGATGGAAACCAGAATTGCAGAAAAACGGCGAAACCAAAGTAGCCGAGCTGGCCCAATTATTAAGGGCGAACTCAGCCAAAGGCAAAAAGTACACCCAATCATCCTGATCAGCAGAAACAAAACATCTCAGATATGTTTCCAAGGTCTGATTGGTTCGTTCAGTTTGGCCATTTGTCTGAGGATGGAAAGCCGAGGAAAAAGACAAATCAATGCCCATCCTAGCACAAAAGGCTCGCCAAAACCTCGAAACAAACTGGGAACCTCTGTCAGAAACGATGTTCTCCGTAATGGCATGTAAACGAACTACATGCTGGAAAAACAATTTCACCAAATCAGAGGAGGAAGGCAATTTAGACAAGGGCACCAAATGGACCATCTTAGAGAAGCGATCACAAACCACCCAAATGACCGACATCTTTTGAGAGATGGGGAGATCCGAAATAAAATCCATAGAGATATGTGTCCAGGGCCTCTTTGGGACCGGCAAGGGCAAAAGCAACCCACTGGCACGAGAACAGCAGGGCTTAGCCCGAGCACAAATCCCACAGGACTGCACAAACGAACGCACATCCCGCGACAGAGACAGCCACCAAAAGTATCTAGCCACCAAATCTCTGGTACCAAAGATTCCAGGATGACCAGCCAACACCAAACAATGAACCTCAGAGATAACTCTAATCGTCCATTTATCAGGGACAAATAGTTTCTCCGCTGGGCAACGGTCAGGTCTATTAGCCTGAAATTTTTGCAGCACCCGCCGGAAATCAGGGGAGATGGCAGACAAAATTACCCCCTCTTTGAGAATACCCGCCGGCTCAGGCAAACCCGGAGAGTCGGGCACAAAACTCCTAGACAGAGCATCCGCCTTCACATTTTTAGAGCCCGGAAGGTACGAAACCACAAAGTCAAAACGTGAGAAAAACAGCGACCAACGAGCCTGTCTAGGATTCAACCGTTTGGCAGACTCGAGATACGTCAAGTTCTTGTGATCAGTCAAGACCACCACGCGATGCTTAGCTCCTTCAAGCCAATGACGCCACTCCTCGAATGCCCACTTCATGGCCAGCAACTCTCGATTGCCAACATCATAATTACGCTCAGCAGGCGAAAACGTCCTGGAAAAGAAGGCACATGGTTTCATCACCGAGCCATCAGAACTTCTTTGCGACAAAACAGCCCCTGCTCCAATCTCAGAAGCATCAACCTCGTCCTGGAACGGGAGCGAAACATCTGGTTGGCACAACACAGGGGCAGAAGAAAAACGACGCTTCAACTCCTGAAAAGCTTCCACAGCAGCAGAAGACCAATTGACCACATCAGCACCCTTCTTGGTTAAATCAGTCAACGGTTTAGCAATACTAGAAAAATTATTGATGAAGCGACGATAAAAATTAGCAAAGCCCAGGAACTTTTGCAGACTCTTCAGAGATGTCGGCTGAGTCCAATCATAAATGGCCTGAACTTTAACAGGGTCCATCTCGATAGTAGAAGGGGGAAAAATGAAACCCAAAAATGAAACCTTCTGAACACCAAAGAGACACTTTGACCCCTTCACAAACAAAGAATTTGCACGCAGGACCTGGAACTCCATTCTAACCTGCTTGACGTGAGACTCCCAATCATCCGAGAAGACCAAAATATCATCCAAGTATACAATCAGGAATTTATCCAGGTACTCTCGGAAGATGTCATGCATAAAGGACTGAAATACTGATGGAGCATTAGAAAGCCCGAATGGCATAACCAGGTACTCAAAATGGCCCTCGGGCGTATTAAATGCCGTTTTCCATTTATCGCCCTGTTTAATACGCACAAGATTATACGCACCACGAAGATCTATCTTGGTGAACCAACAAGCCCCCTTAATCCGAGCAAACAAATCAGACAGCAGCGGCAAGGGGTACTGAAACTTGACAGTGATTTTATTTAGAAGGCGGTAATCAATACAAGGTCTCAGCGAACCATCCTTCTTGGCCACAAAAAAGAACCTTGCTCCCAATGGCGACGACGACGGGCGAATATGACCCTTCTCCAAGGATTACTTTACGTAACTCCGCATAGCGGCATGCTCAGGCACAGACAAATTAAACAGTCGACCTTTAGGAAACTTACTACCAGGAATCAAATCGATAGCACAATCGCAATCCCTATGCGGAGGTAGGGCACTGGACTTGGGCTCATCAAATACATCCCGGTAATCCGACAAGAACTCTGGGACCTCAGAAGGGGTGGATGATGAAATAGACAGAAATGGAACATCACCATGTACCCCCTGACATCCCCAGCTGGACACAGACATAGATTTCCAATCCAATACTGGGTTATGGACTTGTAGCCATGGCAACCCCAACACGACCACATCATGCAGATTATGCAACACCAAAAAGCGAATATCCTCCTGATGCGCAGGAGCCATGCACATGGTCAATTGGGTCCACTACTGAGGCTTATTCTTGGCCAAAGGCGTAGCATCAATTCCTCTCAATGGAATAGGATACTGCAAGGGCTCCAAGAAAAACCCACAGCGCCTAGCAAACTCCAAGTCCATCAAATTTAGGGCAGCACCTGAATCCACAAATGCCATGACAGAATAGGATGACAAAGAGCAGATCAAAGTAACGGGCAAAAGAAATTTCGACTGTACCGTACCAATGGTGGCAGACCTAGCGAACCGCTTAGTGCGCTTAGGACAATCGGAGATAGCATGAGTGGAATCACCACAGTAAAAACACAGCCCATTCCGACATCTGTGTTCTTGCCGTTCAGCTCTGGTATCACATTGCATAGGCTCAGGTTTATGCTCAGATAATACCGCCAAATGGTGCACAGTTTTACGCTCACGCAAGCGTCTATCGATCTGAATGGCCAAAGACAGACTCATTCAGACCAGCATGCATAGGAAATCCCACCATGACATCCTTAAGGGCTTCAGAGAGACCCTTTCTGAAAATTGCTGCCAGCGCACATTCATTCCATTGCGTGAGCACAGACCACTTCCTAAACTTCTGACAATATATCTCTACCTCATCCTGACCCTGACACAGAGCCAGCAAATTTTTCTCTGCCTGATCCACTGAATTAGGTTCATCATAAAGCAATCTGAGCGCCAGAAAAAAACGCATCAATATTACATAATGAAGGATCTCCTGGCGCAAGGGAAAATGCCCAGTCTTGAGGGTCGCCACGTAATAAAGAAATAATGATCTTAACTTGTTGAAATGGGTCACCAGAGGAGCGGGGTTTCAAAGCCAGAAACAGTTTACAATTATTTTTAAAACTCAGAAACTTAGCTCTATCTCCAGAAAACAAATCAGGAATAGGAATTCTTGGTTCTAACATAGAATTCTGAACCACAAAGTCTTGAATATTTTGTACTCTTGCAGTGAGATGATCCATACAAGAAGACAGAACTTTAATGTCCATCACTACACCTGTGTCCTGAACCACCCAAATGTCTAGGGGAAAAGAAAGACAAAACACAGTGCAGAGAAAAAAAAATGGTCTCAGAACTTCTCTTTTCCCTCTATTGAGAAGCATTAGTACTTTGGGCCTCCAGTACTGTTATGAACTGGTGATTCAGAACCACAACAGACCTGGTGGTTAAGAGCACACAAAGTGACCTGATAGTTACTAATAACATAGGATGAGCTCTGAGACGTGGGAACTCTGCTGACCGCAATCCCTAATCCTATCACACCACACTAGAGGTAGCCGTGGAGCGCTCCTGACCAGACCCAGGCGCCTCGGGCACAGCCTGAGAAAGTAGCTAGCCCTGAAGATAGAAAAATAAGCCTACCTTGCCTCAGAGAAATTCCCCAAAGGAAAAGGCAGCCCCCCACATATAATGACTGTGAGTAAAGATGAAAATACAAACACAGAGATGAAATAGATTTTAGCAAAGTGAGGCCCGACTTACTGAATAGACCGAGGATAGGAAAGATAGCTTTGCGGTCAGCACAAAAACCTACAAACAACCACGCAGAGGGCGCAAAAAGACCCTCCGCACCGACTAACGGTACGGAGGTGCTCCCTCTGCATCCCAGAGCTTCCAGCAAGCAAGAAAAACCAATATAGCAAGCTGGACAGAAAAAATAGCAAACAAAAGTAACACAAGCAGAACTTAGCTTATGCAGTGAAGACAGGCCACAAGAACGATCCAGGAGAGAGCAAGACCAATACTGGAACATTGACTGGAGGCCAGGAACAAAGAACTAGGTGGAGTTAAATAGAGCAGCACCTAACGACTTAACCTCGTCACCTGAGGAAGTAAAGTCAGGAGCCGCAGCCCCACTCACATCCACCAAAGGAAGCTCATAGACAGAACCAGCCGCAGTACCACTCATGACCACAGGAGGGAGCTTGACCACAGAATTCACAACAGTTCCCACCATGCTGGTTCTTGCCTGTCTGCACTGCTGCATAATTTCTGCCTTCACGTTCATCGGCTGATATGCTATGTACCAACAAGGTGGAACTCCACTTTGCACATGCTGGAAAGACTGTATGAGCTGCAGCAGGCAATAGTGGAGTTTCAGCTGCAGCACGCATGGGTGATTCACTCTGCAGAACAACACCACTTCACCACCAATGAGTGGACCTCCATGCTTGGAGCCGCTTCAAATATTCCAACAATATGAACAGTGCTAATAATGCCATAATCAGAGATATTGCACTACTTAAATACCTGCTGGAAAAATCAATTCAGGCCATGATAGATGAGGAGGTGGAATAGGAGGAAGAGGAGCAGGGCCAATTTACACCATTATAAGGACTGTTGTCCACACATGGCTTGGAGGGTGGGTCAATGTCCCAACAGTGGCCAGGTACCCAACTGTACAGAAAGGGGAGACCATTTGAGAGGATGATGATTTTGAGCATGAGGAGGAACAACAGAGTTCAGTGCAGGGTAGCACTCAGATCAGCTAATGGGAATTACTTGAGCGTCACTGCAGAGATATAGAATAACCAGGCAGTATTCCTCCCACTGAGCATAGCTTGTTAATGCTGCAGTGCCTGTAGAACAATATCAAAGTTGCCGGTATTGATACCAGAGCAGATTACTGGATAGCCATGCTACAAGGACAACTTACCATCATTATTTCCATCATTGGTGTGAGAGCGCCAAATGCGTGAATGCAACCAGATGCTGATAAAGAAATTACTGATGACTTTCCCACCTGTCACCAGGAACTCAGTGGAAGAACAAGGCAAAGGCAGAGGAGAAAGTCGCCAAAGCAGTTGTGGTATTCACAGTACCTCAGATGGCAGGTTTACCATGGCCAAAATGTGACAACTTTATGAGCACGCCACAACAAACAGTCCCACCATTTAATAGGGTGCATATTATTCAGGAGCCAGCATTGCAATAACATGGTGGAAGAGTACATGTCCACACATCTCCACATACTAACAGATGGCTTTACCTCATTTAACTTGTGGGTCTCGAAATTTGATACATGACCTGAGATTGCCAATAATGTCTTGGAGGTGCTGACATGCCCTGCATCAAGTATAATGTTGGAACATGTGTTTCGCACAACAGGGGTGTGATCAAAGATAGAGAAGAGCAAATATTTCAATGTTTGGATCAGATTACGATTGCTGAATTTGCAACATTCGCAAATTAATTCGTTGAATTTTAGCCAACATTAACTGAATGCTATTACAGTCAGTGGGAAACAAAAACAAACACATGCACAACACCTTATAATGGCCTGAAATGCAGCCAAAACACATCAAATGAGGGACAGACAGAAGAAAACCGGCCTCAATTTACCAACAGTATAAATTGTAGCATTGCTCTGCAGCAATCAGACAGACAGGAGGTATTGGGGTCTGGGACAGCATTTACAGCTTTCAATTGAACGTCACAGTAAGACGAGGTTGGTGAAGGATCGGTGTAGACCTCCTTTGCTGGGAGCTCTGATACCACATCAACACCCCTACCTGCTTTCATGCTGAGCAACATTTAGGTGGCACAAAATATCAGTTTTGAAGACTACCATTGTCAGAAAAATTTAAGGACAGTCACACGGTTAGTTGAATCCAAGGTAGTAGAGGCCTGACTGTCTTGGAGGCCTACTGCTACAGGCAACACGCATGAAGGAGATACAACCAGAAGTGTTCACATTTCCAAAAATAATTGGCAGATACCATAAAAGTGGCATCAATTTCACTACAGTATAGATAGTGTAATAGGCATCGACACGTCTACCACTATGCCCAATCCACAAATGGACACCCAACCAGGGTTATTCTCATTTAAACAAATGAGGGTCTTACACCAAAAAAGTGGAATCAATTTCACCACAGTAGAAATAGTATAATAGGGACCAACAGGTTTTATACTACACCCCGTCCAGCAGATGGACACCCAACCAGGAGTGTTCACATTTCTAAAAAATACTGGCAGACACCACAGAAGTGGCATCAATTTCATCACAGTAGAATTAGAATAATAGGGACCAACAGGTCTTACACTACACCCAATCCAGCAAATGGACACCCAACCTGGAGTGTTCACATTTAAACAAATGAGGGCCTTACACCACAAAAGTGGCATCAATTTCTCCACAGTAGAATTAGAATAATAGGGACTGACAGGTCTTACACTACACATAATCCAGCAGATAGATATCTAGCCGGATTATTCACAGTATTCCCATTTAAATAAATGAGAGCCTTACACCACAAAAGTGGCATCAATTTCACCACAGTAGAAATAGTATAATTGGGTCTGACAGGTCTTCCACTACACGCAGTCCAGCAGATGGACACCCAACCAGCAGTGTTCACATTTCCAAAAATTACTAGTAGACACCACGAAAGTTGCATCAATTTTACCACAGTAGAATTAGAATAACAGACAGACAACTCTTCCACTACACCCAGTATTACAGTTTAAAGCTGATTACCGTCTCAGCATTGGATACCATTTTAATAACACCTGGTGTTTAAATCAGACAATCCATTTAAATTAATAAAAAATTATGCAGAACCAAGGATTTAATTCTGAATATAAAATACACAGCACTGGAATTTATCATGACAAGCACTTTTTCTTCTGCGTTTTAAAATATGGCAGGTGAAATTGCCTTCTAGCCTGGAACCTAGGCTAACTTCTCACAAAAATGTTATATACCTAAACACTAACTAATAAGAAAAATCACGAAAAAAATAGAGATTACATTTATTTGTTGTCAAGCCATGTTTCACTGCAAATGCTTCTCACATTAAGCTTTCATCTACTCTGCTCAGCTATTCTTAAGAGCGCGTTTTCATCCTACATCACTATTATTCATTTTGCCCTAGCATGGCAATTATTTTGCTTCTTAGCAGTATCTAGTATAATTTCTGTGTGGCTGACTCGTTACAGAAACTGAGAGCTACTGAATGCATTTTGTTAATTATGACAGTCAAATGAGTGCCGTATTAATTCAGAAATTATTATTTACTTGTTCTCATAAAGCACAACATACATACATATAACACCAATTCCATAGCCCTGCAGTGAAAGTAAAATGCCCTATTGTTTTAATAATTATGCTGTGAATGCTTCTTAGAAAAGTAGATCAATTGTTGAGCTTAATATTTCGAGCATTGTGAATTTCTATAGTAGGTAAAAAGCTATTTTCTTTCCACCCACTCCTTGTACTTGAATTTGTGCTTTATGGCTCTGAACTCTTACATGTGCTCTTTGTGTTTATAACAATTTCTGGAATTCATGATTTAGAATTTAATGCAATGCTCTTTTCTTAATAACCTCCAAAGAAAATTCTAATGTAATTTAAGGCAAAATGACATTTATTCCACCAGAGAATTTCTTCTCTCTGTAGAAAGTGTCTTGTATGGCTTGTAAAATATATTAATACACTCAAAGGTGGTGAAATCCATGTCGCATAAAGTTTGTACACCTCTTGACCTACATTGCTAAAAGAATTTAGAATTATATGCGATTTAGTGACATAAATGTGTAATGTAGGCAAGGAGGAAACCAAGTACAGAAAGTAATGCAATTATAGGACTGTCGCTCTGTTGTACAGAATGGTTCAGCTGGTTTGAAACCCGTTGAGGTGTACAGCAAGAAAGAATATATTGAAGCTTTAAAGGTAGCCCTAGTCAGACGTCAGAGGGCAACAAAATTATCTAACTTTTTAAAGACCATGCCTACTCTGGCCTTAATGTTGTTTTGTGTTTTTTAGTGCCTTGCTTATGTATCTGAGGAAGGAGTTGGTTTAGCTCTGAAACGCGAAATACAATAAAAACTCTTCATCCGCCTGACTTTGGACATTCTTCATCCACTGGCAGTGCCCGACATATCCCACAACTTTCTTCTGGTTTTCAAACCTTTATTCCAACAGCCATAACTTTTTTAATTTGTTTATAAAGTAGCTGTACGAGGGCTTATTTTTTCCAGTATGAGTTGAATATGTCAGTAGCCTCATTTTGACGTACATACAACCCCAACAACTGCAATTCTGGCATGAAATTTCTATTTTTTTTCTTTCCTCTGTGCAGGATGAATAAAGATTCAGTTTATCGTAGGGGTTGATATGATATGATATACATTGATCCCAATTTTTGTAACTTGTTTTTTTTTATAGCAATCATCAGATAATGAAGGCAGAGAAATTAAATTAATGTAGTGTGTAAGGCCATGGTCACACTATCAGTATTTGGTCAGTATTTTGCATCAGTATTTGTCAGCAAAAATTAGGACAGGAACAATCAGAGGAAAAGTATAATAGAAACATATGCACCACTTCTGTATTTATCACCCACTCCTGGTTTTGGCTTACAAATAATGATGTAAAATACTGACCAAATACTGATAGTGTGACGGCAGCCTTACAGTTCATATGACATGTGGAATGTAGAATATCTTTATGCCTTAATCATATAAAACAAAGAATTAAATGTTTTTAATGGATTCTTGTTGCTGATAACCTGTTCTCAGATTATTGTTACTATTGCTGGATGCCTCTAGATCCTTCATGCATGAATTCTTAAGCATAAATAAGCTTTAACTCAAGAAAATAATTTTTTTTGTATCATTTGCTGAGACCTATAATTTTAAAGTACAGCGCTTTATGAGAGCTTGTTTTTTTACGTAGAGATCTGTAGTTTCTATTGGTACCATTTTGGGATACAATAAACGGTTTGATTATTTTTATTTTATGTTTTGTGAGACTGAATGAATATGAATTTCAATTTTTACCTTTTTTTAATATTTTCCTTTCTTTGCAGTATTTAGCATGCAGGGTAAACAATGATATATTTTTATTGTACTGTTTGATTCATACACATTGATAAGCAGATATATGTCTTTTTGAAAACATGTTTTTTTAATATATTAAACAACTTTTTTCAAAAAAATTTGAATTTTTTTTACACATTTAAAAACAATTTTGATCATTTTCTAATGATATTTATTAATCCTACAAGAAGACTTGAACATTAAATCTTTTGATTGCAAGGATAATACCTTACACTACTTATGCAGGGCACAGCATTGTCTTGCCTGTTAGTGTAAAACTGACAGTCTACCTAATTGTGCGTCTTGCACGATCTTGTAGTCTTTGTCCTGTGGCACATCAGAGGCCATTGTTGGATATCTGGATGCCATAGAAACCACTAACTCCCTGTGATCATGGTTTACGATGCCAATGGAGTAACAGAGAAAGATTTGTTTCTCTCTCTGTCACACTCTTTACACAATAATAATAATAATAATAATAATAATAATAATAATCTTTATTTTTTATATAGTCACATTTATA
Organism: Ranitomeya imitator; assembly: GCF_032444005.1. Classification (NCBI taxonomy): domain Eukaryota; kingdom Metazoa; phylum Chordata; class Amphibia; order Anura; family Dendrobatidae; genus Ranitomeya; species Ranitomeya imitator. Next base: position 469,809,395 of record NC_091282.1, read on the forward strand.
TATATAACTAGCTGAAGAGCCCGGCGTTGCCTGGGCATAGTAAATATCTGTGGTTAGTTATAGCACGTCACTTCTCTTATTTTCCCATCACGCCTCTCATTTTCCCAATCACATCTTTCATTTTCCCCCTCACACCTCTCATTTTCTCCCTCACTCCTCTCATTCCCCCCTAACACTTGTCATTTCAACCTCACATCTGTCATTTTCTGATCACTCCACTATTTTTCCTCACTCCTCTCATTTTGCACTCACACCTTTTCATTTTCACCTCACACCTCTCATTTTCACCTCATCACCTCAGTATATACATATTTGTCATCTCCCTTATATATAGTATACATCTCTATGTCATCTCCTGTATATAGTATATACCTGTATGTCATCTGCCCTGTATATAGTATATACCTGCTGTGTCATCTCCCCTATATATAGTATATACCTGAATGTCATCTCCTTCTATATATAGTATATACCTGTATGTCATCTCCTCCTGTATATAGTATATACCTGTGTGTCATCTCCCCTGTATATAGTATATATCTGTGTGTCATCTCCTCCTGTATATAGTATATACCTGCATGTCATCTTCTATATATAGCATATACCTGTATGTCATCTCCTCCTGTATATAGTATATACCTGTAGGTCATCTGCTCCTGTATATAGTATATACCTGTGTGTCATCTCCTCCTGTATATAGTATATACCTGTATGTCATCTCCTCCTGTATATATATGTACCTGTATGTCATCTCCTCCTCTATATAGTATATACCTGTGTGTCATCTCTCCTGTATATAGTATATATCTGTGTGTCATCTCCCCCTGTATATAGTATATACCTGTGTGTCATCTCCTCCTGTATTAGACCTCGTTCGCACGTTATTTGCTCAGTATTTTTACCTCAGTATTTGTAAGCTAAATTGGCAGCCTGATAAATCCCCAGCCAACAGGAAGCCCTCCCCCTGGCAGTATATATTAGCTCACACATACACATAATAGACAGGACATGTGACTGACAGCTGCCGTATTTCCTATATGGTACATTTGTTGTAGTTTGTCTGCTTATTAATCAGATTTTTATTTTTGAAGGCTAATACCAGACTTGTGTGTGTTTTACGGCGAGTTTCGTTTGTCAAGTTGTGTGTGTTGAGTTGTGTGTGGCGACATGCATGTGGTGATTTTTGTGAGATGAGTTTTGTGTGGCAACATGCGTGTAGCAACTTTTTGTGTGTCGAGTTGCATGTGACAGGTTAGTGTAGCAAGTTGTGTGCAGCAAGTTTTGCGCATGGCGAGTTTTGCGCGTGGTGAGTTTTATGTCTGGTGCCTTTTGAGTATGTGCAAGTTTTGTGTGAGGCAACTTTTGCGTGTGTTGCAAATTTTGTGCATGTGGCAATTTTTCCGCGTGTGCAAGTTTTGCGTGTGGCGAGTTTTCCATGAGGTGAGTTTTGCACTTGTGGCGAGTTTTGCGTGAGCCTAGTTTTTGCATGTGGCGAGTTTTGCGCGTGGCGAGTTTTGAGCGGCGACTTTTGTGTTTCGACTTTTATGTGGCGAGGTTGGTGTATGTGTGGTGAAATGTGTGCTGAGGGTAACATGTGTTCAAGCACGTGGTAGTGTGTGGCGCATTTTGTGTGTGTGTTCATATCCCCGTGTGTGGTGAGTATCCGATGTCGGGGCCCCACCTTAGCAACTGTACAGTATATACTCTTTTGCGCCATCGCTCTCATTCTTTAAGTCCCCTTTGTTCACATCTGGCAGCTGTCAATTTGCTTCCAACACTTTTCCTTTCACTTTTCCCCATTATGTAGATAGGGGAAAAATAGTTTGGTGAATTGGAAAGCGCGGAGTTAAAATTTCACCTCACAACGTAGCCTATGACGCTCTCAGGGTCCAGACGTGTGACTGTGCAAAATTTTGTGTCTGTAGCTGCGACGCCTCCAACACTTTTCATTTAACTTTTTCCCCATTATGTAGATAGGGGCAAAATTGTTTGGTGAATTGGAAAGCGCGGGGTTAAAATTTCACCTCACAACATAGCCTATGACGCTCTCAGGGTCCAGACGTGTGACTGTGCAAAATTTTGTTTCTGTAGCTGCGACGCCTCCAACACTTTTCCTTTCACTTTTTTCCCCATTATGTAGATAGGGGCAAAATTGTTTGGTGATTTGGAGAGCACGGGGTTAAAATTTCACCTCACAACGTAGCCTATGACGCTCTCAGGGTCCAGACGTGTGACAGTGCAAAATTTTGTGGCTGTAGCGGCAACGATGCAGATGCCAATCCCGGACATACACACATACACACACACACACACATTCAGCTTTATATATTAGACTATATATTTACATGCAGTCACTGTTGACCTCTGCATTTAAACATGTAATTGAGCAATGAAACACTGATAGCTCTCATTTCCCTCTGCTATATCTTTGCTAGCAGAGGAAACTCAATGGTGTTAGGCAGTGGTAGCCATAATGAAAGCCTTTTCATGTCCTAATGGAAAGTGGCAAATCCAATGAGTTGAGATGATGTGTTTAAGAATAAAGGAAGAATAATGTGTAAGGTAATAAAAATGTTTTAAAAAAATAGGTACAATTATTAGAGTGGTTGCAGGTACATAATCCTGTGTTGGACTGGAAGTCCATGTCTGTGACTAGTTGGGGTTGTCAGGGGGTTCATAATGATGTTCCTTTGATGTCAATCTCCTCTTCTTCACCTTCTGAGATTCCAGAGTTTTTGTCTGATTTTCAGGAGGTATTCGATGAGCCCAAGTCCAGTTTTCTTCCACCGCACAGGGACCGTGATTGTGCTATTGACTTGATTCCAGGCTGTAAGTTTCCTAAGGGTCGACTTTTTAATCTATCTGTGCCTGAACATACCGCCATGCGGAGCTATATTAAGGAGTCTTTGGAGAAAGGGCATATTCGGCCATCTTCTTCACCGTTGGGAGCGGGGTTTTTTTTGTTGCTAAAAAAGATGGTTCCTTGAGACCCTGTATAGATTATCGCCTCTTGAATAAAATCACGGTCAAGTTTCAATACCCTTTACCTTTGCTTTCTGATTTGTTTGCTAGGATTAAGGGAGCTAGTTGGTTTACCAAGATTGACCTTCGAGGGGCATATAATCTTGTTCGTATTAAGCAGGGTGATGAATGGAAAACTGCGTTTAACACGCCCGAAGGCCATTTTGAATACCTTGTGATGCCATTCGGACTCTCTAATGCTCCATCTGTTTTTCAGTCCTTCATGCATGATATCTTCCGGACTTATCTTGATAAATTCTTGATTGTATATTTGGACGATATTTAGATTTTTTCCGATGATTGGGAGTCTCATGTGCAACAGGTCAGGATGGTATTTCAGATCCTTCGTGACAATGCTCTGTTTGTGAAAGGGTCTAAGTGTCTCTTTAGGGTGCAGAAAGTCTCTGTTTTGGGCTTCATTTTTTCTCCTTCGTCTATAGAGATGAATCCGGTTAAGGTTCAGGCCATTCATGATTGGATTCAGCCCACATCCGTGAAGAGCCTTCAGAAATTTTGGGGTTTTGCAAATTTTTATCGCCGTTTCATTGCTAATTTTTCCAGCGTGGTTAAACCCTTGACCGATTTGACGAAGAAGGGCACTGAGGGGGGAATTGGTCCTCTGCGGCTGTCTCTGCCTTTCAGGAGCTTAAACATCGATTTACTTCTGCTCCAGTGTTGCGCCAACCGGATGTTTCTCTTCCGTTTCAGGTTGAGGTTGACGCTTCTAAGATTGGGGCCGGGGCCGTTTTGTCTCAGAGGGATCCTGTTGGTTCCTTAATAAAACTGTGTGCCTTCTTTTCCCGTAAGTTTTCGCCTGTGGAACGCAATTATGATGTCGGCAATCGGGAGTTGTTGGCTATGAAGTGGGTGTTTGAGGAGTGGCGACATTGGCTTGAGGGAGCTAAGCACCGTATTGTGGTCTTGACCGATCATAAGAATTTGATTTACCTCGAGTCTGCTAAATGGCGGAATCCTAGACAGGCTCGATGGTCCTTGTTTTTTTCCTGTTTTGATTTCGTGGTCTCATACCTTCCGGGTTCTAAGAATATTAAGGCTGATGCCCTCTCTAGGAGTTTTTTGCCCGATTCTCCTGAGGTCTTAGAGCTGGTCGGTATTCTGAAAGAGGGGGTGGTCCTTTCTGCCATTTCCCCTGATTTATGACGGGTTCTTCAGGAATTTCAGGCTGACAAACCTGACCGCTGTCCTGTGGGGAAATTGTTTGTTCCTGACAGATGGACAAGTAGAGTGATTTCTGAGGTTCACTGTTCCTTGTTGGCCGGTCATCCTGGCATTTTTGGTACCAGAGATTTGGTTGGTAGGTCCTTTTGGTGGCCTTCATTGTCACGTGATGTGCGTTCTTTTGTGCAGTCCTGTGGGACTTGGGCGCGGGCCAAGACCTTGTTGTTCCCGTGCTAGTGGGTTGCTTTTGCCATTGCCAGTCCCTGAGAGACCCTGGACGCATATTTCGATGGATTTTATTTCTGATCTTCCGGTCTCCCAGAAGATGTCTGTTATCTGGGTTGTTTGTAACCGGTTCTCTAAGATGGTTCATTTGGTGCCCTTACCTAAATTGCCTTCCTCTTCTGATTTGGTTCCGTTGTTCTTTCAGCATGTGGTTCGTTTGCATGGTATTCCGGAGAATATTGTTTCTGACAGAGGTTCCCAGTTTGTTTCTAGGTTTTGGCGGGCCTTTTGTACTAGGCTGGGCATTGATTTGTCTTTTTCTTCTGCATTTCATCCTCAGACAAATGGCCAGACCGAGTGTACTAATCAGAACTTGGAGACTTATTTGAGATGCTTTATGTCTGCTTGTCAGGATAATTGGGTGGCCTTCTTGCCATTGGCCGACTTTGCCCTTAATAATCGGGCTAGTTCAGCACCTTGGTTTCGCCTTTCTTTTGTAATTTTGGTTTTCATCCTCGTCTGTTAAAAACCCCCAAATATAACAGAAACCATGGAAAGTCTACTTCTAAAGCAGATAGATGAAGCTGCAACCCATAATGAGGTCCTGGTTATGGGGGACTTTAACTACCCGGATATTAACTGGGAAACAGAAACCTGTGAAACCCATAAAGGCAACAGGTTTCTGCTAATAACCAAGAAAAATTATCTTTCACAATTGGTGCAGAATCCAACCAGAGGAGCAGCACTTTTAGACCTAATACTATCTAATAGACCTGACAGAATAACAAATCTGCAGGTGGTCGGGCATCTAGGAAATAGCGACCACAATATTGTACAGTTTCACCTGTCTTTCACTAGGGGGACTTGTCAGGGAGTCACAAAAACACTGAACTTTAGGAAGGCAAAGTTTGACCAGCTTAGAGATGCCCTTAATCTGGTAGACTGGGACAATATCCTCAGAAATAAGAATACAGATAATAAATGGGAGATGTTTAAGAACATCCTAAATAGGCAGTGTAAGCGGTTTATACCTTGTGGGAATAAAAGGACTAGAAATAGGAAAAACCCAATGTGGCTAAACAAAGAAGTAAGACAGGCAATTAACAGTAAAAAGAAAGCATTTGCACTACTAAAGCAGGATGGCACCATTGAAGCTCTAAAAAACTATAGGGAGAAAAATACTTTATCTAAAAAACTAATTAAAGCTGCCAAAAAGGAAACAGAGAAGCACATTGCTAAGGAGAGTAAAACTAATCCCAAACTGTTCTTCAACTATATCAATAGTAAAAGAATAAAAACTGAAAATGTAGGCCCCTTAAAAAATAGTGAGGAAAGAATGGTTGTAGATGACGAGGAAAAAGCTAACATATTAAACACCTTCTTCTCCACGGTATTCACAGTGGAAAATGAAATGCTAGGTGAAATCCCAAAAACAATGAAAACCCTATATTAAGGGTCACCAATCTAACCCAAGAAGAGGTGCGAAACCGGCTAAATAAGATTAAAATAGATAAATCTCCGGGTCCGGATGGCATACACCCACGAGTACTAAGAGAACTAAGTAATGTAATAGATAAACCATTATTTCTTATTTTTAGGGACTCTATAGCGACAGGGTCTGTTCCGCAGGATTGGCGCATAGCAAATGTGGTGCCAATATTCAAAAAGGGCTCTAAAAGTGAACCTGGAAATTACAGGCCAGTAAGTCTAACCTCTATTGTTGGTAAAATATTTGAAGGGTTTCTGAGGGATGTTATTCTGGATTATCTCAATGAGAATAACTGTTTAACTCCATATCAGCATGGGTTTATGAGAAATCGCTCCTGTCAAACCATTCTAATCAGTTTTTATGAAGAGGTAAGCTATAGGCTGGACCACGGTGAGTCATTGGACGTGGTATATCTCGATTTTTCCAAAGCGTTTGATACCGTGCCGCACAAGAGGTTGGTACACAAAATGAGAATGCTTGGTCTGGGGGAAATTGTGTGTAAATGGGTTAGTAACTGGCTTAGTGATAGAAAGCAGAGGGTGGTTATAAATGGTATAGTCTCTAACTGGGTTGCTGTGACCAGTGGGGTACCACAGGGGTCAGTATTGGGACCTGTTCTCTTCAACATATTCATTAATGATCTGGTAGAAGGTTTACACAGTAAAATATCGATATTTGCAGATGATACAAAACTATGTAAAGCAGTTAATACAAGAGAAGATATTATTCTGCTACAGATGGATCTGGATAAGTTAGAAACTTGGGCTGAAAGGTGAGGTTTAACAATGATAAATGTAAGGTTATACACATGGGAAGAAGGAATCAATGTCACCATTACACACTGAATGGGAAACCACTGGGTAAATCTGACAGGGAGAAGGACTTGGGGATCCTAGTTAATGATAAACTTACCTGGAGCAGCCAGTGCCAGGCAGCAGCTGCCAAGGCAAACAGGATCATGGGGTGCATTAAAAGAGTTCTGGATACACATGATGAGAGCATTATACTGCCTCTGTACAAATCCCTAGTTAGACCGCACTTGGAGTACTGTGTCCAGTTTTGGGCACCGGTGCTCAGGAAGGATATAATGGAACTAAAGAGAGTACAAAGGAGGGCAACAAAATTAATAAAGGGGATGGGAGAACTACAATACCCAGATAGATTAGCGAAATTAGGATTATTTAGTCTAGAAAAAAGACGACTGAGGGGCGATCTAATAACCATGTATAAGTATATAAGGGGACAATACAAATATCTCGCTGAGGATCTGTTTATACCAAGGAAGGTGACGGGCACAAGGGGGCATTCTTTGCGTCTGGAGGAGAGAAGGTTTTTCCACCAACATAGAAGAGGATTCTTTACTGTTAGGGCAGTGAGAATCTGGAATTGCTTGCCTGAGGAGGTGGTGATGGCGAACTCAGTCGAGGGGTTCAAGAGAGGCCTGGATGTCTTCCTGGAGCAGAACAATATTGTATCATACAATTAGGTTCTGTAGAAGGACGTAGATCTGGGGATTTATTATGATGGAATATAGGCTGAACTGGATGGACAAATGTCTTTTTTCGGCCTTACTTACTAACTAACTATGCTTTCTTCTGGGCAGGTTGAGCCTTCTGACTGTCCTGGTGTGGATTCTGTGGTGGACAGGTTGCAGCAGATTTGGGCTCATGTGGTGGACAAGTTGGTGTTGTCTCAAGAGGAGGCTCAACGTTTTGCTAATCGTCGTCAGTGTGTTGGATCCCGGATCTGGTCTGGTTGTCTTCCCGTCATGTTCCTATGAAGGTTTCTTCTCCTAAGTTTAAACCTCGGTTTATTGGTCCTTATAGGATTTCTGAGAATATTAATCCGGTATCTTTTCGACTGGCGCTTCCGGCCTCTTTTTCTATCCATAATGTCTTCCATAGATCTTTGTTGCGGAAATATGTGGAGCCTGTTGTTCCCTCTGTTGATCCTCCGGCCCCTGTGTTGGTTGATGGGGAGTTGGAATATGTTGTTGAGAAGATTTTGCATTCCCGTTTTTCGAGGCGGAAGCTTCAGTACCTGGTCAAATGGAAGGGTTATGGCCAGGAGGATAATTCTTGGGTTTTTGCCTCTGATGTCCATGCTGCTGATTTGGTCCGTGCCTTTCATCTGGCTCTTCCTGATCGTCCTGGGGGCCCTGGTGAGGGTTCGGTGACCCCTCCTCAAGGGGGGGTACTGTTGTGAATTCTGCTCTTGGGTTCCCTCCAGTGGTTGTTGGTGGGAATGCAGTTGTCTCTGACTCGCAGTCCTGGCCAGGTGTATTAGATAATTACAATTCTGACTGGGATATTTAGGTGTGCAGGATCCTTTAGCCCTTGCTAGTTGTCAATGTTTCTTGTGAAGTGTTGGATCTCTTTCTGGCTTCTCCTGCCTTCTGCCAAATTCAGCAAAGATAAATGTTTTGTTTTTGTATCTGTGGTACACTGCTGTGTGCTTGTTTCAGTTTTATTCCTGCTCTGTTTGTAGGATTCACTGGAGTTGCAGATATACACTCCTACATCTTTAGTTAGATGTAGGAAGTTTTTTGTATATTCTGCTGTGGATTTTTTGAAGGGTTTTAATACTGACCGCACAGAACTCTGTCCTATCCTGTCCTATCTAGCTAGAGTGGCCTCCTGTGCTAAACCCTGTTTTTCTGCCTGTGTATGTTTTTTCCTCTCCGACTCCCCACCAATATTTGTGGGGGGCTGTTTATCCTTTGGGGATTTTCCCTGAGGCAAGATAGTATTCCGATTTCCATCTTTAGGGGTATTTAGTCCTCCGGCTGTGACGAGGTGTCTAGGTGTGTTAGGTACACTCCACGGCTACTTCTGGTTGCGGTGTTAAGTTCAGGATTGCGGTCAGTATAGTGGCCACTTTCTCCAGTGAAAGTTCTCATGCAGCTCCAAGGTCACCGGATCATAACACAGCACTGCCTCAGCCAAGCAGCAACAGGCTGTGCTGAAGCTAATCTGCATAGGTGACATACCACACAATGCAGAAGAGTTGTGGACAGCACTGAAAGAGCAGTCAGATGTTTGGACGACACCGCTGAACCTAGAGCCAGGTATGGTTGTGTGTGACAATGGCCGTAACCTGGTGGCGGCTCTGAGGCAAGGTGAGCTCACACATGTACCTTGCTTGGCCCATGTGCTTAACCTCATGGTTCAATGTTTTCTGCAAAGCTACCCAGGGCTGCTGGATCTGCTAGTGAAAGTACGCCATCTGTCTGCCTATTTTAGAAAGTCAGCTACAGCTTCAGCTACCGTTGCTGTACTTCAGCAGCGTTTGCAGCTTCCAGCTCACCGACTGGTGTGTGATTTCCCCACGAGCTGAAACTCTACGCTGCATATGTTGGAAAGGATTTGTGAGCAGAAGAGGGCAGTTGTTGACTACCAACATCAATAAGGCCACCGATATTAAGTTCAGACTCCACACATAACACCCCAGGAGTGGACATGCAAGTCCGACATATGTGCCATCCTCCAAAACTTTGAGGACGGCACCAAGATGGTGAGCGGCGACAACGCCATAATTAGCGTCACCAACCCTCTTCTCAGCATTCTGAAAACCTCTCTGCTCACAATTAAAGAGGATGCATTGCAGGCAGAGCAAGAGGACATGGAGCATGGAACCATACAGGGGGATTACACTCAGCCCAGCCTCATGTCTTCTCAATGTGGATTGGTAGTCAATGAGTAGGAGGAGGAAGAACAGGAGCTACTTTCATGCACTATAGACGGTACAACAAACACAGCTGTCATACCGTCTCTTCAGCAGGAATGGCCTGAGAACAGGAAGTAGGAGGATGAGGATGAGGAGGACTGCATGGTCAGTCATCCTGTTGGTGAGGACATGAAAGCCTTTACTGTTAGCAGTCTGGCACGCATGGCTGACTTTATGTTGCTCTGTGTTTCATGTGACCCTTGGATTATAAAAATTTTTGGTGACACTCATTACTGGTTGGTAAAACTTCTAGACTTACGCTACAGGAGAACTTTCAATCCCTTCAACCAGAGGCAGAGGTGTACACAAATGTTGCAGTACCAGAGGGCCCTTGTAGCGGAATTACTTGGAAAATTCCCATGTGAGAACACTAGCAGCAGACGTCAGAGTTTGTTCTACAATGAAGGACTCCAAGCGAGAGAGACAGAAGTACAATCCAGCTCAGGCAGGGGAACAATGGAAATGTTATGGGACAGTTTTCTCAGACCCTCCCATTGTGATGGCACAGAGGCAAGGGCTGCTGGCACAAGAAGTGCAATGTTTGGGAAGATGGTGAGGGAATACCTTGCAGATCATATAAACGTCCTCCGTGATTCCTCTGTGCTTTTTATTTATTGGGTAACCAAGCTGGACACGTGGCATGAACTGGCTCTCTAGGCCTTAGAGGTCCTGACCTGCCCTGCTACTAGCGTTCTCTCAGAGCAGATTTTTAGTGCCACTGATGGAATTATAACAGATAAGCGCATCCACCTGTCAACTGAAAATGCTGACAGGCTGACTCTTATAAAAATGAAAACAGCAAAACATAACCTCAAATACATTCTCTCTTTTGGGGAGGTGTATTCTCATGCTCCTCTTCACAACCACACATGGGTATATGCTTCCAGATTTTGTCTGTTTGTTGTTATCCTCCTCCTTATCCTCATCCTCATCATCCAGAACCACTAGATGACCAGGGTGAACATGCTCTGTACTGTTATAGGCCGGTGAATTTTGGACAAGGGGGCTGTGATGGCAATATTTTAATTTGTTAAAAAGGACCCCACATTGGGGAATTGGGCATGACATAACATTGGGCCTACTTCTTCATTCTGTCTCCTTGTTATGGACCTGGTGGTTAGGAGCACCAGGAACGACCTGATGGTTAAACTCACACAAGACAAGCTCTGGGAAGTGGGAACTCTGCTGACCGCAACCCCTAATCCTATCACACAACTAGAAATAGCCGTGGAGCGTACCTAACACGGCCTAGACGCCTCTTCACAGCCTAAGAGCTAACTAGCCCTAGAAATAGAAAATAAAGCCTACCTTGCCTCAGAGAAATTCCCCAAAGGAAAAGGCAGCCCCCCACATAAATTGACTGTGAGTAAAGATGAAGTCACAAACACAGTAATGAAACAGGTTTCAGCAAAGGGAGGCCAGACTTACTAAACAGACTGAGGATAGGAAAGGTAACTTTGCGGTCAGCACAAAAAACTACAAAAAGACCACGCAGAGTGTGCAAAAAGACCTCCGCACCGACTCACGGTGCGGAGGTGCCACTCTGCATCCCAGAGCTTCCAGCTAGCAAAACAAAATCATGATAGCAAGCTGGACCAGAAAACAATGAACAAATAATAACTAGCAGGGATTTAGCTTCTGCTGGAGTAGTCAGGTCACCAGAAAGATCCAAGAGCGAACTGAACCAGTACAAGAACATTGACAGCTGGCATGGAGTAAAGATCTGAGTGGAGTTAAATAGAGCAGCCAGCCAACGAATAAACTCCGTCACCTGTGGAAGGAACCTCAGAAGCAGCAGCACCACTCACAGCCACCAGAGGGAGTCCATGGACAGAACTCGCCGAAGTACCATTCATGACCACAGGAGGGAGTTCGATAGCAGAATTCACAACAGTACCCCCCCTTGAGGAGGGGTCACCGAACCCTCACCAGAGCACCCAGGCCAATCAGGACGAGCCAAATGAAAGGCACAAACTAGATCGGCAGCATGAACATCAGAGGCAAAAACCCAGGAATTATCTTCCTGACCATAACCCTTCCACTTGACCAGGTACTGGAGCTTCCGTCTCGAAATACGAGAATCCAAAATCTTCTCCACCACATACTCCAACTCCCCCTCAACCAACACCGGGGCAGGAGGATCAATGGAGGGAACCATAGGCGCCACGTATCTCCACAATAACGACCTATGGAACACATTATGGATGGCAAAAGAAGCTGGAAGGGCCAAACGAAATGACACAGGATTGAGAACTTCAGAAATCTAATACGGACCAATGAAACGAGGCTTAAACTTAGGAGAGGAAACCTTCATAGGAACATGACGAGACGACAACCAAACCAAATCCCCAACACGAAGTCGGGGACCAACACAGCGCCGGCGGTTAGCGAAACGTTGAGCCTTCTCCTGGGACAATGTCAAATTGTCCACCACATGAGTCCAAATCTGCTGCAACCTGTCCACCACAGTATCCACACCAGGACAGTCCGAAGACTCAACCTGCCCTGAAGAGAAACGAGGATGGAAACCAGAATTACAGCAAAAGGGCGAAACCAAAGTAGCCGAGCTGGCCCGATTATTAACCCCTTTACCCCCAAGGGTGGTTTGCACGTTATGGACCGGGCCAATTTTTACAATTCTGACCACTGTCCCTTTATGAGGTTATAACTCTGGAACGCTTCAACGGATCACGGTGATTCTGACATTGTTTTCTCGTGACATATTGTACTTCATGATAGTGGTAAAATTTCTTTGATATTACTTGCGATTATTTGTGAAAAAAATGGAAATATGGCGAAAATTTTGAAAATTTTGCAATTTTCCAACTTTGAATTTTTATGCAATTAAATCACAGAGATATGTCACACAAAATACTTAATAAGTAACATTTCCCACATGTCTACTTTACATCAGCACAATTTTGGAACCAAAATTTTTTTTTGTTAGGGAGTTATAAGGGTTAAAATTTGACCAGCAATTTCTCATTTTTACAACACCATTTTATTTTAGGGGCCACATCTCATTTGAAGTCATTTTGAGGGGTCTATATGATAGAAAATACCCAAGTGTGACACCATTCTAAAAACTGCACCCCTCAAGGTTCTCAAAACCACATTCAAGAAGTTTATTAACCCTTCAGGTGTTTCACAGGAATTTTTGGAATGTTTAAATAAAAATTAACATTTTACTTTTTTTCACAAAAAATTTACTTCAGCTCCAATTTGTTTTATTTTGCCAAGAGTTACAGGAGAAAATGGACCCCAAACCTTGTTGTACAATTTGTCCTGAGTACGCTGATACCACATAAGTGGAGGTAAACCACTGTTTGGGCGCATGACAGAGCTTGGAAGCGAAGGAGCGCCATTTGACTTTTTAATGCAAAATTGACTGGAATTGAGATGGGACGCCATGTTGCGTTTGGAGAGCCACTGATGTGCCTAAACATTGAAACCCCCCACAAGTGACACCATTTTGGAAAGTAGACCCCCTAAGGAACTTATCTAGAGGTGTGGTGAGCACTTTGACCCACCAAGTGCTTCACAGAAGTTTATAATGCAGAACCGTAAAAATAAAAAATATTTTTTGTAAAAAAAATGATCTTTTCGCCCCCAATTTTTTATTTTCCCAATGGTAAGAGAAGAATTTGGAACCAAAAAGTTGTTGCACAATTTCTCCTGAGTACTCTGATACCCCATATGTGGGGGTAAACCACTGTTTGGGCTAATGGGAGACCTCGGAAGGGAAGGAGTGCCGTTTGACCTTTCAATGCAAAATTGACAGGAATTGAGATGGGACGCCATGTTGCGTTTGAAGAGCCACTGATGTGCCTAAACATTGAAACCCCCCACAAGTGACACCATTTTGGAAAGTAGACCCCCTAAGGAACTTATCTAGAGGTATGGTGAGCACTTTGACCCACCAAGTGCTTCACAGAAGTTTATAATGCAGAACCGTAAAAATAAAAAATCATTTTTGTGGAAAAAAAAATGATCTTTTCGCCCCCAATTTTTTATTTTCCCAATGGTAAGAGAAGAAATTGGAACCAAAAAGTTGTTGTACAATTTGTCCTCAGTACGCTGATACCCCATATGTGGGGGTAAACCACTGTTTGGGCGCATGGGAGAGCTCGGAAGGGAAGGAGCGCCGTTTGACTTTTCAATGCAAAATTCACAGGAATTGAGATGAGACGCCATGTTGCGTTTGGAGAGCCACTGATGTGCCTAAACATTGAAACCCCCCACAAGTGACACCATTTTGGAAAGTAGACCCCCTAAGGAACTTATCTAGATGTGTTGTGAGCACTTTGACCCACCAAGAGCTTCACAGAAGTTTATAATGCAGAGCCGTAAAAATAAAACACATTTTTTTTAGCCCCCAGTTTTGTATTTTCCCGAGGTGAACAGGAGAAATTGGACCCCAAAATTTGTTGTCCAATTTGTCCTGAGTGCGCTGATGCCCCATATGTGGAGGGGAACCACCGTTTGGGCGCATGGGAGGGCTCGGAAGGGAAGGAGCGCCATTTGGAATGCAGACTTAGATGGAATGGTCTGCAGGCGTCACATTGCGTTTGCAGAGCCCCTGATGTACCTAAACAGTAGAAACCCCCAACAAGTGACCCCATATTGGAAACTAGACCCCCCCATGAACTTATCTAGATGTGTTGTGAGAACTTTGAGCCCACACGTATTTCACTACAGTTTATAACGCAGAGCCGTGAAAATTAAAAAAATCTTTTTTTTCCCACAAAACTTATCTTTTAGCCCCCAGTTTTGTATTTTCCCAAGGGTAACAGGAGAACTTGGACCCTAAACGTTGTTGTCCTATTTGTCCTGAGTACGCTGATACCCCATATATTGGGGTAAACTCCTGTTTGGGCACACGGGAGAGCTCGGAAGGGAAGGAGCACTGTTTTACTTTTTCAACGCAGAATTGGCTGGAATTGAGATCGGACGCCATGTTGCGTTTGGAGAGCCCCTGATGTGTCTAAACAGTGGAAACCCCCCAATTATAACTGAAACCCTAATCCAAACACACCCCTAACTCTAATTCCAACGGTAACCCTAACCACACCTCTAACCCTGACACACCCCTAACCCTAATCCCAACCCTATTCCCAAACGCAAATGTAATCCAAACCCTAACCCTAACTTTAGCCCCAACCCTAACTGTAGCCTTAACCCTAACTGTAGCCTTAACCCTAACTGTAGCCTTAACCCTAACTGTAGCCTTAACCCTAGCCCTAACCATAACCCTAGCCCTAACCCCAGCCCTAGCCCTAACCCTAACCCTAGCCCTAACCCTAGCCCTAACCCTAACCCTAACCCTAACCCTAGCCCTAGCCCTAACCCTAACCCTAGCCCTAGCCCTAACCCTAATGGGAAAATGGAAATAAATACATTTTTTTATTTTTTTTTACTTTTCCCTAACTAAGGGGGTAATGAAGGGGGGTTTGATTTACTTTTATAGCAGGTTTTTTAGCAGATTTTTATGATTGGCAGCCGTCACTCACTGAAAGACGCTTTCTATTGCAAAAAATATTTTTTGCGTTACCACATTTTGAGAGCTATAATTTTTCCATATTTGAGTCCACAGAGTCATGTGAGGTCTTGTTTTTTGCGGGACGAGTTGACATTTTTATTGGTCACACTTTCGGACACGTGACATTTTTTGATCGCCTTTTATTCCGATTTTTGTGAGGCAGAATTACCAAAAACCAGCTATTCATGAATTTCTTTTGGGGGAGGCGTTTATACCGTTCCGCGTTTGGTAAAATTGATAAAGCCGTTTTATTCTTCGGGTCAGTACGATTACAGCGACACCTCATTTATATCATTTTTTTATGTTTTGGCGCTTTTATACGATAAAAACTATTTTATAGAAAAAATAATTATTTTTGCATCACTTTATTCTGAGGACTATAACTTTTTTATTTTTTTGCTGATGTTGCTGTATGGCGGCTCATTTTTTGCGGGACAAGATGACGCTTTCAGCGGTACCCTGATTATTTATATCTGTCTTTTTGATCGCGTGTTATTCCACTTTTTGTTCGGCGGTATGATAATAAAGCCTTGTTTTTTGCCTCGTTTTTTTTTTTTTCTTACGGTGTTTACTGAAGGGGTTAACTAGTGGGCCAGTTTTATAGGTCGGGTCGTTACGGACGCGGCGATACTAAATATGTGTACTTTTATTGTTTTGTTTTTTTTATTTAGATAAAGAAATGTATTTATGGGAATAATATTTTTTTTTTTTTTCATTATTTAGGATTTTTTTTTTTTTTTTTTTACACACTTGTAAAAAATTTTTTTTTTTACTTTTTTACTTTGTCCCAGGGGGGGACAATACAGATCGGTGATCTGCCAGTTTGCACAGCACTCTGACAGATCACCGATCTGTCTGAGAGCAGTGCAGCGTTACCAAGTGCCTGCTCTGAGCAGGCACTTGGCAAGGCACCTCCCTCCCTGCAGGACCCGGATCCGCGGCCATATTGGATCCGGGACTTGATGCAGGGAGGGAGGTAGGAGACCCCCGGAGCAACGCGATCACATCGCGTTGCTGCGGGGGTCTCAGGGAAGCCCGCAGGGAGCCCCCTCCCTGCGCGATGCTTCCCTGCACCGCCGGCACATCGCGATCATGTTTGATCGCGGTGTGCCGGGGGTTAATGTGTCGGGGGCGGTCCGTGACCGCTCCTGGCACATAGTGCCGGATGTCAGCTGCGATAAGCAGCTGACACCCGGCCGCGATCGGCCGCGCTCCCCCCGTGAGCGCGGCCGATCGGCTATGACGTACTATTCCGTCCTTGGGAAGTAAAGCCCACCCCACATGGACGGAATAGTACGTCTAATGGCAGAAAGGGGTTATGGGCGAACTCAGCCAAAGGCAAAAAGGACACCCAATCATCCTGATCAGCAGAAACAAAGCATCTCAGATATGTTTCCAAAGTCTGATTAGTTCGTTCGGTTTGGCCATTTGTCTGAGGATGGAAAGCCGAAGAAAAAGACAAATCAATGCCCATCTTAGCACAAAAGGACCGCCAAAACCTCGAAACGAACTGGGAACCTCTGTCCGAGACGATGTTCTCCGGAATGCCATGCAAACGAATAAACTCCGTCACTTGTGGAAGGAACCTCAGAAGCAGCAGCACCACTCACAGCCACCAGAGGGAGTCCATGGACAGAACTCGCCGAAGTACCATTCATGACCACAGGAGGGAGTTCGATAACAGAATTCACAACAGTACCCCCCCTTGAGGAGGGGTCACCGAACCCTCACCAGAGCACCCAGGCCGATCAGGACGAGCCAAATGAAAGGCACGAACTAGATCGGCAGCATGAACATCAGAGGCAAAAACCCAGGAATTATCTTCCTGACTAGGGTTGAGCGAAACGGGTCGAAATTGTTCAAAAGTCGCCGACTTTTGGCAAGGTCGGGTTTCATGAAACCCGACCCGACCCCAGTGGGGGGTCGGCCATGAAGTCGGCGATCTTTTGAATCTGGAATCGGAATTCCGATCCCGATTCCCGATATGTTTAAGATATCGGGAATTTGTATCGGAATTCAGATTAAAGTGTAAAATATAGAATTAAAATAAAAAATATTGCAATACTTACCCTCTGACGCGCCCTGGTACTAACCGGCAGCCTTCCTCCTTCGAATCCGCGCTTCTAGGACCTTGCCGTGACGTCGCGGTGACGTCGCGGCTTGTGATTGGCCGCGCGGCCGCCCATATGACCGCTCGCGCGGCCAATCACAAGCCGCGACGTCACCCGCGACGTCACTGAAGGTCCTGGAAGGGCTGATTCTTAGGAAGGAAGGCTGTCGGAAGGAAGCAGGGCGCTTCCGAGGGTGAGTATATACCTAATAGGAATATACTCACCCTCGGAAGCGCCCTGCTTCCTTCCGAGAGCCTTCCTTCCTAAGAATCAGCCCTTCCAGGACCTTCGGTGACGTCGCGGGTGACGTCGCGGCTTGTGATTGGCCGCGCGAGCGGTCACATGGGCGGCCGCGCGGCCAATCACAAGCCGCGACGTCACCCGCGACGTCACCGAAGGTCCTGGAAGGCTGATTCTAAGGAAGGAAGGTTCCCGGTTAGTACCAGGGCGCGTCAGAGGGTAAGTATAAGGATATTTTTTATTTTAATTCTATATTTTACACTTAAATATGGATCCCAGGGCCTGAAGGAGAGTTTCCGCTCCTTCAGACCCTGGGAACCATGGAAACCCAATGCACTGCATTGGGTTTCGAGTTTCGTCCGACCCCGACCCCGACTTTTTTATAGGATCGGCCGATTTCACTCGACCCAACTTTTCCAAAAGTCGGGTTTCGTGAAACCCGACCCGATCCTATAAAAGTGAAGGTCGCTCAACCCTATTCCTGACCATAACCCTTCCACTTGACCAGGTACTGGAGCTTCCGTCTCGAAATACGAGAATCCAAAATCTTCTCCACCACATACTCCAACTCCCCCTCGACTGTTATGGACCTGATGGTTAGGAGCACCAGGAACGACCTGATGGTTAAACTCACACAAGACAAGCTCTGGGAAGTGGGAACTCTGCTGACCGCAACCCCTAATCCTATCACACAACTAGAAATAGCCGTGGAGCGTACCTAACACGGCCTAGACGCCTCTTCACAGCCTAAGAGCTAACTAGCCCTAGAAATAGAAAATAAAGCCTACCTTGCCTCAGAGAAATTCCCCAAAGGAAAAGGCAGCCCCCCACATAAATTGACTGTGAGTAAAGATGAAGTCACAAACACAGAAATGAAACAGGTTTCAGCAAAGGGAGGCCAGACTTACTAAACAGACTGAGGATAGGAAAGGTAACTTTGCGGTCAGCACAAAAAACTACAAAAAGACCACGCAGAGTGTGCAAAAAGACCTCCGCACCGACTCACGGTGCGGAGGTGCCACTCTGCATCCCAGAGCTTCCAGCTAGCAAAACAAAATCATGATAGCAAGCTTGACCTGAAAACAATGAACAAATAATAACTAGCAGGGACTTAGCTTCTGCTGGAGTAGACAGGTCACCAGAAAGATCCAAGAGCGAACTGAACCTGTACAAGAACATTGACAGCTGGCATGGAGTAACGATCTGAGTGGAGTTAAATAGAGCAGCCAGCCAACGAATAAACTCCTCACCTGTGGAAGGAACCTCAGAAGCAGCAGCACCACTCACAGCCACCAGAGGGAGTCCATGGACAGAACTCGCCGAAGTACCATTCATGGCCACAGGAGGGAGTTCGATAACAGAATTCACAACACTCCTGCAATGTGTCCTTTAACTGCCACTAGATCACCATGGTGAACCTGCTCTGCATGGTGCATTTTGGTCAAAGGGGCTGTGATGGCACTATTTTATTTTGTACAAAAAAGGACCCCACATTGGGGAATTGGGCATGACATTAAATTGGGCCTACTTCTTAATTCTGTCTCCTGAAATGTGTCTTTTAACTGTCACCAGGGTGAACCTGCTCTGTACGGTGCATTTTGGGCAAGGTGGCTGTTATGGCACTCTTTTATTTTGTAAAAAAAGGAACCCCCATTGGGGAATTGGGCATGACATTACATTGGGCATACTTCTTCAATCTGTATCCTGCAATGCGTCCTTTAACTGCCACTAGATCACCAGGGTGAACGTGCTCTGTTTGGTGCGTTTTGGACAAGGGGGCTATGATGGCATTCTTTTATTTTGTAAAAAAAGGACCCCACATTGGGGAATTGGGCATGATATTACATTGGGCCTGTTGCTTAATTTTGTCTCCTGCAATGTGTCTTTTAACTGCCAGTAGATCACCAGGGTGAATGTGCTCTGTACAGTGCATTTTGGGCAAGGGGGCTGTGATGGCACTATTTTATTTTGTAAAACAAGGACCCCACATTGGGGAATTGAGCATGACATAACATTGGGCCTACTTCTTAATTCTGTCTTCTGCAATGTGTCTTTTAACTGCCACTAGATCACCAGGGTGAAGGTGCTCTGTATGGTGCATTTTGAGCAAGGGGGCTGTGATGGCCCTTTTTTTTTGTTTTGTAAAGAAAGGAACCCACAATGGGGAATTGGCATGAATTGGGAATTGGGCACACACCACATGGTCAGCTTGGGTTGTTAAATGTTACAATGATATTTCCCAGTGAATGCATTTGTAGTGGTTGAAAGCAATGGTAAAGTTGAAAAACGCTTAAAAAACGCTGCATCTGAACTAAGCCTATGTGAGGGAGGAAATTTTCATTCTGGGGTTAACAATTTGGCCTTACAGGCAAGTCATTAACCTGCAATGGATGTACCTTAACATATTTCCCAGCAAAATCTGTTTTGGTTTCGTTTTAGTGTTTTCGGTGGCACCGGGAAAAATGGCATGATTCTCTGAAAAAATTGTATTCCACACTACTAATGTTAGTAGTGAGTATATGCAAAATTTCGGCGCTCTAGCTATTAAATTTAAGGGTTAAATCGCAGAAAAAATTGGCATGTGCTCCCGCGCAATTTTCTCCGCCAGAGTAGTAAAGCCAGTGACTGAGGGCAGATATTAATAGCCTGGACAGGGTCCACGGTTTTTGGCCCCCCCTGGCTAAAAACATCTGCCCCCAGCCACCCCAGAAAAGGCACATCTGGAAGATGCGCCTATTCTGGCACTTGGCCACTCTCTTCCCATTTCTGTGTAGCGGTGGGATATGGGGTAATGAAGGGTTAATGCCACCTTGCTATTGTAAGGTGACATTAAGCCAGATTAATAATGGAGAGGCGTCAATTATGACACCTATCCATTATTAATCCAATCGTATGAAAGAGTTAAAAATAAACACACACACAATATTAAAAAGTATTTTAATGAAATAAAAACACAGGTTGTTTTAATATTTTATTGTACGCTCAATCCACTCGCTGAAGACCCTCGCTCTGTAGCAAATAAAAAATAATAAACCAACAATATCCATACCTTCCGTAGATCTGTAACATCCCATGTTGTAAATCCATCTGAAGGGGTTAAAATATTTTACAGCCACAAGCTCTGCTAATGCAGCTGTGCTTGTGGCTGTAAACTCCAGCGAATGAAGGTAACATAGATCAATAACCTATAGTTACCTTCATTCGCGGTGATGTGCCCCCTGCTGGATGTCCTCATGTGACCTCGAGCCTGGGAACTTTTCCCACACTCCAGGGACATCCAGCAGGGGGCGCATCACCGCGAATGAAGGTAACTACAGGTCATTGACCTACATTACCGTCATTCGCTGGGGCTTACAGCCACGAGCAGCGCTGCATTAGCAGAGCTCCTGGCTGTAAAATATTTTAACCCCTTCAGATGGATTTACAACGTGGGACGTTACAGATCCTCGGAAGGCATGTATATTGTTGGTTTCTTATTTTTTATTTGTTACAGAGCGAGGGTCTTCAGCGATTGAATTGAGCGTACAATAAATTATTACAACAAACGGTGTGTTTATTTCATTAAAATACTTTTTAATATTGTGTGTGTGTTTATTTTTAACTCTTTCATACAATTGGATTAATAATGGATAGGTGTCATAATTGACGCCTCTCCATTATTAATCTGGCTTAATGTCACCTTACAATAGCAAGGTGGCATTAACCCTTCATTACCCCTTATCCCACCGCTACACGGGAATGGGAAGAGAGTGGCCAAGTGCCAGAATAGGCGCATCTTACAGATGTGCCTTTTCTGGGGTGGCTGGGGGCAGGTGTTTTTAGCCAGGGGGGCCAATAACCGTGGACCCTCTCCAGGCTATTAATATCTGCCCTCAGTCACTGGCTTTACTACTCTGGCGGAGAAAATTGTGCGGGAGCCCACGCCAATTTTTTCCACGATTTAACCCTCTAATTTAAGAGCTAGAGCGCTGAAATTTTGCACATACACACTACTAACATTAGTAGTGTGGAATATGCAAAAAAAGGGGGATATTACATGGTTTACTGTATGTAAACCATGTCTCAAATCATGTCGGATTTTGGCAGGAGAAATGAAAAGCCGGTAATTGAATTACCGGCTTTCCTGCTATATCGCGCTGAAGTTAATATACCGTATATACTCGAGTATAAGCCGACCCGAGTATAAGCCGACCCCCCTAATTTTGCCACAAAAAACTGGGAAAACTTATTGACTCGAGTATAAGCCTAGGGTGGAAAATGGAGCAGCTACCGGTTAATGTCAAAAATATAAATAGATACCAATAAAAGTTAAATTAATTGAGACATCAGTAGGTTAAGTGTTTTTGAATATCCATATTGAATCAGGAGCCCCATATAATGCTCCATACAGTTCATTATTGCCCCATAGATGCTCCATATAAAGCTGTGCCCCATATACACTGCTCTGCACCGTTCATTATTGCCCCATAGCTGTGCCATATAGTGCTCTGCACCGTTCATTATTGCCCCATAGCTGTGCCATATAGTGCTGCTCTGCACCGTTCATTATTGCCCCATAGCTGTGCCATATAGTGCTCTGCACCATTCATTATTGCCCCATAGAAAGCTGTGCCATATAGTAATCTGCACCGTTCATTGTTGCCCCATAGCTGTGCCATATAGTGCTCTGCACCGTTCATGATTGCCCCATAGCTGTGCCATATAGTGCTCTGCACCGTTCATTATTGCCCCGTAGCTGTGCTATATAGTGCTCTGCACCGTTCATTATTGTCCCATAGCTTTGCCATATAGTGCTCTGCACCGTTCATTATTGCCCCGTAGCTGTGCGATATAGTGCTCTGCACTGTTCATTATTGTCCCATAGCTGTGCCATATAGTGCTCTGCACCGTTCATTATTGCCCCATAGCTGTGCCATATAGTGCTCTGCACCGTTCATTCTTGCCCCATAGCTGTGCCATATAGTGCTCTGCACCGTTCATTATTGTCCCATAGCTGTGCCATATAGTGCTCTGCACCGTTCATTATTGCCCCGTAGCTGTGCCATATAGTGCTCTGCACCGTTCATTATTGTCCCATAGCTTTGCCATATAGTGCTCTGCACCGTTCATTATTGCCCCGTAGCTGTGCCATATAGTGCTCTGCACTGTTCATTATTGTCCCATAGCTGTGCCATATAGTGCTCTGCACCGTTCATTATTGCCCCATAGCTGTGCCATATAGTGCTCTGCACCGTTCATTCTTGCCCCATAGCTGTGCCATATAGTGCTCTGCACCGTTCGTTATTGTCCCATAGCTGTGCCATATAGTGCTCTGCACCGTTCATTATTGCCCCATAGCTGTGCCAAATAGTGCTCTGCACCGTTCATTATTGCCCCATAGCTGTGCCATATAGTGCTCTGCACCGTTCGTTATTGTCCCATAGCTGTGCCATATAGTGCTCTGCACCGTTCATTATTGCCCCATAGCTGTGCCAAATAGTGCTCTGCACCGTTCATTATTGCCCCATAGCTGTGCCAAATAGTGCTCTGCACCGTTCATTATTGCCCCATAGCTGTGCCATATAGTGCTCTGCACCGTTCGTTATTGTCCCATAGCTGTGCCATATAGTGCTCTGCACCGTTCATTATTGCCCCATAGCTGTGCCAAATAGTGCTCTGCACCGTTCATTATTGCCCCATAGCTGTGCCATATAGTGCTCTGCACCGTTCGTTATTGTCCCATAGCTGTGCCATATAGTGCTCTGCACCGTTCATTATTGCCCCATAGCTGTGCCATATAGTGCTCTGCACCGTTCATTATTGCCCCATAGCTGTGCCATATAGTGCTCTGCACCGTTCATTATTGTCCCATAGCTGTGCCATATAGTGCTCTGCACCGATCATTATTGCCCCGTAGCTGTGCCATATAGTGCTCTGCACCGTTCATTATTGCCCCATAACTGTGCCATATAGTGCTCTGCACAGTTCATTATTGCCCCTTAGCTGTGCCATATAGTGCTCTGCACCGTTCATTATTGCCCCATTGATGTACCATATAAAGCTGTGCCATTGCTGCTGCTGCTGCAATAAAAAAAAAAAAAAGCCATACTCAGCTCTCTTGCTTGCAGCTCCCGGCGTCTCGTCTCGGCGTCTCTGTGCACTGACTGATCAGGCAGAGGGCGGCGCGCAAACTAGTACATCATCGCACCCTCTGACCTGCACAGTCAGAGCAGAGAGACGCCGGGAAGATGGAGCGACGCCCGGCGTGTGGATCGTCGACCGGTAAATATGAGATACTTACCTAGTCCCGGCGCTCCTGACGCTGCCCCTGCCTGTCACACTATCTTCGGTGCCGCAGCCTCTTCCTCTATCAGCGGTCACCATTACCGCTGATTAGAGGAATGAATATGCGGCTCCACCCCTATGGGAGTGGAGTCCATATTCATTTTTCTAATGAGCGGTCCCACGTGACTGCTGAAGAGGGGAAGAGCTGCAGCACCGAAGACCGTGGGACGGCAGGGGGAACGTCAGGATCGCCGGGACTAGGTGAGTATGCCTCAGCGCCCTCTCCCCCTCACCCGCCGACCCTGCCACCCACCGTGACTCGAGTATAAGCCGAGAGGGGCACCTTCAGCCCAAAAATTTGGGCTGAAAATCTCGGCTTATACCCGAGTATATACGGTAAATATATGTATATATATATGTGTCTGAATGACATATATATATATATATAAAACAAAACCCGACTTTTAATTAGAGATCACCGACCGCCGACCCGATCCCAGCCAATCTGTTTTGCTCAACCCTAGCGACGACATTACAATAAAATTAAATAACGGGCAATCAAAAGATCATCTCTGCACCAAAATGCAAAATGGTATCATTAAAAATTTCAGCCCAGCAGGCAAAAATAAGCCCTCACCTAACCCGAGATCATGAAAAATAGAGACTCTACGGGTAACGAAAAATTGTGCAATTTTGTTTTTACTTAAGTTTGGAAATTTTTTTTCACCACTTAGATATAAAAGAGCCTAGACATGTTTTGTGTCTATGAACTCGTATTGACCTGGAGAATCATAATAGCAGATCAGTTTTACCATTTAATGAACCTATTAAAAAAGCTAAACAAAAAACAAGTGTGGGATTGCACTTTTTTTTGCAATTTCACAGCACTTGGATTTTTTTCCCGTTTTCTAGTACATGACATGGTAAAACGCAAAACTGACAAAAGCTCTGGGGGTTAAGGGGTTAAATGTTGTGTTGCCACAGCTGTGTTGGGGCTCTGGGGAACAGTTGCATGTCTTGTGTCTCTGGCTATCCCACTGCCTCTTCCTGCCTGTTGTGGTGCTGAAAATAACTCCACCTCTGTGCTACTGTCCTCGCTCTGCATGTCACCTTTCCAGGTTGGGTCACTGACTTCAATGTCCACCATCTCATCTTCCACTTCCGCACCCTTGTCCTCGTCCTGACTTGCTGACTTAACAACACCACTTGATGGCAATTGTGTCTCACCATTATCCACCTCCTGTGACAGTAATTGCATTTTCTCACCATCATCTTCTTGTAGACATGACTTCTCAAATATTTGAGCATTGCTACCCGTGATCACCTCACGTCCTGCTTGAAACAGGTAGGGCAAGAGGCCAAATCAATAAAGAGAAATGTGAATGAATCTTCAGAGTGTCTAAGTGTTGGATCACTTGTCTCCGGGCATTTGGCATGGTAGGAGGAATGAGGGTGAGGGTTGTGTGGTCCAGAATCACTGCTGCTAAGACATGTCCGTGTGGAGGACAGGGTCGTGCATTATTTTCTATCTATCCAACAACCTTTTCACACTGGTTTGGCTTCAAGAGTGGTGTTACGTGCCCCCCAAAAAATTGGACAGGAAGATAGATCAACATGATGTGTGTGTTTGTTGTGCTCTCGCAGCAGGTAGAGTTTCTCCTTACCCACGTCCTTGGCCTCTGTGTTGACCATCAATATAACGTCCACTTTCTTGACCCTTGCCATGAGCCTTGCCCATTTTAAATTACATATAGTATATCTCTGTTGAGAAAACTTTGCAGGATTAGTATTGCAGCATATTTTGCCCACCTCAGATGGACATTTTACTCTGAAGTAGCAATCTAGTGATACTATAGATAATCAATAGAGTTGAGTGAATTTTTCAATATTCGTTTCCAATTACGATCGGAGGCGAATAGTTTATTTGCAATATTTGTCTAAGAACAGCCAACATTGTAGTCAATTGTAGTAGAAATGACTGAATATGTTCAGAAATGATCGTCAAACATAAATTCGGCATGAATAGAGTACAAATATGGCACGAATATGGCAAACTCAGATTCAGTGACCGATTCCGGACATAATTGCTCAACTCTCATAACCAACCAAGTCTGGCTGTATTCTTTTGATACACAAATGGTGCAATAGTAATGTCATATAATAACTTTCTGCTGAAAAAACTTTTGCGTAAGTATTGCAAGAAAATTTGCCCACTCCAGAAAGACTTGTTACCCTGCACGAGCAATATAGCAATTCTATTGCAACCAACCAAGTCTAGCTGTATGTTTATGTTACGCCCAATTGGCACAGTATATATGGCATATAATATTTCCCTGCTGAAATAAATTAGCAGGATTAGTATGAAAGTTTGCCCACCTTAGATCGATTTGTTACACTGCATTAGCAATCTAGCAATGGTATTATTATAACTAAATCGGGCTTTATGCTTTTGACTCACAACTCTCCCAGTGTAAATGGTGTACAATATTTCCCTGTTAGAAAAACTTTTCAGGATTAGTATTGCAGAAAATGTTCCCCCCACAAATGGACGTGATACACTGCATTAGTAATCTAGCGATGCTATTGCTAGCCAACCAAATCTGGCTGTATGCTTTTGACTCACAACTCGCCCAGTATAAATGGTGTATAATATTTCCATGCTCAGAACAAATAGAAGTATTAAAAGCAAAAAGAATACTATTAGACCTGAGGATTGCTTTTGGTATGAGTTGCAATTAACCCTTTTCTGTCCTACACTATCCCTTTGGCACAATCTCTAGCTGCTAACAGCAGTATTAATATTTATTATAATTATCCATAATAAGGTCTGTTGTTGCAGTTGAATGAAATATTAATGGTATCTAATCCCTGCCTATACGCAGCTAAAACTTTGTCCCTAGATGGTACACTGTGCCAAGCATAGCATCCCGGGTGTTTATATATGCCCATTTACCAGATGCAGAAAGCCAATCACAATAATGCCACTGCCAACATGGCTACGTCATTACAGTGACTGTAATGCAATAGCTTAATGCTTACTAGCTGTCTAAGAAGCGCCAAACATGTGGGGCAGGGACTTGTGTGCTAGCATACAGAAATACTCGACAAGTAACTAGCATCTCGAGCACTCTGATGCTCGAGTGAGTAATAAGTAGCGATGAGCATGCTCGCCAATCACTTGTACCTACTAGGGTTGAGCGACCTTGACCTTTTTGGAGTCGAGCCGTGTTTCGCGAAACCCGACTATCTTAGAAGTCGAGTCGAGTGGAATCGGCCAATTATCGCGAAAAGTCGGGTATCGCCCGAAACACGAAACCCAATGCAAGTCAATGGGGGAGCATAGTCGGCAGTGAGTGGAGGCCAGGAAAACATCTACACTGCCCATTTTAATGGCAAAAACATCCATTCTTGTTACTGAAGCTTGTCAATCGTAATTTAGCTTATAATAATTTGAAGGCATTTGAAATTGGGGGTCATTTGGCTAAAGTTGTGGGGGGTAGGGCTGGTTCAAGTAATTAGTGGGCCCAGGAAATCTGGAACACGTCACGGCAGTGGAGCAGGGAGAGGTAAGTATTTCAACTTTGCAAGTGCTGTGATCCTGAGCAAGCAGGGGGGGCCCACTAGTTGGCATTGGCACTGGCACAGGGCCCCTCAAAGTACAGCGGTGTGTTTGCACGGCGGGGGCGCCTCCCACCAGCAGCAACACTTTTGCGTACTATGAGAGGCCCTGTGCCAGTGACGTCGCCAACTAGTATTCCTCCCCCCACCTGATGAAGGAACTTGCACTTTCATCTGCACCTTCCTCTTTGTCCCCGTGTGGTATGGTATGCGGGAAGAGGAACGTGACTTTCAGCAGGGTCACAATCTTGCTGTGTAGCGTGCACAGGGAATTTTGCGTTATGGGTCAATGTACCAGCAGACTCATCTATCACTGGCTGGGCAATGGGCAGGATGAGGAGGAAACACAGATATAGGCCCAAAGAATAAAGTGGGCTAAATGCAGTTCAAAATTGGTAACACAGGACTAACCAGGGGGCATTGCAGTGGAGGACAACTGGAATGAGAGGCTGACACAGAGAGTAGGCCCAAATCAGTAAGTAGTCGAAATGCAGTTCAAAATTGGCAACCGTAGTAAACAGGCGGCACAGCTTTGTTCAGTGGAGGAGAACAGCAAGGAGCGGCAGACACTGTTAGTAGGCCCCAAACCAACTAGTACGCCAAATGCAGTTGTTCCATTTAACCACTATTTAACAAGAGCCTGAAGATAGAAGCTCAGGAAAGGCAACCTGGAGAACACCTTGGAGTGTAACACACCATCTCTCTACACCCCATACCCAATTTGTAGGCCTAATGCAGTGTAGTTTCCAAAAACTACTAAACGAGAGCATGAAGATCGAAGCATTGGCGAGGAAACCTGGGGAACACCTTGGAGTGGAACACACCATCTCTCTACACCCCATACCCAATTTGTAGGCCTAATGCAGTGTAGTTTCCAACAACTACTAAACGAGAGCATGAAGATCGAAGCAATGGCGAGGAAACCTGGGGAACACCTTGGAGTGGAACACACCATCTCTCTACACCCCATACCCAATTTGTAGGTCTAATGCAGTGTAGTTTCCAACAACTACTAAACGAGAGCATGAAGATCGCAGCAATGGAGAGGAAACCTGGGGAACACCTTGGAGTGGAACACACCATCTCTCTACACCCCATACCCAATTTGTAGGCCTAATGCAGTGTAGTTTCCAACAACTACTAAACGAGAGCATGAAGATCGAAGCATTGGCGAGGAAACCTGGGGAACACCTTGGAGTGGAACACACCATCTCTCTACACCCCATACCCAATTTGTAGGCCTAATGCAGTGTAGTTTCCAACAACTACTAAACGAGAGCATGAAGATCGAAGCATTGGCGAGGAAACCTGGGGAACACCTTGGAGTGGAACACACCATCTCTCTACACCCCATACCCAATTTGTAGGCCTAATGCTGCGTAGTTTCCAACAACTACCAAACGAGAGCATGAAGATCGAAGCAATGGAGAGGAAACCTGGGGAACACCTTGGAGTGGAACACACCATCTCTCTACACCCCATACCCAATTTGTAGGCCTAATGCAGTGTAGTTTCCAACAACTACTAAACGAGAGCATGAAGATCGAAGCAATGGAGAGGAAACCTGGGGAACACCTTGGAGTGGAACACACCATCTCTCTACACCCCATACCCATTTTGTAGGCCTAATGCAGTGTAGTTTCCAACAACTACTAAACGAGAGCATGAAGATCGAAGCATTGGCGAGGAAACCTGGGCAACACCTTGGAGTGGAACACACCATCTCTCTACACCCCATACCCAATTTGTAGGTCTAATGCAGTGTAGTTTCCAACAACTACTAAACGAGAGCATGAAGATCGAAGCAATGGAGAGGAAACCTGGGGAACACCTTGGAGTGGAACACACCATCTCTCTACACCCCATACCCATTTTGTAGGCCTAATGCAGTGTAGTTTCCAACAACTACTAAACGAGAGCATGAAGATCGAAGCATTGGCGAGGAAACCTGGGGAACACCTTGGAGTGGAACACACCATCTCTCTACACCCCAGACCCAATTTGTAGGCCTAATGCAGTGTAGTTTCCAACAACTACTAAACGAGAGCATGAAGATCGAAGCATTGGCGAGGAAACCTGGGGAACACCTTGGAGTGGAACACACTATCTCTCTACACCCCATACCCAATTTGTAGGCCTAATGCAGTGTAGTTTCCAACAACTACTAAACGAGAGCATGAAGATCGAAGCATTGGCGAGGAAACCTGGGGAACACCTTGGAGTGGAACACACCATCTCTCTACACCCTATACCCAATTTGTAGGCCTAATGCAGCGTAGTTTCCAACAACTACTAAACGAGAGCATGAAGATCGAAGCAATGGAGAGGAAACCTGGGGAACACCTTGGAGTGTAACAAACCATCTCTCTACACCCCATACCCAATTTGTAGGCCTAATGCAGTGTAGTTTCCAACAACTACTAAACGAGAGCATGAAGATCGAAGCAATGGAGAGGAAACCTGGGGAACACCTTGGAGTGGAACACACCATCTCTCTACACCCCATACCCAATTTGTAGGCCTAATGCAGTGTAGTTTCCAACAACTACTAAACGAGAGCATGAAGATCGAAGCATTGGCGGGGAAACCTGGGGAACACCTTGGAGTGGAACACACCATCTCTCTACACCCCATACCCAATTTGTAGGCCTAATGCAGTGTAGTTTCCAACAACTACTAAACGAGAGCATGAAGATCGAAGCATTGGCGAGGAAACCTGGGAAACACCTTGGAGTGGAACACACCATCTCTCTACACCCCATACCCAATTTGTGGGCCTAATGCAGTGTAGTTTCCAACAACTACTAAACGAGAGCATGAAGATCGAAGCATTGGCGAGGAAACCTGGGGAACACCTTGGAGTGGAACACACCATCTCTCTACACCCCATACCCAATTTGTAGGCCTTATGCAGTGTAGTTTCCAACAACTACTAAACGAGAGCATGAAGATCGAAGCAATGGAGAGGAAACCTGGGGAACACCTTTGAGTGGAACACACCATCTCTCACCACCCCATACCCAATTTGTAGGCCTAATGCAGTGTAGTTTCCAACAACTACTAAACGAGAGCATGAAGATCGAAGCATTGGCGAGGAAACCTGGGGAACACCTTGGAGTGGAACACACCATCTCTCTACACCCCATACCCAATTTGTAGGCCTAATGCAGTGTAGTTTCCAACAACTACTAAACGAGAGCATGAAGATCGAAGCATTGGCGAGGAAACCTGGGGAACACCTTGGAGTGGAACACACCATCTCTCTACACCCCATACCCAATTTGTAGGCCTAATGCAGTGTAGTTTCCAACAACTACTAAACGAGAGCATGAAGATCGAAGCATTGGCGAGGAAACCTGGGGAACACCTTGGAGTGGAACACACCATCTCTCTACACCCCAGACCCAATTTGTAGGCCTAATGCAGTGTAGTTTCCAACAACTACTAAACGAGAGCATGAAGATCGAAGCATTGGCGAGGAAACCTGGGGAACACCTTGGAGTGGAACACACTGTCTCTCTACACCCCATACCCAATTTGTAGGCCTAATGCAGTGTAGTTTCCAACAACTACTAAACGAGAGCATGAAGATCGAAGCATTGGCGAGGAAACCTGGGGAACACCTTGGAGTGGAACACACCATCTCTCTACACCCTATACCCAATTTGTAGGCCTAATGCAGCGTAGTTTCCAACAACTACTAAACGAGAGCATGAAGATCGAAGCAATGGAGAGGAAACCTGGGGAACACCTTGGAGTGTAACAAACCATCTCTCTACACCCCATACCCAATTTGTAGGCCTAATGCAGTGTAGTTTCCAACAACTACTAAACGAGAGCATGAAGATCGAAGCAATGGAGAGGAAACCTGGGGAACACCTTGGAGTGGAACACACCATCTCTCTACACCCCATACCCAATTTGTAGGCCTAATGCAGTGTAGTTTCCAACAACTACTAAACGAGAGCATGAAGATCGAAGCATTGGCGAGGAAACCTGGGGAACACCTTGGAGTGGAACACACCATCTCTCTACACCCCATACCCAATTTGTAGGCCTAATGCAGTGTAGTTTCCAACAACTACTAAACGAGAGCATGAAGATCGAAGCATTGGCGAGGAAACCTGGGGAACACCTTGGAGTGGAACACACCATCTCTCTACACCCCATACCCAATTTGTAGGCCTAATGCAGTGTAGTTTCCAACAACTACTAAACGAGAGCATGAAGATCGAAGCATTGGCGAGGAAACCTGGGGAACACCTTGGAGTGGAACACACCATCTCTCTACACCCCATACCCAATTTGTAGGCCTTATGCAGTGTAGTTTCCAACAACTACTAAACGAGAGCATGAAGATCGAAGCAATGGAGAGGAAACCTGGGGAACACCTTTGAGTGGAACACACCATCTCTCACCACCCCATACCCAATTTGTAGGCCTAATGCAGTGTAGTTTCCAACAACTACTAAACGAGAGCATGAAGATCGAAGCATTGGCGAGGAAACCTGGGGAACACCTTGGAGTGGAACACACCATCTCTCTACACCCCATACCCAATTTGTAGGCCTAATGCAGTGTAGTTTCCAACAACTACTAAACGAGAGCATGAAGATCGAAGCATTGGCGAGGAAACCTGGGGAACACCTTGGAGTGGAACACACCATCTCTCTACACCCCATACCCAATTTGTAGGCCTAATGCAGTGTAGTTTCCAACAACTACTAAACGAGAGCATGAAGATCGAAGCATTGGCGAGGAAACCTGGGGAACACCTTGGAGTGGAACACACCATCTCTCTACACCCCATACCCAATTTGTAGGCCTAATGCAGTGTAGTTTCCAACAACTAATAAATGAGAGCATGAAGATCGAAGCATTGGCGAGGAAACCTGGGGAACACCTTGGAGTGGAACACACCATCTCTCTACACCCCATACCCAATTTGTAGGCCTAATGCAGTGTAGTTTCCAACAACTACTAAACGAGAGCATGAAGATCGAAGCATTGGCGAGGAAACCTGGGGAACACCTTGGAGTGGAACACACCATCTCTCTACACCCCATACCCAATTTGTAGGCCTAATGCAGTGTAGTTTCCAACAACTACTAAACGAGAGCATGAAGATCGAAGCATTGGCGAGGAAACCTGGGGAACACCTTGGAGTGGAACACACCATCTCTCTACACCCCATACCCAATTTGTAGGCCTAATGCAGTGTAGTTTCCAACAACTACTAAATGAGAGCATGAAGATCGAAGCATTGGCGAGGAAACCTGGGGAACACCTTGGAGTGGAACACACCATCTCTCTACACCCCATACCCAATTTGTAGGCCTAATGCAGTGTAGTTTCCAACAACTACTAAACGAGAGCATGAAGATCGAAGCATTGGCGAGGAAACCTGGGGAACACCTTGGAGTGGAACACACCATCTCTCTACACCCCATACCCAATTTGTAGGCCTAATGCAGTGTAGTTTCCAACAACTACTAAACGAGAGCATGAAGATCGAAGCATTGGCGAGGAAACCTGGGGAACACCTTGGAGTGGAACACACCATCTCTCTACACCCCATACCCAATTTGTAGGCCTTATGCAGTGTAGTTTCCAACAACTACTAAACGAGAGCATGAAGATCGAAGCAATGGAGAGGAAACCTGGGGAACACCTTTGAGTGGAACACACCATCTCTCACCACCCCATACCCAATTTGTAGGCCTAATGCAGTGTAGTTTCCAACAACTACTAAACGAGAGCATGAAGATCGAAGCATTGGCGAGGAAACCTGGGGAACACCTTGGAGTGGAACACACCATCTCTCTACACCCCATACCCAATTTGTAGGCCTAATGCAGTGTAGTTTCCAACAACTACTAAACGAGAGCATGAAGATCGAAGCATTGGCGAGGAAACCTGGGGAACACCTTGGAGTGGAACACACCATCTCTCTACACCCCATACCCAATTTGTAGGCCTAATGCAGTGTAGTTTCCAACAACTACTAAACGAGAGCATGAAGATCGAAGCATTGGCGAGGAAACCTGGGGAACACCTTGGAGTGGAACACACCATCTCTCTACACCCCATACCCAATTTGTAGGCCTAATGCAGTGTAGTTTCCAACAACTACTAAATGAGAGCATGAAGATCGAAGCATTGGCGAGGAAACCTGGGGAACACCTTGGAGTGGAACACACCATCTCTCTACACCCCATACCCAATTTGTAGGCCTAATGCAGTGTAGTTTCCAACAACTACTAAACGAGAGCATGAAGATCGAAGCATTGGCGAGGAAACCTGGGGAACACCTTGGAGTGGAACACACCATCTCTCTACACCCCATACCCAATTTGTAGGCCTAATGCAGTGTAGTTTCCAACAACTACTAAACGAGAGCATGAAGATCGAAGCATTGGCGAGGAAACCTGGGGAACACCTTGGAGTGGAACACACCATCTCTCTACACCCCATACCCAATTTGTAGGCCTAATGCAGTGTAGTTTCCAACAACTACTAAATGAGAGCATGAAGATCGAAGCATTGGCGAGGAAACCTGGGGAACACCTTGGAGTGGAACACACCATCTCTCTACACCCCATACCCAATTTGTAGGCCTAATGCAGCGTAGTTTCCAACAACTACCAAACGAAAGCATGAAGATCGAAGCAATGTAGAGGAAACCTGGGGAACACCTTGGAGTGGAACACACCATCTCTCTACACCCCATACCCAATTTGTAGGCCTAATGCAGTGTAGTTTCCAACAACTACTAAACGAGAGCATGAAGATCGAAGCAATGGAGAGGAAACCTGGGGAACACCTTGGAGTGGAACACACCATCTCTCTACACCCCATACCCATTTTGTAGGCCTAATGCAGTGTAGTTTGCAACAACTACTAAAAGAGAGCATGAAGATCGAAGCATTGGCGAGGAATCCTGGGGAACACCTTGGAGTGGAACACACCATCTCTCTACACCCCATACCCAATTTGTAGGCCTAATGCAGTGTAGTTTCCAACAACTACTAAACGAGAGCATGAAGATCGAAGCAATGGAGAGGAAACCTGGGGAACACCTTGGAATGGAACACACCATCTCTCTACACCCCATACCCATTTTGTAGGCCTAATGCAGTGTAGTTTCCAACAACTACTAAACGAGAGCATGAAGATCGAAGCATTGGCGAGGAAACCTGGGGAACACCTTGGAGTGGAACACACCATCTCTCTACACCCCATACCCAATTTGTAGGCCTAATGCAGTGTAGTTTCCAACAACTACTAAACGAGAGCATGAAGATCGAAGCATTGGCGAGGAAACCTGGGGAACACCTTGGAGTGGAACACACCATCTCTCTACACCCCATACCCAATTTGTAGGCCTAATGCAGTGTAGTTTCCAACAACTACTAAACGAGAGCATGAAGATCGAAGCATTGGCGAGGAAACCTGGGGAACACCTTGGAGTGGAACACACCATCTCTCTACACCCCATACCCAATTTGTAGGCCTTATGCAGTGTAGTTTCCAACAACTACTAAACGAGAGCATGAAGATCGAAGCAATGGAGAGGAAACCTGGGGAACACCTTTGAGTGGAACACACCATCTCTCACCACCCCATACCCAATTTGTAGGCCTAATGCAGTGTAGTTTCCAACAACTACTAAACGAGAGCATGAAGATCGAAGCATTGGCGAGGAAACCTGGGGAACACCTTGGAGTGGAACACACCATCTCTCTACACCCCATACCCAATTTGTAGGCCTAATGCAGTGTAGTTTCCAACAACTACTAAACGAGAGCATGAAGATCGAAGCATTGGCGAGGAAACCTGGGGAACACCTTGGAGTGGAACACACCATCTCTCTACACCCCATACCCAATTTGTAGGCCTAATGCAGTGTAGTTTCCAACAACTACTAAACGAGAGCATGAAGATCGAAGCATTGGCGAGGAAACCTGGGGAACACCTTGGAGTGGAACACACCATCTCTCTACACCCCATACCCAATTTGTAGGCCTAATGCAGTGTAGTTTCCAACAACTAATAAATGAGAGCATGAAGATCGAAGCATTGGCGAGGAAACCTGGGGAACACCTTGGAGTGGAACACACCATCTCTCTACACCCCATACCCAATTTGTAGGCCTAATGCAGTGTAGTTTCCAACAACTACTAAACGAGAGCATGAAGATCGAAGCATTGGCGAGGAAACCTGGGGAACACCTTGGAGTGGAACACACCATCTCTCTACACCCCATACCCAATTTGTAGGCCTAATGCAGTGTAGTTTCCAACAACTACTAAACGAGAGCATGAAGATCGAAGCATTGGCGAGGAAACCTGGGGAACACCTTGGAGTGGAACACACCATCTCTCTACACCCCATACCCAATTTGTAGGCCTAATGCAGTGTAGTTTCCAACAACTACTAAATGAGAGCATGAAGATCGAAGCATTGGCGAGGAAACCTGGGGAACACCTTGGAGTGGAACACACCATCTCTCTACACCCCATACCCAATTTGTAGGCCTAATGCAGTGTAGTTTCCAACAACTACTAAACGAGAGCATGAAGATCGAAGCATTGGCGAGGAAACCTGGGGAACACCTTGGAGTGGAACACACCATCTCTCTACACCCCATACCCAATTTGTAGGCCTAATGCAGTGTAGTTTCCAACAACTACTAAACGAGAGCATGAAGATCGAAGCATTGGCGAGGAAACCTGGGGAACACCTTGGAGTGGAACACACCATCTCTCTACACCCCATACCCAATTTGTAGGCCTTATGCAGTGTAGTTTCCAACAACTACTAAACGAGAGCATGAAGATCGAAGCAATGGAGAGGAAACCTGGGGAACACCTTTGAGTGGAACACACCATCTCTCACCACCCCATACCCAATTTGTAGGCCTAATGCAGTGTAGTTTCCAACAACTACTAAACGAGAGCATGAAGATCGAAGCATTGGCGAGGAAACCTGGGGAACACCTTGGAGTGGAACACACCATCTCTCTACACCCCATACCCAATTTGTAGGCCTAATGCAGTGTAGTTTCCAACAACTACTAAACGAGAGCATGAAGATCGAAGCATTGGCGAGGAAACCTGGGGAACACCTTGGAGTGGAACACACCATCTCTCTACACCCCATACCCAATTTGTAGGCCTAATGCAGTGTAGTTTCCAACAACTACTAAACGAGAGCATGAAGATCGAAGCATTGGCGAGGAAACCTGGGGAACACCTTGGAGTGGAACACACCATCTCTCTACACCCCATACCCAATTTGTAGGCCTAATGCAGTGTAGTTTCCAACAACTACTAAATGAGAGCATGAAGATCGAAGCATTGGCGAGGAAACCTGGGGAACACCTTGGAGTGGAACACACCATCTCTCTACACCCCATACCCAATTTGTAGGCCTAATGCAGTGTAGTTTCCAACAACTACTAAACGAGAGCATGAAGATCGAAGCATTGGCGAGGAAACCTGGGGAACACCTTGGAGTGGAACACACCATCTCTCTACACCCCATACCCAATTTGTAGGCCTAATGCAGTGTAGTTTCCAACAACTACTAAACGAGAGCATGAAGATCGAAGCATTGGCGAGGAAACCTGGGGAACACCTTGGAGTGGAACACACCATCTCTCTACACCCCATACCCAATTTGTAGGCCTAATGCAGTGTAGTTTCCAACAACTACTAAATGAGAGCATGAAGATCGAAGCATTGGCGAGGAAACCTGGGGAACACCTTGGAGTGGAACACACCATCTCTCTACACCCCATACCCAATTTGTAGGCCTAATGCAGCGTAGTTTCCAACAACTACCAAACGAAAGCATGAAGATCGAAGCAATGTAGAGGAAACCTGGGGAACACCTTGGAGTGGAACACACCATCTCTCTACACCCCATACCCAATTTGTAGGCCTAATGCAGTGTAGTTTCCAACAACTACTAAACGAGAGCATGAAGATCGAAGCAATGGAGAGGAAACCTGGGGAACACCTTGGAGTGGAACACACCATCTCTCTACACCCCATACCCATTTTGTAGGCCTAATGCAGTGTAGTTTGCAACAACTACTAAAAGAGAGCATGAAGATCGAAGCATTGGCGAGGAATCCTGGGGAACACCTTGGAGTGGAACACACCATCTCTCTACACCCCATACCCAATTTGTAGGCCTAATGCAGTGTAGTTTCCAACAACTACTAAACGAGAGCATGAAGATCGAAGCAATGGAGAGGAAACCTGGGGAACACCTTGGAATGGAACACACCATCTCTCTACACCCCATACCCATTTTGTAGGCCTAATGCAGTGTAGTTTCCAACAACTACTAAACGAGAGCATGAAGATCGAAGCATTGGCGAGGAAACCTGGGGAACACCTTGGAGTGGAACACACCATCTCTCTACACCCCAGACCCAATTTGTAGGCCTAATGCAGTGTAGTTTCCAACAACTACTAAACGAGAGCATGAAGATCGAAGCATTGGCGAGGACACCTGGGGAACACCTTGGAGTGGAACACAAAATCTCTCTACACCCCATACCCAATTTGTAGGCCTAATGCAGTGTAGTTTCCAACAACTACTAAACGAGAGCATGAAGATCGAAGCATTGGCGAGGAAACCTGGGGAACACCTTGGAGTGGAACACACCATCTCTCTACACACTATACCCAATTTGTAGGCCTAATGCAGCGTAGTTTCCAACAACTACTAAACGAGAGCATGAAGATCGAAGCATTGGCGAGGAAACCTGGGGAACACCTTGGAGTGTAACACACCATCTCTCTACACCCCATACCCAATTTGTAGGCCTAATGCAGTGTAGTTTCCAACAACTACTAAACGAGAGCATGAAGATCGAAGCAATGGAGAGGAAACCTGGGGAACACCTTGGAGTGGAACACACCATCTCTCTACACCCCATACCCAATTTTTAGGCCTAATGCAGTGTAGTTTCCAACAACTACTAAACGAGAGCATGAAGATCGAAGCATTGGCGAGGAAACCTGGGGAACACCTTGGAGTGGAACACACCATCTCTCTACACCCCATACCCAATTTGTAGGCCTAATGCAGTGTAGTTTCCAACAACTACTAAACGAGAGCATGAAGATCGAAGCATTGGCGAGGAAACCTGGGGAACACCTTGGAGTGGAACACACCATCTCTCTACACCCCATACCCAATTTGTAGGCCTAATGCAGTGTAGTTTCCAACAACTACTAAACGAGAGCATGAAGATCGAAGCATTGGCGAGGAAACCTGGGAAACACCTTGGAGTGGAACACACCATCTCTCTACACCCCATACTCAATTTGTAGGCCTTATGCAGTGTAGTTTCCAACAACTACTAAACGAGAGCATGAAGATCGAAGCAATGGAGAGGAAACCTGGGGAACACCTTTGAGTGGAACACACCATCTCTCACCACCCCATACCCAATTTGTAGGCCTAATGCAGTGTAGTTTCCAACAACTACTAAACGAGAGCATGAAGATCGAAGCATTGGCGAGGAAACCTGGGGAACACCTTGGAGTGGAACACACCATCTCTCTACACCCCATACCCAATTTGTAGGCCTAATGCAGTGTAGTTTCCAACAACTACTAAACGAGAGCATGAAGATCGAAGCATTGGCGAGGAAACCTGGGGAACACCTTGGAGTGGAACACACCATCTCTCTACACCCCATACCCAATTTGTATGCCTAATGCAGTGTAGTTTTCAACAACTACTAAACGAGAGCATGAAGATTGAAGCATTGGCGAGGAAACCTGAGGAACACCTTGGAGTGGAACACACCATCTCTCTACACCCCATACCCAATTTGTAGGCCTAATGCAGAGTAGTTTCCAACAACTACTAAACGAGAGCATGAAGATCGAAGCAATGGAGAGGAAACCTGGGGAACACCTTGGAGTGTAACACACCATCTCTCTACACCCCATACCCAATTTGTAGGCCTAATGCAGTGTAGTTTCCAACAACTACTAAACAAGAGCATGAAGATCGAAGCAATGGAGAGGAAAACTGGGGAACACCTTGGAGTGGAACACACCATCTCTCTACACCCCATACCCAATTTGTAGGCCTAATGCAGTGTAGTTTCCAACAACTACCAAACGAGAGCATGAAGATCGAAGCAATGGAGAGGAAACCTGGGGAACACCTTGGAGTGGAACACACCATCTCTCTACACCCCATACCCATTTTGTAGGCCTAATGCAGTGTAGTTTGCAACAACTACTAAAAGAGAGCATGAAGATCGAAGCATTGGCGAGGAAACCTGGGGAACACCTTGGAGTGGAACACAACATCTCTCTACACCCCATACCCAATTTGTAGGCCTAATGCAGTGTAGTTTCCAACAACTACTAAACGAGAGCATGAAGATCGAAGCAATGGAGAGAAAACCTGGGGAACACCTTGGAATGGAACACACCATCTCTCTACACCCCATACCCATTTTGTAGGCCTAATGCAGTGTAGTTTCCAACAACTACTAAA
Source organism: Ranitomeya imitator (assembly GCF_032444005.1). Taxonomy (NCBI): domain Eukaryota; kingdom Metazoa; phylum Chordata; class Amphibia; order Anura; family Dendrobatidae; genus Ranitomeya; species Ranitomeya imitator. The sequence continues at coordinate 469,849,344 of NC_091282.1, forward strand.
CGAGAGCATGAAGATCGAAGCATTGGCGAGGAAACCTGGGGAACACCTTGGAGTGGAACACACCATCTCTCTACACCCCAGACCCAATTTGTAGGCCTAATGCAGTGTAGTTTCCAACAACTACTAAACGAGAGCATGAAGATCGAAGCATTGGCGAGGAAACCTGGGGAACACCTTGGAGTGGAACACACCATCTCTCTACACCCCATACCCAATTTGTAGGCCTAATGCAGTGTAGTTTCCAACAACTACTAAACGAGAGCATGAAGATCGAAGCATTGGCGAGGAAACCTGGGGAACACCTTGGAGTGGAACACACCATCTCTCTACACCCCATACCCAATTTGTAGGCCTAATGCAGTGTAGTTTCCAACAACTACTAAACGAGAGCATGAAGATCGAAGCATTGGCGAGGAAACCTGGGGAACACCTTGGAGTGGAACACACCATCTCTCTACACCCCATACCCAATTTGTATGCCTAATGCAGTGTAGTTTTCAACAACTACTAAACGAGAGCATGAAGATTGAAGCATTGGCGAGGAAACCTGAGGAACACCTTGGAGTGGAACACACCATCTCTCTACACCCCATACCCAATTTGTAGGCCTAATGCAGAGTAGTTTCCAACAACTACTAAACGAGAGCATGAAGATCGAAGCAATGGAGAGGAAACCTGGGGAACACCTTGGAGTGTAACACACCATCTCTCTACACCCCATACCCAATTTGTAGGCCTAATGCAGTGTAGTTTCCAACAACTACTAAACAAGAGCATGAAGATCGAAGCAATGGAGAGGAAAACTGGGGAACACCTTGGAGTGGAACACACCATCTCTCTACACCCCATACCCAATTTGTAGGCCTAATGCAGTGTAGTTTCCAACAACTACCAAACGAGAGCATGAAGATCGAAGCAATGGAGAGGAAACCTGGGGAACACCTTGGAGTGGAACACACCATCTCTCTACACCCCATACCCATTTTGTAGGCCTAATGCAGTGTAGTTTGCAACAACTACTAAAAGAGAGCATGAAGATCGAAGCATTGGCGAGGAAACCTGGGGAACACCTTGGAGTGGAACACAACATCTCTCTACACCCCATACCCAATTTGTAGGCCTAATGCAGTGTAGTTTCCAACAACTACTAAACGAGAGCATGAAGATCGAAGCAATGGAGAGAAAACCTGGGGAACACCTTGGAATGGAACACACCATCTCTCTACACCCCATACCCATTTTGTAGGCCTAATGCAGTGTAGTTTCCAACAACTACTAAACGAGAGCATGAAGATCGAAGCATTGGCGAGGAAACCTGGGGAACACCTTGGAGTGGAACACACCATCTCTCTACACCCCAGACCCAATTTGTAGGCCTAATGCAGTGTAGTTTCCAACAACTACTAAACGAGAGCATGAAGATCGAAGCATTGGCGAGGAAACCTGGGGAACACCTTGGAGTGGAACACACCATCTCTCTACACCCCATACCCAATTTGTAGGCCTAATGCAGTGTAGTTTCCAACAACTACTAAACGAGAGCATGAAGATCGAAGCATTGGCGAGGAAACCTGGGGAACACCTTGGAGTGGAACACACCATCTCTCTACACCCCATACCCAATTTGTAGGCCTAATGCAGTGTAGTTTCCAACAACTACTAAACGAGAGCATGAAGATCGAAGCATTGGCGAGGAAACCTGGGGAACACCTTGGAGTGGAACACACCATCTCTCTACACCCCATACCCAATTTGTAGGCCTAATGCAGTGTAGTTTCCAACAACTACTAAACGAGAGCATGAAGATCGAAGCATTGGCGAGGAAACCTGGGGAACACCTTTGAGTGGAACACACCATCTCTCACCACCCCATACCCAATTTGTAGGCCTAATGCAGTGTAGTTTCCAACAACTACTAAACGAGAGCATGAAGATCGAAGCATTGGCGAGGAAACCTGGGGAACACCTTGGAGTGGAACACACCATCTCTCTACACCCCATACCCAATTTGTAGGCCTAATGCAGTGTAGTTTCCAACAACTACTAAACGAGAGCATGAAGATCGAAGCATTGGCGAGGAAACCTGGGGAACACCTTGGAGTGGAACACACCATCTCTCTACACCCCATACCCAATTTGTAGGCCTAATGCAGTGTAGTTTCCAACAACTACTAAACGAGAGCATGAAGATCGAAGCATTGGCGAGGAAACCTGGGGAACACCTTGGAGTGGAACACACCATCTCTCTACACCCCATACCCAATTTGTAGGCCTAATGCAGTGTAGTTTCCAACAACTACTAAACGAGAGCATGAAGATCGAAGCATTGGCGAGGAAACCTGGGGAACACCTTGGAGTGGAACACACCATCTCTCTACACCCCATACCCAATTTGTAGGCCTAATGCAGTGTAGTTTCCAACAACTACTAAACGAGAGCATGAAGATCGAAGCATTGGCGAGGAAACCTGGGGAACACCTTGGAGTGGAACACACCATCTCTCTACACCCCATACCCAATTTGTAGGCCTAATGCAGTGTAGTTTCCAACAACTACTAAACGAGAGCATGAAGATCGAAGCATTGGCGAGGAAACCTGGGGAACACCTTGGAGTGGAACACACCATCTCTCTACACCCCATACCCAATTTGTAGGCCTAATGCAGTGTAGTTTCCAACAACTAATAAATGAGAGCATGAAGATCGAAGCATTGGCGAGGAAACCTGGGGAACACCTTGGAGTGGAACACACCATCTCTCTACACCCCATACCCAATTTGTAGGCCTAATGCAGTGTAGTTTCCAACAACTACTAAACGAGAGCATGAAGATCGAAGCATTGGCGAGGAAACCTGGGGAACACCTTGGAGTGGAACACACCATCTCTCTACACCCCATACCCAATTTGTAGGCCTAATGCAGTGTAGTTTCCAACAACTACTAAACGAGAGCATGAAGATCGAAGCATTGGCGAGGAAACCTGGGGAACACCTTGGAGTGGAACACACCATCTCTCTACACCCCATACCCAATTTGTAGGCCTAATGCAGTGTAGTTTCCAACAACTACTAAATGAGAGCATGAAGATCGAAGCATTGGCGAGGAAACCTGGGGAACACCTTGGAGTGGAACACACCATCTCTCTACACCCCATACCCAATTTGTAGGCCTAATGCAGTGTAGTTTCCAACAACTACTAAACGAGAGCATGAAGATCGAAGCATTGGCGAGGAAACCTGGGGAACACCTTGGAGTGGAACACACCATCTCTCTACACCCCATACCCAATTTGTAGGCCTAATGCAGTGTAGTTTCCAACAACTACTAAACGAGAGCATGAAGATCGAAGCATTGGCGAGGAAACCTGGGGAACACCTTGGAGTGGAACACACCATCTCTCTACACCCCATACCCAATTTGTAGGCCTTATGCAGTGTAGTTTCCAACAACTACTAAACGAGAGCATGAAGATCGAAGCAATGGAGAGGAAACCTGGGGAACACCTTTGAGTGGAACACACCATCTCTCACCACCCCATACCCAATTTGTAGGCCTAATGCAGTGTAGTTTCCAACAACTACTAAACGAGAGCATGAAGATCGAAGCATTGGCGAGGAAACCTGGGGAACACCTTGGAGTGGAACACACCATCTCTCTACACCCCATACCCAATTTGTAGGCCTAATGCAGTGTAGTTTCCAACAACTACTAAACGAGAGCATGAAGATCGAAGCATTGGCGAGGAAACCTGGGGAACACCTTGGAGTGGAACACACCATCTCTCTACACCCCATACCCAATTTGTAGGCCTAATGCAGTGTAGTTTCCAACAACTACTAAACGAGAGCATGAAGATCGAAGCATTGGCGAGGAAACCTGGGGAACACCTTGGAGTGGAACACACCATCTCTCTACACCCCATACCCAATTTGTAGGCCTAATGCAGTGTAGTTTCCAACAACTACTAAATGAGAGCATGAAGATCGAAGCATTGGCGAGGAAACCTGGGGAACACCTTGGAGTGGAACACACCATCTCTCTACACCCCATACCCAATTTGTAGGCCTAATGCAGTGTAGTTTCCAACAACTACTAAACGAGAGCATGAAGATCGAAGCATTGGCGAGGAAACCTGGGGAACACCTTGGAGTGGAACACACCATCTCTCTACACCCCATACCCAATTTGTAGGCCTAATGCAGTGTAGTTTCCAACAACTACTAAACGAGAGCATGAAGATCGAAGCATTGGCGAGGAAACCTGGGGAACACCTTGGAGTGGAACACACCATCTCTCTACACCCCATACCCAATTTGTAGGCCTAATGCAGTGTAGTTTCCAACAACTACTAAATGAGAGCATGAAGATCGAAGCATTGGCGAGGAAACCTGGGGAACACCTCGGAGTGGAACACACCATCTCTCTACACCCCATACCCAATTTGTAGGCCTAATGCAGCGTAGTTTCCAACAACTACCAAACGAAAGCATGAAGATCGAAGCAATGTAGAGGAAACCTGGGGAACACCTTGGAGTGGAACACACCATCTCTCTACACCCCATACCCAATTTGTAGGCCTAATGCAGTGTAGTTTCCAACAACTACTAAACGAGAGCATGAAGATCGAAGCAATGGAGAGGAAACCTGGGGAACACCTTGGAGTGGAACACACCATCTCTCTACACCCCATACCCATTTTGTAGGCCTAATGCAGTGTAGTTTGCAACAACTACTAAAAGAGAGCATGAAGATCGAAGCATTGGCGAGGAAACCTGGGGAACACCTTGGAGTGGAACACACCATCTCTCTACACCCCATACCCAATTTGTAGGCCTAATGCAGTGTAGTTTCCAACAACTACTAAACGAGAGCATGAAGATCGAAGCAATGGAGAGGAAACCTGGGGAACACCTTGGAATGGAACACACCATCTCTCTACACCCCATACCCATTTTGTAGGCCTAATGCAGTGTAGTTTCCAACAACTACTAAACGAGAGCATGAAGATCGAAGCATTGGCGAGGAAACCTGGGGAACACCTTGGAGTGGAACACACCATCTCTCTACACCCCAGACCCAATTTGTAGGCCTAATGCAGTGTAGTTTCCAACAACTACTAAACGAGAGCATGAAGATCGAAGCATTGGCGAGGAAACCTGGGGAACACCTTGGAGTGGAACACAAAATCTCTCTACACCCCATACCCAATTTGTAGGCCTAATGCAGTGTAGTTTCCAACAACTACTAAACGAGAGCATGAAGATCGAAGCATTGGCGAGGAAACCTGGGGAACACCTTGGAGTGGAACACACCATCTCTCTACACACTATACCCAATTTGTAGGCCTAATGCAGCGTAGTTTCCAACAACTACTAAACGAGAGCATGAAGATCGAAGCATTGGCGAGGAAACCTGGGGAACACCTTGGAGTGTAACACACCATCTCTCTACACCCCATACCCAATTTGTAGGCCTAATGCAGTGTAGTTTCCAACAACTACTAAACGAGAGCATGAAGATCGAAGCAATGGAGAGGAAACCTGGGGAACACCTTGGAGTGGAACACACCATCTCTCTACACCCCATACCCAATTTTTAGGCCTAATGCAGTGTAGTTTCCAACAACTACTAAACGAGAGCATGAAGATCGAAGCATTGGCGAGGAAACCTGGGGAACACCTTGGAGTGGAACACACCATCTCTCTACACCCCATACCCAATTTGTAGGCCTAATGCAGTGTAGTTTCCAACAACTACTAAACGAGAGCATGAAGATCGAAGCATTGGCGAGGAAACCTGGGGAACACCTTGGAGTGGAACACACCATCTCTCTACACCCCATACCCAATTTGTAGGCCTAATGCAGTGTAGTTTCCAACAACTACTAAACGAGAGCATGAAGATCGAAGCATTGGCGAGGAAACCTGGGAAACACCTTGGAGTGGAACACACCATCTCTCTACACCCCATACTCAATTTGTAGGCCTTATGCAGTGTAGTTTCCAACAACTACTAAACGAGAGCATGAAGATCGAAGCAATGGAGAGGAAACCTGGGGAACACCTTTGAGTGGAACACACCATCTCTCACCACCCCATACCCAATTTGTAGGCCTAATGCAGTGTAGTTTCCAACAACTACTAAACGAGAGCATGAAGATCGAAGCATTGGCGAGGAAACCTGGGGAACACCTTGGAGTGGAACACACCATCTCTCTACACCCCATACCCAATTTGTAGGCCTAATGCAGTGTAGTTTCCAACAACTACTAAACGAGAGCATGAAGATCGAAGCATTGGCGAGGAAACCTGGGGAACACCTTGGAGTGGAACACACCATCTCTCTACACCCCATACCCAATTTGTATGCCTAATGCAGTGTAGTTTTCAACAACTACTAAACGAGAGCATGAAGATTGAAGCATTGGCGAGGAAACCTGAGGAACACCTTGGAGTGGAACACACCATCTCTCTACACCCCATACCCAATTTGTAGGCCTAATGCAGAGTAGTTTCCAACAACTACTAAACGAGAGCATGAAGATCGAAGCAATGGAGAGGAAACCTGGGGAACACCTTGGAGTGTAACACACCATCTCTCTACACCCCATACCCAATTTGTAGGCCTAATGCAGTGTAGTTTCCAACAACTACTAAACAAGAGCATGAAGATCGAAGCAATGGAGAGGAAAACTGGGGAACACCTTGGAGTGGAACACACCATCTCTCTACACCCCATACCCAATTTGTAGGCCTAATGCAGTGTAGTTTCCAACAACTACCAAACGAGAGCATGAAGATCGAAGCAATGGAGAGGAAACCTGGGGAACACCTTGGAGTGGAACACACCATCTCTCTACACCCCATACCCATTTTGTAGGCCTAATGCAGTGTAGTTTGCAACAACTACTAAATGAGAGCATGAAGATCGAAGCATTGGCGAGGAAACCTGGGGAACACCTTGGAGTGGAACACAACATCTCTCTACACCCCATACCCAATTTGTAGGCCTAATGCAGTGTAGTTTCCAACAACTACTAAACGAGAGCATGAAGATCGAAGCAATGGAGAGAAAACCTGGGGAACACCTTGGAATGGAACACACCATCTCTCTACACCCCATACCCATTTTGTAGGCCTAATGCAGTGTAGTTTCCAACAACTACTAAACGAGAGCATGAAGATCGAAGCATTGGCGAGGAAACCTGGGGAACACCTTGGAGTGGAACACACCATCTCTCTACACCCCAGACCCAATTTGTAGGCCTAATGCAGTGTAGTTTCCAACAACTACTAAACGAGAGCATGAAGATCGAAGCATTGGCGAGGAAACCTGGGGAACACCTTGGAGTGGAACACACCATCTCTCTACACCCCATACCCAATTTGTAGGCCTAATGCAGTGTAGTTTCCAACAACTACTAAACGAGAGCATGAAGATCGAAGCATTGGCGAGGAAACCTGGGGAACACCTTGGAGTGGAACACACCATCTCTCTACACCCCATACCCAATTTGTAGGCCTAATGCAGTGTAGTTTCCAACAACTACTAAACGAGAGCATGAAGATCGAAGCATTGGCGAGGAAACCTGGGGAACACCTTGGAGTGGAACACACCATCTCTCTACACCCCATACCCAATTTGTATGCCTAATGCAGTGTAGTTTTCAACAACTACTAAACGAGAGCATGAAGATTGAAGCATTGGCGAGGAAACCTGAGGAACACCTTGGAGTGGAACACACCATCTCTCTACACCCCATACCCAATTTGTAGGCCTAATGCAGAGTAGTTTCCAACAACTACTAAACGAGAGCATGAAGATCGAAGCAATGGAGAGGAAACCTGGGGAACACCTTGGAGTGTAACACACCATCTCTCTACACCCCATACCCAATTTGTAGGCCTAATGCAGTGTAGTTTCCAACAACTACTAAACAAGAGCATGAAGATCGAAGCAATGGAGAGGAAAACTGGGGAACACCTTGGAGTGGAACACACCATCTCTCTACACCCCATACCCAATTTGTAGGCCTAATGCAGTGTAGTTTCCAACAACTACCAAACGAGAGCATGAAGATCGAAGCAATGGAGAGGAAACCTGGGGAACACCTTGGAGTGGAACACACCATCTCTCTACACCCCATACCCATTTTGTAGGCCTAATGCAGTGTAGTTTGCAACAACTACTAAAAGAGAGCATGAAGATCGAAGCATTGGCGAGGAAACCTGGGGAACACCTTGGAGTGGAACACAACATCTCTCTACACCCCATACCCAATTTGTAGGCCTAATGCAGTGTAGTTTCCAACAACTACTAAACGAGAGCATGAAGATCGAAGCAATGGAGAGAAAACCTGGGGAACACCTTGGAATGGAACACACCATCTCTCTACACCCCATACCCATTTTGTAGGCCTAATGCAGTGTAGTTTCCAACAACTACTAAACGAGAGCATGAAGATCGAAGCATTGGCGAGGAAACCTGGGGAACACCTTGGAGTGGAACACACCATCTCTCTACACCCCAGACCCAATTTGTAGGCCTAATGCAGTGTAGTTTCCAACAACTACTAAACGAGAGCATGAAGATCGAAGCATTGGCGAGGAAACCTGGGGAACACCTTGGAGTGGAACACACCATCTCTCTACACCCCATACCCAATTTGTAGGCCTAATGCAGTGTAGTTTCCAACAACTACTAAACGAGAGCATGAAGATCGAAGCATTGGCGAGGAAACCTGGGGAACACCTTGGAGTGGAACACACCATCTCTCTACACCCCATACCCAATTTGTAGGCCTAATGCAGTGTAGTTTCCAACAACTACTAAACGAGAGCATGAAGATCGAAGCATTGGCGAGGAAACCTGGGGAACACCTTGGAGTGGAACACACCATCTCTCTACACCCCACACCCAATTTGTAGGCCTAATGCAGTGTAGTTTCCAACAACTACTAAACGAGAGCATGAAGATCGAAGCATTGGCGAGGAAACCTGGGGAACACCTTTGAGTGGAACACACCATCTCTCACCACCCCATACCCAATTTGTAGGCCTAATGCAGTGTAGTTTCCAACAACTACTAAACGAGAGCATGAAGATCGAAGCATTGGCGAGGAAACCTGGGGAACACCTTGGAGTGGAACACACCATCTCTCTACACCCCATACCCAATTTGTAGGCCTAATGCAGTGTAGTTTCCAACAACTACTAAACGAGAGCATGAAGATCGAAGCATTGGCGAGGAAACCTGGGGAACACCTTGGAGTGGAACACACCATCTCTCTACACCCCATACCCAATTTGTAGGCCTAATGCAGTGTAGTTTCCAACAACTACTAAACGAGAGCATGAAGATCGAAGCATTGGCGAGGAAACCTGGGGAACACCTTGGAGTGGAACACACCATCTCTCTACACCCCATACCCAATTTGTAGGCCTAATGCAGTGTAGTTTCCAACAACTACTAAACGAGAGCATGAAGATCGAAGCATTGGCGAGGAAACCTGGGGAACACCTTGGAGTGGAACACACCATCTCTCTACACCCCATACCCAATTTGTAGGCCTAATGCAGCGTAGTTTCCAACAACTACCAAACGAAAGCATGAAGATCGAAGCAATGTAGAGGAATCCTGGGGAACACCTTGGAGTGGAACACACCATCTCTCTACACCCCATACCCAATTTGTAGGCCTAATGCAGTGTAGTTTCCAACAACTACTAAACGAGAGCATGAAGATCGAAGCAATGGAGAGGAAACCTGGGGAACACCTTGGAGTGGAACACACCATCTCTCTACACCCCATACCCATTTTGTAGGCCTAATGCAGTGTAGTTTGCAACAACTACTAAAAGAGAGCATGAAGATCGAAGCATTGGCGAGGAAACCTGGGGAACACCTTGGAGTGGAACACACCATCTCTCTACACCGCATACCCAATTTGTAGGCCTAATGCAGTGTAGTTTCCAACAACTACTAAACGAGAGCATGAAGATCGAAGCAATGGAGAGGAAACCTGGGGAACACCTTGGAATGGAACACACCATCTCTCTACACCCCATACCCATTTTGTAGGCCTAATGCAGTGTAGTTTCCAACAACTACTAAACGAGAGCATGAAGATCGAAGCATTGGCGAGGAAACCTGGGGAACACCTTGGAGTGGAACACACTATCTCTCTACACCCCAGACCCAATTTGTAGGCCTAATGCAGTGTAGTTTCCAACAACTACTAAACGAGAGCATGAAGATCGAAGCATTGGCGAGGAAACCTGGGGAACACCTTGGAGTGGAACACACCATCTCTCTACACCCCATACCCAATTTGTAGGCCTAATGCAGTGTAGTTTCCAACAACTACTAAACGAGAGCATGAAGATCGAAGCAATGGAGAGGAAACCTGGGGAACACCTTGGAATGGAACACACCATCTCTCTACACCCCATACCCATTTTGTAGGCCTAATGCAGTGTAGTTTCCAACAACTACTAAACGAGAGCATGAAGATCGAAGCATTGGCGAGGAAACCTGGGGAACACCTTGGAGTGGAACACACCATCTCTCTACACCCCAGACCCAATTTGTAGGCCTAATGCAGTGTAGTTTCCAACAACTACTAAACGAGAGCATGAAGATCGAAGCATTGGCGAGGAAACCTGGGGAACACCTTGGAGTGGAACACAAAATCTCTCTACACCCCATACCCAATTTGTAGGCCTAATGCAGTGTAGTTTCCAACAACTACTAAACGAGAGCATGAAGATCGAAGCATTGGCGAGGAAACCTGGGGAACACCTTGGAGTGGAACACACCATCTCTCTACACACTATACCCAATTTGTAGGCCTAATGCAGCGTAGTTTCCAACAACTACTAAACGAGAGCATGAAGATCGAAGCATTGGCGAGGAAACCTGGGGAACACCTTGGAGTGTAACACACCATCTCTCTACACCCCATACCCAATTTGTAGGCCTAATGCAGTGTAGTTTCCAACAACTACTAAACGAGAGCATGAAGATCGAAGCAATGGAGAGGAAACCTGGGGAACACCTTGGAGTGGAACACACCATCTCTCTACACCCCATACCCAATTTTTAGGCCTAATGCAGTGTAGTTTCCAACAACTACTAAACGAGAGCATGAAGATCGAAGCATTGGCGAGGAAACCTGGGGAACACCTTGGAGTGGAACACACCATCTCTCTACACCCCATACCCAATTTGTAGGCCTAATGCAGTGTAGTTTCCAACAACTACTAAACGAGAGCATGAAGATCGAAGCATTGGCGAGGAAACCTGGGGAACACCTTGGAGTGGAACACACCATCTCTCTACACCCCATACCCAATTTGTAGGCCTAATGCAGTGTAGTTTCCAACAACTACTAAACGAGAGCATGAAGATCGAAGCATTGGCGAGGAAACCTGGGAAACACCTTGGAGTGGAACACACCATCTCTCTACACCCCATACCCAATTTGTAGGCCTTATGCAGTGTAGTTTCCAACAACTACTAAACGAGAGCATGAAGATCGAAGCAATGGAGAGGAAACCTGGGGAACACCTTTGAGTGGAACACACCATCTCTCACCACCCCATACCCAATTTGTAGGCCTAATGCAGTGTAGTTTCCAACAACTACTAAACGAGAGCATGAAGATCGAAGCATTGGCGAGGAAACCTGGGGAACACCTTGGAGTGGAACACACCATCTCTCTACACCCCATACCCAATTTGTAGGCCTAATGCAGTGTAGTTTCCAACAACTACTAAACGAGAGCATGAAGATCGAAGCATTGGCGAGGAAACCTGGGGAACACCTTGGAGTGGAACACACCATCTCTCTACACCCCATACCCAATTTGTATGCCTAATGCAGTGTAGTTTTCAACAACTACTAAACGAGAGCATGAAGATTGAAGCATTGGCGAGGAAACCTGAGGAACACCTTGGAGTGGAACACACCATCTCTCTACACCCCATACCCAATTTGTAGGCCTAATGCAGAGTAGTTTCCAACAACTACTAAACGAGAGCATGAAGATCGAAGCAATGGAGAGGAAACCTGGGGAACACCTTGGAGTGTAACACACCATCTCTCTACACCCCATACCCAATTTGTAGGCCTAATGCAGTGTAGTTTCCAACAACTACTAAACAAGAGCATGAAGATCGAAGCAATGGAGAGGAAAACTGGGGAACACCTTGGAGTGGAACACACCATCTCTCTACACCCCATACCCAATTTGTAGGCCTAATGCAGTGTAGTTTCCAACAACTACCAAACGAGAGCATGAAGATCGAAGCAATGGAGAGGAAACCTGGGGAACACCTTGGAGTGGAACACACCATCTCTCTACACCCCAGACCCAATTTGTAGGCCTAATGCAGTGTAGTTTCCAACAACTACTAAACGAGAGCATGAAGATCGAAGCATTGGCGAGGAAACCTGGGGAACACCTTGGAGTGGAACACACCATCTCTCTACACCCCATACCCAATTTGTAGGCCTAATGCAGTGTAGTTTCCAACAACTACTAAACGAGAGCATGAAGATCGAAGCAATGGAGAGGAAACCTGGGGAACACCTTGGAATGGAACACACCATCTCTCTACACCCCATACCCATTTTGTAGGCCTAATGCAGTGTAGTTTCCAACAACTACTAAACGAGAGCATGAAGATCGAAGCATTGGCGAGGAAACCTGGGGAACACCTTGGAGTGGAACACACCATCTCTCTACACCCCAGACCCAATTTGTAGGCCTAATGCAGTGTAGTTTCCAACAACTACTAAACGAGAGCATGAAGATCGAAGCATTGGCGAGGAAACCTGGGGAACACCTTGGAGTGGAACACAAAATCTCTCTACACCCCATACCCAATTTGTAGGCCTAATGCAGTGTAGTTTCCAACAACTACTAAACGAGAGCATGAAGATCGAAGCATTGGCGAGGAAACCTGGGGAACACCTTGGAGTGGAACACACCATCTCTCTACACACTATACCCAATTTGTAGGCCTAATGCAGCGTAGTTTCCAACAACTACTAAACGAGAGCATGAAGATCGAAGCATTGGCGAGGAAACCTGGGGAACACCTTGGAGTGTAACACACCATCTCTCTACACCCCATACCCAATTTGTAGGCCTAATGCAGTGTAGTTTCCAACAACTACTAAACGAGAGCATGAAGATTGAAGCAATGGAGAGGAAACCTGGGGAACACCTTGGAGTGGAACACACCATCTCTCTACACCCCATACCCAATTTTTAGGCCTAATGCAGTGTAGTTTCCAACAACTACTAAACGAGAGCATGAAGATCGAAGCATTGGCGAGGAAACCTGGGGAACACCTTGGAGTGGAACACACCATCTCTCTACACCCCATACCCAATTTGTAGGCCTAATGCAGTGTAGTTTCCAACAACTACTAAACGAGAGCATGAAGATCGAAGCATTGGCGAGGAAACCTGGGGAACACCTTGGAGTGGAACACACCATCTCTCTACACCCCATACCCAATTTGTAGGCCTAATGCAGTGTAGTTTCCAACAACTACTAAACGAGAGCATGAAGATCGAAGCATTGGCGAGGAAACCTGGGAAACACCTTGGAGTGGAACACACCATCTCTCTACACCCCATACCCAATTTGTAGGCCTTATGCAGTGTAGTTTCCAACAACTACTAAACGAGAGCATGAAGATCGAAGCAATGGAGAGGAAACCTGGGGAACACCTTTGAGTGGAACACACCATCTCTCACCACCCCATACCCAATTTGTAGGCCTAATGCAGTGTAGTTTCCAACAACTACTAAACGAGAGCATGAAGATCGAAGCATTGGCGAGGAAACCTGGGGAACACCTTGGAGTGGAACACACCATCTCTCTACACCCCATACCCAATTTGTAGGCCTAATGCAGTGTAGTTTCCAACAACTACTAAACGAGAGCATGAAGATCGAAGCATTGGCGAGGAAACCTGGGGAACACCTTGGAGTGGAACACACCATCTCTCTACACCCCATACCCAATTTGTATGCCTAATGCAGTGTAGTTTTCAACAACTACTAAACGAGAGCATGAAGATTGAAGCATTGGCGAGGAAACCTGAGGAACACCTTGGAGTGGAACACACCATCTCTCTACACCCCATACCCAATTTGTAGGCCTAATGCAGAGTAGTTTCCAACAACTACTAAACGAGAGCATGAAGATCGAAGCAATGGAGAGGAAACCTGGGGAACACCTTGGAGTGTAACACACCATCTCTCTACACCCCATACCCAATTTGTAGGCCTAATGCAGTGTAGTTTCCAACAACTACTAAACAAGAGCATGAAGATCGAAGCAATGGAGAGGAAAACTGGGGAACACCTTGGAGTGGAACACACCATCTCTCTACACCCCATACCCAATTTGTAGGCCTAATGCAGTGTAGTTTCCAACAACTACCAAACGAGAGCATGAAGATCGAAGCAATGGAGAGGAAACCTGGGGAACACCTTGGAGTGGAACACACCATCTCTCTACACCCCATACCCATTTTGTAGGCCTAATGCAGTGTAGTTTGCAACAACTACTAAACGAGAGCATGAAGATCGAAGCATTGGCGAGGAAACCTGGGGAACACCTTGGAGTGGAACACACCATCTCTCTACACCCCAGACCCAATTTGTAGGCCTAATGCAGTGTAGTTTCCAACAACTACTAAACGAGAGCATGAAGATCGAAGCATTGGCGAGGAAACCTGGGGAACACCTTGGAGTGGAACACACCATCTCTCTACACCCCATACCCAATTTGTAGGCCTAATGCAGTGTAGTTTCCAACAACTACTAAACGAGAGCATGAAGATCGAAGCATTGGCGAGGAAACCTGGGGAACACCTTGGAGTGGAACACACCATCTCTCTACACCCCATACCCAATTTGTAGGCCTAATGCAGTGTAGTTTTCAACAACTACTAAACGAGAGCATGAAGATCGAAGCATTGGCGAGGAAACCTGGGGAACACCTTGGAGTGGAACACACCATCTCTCTACACCCCATACCCAATTTGTAGGCCTAATGCAGTGTAGTTTCCAACAACTACTAAACGAGAGCATGAAGATCGAAGCATTGGCGAGGAAACCTGGGGAACACCTTTGAGTGGAACACACCATCTCTCACCACCCCATACCCAATTTGTAGGCCTAATGCAGTGTAGTTTCCAACAACTACTAAACGAGAGCATGAAGATCGAAGCATTGGCGAGGAAACCTGGGGAACACCTTGGAGTGGAACACACCATCTCTCTACACCCCATACCCAATTTGTAGGCCTAATGCAGTGTAGTTTCCAACAACTACTAAACGAGAGCATGAAGATCGAAGCATTGGCGAGGAAACCTGGGGAACACCTTGGAGTGGAACACACCATCTCTCTACACCCCATACCCAATTTGTAGGCCTAATGCAGTGTAGTTTCCAACAACTACTAAACGAGAGCATGAAGATCGAAGCATTGGCGAGGAAACCTGTGGAACACCTTGGAGTGGAACACACCATCTCTCTACACCCCATACCCAATTTGTAGGCCTAATGCAGTGTAGTTTCCAACAACTACTAAACGAGAGCATGAAGATCGAAGCATTGGCGAGGAAACCTGGGGAACACCTTGGAGTGGAACACACCATCTCTCTACACCCCATACCCAATTTGTAGGCCTAATGCAGCGTAGTTTCCAACAACTACCAAACGAAAGCATGAAGATCGAAGCAATGTAGAGGAATCCTGGGGAACACCTTGGAGTGGAACACACCATCTCTCTACACCCCATACCCAATTTGTAGGCCTAATGCAGTGTAGTTTCCAACAACTACTAAACGAGAGCATGAAGATCGAAGCAATGGAGAGGAAACCTGGGGAACACCTTGGAGTGGAACACACCATCTCTCTACACCCCATACCCATTTTGTAGGCCTAATGCAGTGTAGTTTGCAACAACTACTAAAAGAGAGCATGAAGATCGAAGCATTGGCGAGGAAACCTGGGGAACACCTTGGAGTGGAACACACCATCTCTCTACACCGCATACCCAATTTGTAGGCCTAATGCAGTGTAGTTTCCAACAACTACTAAACGAGAGCATGAAGATCGAAGCAATGGAGAGGAAACCTGGGGAACACCTTGGAATGGAACACACCATCTCTCTACACCCCATACCCATTTTGTAGGCCTAATGCAGTGTAGTTTCCAACAACTACTAAACGAGAGCATGAAGATCGAAGCATTGGCGAGGAAACCTGGGGAACACCTTGGAGTGGAACACACCATCTCTCTACACCCCAGACCCAATTTGTAGGCCTAATGCAGTGTAGTTTCCAACAACTACTAAACGAGAGCATGAAGATCGAAGCATTGGCGAGGAAACCTGGGGAACACCTTGGAGTGGAACACACCATCTCTCTACACCCCATACCCAATTTGTAGGCCTAATGCAGTGTAGTTTCCAACAACTACTAAACGAGAGCATGAAGATCGAAGCATTGGCGAGGAAACCTGGGAAACACCTTGGAGTGGAACACACCATCTCTCTACACCCCATACCCAATTTGTAGGCCTTATGCAGTGTAGTTTCCAACAACTACTAAACGAGAGCATGAAGATCGAAGCAATGGAGAGGAAACCTGGGGAACACCTTTGAGTGGAACACACCATCTCTCACCACCCCATACCCAATTTGTAGGCCTAATGCAGTGTAGTTTCCAACAACTACTAAACGAGAGCATGAAGATCGAAGCATTGGCGAGGAAACCTGGGGAACACCTTGGAGTGGAACACACCATCTCTCTACACCCCATACCCAATTTGTAGGCCTAATGCAGTGTAGTTTCCAACAACTACTAAACGAGAGCATGAAGATCGAAGCATTGGCGAGGAAACCTGGGGAACACCTTGGAGTGGAACACACCATCTCTCTACACCCCATACCCAATTTGTATGCCTAATGCAGTGTAGTTTTCAACAACTACTAAACGAGAGCATGAAGATTGAAGCATTGGCGAGGAAACCTGGGGAACACCTTGGAGTGGAACACACCATCTCTCTACACCCCATACCCAATTTGTAGGCCTAATGCAGAGTAGTTTCCAACAACTACTAAACGAGAGCATGAAGATCGAAGCAATGGAGAGGAAACCTGGGGAACACCTTGGAGTGTAACACACCATCTCTCTACACCCCATACCCAATTTGTAGGCCTAATGCAGTGTAGTTTCCAACAACTACCAAACGAGAGCATGAAGATCGAAGCAATGGAGAGGAAACCTGGGGAACACCTTGGAGTGGAACACACCATCTCTCTACACCCCATACCCATTTTGTAGGCCTAATGCAGTGTAGTTTGCAACAACTACTAAAAGAGAGCATGAAGATCGAAGCATTGGCGAGGAAACCTGGGGAACACCTTGGAGTGGAACACAACATCTCTCTACACCCCATACCCAATTTGTAGGCCTAATGCAGTGTAGTTTCCAACAACTACTAAACGAGAGCATGAAGATCGAAGCAATAGAGAGGAAACCTGGGGAACACCTTGGAATGGAACACACCATCTCTCTACACCCCATACCCATTTTGTAGGTCTAATGCAGTGTAGTTTCCAACAACTACTAAACGAGAGCATGAAGATCAAAGCATTGGCGAGGAAACCTGGGGAACACCTTGGAGTGGAACACACCATCTCTCTACACCCCAGACCCAATTTGTAGGCCTAATGCAGTGTAGTTTCCAACAACTACTAAACGAGAGCATGAAGATCGAAGCATTGGCGAGGAAACCTGGGGAACACCTTGGAGTGGAACACACCATCTCTCTACACACTATACCCAATTTGTAGGCCTAATGCAGCGTAGTTTCCAACAACTACTAAACGAGAGCATGAAGATCGAAGCAATGGAGAGGAAACCTGGAGAACACCTTGGAGTGTAACACACCATCTCTCTACACCCCATACCCAATTTGTAGGCCTAATGCAGTGTAGTTTCCAACAACTACTAAACGAGAGCATGAAGATCGAAGCAATGGAGAGGAAACCTGGGGAACACCTTGGAGTGGAACACACCATCTCTCTACACCCCATACCCATTTTGTAGGCCTAATGCAGTGTAGTTTCCAACAACTACTAAACGAGAGCATGAAGATCGAAGCATTGGCGAGGAAACCTGGGGAACACCTTGGAGTGGAACACACCATCTCTCTACACCCCAGACCCAATTTGTAGGCCTAATGCAGTGTAGTTTCCAACAACTACTAAACGAGAGCATGAAGATCGAAGCATTGGCGAGGAAACCTGGGGAACACCTTGGAGTGGAACACACCATCTCTCTACACCCCATACCCAATTTGTAGGCCTAATGCAGTGTAGTTTCCAACAACTACTAAACGAGAGCATGAAGATCGAAGCATTGGCGAGGAAACCTGGGAAACACCTTGGAGTGGAACACACCATCTCTCTACACCCCATACCCAATTTGTAGGCCTTATGCAGTGTAGTTTCCAACAACTACTAAACGAGAGCATGAAGATCGAAGCAATGGAGAGGAAACCTGGGGAACACCTTTGAGTGGAACACACCATCTCTCACCACCCCATACCCAATTTGTAGGCCTAATGCAGTGTAGTTTCCAACAACTACTAAACGAGAGCATGAAGATCGAAGCATTGGCGAGGAAACCTGGGGAACACCTTGGAGTGGAACACACCATCTCTCTACACCCCATACCCAATTTGTAGGCCTAATGCAGTGTAGTTTCCAACAACTACTAAACGAGAGCATGAAGATCGAAGCATTGGCGAGGAAACCTGGGGAACACCTTGGAGTGGAACACACCATCTCTCTACACCCCATACCCAATTTGTATGCCTAATGCAGTGTAGTTTTCAACAACTACTAAACGAGAGCATGAAGATTGAAGCATTGGCGAGGAAACCTGGGGAACACCTTGGAGTGGAACAGACCATCTCTCTACACCCCATACCCAATTTGTAGGCCTAATGCAGAGTAGTTTCCAACAACTACTAAACGAGAGCATGAAGATCGAAGCAATGGAGAGGAAACCTGGGGAACACCTTGGAGTGTAACACACCATCTCTCTACACCCCATACCCAATTTGTAGGCCTAATGCAGTGTAGTTTCCAACAACTACTAAACAAGAGCATGAAGATCGAAGCAATGGAGAGGAAAACTGGGGAACACCTTGGAGTGGAACACACCATCTCTCTACACCCCATACCCAATTTGTAGGCCTAATGCAGTGTAGTTTCCAACAACTACCAAACGAGAGCATGAAGATCGAAGCAATGGAGAGGAAACCTGGGGAACACCTTGGAGTGGAACACACCATCTCTCTACACCCCATACCCATTTTGTAGGCCTAATGCAGTGTAGTTTGCAACAACTACTAAAAGAGAGCATGAAGATCGAAGCATTGGCGAGGAAACCTGGGGAACATCTTGGAGTGGAACACAACATCTCTCTACACCCCATACCCAATTTGTAGGCCTAATGCAGTGTAGTTTCCAACAACTACTAAACGAGAGCATGAAGATCGAAGCAATGGAGAGGAAACCTGGGGAACACCTTGGAATGGAACACACCATCTCTCTACCCCCCATACCCATTTTGTAGGCCTAATGCAGTGTAGTTTCCAACAACTACTAAACGAGAGCATGAAGATCGAAGCATTGGCGAGGAAACCTGGGGAACACCTTGGAGTGGAACACACCATCTCTCTACACCCCAGACCCAATTTGTAGGCCTAATGCAGTGTAGTTTCCAACAACTACTAAACGAGAGCATGAAGATCGAAGCATTGGCGAGGAAACCTGGGGAACACCTTGGAGTGGAACACACTATCTCTCTACACCCCATACCCAATTTGTAGGCCTAATGCAGTGTAGTTTCCAACAACTACTAAACGAGAGCATGAAGATCGAAGCATTGGCGAGGAAACCTGGGGAACACCTTGGAGTGGAACACACCATCTCTCTACACCCCATACCCAATTTGTAGGCCTAATGCAGTGTAGTTTCCAACAACTACTAAACGAGAGCATGAAGATCGAAGCAATGTAGAGGAAAACTGGGGAACACCTTGGAGTGGAACACACCATCTCTCTACACCCCATACCCAATTTGTAGGCCTAATGCAGTGTAGTTTCCAACAACTACTAAACGAGAGCATGAAGATCGAAGCAATGTAGAGGAAACCTGGGGAACACCTTGGAGTGGAACACACCATCTCTCTACACCCCATACCCATTTTGTAGGCCTAATGCAGTGTAGTTTGCAACAACTACTAAAAGAGAGCATGAAGATCGAAGCATTGGCGAGGAAACCTGGGGAACACCTTGGAGTGGAACACACCATCTCTCTACACCCCATACCCAATTTGTAGGCCTAATGCAGTGTAGTTTCCAACAACTACTAAACGAGAGCATGAAGATCGAAGCAATGGAGAGGAAACCTGGGGAACACCTTGGAATGGAACACACCATCTCTCTACACCCCATACCCATTTTGTAGGCCTAATGCAGTGTAGTTTCCAACAACTACTAAACGAGAGCATGAAGATCGAAGCATTGGCGAGGAAACCTGGGGAACACCTTGGAGTGGAACACACCATCTCTCTACACCCCATACCCAATTTGTAGGCCTAATGCAGTGTAGTTTCCAACAACTACTAAACGAGAGCATGAAGATCGAAGCATTGGCGAGGAAACCTGGGGAACACCTTGGAGTGGAACACACCATCTCTCTACACCCCATACCCAATTTGTAGGCCTAATGCAGTGTAGTTTCCAACAACTACTAAACGAGAGCATGAAGATCGAAGCATTGGCGAGGAAACCTGGGGAACACCTTGGAGTGGAACACACCATCTCTCTACACACTATACCCAATTTGTAGGCCTAATGCAGCGTAGTTTCCAACAACTACTAAACGAGAGCATGAAGATCGAAGCAATGGAGAGGAAACCTGGAGAACACCTTGGAGTGTAACACACCATCTCTCTACACCCCATACCCAATTTGTAGGCCTAATGCAGTGTAGTTTCCAACAACTACTAAACGAGAGCATGAAGATCGAAGCAATGGAGAGGAAACCTGGGGAACACCTTGGAGTGGAACACACCATCTCTCTACACCCCATACCCAATTTTTAGGCCTAATGCAGTGTAGTTTCCAACAACTACTAAACGAGAGCATGAAGATCGAAGCATTGGCGAGGAAACCTGGGGAACACCTTGGAGTGGAACACACCATCTCTCTACACCCCATACCCAATTTATAGGCCTAATGCAGTGTAGTTTCCAACAACTACTAAACGAGAGCATGAAGATCGAAGCATTGGCGAGGAAACCTGGGGAACACCTTGGAGTGGAACACACCATCTCTCTACACCCCATACCCAATTTGTAGGCCTAATGCAGTGTAGTTTCCAACAACTACTAAACGAGAGCATGAAGATCGAAGCATTGGCGAGGAAACCTGGGGAACACCTTGGAGTGGAACACACCATCTCTCTACACCCCATACCCAATTTGTAGGCCTTATGCAGTGTAGTTTCCAACAACTACTAAACGAGAGCATGAAGATCGAAGCAATGGAGAGGAAACCTGGGGAACACCTTTGAGTGGAACACACCATCTCTCACCACCCCATATCCAAATATTAGGCCTAATGCAGTGTAGTTTCCAACAACTACTAAACGAGAGCATGAAGATCGAAGCATTGGCGAGGAAACCTTGGGAACACCTTGGAGTGGAACACACCATCTCTCTACACCCCATACCCAATTTGTAGGCCTAATGCAGTGTAGTTTCCAACAACTACTAAACGAGAGCATGAAGATCGAAGCATTGGCGAGGAAACCTGGGGAACACCTTGGAGTGGAACACACCATCTCTCTACACCCCATACCCAATTTGTAGGCCTAATGCAGTGTAGTTTCCAACAACTACTAAACGAGAGCATGAAGATCGAAGCATTGGCGAGGAAACCTGGGGAACACCTTGGAGTGGAACACACCATCTCTCTACACCCCATACCCAATTTGTAGGCCTAATGCAGCGTAGTTTCCAACAACTACTAAACGAGAGCATGAAGATCGAAGCAATGGAGAGGAAACCTGGGGAACACCTTGGAGGGTAACACACCATCTCTCTACACCCCATACCCAATTTGTAGGCCTAATGCAGTGTAGTTTCCAACAACTACTAAACAAGAGCATGAAGATCGAAGCAATGGAGAGGAAACCTGGGGAACACCTTGGAGTGGAACACACCATCTCTCTACACCCCATACCCAATTTGTAGGCCTAATGCAGTGTAGTTTCCAACAACTACTAAACGAGAGCATGAAGATCGAAGCATTGGCGAGGAAACCTGGGGAACACCTTGGAGTGGAACACACCATCTCTCTACACCCCAGACCCAATTTGTAGGCCTAATGAAGTGTAGTTTCCAACAACTACTAAACGAGAGCATGAAGATCGAAGCATTGGCGAGGAAACCTGGGGAACACCTTGGAGTGGAAGACACCATCTCTCTACACCCCATACCCAATTTGTAGGCCTAATGCAGTGTAGTTTCCAACAACTACTAAACGAGAGCATGAAGATCGAAGCATTGGCGAGGAAACATGGGGAACACTTTGGAGTGGAGCACACCATCTCTCTACACCCCATACCCAATTTGTAGGCCTAATGCAGTGTAGTTTCCAACAACTACTAAACGAGAGCATGAAGATCGAAGCATTGGCGAGGAAACCTGGGGAACACCTTGGAGTGGAACACACCATCTCTCTACACCCCATACCCAATTTGTAGGCCTTATGCAGTGTAGTTTCCAACAACTACTAAACGAGAGCATGAAGATCGAAGCAATGGAGAGGAAACCTGGGGAACACCTTTGAGTGGAACACACCATCTCTCACCACCCCATACCCAATTTGTAGGCCTAATGCAGTGTAGTTTCCAACAACTACTAAACGAGAGCATGAAGATCGAAGCATTGGCGAGGAAACCTGGGGAACACCTTGGAGTGGAACACACCATCTCTCTACACCCCATACCCAATTTGTAGGCCTAATGCAGTGTAGTTTCCAACAACTACTAAACAAGAGCATGAAGATCGAAGCATTGGCGAGGAAACCTGGGGAACACCTTGGAGTGGAACACACCATCTCTCTACACCCCATACCCAATTTGTAGGCCTAATGCAGTGTAGTTTCCAACAACTACTAAACGAGAGCATGAAGATCGAAGCATTGGCGAGGAAACCTGGGGAACACCTTGGAGTGGAACACACCATCTCTCTACACCCCATACCCAATTTGTAGCCCTAATGCAGTGTAGTTTCCAACAACTACTAAACGAGAGCATGAAGATCGAAGCATTGGCGAGGAAACCTGGGGAACACCTTTGAGTGGAACACACCATTTCTCTACACCCCATACCCAATTTGTAGGCCTAATGCAGCGTAGTTTCCAACAACTACTAAACGAGAGCATCAAGATCGAAGCAATGGAGAGGAAACCTGGGGAACACCTTGGAGTGTAACACACCATCTCTCTACACCCCATACCCAATTTGTAGGCCTAATGCAGTGTAGTTTCCAACAACTACTAAACAAGAGCATGAAGATCGAAGCAATGGAGAGGAAACCTGGGGAACACCTTGGAGTGGAACACACCATCTCTCTACACCCCATACCCAATTTGTAGGCCTAATGCAGTGTAGTTTCCAACAACTACTAAAAGAGAGCATGAAGATCGAAGCATTGGCGAGGAAACCTGGGGAACACCTTGGAGTGGAACACACCATCTCTCTACACCCCATACCCAATTTGTAGGCCTAATGCAGTGTAGTTTCCAACAACTACTAAACGAGAGCATGAAGATCGAAGCATTGGCGAGGAAACCTGGGGAACACCTTGGAGTGGAACACACCATCTCTCTACACCCCATACCCAATTTGTAGGCCTAATGCAGTGTAGTTTCCAACAACTACTAAACGAGAGCATGAAGATCGAAGCATTGGCGAGGAAACCTGGGGAACACCTTGGAGTGGAACACACCATCTCTCTACACCCCATACCCAATTTGTAGGCCTAATGCAGTGTAGTTTCCAACAACTACTAAACGAGAGCATGAAGATCGAAGCAATGGAGAGGAAACCTGGGGAACACCTTGGAGTGGAACACACCATCTCTCTACACCCCATACCCAATTTGTAGGCCTAATGCAGTGTAGTTTCCAACAACTACTAAACGAGAGCATGAAGATCGAAGCAATGGAGAGGAAACCTGGGGAACACCTTGGAGTGTAACACACCATCTCTCTACACCCCATACCCAATTTGTAGGCCTAATGCAGTGTAGTTTCCAACAACTACTAAACGAGAGCATGAAGATCGAAGCAATGGAGAGGAAACCTGGGGAACACCTTGGAGTGGAACACACCATCTCTCTACACCCCATACCCATTTTGTAGGCCTAATGCACTGTAGTTTCCAACAACTACTAAACGAGAGCATGAAGATCGAAGCATTGGCGAGGAAACCTGGGGAACACCTTGGAGTGGAACACACCATCTCTCTACACCCCAGACCCAATTTGTAGGCCTAATGCAGTGTAGTTTGCAACAACTACTAAACGAGAGCATGAAGATCGAAGCATTGGCAAGGAAACCTGGGGAACACCTTGGAGTGGAACACACCATCTCTCTACACCCCATACCCAATTTGTAGGCCTAATGCAGTGTAGTTTCCAACAACTACTAAACGAGAGCATGAAGATCGAAGCAATGGAGAGGAAACCTGGAGAACACCTTGGAGTGTAACACACCATCTCTCTACACCCCATACCCAATTTGTAGGCCTAATGCAGTGTAGTTTTCTACAACTACTAAACGAGAGTCGGAAGACCGAAGCAATGTGGACGAAACCTGGGGCACACCTTGGGGAGGCAGACACCGTTAGTAGGCACTACCAAAGTTGTACCCCCAATGCTGTTTTAAAATTCCTAGAGGCTGAAAACAAGACTATTGACGCTCAGCTTTTTTCAAAGGAACACAGCTGAATTGAGTGGCGCAGACAGACACAGGTAGTAGGACTTAAACCAAAAATGTGGCTCACTGCAGCTTAAAAAATTTACAGGGGTACACAGGCAGCATTGCTCTGGGCAGTGGAAGACAATTTCAATAGTGGACCGCAGACAGACTTTGTACGCCTACTATTAAAAAAAGGATGCTCTATGCAATTAAAAATAGGTTCCAGGGGTCCACGGGCAGCAGTGGTCTGGTCAGTGGACGAGTATTGGAAGGAGGGACCGCAGACAGGCGTAGTAGGCCTAACATAACAAAATTAGGCTGTAGACACTGTAAAATTGGTTCCAGGGGTACACGGGCAGCAGTGGTGTGGTCAGCGGAGGAAAATTTGAATTAGGGACTGCAGACAGACTTTGTAGGCTGTCCCCTGTGGACCATGCATCCAACACATTAACCCAGTGCGCCGTAATGGACACGTAACTTTTTGTGGACTTGCCTACTGGTCCATGCGTCTCTTGTCAGGTGCACCTTTCTACTGTTTGATTGCCTGAGTGCTATGACAATGCAGACTTTTTCATGCCGCTGGAGGGCTGGGATGGCTTTTCTCGCAAAATAAATGTCGACTGGGTAGCTTGAACCGTGGTACAGCGTAGTTCATCTGGGCTTTCTAAATATAAAACAAAGAAAAAAAGGAGGCTCCATGCACTTTCAGCTGGGTTCCAAGGGTACACGGCCAGCATTGGTCTGGTCAGTGGAGAACTATTGGAAGGAAGGACCGCAGACAGGCTTCGAAGGCCTAACATAATAACAGATGGCTGTAGGCAATTTTAAATTGGTTCCAGGGGAACACGGGCAGCAGTGGCCTGGTCAGTGTAGTAGTAGTAGAAAGAACGGACCGCAGACAGGCTTCGAAGGCCTAACATAAAAAAATTGGGCTGGCTGTAGGCAATTTTAAATTGGTTCCAGGGGTACACGGGCAGCAGTGGTGTGGTCAGTGGAGGCCTAGTGGAAGGAGTGACCGCAGACAGGCATCGAAGGCCTAACATAATAACAGATGGCTGTAGGCAATTTTAAATTGGTTCCAGGGGAACACGGGCAGCAGTGGCCTGGTCAGTGTAGTAGTAGTAGTAGAAAGAACGGACCGCAGACAGGCTTCGAAGGCCTAACATAAAAAAATTGGGCTGGCTGTAGGCAATTTTAAATTGGTTCCAGGGGTACACGGCCAGCAGTGGTGTGGTCAGTGGAGGCCTAGTGGAAGGAGTGACCGCAAACAGGCATCGAAGGCCTAACATAATAACAGATGGCTGTAGGCAATTTTAAATTGGTTCCAGGGGAACACAGGCAGCAGTGGCCTGGTCAGTGTAGTAGTAGTAGAAAGAACGGACCGCAGACAGCCTTCGAAGGCCTAACATAAAAAAATTGGGCTGGCTGTATGCAATTTTAAATTGGTTCCAGGGGTACACGGGCAGCAGTGGTGTGGTCAGTGGAGGCCTAGTGGAAGGAGTGACCGCAGACAGGCATCGAAGGCCTAACATAATAACAGATGGCTGTAGGCAATTTTAAATTGGTTCCAGGGGAACACGGGCAGCAGTGGCCTGGTCAGTGTAGTAGTAGTAGAAAGAACGGACCGCAGACAGGCTTCGAAGGCCTAACATAAAAAAATTGGGCTTGCTGTAGGCAATTTTAAATTGGTTCCAGGGGTACACGGGCAGCAGTGGTGTGGTCAGTGGAGGCCTAGTGGAAGGAGTGACCGCAGACAGGCATCGAAGGCCTAACATAATAACAGATGGCTGTAGGCAATTTTAAATTGGTTCCAGGGGAACACGGGCAGCAGTGGCCTGGTCAGTGTAGTAGTAGTAGAAAGAACGGATCGCAGACAGGCTTCGAAGGCCTAACATAAAAAATTGGGCTTGCTGTAGGCAATTTTAAATTGGTTCCAGGGGTACACGGGCAGCAGTGGTGTGGTCAGTGGAGGCCTAGTGGAAGGAGTGACCGCAGACAGGCATCGAAGGCCTAACATAATAACAGATGGCTGTAGGCAATTTTAAATTGGTTCCAGGGGAACACGGGCAGCAGTGGCCTGGTCAGTGTAGTAGTAGTAGAAAGAATGCACCGCAGACAGGCTCCGAAGGCCTAACATAAAAAAATTGGGCTGGCTGTAGGCAATGTTAAATTGGTTCCAGGGGTACAAGGGCAGCAGTGGTGTGGTCAGTGGAGGCCTAGTGGAAGGAGTGACCGCAGACAGGCATCAAAGGCCAAACATAATAACATATGGCTGTAGGCAATTTTAAATTGGTTCCAGGTGAACACGGCCAGCAGTGGCCTGGTCAGTGGAGGATGATTGTAATGAGTGTCTGCCAGTTAGTAGTCCAAAACATTACATAAATGTGAATGTCTCACATTAAAATCCAGCGAAAACACTAAAGGGTGCAATCTTTAGGTACAGGGGTGGGATCCTCTGCGTTGTTTCTGACCTACTAATTTGGCGCAAAGTTTTTACTTTGGTAAATAGAGGACACTGCCCCTGACTATGTTAAGTACCATTATACATGTCAACACAATGGTATTGTCAGTGGCAGGAATGGAAGGATGTCAGCGCATAGTCTAAACATTGGTGGAAGTGTGAGAGATAATTGTGGAAGTGGCAGAGCAATGTTTGACCTGGGGGTGGGTGAACTCTCTTGTGGACGGCGGAAGAGGCCCAGGGCCCCTCATGTTACAACAGTGTGTCTGACGTTGGGTGCGCACCACCACCGCCAGAGACAGTTTAGTGTACTATGAGGGACTCAGTGGCAGTGCTGTCGACCAAAAGCGGGCACACCCACCTCTTCAGACAAACAGCACTCTCACGGGTGCTTGCGCCAAGTCGCGATACCACGGCCCCGTGTGGGGAGTTTGGCCATATAGGGAGGTGTAAACATGTCGTATGCTGGACAATCAGCTGCTGCAAATTAAGACATTTGAAAAGTCATTCACAGTAGTCCACAGGCAAGAGCTTTTCATAGGAAAGCTAGGTGTCGCCCGGGCAAGGTGGGGCAAAAGAATTCGAAATCCAGTTGTGGTTCATTTTAATGAATGTTAGACCATCAACATTTTGTGTAGCCAGACGAGTCCTTTTTTCGGTTAATATTGAACCTGCAGCACTGAATACTCTTTCTGATAGGACACTAGCTGCCGGGCAAGCAAGCTCCTGCAATGCATATTCAGCCAATTCTGGCCAGGTGTCTAATTTTGATGCCCAGTAATCAAATGGGAATGACGGTTGAGGGAGAACATCGATAAGGGATGAAAAATAGTTTGTTACCATACTGGACAAATGTTGTCTCCTGTCACTTTGAATTGATGCAGCAGTACCTGTCCTGTCTGCGGTCATAGCAAAATCACTCCACAACTTGGTCAGAAAACCCCTCTGTCCAATGCCACTTCTGATGTGTGCACCCCTAACACTCCTGGTCTGCTGCCCCCTGGAGCTCGTGTGAGAACGATCACGGGCGCTGTGTGCTGGGAATGCCTGAAGCAAACGGTCAACAAGAGTTGATTGTTTGGTTGCTAATATTAGTTCCAAGTTCTCATGTGGCATAATATTTTGCAATTTGCCTTTATAGCGAGGATCAAGGAGGCAGACCAACCAGTAATCGTCATCGTTCATCATTTTAGTAATGCGTGTGTCCCTTTTGAGGATACGCAAGGCATAATCCGCCATGTGGGCCAAAGTTCCAGTTGTCAAATCTGCGGTTGTGCTTCGTTGAGGTGCAGTTGCAGGCAAATCAACGTCACTTGTGTCCCTCAAAAAACCAGAACGTGGCCTTGCCACGCCACCAATTTCCAGTGCCCCCGGGAAAGCTTCCTCATTAAAAATATACTCATCCCCATCATCCTCCTCGTCCTCCACCTCCTCTTCGCCCGCTACCTCATCCTGTACACTGCCCTGACCAGACAATGGCTGACTGTCATCAAGGCTTTCCTCTTCCTCTGGTGCAGACTCCTGATCCTTTATGTTCGTCAAACTTTGCATCAGCAGACACATTAGGGGGATGCTCATGCTTATTATGGCGTTGTCTGCACTAACCAGCCGTGTGCATTCCTCAAAACACTGAAGGACTTGACACATGTCTTGTATCTTCGACCACTGCACACCTGACAACTCCATGTCTGCCATCCTACTGCCTGCCCGTGTATGTGTATCCTCCCACAAAAACATAACAGCCCGCCTCTGTTCGCACAGTCTCTGAAGCATGTGCAGTGTTGAGTTCCACCTTGTTGCAACGTCTATGATTAGGCGATGCTGGGGAAGGTTCAAAGACCGCTGATAGGTCTGCATACGGCTGGAGTGTACAGGCGAACGGCGGATATGTGAGCAAAGTCCACGCACTTTGAGGAGCAGGACGGAGAAACCAGGATAAGTTTTCAATAAGCACTGCACCACCAGGTTTAAGGTGTGAGCCAGGCAAGGAATGTGTTTCAGTTGGGAAAGGGAGATGGCAGCCATGAAATTCCTTCCATTATCACTCACTACCTTGCCTGCCTCAAGATCTACTGTGCCCAGCCACGACTGCATTTCTTCCTGCAAGAACTCGGACAGAACTTCCGCGGTGTGTCTGTTGTCGCCCAAACACTTCATAGCCAATACAGCCTGCTGACGCTTGCCAGTAGCTGCCCCATAATGGGACAACTGGTGTGCAACAGTGACAGCTGACGATGGAGTGGTTTGGCAACTGCGGTCTGTGGAAGAGCTCTCGCTTCTGCAGGAGGATGAGGAGGAGGAGGAGGGGGTGCGAACGCCTACAGCCAACTGTTTCCTAGACCGTGGGCTAGGCACAACTATCCCGAAATTGCTGTCCCCTGTGGACCCTGCATCCACCACATTCACCCAGTGTGCCGTGATGGACACGTAACGTCCCTGGCCATGCCTACTGGTCCATGCATCTGTAGTCAGGTGCACCTTTGTACTCACAGATTGCCTGAGTGCATGGACGATGCGCTGTTTAACATGCTGGTGCAAGGCTGGGATGGCTTTTCTGGAAAAAAAGTGTCGACTGGGTAGCTCGTAGCGTGGTTCAGCGTACTCCATCAGGGCTTTGAAAGCTTCCCTTTCAACTAACCGGTAGGGCATCATCTCTAACGAGATTAGTCTAGCTATGTGGGCGTTCAAACCCTGTGTACGCGGATGCGAGGATAAGTACTTCCTTTTTCTAACCAGAGTCTCATGTAGGGTGAGCTGGACTGGAGAGCTGGAGATCGTGGAACTAGCGGGTGTGCCGGTGGCCATGGCAGACTGAGAGACTGTTGGAGATGGTATTGTTTCCACCGGTGCCCTAGATGCAGTATTTCCTCCTACAAAACTGGTGATTCCCTGACCCTGACTGCTTTGGCCTGGCAAAGAAACCTGCACAGATACTGCCGGTGGTGCGGAAAATGGTGGCCTTACAGTGACGGAAGGGATGTTGCGTTGCTGACTAGCTTCATTGGCCGAGGGTGCTACAACCTTAAGGGATGTTTGGTAGTTAGTCCAGGCTTGCAAATGCATGGTGGTTAAATGTCTATGCATGCAACTTGTATTGAGACTTTTCAGATTCTGACCTCTGCTTAAGCTAGTTGAACATTTTTGACAGATGACTTTGCGCTGATCAATTGGATGTTGTTTAAAAAAATGCCAGACTGCACTCTTCCTAGCATCGGATCCCTTTTCAGGAATTGCAGACTGAGCTTTATCCGGATGGACACGCTGTCCTCCAACAGTTTTTTGCTTTGCCACGCGTTTTGGGCCAGATACGGGCCCGGCAGATGGAACCTGTTGCGATGTTGATGCCTGCTGCGGCCCCTCCTCCTCTGCTTCAGAACTACTGCCGCCTGCACCCTGTTCCCCCAATGGCTGCCAATCGGGGTCAACAACAGGGTCATCTATTACCTCCTCTTCTACCTCGTGTGCAACTTCGTCTGTGTCACCGTGTCGGTTGGTGGTAAAGCGTTCGTGATGGGGCAACATAGTCTCATCAGGGTCTGATTGTGGATCAGTACCCTGAGAGGGCAATGTTGTGGTCTGAGTCAAAGGACCAGCATAGTAGTCTGGCTGTGGCTGTGCATCAGTGCACTCCATGTCAGAATCTACTTGTAATGGGCATGGCCTGTTAACTGTTTCACTTTCTAAGCCAGGGACGGTATGTGTAAAGAGCTCCATGGAGTAATCCGTTGTGTCGCCTGCTGCATCCTTCTCTCTTGTTGTTGTTTTTGCTGAAGAGGACAAGGAAGCGACTTGTCCCTGACCGTGAACATCCACAAACGATGCGCTGCTTTTACATTTACCAGTTTCAGAAGAGGAGGCAACAGAGCTAGAGGCTGAGTCTGCAAGGTAAGCCAAAACTTGCTGTTGCTGCTCCGGCTTTAAAAGCGGTTTTCCTACTCCAAGAAAAGAGAGCGTTCGAGGCCTTGTGTAGCCAGACGACGAACCTGGCTCCACAGCTCCAGACTTAGGTGGAATATTTTTTTTCCCACGACCACCTGATGCTCCACTACCACTACCATCATTACAAGCTGACAATGAACGCCCACGGCCACGACCTCTTGCACCAGACTTCCTCATTGTTTTATAAACTAAACCAAAGTAATTTTATTTGTTGCTGTCAAACAACTTACACGGTGAGCTATAACTTCTGTTTGATTTCAATATCCCTTTACAGGTTGGTGATACCACAAGGAAAATCAGGCACAATGTTACACACTCTGTTTTCTGTGGCACCAAATCACAGAGATGCCACACACGCAGGACTGTCACTCAAGCACAAATGTCAATATAAATCTCCCAATTTTTTTTTTTTTTTTTTTCAGGGAGACTTTATAAACAAAATAAGATAAAATGATTTTTTCAGGAATAATTTAGAAACCAAATAAAATAAAATGATTTTTTCAATGACAATTTAGAAACCAAATAAAAAAAAAAAAGAGGCTTCCTATGCCCCACTGAGTGACAGATGGCACACACAGGAGTCAGGAGTGGCCCACAAGCCCAGAGGGCAATATTTTTCTCCCACTGATTGATGTAGTGATTTTTTCAGGTAGATTTTAAAACCAAAATCAAGCAAAAAAATGTATAGGCTTTCTATGGCCCACAATTTGAGAGAGAGAGAGAGAGAGATGGCACTCCCAGGAGTCAAGACTGGCACACAAGCAGAAAGGGCAATATTAATCTCCCACCTATTTTTTTTTTTTTTCAGGGAGACTTTATAAACAAAATAAAATAAAATGATTTTTTCAGGAATAATTTAGAAACCAATTAAAATAAAATGATTTTTTCAATGACAATTTAGAAACCAAATAAAAAAAAAAGGCTTTCTATGCCCCACTGACTGAGAGATGGCACACACAGGAGTCAGGAGTGGCACACAAGCCCTGAGGCCAATATTTTTCTCCCACTGATTGATGTAGTGATTTTTTCAGGTAGATTTTAGAACCCAAATCAAGCAAAAAAATTAATAGGCTTTCTATGGCCCACTGACTGAGAGATGGCACACACAGGAGTCAGGAGTGGCACACAAGCCCTGAGGCCAATATTTTTCTCCCACTGATTGATGTAGTGATTTTTTCAGGTAGATTTTAGAACCCAAATCAAGCAAAAAAATAAATAGGCTTTCTATGGCCCACTGACTGAGAGATGGCACACACAGGAGTCAGGAGTGGCACAGAAGCCCTGAGGCCAATATTTTTCTCCCACTGATTGATGTAGTGATTTTTTCAGGTAGATTTTAGAACCCAAATCAAGCAAAAAAATTAATAGGCTTTCTATGGCCCACTGACTGAGAGATGGCACACACAGGAGTCAGGAGTGGCACACAAGCCCTGAGGCCAATATTTTTCTCCCACTGATTGATGTAGTGATTTTTTCAGGTAGATTTTATAACCCAAATCAAGCAAAAAAATAAATAGGCTTTCTATGGCCCACTGACTGAGAGATGGCACACACAGGAGTCAGGAGTGGCACACAAGCCCTGAGGCCAATATTTTTCTCCCACTGATTGATGTAGTGATTTTTTCAGGTAGATTTTATAACCCAAATCAAGCAAAAAAATAAATAGGCTTTCTATGGCCCACTGACTGAGAGATGGCACACACAGGAGTCAGGAGTGGCACACAAGACCTGAGGCCAATATTTTTCTCCCACTGATTGATGTAGTGATTTTTTCAGGTAGATTTTAGAACCCAAATCGAGCAAAAAAATTAATAGGCTTTCTATGGCCCACTGACTGAGAGATGGCACACACAGGGATGGCACTCTAGCAGAAATGCCAATCTTAATCTCCCACAAAAAAAAAAAAAACAGGGACTGTCCTACAATTACTATCTCTCTGCAGTAATCTCAGCCAGGTATGGCAGGCAGCAATATGGAGAGGACTGATGCACAAATTAAATAAAAAGTGTGGACAAACAAAAAAGATAGCTGTGCAGAAAGGAAGAAACAAGAGGATTTGTGCTTTGAAAAAAGCAGTTGGTTTGCAGAGCGGCGTACACACAGCAATGCAGCTATCAGGGAGCCTTCTAGGGCAGCCCAATGAGCTACAGCTCTGAGGAAAAAAAAAATGTAGCTTCCACTGTCCCTGCACACCGAAGGTGGTGTTGGGCAGTGGAAATCGCTACAGCACAAGCGGTTTGGTGGTTAATGGACCCTGCCTAACGCTATCCCTGCTTCTGACGAAGCGGCAGCAACCTGTCCCTAAGCTCAGATCAGCAGCAGTAAGATGGCGGTCGGCGGGAACGCCTCTTTATAGCCCCTGTGACGCCGCAGACAGCAAGCCAATCACTGCAATGCCCTTCTCTAAGATGATGGGGACCAGGACCTATGTCATCACGCTGCCCACACTCTGCGTTCACCTTAATTGGCTGAGAAATGGCGCTTTTCGCGTCATTGAAACGCGACTTTGGCGCGAAAGTCGCGTACCGCATGGCCGACAACGCACAGGGGTCGGATCGGGTTTCATGAAACTCGACTTCGCCAAAAGTCGGCGACTTTTGAAAATGTTCGACCCGTTTCGCTCAACCCTAGTACCTACAAGTGAGTCACTGCTCACAAACATGAAGCTTTCAATGTGAACCAGGTGGAGATGAAGGAAGACCTGAGGAAGGAAGATACTACTCAGCCTCTTCTCATCTGCTAAGCACGGATTGTGTAATAATGAGGAGGTGGAGACTGAGGAGGAGGTTCATGAGGATAGGGCAACAGAGGTTAGTACTGACACAAGCTTCGTCCAGTCTCAACTACGTGGATGGGCTGAGGAGGGGTTAAGGAGGAAGATGTGGAGGAGATGACAGAGAGTAGTCATCATGGTGGAGACAGGGAAGTGTTGACTGAAGGGACCTTGGCACATATGGCAAACTTTATGTACATCTGCCTTTCCCTTTACGCTCGTGCTACATTCATCTTGGTACTGGTTATTCACCCTGCTATACCCATCTTACATGGATACGTCATCTAAAATGGTGTTATAGCAGAAGGCTATTATGGAAAATATGTTGAAAAGAATCCCATCAAACAACTCTAGAGTCAGAGGGAAGTTTCCTTGCCCAACCAAGGAGAAGAGGCGAGGGAGACACACACCAGGTAGAGCAGGGGCAGGAGTACACTGTCAAAGGCATGGGACAATTTCCTGAGGATCAGGTATTTTTGACAAGTAGGGAAAAGTTTTAAAGATGGTCAAGAAATACATGGCCAACCAAACCAGCGTACTCCCTACTTCCTTTGCGACCTTCAGCTATTGGGTCTCAAAGCTGTACACTTGCCATGAGCTGTCCCTCTATGCCTTGGAGGTGTTGCGTTGCCCTGCTGTTAGTGTCTTGTCTGAGCTTTTAGTGTTGTCGTGGTATCAAAACAGACAGGCACTTTTACCTGTCAACAGAAAGTGCTGACATGCCTACTGTGATAAAAATGAAAAAAGCTTGGCTAACCCCAACTTTTCCACAGAACCAGATGACAGCAGCTCATAAAATGCTTTTAATCTTCAATATATGAATGAAGCCATCCAGTTGTTGCCTTCAAAAAGTCTATAGATGACTGAACGACCATATTTATATTTTTTTCTTGGCTTTGCACTTTGTGCAAAACCTTTTTGAGTGTAATAGTGCATCAACTACATTTTTTAAATATTTAATGAGCCCTGCCTATTGCTGCCTGCAAGGTTCTATGGATGACTGTATTACCATCCTTAACATTTTTTCATGGTTTTGCACTGTGTGCAGAGCCTTTATGATTGTAGAATTGCCACAATGCACTTTCTTATTTTTTTTATGAAGCACTCCAGTTGGTGCCATCAAGGGTGTATTGATGACCCTACTTGTAATTTTTGACAGTCTTTGTACAGTTTGCATAACGTTTATGACTGTAGAAGTACCACAAGTACACTTTGTTCACAATATTTGAGATGGCCCTGCTTTCAATTGTTGGCAGGCTTTCCACTTCATGCATAACCTTTATGAGTCTAGGAGTACCACTACATGACAATTTAAACAGGATTTCTGTGTGAGGCCCTCCTTTATCTGTAATACAGGGTGTATCTGAGTCCTTCTTCTATCATATATTTGGCAGCTCTTGCTTCTTTGATTAAAAAAAAGACATTTCCAATGTTTTAATAAAAATTTCAATTTTAGTTCATTTATTTTTTTAAAAATCTCATACGCAAGGTCATAAATATTCAGACCCTCAGTCTTCAGATGCTTAGTA
Source organism: Ranitomeya imitator (assembly GCF_032444005.1). NCBI lineage: Eukaryota > Metazoa > Chordata > Amphibia > Anura > Dendrobatidae > Ranitomeya > Ranitomeya imitator. The sequence goes on from NC_091282.1 coordinate 469,885,146, forward strand.
TTGAGAAGAAGCACCCTTTTGCGCTAGTACAGCCATGAGTCTTCTTGGGAATGATGCATTAAGTTTTTCACACCTGGATTTGGGGATTCTCTTCCATTCCTAATTGCAGATCCTCTATAGTTCTGTCAGGTTGGATGGTGTACCTTGGTGGACAGCCATTTTCAGGTTTCTCCAGAGATGCTCAATTGGGTTTAGGTCTGGGCTCTGGCTGGGCCAGTCAAGAATGGTCACAGAGTTGTTCTGAAGCCACTCCTTTGTTATTTTAGCTGTATGCTTTGGGTCATTGTTTTGTTGGAAAATGAACCTTCGGGCAAGTCTGAGGTCCAGAGAACTCTGGAAGAGCTTCTCATCTAGGATATCTCTGTACTTGGCCACATTCATGTTTCCTTCAATGACAAACAGTCGTCCTGTCCCTGCAGCTGAAAAACACCCCTATAGCATGATGCTGCCACCACCATGTTTCACTGTTGGGATAGTATTGGGTAGATGATGAGCAGTGCCTGGTTTTCTCCAAACATACCGCTTAGAATTATCACCAAAAAGGTCTATCTTCATCTCATCAGACCAGAAAATGTTATTTCTCATAGTCTGGGAGTCCTTCATGTGTTTTTAGAAAACCCCAAACGGGCTTTCACATGTAGTGCTCTGAGGAGAGGCTTCCGTTGGTCCACTGTGCCATAAAGGCCTGACTGGTGGAGGGCTGCAGTGATTGTGGAACTTTCACCCATCTCCCTACTGCATCTCTGGAGTTCAGCCACAGTGATCTTGGGGTTCTTCTTTATCTCTCTCACCAAGGCTCTTCTCCCATCTCAGTTTATCTGGATGGACAGGTCTAGGAAGACTTCTAGTGGTCCAAAACTTCTTCCATTTAAGGATTATGGAGGCCATTGAGCTCTTAGGAACCTTGAGTACTGCAGGAATTCTTTTGTAACCTTGGCAAGATCTGTGCCTTTCCACAATTGTGTCTCTGAGCTCCTTGGCCAGTTCCTTGGACCTCATGACTCTCATTCGGCCTGACAATCACTGTGAGCTGTGAGGTCTTATATAGACAGATATGTGCCTCTCCAAATCAAGTACTATCAGTTTAATTTAAAACAGCTGGATTCCAATGAAGCAGTAGAACCATCTCAAGGAGGATCACAAGGAAATAGACAGCATGTGAATTAAATATGAGTGTCTGAGCAAAGGGTCTGAATACTTATGACCATGTGATATTTCAGTTTTTCTTTTTTAATAAATATGCAAAAATTTCTACATTTCTGATTTTTCAGTCAAGATGGGGCGCAGATTGTACATTAACCCCTTAATCTCATATGACGTACTATCCTGTCTACGTGACCTGGGACTTAATTTCCAGTGATGGGATAGTACGTCATATGCGATCGGCCGCGTGTCAGCTGACTATCGCAGCTGACATCCGGCACTATGTGCCAGGAGTGGTCACGGACCGCCCCTGGCACATTAACCCCCGGAACACTGTGACCAAACATGATCACAGTGTTTCAGTGGCATAGGGAAGCATCGCACAGGAAGGGGGCTCCCCGCGTGCTTCCCTGAGACCCTCGGAGCAACGCGATGTGATTGCATTGCTCTGAGGGTCTTTTACCTTCTTGTCCCTGCAGACCCTGGATCCAAAATAGACGTGGGGCTATATCCAGGTCCTTCAGGGAGGTGGCTTACCAGCACCTGCTCAGAGCAGGCGCCGGCAAGCCTGCAGCCCTGCCTGTCAGATTGCTGATCTGGCACATGTTGTAAAGTAAAAAAAAAATATTCACATTTAAAAAAAAAAAAAATTCCTAAATAAAGAAAAAAAAATGTTGTTCCCACAAATACATTTCTTTGTCTAAATAAAAAATAAATAAAAGTACACATATTTAGTATCTCTGCGTCCATAACTACCCCACCTATAAAACTGTCCCGCTACTTAACCCCTTCAGTGAATGCGGTAAAAAAAAAACGTGGCAAAAAAAGTTTTATTATCATACCGCCGAACAAAAAGTGGAATAACACGTTATCAAAAAGTACCGCTAAAAATGTGATCTTGTCCCACAAAAAAGAGCCGCCATACAGCATCATCAGCGAAAAAATAAAAAAGTTATAGTCCTCAGAATAAAGCAATGCAAAAATAATTATTTTTTCTATAAAATAGTTTTTATCATATAAAAGCGCCAAAACATAAAAAAATGATATAAGTGAGGTATCGCTGTAATTATACTGACCCGAACAATAAAACTGCTTTATCAATTTTACCAAACGTGGAATGGTATAAACGCCCCTCATAAAGAAATTCATGAATAGCTGTTTTATTATCATACCGCCGAACAAAAAGTGGAATAGCACGTGATCAAAAAGACGGATAAAACCATGGTACCGCTAAAAATGTAATCTTGTCCCGCAAAAAAGAGCCGCCATACAGCATCATCAGCGAAAATATAAAAAAGTTATAGTCCTCAGACTAAAGCGATGCAAAAATAATTATTTTTTCTATAAAATAGTTTTTATCATATAAAAGCGCCAAAACATAAAAAATGATATAAGTGAGGTATCGCTGTAATTATACTGACCCGAACAATAAAACTGCTTTATCAATTTTACCAAACGTGGAATGGTATAAACGCCCCTCATAAAGAAATTCATGAATAGCTGGTTTTTGATCATTCTGCCTCACAAAAATCGGAATAAAAAGTGATAAAAAAAAGTCACTTGCCCGAAAATGTTACCAATAAAAACGTCAACTCGTCCCGCAAAAAACAAGACCTCACATGACTCTGTGGACCAAAATATGGAAAAATGATAGCTCTCAAAATGTGGAGATGCAAAAACAATTTTTTGCAATAAAAAGCGTCTTTTAGTCTGTGATGGCTGTCAATCATAAAAATCCACTAAAAAAACCCGCCATAAAAGTAAATCAGCCACCCCTCATCACCCCCTGTGTTAGAGAAAAATAATAAAATACAAAAATGTATTTATTTCCATTTTCCCATTAGGGTTGGGGCTAGGGTTAGGGCTAGGATTAGGGTTAGGGCTAGAGTTAGGATTAGGGCTAGAGTTAGGGTTAGGGCTAGGGTTGGGGTTAGGGCTAAGGTTAGGGTTAGGGCTAGGTTTACGGCTAGGGTTAGGGTTAGGGTTAGGGCTCGGGTTAGGGCTAGGGTTAGGGCTAGGGTTGGGGCTAGGGTTGGGGCTAGGGTTAGGGTTTCAGTTAGAATTGGGGGTTTCCACTGTTTAGGCACATCAGGGACTCTCCAAACGCGACATGGCGTCCGATCTCAATTCCAGCCAATTCTGCGTTGAAAAAGTAAAACAGTGCTCCTTCCATTCCGAGCTATCCCGTGTGCCCAAACAGGGGTTTACCCCAACATTTGGGGTATCAACAAACTCAGGACAAATTGGACAACAATTTTTGGGGTCCAATTTCTCTTGTTACTCTTGGGGAAATAAAAGTTTGGGGGCTAAAAAAACATTTTTGTAGGAAAAAATTATTTTGTATTTTCATGGCTCTGCATTATAAACTGTAAGGAAACACTTGGGGGTTCAAAGTTCTCACAACACATCTAGATAAGTTCCTTGGGTCTTAAGTATCCAATATGGGGCCACTTGTGGGGGTCCAATTTCTCTTGTTACCCTTGGGAAAATTCAAAACTGGGGGGCTAAAAATAGTTTTTGTGGGAAAAAAATAATTTTTATTTTCACGGCTCTGCGTTATAAACTGTAGTGAAACACTTGGGGGTTTAAAGCTCTCACAACACATTTAGATAAGTTCCTTAGGGGTCTGCTTTCCAAAATGGTGTCACTTTTCGGGGATTTCAATGTTTAGGCACATCAGTGGCTCTCCAAACGCAACATGGCGTCCCATCTCAATTCCAGTCAATTTTGCATTGAAAAGTCAAATGGCGCTCCTTCCCTTCCGAGCTCTGCCATGCGCCCTTACAGTGGTTTACCCCCACATATGGGGTATCAGCATACTCAGGACAAATTGCACAGTAACTTTTGACATCCAATTTCTCCAATTACCCTTAGTAAAAGAAAACAAATTGGATCTGAATTAAATGTTTTGTGGAAAAAAGTTAAATATTATTATTTTTTTTTAAACAGTAAAAAAAAGCAACATTTGGGGTCCAATTTCTTCTATTACACTTGGGAAAATAAAAAATTGGGGGCGAAAAGATCATTTTTGTGAAAAAATATGATTTTTTATTTTTACGGCTCTGCAGTGTTAGTAGGGAGCAAAAAAAGAAAAGCCACTTTCACAGAATGCAGTCTAAGGCTATGTGCACACGTTGCCGATTAGGCTTAGGAATTTCTGGTGCGGATTCTGCCTCTCCTGACAGAAAACCCACCTGCGGTTCCGCAGCATTTTTTATGCGTTTTTGCTGCAGTTTTCTTGCGAATTTGCTGCGGTTTTCTATAATGGAATGGGTACAAAAATGCTGCAGATTCACAAAAAAGAAGTGACATGCTACTTCTTTTAAACCGCAGCGTTTCAGCAGCGGATTTTCCGCAAAGTGTGCACAACATTTTTTTTTCTCATTGATTTACATTGTACTGTAAATCAATTGCGGATCTGCAGCATTTCTGCACCTCAAAAAACACTGCGGATCCACAGAGAATCCTTAGTGCTGCAGAAGGTGTCTCTTTTACTTAAAAATGCACAGGTGGGTGACAGGTTCCCTTTAAAGTATAAAATTAAAGGATGTAGAAAGCACTTCATTTCCAATGGTTGTTGCTCTCACTGTCCCTGTTCAGCAATAACAATTTCTAATTTTTAAAATATCAAATAAATTAGTAAATACCTTATTATTGCATGAGTTATTGCTTATTATTTACAAAATATGAAAAAAGTTTTACTATTACTTTTACAATAAACAATGAAGTCATGAAATTGCAGTACATTGTAAAAAAAGATATAGCTGTCTTCAAACAACTGGGATTCTTGACTTGATATCTAGTGCATCAAGAACTTTGAACACTTATAAAGAATAATAGAGTAAGAAAAACTATTTTATTATTTTACGGCTTTTAGAGATCTTAAAACATGTCTATAAAAATGTAATTAATATAAACAAAAGTTGGAATTACTGTATGAAAGTTTTAATATGCACTTAGAAGAATCATGAAATTATAAATAGGAAATAAGCTTCACATACTTACAGTATTCTCTTGCCTGCCAGTTTATGATTTTTCATAACACAGCTCTCAAAAAGGTTATTAAGGTTCTATATATCAGACCTCATAAATGGCAGTGCAGCAATGTCTTATGCTACATGTCTGTTTTTGAGGTCAAAGCACAGTATAAAAATAATATTTCTATCTATAAAACGTGAATGGTTCACATTTCATTTTGTGCAAAATATGACACCACTTTCTAGTCCAGGTTTCGGCTCAATAAAATAAGTAAACGACACATACAACTGGACAATTTAAAGATCAAACTGTACTTTCAGTAGGCTCAATGTTACATGAGAGACATTGATTCTTACTTGCGCAGTTGGAGTGGTTGCATGAAGGGAATGAAATCTATCATAACTCAAAATATTGTACTGTAGGCTTTTTTACTCTATTCCTGTCCATTCGATAAGTTCAAGAGCGCTGCAGGTATAACAAAACAGTAATTTTAGAAACTTTCAATCCAGGAATAAAAATAAATTCTAATAAAACATAAATAACTATAACTATAGCTCTGGCAAAAATTAAGAGATCACTTCAAAATGTTCAGCTTATCTGATTTTTCTGTTCATAGGTATATTTTTGAGTAAAATGTAAATTGTTCTTTTATTCTATAAATTTCTGACAACATGGCTCTGAAGTTCCAAGCAATAAATTTTGCAATTTGTTTTCTGAAAAGGAGAAATGGTCAAATTAAAGAAAACAGTGCTTTCAGACCACAAATGATACAAAGAAAACATGTTCATAATCATTTAGAAACAATTATAATGTTTTAACTCAGGAAGAGTTCAGAAATCAATATTTTGTGGAATAACCATGATATTTAATCACAGCTTTCATGCGTCTTGGCATGCTTTCCACCAGTCTTTCACACTGCTTTTGGTGCAAAAATGTAAGCAGTTCTTCTTTGTTTGATGGCTTGGGACTATCCATCATCCTCTGGATTACATTCCAGCGGTTTTCAATGGGGTTCAGGTCTGGAGATTGGGCTGTTAATGACAGGGTTTTGATGTGGTGGTCGCTTAATTTTTGCCAAAGCTGTAGATTATAAAAGGAGTAATCTCTTAAAGTAATTTTCCCGCCAAATACTTGTCTGATATATCATATAAATCATTAGATTCAATTGCAATATTTTCAATAGATTCAATTTCAATAGTTTCCAAGATCCCAAGAAAGGAAAACATGCAGTGTAACTTTCCATCAAAGTGAATATTTATATGTGAGCTCATTCACGCTGACATTTCTTTATGTTCTATTCACTAAAATATGTAAGATGCTCCATTGTTTTGGAAATTCATGGAAAACTGTTATGACATTTCTTTTTGATATATCATAAACATTTATCGTGAGAAATCTCCATTAATTTATTATATAAATATGTTAAAGAGCTGAACTATGTTTGCTTCTAATAAATGAAAACATAGGAAGAAGCTACGTGCGAAATGCGGGTCGGGGTTTCCAGCCTCCTGTTAATCTTTACTAACGCAGGTAATAATATAGTGTAATTGCCTTCTGATCTGTGCTTTGGCATCTATTAATGGCTTCCTTATACCAATACCTACCTTATAATTTTGCACTTGCATCTTATTAAAAGTAATTTCATCATTTTTTTTTATTATGAGGCACTTGCACCTTATTGAAAACGTTTTTTTTAAGGATTTTCCTTTTGGACCTCACATATTGATACAGCTTTAGGGTCATGCACTTGCACTTTAACAGTTGAACAGATCTGATCTTATAGGTAGTTTATTAACAATCCAGGGCCTGCTGTTTCATTCAATTTTTGTACATTATATTGGCTATTGGAATTTTTTACTCTCTACTTTGATTATGTTATGGATTATATGGAGCTCACTCTGCCCTGTTTGAGTGCCTTGTATACATTAATGATGATTTATTGAATTTTAATTCAGTGTGAATCAAATATTTTATATTTTATTTTTTGGTTTTGTATTTCCCTTTTCCTTTGTATCTAATAAATGATAGATAGTGTGTACAGCAGCTAATTGGAGCTGTAATGTAAGATATAGTAAATATGATGCTAATTATTTTTTAACTTTGGCAGATTGTGCTAAATAAAATAAATAATAAAACGCAATCGCAACCCGGGGTCCGCCATGCATAGATGGAAAATGGAATGACGGAGTACACGGCGAGCGATTACTTGTACACATTGGCTTAACGCCACCCAGTGTGAACTGGACTCTGAGTTCCAAACTCTGTTACTCCACAGGAAGGAACAGTAAAAATGAGTACTAAGTACTCTGTCCTGTTAAACGTCACAGGACAAGCACGTGAACTGAACTCACAAAAAGAAACAAAACAGATGCTCTGAAATAGAGCTGTGTCAATCGCACACAGAAACTAAACAAATGCTCTGCATAATACCCTGACTAGGGTTGAGCTTGGTCTGAAACTCTACTGTCATAACCAAATATAAGTATGTAGCAGTTGCTAAGCCAAAGGGCTAATTGCCCACACTGATGCTAGCTGCCTGCCTATGTGTACAGTCCCAAGGCTCAACAGACATATGGTACTTGCAGACAGAGTGGAAGGGTCTTCACTCACATAGCCACACACAAATGAAACTAGCACGCATTCGGGCGCCATTGGAAACCCAAAGATTCACCCCAAACACTCACACTCAGCCGGCCGTGACATCGCCCGAGGGCCACTCCAGAGCTGTCACATCACCAGAGCCTGAGAATTCCGACCCCCAATAGGAAGACACCACCTCACGGAGATGCTCAGTAATTTGATTTCTGGACTGCTGCTCCTGTGTAACACTGGTTACAAAGGACTTGGCTGGAGAGCCTGCAGTAACCAACCGTATACCAGAATCCTGAGCTAGACACAGGGACCGATGTCTATGCTGAGCAGCACCTGCAGTGGCCGAGTCCAAATGGGAGACCACCAAGGCAGACAAGGCTTGGGATCTACCCTGTGTAGCGGGAGAATCCCGGCGTCTAACAGCACCATTTATCCCTGTTCCTGACCAGGCATATTTTCAGGATTTTCATACACGTGGTTTAAAAAGCTGTAAAAAATGTTCTCGCTCAGATATTTTAAAAATTTTAACTTCATTTATTAGAATACATGGGGTTTAATTTTTATGTTACTGTTTTTCTGATATCAGGTGATATCACTGGGAAAATTAAAGAAATAAGTGTCTTGTTTTTCCTTTTTTCTATGACCTTTTTTCTATTTTTTATGACCACAAAACACTACTAAATTACATTTAAAAATTTGTTAAGCAATTTGGATTGACAGTGTTTTTATTTATTTTATTTGTTCATTTTTTGCCTACTATTTTATATTTATTTATTCATTAATTATTTACCGTATTTTCAGACTATAAGACGCACCGGACTATAAGACGCACCCCAAACTTTGGGGTGGAAAATAGCAGAAAAAAGATTATTATAAGAAGGGGGTCCATATTATTGTCCAAATTTAATGTATCTTACCTGAGAGCAGGTGGTCGTACAGTGGGGTCACAGAAGGCAGGGTCCCTTCCTCAGGCAGCAGCAGAAGTGGGGCAATGCTGCAGTCCCGGGGTGTGATGCTGCGGGTCCGGTGTCCACGGTGAGGCAAAGATGGAAAAGGGTCCTATCCTCAGTATGCCGTCAGCAGCAGAGGTGTGACGATGCTGCAACAGTGGGCAAGGCAGATTGCACCTGAGCAGAGTCCCTTCTTCAGGATGCCTGATGCAAGACCAAAGAACAAAGAGCTGTGTAAGCACACCAGGGACAAATCTGTAGATCTGCACAAGGCTAGGATGGGCTATCCTGACTTCATTTACTGACCTATTCCACCTCATCTTCCTCCATTTGTTCCTTGGCTCCTGCACCTTCACTATAAGTTTGTCTGGTACCATGAGCCCCCCTCGATTTCTGTACTCCACCCATGGCACCCGCCTGTGTGACGACTGTCAGGGAACTTAGAAATATTGTTATTCCTTCTGTATTCTCTGATTCCACCTCTTCCTCTGAAACAATTACCTCTTCCCGCAGACTATTCAAAGTGTGCTACAACATGTAGCTGACCGGATTAGTGATGCTGATGACAGAATCATCAGCCCTAACCATCTTAGTAGCCATTTCAAAACTGTGCAGAAGGAAGCAGAGGTCCTTCATCTGTGCCTACACAGTGAATCCGTACAGCATTGGTCCAGGCTATGCAAAATTACTTACTGCACCAGGGCTCATCACTGTTGCCACAGTCACTGCAACATGGGCAGAGTGGAATTCCACCCTGTCGGCGTGTCACATGTCAAATGGTTAACCGGTAGGCCCAAAGACCTCTGTAGCAATGCAAGTCAATGACCTGCTGGGTATGAACAGTGGAAGTGAGCACACAGCGACCGTGCTCTCTGCAGGAGCGCATCCAGGCCTGAATACTGAGAGAGAAATAACTGTACCAACAGGTTGAGGACATGAGCCATGAAAGGCACGTGTATGAGATTGCCCCAGCGTAGGGATGCCACCAGCTTCCCACTGTTATCGCACATGGCCTTTCTAAGCTCCAGGTTCAGTCGAGAAATCAGATTTAGAGAGTTTGGTGACTGCAAAGGCATGTGATGTACCAGGACTAGGGTTGAGCATTCCGATACCGCAAGTATCGGGTACTGAAAGTATTGGAAACCGGAATCGGAAATTTCCATCATGCAAACTCCTGGTTTTATTTAAATCAGCCAATGAGGAATGATTAGAAGTGTGGGCACATCCTGTTCTGCATGGTACCATGTTACTACTGGCATGGCTGTGATTGGCTGCTGAAATGATGTCACGACGCCCTATAAAAGTCGCCGCCACCATTTTGGGTTCACTCTGCTGTGAATTCAGCTAGGGACAGGATGCTGTGTTCTGACTGAGGGCCAGTTTTGAGATAGCGATTTGCTCCATTGTGCTTTACCCATGCTAATTTAGCAACCGCTGTGTGAGAACCTTGCTTTTGCTTTGCAGCTCACTCTGTAGTCTGTTCTGCTGCCACAGCCGGTGGTAGTCAGCTCAGGGTGCGTCACTGCCTCATACTGCTCAATCCATTGTCTTTAATTGCAATTAGTGCAGCCTGCTGCACATTTTTTCAAATATATCCTATATTAGTGGCTTTTCATCTGTATCCTGCTAGATTGTGGAAAAACACAGCGCCGTTCAAGGCTGTCTGCACAGTGTGTGAGTACTGCGCTCCCTCTGTAGTGTCTGTTCTGCGAAACAAACCCAAAGTTTATAAAGTTCACCAAACACTCCACTTTACCGTTGTGTAGGCTACATAAGCTCATAATAACGTGTAGTCCACACTTCATTCAAATTTGTGTTTCTTTTACCTGTTAGCAGCTGTTCAGGAATAAGCACACTAAGCCCTTTGCACTTTTCTGCCTATCTTTATCAGTCTATCAAGAGGAAGAAGTTAGGGAGTAAGGCACGTGGGCATGGGCATGGAGCAGGGAGAGGACTTGGGGATTCTCTGCCTGCAGCGGGCACCGGTGACTCATCATCCCCCAGTTTTAGCAGGGAACAGACCTTCATGCGCAGCTTTGTAGGAGCTCGCCATACCCCGCTGCTGTGGGACGAAAAAATTGAAGCCATTGTCAGATGGATGGCAGCTAACGCTTCGACTTCAATTAGTGCCACATCCTCTCAGGCACAGAGCACTGAAAAGCAACCATCTGTCTCTTCACCACCTGCCAAATTGCCCAGGCTGTCAGAGAGCCCAGGACAGGAGCCATCTCTACTTCTGTTCTCTGAATCTCTTGGCTTGGAAAGAGGGGGGCAGCCAAGCAGCATTCTAGAATCAGAAGAAGAGGCAGTATGCAGTGATGCCCAACAGCTTGTTCTCTCTGAATCTGAAGAGGCGGGTGGGACAGTGCCTCAGTACGCATCTGATGATGAGACTCAGGTGCCACTCTCTGGTGCATACTGTGCTGCCGAGACTACCCAGGAGAAGCAGTTGGTGGAAGAGGGTAGCGTAGATGATGAGGTCCTCGACCCATCATGGCGTGAGGAACAGGAAGGTGGTGGGAGCAGCTCTGAGGAAGAGATTCCCTGCACGGCCGGGAGAGGGAGGGGGAAGACTGCGGTGCCTGTAGCCTCCACTTCAGCACCCAATAGGAGCATGCCTCTTCCAAAAGCCAAAGTGGGCGCTCCCAAGACTTGCAGTGCCTGGTCCTTTTTGACACAGTTGCAGATGACATTTGCTTTGTCAAATGCAAGCTGGGTCGTCAGAAAATCAAACGAGGGAGAAATGTCAGCAACCTCAATACCTCAAATATGTGGAAACATGTGCGGACCAAGCAAGCGGTGGAGTTAAAAAACACTCTGAAGACCTAGGCCACCCTACAGCGGTACCTACCACATCTTCAGCTCATGTTGGAGCCTCTTCCTCCAGCTCACACACTGCTGGATTGGCTTCCTCACAGGATCGCCATGGAAGAACCTCTGGCACCGTTGTCCAGAGACCCAGTGTAATTCCACCCACAGCACCATGTTCCCAGTCATCCTCACTCTCCCAGCCCAGTCTACAGCCATCAGTAGCACAGGTATGGGAGAAAAGGCGGCCATTCTCGGCAAACCACCCACGAGCACAGGCTCTGAATGCAGGCATTGCAAAATTTCTGTCCATTGAACTGCTCTCATTCATGCTGGTGGAGACTGACAGCTTCCGTAACTTGATGGCATTGGCAGTCCCACAATACAATGTGCCCAGCCGCTTTTATTTCAGCAGGCAAGCCATTCCTGCCCTGCAAAAGCATGCGGAGGGAAACATTAAACATGCGCTACAAAACGCCGTCAGTAGCAAGGTCCACCTCACCACCGATGCGTGGACCAGTCACCATGGACAGGGACGATACCTTTCCCCCACTGCCCATTGGGTCAATGTTGTGGAGCCAGGTACAGATCTGGCGAGTGGCGCTGTTTATGTTTTGCCAACTCCAAGGATTGCAGGAATCCAGTCTGTGCACATTGACTCCTCCTCATATTACAGTTCCTCAGAATAATCGCTGCAGAAGCCGTCACGGTCTACCTCCACCTTGACCCGTGAACGCTTACCTGTTACGACCGATATGAGCACAGCTGTGGCCAAACGTCAACAGGCCACACTTAAATTAATTTCTTTGGAGAATCGAAGCCACACAGTGCAGGAGCTCTGGAATGCCATCAATCAGGAGAGCGACATGTGGTTTCTGCCAGCGAATCTCCAGCCAGGCATGGTAGTGTGTGACAATGGCCGAAATCTGGTGGCAGCTCTGGGCCTTGGCAACCTCACTCACATCCCATGTCTGGCACATGTGCTCAACTTGGTTGTGCAGAGTTTTCTGAGGGACTATCCGGATATTGATGCACTGCTTCACAAGGTCCACCTAGAGTGTGCTCACTTGCGGCGTTCCAGCATGACAAGATCGCGCGTTGCAACTCTGCAGTGCCGATTCCGCCTTCCAGAACATCGCATCATATTTGACCTCCCCACCAGGTGGAATTCAACGTTACATATGTTGGAGCGGTTGTGTGAGCAGCAGCCAGCAGTAATGGAGTACCAGCGGCATCAGGCGCAAAAAAAAGTGTCACTGCGTTCAGACTTCACAACCACTGAGTGGGCCACTATGAAGGACATCTGCCAGGTTTTGCGTGCCTTCGATGATTCCACGTGGATGGCGAGTACAGATGATGCACTAGTCAGCATGACTGTCCCCCTTATCTGCCTGCTTGAAAGAACACTGCAAGTGCTAAGGGATGAGGTGGTGGAAGAGGTTGAGGATGAGGAGTCAGAAGTGCCATCTGCTTCTGGACAGTCTGCGCGACGTGGTTCCTCACAAAGGCCTAGGCAGGGGACATTTTGTGAGGAGGATGAGGAGGAGTCAATGGAGGAGGAAGACATCTTTCTAGAGGAGGGTGTTACACAAAGTAGTCAGTATGTAGAGCGATTGTGGGGTGATGCAGACCAGGCAGACATCACGCCTCAAGCAGGGGGGAGCGTTTCTTGGCCAGTTGGCAGTCTGCAGCACATGGTTGATTTCATGCTGCAGTGCCTGAGAAACGACCGCCGCATCGCCCACATTCTAACCACGGCTGATTATCGGGTGTACATCCTTCTTGATCCGTGCTACAGGGACAATTTACAAACCCTCATACCACCATTGCAGCGGGAGCATAAAATGTGGCTGCACCAAGACACACTGGTGCAATCCATCATCTTCTCCAGTCCAATCGAGAGAAGTGCTGCGCCTGCTACTGCTAGTGCTTTACAAAGCAGCTCTGTGCGTTGAGGCAGTGGAGGAATCTCTGCACAAAGAGGGAGCAGAAGCAATGCCTCAGCACAAGGCAATACCAATCTGGCCCAACAGTGGCCCGCCACAAATGTCTACACCATCACAGACGGCACAAAAGAGAATAGTGAAACCAAAAACACTCAGTTTGAAAAAATGTTGCAGTAATCCGCAAGTGCTAGTAAAAGATGTAAAAAACAGGGTATTTGGTTGATACGTTTTTTGCAAAAAATGTATACTAAGCTGCTCTACCAATCTTCACGGTATACCCTTATCAGAGCAGTCCTAACTAATGTATGCAATCCCTATCTGATGTATTTAAAAACCTGATCATCTGTTACCATCACAGACGGATCCAGTCATCAGGTGGCCACGTTTCCGTCAGATGGTGACAGACTACATGTCTTGCCCTCTCAGTGTACTCCCAGACGGCTCTTCCCCCTTCAAGTTTTGGGTCTCTAAGCTGGATACATGGCCAGAGCTTAGCCAGTATGCATTGGAGGTGCTGGCTTGCCCTGCGGCCAGTGTATTATCGGAACGCGTCTTTAGTGCTGCAGGTGGTGTACTAACAGACCGTCGCATGCGACTATACTCCGATAACGTTGACCGGCTTACTTTCTTGAAAATTAACAAGGCCTGGATCTCACAGGAATTTGCCACTCCTCTTACCGATTAAATAATTGGTTGCCAACAGTATCCAGGTCTCCTGTTGTGTTCATGATTCAACCACCTGAACTTTAATCCCGGGGCTCCAACACTGCCAGTTGCTGCCCAGAGTGCCTGGTGCACAGTCAACACATGACCCTGTCTTTTTGGGTTTCAGTAACGTCAGCTGATCCCCTCCTGTGTATCCGGCAACGTGTCCAGCGACCGCCACGCTGGCACTACAACAGCAATTAAAGAGAACCTGACCCCCCCAGGCGTTTGTAACTGAAAGAGCCACCTTGTGTAGCACTAATGCTGCACAAGGAACAGGTGGCTCTTTTAGTTATGCTTCTTGCACACGCTGCACTTAACACTTATAAATATGTGTCCCCTCATACCGTGAACCCGTCCCGGAGGTGGGACTTTCCTTCGCAATGAGACGCAGCACAGCCGGCATTCATACCCCCATGGTGCCGAGCGCCATCTCTTCAGTGTTGTTTGCATCTGTCCTGGAGCCTGCACTGTTATGTTTAACCTTGGGCATGCGCAGTTAGTGCTGCCCATCTTCTGACATCATTTGATGTCATGCTGACTGTGCCTGTGCGGCCGCGCTGCCAGAGATCATGCCCTGAAGTGACTTCTGATTTAGTCACACTGTGGGGTTGGGATTCATGGGCATGCGCAGTGCATATCTTCGCCTCTCACTCTTCTCCCTCCGCCTTCTACGGACTGTGTGGCATCAGCTGATACCAAATCACATGCCACGGCCGTGACGCCGCACACGCTGAAGAAGGCGGATGGAGAGGAGTGAGAGGCAAAGATATACACTGCGCATGCCCAGGAATCCCTGCCCCGCAGTGGGACTAAATCAGAAGACACTGCGAGGCGGGTTCTCAGGCAGCACGGCCGCACAGGCACAGTCAGCATGACACCAAATGATGTTAGAAGACGGGCAGCGCTAACTGCGCATGGCCAAGGTTTAACATAACAGCGCGGGCTCCATGACAGATTCAAATAACGCTGAGGAGGCAGCGCCCGGCACCAAGGGGGTATGAATGTCGGCAGTGCTGCGTCTCATGACGATGGAAAGTCCCACCTCTGGGACGGTATCACGGTATCAAGGGACACATTTTAAGAAGTGTTTAGTTCTGCATGTGCAAGGAGCATAATTAAAAGAACCACCTTTTCCTTGTGCAGCATTACTGCTGCACAAGTTGGCTCTTTCAGTTGCTAACGCCTTTGGGGGGGTTAGAGGTTCCCTTTCATCTTGCTCCAATTAGGCCTCAGCCTACACTGCTTCTTCTTTATTCCCTGGGCTCTAACACCACCAGTTGGTGCCTGGAAGTGCTGTCCGCACAGAGACAAGCACTCACTCATGTGTTAGTGGGGTTCAGTAACGCCAGCTGTTCCCCTGCTGTGTGTGCGGCAATACCTCAAATCTGCTCCCCCTGCTGTCGCTGGGCTCTAACACCGCCAGTTGGTGCTCGGAAGTGCTGGCTGCACAGAGCAAAACACTCGCTCATGTGTCAGTGGGTTTCAGTAACGCCAGCTGTTCCCCTGCTTTGTAGTCGGCAATATGTCCAGCAAAAGCCACACTGGCACAATAAGACATTAAACTGCCTCCAGTGCAGGCTTCGGCCTACACACTGCTCCTCCTGCTGTCCCTGGGCTCCAATACCGCCAGTTGGTGCCCAGAAGTGCTGGCTGCACAGAGAAAAACACTCACTCATGTTTTATTTTGGGTTCAGTAACGCCAACTGTTCCCCTGCTGTGTAGCCGGCAACGTGTCCAGCAAAAGCCACGCTGGCACAATAACAGAGATTAAAATGCCTCCAGTGCAGGCTTCGGCCTACACACTGCTCCTCCTGCTGTCCCTGGGCTCCAATACCGCCAGTTTGTGCCCAGAAGTGCTGGCTGCACAGAGAAAAACACTCGCTCATGTTTTATTTGGGGTTCAGTAACGCCAGCTGTTCCCCTGCTGTGTAGTCGGCAACGTGTCCAGCAAAAGGCATGCTGGCACAAATACAGACATTAACCTTCCTCTAGTGTTAGCTTTCTGTTACTCTTTCTCATGTTAATGGGTCGGTTTTGACCTGTGTCTTAAATCACCCCTAGGATACCCTAAAAACAGTTATTTATGATCCAATTTGTTTCTTACCTCTTAGTTACCTTGTTAGGGTTTCTCATCCATGGAAGGATTGATTTTAATATTTTTGTTGTTGCCCCCTGGGCCTTTCATTTGAGAGCATACCCTTCATTTTCAATATAAAAATATTGTCAAATGAACCTCAAGAGAATAATATAAACTATACTATGCAAAGTACCAACTCTAAGCTGATTTGGCCAAACATGCCTGGACATGTCCCTAACTCAAGTTGTTGGAGGTAGAGCTGGCTGTCGGCTGTTGGTTTATATTGTGTTTATGATTTCAGTTTTGGGACTTATTATTGTTTTTTTACTCTTATATTAGACCTGGGTTGAAATTGACCCCAACAACACAAATGCTATAATTTTAATAAGAGCATGTTGCAATTTAGTAAAATAGTTTTATTTTATTGTATTTAGTTTAACAATAAGTTCCTGAAAAAGTCAAAAAGTCTTGATGCAATAAACAAATGTATGTAGAATTTGTATGCATTTAAAACCTAAAACGGGTCGGTCACGACCCTAACACTACTGCCTCCAGCGCAGGCCTCGGTCTACACTCTGCTCCTCCTGGATTTCCTGGGCTCCAATACCGCAAGTTGCTGCCAAGAAGAGCCAGCTGCACAGTCTACACAAATGAACCAGTGTTATTGGGTTTCAGTAACGTCAGCTGATCCCCTGCTGTGTATCCGGCAACATGTCCAGCGACAGCCACGCTGGCACTACAACAGCAATTAAAGGAAACCTTTCCCCCCCCAGGCATTTGTAACTGAAAGAGCCATCTTGTGTAGCACTAATGCTGCACAAGGAACAGGTGGCTCTTTTAGTTATGCTTGCACACGCTGCACTTAACACTTATAAATATGTGTCCCCTCATACCGTGAAACCATCCCGGAGGTGGGACTTTCCTTCGCAATGAGACACAGCACAGCCGGCATTCATACCCCCATGGTGCCGAGCGCCACCTCCTCAGCGTTGTTTGCATCTGTCCCGGAGCCTGCGCTGTTATGTTTAACCTTGGGCATGCGCAGTTAGCTCTGCCCATCTTCTGACATCATTTGATGTCATGCTGACTGTGCCTGTGCGGCCGCGCTGCCAGAGATCATGCCTCGCAGTGTCTTCTGATTTAGTCACACTGTGGGGCTGGGATTCATGGGCATGCGCAGTGCATATCTTCGCCTCTCACTCTTCTCCCTCCGCCTTCTACAGACTGTGTGGCGTCAGCTGATCCCAAATCACATGCCACGGCCGTGACACCGCACATTTTGAAGAAGGCGGATGGAGAGGAGTGAGAGGCGAAGATATACATTGCGCATGCCCAGAAATCCCTTCCCTGCAGTGGGACTAAATCAGAAGACACTGCGAGGCGGGTTCTCAGGCAGCACGGCCACACAGGCACAGTCAGCATGACACCAATTGATGTTAGAAGACGGGCAGCGCTAACTGCGCATGGCCAAGGTTTAACATAACAGTGCGGGCTCCATGACAGATTCAAACAACGCTGAGGAGGCAGCGCCCGGCGCCAAGGGGGTATGAATGTCGGCTGTGCTGAGTCTCATGACGACGGAAAGTCCCACCTCTGGGACGGTATCACGGTATCAGGGGACACATTTTAAGAAGTGTTTAGTTCTGCGCGTGCAAGGAGCATAATTAAAAGAACCACCTTTTCCTTGTGCAGCATTAGTGCTGCACAAGTTGGCTCTTTCAGTTGCTAACGCCTTTGGGGGGGTTAAAGGTTCCCTTTCAACGTGCTCCAATTAGGCCTCAGCCTGCACGGCTTCTTCTTTATTCCCTGGGCTCTAACACCGCCAGTTGGTGCCTAGAAGTGCTGTCCGCACAGAGACAAGCACTCACTCATGTGTTAGTGGGATTCAGTAACGCCAGCTGTTCCCCTGCTGTGTTTGCGGCAATAGCTCAAATCTGCTCCTCCTGCTGTTCCTGGGCTCTAACACCACCAGTTGGTGCTCGGAAGTGCTGGCTGCACAGAGCAAAACACTCGCTCATGTGTCAGTGGGGTTCAGTAACGCCAGCTGTTCCCCTGCTGTGTAGCCGGTAACGTGTCCAGCAAAAGCCACGCTGGCACAATAACAGACATTAAAATGCCTCCAGTGCAGGCTTCGGCCTACACACTGCTCCCCCTGCTGTCCCTGGGCTCCAATACCGCCAGTTGGTGCTCGGAAATGCTGGCTGCACAGAGAAAAACACTCGCCCATGTGTCAGTGAGGTTCAGTAATGCCAGCTGTTCCCCTGCTGTGTAGTCAGCAACGTGTCCAGCAAAAGCCATGCTGGCACAATAACAGACATTAAACTGCCTCCAGTGCAGGCTTCGGCCTACACACTGCTCCTCCTGCTGTCCCTGGGCTCCAATACCGCCAGTTGGTGCCCGGAAGTGCTGGCTGCACAGAGAAAAACACTCGCTCATGTTTTATTTTGGGTTCAGTAACGCCAGCTGTTCCCTTGCTGTGTAGTCGGCAACGTGTCCAGCAAAAGGCATGCTGGCACAAATACAGACATTAACCTTCCTCTAGTGTTAGCTTTCTGTTACTCTTTCTCATGTTAATGGGTCGGTTTTGACCTGTGTCTTAAATCACCCCTAGGATACCCTAAAAACAGTTATTTATGATCCAATTTGTTTCTTACCTCTTAGTTACCTTGTTAGGGTTTCTCATCCATGGAAGGATTGATTTTAATATTTTTGTTGTTGCCCCCTGGGCCTTTCATTTGAGAGCATACCCTTCATTTTCAATATAAAAATATTGTCAAATGAACCTCAAGAGAATAATATAAACTATACTCTGCAAAGTACCAACTCTAAGCTGATTTGGCCATACATGCCTGGACATGTCCCTAACTCAAGTTGTTGGAGGTAGAGCTGGCTGTGGGCTGTTGGTTTATATTGTGTTTATGATTTCAGTTTTGGGACTTATTATTGTTTTTTTACTCTTATATTAGACCTGGGTTGAAATTGACCCCAACAACACAAATGCTATAATTTTAATAAGAGCATGTTACAATTTAGTAAAATAGTTTTATTTTATTGTATTTTGTTTAACAATAAGTTCCTGAAAAAGTAAAAAAGTCTTGATGCAAAAAACAAATGTATGTAGAATTTGTATTCATTTAAATCCTAAAACGGGTCGGTCACGACTAGTGTTGAGCGATACCGTCCAATACTTGAAAGTATCGGTATCGGATAGTATCGGCCGATACCCGAAAAGTATCGGATATCGCCGATACCGATATCCGATACCAATACAAGTCAATGGGACACCAAGTATCGGAAGGTATCCTGATGGTTCCCAGGGTCTGAAGGAGAGGAAACTCTCCTTCAGGCCCTGGGATCCATATTAATGTGTAAAATAAAGAATTAAAATAAAAAATATTGATATATTCACCTCTCCGGCGGCCCCTGGACATCATCGCGGGTAACCGGCAGGCTTCTTTGTTTAAAATGAGCGCATTTAGGACCTGAGAATGACGTTGCGGCTTCTGATTGGTCGCGTGCCGCTCATGTGACCGCCACACGACCAATCAGAAGCCGCGACGTCATTCGCAGGTCCTAAATTCCTAGCATGAGGAGTTTAGTGGCTGAGAATGACGTCGTGGCTTGTGATTGGTCGCGTGGCGGTCACATGAGCGGCACGCGACCAATCAGAAGCCGCGACGTCATTCTCAGGTCCTAAATGCGCTCATTTTAAACAAAGAAGCCTGCCGGTTACCAGCGGTGATGTCCAGGGGCCGCCGGAGAGGTGAATATATCAATATTTTTTATTTTAATTCTTTATTTTACACATCACTATGGATCCGATACCGATTCCCGATACCACAAAAGTATCGGAACTCGGTATCGGAATTCCGATACCGCAAGTATCGGCCGATACCCGATTCTTGCGGTATCGGAATGCTCAACATTAGGCCTACACTCTCCTTCTCCTGGATTCCCTGGGCTCCAATACCGCAAGTTGCTGCCAAGAAGTGCCAGCTGCACAGTCTACACAAATGAACCAGTGTTATTGGGTTTCAGTAACATCAGCCGATCCCCTGCTGTGTATCCGGCAACGTGTCCAGCGACCACCACGCTGGCACTACAACAGCAATTAAAAGGAACCAGTCCCCCCCAAGCATTTGTAACTGAAAGAGCCATCTTGTGCAGCACTAACGCTGCACAAGGAACAGGTGGCTCTTTTAGTTATGCTCCTTGCAGACGATGCACTTAACACTTATAAAATATGTGTCCCTTCATACTGTGAAACTGTCCCGGAGGTGGGACTTTCCTTCGGAATGAGACGCAGCACAGCCGGCATTCATGCCCCCATGGCGCAGAGCGCCGCCTCCTCAGCATTGTTTGAATCTGTCCCGGAGCCTGCGCTGTTATGTTTAACCTTGGGCATGCGCTGTTAGCAGTGCCCTTCTTCTGACATCATTTGATGCCAGGCTGACTGCCCCTTGAGGAGGGGTCACCGAACCCTCACCAGAGCCCCCAGGCCGATCAGGATGAGCCCGATGAAAGGCTCGAACCAAATCAACGGCATGGACATCAGAGGCAGAAACCCAAGAATTATCCTCCTGGCCATAACCCTTCCACTTGACAAGGTACTGAAGCTTCCGCCTCGAAAAACGAGAATCCAAAATCTTCTCAACAACATATTCCAACTCCCCATCGACCAATACAGGGGCCGGAGGATCAACAGAGGGAACAACGGGCTCCACATATTTACGCAACAAAGACATTATGAATAGCAAACGAGGCCGGAAGCACCAGGCGAAAGGACACCGGATTAATAATCTCAGAAATCCTATAAAGACCAATAAATCGAGTCTTAAACTTAGGGGAAGAAACCTCCATAGGAACATGACGGGAAGATAACCAAACCAGATCCCCAATCCGAAGCCGGGAACCAACACACCGACGACGATTAGCAAAACATTGAGCCTCCTCCTGAGACAGCACCAAATTGTCCACCACATAAGCCCAAATCTGCTGCAACCTGTCGACCACAGAATCCACACCAGGAAGGTCAGAAGGCTCAACCTGCCCAGAAGAAAAACGAGGATGAAAACCAAAATTACAAAAAAATGGCGAAACCAAAGTAGCCGAACTAGCCCGATTATTAAGGGCAAACTCGGCCAATGGCAAAAAAGCCACCCAATCATCCTGATCAGCAGACACAAAGCATCTCAAATAGGTCTCCAAGGTCTGATTAGTTCGCTCAGTCTGGCCATTTGTCTGAGGATAAAATGCAAAAGAAAAAGACAAATCAATGCCTAGCTTGACACAAAAGGCCCGCCAAAACCTAGAAACAAACTGGGAACCTCTGTCGGACACAATATTCTCTGGAATACCATGCAAACGCACCACATGCTGAAAAAACAACGGAACCAAATCAGAAGAAGAAGGCAATTTAGGCAAAGGCACCAAATGAACCATCTTAGAAAATCGGTCACAGACAAGCCAGATAACCGACATTCTTTGGGAAACAGGAAGATCGGAAATAAAATCCATAGAAATATGTGTCCAGGGCCTTTCGGGGACCGGTAATGGCAAAAGCAACCCACTAGCGCAGGAACAGCAAGGCTTAGCCCACGCACAAATCCCACAGGACTGCACAAAAGAACGCACATCCCGCAACAAAGAAGGCCACCAAAAGGACCTACTAACCAAATCTCTGGTACCAAAAATCCCAGGATGGCCAGCCAACACAGAACAATGAACCTCAGAAATCACTTTAGTAGTCCATCTATAAGGAACAAACAGTTTCCCCACAGGACAGCGGTCAGGCTTATCAGCCTGAAATTCCTGAAGAACCCGTTGCAAATCAGGGGAGATGGTAGAAAGAATCACCCCTTCCTTCAAAATGCCGACCGGCTCAAGAACCCCAGGGGAATCAAGAAAAAAACTCCTAGAGAGGGCATCCGCCTTAACATTCTTAGTACCAGGAATGTACGAGACCACAAAATCAAAACGGGAGAAAAACAGGGACCATCAAGCCTGTCTAGGATTCAGCCGTTTGACAGACTCGAGGTAAATCAGATTCTTATGATCGGTCAGGACCACAATACGGTGCTTGGCCTCCTCAAGCCAATGTCGCCACTCCTCAAATGCCCACTTCATAGCCAACAACTCCCGATTGCCGACATCATAATTGCGTTCCGCAGGCGAAAACTTCCGAGAAAAGAAGGCACACGGTTTCATCAAGGAACCATCAGAATTCCTCTTAGACAAAACGGCCCCTGCCCCAATCTCAGACGCGTCAACCTCAACCTGAAATGGAAGAGAAACATCTGGCTGACGCAACACAGGGGCAGAAATAAATCGGCGTTTAAGGTCCTGAAAGGCAGAAACAGACGCGGAGGACCAATTCGTCACATCAGCGTCTTTCTTGGTCAAATCGGTCAGAGGTTTAACCACACTGGAAAAGTTGGCCATGAAACGATGATAAAAATTAGCAAAGCCCAAGAATTTCTGAAGGCTCTTCACAGATGTGGGCTGAATCCAATCATGAATGGCCTGAACCTTAACCGGATCCATTTCTATAGATGAGGGAGAAAAAATGAAACCCGAAAAAGAAACCTTCTGCACTCCAAAGAGGCACTTTGACCCCTTCACAAATAAAGCATTATTACGGAGGATCTGAAATACCATCCTGACCTGTTTCACATGAGACTCCCAATCATTTGAAAAAATCAAAATATCATCCAAATATACAACCATGAATTTATCAAGATAACTCCGAAAGATATCATGCATGAAGGATTGGAACACAGATGGGGCATTAGAGAGTCCGAATGGCATCACAAGGTATTCAAAATGGCCTTCAGGCATATTAAATGCAGTTTTCCATTCGTCAAACTGCTTGATACGAATAAGATTATATGCCCCTCGAAGGTCAATCTTAGTAAACCAGCTAGCCCCCTTAATCCTAGCAAACAAATCAGTAAGCAAAGGCAAGGGGTATTGAAATTTGACCGTGATCTTATTCAAGAGGCGATAATCAATACAGGGTCTCATGGATCCATCCTTCTTGGCAACAAAAAGAACCCCGCTCCCGACGGTGAAGAAGATGGCCGAATATGCCCTTTCTCCAAAGACTACTTAATATAGCTCCGCATGGCGGCATGTTCAGGCACAGACAGATTGAAAAGTCGACCCTTAGGGAACTTACAACCTGGAATCAAGTCAATAGCACAATCACAGTCCCTATGCGGTGGAAGGAACTGGATTTGGGCTCATCGAATACATCCTGAAAGTCTGACAAAAACTCAGGAACTTCAGAAGAGGGGGAAGAGGAAATTGACATCAAAGGAACCTGATCATGAACCCCCTGACAACCCCAACTAGTCACAGACATGGATTTCCAGTCTAACACCGGATTATGTAGCTGTAACCATGGAAAACCCAGCACAATATCATCATGCAAATTATGCAACACCAGAAAACGACAATCTTCCTGATGGGCTGGCACCATGCGCATGGTCAGCTGTGTCCAAAACTGAGGTTTATTTTTAGCCAACGGTGTAGCATCAATGCCCCTCAAAGGAATAGGGTTCTGCAATGGCTGCAAGGGAAAACCACAACGTCTAGCAAATTCTATGTCCATTAAGTTCAGAGCGGCGCCTGAATCCACAAATGCCATGACAGAAAATGATGATAATGAGCAGATCAAGGTCAGAGATAACAGAAATTTAGGTTGTATAGTACTGATGATAACAGACCTAGCGATTCTCTTTGTACGCTTAGGGCAATCAGAAATAACATGAGCAGAATTGCCGCAGTAAAAACACAACCTATTCTGACGCCTGTATCGTTGTCGTTCAGCTCTAGACAAAATCCTATCACACTGCATTGGCTCAGGGCTCCGCTTAGAGGACAACGCCACAGTGTGCACAACTCTGCGCTCGCACAAGCGCCGATCGATCTGAATGGCCAGAGACATAGAATCACTCAGACCAGCAGGCGTGGGGAACCCCACCATAACATCTTTAACGGATTCAGAAAG
Organism: Ranitomeya imitator; assembly: GCF_032444005.1. Classification (NCBI taxonomy): domain Eukaryota; kingdom Metazoa; phylum Chordata; class Amphibia; order Anura; family Dendrobatidae; genus Ranitomeya; species Ranitomeya imitator. The sequence goes on from NC_091282.1 coordinate 469,909,359, forward strand.
ACCCTTTCTGAAAATTGCCGCCAAGGCATCCTCATTCCATTTAGTCAGTACAGACTATTTTCTTAATTTCTGGCAATACGATTCTGCCGCTTCTTGACCTTGACACAGGGCTAACAAAATTTTCTCAGCCTGATCCACAGAATTAGGCTCATCATACAACAACCCCAATGCCTGAAAGAACGAATCAACATTAAGCAAAGCAGGATTGCCAGTTTCCAGGGAAAATGCCCAATCCTGTGGGTCACCACGCAGTAGAGATATGATGATTTTAACCTGCTGAATAGGATCACCAGAAGACCGGGGTCTTAATGCAAAAAACAGTTTACAGTTATTTTTGAAACTCAAAAATTTGGATCTGTCACCAAAGAATAAATCAGGAGTGGGAATCTTAGGTTCTAAGGCAGGAGTTTGAACAATATAATCTGAAATACCCTGTACCCTAGCAGCAAGCTGATCCACCCGATAAACTAACTCCTGAAGATTCATGTTAATACTAGATTCCGTAGCCACCCAGAGATAAAGAGGAAAGGAAAGACACAACAGACTACAGAAAAAAAAATGGCTCAGCACTTTCCTTCCCTTCTTCTGAGATGCGTTTAACTCATTGTTGGCCAGTTGTACTGTTATGATCTGGTGGCCTAGGAGCAGCATGAGACGGACTCTGGAGAAGGTGGACTCTGAACCTAGCAGCGCAACTAGAAGTAGCCGTGGGGGGTACGTAACACTCCCTAGACCCCTCGGCACAGCCTAAGATCTAACTACCCCTAAAGACAGAAACAGGAAACCTATCTTGCCTCAGAGAAAATCCCAAAAAGATAGATAGCCCCCCACAAATATTGACTGTGAGAGGAGAGGAAAATAACATATGCAGATATGAAATCAGATTTTAGCATAGGAGGCCATACTAGCTAAAAAGAAAGAAAAGAACAGAGTACTATGCGGTCAGTATAAAAACGCTAGAAAATATCCACCACAGAAGATACGAATCACCACATCTGACTAAAGACATGGGGGGTATATCTGCATCTCCAGAGAAATAGCCAGGCTGCAAAAAATCCTTCACAGACAAAACTGGACAAGGCAAAAACATGAACATGCACAGAACTATTAAGGTCCACAGCAGGTGGACAGCAAAAACAAAGCCAGGACTTATCTTTGTAGAAAAGCACAGCAAACTGGAGAGACCAGCAGGGAAGTGAATCCTTCAAAAACAATGGACAACTGGCACTGACTAAAGGATCCTGCAAAGCTATATACCCCAGTCAGTCCTGCAATTAGTAGATACACATGTCCACTCCTGCAATCCAGGCACAACTGCATTACCCTCTACAACCACTGGAGGGAGCCCAAAAGCTGAATTCACAACAGTTTTCTTTCCTCAAAAATAATTTTTTAGCCAAGAATTTTTTATTTTCCCAAGGGTTACAGGAGAAATTGGACCCCAAAAGTTGTCCAGTTTCTCCTGAGTACGCTGATACCCCATGTGTGGGGGTAAACCACTGTTTGGGCACACGTCGGGGCTCAGAAGGGAAGTAGTGACTTTTGAAATGCAAACTTTGATGGAATGCTCTGCGGGCTTCACGTTGCGTTTGCAGAGCCCCTGGTGTGCCTAAACAGTAGAAACCCCCCACAAGTGACCCCATTTTGGAAACTAGACCCCCCCAAGGAACTTATCTAGATATGTGGTGAGAACTTTGAACCCCCAAGTGCTTCACAGACGTTTACAACGCAGAGCCGTGAAAATAAAATATAATTTTTCTTCCTCAAAAATGATGTTTTAGCAAGCATTTTTTTATTTTCACAAGGGTAACAGGAGAAATTAGACCCCAGTAATTGTTGCACAGTTTGTCCTGAGTACACTGATACCCCATATGTGGGGGTAAACCACTGTTGGGGCACACGTCGGGGCTCGGAAATGAGGGAGCAACATTTGACTTTTTGAATACAAGATTGGCTGGAATTAATGGTGGCGCCATGTTGTGTTTGGAGACCCCTGATGTGCCTAAACAGTGGAAACCCCTCAATTCTACCTCCAACACTAACCCCAACACACCCCTAACCCTAATCCCAACTGTAGCCATAACCCTAATCACAACTTTAACCACAACCCTAATTCCAACCCTAACCCTAAAGCTATGTGCCCACGTTGCGGATTCGTATGAGATTTTTCAGCACCATTTTTGAAAAATCCGCGGGTAAAAGGCACTGTGTATTACCTGCGGATTTACCGCGGATTTCCAGTGTTTTTTGTGCGGATTTCACCTGCGGATTCCTATTGAGGAACAGATGTAAAACGCTGCGGAATCCGCACAAAGAATTAACATGCTGCGGAAAATACAACGCAGCGTTTCCGCGCGGTATTTTCCGCACCATGGGCACAGCGGATTTGGTTTTCCACATGGTACTGTAAACGTGATGGAAAACTGCTACGAATCCGCAGCGGCCAATCCTCTGCGGATCCGCAGCCAAATCCGCACCGTGTGCACATAGCCTAATTCTAAAGGTATGTGCACACGCTGCGGAAAACGCTGCGGATCCGCAGCAGTTTCTCATGAGTTTACAGTTCAATTTAAACCTATGGGAAACAAAAATCGCTGTACACATGCTGCAGAAAAACTGCACGGAAACGCAGCGGTTTACATTCCGCAGCATGTCACTTCTTTCTGCGGATTCCGCAGCGGTTTTACAACTGCTCCAGTAGAAAACCGCAGTTGTAAAACCGCAGTGAAATGCACAGAAAAACCGCGGTAAATCCGCCATAAATCCGCAGCGGTTTAGCACTGCGGATTTATCAAATCCGCTACAGAAAAATCCGCAGAGGACCAGAATACATTTGCACGTATCGAAACCCTAACCCTAACCCTAACCCTAGTTCTAACCCTAACCTTAGTGGAAAAAAAAAATATTTTATTATTGTCCCTATCTATAGGGGTGACAAAGGGGGGGGGTCATTTACTATTTTTTTTATTTTGATCACTGTGATAGGTTATATCTCAGTGATCAAAATGCACTTTGGAACGAATCTGCTGGCCGGCAGATTCGGCGGGCGGACCCCGGGAGGATCGGTAAGTATGATGGGGTGGGGGGAAGCACGGGGAGGGGGTGGATCGGAGCATGGGGGGTGGATCAGAGCGCGGGGGGTGGATCAGAGCACGGGGGTGGATCGGAGCATGGGGGGTGGATTGGAGCACGGGGGGTGGATCGGAGCATCGGGAAGTGGATTGGAGTGCAGGGGGTTGGATCGGAGCACGGGGGTGGGATTGGAGCACGGGGGGAGCGGACAACAGCACGGAGGAGCGGAGCACAGGACGGAGGGGAGCAGGGCAGTGTGCAGGACTGATCGGTGGCTTGGGGGGGCGATCGGTGGGGTGGGGGGGCACATCAGTGTTTACAGCCATGGCAGATGATATTGCAGCATCGGCCATGGCTGGATTGTAATATTTCACCAGTTATAATAGGTGAAATATTACAAATCGCTCTGATTGGCAGTTTCACTTTCAACAGCCAATCAGAGCGATCGTAGCCACGGGGGTGAAGCCACCCCCCCTGGGCTGTACTACCACTCCCCCTGTCCCTGCATATCGGGTGAAATTGGAGTTAACCCTTTCAACCGATCTGCAGGGATGCGATCTTTCCATGATGCCACATAGGCATCATGGGTCGGATTGGCACCGACTTTCATGACGCCTACGTGGCGTCAAAGGCCGGGAAGGGGTTAAAAAAGAATAATAGGAAGAAGGTGAAGAAGAAGATGAATAAAGTGAAGAAGAAGTTGATGAAAAAGATGCTGCTGCTGAGAATGATGAAGAAGAAAGTGTGGTAGAAGTAAAAAAAAAAAAAAAGTGCAGAGCATGGAAGTAGAGAAACATAAATATCGGACAAAATCTAAAAAATCTAAACATAGTCAAAATCTTTGTAACTCTGAACGTCTTAAAAAATGTTTAATTCCTGCTATTCCATTTTAATGTGCTAAGGCTGGTTTCACACTTGCGTTTTTGAACGCATGCGTTTTATAAAAAAAACGCATGGTACAAAAATGCATGTAAACGCATGTAAACGCTGCGTTTTTTTGACGCACGCGTTTAACGCGTGCGTTTAAAAAACGCAGCATGCATGCATTTGCGTTTTTTTGGGGATTTTCAAAAAAAAAAAAAAATTAAAAAAAAAGGTTACCAGACACAACCAATGGGAATAGAGATATATAGACCCTAGGGGAACATAAATTTTCAGAGCTTGCTACTGTTTCCGGTGTCATGATGGATCTTTCAATGGCGAACTTTTATTTCAAACTGGAGTTCAGCTTCAAGATTTTCCTTGCCTGTGTTTTTGCTTGGGAGCAAGACCGAAACCGCCAAAGATGGAGAAGGAGACAGCGTCGGCGTTTTTGGAGGCACCCCATCATTGAAGTGCGTGAGACCCGTGGAGCATATCACACGCTCTATGCGGAGCTGAATGCCAACCCGGAGAAATTCCAGGATTACACCAGAATGTCTCAAGATTCTTTCCGGGATTTACTGTCTCGTGTAGAAGGTTCCATACGGCAACAGGACACACGGCTCCGTAGAGCAATTCCACCCGAGGAACGTCTGTTAGTGACATTACGGTACGTTCCAAAACTAAACCAATGACAGTCCAAATTTTTGGTTATGACATGTATTTTTGGTTGTTTTTTTTTACCTTTTTCTTATTTAAAAACACCATTAAGAGCCGATTTTAAATGTTTTTTTTGTTTCCTTTTATTCTAGATTTCTGGCCACAGGAGAGAGTTTATCTTCCCTGCACTTCCAATACCGCCTTGGAATCTCAACCCTGTCCGGAATTGTTGTGGACACCTGTCGTGCGTTATGGAATGTACTCCGTGAGGAGTTTATACCCGTACCCACCGTGGAAATGTGGCGGGAAATATCAAAAACATTTTTGAACGTGTGTGATTTTCCAAACTGTTTAGGGGCGGTGGACGGGAAGCACATCTGCATTGTTAAACCTGCCAGAACCGGATCTGAGTTTTTTAATTATAAAAAATATTTTTCGGTAGTGCTCATGCGGAGTGTCGCTTCATCGCCGTGGACATTGGAGCTTTTGGCCGTGGCAATGATTCCCAGACATTCAAGAGCTCGGATATGGGCCGTCGGGTATATGGCAACAATTTTAATTTTCCCCCTCCACAGCCTCTCCCCAACACTCAAGGCCCACCGCTGCCATTTGTTATGGTTGGGGATGAGGCCTTCCAGATGTGTGAAAATCTCCTGAAGCCCTATTCTAGTAGGGACTTGGACCACACACGCAGAATATACAACTAGAGACTGACCAGGGCCAGAAGAACCGTAGAGTGCAGCTTTGGCATTCTGGTTGCTAAATGGCGCATTCTTGCAACAGCCATCAATCTAAAAGTGGAAACTGTGGACGAGGTGGTCAAAGCCTGTGTGGTTCTACACAATTATATAATGGCTAAGGAGTGACCCCACATTGAACTTGATGAACCAGTTTCACACCCATTGCCAGATTTTCAGCATCACCCGATGCGGTCAACTGCAGCCGTTGGTCTTATGCGGGACCAATTTGCGGCCTATTTTGTGTCCGATATTGGACGGGTTTCATGGCAGGACAATGTTGTTTAAATGTCCTGTTGTATGTTAATGTTTACCAATTACTAAATACTGATACAAATTTTTCTAATAATAAACTTTTTTGTGTTCACCAGGTCTCCTGTCTTTTTCCTCTCTAAAAAAAGGTTAAACAAAGATGGGCAGTAGATATGTATATCATAATTTGTAATCCAAAACCAGGAGTGGGTGATAGTTGATGAGGTAATAATTAGATTTTTTTAATCATAATTGACCTCTGTTGCACTCCCTATTTTGGTTTACAAAGAATGATATAAACACGCATACTTATAATAATGTAACCAGATTTAAATTTATTTATTGGTAATCTTCTTGACGTCATTGCGTCAAGACTGGCACGCTCTCTATACCCGTCAAGTCAAGTGTAAGAAATAATGAATTCATGATGAACATATACATGATCATGAATTCAAAATTTCTTACACCTGCCCAGGTGAGGATAGATAGTTAGCGTGTGCCAACCATTGTCCCATCAGTTTGACAAAAATTGTCACATAATGTGCTATATAGAATATGGTGAATATACAAGTCAGTAATCAACTAAACAGGTCAGGTTTTCTTTTTTGTCATCTGACCGGTTCAGTTGAGTTCTGAACTTGATTGCCACCATTTGCTCTTTGTACAGTGACACTACACTAGTTAAAAATTAAAAATAAGAGTATGGAAATAACTACTATTTTTTTGGCCAACTCATATCTGTATACTAAAGAAACACATATAGATGTTGTCTGGTATTTTATACTACTGGAGATATGTGTAGGCCAAAAGAATAAGTGTGTGACGAAGTTTATTGGTGTGTATTGAGAGCGGTGAAAGACACAATAAACCAAACATAATTGTTGCAAATAAACTTTTTTTTTATTGAGGAAAAACAAAACAAATTTATTTTTTGGTACCGCGCCGGGTTGAACCACGCCGGCTTGGGGTTGAGTGACGTAACTGGGGGGTATTCAGAACTGAAGCCTGAATCACCGTGGAGGAGGCAGAGGTGGCAGGAGAATGGGCAAGAGAACTTGAAGGGTCTGGAAGTTCGGGGATCGGGCTTAAAACATGAGGGGCTTGAGACACACTGGAAGGTTGAGACACATCGGGAGGTGATGGGGGAGGAATAATCAAAGTTTTTTGTTTTTTATGCGTTTTGCCAGTTTTTCGTTGGGTTTTCCGGGTTGGGGGAAGTCTTGTTGGGCTAGGTTGTAAAGTGTGGGCGGGAGACACGTCAGGACCCGGCTCCACAATTACACAGTCAGTCTCCATTGTGGAGCGCTCGGCAATGTCTGAGTCCAATGGGGGAAAAGATAAAGTCCCGCCTGGGTCCTGGTGCCTCGTTGGGGGGGGGAAACAAAAACCCTCCCAGGATCCTGGTGCCTTGTTGGGGGGGGAACATAACACCCTCCCAGGGTCCTGGTGCATCGTTTGGGGGGGGAAATAAATCCCATACCAGTGTCCTGCTGCATTGCTGGTGGGGGGGAACATAAAGCCATGGATGGGTCCTGCTGCATCGGGGTGGGTCCTGCCCGGAAAGGTATGGCTTGGTCGTGCTGCATCATGGGGGGCCCGGTGCGATACGCCATGGATGGGTCCTGCTGCATCGGGGGTGTCCTGCCCGGAAAGCAACGCCTCGGTCCTGCTGCATCGGGGTGGGTCCGGTCCGATATGCCAGGCCTCGGTCCTGCTGCATCGGGGTGGGTCTGGTCCGATATGCCAGGCCTCGGTCCTGCTGCATCGGGGTGGGTCCGGTCCGATATGCCAGGCCTCGGTCCTGCTGCATCGGGGTGGGCCGGTCCGATAGTGCATGGATGGGTCCTGCTGCATCGGGAGGGTGCCGGGCCGATAAGCCACGCCAGGGTCCTGCGTCATCGTGGTGTCAGCGGAGGAGGTCCAAGCCGGAGCAGCGGTCATCACGGTGGTGGAGGTGGGATGTCCAACAGCACTCGTCATCGTGTTGGCGCTGTAGTGGAGTACACCTGTAGAGGGAATAGAGGTGGCCGTGCAGTGGTATGCTGCAGAGGTAGGAATGGTGGTTACTTGTGACAGTGACGGCACAGTTGGATATGCCGCCACATTACGACTCTGACTCTGCTGCATAGCCTGCACAAAAGCAACATTGCAGACCTGCATCACACTCAGCTGGAGATCAGGGTAAGGTGTTCCGACATGCCCTGTTCGATTTGATTAAAAAAATGATGAGCTGGCTTCTGGAGGTCGGCTTTCACTTGATCAACGCTTTTGGCGACATCCTGGATGCGGCACTCTAACAAGTTATGGGACACATCCATTCTGTCACCTAAAGCCTTGATAGCTTCGTGTAAAACCGAGCTCAAGTGCAAAAACTTGGGCATGAGGGACCTATCCGAAGCCCTCTGTCGCTGCCGGGATGACCCCGCAAAAATGGGTGCAGCGAAAGAGGACTGCGAAAGGGGAAGACCTGATGGGCCAGCCCCCTGGTCTCCAGTGAGTGTGGAAGAGCCACCTGGTGCTGCGCTGCTGGATGGCTGGGACGGGTCCGTGGCTGCCGGCTGAAGGACCGCTCCAGAACCTGTGGCGACAGTCGTGCAGTGTGTGCTGTGAAAAAAGAAAAGAGAAAATTAATACCAAACTATAACAAGACGGTACATCCTGTGGAATTAAAAATGACAGATTATGTCAATGCAATACAACCGGAGGCATGTGAGAAATACTTACGTTCTCATGAGAAGGACCGGTCTCAGGAAGGCCAACACACGGTGGTATTTGTAGAGCCGGTGCCTTGCTCCGGAACCACTAGCTGCACTCTTCTCTGCACGCAGGTCCTTGTTGAAGCGGTCCTTCATGGAACGCCAACGTGTCCTTACTTTGTCCACTGTGAAATAACAATAAAATATAATGGTCAGAATAAGGACTTTTGGCCGTGCTCTCGTGACAGTGTGTGATATGAGAAACTACGAAAAGTTTCTTTCATCACACACAGTCAAGAGAGCATGGCCAAGGTCTGTTGCTTCACACTACCGTGCAATACTTACCAAATGCATTACGGACCCGTGGCGGGGAATTCTCCCAGCCATCCCACAACGCTTGGGCCACCTCACTCCACAAACGACGGAGAACACTATTGACGGCGTGCTGTTGATCCCGGCTGTCCCACAACGGGACTCGCTCCTGGACCAGACTGATCAGCAGGTCATTATCAATCCGGTCGTCGTCCCGTTATGAAACCTAAAATTAAAAGAAAATCATTTAAGTTTGCTCAACCACATTTGGAAAAAATAAGACATGAAGATGAGAAAGGGCAGGAATATGAAAGACAACTTTCAGAAAAGGATGATACAAGAAAAATGTAAAGAAAAACAATGGTACAGAAAGGAAGTTAAAAGAATATTACAATAAGGACAGTCTGCCTGGTATACATACCCGCTGCCGTCTTCCACCTGGACCTTGACTCCGCTGCTCAGTACCTCTCTGTCCCTCAGTTGAAGTGCTCTATAAAATAAAAATAAAAAAATTGCCTCATGTGTCGATGTGACAGTCAATACTTACCAAGCTGACGGACAAAAAACTTACCTCGCTCACGTGACCCACTTCTGATTGACGTGGCTGGAACTCCTCATCAGACGAGGAAACCGGAGAAGACATTCTGATGTGTGTTGAAAGAAAAAAATAGAAGAAATTAAGACATGTAGATCCAAAAAATTGAAAATGAATGCATTGGCTAGGATATACTCACATTGCTCTGTGTCTTGTCCAACAATGCGTCCGGGCAGGGTGCTGTCTTCTTTGGAGTCTGATGAGAAGTGACCAGAAACTTCCCCCAACCTTCCTTTTATAACCCTGCTGCTATGGGGGTGTCTTATCAGTGTCTAGACATCCTTATCTACAGTTAATTCAATGGTGCCAAAAAAAACGCATGCGTCAAAAAAACGCATGCAAACGCATGTCCAAAAAAACGCATGCGTTCCCATTGACTCCAATGCATTTTTTTATCCAAAAAAAACGCATGTAAACGCATGCGTTTTTTGGGGTAAAAAAAACGCCCCTCAAAATACTACAAGTTGCATTTTATAAAATGAACGCATGCAGTAAAAAAACGCATGCGTTCACAAACGCGTGCAAACGCGTCCACCTAAAAACGCATGCGTTTTCAATGTTAAATATAGGGGAAAAAAACGCATGCGTTTTTTTGGTAAAAAACGCTGCAGACAAAAACGCAAGTGTGAAACCACCCTAAACCTCTGTGCCTTTAATGTCTCCTCCACCTCCTCCGATACATTCTACATTATTCTTGGTTGTTTTCCTTTATGTGGAATTAACCTTCAAGGAAAGAAAGGGTTTATTTTAATTCCAATATTTTTGTCCCATTGACTTGCATTGGTATCGGGTATCGGTATCGGCGAGATCCGATATTTTTTCGATATCGGACGATCCAATCCGATACCGATGCTTCCGAATATCGGAAGGTATCGCTCAACACTAACTAGGACATATAATTATTTCAAATATTGTTTATTAGGTTTAACAGTGACAAAATAGATTTTCAAAATAACTATTAATAATAATTTTTAACTGTAAAAAAACAGGCTGGAAAGGTAGTTCAAAGAAGTCTAGGTTGCAGAGATAAAGGTATGAACAAAATAATAGGGTTGGGGAGGAGGAAAGAGGGAAGAGGGAAGGAAACAGTAAAACTGATTATGAGGGGAAGAAGAAAAGGGAAAAGGGGAGTCAGAACTACTTAATGGTCGAATGATTGACCTGTAAATATTATAATAACAATTATATCTAAATTCTGATGTTTTTAGGACACCTATAAGGTTGTCAACTGCCTGAGAGGTAATACTGCTAAGCAATTAGAGAATAGTTTTCCTAAATTTTCTATTCCAGAGAGACCAATTTTTTTTCGCATTTTTAATATTATCGTTTTTAAGGGTGCAGTTATGTTCATAAATGTCATGGGCCACAATCTTTTCAATAATATCTTCTATTGTAGGGGAAACTTTGCGCTTCCAAAAGGGAGCTATCAGATGTAATAAGTATATGACAGATAATATAATGATGGTCTTTGAAAAGATTATCTATGCCCAAAGAGAGTAATGCTAGTTGTGGAGTTAGTATGATAACTACCGATGATACCATGAATTAAAGATTCCGATTTCCCCCAAAGACTTTTGATATTTATACAATCCCAAAAGAGATGCTTAAAGTGTCAATTGGAGCTACATTCCCTCCAGCAAAGGGCAGAGTGAGATGAAGAAATGTTATGCATTCTTTGAGGGGTGAGATACCATCTGGTTAGTAATTTGAAGACACAAAAGAGAATAGTAAAACCAAAAACACGCAGTTTGAAATAATGTTGCAGTAATCCGCAAGTGCTAGTAAAAGATGTAAAAAACAGGGTATTTGGTTGATACGTTTTTTGCAAAAAATGTATACTAAGCTGCTCTACCAATCTTCACGGTATACCCTTATCAGAGCAGTCCTAACTAATGTATGCAATCCCTATCTGATGTATTTAAAAACCTGATCATCTGTATATAACCTGTGTGAACAGGGTTCAGAGAGGAAAAATCCATGTGTGCATACAGGGTAGAACAGCTTTTGTGCAGATAGCCCAAGAGGAGTGGTGGAACTCCCCAGTCTTGTAGACACAAGAGAACAATTATGGAAACAGGAACACATGGGCTACTTGCACAGTGAACAAGTCTGTATGATCATGTTCACACACCACCAAGAAACCTGAAGACACAAAAGAGAATAGTAATACCAAAAACACTCAGTTTGAAAAAATGTTGCAGTAATCCGCAAGTGCTAGTAAAAGATGTAAAAAACAGGGTATTTGGTTGATACGTTTTTTGCAAAAAATGTATACTAAGCTGCTCTACCAATCTTCATGGTATACCCTTATCAGAGCAGTCCTAACTAATGTATGCAATCCCTATCTGATGTATTTAAAAACCTGATCATCTGTATATAACCTGTGTGAACAGGGTTCAGAGAGGAAAAATCCATGTGTGCATACAGGGTAGAACAGCTTTTGTGCAGATAGCCCAAGAGGAGTGGTGGAACTCCCCAGTCTTGTAGACACAAGAGAACAATTATTGAAACAGGAACACATGGGCTACTTGCACAGTGAACAAGTCTGTATGATCATGTTCACACACCACCAAGAAACCTGAAGACACAAAAGAGAATAGTAAAACCAAAAACATTCAGTTTGAAAAAATGTTGCAGTAATCCGCAAGTGCTAGTAAAAGATGTAAAAAACAGGGTATTTGGTTGATACGTTTTTTGCAAAAAATGTATACTAAGCTGCTCTACCAATGTTTCTTGGTGGTGTGAACATGATCATACAGACTTGTTCACTGTGCAAGTAGCCCATGTGTTCCTGTTTCCTGGTTAGTAATTTGTAGTATGTTTCATGGAGAGTAGCACAAATATTCGACTTGTATCCAATTTTTATAGCTTTTTCCCAGTCATGTATTAGAAATTCTAAGATCTCTCTCCCAATTATTTGTATTGTTGAATTTCAATAATTCTAGGTCTTTATTACGATATATAAAGAGATTTCTAGTACTCCAAATGGAGGAGTTGTGGAGTTCGCTAAGTAACAGTGGAAATCTTTGTTGGGATTGGTACCTTCTGAAAGTTCTTCTTTTTTTGAAGTTAGTAATGTATCTTTTAATATCGAGGTATGAGACAAAATCTATATAATCAAATTTGAAATTTTCTTGAAGAAGATGAAATGGTAAGAAATACTTATCCTTGTCAAAGAATAAATCTGATATATATTTTATACCCTTCCCTTTCTGGGATTTTAGATTGAGATGGGAGATGATTACGAGGGGCGATCCAAAAGTAATGATAATCAATACTAAACACAATGAATATAGTCAAAAAAATTTTTTATTTTTTTACATAGTCTCCTATCAAGTCTATACATTTAGTCCATCTCTTTTCTAAACTTAGAATTCCCTTAGAAAAAAATTCTTGATCTTGACCCTCAAAAAATCCCCAACAGCGGTTATCACGTCGCTATTGTCGTCAAATTTCTTGCCCCGGAGGTGTTCCTTGAGTCGAGGAAAGAGAAAGAAGTCACTGGGGGCTAGATCTGGCCAATAGGGGGGGTGTTCCACCAGTTCAAAGCCCGCTTCTTGAATGGTAGCCATGGCAACTGCAGCTTTGTGAGCCGGCGCGTTATCTTGGTGAAACAGCACTCCAGCCTGCAGTTTGCCGCGCCTTTTCTCCTTGATAGCCTCCCACAATCTTCTTATTTGTTCTGCGTAGTAGGAGCCCGTAATAGTGGCTCCCTTCTCCAAATAGTCCACCATAATAATTCCTTCATCGTCCCAAAAAACGGACGCCATAACCTTCCCTGCTGAGCTTGACACTTTGAATTTCTTCGGCGTTGGTTCGTCGGCTCGTTTCCACGTCATCGATTGTTGTTTAGTTTCGGGATCAAAGTGGTGGATCCAGGTCTTGTCCATGGTCAAAAAACGTGACAAAAAATTTTCCTTGTCTGCTTGGAACTTTTCGAGATTTGCTATTTAAATGTCAACTCGTTTCTTCTTTTACTCGTCGGTTAACATTTTTGGCACCCAACGCGCGGAGACCTTTCTCATATGCAATTCTTTTGCAAGGATTCTTTAAATACTGCCATATGAGATCCCTGGGACCTCAGCTACATGCCTGATAGTCACTCTTCGATCTGCCAATACAACTTCTTCAACTTTTTTCACGTTTTCTTCATTGAGGGACGTGGATGGGCGTCCTTGACTATGTTCATCTTCCATCGATGTTCTTCCCAGCTTAAATTCCTTGGCCCAGCATGCAACTGTGGAATATGGAGGAGAAGAGTCCCCCAATGTTTCCACCAAGTCGCTGTGTATGTCTTTGGTAGTCATTTTTTTCAAGCAGAGGTATTTGATGACAGCTCTGAGCTCGTTTTTTTCCATTTTGATGTTCACTCCTCGGCAGTTCATATTCAAATGAATGTAGCTCCCGGGAATCGTGGTCTATTTAAGTGATTTTTTTTTCCTGGACTAGTGGGTACCTAAGAGAGAAGAAAACATTTTATTTTAATTTCTGTGTGCAATAGAAATAACCGATTATCATTACTTTTGGATCGCCCCTCGTATTTCCAAGACTTCAGTCAGTATGTTTTTTTCAAATTCTGATGGGGATAATTTTAATGCTTTAAATAGTAATTTCCAAACTAGTTTTGAATCAACCATAGTTGGGGATATTGGAAAGGGAAGGTTATTGTCTAGTAAATGGGCTAGAATTAGGCTACTTAAAGAAATATTCTTGTCGATTGATTTTTCCAGTAGTGACCAACTAGAGGTTGAGTATGGAGTAATCCAATAAAAGCTTTGTTTTATCAAGGATGCTAGATGATAACTAGATGTACAGCTCTGGCAAAAATTAAGATACCACCACATCAAAACCCTGTCATGGGCAGCCCAATCTCCATACCTAAAGGTACCGTCACACTAAGAGATGCTGCAGCGATACCGACAACGATGTCGATCACTGCAGCATCGCTGTTTGGTCGCTGGAGAGCTGTCACACAGACAGCTCTCCAGCGACCAACAATCCCGAAGTCCCCGGGTAACCAGGGTAAACATTGGGTTACTAAGCGCAGGGCCGCGCTTAGTAACCCGATGTTTACCCTGGTTACCGTTGTAAATGTAAAAAAACAAACACTACATACTTACATTCTCGGTGTCTGGTCATGTCCCTCGCCTTCAGCTTCCAGCACTGACTGAGCACCGGCCGTAAAGTACAGCGGTGACGTCACCGCTGTGCTTTGCTTTACGGCTGACCGGCGCTCACCAGTCAGTGCGGGAAGCTGAAGGCGAGGGACCTGACCAGACACCGGGAATATAAGTATGTAGTGTTTGTTTTTTTACATTTACAACGGTAACCAGGGTAAACATCGGTTTACTAAGCGCGGCCCTGCGCTTAGTAACCCAATGTTTACCCTGGTTACCAGTGACGACATCGCTGAATCGGCGTCACACACGCCGATTCAGCAATGTCAGCGGGAGATCCAGCGACAAAATAAAGTGCTGGACTTTCCCAGCGACCAACGATCTCCCAGCAGGGGCCTGATCGTTGGTCGCTGTCACACAGAACGATTTAGTTAACGATATCGTTCAGTGTGACGGTACCTTAAACCCCAATGAAAACCTCTGGAATGTGATCAAGAGGATGATGGATAGTCACAAGCCATCAAACAAAGAACAACTGCTTACATTTTTGCACCAGAAGCAGTGTGAATGACTGGTGGAAAGCATGCCAAGACGCATGAAAGCTGTGATTAAAATTCATGGTTATTCCACAAAATATTGATTTCAGAACTCTTCCTGAGCTAAAACATTAGTATTATTGTTTCCAAATGATTATGAACTCATTTTTTTTGCATTATTTGAGGTCTGAAAGCACTGGGGTTTTTTTTAAATAATGCCCATTTCTCTTTATTAAAAAAAAAAATACAAAATTTATTGCTTGGAAAATCGGAAACATGTTGTTAGAAGTTTATACAATAAATGAACAATTTATATTTTACTCAAAAATATACCTATAGAGAGAAAAATTAGACAAACTGAACATTTTGCAGTGGTCTCTTAATTTTTGCCAGAGCTGTATTCTGGTGGTAAAAATGTAGCTATTTTGTCTTCACTGCCAAATTGTATAAAATTCTGTGATACACCCATGGTGTCAATATGACCACTGCATATCTAGATAAATTCATTGAGAGGTGTAATTCATAAAATGAGGTCACTTATGGGGAGGTTCTGCTGTTCTGGCATCTCATGGGCTTTCCCAATGGATCATGGCATCTCACACCATAACAGTAAAATCTGGCGCTCTTTGCCTTCTGAGCTTTGCACTGTGCCTGAAAAATATTTCCGGATTACATGTTGGGTATTGGCACACAGAGGAAAAAATGGACCTCAGTTTGCTGTAAAAAAAAATTCCCATTAGCCCTTAAAAAATTAAAAACTTGGGGCTAAAAAACATTTTAGAGGTAAAAATGTAATTTATTCTTTCTTCACTGCTCAGTGGTATAAAATTCTGTGAGGCACATGTGGTGTCAATATGATCACTGCACAAGTTTGTAAAATGAGTTCACATATAGGGGGTTTCTGTTATTCTAGCACCTCAGGGCTCTGCAAACATGACTAGGCAACATCAAACCATTCCAGCAAAATCTATTTGTAATCTTGCCTGAAGAAGGAGCCACTGTGCTCTGAAAGCTTGCAAACATATTATTTTCTGGTTAGCCAATAAAGGTATCACTCCTAGAATACTTCTGTCATCATTGGGCAGAAAAATATTCACAAGCAAAATCTGAACTCCAAAATGGCGCATCTTCACTTCTGAGCTTTGCACTGTGCCACAAATGTAGTATTCCCCTAAATATGGGGTATCGGTGTACTCTGGACAAATTGCACAATACATTTTGGTGTCCAATTTCTTCTGATACCCCTGGGAAAATAAAAAAATTGGGGGCAAAAAGATCATTTTTGTTGAAAAAATATTATTTTTTTTATTTTCTTTGCCCTACTTTATAAACTTCTGTGAAGCACTTGGGGATTCAAAGTGCTCACTGCTCATCTAGATAAGTTCCTTTGGTGCTCTAGTTTTTAAAATGGTGTCACTTGAGGGGGGTTTCCACTGTTTAGGCACATCAGGGGCTCTCTAAACGCGACATGGAGTCCGATTTCAATTCCAGCCAATTTTGCATTGAATAGTTAAACAGCGCTCCTTCCCTTCCAAGCTCTGCCATGAACCCAAACAGTGGTTTACCTGCACATGTGGGGTATCAGCTTACTAAGTACATATTGCACAACGTTTGGAGTCAAATTTCTACTGTTACCCTTGGTAATATAAAAACATTTAGCCCAGAAATACATTTTTTGTAAAAAAAAGTTAAATGTTCATTTTTTTTTAAACATTCCAAAAACTTCTGTAAAGGACCTGATTGGTTAATAAGCTTCTTGAATGTAGTTTTGAGCACATTCAGGGGTGTAGTTTTTAGAAAGGTGTCACTTTGGGGTATTTTCTGTCATATAGACCCCTCAAAGTGACTTTAAATGGGATACAGTCCCTAAAAAAATGGTTTTGTAAAAACGAGAAATCACTGTTTAAATTTAAACCCTTATAAATTCCTAACAAAAAAAATTTGGACTCCAAAATCATGCTGACATAAAAAAGACATGTGAGAAATGTTACTTATTAAGTATTTTGTGTAACATATTTCTGTGATTTAAGGGCATGAAAATTCAAAGTTGGAAAATTGTGAAAGTTTCAACATTTTTGCCAAATTTCCACTTTTTCACAAATATACGTAAGTCATATCAAAGAAATTTTACAACCACCATGAAGTACAATATGTTTTGAGAAAATATTCTCAAAGTCACTGGGATCAATGGAAGTGTTCCAGAGTTATTACCTCATAAAGGCACATTGGTCAGAATGATAAAAATTGGCCCGGTCATAAACATGCAAACCACCCTTGGGGGTAAAGGGGTTAAAGTCTGGTCCCCTACTATATGACACTAGGAACAGAATAATTTTTTGTAGCCTATGGGTCAGGCCTCTATTACACACTAGATGCTACAAACTAGTTAAAGTCATGTCACCTACTGTATGACACAAGAACAGAAGAATTATTTGATGACCTCTGTATTAGACCTCTATAACACACTAGATGCTACAAACTATTTTAAAGTCAGTTCCCCTATTGTATGACATTTAGCAACAGAAAAATGTTTTTGGTTATGTGCATGAGATCTGCAGACAGCTTAATTTCAACAGAACAAAATGACAAAGTGTGATACGGCTGTCTGTCTAACTTTTTGCAACAGAAAACTTATGTTTTTTTAATATGCGTTAGGTCTGCAGACAGTTTTATATCACCACAGCACTAAATGACAAGGTGGGATACAGTAGGCTGTTTCACATTTAGCTAGAGAAAAATTATTATTTAAAACGCTATACTTGTGCATGGGACACAAAAGAAGCAGTGCACAACACACTTGTAAGACATGTGCCCTGCTAGCTTTGTCTGTGGACCTCAGTAATGGCCAAAAAAACTGCTGTAAGGTAAATTTAACAGCCACACTGGACACTAACTAGCTACACCATCTGATTAAAATACAAGCACCTATCTAACTAGCTAAAATCATGTTGCTATCAGTGCTAGCTTCTCTGCACTGTCACAGTGTCCATATGGCGCTAAAACAAGATGTCCTCTCTTTATATGGAGAGTGATTTCAGCAGCCAATTGTTACGGATCTGCAACACAGGACTCAGGTAGAAGAGGGAAAACTGACCCTGAACTATGACTAGGCTGAAACCCTACGATGAAGTGGGTGACCCATTCCTTGCGAATAGACCCACCAATGATCCTAGGTTAATCTCAAACGAAGACCTATAGATAAGGGAAAGGGTTCCCTAAAAGAACTAAGGACGGTGTACAAAAATGTGTCACCTCCTAATAGAAGACACAGAGAAGGCTGCATAAACCAATAGAAAACAGAAGCTAAGGCTAGCAGAACCAGAGGTTCCAGCACTGCAATAATAACACACACAGAACACAAAGCAAAGCACCAAGCTGGAGCTCAAGCAGATTAACACTGTTGTCCAGCAAGGACTGGGAGAGAGGTGCTGGTTAATAAAGAGTGATACAAACACCTGACCCAAGACAAACCCAGCACCAGAGGAAAAACAGCAGCAGCCAGAACTCCACAAGAAAATGGTGGATAGTCACAAACTAATCAGATTCTAATAGTACCTCCCCTTTAACGAGGATCCCCCTGATCCTCTAGGACGGGCCTTATTTTGAAATCTCCTGTGAAAAGCCTTAATTAACCTTGAGGCTGAGACGTCCACAGCTTTCACCCAGGAATTGTCCCCGGGACCGAAACCCTTCCAGGACACAAGATACTGTAACCCTCCTCTATGCCACCTGGAATCAAGAATGCATGAAAGCTCAAACTCACAGTCCACATCAATTGGAGGAGCAGACGGCATAGCCACCTTATCTGGCGTGTCAACCGTCTTCAGCAAAGATACATGAAAGCTGAATTAATTTTCCAGGACGAAAGAATGTCTAATCTCACCCTTGACAATGTGAACCACTTTGAAAGGTCCTACAAACTTCCCAGTACAGCAAAAGAAAGGAGAACACCCAGCCGAAGAAGAGACATGATTATTGAGAGCAAACTCAGCTAATGGTAGATATTCCTGATTCTCCACTACAAAATATCTCAAAAACTGCTCAACTTCCTGGTTCTTCCTCCTGGTCTGTTCATTGCACTGCGGATGATAGCCCGACAAAAATGACAAATGAACCTTAAGTCTGTCACAAAAGGCACAGCAAAAGCGAGCCACAAACTGTTGTCCCGTATCAGAGACAATGTCTGTGGGAACACCATGGAGTCTGACAATCTCTGTCACAAATGCCCTAGAAAGTGTCTTAGCGCATGGTAATATATTGAACGGGACCAGATGACACATCTTACTAAACTTGTCCACAACAACCCAGATAACATAGAAACCCTCAGAGACCGGGAGGTCTGTGATAAAATCCATGGCAAGATGTGTCTATGGAGAACTAGGAACCTCTAACGGGCAAAGCAACCCTGCCGCTGGAGCATGAGAAGCCTTAGACCTAGCACACACGGTACACTGACTCACCCACTTGACAATTTCTCTTAGCCACCCCGGCCACCAGAAACTCCGACCAATCGACTTTCTTGTTTCGACAATCACTGGATGACCCGCCAAACAAGACTCATGACATTCCGTAAACAAAGCTCTCATCTCCTGTCCCAGGGATATATGTCATAGAGAAATGGAAGTGGGCAAAAACAATGCCCCTCTAGCTTGACAGGCATTCAAACGTTTAGCGGCATCCAGATAGATCAGGTTCTTATGATCAGTAAAGACTTGTATAGTATGCCTAGCGCCCTCCAAAAAATGTCGCCAATGCTCAAGCGCAAGCTTAACCCTGCTGTTCTGTTTGTTTCCACTATACACTTGTACTGCTCCGGTCATTTTTGACCGGACCTAATAAAATGCTGTTTTAGCTACTTAAAAATGTTTTTTTGAATACCTGTTGCATTATTATACTGTATGTGAGCAAGGTTGGTCATTATAAAAAAAATACGTAAAAAACTCAATTGTTTATTTATTTTGTGTTTATAAAGGTTACAAGTGCTTATTGAATTCTGCACATAAATTACAAATTTGAGCTTAACTAACTAACTCAAACAACTACTACTACTATAACAACTATAACTAACAATAGCTATAACTAAAATTAACTATAGTATAAAATTTAACTGCGTGCAAACATTTTGAAAAAAAAAATAGTAAAAATAATAAAAAAATTTAAAAAATCAGGGTTTTTTCAGAAAATCTTTACATAATTCTATTGTTTACATTCAGGACAACAATAAAACACATGTCTGCCTAGTCCATTATCATGTACAGCTTTCTATCTTCTCGATTGCTTATTGCATCATCATTGTGCGTTGTGCTCATAAGTATCACTTGTTTATTTTTTGGGGAAAATAAGAAACCACTGTTGTGTCTTGAGTGAAATAAAACATGGAATTATGTACACCTCTTTTGCTGAGAATACCTTGTGGAAGCTCAGGCTTGTTTGCACAGAAATGTACTGAAAGCCAATATGTTTTTTTTTTTACACTTGTACTGTTCCCGGTCAAAAATGACCGAATTTCATTTTAGCTAATTTTATGGTTTGTATGTGTAAATCTGCACCTAAAGCAACTGTTTACTTCATAAACAGTAGATGCAATAAGTAGTCTCAAAAGAAATTATAACTCATTTGTTTTACTCAAAAAATGGCTGAAATTGGCTAAAATGCTATTCGGTCATTTTTGACCAGGAACAGTACAAGTGTAAAGAAAATGTGGCGAAAAAACTAAACAAAAAAAAGGACCCTTAGAGAGAACCCCTCAAATTAGGAAAATAGAAGTAACCACAAGTTTCAGAACCGCATAATGAATTGTTTAAAAAATATTAAAGTTCAAAAACGGTCATTTTTGACCAAACAGTACAGCAGGGTTAATAGCCAGCAATTCTCGGTTCCCAACATCGTAGTTGAGCTCCGCCTCTGAAAATTTCTTAGAAAAGAAAGCACAGGGATGCACCCCATCCTCTCCCTTCTGGGACAGAACAGCCCCATTCCTACTGATGAGGTGTCCACCTCTACCAGAAAGGGCTTAGTCTCATCTGTCTGGATCAAAACCAGAGCAGAGCTAAACCTCTCCTTGAGATGCTCAAAAGCCTTAACAGCCACAGGGGACCATTGGACAGTATTGGAACCCTTCTTAGTAAGATCAGTAAGAGGTTTTCCGATAACAAAAAAAAATTTATGAATTTTCTATAATAATTAGCAATCCCCAAAAAATCTCTGAATCAACTTCAAGCATTCAGGTCTAGGCCACTCCAATACTGCCTGAACCTTCACTTGGTCCATCTCAAAACCATCACTGGAAACAAAGTACCCAAAAAAACTAATTTTCTGCACCGCAAACTCGCATTTCTCCAGTTTAGCAAAGAGTCTGTTTTCTCTCAGAATCTGCAGAACCTCACAGACTCTGCCAATGCGACTCCAGATCGGGCAAATAGATTAAAATATCATCCAACTAAACAATCACACTCCTACCGATCAACGGCCTCAGGAGGTCATTAATGAAATTTTGAAAGAACACCGGAACACTTGTAATGCCAAAAGGCATAACTAGACACTCAAAATGACCTTCCCGGGTATTAAAGGCTGTCTTCCATTCATCACCTTTTTTAACCCGCATCAAATTATATGCCCCACGGAGATCGATCTTAGGGAACCACTTGGCTCCAACTAATTGGTTAAACAAATCAAGAATTAGCGGCAAAGGGTAAGGATTGCTCACAGTGATTTTATAAATCTCCCTGAAATCCATACACGGCCTAAGACCCCCAGCTTTTTTTTTTTTTTTTACAAAAAAGAACCCCACAGCCACAGGGGACTTAGAGGGTCTTATATGACCTGCAGCAAGACTAGTCTGCAGGTATTCCTTTAAGGCCTTCCTCTAGGGAATCGTCAGTATAAATAAATGACCCTTAGGGAGAGTAGCACCTGGGATAAACTTGATAGCGCAATTGTAATCTCTATGAGGTGGTAGAGCTTGTGTCTCTACTTCTGAAAATACTTTCCAGAATTCCTGAATGGCTTCAGGTAGCTCATTTTTCACAACAGCAGCAATGTGTACATCACAACATTTCCCATAACACTCCTGACCCCAGCATCTTATCGTACGTGATGACCAGTCCAGTACAGGATTGTGCATTTTTAACCAGGGTAACCCCAGGACAACTGGAAAAGGCAATTTATAAAGTGCAAACAAATCTAAAAATTCCTGGTGTTCCACATTCTCAGTGAGTGGAAACTCGGTGACTTTTCGAGAAACGCACCCATGCTCCAGAGAAGTGTTATCAATCACCACTACAGGAAAATGACATGTTAAAGGTACAGAATCAATCTTGTACTTGTCTAGAAATTGTTGATCAATCAAATTAAGTGCAGAACCACACTACACCATCACTTGAAAATCAATCAAATTACGACGACAGGTAAAACTACCAGAAAAAGAAACTCTTGCCGAATGTAAAAATGCAATGCAAAAGGGAGGGTTATTCTGATTTACCTTTTTTTCCTTTCCTTGTTTATGTATCCTTCACATTGCTTAATAAATTGGTCAGCCTTACCACAATAAAGGCATAGCCCCTCAGAGAATCTTATCTGCCTTTCCTGGGAACGAGAGGACATCGCCCCAAGTTGCATCGCCTTCCCACAGTCAACGGGGCTCTCCAGCAAAATTGAGACCATATCCTTATTCTGTCTACCTCTCAATATTCTATTCACTTGGATAGCTAATTGCATAGCAGCCTCAAGCGTAGCAGGTGCAGGATATGCAATGAGCAAATCTTTAACCCTGTCATTCAAACCTGCCAAAAACTGACTCTTGAGTGCTGGATCATTCCAGCTGACCTCTGCAGACCATCATCTGAACTGGGTACAATATCTCTCAGCGTTGCCAGAACCCTGTTTCAGCCGCCTGAACTTTGCCTCGGCTATAGTGACCCAATCAGGTTCATCATATAATACCCCCCTAGCAAAAAAAACGCTTCTACTGATATCAAACAAGGGTCATCCGGACTCAATGAAAATGCCCAAACTTGCGACTCACCTCACAATAACAACATAATAATCTCCACATGCTGTAATGTAGCCCCTGAAGACCTGGGTCTAAGCTGAAAATAAAGTAAACATGCATTTTTAAATGAAAAAAATTCCTGCCGCTTACCAGAAAAACATTCAGGCAAACCCACCTTAGGTTCTTCAGAGCGGATTCCAGGGTAATTACTCACGTGCTATTGTAACCTGGCAACTTTCAACATTAACCCTAGCAGACGCTGAGCAAGATCTTGAACGTTGCTCATATTGCTGCAATACGGGAGGGTTTTTTTTTTGTTTTTTTTTTATATACTTATTTCTGGCTGGACAAACTGTTATGGATCTGCAAAACAGGACTAAGGTAGAAGGGGGAAAACTGACCCTGCACTACGACTAGGCTGAAACCCTACAATGGAGTGGGTGACCCATTCCTTGCAAATAGACCCACCGACGATTCTAGGTTAATCTCAAATGAAGACCTATAGATAAGAGGAAGGGGTTGCCTAAAAGAACTAAGCACTGGGTACAAAAACGGGTCACCTCCTAATAGAAAACACAGAGAAGGCTGCATAAACCAACAGAAAACAGAAACTAAGACTAGCGAACCAGAGGTACCAGCACTGCACAAATAACACACACACAGAACACAAAGCAAAGCATCAAGCTAGAGCTCAAGCAGATTAACACTGTTGTCCAGCAAGGACTGGGAGACAGGTGCTGGTTAATAAAGAGTGATACAAACACCTGACCCAAGACAAACCCAGCACCACAGGAAAAAGACCAGCAGCCAGAACTTCACAAGAAAATGGTGGATAGTCGCAAACTAATCAGATTCTAATAGTACCTCCCCTTTAACAAGGATCCCCCTGATCCTCTAGGCCAGGCCTTTTTTGAAATCTCCTGTGAAAAACCTTAATTAACCTTGAGGCTGAGACGTCCACAGCTTTCACCCAGGAATTGTCCTTGGGACCGAAACCCTTCCAGGACACAAGATACTGTAACCCTTCTCTATGCCACCTGGAATCAAGAATGAATGAAGTCTCAAAGTCGCAGTCCACATCAATTGGAGGAGCAGACGGCATAGCCACCTTATCTAGCGTGTCAATTGTCTTCAGCAAAGATACGTGAAAGCTGAATTAATTTTCCAGGACGAAAGAATGTCTAATCTCACCGTTGACAATGTGAACCACTTTGAAAGTTCCTACAATCTTCCCAGTACAACAAAAGAAAGGAGAACACCCAGCTGAAGAAGACACATGATTATTGAGAGCAAACTCAGCAAATGGTAGATATTCCTGATTGTCCGCTACAAACTATCTCAAATACTGCTCAACGTCCTGGTTCTTCCTCCCGGTCTGTCCATTGCACTGCGGATGATAGCCCAACGAAAATGACAAATGAACCTTAAGTCTGTCACAAAAGGCACAGCAAAAGCGAGCCACAAATTGTTGTCCCGTATCAGAGACAATGTCCGTGGGAACAACATGGAGTCTGAAAATCTCTTTCACAAATGCCCTAGCAAGAGTCTTAGCGCAGGATAATTTATTGAACGGGACCAGATGACACATCTTACTAAACTGGTCCACAACAACCCAGATAACTTAAAAACCCTCAGAGACCGGCAGGTCTGTGATAAAATCCATGGCAAGATGCATCTATGGAGAACTAGGAACCTCTAACGGGCAAAGCAACCCTGCCGCTGGAGCATGAGAAGCCTTAGACATAGCGCACACGGTACACTGACTCACCCACTTGACAATTTCTCTTAGCTGCCCCGGCCACCAGAAACTCCGACCAATCGACTTTTTTGTTTCGACAATCACTGGATGACCCGCCAAACAAGACTTATGACATTCCGTAAACAAAGCTCTCATCTCCTGTCCCAGGGATATATGTCACAGAGAAATGGAACCAAGGCAAAAAACAATGCCCCTCTAGCTTGACGGGCATTCAAACGTTTAGCAGCATCCAGATAGATCAGGTTCTTATGATCAGTAAAGACTTGTATAGTATGCCTAGCGCCCTCCAAAAAATTTCGCCAATGCTCAAGTTTAACCCTGCTGTTCTGTTTGTTTCCACTATACACTTGTACTGCTCCGGTCATTTTTGACCGGACCTAATAAAATGCTGTTTTAGCTACTTAAACATTTTTTTTTAATACCTGTTGCATTATTATACTGTATGTGAGCATGGTTGGTCATTATTAGTGTTGAGCGATACCTTCCGATACTCAAAGGTATCAGTATCGGATGGGATGGGCCGATATCCAAAAAATATCGGAAATCGCCGATACCAATGTGAGGGTGATCTCTTAAAGTGAGATTAATATGATTACTTGTACCTGACCAAATATAAGCTGAGTGCTAGCTTAGAGGCCAAGAATGCATCACATTCACAGAGACAATACACACAGCCTCTCTCAGCGAAAGTTGTTCCCAACTGAACTGTATTCTGAACAAAGGAAATACAAAAAAACACGGAATAGGGGAGGTCGCACAACTTCTGAATAGTTAGTGTCACTCTGATTGGTTCATTCCAAGCTTCATTTCCAAATAGGTGCATTCCAGTGCCTTCACTCCTGCATTCCAAAGATTCCTTCCAAGACAGTTTCAAGGATCTCCAAGACATCTTCAAAGACGCAATCGCCATCTTGCTACACCATATCTGAACTGACTTATATAAGGTTTATTAATTGATTTCATTAGACATTTTCTCCTTCACAGTCCCCCTAAATTAATTATTAACCTGATGTCACAATGTAACATGATCCAATAGGTGATCGGTCAATGAATGCACAACACACAGAAAAAGGAATGGAAAATGGGGAAAGGAAGGCCTTACCAATAGGGAAATGGGGAATGGTCACCACCTGAATTTAACCTGAACCTGTCGCTGCACTACCCTAACGCCCTATGTGGGTCCTTCCCCCCACCGTCACCAGGGACCTCGTCCCTCACTGTCTCCTAACTCTGCCCTGACTAGTGCACTTGCATGTAGAGGAGCTGCGGAGACACATCATGTGTTTCTCAATGCATGCAGTGAATAGCCAGTCCTTTCTCCGGGAAGGAACAACCAAGGGAAGGGCAGCATCCAATAAAGGAAAACATCCAATAAAGGAAAACCACCTATGCCAAGCATGGTATCCATCCACAGACAACTGTTTTGGGGTTTTTGCCCCTCATTAGTGTGTAGTAGGAAACTGACTATCAGGAGCAGTGCTTAGTAGAAAATCTATAAAGGCACGGATTATTGACCTCGTGGAGACCAAAACATCGAACACCGCGGAGACACCATCACGTGTTTCTCAACGCAGTGATCCAGAACACTGCCCACAAATATGCAAATGCATATAGAGGAGCTACGGAGACACCATCACATGTTTCTCAACGCAGGCAGTGAATAGCCAGGCCTTTCCCCGGGAAGGTGTAGTTCCCATGACCGCTCAGCGACCAATCACAAGCAGCGACATCATCGAAGGCCCTTTACGCGCTCATTCTTCGGAACGAAAGCAAGGCGGTTGCAGCGGTGACGACCAGGGTGCGTCAGAGGGTAAGTATATCAATATTTTTTATTTTTATTCTTTATTTTACACATGAATATGGATCCCAGGGCCTGAAGGAGAGTTTCCTCTCCTTCAGACCCTGGGATCCATTACAGGATACCTTCCGATATTTGTGTCCCATTGACTTGTAATGGTATCGGATATCGGTATCGGCGATATCCGATGTTTTTTGGATATCGGCCGATACCATCCGATACCGATACTTTCAAATATCGGACGGTATTGCTCAACACTAATTATGAGGCGTGACTGGGGCCATGTGTTACTTGCGCGCCATAATTAGGAACAGGGACCTTGGTATATACAAGTCATCCTAATTCTCCCATACTCCTTTTGAGTTCAGCTCAGCTCCCATTCTCTCCCAGTGTTCCTTCTCTGTTTGGGCAGCTGGAGGGATTTCAGGACATCTAGGCTCAGTGTGGCTGGAATACGCTGACTCCCTTCGCCACTGTCCACTGCTCCCTAGGCCGCTTTGCTGCCTTCTGTTGCCCTCTACCTCCACAGAGTCACCGTTCGTGTGTGCTTTTATCTTGACGAGGCCATCCTGGACTGGTAACATCAACGCCTCCATTAATTGTTTCACCAGGTCTGCATTGTTAAGGGGCTTACCAGCTGATGTAAGAAATGCTCTGCTTCTCCAGATAGGGCAATAATCATGGGAAATTTCCCATCCATGATTTGAGTCTGTAAATATTAGCGACTTTACCTGCAGCAGCTCTACACGCCTCAGTGAGTGACTTCAACTCTACCTCCTGCACTGACATGTGAGAAGCGAGTGGTTCAGCTCTGATTACCTCATGTGAGGATACTACTGCATATCCAGTGTAGAATCGCCCATCCTGGTGGTATCTGCAGCCATCTACAAGAAAAAACTCAAAATCTGCATCAGGATCAGGTTTATTGGACGTGTGCAAAACCCACGGTCTCCTGACTCATCTATGCAGTCATTTTCATGCGTCACGTCAGAGTACTCTTCCTGGACCGCCATGTGCGGGGACAGCGGTTCCACATTTATGGTTTCATGGACCAACAGCATATTCGGTATAGAACTGGCCACCTACGCCATACTGCAATCCATCCACAAAGAGCTCATGGTTTGGGTTATCTGTACACAGTCATGGTCCTGTTGTAGTTCAACTAGCAGGTCAGGCAGGTCCCACTACCACCCACTTCCTATTTCTTCCACCCAGAGGCAGCAGGATGGCTGGCTGAAATCAGTAGTGCACCTTGAATGCTGATGTTATCAGACACAGTGAAACCTGAGATCTCAACACTGAGAGAAGGGGGAAATAGGGAGGAGGACTATCACAGCAGCACAGCTTCATGACCCAGACTCACCCTAAGAGACTGAAGAGGGGAGAAGGAGAGGGCTATCCCCCTGCGCAGCCTCTGTGTGCATACTTTACACATATAGGAAAGATATATCTTGGTAAAAGGTATCAACCACTGAGGACTCTCAGTTCTAAATATTTTTCTACTTTACACATTAAATTTCTCTGCTCTTGCCTGGTCTACGTAACAGGGGCTCTGGACCAGATTTCTGCGTTATCAGAGCAGGGAATATGACTTTAATACGCTGAGTGGGACATTATTAGTGGCTCCATAATCACAGTATTTAAACCTTTAACTTTGCCAGAGCCGGGTATAATATTTTCTCCTGATTCAGTAGAATCCTGTTGGATATCATGAAGAATGACTTTCTGGAGGCTAATCTGTTCTTCTAAATTTCACCAGCAACAGCAGAAAGCATTACTATTTTTTTCTGTTTTTTATCCTCTGTAACAAATGACATGGGGAATATTCCAGGGTCTTTCATATAAATAAAATTATTATTATTATTATTCATTCTACTGATTATGGCCAGCATTTCACTAGGATCCCAGGGACGCCATACACCCTCCTGGGGCTTCTACCATAACTGGTCCCCTAGTAAGGGTTGTAACGTCTGGTGGCTATAACCCAGATGAGCCCTGCAAGAGAACAGAAGGGGGTTGAGGTGGGCTGTCCACCCTGGTTGAGTAATTATCCTAGTGAGTCTCAGATGGCAGCAAAAGACAGACGTATTAGTAACTGCTGCATCCATTTGGATTCTATCAGGAAAAAAAACTAGAGGGCAGGGCAGATCCTGAAGGGCTTGCTGGTGCCATACAGTGAAGGCATAATACTCATTGAGGGCATGGACAAGACTTAAGGGGGCGTAGCATTTGGGGCACTGGACAAAAGGCACACTATGCACATGAATGGTGGGAGAGGGGGCATAACAAAGGATACAATCCTAGCTTAGAAATAGGTTTAATAGTTCATATGTGCCAACAGGGGGCACCACACACAGGACAGGTCTCCACCCAAACTAAATTCTAGTTCCTACATACACAACATGTTCATCCTCTAGGGATAATGAAAGGGGTGGAGACAAATTGGGAGCAGCATGGAGTTCAGCACCATCTTGTTTCATACTTTCTTATAATAAAACTCATCACTAGGGTTGAGCGAAACGGATCGGTCATTTTCATAAGTCGCTGACTTTTGACAAAGTCGGGTTTCATGAAACCCGACCCAATCCCTGTGTGGGGTCGGCCACACGGTCGGCGACCTTCGCGCCAAAGTCGCGTTTCCTATGACGCGTTCAGCGCCATTTCTCAGCCAATGAAGGTGGACGCAGAGTGTAGGCAGCGTGATGACATAGATCCTGGTCCCCACCATCTTAGAAAAGGGCATGGCAGTGATTGGCTTGCTTTCTGCGGCATCACAGGGGCTATAAAGGGGTGTGCACGCCGACCGCCATCTTACTACTGCTGATCTGAGCATAGGGAGAGGTTGCTGCCACTTCGTCAGAAGCAGGGATAGCGTTAGGCAGGGTACATTAACCCCCAAACCGCTTATGCTGTAGCGATTTCCACTGTCCAACACCAACTTTTCTTTGCAGGGACAGTGGAGGCTAGATTTTTCTTCCTCAGCTCTGTAGCTTATTGGGCTGCCCTAGAAGGCTCCCTGATAGCTGCATTGCTGTTTGTACGCCGCTGTGCAAACCAACTGCTTTTTTCAAAGCACAAATCCTGTTGCTCCTTCCTTTCTGCACAGCTATCTTGTTTGTTTGTTCACACTTTTGTGTGCAGCAGTCCTTTTTATTGCTGCCTGCCATACTTTTCTGAGATCACTGTAGGGAGATAGTAATTGTAGTATAGTCCCTTTTTTTTGTTATATATCTTCAAGCCACTTTCTGCCACAGAAACTATACTGTAATATAGTGGGCCTGATTTATTCACTGGTCTCCCAGAAAAAATAAAAAGGGTGAGATTAAGATTGGCAAATATGCATCTGTGCCAGTCCTGTCTGTGGTATCTGTCACTCATTTTCTGCCACAGAAAATATACTGTATTACAGTGGGCCTGATTTATTCATTAGTCTCCCAGAAAAAAGAATAAAGGGGGAGATTAAGATTGGCAAATCTGCATCTGTGCCAGTCCTGTCTGTGGTATCTGTCACTCATTTTCTGCCACAGAAAATATACTGTATTAAAGTGGGCCTGATTTATTCATTAGTCTCCCAGAAAAAAGAAAAAGGGGGAGATTAAGATTGGCAAATCTGCATCTGTGCCAGTCATGTCTGAGGTATCTGTCACTCATTTTCTGCCACAGAAAATATACTGTATTACAGTGGGCCTGATTTAATCATTAGCCTTCCAGAAAAAAAGAAAAAAGGGGGAGATTGAGATTGGCAAATCTGCATCTGTGCCAGTCCTGTCTGTGGTATCTGTCACTCATTTTCTGCCACAGAAAATATACTGTATTACAGTGGGCCTGATTTAGTCATTAGTCTCCCAGGAAAAAAGAATAAAGGGGGAGATTAAGATTGGCAAATCTGCATCTGTGCCAGTCCTGTCTGTGGTATCTGTCACTCATTTTCTGCCACAGAAAAGATACTGTATTACAGTGGGCCTGATTGATTTATTTAATAGTCTCCCAGAAAAAAGAAAAAAGGGGGAGATTAAGATTGGCAAATCTGCATCTGTGCCAGTCCTGTCTGTGGCATCTGTCACTCATTTTCTGCCACAGAAAATATACTGTAATACAGTGGGCCTGATTTATTCACTAGTCTCCCATATAAAAAAAGGGGGAGATTTTTATTGGCAGTGTGTGCATCTGTGTCAGTCCTGTTAGTGGCATATCTGTCTGCCACTTAAGCTGTGTACTGTTATACAGTGGGCCTGATTTTCCCTGCAGTCTCACCCACCTATAAAGGGAGATTTAAATTCACCACAAGTTTGCGTACACCTTGTAACTGGTTTTACAGTTCCAAATACCGTTTGTTTGTTTGGTTACATTTTTCAAAGAATGAGGAAGTCTGGTGGAAGAGGTCATGGCCGTGGGCGGTCATCGCCAGCTGGTAATGATGGTAGTGGTGGTGGAGCATCAGGTGGTCGTGGGAAAAGCAATATAGCAGCTAAGTCTCAAGTTGTTGGGCCAGCGTCATCGTCTGGCTACACAAGGCCTCGAACGCTCCCTTTTCTGGGAGTAGGAAAACCGCTTTTAAAGCCAGAGCAGCAGGATCAAGTTTTGGCTTTCTTGCTGACTCTGCCTCTAGCTCTTTCGCCTCCTCTTTGGAAAGTGCAAAATGTAAAAGCAGCGCGTCGTCAGTGGATGTTCCCGGTCAGGAACAAGTCGCTTCCATTTCTTCTTCACCCTGAACAACAGAGAAGGATGCGTCAGGCGACACAACGGGTTACTCCATGGAGCTCTTTACACATACCATTCCTGGGTTAGAAAAGGAAATTTTTAACAGGCCATGCCCATTATAAGATGAATCGGACATGGAGTGCACAGATGCACAGCCACAGCCAGATTATTATGCTGTTCCTTTGACTCAGATAAGAACATTGCCTCCGCAGTGTACTGATCCAGAATCTGACCCTGATGAGACTATGGAGCCCCGTCATGAACGCTATAGCACCGGCTTACATGGTGACACAGAGGAAGGTGCACAGGACATAGAAGAAGAGGTCATAGATAACCCAGTTGTTGACTCCGATTGGCAGCCATTGGGGGAACAGGGTGCAGCCGGCAGTAGCTCTGAAGCGGAGGAAGAGGAGCTGCAGCAGGCATTAACATCGCAACAGGTTCCATCTGGCAGGCCCGTATCTGGCCAAAAACGTGTGGTAAAGCCAAAACCAGTTGTAGGACAGCGTGGCCATCCGGTTAAAGTAGCTCAGTGTGCAATGCCTGAAAAGGTATCCGATAGTAGGAAGAGTGCAGTCTGGCATTTTTTTTAACCAAGATCTAAATGATCAGTGCAAAGTCATCTGTAAAAAATGCTCAAGGACCTTCAGCAGAGGTCAGAATGTTAAAAGTCTAAATACAAGTTGCATGCGTAGACATTTAACCACCATGCACTTGCAAGCCTGGACTAACTACCCTCTCACAATGAAGCTAATCAGCAATGCTACATCCCTTCCCTCACTGTAAGCCCACCGTTTACCACACCACCTGCAGTAAATGTGGAGGTTACGTCGCAAGGCCAAAGCAGTCAGGGAATCACCAGGTTCATGGTAGGAAATACAGTATGTAGGGCAACAGCAAGAATACCATCACCTACCCTCTCTCAGTCTGCCATGTCCACCGGCACCCCCACTAGTTCCACCATATGCAGCTCTCCAGTCCAGCTCACCCTACAAGAGACTCTCATTACGAAAAGGAAGTACTCATCCTCGCATCCGCATACACAGGGTTTGAACGCCCACATTGCTAGAATAATCTCGTTAGAGATGATGCCCTACCGGTTAGTTGAAAGCAAAGCTTTCAAAGCCCTGATGGACTATGCTGTACCATGCTACGAGCTACCCAGTCGACACTTCTTTTCGAGAAAAGCCATCCCAGCCCTCCACCAGCATGTAAAAGACCGCATTATCCATGCACTCAGGCAATCTGTGAGTAGAAAGGTGCACCTGACTACAGATGAATGGACCAGTAGGCATGGCCAGGGGCGTTACGTCTCCATCATGGCACACTGGGTTAATGTGGTGGATGCAGGGTCCACAGAGGACAGCAATATTGGGACAGTTCTGCCTAGCCCACGGTCTAGGAAACAGTTGGCTGTAGGCGTTCACCCCCCTTCTCGTCCTCCAGCAGAAGCAAGAGCTCATCCACAGACCGCAGTCACACGACCACTCCATCTGCAGCTGCCACTGTTGCACACGAGGTGTCCCATTATGGAACAGCTAGTGGCAAGTGTCAGTAGGCTGTATTGGCAATGAAGTGTTTGGGCGACAACAGACACACCGCGGAAGTTCTGTCCGAGTTCTTGCAGCAAGAAACTCAGTCATGGCTGGGCACTGTACATCTTGAGGCAGGCAAGGTAGTGAGTGATAATGGAAGGAATTTTATGGCTGCCATAGCCCTTTCACAACTGAAACACATTCCTTGCCTGGCTCACACCTGAAACCTGGTGGTGCAGTGCTCCCTGAAAAGTTATCCGGGGTTACCCGACCTGCTCCTCAAAATGCGCAGACTTTGCTCGCACATCCGCCGTTCGTCCGTACACTCCAGCCTTATGCAGAACCATCAGCGGTCTTTGAACCTTCCCCAGCATCGCCTAATCATCGATGTTGCAACAAGGTGGAACTCCACATTGCACATGCTTCAAAGACTGTGCGAACAGAGGCGTGCTGTTATGTATTTGTGGGAGGATACACATACACGGGCAGGCAGTTGGATGGCAGACATGGAGTTGTCAGGTGTGCAGTGGTCAATGCTACAAGACCTGTGTCAAGTCCTTCAGTGTTTTGAGGAATGCACATGGCTGGTTAGTACAGACAACGCCATAATAAGCATGAGCATCCCCCTAATGCGTCTGCTGATGCAAAGTTTGACGCACATAAAGGAGCAGGCATCTGCAGTCGAGGGCAAGGGAAGCCTTGATGATAGTCAGCCATTCTCTGGTCAGGGAAGTCTACAGGATGAAGTTGCGGGCGAAGAGGAGGAGGACGAGGAGGATGATGTGGATGAGTATTTTTTGGATGAGGAAGCTTCTCAGGGGGCAATAGAAACTGCTGGCGTTGCAAGGCCGGGTTCAGGGTTTTTGAGGGAGACAAGTGACGTTGATTTGCCCGAAAGTGCTCTGCAACCCAGCATAAGCACTTATTTGACAACTGGAACATTAGCCCACATGGCGGATTATGCCTTGGTTATCCTCAAAAGGGACCCATGCATTATAGAAATGATGACCGATGACGATGACTGGTTGGCCTGCCTCCTTGATCCTCGCTATAAAGGCAAATTGCAAAATATCATGCCACATGAGAACCTTGAACAAATATTGGCAACCAAACAAGCAACTCTTGTAGACCATTTGATTCACGCATTCCCAGCACACAGCGCCGGTGATTGTTTCCACACGAGCTGCAGGGGGCAACAGGGCAGAGGTGTTAGAGGTGCACAAATCAGAAGTGGCGTTGGACAGAGGGGTTTTCTGACCAGGTTGTGGAGTGATTTCACAATGACCGCAGACAGGACAGGTACTGCAGCATCAATTCAAAGTGACAGGAGACAACATTTGTCCAGTATGGTTACTAACTAACTTTCCTCCCTTATCGATGATCTCCCTCAACCGTCATTGCCATTTGATTACTGGGAATCCAAAATAGACACCTGGCCTGAATTGGCAGAATATGCATTGCAGGAGCTTGCTTTCCCAGCAGCTAGTGTGCTATCAGAAAGAGTATTCAGTGCTGCTGGTTCAATACTGACCGAAAAAAAGGACTCGTCTGGCTACCCAAAATGTTGATGATCTAACCTTCATTAAAATGAACCACTCATGGATTTCGAATTATTTTGCCCCACCTTTCCCGGCTGACACCTAGCTTTCCTGTAAAAAGGTCTTGCTTTTGGACTGGTCTTACTGACTGTTCCAATCTCTTAATTTGCAGCTGCTGTTTGTCCAGCATACAACATGTTTACACCTCCCTAAATGGGCTAACTCCCCCCACGGGGCCGTAGTCTCGCCACTTGGCGCAAGCACCCGTGAGAGTGCCGTTTGTCTGAAGAGGTGGGTGTGCCCACTTTTGGTCGACGGCACTGCTACTGGGTCCCTCATAGTACAATAAAGTGTCTCTGGCGGTGGTGGCACGCACCCAACGTCAGACACACCGTTGTAACATGAGGGCATGTTGATATGTATGATGCTAGTTAAAATAGTCAGGGGCCCTGTCCTACATTTTCACCAGTAAATACTTTGCGCCAAATTATAATGTCTGAAAGTCAGCATAGGAGCCCACCCCTGTACCTAAGTATGCCACCCTTTTTTTTTGCGAGACATTAACATCTATTTAGTTTTTGGGAGTACTAACTGTGTCAGACACTACTTCCAATTGTCCTCCGCTGACCACAACAATGCTGCCTTGGTACCCCTGCCACATAATCTTAGCTGCATTGAGCCTATTTTGTTATTTTAGGCCTACTAAGTCTGTCTGCGGTCCTTCCTTCAAATTGTCCTCCGCTGACCACACCAATGCTGCCTCTGTACCCCTACCACATAATCGAAGCTGCATAGAGTCTACTTTGTTATTTTAGGCCTACTAAGTCTGTCTGCGGTCCTTCCTTCAAATTGTCCTCCGCTGACCACACCAATGCTGCCTGTCTACCCCTACCACATAATCAAAGCTGCATACAGCCTATTTTGTTATTTTAGGCCTACTAAGTCTGTCTGCGGCCCCTCCTTCAAATAGTCCTCCGCTGACCACACCAATGCTGCCTGTGTACCCCTACCACATAATCGAAGCTGCAGTGAGCCTATTTTGTTATTTTAGGCCTACTAAATCTGTCTGCGGTCTCTCCTTTAAATTGTCCTCCGCTGACCACGTCAATGCTGCCCGTGTACCCATGTATCTGTTTTTAAACCTGCAGCGAGCCAACTTTGTGATGTAAGGCCTACTAGCAGTGTCTGTCTGTGCCACACATTACAGCTGTCCTCTTAAAAAAACTGAGCTGCAAGTGTCAGGTTTTCAGCCTGTCGGAATTTTCAAACTGCATTGGGGCCACAAGTTTGTTTGGGGTCTACAAACTGTGTCTGCAGCTCCAAGGTGTTCTCCATGTTGCCTTTTCTTAGCTTCAATCCTCAGGCTCTCGTTAAGTAGTTGTTAATTATAACACTGCATTAGGCCTACAAGTTGGGTTGGGTTCTAGAAACGGTGTCTGCCGCTCCAAGGTGTTCTCCTAGTTGCATTTCATGAGCTTCTATCTTGAGGCTCTTATTAAAGAGTTTTTTAATTGACCAACTGCAGTGGGGCTACTAGTTTGGTTGTGTTCTAGAAACGGTGTCTGCCGCTCCAAGGTGTTCTCCTGGTTGCATTTCATGAGCTTCTACCTTGAGGCTCTTGATAAAGAGTTTTTTAATTGACCAACTGCAGTGGGGCTACTAGTTTGGTTGGGTACTAGAAACGGTGTCTGCCGCACCAAGGTGTTGTCCTGGTTTCATTTCCTGAGCTTCTATCTTGAGGCTCTTGTTAAAAAGTTTTTTAATTGACCAACTGCATCAGGCCTACAAGTTGGGTTGGGTTCTAGAAACGGTGTCTGCCGCTCCAAAGTGTTCTCCAAGTTGCCTTTCCTTAGCTTCAATCTTCAGGCTCTCGTTAAATAGTTGTTAATATAACACTGCATTAGGCCTACAAGTTGGGTTGGGTTCTAGAAACGGTGTCTGCCACTCCAATGTGTTCTCCTGGTTGCA
The DNA here is from genome assembly GCF_032444005.1 of Ranitomeya imitator. Classification (NCBI taxonomy): domain Eukaryota; kingdom Metazoa; phylum Chordata; class Amphibia; order Anura; family Dendrobatidae; genus Ranitomeya; species Ranitomeya imitator. The sequence continues at coordinate 469,945,486 of NC_091282.1, forward strand.
TTTCCTGAGCTTCTATCTTGAGGCTCTTGTTAAAGAGTTTTTTAATTGACCAACTGCAGTGGGGCTAGTAGTTTGGTTGGGTTCTAAAAATGGTGTCTGCCGCTCCAAGGTGTTCTCCTGGTTGCATTTCCGAGCTTCAATCTTCAGGCTCTCGTTAAATTGTTGTTATTATAACACTGCATTTGGCCTACTTGTTTTGTTGGCCCTACTAACGGTGTCTGCCGCTCCTTGCTGTTCTCCTCCACTGAACAAACCAGTGCCGCCTGTTTACTTCTGTTACCAATTTTGAACTGCATTTAGCTTACTTACTGATTTGGGCCTACTCACTGTGTCAGCCTCTCATTACAGTTGTACTCCACTGAACAAAGCAATGCCGCCTGGTTAGTCCTGTTACCAATTTTGAACTGCATTTAGCCCACTTTATTATTTGGGCCTATGTCTGTGTTTCCTCCTCATCCTGCACATTGCCCAGCCAGTGATAGATGAGTCAGTTGGTACATTGATCCAGACTGCTACATTCCCCGTGCATGCTACACAGCCAGAATGTGACCCTGCTGAAAGTCAGGTTGCTCTTCCCGCATACCATACCACCTTACATGGGGACAAATAGGAAGGTGCAGATGAAAGTGCAGGTTCCTTCATCAGGTGGGGGGAATACTCGTTGGTGAAGTCACTGGCACAGGGCCCCTCATAGTACGCAAAAGTGTCGCTGCCGGTGGGAGGCGCCCCCGCCGTGCAAACACACTGCAGTACTTTGAGGGGCCCTGTGCCAGTGCCAATGCCAACAAGTGGGCCCCCCCTGCTTGCTCAGTATCACAGCACTTGCAAAGTTGAAATACTTACCTCTCCCTGCTCCACTGCCGTGACGTGGTCCTGATTTCCTGGGCCCACTAAATACTTGAACCAGCCCTACCCCTCACAACTTTAGCCAAATGACCCCCAATTTCCAATGCCTAACTATTATTATAAGGTAAATTATGATTGACAAGCTTCAGTAACAGGAATGGATGTTTTTGTTATTAAAATGGGCACTGTAGGTGTTTGTTTGGCCCCCACTCACTGCCGACTATGCTTCCCCATTGACTTGCATTGGGTTTCGTGTTTCGGTCGATCCTCGACTTTTCGCGATAATCGGCCGATTTCACTCGACTCAACTTTTGAGATAGTCGGGTTTCGCGAAAACCCAACTCGACCCCAAAAAAGTAAAAGTCGCTCAACCCTACTTCTGAGGACTAATAAAGCTGCATAGATATCAGTGCTAGGAAGGTAGGCAGTGTATGTGGCAGACTGCAGTGCATATATCAAGAGGATCCATTCAAGTTCTGTCCGCTGTTGCTATTACAGATATTTCTAGACATAGCCCCAGGTATCATGGGAAAGGAATATATTTTTTTTACTGGCCAGCTATTTAAAACTGTGGTTTGTCTATCACACAGATCAGAAATAAATAGTGTGCTCAAAAAATTCTGCCATTTCTGGCCTCCCTTTAAATTTTATTGCAGTGTGTTAGCGAAATTATTGAAACAGTTTGCTGTTAAAAATAGTTACCTACAGGCCAGCTATTTAAAACTGCGGTTTGTCCGTCACACACACACATCAGAAATAAAACGTGCGCTTCAAATTCTGAGATTTCTGGCCTCTATTTACATTTTGTTGCAGTGTGTTAGCGAAGGTATTGAAACAGTTTTCTGGTAAAAATAGTTACTTACAGGTCAGCTATTTAAAACTGCAGTTTGTTGTCACACAAGGATCAGAGATTAAAATTGCGCTCCAAATTCTGCCATGTCTGGCCTCCCTTTAAATTTTGCTGCAGTGTTAGCGAAGTTATTGACACTGGTTTGCTCATAAAAATAGTTATCTAAAGGCCAGCTATTTAAAACTGTGGTTTGTCTGTCACACAGATCACATATTCAGCCATTTGAAGTGAACGTTGAAAATATTATGCTCCATTTAAAATTGGCAAGGCACATGTCAAGAGTCGGGGAACTGGACAAAAATACAGTCCACATATTGAAGATTGTGGTATCTCCGTCAGATGACTAACCTGTCTCTGGGATGCAAATTGTGGCATTTAAAGCCTCCATTCAACTGTTTTTGCTGTACCTTACCCTAGTTATTGATAACAGTTTGCTAAAAAAAAAAATTGTTACCTACAGTCCAGATATTTTAAACTATGGTTTTCCCGCTCAGGGATCACAAATAAGTTTGCTCCAAATTCAGCCATTTGTAGTGAAGGCGGAAACCATTGTAGCCCATTTAAAATGGGCAAGGCGCGTGGTAAGGGATGGGGAAGTGGATGTGATGGTAATGGTGCATGCAGAGGCCAAGGCTGTTTGCAAGCTGAAATTGTGCCACAGCAAACACCCACATCTTCTCGCCCTACCTTCCTGTACGAATTACTATGGGACCGCAGCGCACCACTATTGAACCCAGTGCAGTGTCAAAAGGTTGTTGGTTGGATAGTGGATAATGCTTCCAGTTTCTTTGCCACCACCACCACCCTGCCTTCCACACGGTCAAGTCTCATTAGCCATGAGTAGGGTTGAGCGACTTTTAGTTTTTTAAAGTCGACTCGGGTTTCGCGAAACCCGATTATCTCAAAAGTTGAGTCGAGTGGAATCGGCCGATTATCGCGAAAAGTCGGGGATCGACCGAAACACGAAACCCAATGCAAGTCAATGGAGAAGCATAGTCGGCAGTGAGTGGAGGCCAGGAAAACACCTACAGTGCCCATTTTAATGGCAAAAACATCCATTCTTGTTACTGAAGCTTGTCAATCTTATTTTACCTTGTAATAATAGTAAGGCATTGGAAATTGGGGGTCATTTGGCTAAAGTTGTGGGGGGTAGGGCTGGTTCAAGTATTTAGTGGGTCCAAGAAATTTGGACACCTCATGGCAGTAGAGCAGGGAGAGGTAAGTATTTCAACTTTGCAAGTGCTGTGATCCTGAGCAAGCATGGGGGCCCACACGTTGGCATTGGCACTGGCACAGGGCCCCTCAAAGTACTGCGGTGTGTTTGCATGGCTGGGGCGCCTCCCACCGGCAGCGACACTTTTGCGTACTATGAGGGGCCCTGTGCCAGTGACGTCGCCAACGAGTATTCCCCCCACCTGATGAAGGAACCTGCACTTTCATCTGCACCTTCCTCTTTGTCCCCGTGTAAGGTGGTATGGTATGCGGGAAGGGGAACCTGACTTTCAGCAGGGTCACATTCTGGCTGTGTAGCGTGCACGGGCAATGTAGCGTTCTGGGTCAATGTACCAGCAGACTCATCTAGCACTGGCTCGGCAATGGGCAGGATGAGGAGGAAACACAGATATAGGCCCAAATAATAAAGTGGGCTAAATGCAGTTCAAAATTGGTAACAGGACTAACCAGGCGGCATTGCTTTGTTCAGTGGAGTACAACTGTAATGAGAGGCTGACACAGTGAGTAGGCCCAAATCAGTAAGTAGGCTAAAAGCAGTTCAAAATTGGTAACAGAAGTAAACAGGCGGCACTGGTTTGTTCAGTGGAGGAGAACAGCAAGGAGCGGCAGACACCGTTAGTAGGGCCAACAAAACAAGTAGGCCAAATGCAGTGTTATATTAAAAACAATTTAACAAGAGCCTGAAGATAGAAGCTAGGGAAAGGCAACCTGGAGAACACCTTGGAGCGGAAGACACCGTTTGTAGAACCCAGACCCAACTTGCAGGCCTAATGCAGTGTGGTTTCAACAACTACTTAACGAGAGCTTCAAGATAGAAGCTAGGGAGAGACAACCAGGAGAACACCTTGGAGTGGCAGACACTGTTAGTAGGCCCCAACCAAACTAGTAGCCCCACTGTAGTTGTTCGATTGAAAAACTATTTAACAAGAGCCTAAAGATCGAAGCTCAGGAAAGACAACCAGGAGAACACCTTGGAGCGGCAGACATGGTAGTAGGCCCCAACCCAAGTACTAGCCCCACTGCAGTTTGATTAAAAAACTATTTAACCAGAGCCTGCAAATTGAAGCTCGGGAAAGGCAACCAGGAGAACACATTGGAGCGGCAGACACTGTTAGTAGGCCCCAACCAAACTAGGAGCTCCACTGTAGTTGTTCAATTAAAAAACTATTTAACAAGAGCCTGAAGATCGAAGTTCCGGAAAGACAACCAGGAGAACAGCATGGAGCGGCAGACACTCGTAGTAGGCCCCAACCCAAGTACTAGCCCCACTGCAGTTTGATTAAAAAACTATTTAACCAGAGCCTGCAAATTGAAGCTCAGGAAAGGCAACCAGGAGAACACCTTGGAGCGGCAGACACTCGTAGTAGGCCCCAACCCAAGTACTAGCCCCACTGCAGTTTGATTAAAAAACTATTTAACGAGAGCCTGCAAATTGAAGCTCAGGAGAGGCAACCAGGAGAACACCTTGGAGCGGCAGACACTCGTAGTAGGCCCCAACCCAAGTACTAGTCCCACTGCAGTTTGATTAAAAAACTATTTAACAAGAGCCTGAAGATCGAAGCTCAGGAAAGACAACCAGGAGAACACCTTGGAGCGGCAGACACTTGTAGTAGGTCCCAACCCAAGTACTAGCCCCACTGCAGTTTGATTAAAAAACTATTTAACAAGAGCCTGAAGATCGAAGCTCAGGAAAGACAACCAGGAGAACACCTTGGAGCGGCAGACACTCGTAGTAGGCCCCAACCCAAGTACTAGCCCCACTGAAGTTTGATTAAAAAACTATTTAACGAGAGCCTGCAAATTGAAGCTCAGGAAAGGCAACCAGGAGAACACCTTGGAGCGGAATAATCAGTTTGTAGACCACAACGAAACTTGTGGCCCCAATGCAGTTTTATAATTCTGACAGGCTGAAAACCTGCCTATTTTTTTTTTGAGGAGAACAGCTGTATTAAGTGGCGCAGACAGACACTGCTAGTAGGCCTTACACCACAAAGTTGGCTCACTGCAGGTTGAAAAAAGTTACATGGGTACACGGTCGGCATTGGTGTGCTCAGTGGAGGACAAATGGAAGGAGGGACCGCAGACAGACTTAGTAGGCCTACGATAAAAAAAGTAGACTCTATGCACTTTTAAATAGGTTCCAGGGGTACACAGGCAGCATTGGTGTGGTCAGCGGAGGACTATTGGAAGGAGGGATCGCAGACAGACTTAGTAGGCCTAAAATAAAAGAATTAGGCTCAATGCAGTTCGAATTATCTTGCAGGGGTACACAGGCAGCATTGGTGTGGTCAGCGGAGGATGTTTGGAAGGAGTGTCTGACACAGTTAGTACTCCCAAAAAATAAATAGATGTTAATGTCTCGCAAAACAACAAAACCAAAAAACAAAAGGGTGGCATACTTAGGTACAGGGGTGGGTTCCTCTGCTGAGTTTCAGACATAGTAATTTGGCGCCGCTAAGTATTTACTGGTGTCAATATAGGACACTGACCCTGACTATTTTAACTAGCATCATACATGTCAACAAATTGGTATTGTCAGTGTCCGGCATTGAAGGATGTCAGCACATAGACATTGGCGGAGCTCTGAGAGATAATTTTGCAAGTGGTAGAGCACTGTTTGAGCTGGGGGGAGGGAACTCTCTTGTGGCCAGCCCAGGCCCAGGGCCCCTCATGTTACAATGGTGTGTCTGACGTTGGGTGCGCACCACCACCGCCAGAGAAACTTTATTGTACTATGAGGGACCCAGTGGCAGTGCCGTCGACCAAAAGCGGGCACACCCACCTCTTCAGACAAACGGCACTCTCACGGGTGCTTGCGCCAAGTGGCCAGACCACGGCCCCGTGGGGGGAGTTTGCCCATTTAGGGATGTGTAAACATGTTGTATGCTGGACAAACAGCTGCTGCAGATTAAGAGATTGGAACAGTCAGTAAGACCAGTCCACAAGCAAGACCTTTTTATAGGAAAGCTAGGTGTCAGTCGGGAAAGGTGGGGCAAAATAATTCGAAATCCATGAGAGGATCATTTTAATGAAGGTTAGATCATCAACATTTTGGGTAGCCAGACGAGTCGTTTTTTCGGTCAATATTGAACCAGCAGCACTGAATACTCTTTCTGATAGCACACTAGCTGCTGGGCAAGCAAGCTCCTGCAATGAATATTCTGCCAATTCAGGCCAGGTGTCTATTTTGGATGCCCAGTAATCAAATGGGAATGACGGTTGAGGGAGAACATCGATAAGGGATGAAAAATAGTTAGTAACCATACTGGACAAATGTTGTCTCCTGTCACTTTGAATTGATGCTGCAGTACCTGTCCTGTCTGCGGTCATTGCGAAATCACTCCACAACCTGGTCAGAAAACCCCTCTGTCCAACGTCACTTCTGATTTATGCACCTCTAACACCTCTGCCCTGTTGCCCCCTGCACCTCGTGTGAGAACCATCACCAGCGCTGTGTGCTGGGAATGCCTGAATCAAATGGTCTACAAGACTTGCTTGATTGGTTGCTAATATTTTTTCGAGGTTCTCATGTGGCATGATATTTTGCAATTTGCCTTTATAGCGAGGATCAAGGAGGCAGGCCAACCAGTAATCGTCATCGGTCATCATTTTAATAATGCGTGGGTCCCTTTTGAGGATACGTAAGGCATAATCCTCCATGTGGGACAAAGTTTCAGTTGTCAAATCTGCGGTTGTGCTGGGTTGAGGGGCAGTTTCAGGCAAATCTACGTCACTTGTCTCCCTCAAAAAACCTGAACCCGGCCTTGCAACGCCAACAGTTTCTATTGGCCCCAGAGAAGCTTCCTCATTCAAAAAATACTCATCCCCATCATCCTCCTCATCCTCCTCCTCTTCGCCCGCTATCTCGTCCTTTAGACTGCCCTGACCAGACAATGGCTGACTGTCATCAAGGCTTTCCTCTTCCTCAGCTGCAGACGCCTGCTCCTTTAAGTGCGTCAAACTTTGCATCAGCAGACGCATTAGGGGGATGCTCATGCTTATTATGGCGTTGTCTGCACTAACCAGCCGTGTGCATTCCTCAAAACACTGAAGGACTTGACACAGGTCTTGTACCTTCGACCACTGCACACCTGACAACTCCATGTCTGCCATCCAACTGCCTGCCCGTGTATGTGTATCCTCCCACAAATACATAACAGCACGCCTCTGTTCGCACAGTCTTTGAAGCATGTGCAGTGTGGAGTTCCACCTTGATGCAACGTCGAAGATTAGGCGATGCTGGGGAAGGTTCAAAGACCTCTGATGGTTCTGCATAAGGCTGGAGTGTACGGGCGAACGGCGGATATGAGCGCAAAGTCTGCGCACTTTGAGGAGCAGGTCGGGTAACCCCGGATAACTTTTCAGGAAGCACTGCACCACCAGGTTTCAGGTGTGAGCCAGGCAAGGAATGTGTTTCAGTTGTGAAAGGGCTATGGCAGCCATAAAATTCCTTCCGTTATCACTCACTACCTTGCCTGCCTCAAGATGTACAGTGCCCAGCCATGGCTGAGTTTCGTTCTGCAAGAACTCGGACAGAACTTCAGTGGTGTGTCTGTTGTCACCCAAACACTTCATTGCCAATACAGCCTGCTGACGCTTGCCACTAGTTGTCACATAATGGGACACCTCGTGTGCAACAGTGGCAGCTGCGGATGGAGTGGTCAAGCGACTGTGGTCTGTGGACGAGCTCTCGCTTCTGCAGGAGGACAAGGAGGAGGAGGAGGGGGGGCGAACGCCTACAGCCAACTGTTTCCTAGACCGTGGGCTAGGCAGAACTGTCCCAATATTGCTGTCCCCTGTGGACCCTGCATCCACCACATTAACCCTGTGTGCCGTGATGGACACGTAACGTCCCTGGCCATGCCTACTGGTCCATGCATCTGTTGTCAGGTGCACCTTTGTACTCACAGATTGCCTGAGTGCATGGAAGATGCGGTCTTTTACATGCTGGTGGAGGGCTGGGATGGCTTTTCTAGAAAAGAAGTGTTGACTGGGTAGCTCGGAGCGTGGTACACCACAGTCCATCAGGGCTTTGAAAGCTTCGCTTTCAACTAACCGGTAGGGCATCATCTCTAATGAGATTAGTGTAGCAATGTGGGTGTTCAAACCCTGTGTACGCGGATGCGAGGATGAGTACTTCCTTTTCCTAACGAGTGTCTCATGTAGGGTGAGCTGGACTGGAGAGCTGCAGATCGGGGAACTAGCGGGGGTGCCGGTAGACATGGCAGACTGAGAGAGGGTTGGAGATGGTATTCTTGCTGGTGCCCTACATGCTGTGTTTCCTACCATGAACCTGGTGATTCCCTGGCTGCTTTGGCCTGGTGACGAAAGCAGGTGGTGCGGGAAATGGTGGGCTTACAGTCAGGGAAGGGATGTAGTGTTGCTGACTAGCTTCATTGGCCGAGGGTGCTACAACCTTAAGGGACGTTTGGTAGTTAGTCCAGGCTTGCAAATGCATGGTGGTTAAATGTCTACGCATGCAACTTGTATTTAGACTTTTAAGATTCTGACCTCTGCTTAATGTAGTTGAACATTTTTGACAGATGACTTTGCGCTGATCATTTGGATGTTGTTTAAAAAAATGCCAGACTGCACTCTTTCTACTATCGGATACCTTTTTCAGGCATTGCAGACTGAGCTTCTTTAACTGGATGGCTACGCTATCCTACAACTGGTTTTGGTTTTGCCACGCATTTTTGGCCAGATACGGGCCCGGCAGATGGAACCTGTTGCGATGTTGATGCCTGCTGCGGCCCCTCCTCATCCGCTTCAGAGCTACTGACGCCTGCACCCTGTTCCCCCAATGGCTGCCAATCGGGGTCAACAACTGGGTCATCTATGACCTCCTCTTCTATCTCGTGTGCAACGTCGTCTGTGTCACCGTGTAAGCCGGTAGTATAACGTTCGTGACGGGGCACCATAGTCTCATCAGGGTCTGATTCTGGATCAGTACACTGCGAGGGCAATGTTCTGGTCTGATTGAAAGGGACAGCATAGTAATCTGGCTGTGGCTGTGCATCTGTGCACTCCATGTCCGATTCAACTTGTAATGGGCATGGCCTGTTAACTGTTTCACTTTGTAACCCAGGAACGGTATATGTAAAGAGCTCCATGGAGTAACCCGTTGTGTCACCTGACGCATCCTTCTCTGTTGTTCTTGGTGAAGAAGACAAGGAAGCGACTTGTCCCTGAGTGTGAACATCCACTAACGACGCGCTGCTTTTACATTTACCAGTTTCAGAAGAGGAGGCAAAAGAGCTAGAGGCTGAGTCAGCAAGGAAAGCCAAAACTTGTTCTTGCTGCTCCGGCTTTAAAGGGAACCTGTCACCTGAATTTGGCGGGACCAGTTTTGGGTCATATGGGCGGAGTTTTGGGGTGTTTGATTCACCCTTATCTTACCCGCTGGCTGCATGCTGGCCGCAATATTGGATTGAAGTTCATTCTCTGTCCTCTGTAGTACATGCCTGCGCAAGGCAAGATTGCCTTGCGCAGGCATGTACTACGGAGGACATAGAATGAACTTCAATCCAATATTTCAGCCAGCATGCAGCCAGCGGGTAAGGAAAGGGTGAATCAAACACCCGAAAACTCCGCCCATATGACCCAAAACTGGTCCCGCCAAATTCAGGTGACAGGTTCCCTTTAAAAGCGGTTTTCCTACTCCCAGAAAAGGGAGCGTTCGAGGCCTTGTGTAGCCTGACGACGAACCTGGCTCAACAACTCAAGACTTAGGTGCTATATTGCTTTTACCACGACCACCTGATGCTCCACCACCACTACCATCATTACCAGCTGGCAATGACCGCCCACGGCCACGACCTCTTCCACCAGACTTCCTCATTGTTTTAAAAACGTAACCAAACTAGCGGTATTTGTTACTGTAAAACCAGTTACAAGGTAAACTCAAACTTCTGTTGGATTTATATATCCCTTTATAGTTGGGTGAGACTGCAGGGAAAATCAGGCCCAATATATAACAGTACACAGCTTCAGTGGCAGACAGATATGCCACTAACAGGACTGACGCTGATGCAGACACTACAAATTAAAATCTCCCCCTTTTTATTTTTTCTGGGAGAATATTGAAGAAATGTGGCCCACTCTTATACAGTATATGTTCTGTGGCACACAATTTGAGACTATTTTTTTTTTCAGGGAGAATTTAAAAGAAATCTGGCCCAGTGTTACACACTAGGTTTAATGTGGCACACAATTTGAGACAGGTGGCACACAGCACTGGCACCGAAGCCGAAATGCCAATCTTAATCTCCAACTTTTTTTTTTTTCCAGGGAGAATTTAAAAAAAATCTGGCCCAGTGTTACACACTAGGTTTAATGTGGCACACAATATGAGACAGGTGGCACACACAGCACTGGCACCGAAGCAGAAATGCCAATCTTAATCTCCCACTATTTTTTTTTTCAGGGAGAATTTAAAAGAAATCTGGCCCAGTGTTACACACTAGGTTTAATGTGGTACACAATTTGAGACAGGTGGCACACACAGCACTGGCACCGAAGCAGAAATGCCAATCTTAATCTCCCACTATTTTTTTTTTTCAGGGAGAATTTAAAAAAAAATCTGACCCAGTGTTACACACTAGGTTTAATGTGGCACACAATTTGAGACAGGTGGCACACACAGCACTGGCACCGAAGCAGAAATGCCAATCTTAATCTCCCACTATTTTTTTTTTCCAGGGAGAATTTAAAAAAAAATCTGACCCAGTGTTACACACTAGGTTTAATGTGGCACACAATTTGAGACAGGTGGCACACACAGCACTGGCACCAAAGCAGAAATGCCAATCTTAATCTCCCACTTTTTTTTCAGGGAGAATTTAAAAGAAATCTGGCCCAGTGTTACACATTAGGTTTAATGTGGCACACAATTTGAGACAGGTGGCACACAGCACTGGCACCGAAGCAGAAATGCCCATCTTAATCTCCCACTATTTTTTTTTTTCAGGGAGAATTAAAAAAAAAATCTGGCCCAGTGTTACACACTAGGTTTAATGTGGCACACAATTTGAGACAGGTGGCACACACAGCACTGGCACTGAAGCAGAAATGCCAATCTTAATCTGTCACTTTTTTTTTCCAGGGAGAATTTAAAAGAAATCTGGCCCAGTGTTACACATTAGGTTTAATGTGGCACACAATATGAGACAGGTGGCACACACAGCACTGGCACTGAAGCAGAAATGCCAATCTTAATCTCCCACTATTTTTTTTTTCAGGGAGAATTTAAAAAAAAATCTGGCCCAGTGTTACACACTAGGTTTAATGTGGCACACAATTTGAGACAGGTGGCACACACAGCACTGGCACTGAAGCAGAAATGCCAATCTTAATCTCCCACTTTTTTTTTTCCAGGGAGAATTTAAAAGAAATCTGGCCCAGTGTTACACATTAGGTTTAATGTGGCACACAATATGAGACAGGTGGCACACACAGCACTGGCACCAAAGCAGAAATGCCAATCTTAATCCCCCACTATTTTTTTTTATTTAGGGGAGAATTGGCAAGAAATCAGGCCCACTGTTAGACTGTATGTTTTCTGTGCCAGAAAATGAGAAACAGATGCCACACACAGGACTGCCACTGATGCAGATTTGCCAATTTTAATCTGCACCCTTTTTTTTTCTCTTCAGGGAGAGTAGTGAATAAATCTGGGCCACTGTATTAGAGTATATTTTCTGCGGCAGAAAGTGGCTTGAAGAGATATAACGAAAAAAAAAAAAGGACAGTCCTACAATTACTATCTCCCTGCAGTAATCTCAGCAAAGTATGGCAGGCAGCAATAACAAGGAGTGGACTGCTGCACAAAAAAGTCAAAAGTGTGGACAAACAAACAAGATAGCTGTGCAGAAAGGAAGGAGCAACAGGACTTGTGCTTTGAAAAAAGCAGTTGGTTTGCACAGCGGTGTACAAACAGCAATGCAGCTATCAGGGAGCCTTCTAGGGCAGCCCAATGAGCTAGAGAGCTGAGGAAAAAAAATGTAGCCTCCACTGTCCCTGCAAACAAAAGGTGGTGTTGGACAGTGGAAATCGCTACAGCACAAGCGGTTTGGGGGTTAATGTACCCTGCCTACACTATCCCTGCTTCTGACGAAGCGGCAGCAACCTCTCCCTATACTCAGATCAGCAGCAGTAAGATGGCGGTCGGCGTGCATGCCCCTTTATAGCCCCTGTGACGCCGCAGAAAGCAAGCCAATCACTGCAATGCCCTTCTCTAAGATGGTGGGGACCAGGACCTATGTCATCACGCTGCCCACACTCTGCGTCCACCTTCATTGGCTGAGAAATGGCGCTTTTCGCGTCATTGAAACGCGACTTTGGCGCAAAAGTCGCATACCGCATGGCCGACCCCACACAGGGATCGGGTCGGGTTTCATGAAACCCGACTTTGCCAAAAGTCGGCGACTTATGAAAATGAACAACCCGTTTCGCTCAACCCTAGCCATGAGTCTTGACTGCATATTCCTCACCCTGATCCTCCTTCCTCTCACCATGCCGAGTGCCTGGAGACAACTGATCCCACACTTGGACACTCCGAAGACCTGTTCACTTTTCCATTTATTGACTCGGGCATCTCGCCCTATCCACTTGAAGGGGAGCAATAGGAGATTGCATGTAGCGATGCCCACATATTTGAGCAGCCACGGTCACACGAAGGCGATGTTGGAAAAGTGTCACAAGAGGTGGAGGATGATGAGACACAATTGCCAGAAGATAGAAAAAGAAGCAGCATCCATTCCAGGTGAAGAATATATGAAAAATAAATCTTAATTCCGCCATCACATCATACAACATTTCGGCCAGACATGGCCTTTGTCAAGTATATGTTTTTCTACAATTGCCAGAAGGTCAGGAGGAGAACCAGGATGCGGAAGTGGAAGACGAGGTGGTGGATGATATAGTAACTGACCCAAGCTGTCAGGAGGACATGCAGAGCGAGGACAGCAGCACACAGGGGGAGGGAGGCATAGCACCCAACAGGTAGGAAGAAGCAGTGTGGTGGCCACAGACAGAAGGCAGTCAACCGTTCCCCGTAACAATAACATGACGAAAGTTGCCAGTCCAACTGTTAGGTCTTCCCGAGTCTGGTTGTTGTTTAAAGACTCTGGTGATAACCCCAAAAAGGCAATTTGCACCACCTGCCCAGCCAGCATCAGCAGTTGTAGCAAAACTACCAGCATGACCACCACCAGCATGATCAGGCACATTACAGGAAAGCATCTGACTTTGTGGGCCAAACTCCAGGGTCCAGGAACAGTGTCTGTGGGTGACATCACTGCTTCTTCCACTTTTGTGCATGCATGCCAATCTCCTGTCCATAGTGCATGTGAAAATGCCTCCTGCCCTGTAGTTGTCATTGCACACATTCAACTAGCACCATCAGCAAGCACGTCCACGTCCTTGTTCCAGCGCAGCATGCTTAGGTGAAAGGCAGCACAATGCTTAAGAGTTGTGGACAGCTCTAAAAAGTAGGCAGATCTGTGGCTGTACCCAGGGGTGGATTAAGGGTAGCCAGGGCCCCGGGCTGTTCAGACACTGTGGGCCCCCCCCAGTCATGTGACGGGGGTCATGTGACGGGGGTCATGTGACGGGGGTCATGTGACGGGGGTCATGTGACGGGGGTCATGTGACGGGGGTCATGATATACACGAACCAGATTATTCCAGAAAAATGGCCAGGCCCTACTCTACTGTAACCTATTAATTATTTGTTAGAATCTGCAATACAATTTAGGTATATTTTGACCAATAATATCACATACAAGGAACAAATACCACCGCACCATGACCAGACCACAAATTACAACCACAGTGATCGAATAATATCACATACAAGGAACAAATACCACCGCACCATGTCAAGACCACATATTACCACCACTTGGTGACCAAATATCACATACAAGGGACAAATACCACAACACCATGTCCAGACAACATATTACCACCACATAGTGACTGAATACTACAATACTGATCGGTAAAAAACAACAACACAATACTATCACCATAAGTGCCAGTATTCACAGGAGATCTGTACTTAGTATGCAGTGTCTGTGTAGAGGTAATACAGAGATCACTGGTGGTATTATACACAGGACCTCTATATAGTATACAGTGTATAGTGTCAGTGTATAGGTAACACTGACTCACCAGTGACGTCTCTAGGTGAAGTCCTTCATCTTTCATCCAGCACAGACCGCCATCATTTCTTCCAGCCAGGACTCGTTTCTGCAGGAAATACCACAGTTATCTCGAGCTCCGCTTGCAGAACACATTACTTAATTTTTCACAACTTCTACATTACACCACATGAAGAAAAAAAGGCGATATAGTGTCACTCTGCACAGTAACAGGACCGACCCCCATTTAAAACAGTATACTCAAAAAATAAAATAAATACATCACTGCAGTAATAATATCCCTTAATTAGCCCCTATGGTAATAATATTCCCCACCCTGGCCCCGTGTGTCTCATTCCTGGCTCCAGCCATATGTTCTCGCATCCTGCCCTCATGAGTATTCATTCTACCCCATATGATCTCCACATCCTGCCCCATCTGTCTCCATCGTATCCATCCTGCCCCATGATCCAATCCTGCCCCATGTCTTTCATTCTGCCCCGTGTCTCCAATCATGCCCCGTGTCTACATTCTGCCCATGCCTCCAGTCCTGCCCCAGTGTGTCCAGCATCTGCCTCAGTATGTCCAGCATATTGCCCCAGTGTCCAGCAATCTGCCCCAGTGTCTCCAGCATATTGCCCCCAGTGTGTCCAGCATTGCCCCCAGACAGTGTGTCCAGCAATCTGCCCCAGTGTGTCCAGTAATCTGCCCCAGTGTGTCCAGCAATCTGCCCCAGTATGTCCAGCATATTGCCCCAGTGTGTCCAGCATATTGCCCCCAGACAGTGTGTCCAGCAATCTGCCCCAGTGCGTCCAGCAATCTGCCCCAGTGCGTCCAGTATTGCCCCCAGACAGTGTGTCCAGAATATTACCACCAGTGTGTCCAGCAATCTGCCCCAGTATGTCCAGCATTTCCCCCAGTGTCTCCAGCAATCTGCCCCAGTGTCTCCAGCAATCTGCCCCAGTGTCTCCAGCAATCTGCCCCAGTGTCCTCCAGCAATCTGCCCCAGTGTCATCCAGCAATCTGCCCCAGTGTCCTCCAGCAATCTGCCCCAGTGTCCTCCAGCAATCTGCCCCAGTGTCCTCCAGCAATCTGCCCCAGTGTCCTCCAGCAATCTGCCCCAGTGTCCTCCAGCAATCTGCCCCAGTGTCCTCTAGCATTGCCCCAGTGTCCTCCAGCAATCTGCCCCAGTGTCCTCCAGCAATCTGCCCCAGTGTCCTCCAGCAATCTGCCCCAGTGTCCTCCAGCAATCTGCCCCAGTGTCCTCTAGCATTGCCCCAGTGTCCTCCAGCAATCTGCCCCAGTGTCCTCCAGCAATCTGCCCCAGTGTCCTCCAGCAATCTGCCCCAGTGTCCTCCAGCAATCTGCCCCAGGGTCCTCCAGCAATCTGCCCCAGCGTCCTCCAGCAATCTGCCCCAGCGTCCTCCAGCAATCTGCCCCAGCGTCCTCCAGCAATCTGCGCCAGTGTCCTCTAGCATTGCCCCAGCGTCCTCCAGCAATCTGCCCCAGTGTCCTCCAGCAATCTGCCCCAGTGTCCTCCAGCAATCTGCCCCAGTGTCCTCCAGCAATCTGCCCCAGTGTCCTCCAGCAATCTGCCCCAGTGTCCTCTAGCATTGCCCCAGCGTCCTCCAGCAATCTGCCCCAGCGTCCTCCAGCAATCTGCCCCAGTGTCCTCCAGCAATCTGCCCCAATGTCCTCTAGCAATCTGCCCCAGCGTCCTCCAGCAATCTGCCCCAGCGTCCTCCAGCAATCTGCCCCAGCGTCCTCCAGCAATCTGCCCCAGCGTCCTCCAGCAATCTGCCCCAGCGTCCTCCAGCAATCTGCCCCAGCGTCCTCCAGCAATCTGCCCCAGTGTCCTCCAGCAATCTGCCCCAGTGTCCTCCAGCAATCTGCCCCAGTGTCCTCTAGCATTGCCCCAGCGTCCTCCAGCAATCTGCCCCAGCGTCCTCCAGCAATCTGCCCCAGCGTCCTCCAGCAATCTGCCCCAGTGTCCTCCAGCAATCTGCCCCAAAGTCCTCCAGCAATCTGCCCCAACGTCCTCCAGCAATCTGCCCCAGCGTCCTCCAGCAATCTGCTCCAGCGTCCTCCAGCAATCTGCCCCAGCGTCCTCCAGCAATCTGCCCCAGCGTCCTCCAGCAATCTGCCCCAGCGTCCTCCAGCAATCTGCCCCAGTGTCCTCCAGCAATCTGCCCCAGTGTCCTCTAGCATTGCCCCAGCGTCCTCCAGCAATCTGCCCCAGCGTCCTCCAGCAATCTGCCCCAGTGTCCTCCAGCAATCTGCCCCAATGTCCTCCAGCAATCTGCCCCAGCGTCCTCCAGCAATCTGCCCCAGCGTCCTCCAGCAATCTGCCCCAGCGTCCTCCAGCAATCTGCCCCAGCGTCCTCCAGCAATCTGCCCCAGTGTCCTCCAGCAATCTGCCCCAGTGTCCTCCAGCAATCTGCCCCAGTGTCCTCTAGCATTGCCCCAGCGTCCTCCAGCAATCTGCCCCAGCGTCCTCCAGCAATCTGCCCCAGCATCCTCCAGCAATCTGCCCCAGCGTCCTCCAGCAATCTGCCCCAAAGTCCTCCAGCAATCTGCCCCAGCGTCCTCCAGCAATCTGCCCCAGCGTCCTCCAGCAATCTGCCCCAGCGTCCTCCAGCAATCTGCCCCAGCGTCCTCCAGCAATCTGCCCCAGCGTCCTTCAGCAATCTGCCCCAGCGTCCTCCAGCAATCTGCCCCATCGTCCTCCAGCAATCTGCCCCAATGTCCTCCAGCAATCTGCCCCAGCGTCCTCCAGCAATCTGCCCCAGCGTCCTCCAGCAATCTGCTCCAGCGTCCTCCAGCAATCTGCCCCAGCGTCCTCTAGCAATCTGCCCCAGTGTCCTCCAGCAATCTGCCCCAGCGTCCTCCAGCAATCTGCCCCAGCGTCCTCCAGCAATCGGCCCCAGCGTCCTCCAGCATTCTGCCCCAGTGTCCTCTAGCATTGCCCCAGCGTCCTCCAGCAATCTGCCCCAGCGTCCTCCAGCAATCTGCCCCAGCGTCCTCCAGCAATCTGCCCCAGTGTCCTCTAGCATTGCCCCAGCGTCCTCCAGCAATCTGCCCCAGCATCCTCCAGCAATCTGCCCCAGCGTCCTCCAGCAATCTGCCCCAGCGTCCTCTAGCAATCTGCCCCAGCATCCTCCAGCAATCTGCCCCAGCGTCCTCCAGCAATCTGCCCCAGCGTCCTCCAGCAATCTGCGCCAGTGTCCTCTAGCATTGCCCCAGCGTCCTCCAGCAATCTGCCCCAGTGTCCTCCAGCAATCTGCCCCAGTGTCCTCCAGCAATCTGCCCCAGTGTCCTCCAGCAATCTGCCCCAGTGTCCTCTAGCATTGCCCCAGCGTCCTCCAGCAATCTGCCCCAGCGTCCTCCAGCAATCTGCCCCAGTGTCCTCTAGCAATCTGCCCCAGCGTCCTCCAGCAATTTGCCCCAGCGTCCTCCAGCAATCTGCCCCAGTGTCCTCTAGCATTGCCCCAGCGTCCTCCAGCAATCTGCCCCAGTGTCCTCCAGCAATCTGCCCCAGTGTCCTCCAGCAATCTGCCCCAGTGTCCTCTAGCATTGCCCCAGCGTCCTCCAGCAATCTGCCCCAGCGTCCTCCAGCAATCTGCCCCAGCGTCCTCCAGCAATCTGCCCCAGCGTCCTCCAGCAATCTGCCCCAGCATCCTCCAGCAATCTGCCCCAGCGTCCTCTAGCATTGCCCCAGCGTCCTCCAGCAATCTGCCCCAGCGTCCTCCAGCAATCTGCCCCAGCGTCCTCCAGCAATCTGCCCCAGCGTCCTCCAGCAATCTGCCCCAGCGTCCTCCAGCAATCTGCCCCAGCATCCTCCAGCAATCTGCCCCAGCGTCCTCCAGCAATCTGCCCCAGCGTCCTCCAGCAATCTGCCCCAGCATCCTCCAGCAATCTGCCCCAGTGTCCTCCAGCAATCTGCCCCAGCGTCCTCCAGCAATCTGCCCCAGCGTCCTCCAGCAATCTGCCCCAGCGTCCTCCAGCAATCTGCCCCAGCGTCCTCTAGCATTGCCCCAGCGTCCTCCAGCAATCTGCCCCAGCGTCCTCCAGCAATCTGCCCCAGCGTCCTCCAGCAATCTGCCCCAGCGTCCTCCAGCAATCTGCCCCAGTGTCCTCCAGCATTGCCCTCAGTGTTTCCACCGTTATAAAAACAAAACCTGTCCGCGCTCCAGCGCTGAGCTCCCTCCAACAGAGCACACTCGCCGGCGACTGACAATGACGTCAGACGCCGGCGACGTGTGCGCCTGCGGCCGACATCAGCCGCCAGCCTCCAATTGGCTGGCGGCTGTTGTTAACTATTGACGTGCGGGCGAGCGCCCGCACGTCAATAGGAAACCGGCGCAGCGCCGGAAGGGGCCCGGTGAGCAGATGAGAAGGGGCCCGATGCGGGCCCCCTCTCTCTGCCCACCGGGTACGGCGGGGGCACATAAATGCTGGCGGCGGCCGCCGGCATTCACAGATGATTATCAGAGGGTCAATCTGTGCGGTAGCCCAGGGCCCCCCAGACCACTGGGCCCTGGGCTACCGCCCATATTGACCCTCTGATAATCTGCCCCTGGCTGTACCTACAGCCAGGCATGGTCATGTGTGACATTGGCTGGAATCTGGTGGTGGCTCTGAGGCAAGGTGAGCTCACACAAGTACCATTCCTGGCCCATGTGCTTCAAGTCATGGTTCAATGGTTTCTCAAAACCTTCACAGAGCTGCCAGATCTGCTTCTCAAAGTACGCCACGTGCGTGCCCATTTTAGAAAGTCAGCTACAGCTTCAACCACCCTTCTTGTGCTTCAGAAGCATTTGCAGTTTCTTGCTTACCGAATGGTGTGTGATGTCTCCACGAGTTGGAACTCTACACTGCAGATGTTGGAAAGGATTTGTGAGCTGAAGAGGGCAGTTTTTGACTACCAGCATCAACAAGACCATCGGTATTCAGTTCAGACTCCACACATAAGACCTCAGGAGGAGACATGGATATAAGACATATGAACCATCCACCAAAACTTTGAGGACTCCACCAAGATGGTGAGCAGCGAATGTCACCATCCTTCTCCGTATTCTGAAATGCTGTCTGCTCACAATCAAAGAGGATGCAATGCAGGCGGAGCAAGGAACCATACAGAGTGATTACACACAGCCTCATTGTCACCCAATCCACATTTGGATAAGATGAGGAAGATGAGGAGGAGGAGGAGGAGGAGGAAGAATAGAAACTAGTTTCATGCTCTATAGACGGTACTACCAGCATACCTCTCATACTGTCTGTTCAGCATGGATGGCTGTTGTGAATTCTGTTGTCGAACTCCCTCCTGTGGTCGTGAATGGTACTTCGGCGAGTTCTGTCCATGGACTCCCTCTGGTTGCTGTGAGTGAAGCTGCTGCTTCTGAGGTTCCTTACACAGGTGACGTGGTTTATCCTTTGGTTGGCTGCTCTATTTAGCTCCACTCAGATCGTTACTCAAGGCCAGCTGTCAATGTTTCTGTGCTGGTTCAGTTCGCTCTTGGATCTTTCTGGAGACCTGTCTCTTCCTGCAAGAAGCTAAGTCCCCGTTTGTTATTTTCTGTTCATGGTTTTCTAGTCCAGCTTGCTTTCATGATTTTGTCTTGCTAGCTGGAAGCTCTGGGATGCAGGGTGGCGCCTCCGCACCGTGAGTCGGTGCGGGGGTCTTTTTGCACACTCTGCGTGGTTTTTTGTAGTTTTTGTGCTGACTGCAAAGATACCTTTCCTATCCTCTGTCTATTTAGTTAGTCTGGCCTCCCTGTGCTAAAACCTGTTTCATTTCTGTGTTTGTGACTTTCATCTTTGCTCGCGGTTGGTATTTGTGGGGGGCTGCCTTTTCCTTTGGGGAAATTTCTCTGAGGCAAGGTAGGCATTATTTTCTATCTCCATGGCTAGCTAATTCTTAGGCTGTGCCGAGGCGTCTAGGCCTGTTAGGTACGCTCCACGGCTATTTCTAGTGTGTGTGATAGGATTAGGGATTACGGTCAGCAAAGTTCCCACTTCCCAGAGCTTGTCCTGTGAGTTTAACCATCAGGTCATTCCTGGTGCTCCTAACCACCAGGTCATAACAGATGGCCTGAGGACAGAGAGGAGAAGGAGGAGAAGAGCATGGTCAGTCATCCTCATGGTGAGTACACTGAAGTGCTGCCTGTTAGCAGTCTGACATACATAGCTGAGTTTATGTTACGCTGCCTTTTCCTGTGACCATCATGTTCTCCAAATTTTAGGTGACACATGTTTGATGACACTTCTAGACCCACGCTACAATGAGAACTTTCTATCTCATATTCCCGAGGCGGACAGGTCTACTAAAATGGGGCAGTACCAGAAGGCCTTTGTGGAATTATTAAAAAAATTCCCATCTGAAAACACTGGTGGCAGTGGTCACAGTTCGTTGGACAACCAATGAGTACAGGCGAGAGAGACACAACTCCAATCCAGCAGAGGCAGGGGAACACTGGCAAAGATCAGGGAGAGTTTTCTCAGACTCTCCCATCGCACTGGCCCTGAGGCGTGGGGTACTCTCACAAGGTATGCAAAATTTTGGAAGATGCTGAGGGAGTACCTTGCTGACAGTACCATGTCCTCTGTGATTCCTCTGTGCCTTATAATTATTGGGTATCCAATAATGGACACGTGGCATGAACTGACTCTCTATGCCTTTGAGGTCGTGGCCTGCCCTGCTTATGTTTTGTCAGAGCGGGTTTTTAGTGCTGCTGATGGAATTATAACTGATAAGCATATCCACCTGTCAACTGAAAATGCTGACAGGCTGATTCTTATAAAAATGAACAAGGGCTGGATTGGGACAAACGTCTCTACACCACTGAATGTTAGCAGTGTAACATAAACTCAAATCCAGTCTCTTTTCTTGGGAGGTCTATTCCTATGCACCTCTCCACACCAACACATGCTTATTCGCTTCCTGATTTTGGCTATTTTCTGTTGTCCTCCTCCTTCTTTTCATCTTCATCCTCCACCACCATATCACCAGGGTGATCGCGTCAAATTGTTTGACAGTATGCTCATGTATAACACCCAGGGGTAAATGTTTGTCAGCCTATCAGTGCATGGGCATTAGAAGTATAGGAGATCCACTCTTTTCCAATGGGAATTTTTTTATGAGGCCCTCCTCTATGTCTCTTCAAAGGGGCATTGGAGTGCCTCCAAATTTTTGGCAGCTCTTGCATTCACTGCATAGGCAAACAGTATGGGAGACCTACTTCCTAATAATGGGAACATTTTTTCATGAGGCCATCCTCTATGTCTCTTCAAAGAGGCATTGGAGTGCCTCCAAAATTTTTGGCAGCCATTGCTTCACTGCATAGGCAAAAACTATGGGAGACCCACGTCCTAATTATAGGAACATTTTTTTCCTGAGGCCTTCCTCTTCATCTCTTTTAAGGGGCATTGGAGTAGGTCCAAATTTTTGGCACCCCTTGCATTCACTGCATAGGAAAACAGTATGGAGACTCTCTTCCGAATAATAGGAACATTGCTTTCAGGAGGCCCTCCTGGACGACTCTTCAAAGGGGTATTGGGGTGAGTTCAAATTTTGGGCAGCCATGCCACTGTATGCATAGGCAAACATTATGGGAGACCCACTTCCTAATAATGGGAACATTTTTTTATGAGGCCCTCCTCTACATCTCTTCAAAGGGGCATTGGAGTGCCTACAGATGTTTGGCAGCCATTGTTTAACTGCATAGACAAACACTATGTGGGAATATAGTTTTCCAGGTCACCACCTGACAGCACCATGGAGGACGTCCTTCTTAATCATAGTGGGACAGGAAACCACGAGAGTTTAAAAGGACCCTCCCCCTTGCACCCCTCAGTGTTTTCCCTGTCCCACTGTGGATGGGAACGACGAGAGTTCCATCTGTCCCGTGCAGTGAGTGAGGATCGGGGATCTGGGGGCTCGGCCTCTTCCTTCCCACTACATGGACTCTGCGTAGCTGACACCTGAGTAATAGGGTCCCTCAGCAGCACCAGTGTAGCGCTGCTCCTGGTTGAAGGGTCGCTTCCCCCTGGGGGGGCTCTCGATCCGGGATGAAGCCCCAGATGTACCTGCGTTTTTCACCCCTGCAAGGTGTTCCCTTCGCAAGCGGATCCGGTGAGGTTGTGGCCGCAGGCATCACAAGACGCCGACCGGGAGTATCCGGAGTCCGGGGAGCTCGGTGGCTTCTTGGCGAGTCATTTCCAGTTCGCCGCTGCCGTGCACGTCACTTTCGGGTCACGGCCGGCAGCATGGGGCGGAAGCCTCTTCACTCCTACACTCGGTGGTGATAGGAAGCACCGGGACAGGTGGCACTGACAGCTCAAGGATAAAAAGGTATGTGTGGGCTATAGGGGCAGGCAGTAGGTTTCCAGCCTAACCAGCAGCAGCAGTATGGATGAGGCAAAATCCGACACACTGCAGGAGACCAAGGCACATGTGTGTCCCCACTTGGGTGGCTGCTCCCTATATTTTTTCAATAAATGTACAGGCCATCAGCTATTTTTATGTTATCTATTTTAGGGACTTTCCTCGTCGGGGGGGTTAGAAACCCTGCAAGTATAAGAAGTGCCCCATTTGTGCCATAAAGCTTAAAGATTCCTGGCAGAAGTCGCTATGCGAGTCTTGCACCAGCCGTATTGTGGGGGAAGAACAGGCTTCCCTAATGACGAGCATGAGAGCCATTGTTAGAGAAGAGGTGCAGGCTTTGATTTCTGGCTTATCATTTCCCCAACCTGTACAGTCTGACCCCCAGGATCCTCCGAGATCTAAGAAAAGACAAAGAGAGTCGGATCTGTCATCCGAGGACAGCTCCTTTGAATCTGATATGGAAGAGGAGGAATCGAGTAAGGATCCTCCTCAAAAAGGAAAGAAGTATTTGTTCTCATCTAATGATATAGATGAGCTCCTGGGAGTGGTCAGACAGACTATGCAGATTGAGGAACCCTCAACCACTCAATCAGTTCAGGATGAGATGTTTGGGGGGTTACGTTTGCAAACATCCCTGTAAATGCCCACATTCGTTCAATGATTCTAGAAGAGTGGGAAGAGGCAGAGAAAAGGATATCCATTCCTAAAGACTTTAGACTTCGTCTTCCTTTTGACCATGAGGAGGTCAAAGTTTGGGAAGATATACCTAAAATTGACATCCCACTCGCAAAGGTGTCTAAGAGAACCGCCATACCTTTTGAGGACTCCTCCAACTTAAAGGAGCCAATGGACTGAAAGGCGGATGGACTCCTGAAAAGAGCATGGGAAAGCTCTGCAGCAGTAATCCGCACAAATATAGCGGCGACATCTGTGGCTCGGGCAATGCATTTGTGGGTAGATGACTTGAAAGATTAGTTGTCTGCCAGAACCACTAGAGATTCTATTATAAAAGCTATCCCTCTATTCAAACTAGCAACCAGGTTTCTTGCAGATGCTACTGCAGAACCGGTTAGGTTTACAGCTAGGGGCCAGTCCTTAACAAACGCATCCCAAAGGGCTATACGGTTAAAAACTGGTCGGGAGACATTCATTCAAAAAATAAGTTGTATTACATTCCCTTTTAAGCGGGCAGAGTCTTTGGCCCCATACTGGATGATATTCTGGAGAAAGCTTCTGATGAAAAGAAGGGGTTTCCAGAAGAAAAACTTCCAGCCCTTTCGCAGACCCTATTATGGTCAGAGATCAGACTATAGGGGTAAGGGAAAAGAGGGGAGATGGAGCTACCAAAAAGGGGGAGAAAATAGAAACAGGAATAGGGATTCAGGTCCCTCAACCTCTAGGTCAGAGTTCCGAAGGAAATGATGCCACCAGGATAGGGGGGCGGTTGCTGAACTTCCTAGGGGAGTGGGAAGGGATTACCACAAGTCCTTGGGTCCTCCAGATTATCTCCCAGGGGTACAGGATAGAATTCGACTCCCTTCCCCCAGAAAGATATTTTGTATTCAACGTCCATCTCTCTTCAGTCTCCCCAATGTGGTCAGACATACAGGATCTCCTCTAGATGGAAGCAATATCTCCTGTTCCGCCTCACCAAGTAGGAAGAGGTCATTACTCAGGTCTCTTCTCTATTAAAAAACCTTCGGGGGAATCCCGAACCATAATAAATCTCGAGCCCCTAAACAAATGGCTACAATACAAAAAGTTCAAAATGGAGTTTATACGCTCCACAATTCCCCTATGGGGAAAGAACCTGGTAATGTGTACTTTAGACTTAAAAAGTGCGTATTACCAAATACCAATTTTTCCAGATCACCAGAAATACCTGAGGTTTGCGGTAGAAAAAGAAGGAACAATCTTCCTTTACCAATTTCGTTGCCTTCCATTTGGTCTGGCAACAGCACCCAGAGTTTTTACAAAACTCATTGAGGAAATTGTGGCAAATCTAAGAAACCGAGATATCCCCATAGTCCCCTAATTGGACGATTTCCTGATAGTGGCAGACTCTGTGGGGCAGCTCAAAATCGATTGTCAGTTGGTGATCTCCACACTGCAGAAACTAGGCTGGGTGTTAAACTGGTCAAAGTCACACCTGACACCAAAACCAAGAATACAATTTCTAGGGGTCATCTTGGACTCAAAGGTCAGAAAATCGTTTCTTCTGGACAAGAAGCTGTCCGACTTAATAGAAAGAATTCACCAGTATTCAAGAAGTCAAGCATCCTTCAGGGATACGATGAAAATCCTGGGTTTAATGACAGCCTGCATTCCATGTGTCAGCTGGAGCCAGTTTCATTCCCGTCAGTTACAGAGAGTCATGGGACAGAAGACAAACTTCACTAGACAGGGAGTTCAGTCTATCCTATTGAGTCAAACAGTCCCTACGCTGGTGGACTGTGCCAAGGAATCTCCAGGTCGGTGTCCCATGGATTCAGTCTTCAGCAGTCACGGTGACTACAGACACAAGCCAACAAGGTTGGGGTGGTCAGGTCCTCGGAAGATACTACCAGGGACAATGGAATTCAGAAGACAGCGACAATTCCTCAAATCACAGGGAGCTACATGCAGTATGGAAGGTTCTGTGTTCAACCCAAATCATATTGAAGAACAAACACCTAAAGATTTTATCGGACAACACGATGACGATAGCTTTTCTTCACCATCAGGGTGGTCCAAGATATCCAAAACTACAGCATCTGGCGGATCAAATCTTCGCATGGGCAGAAAAGTCAGTGCTCTGAATTTCGGCAGTACATCTAGAAGGCTCAAAGAACCAGATTGCAGATTTTCTGAGCAGAGAGAAGCTATCACCTACGGAATGGGAGCTAAACAGCAAAGTCTTCAACGCATTGTGTCAACGATGGGGAACGCCAACGGTGGACCTATTCGCGACCAGACGAAACGCAAAGGTCGGAACCTTTTATTCACTGAACCCTCAAGAAAGTCTGGCAGGAGTAGATGCCCTCTCTCAGTCATGGAGCAGGGGTCTGCTACATGCTTTCCCCCCTCTAGCATTGATACCAATAAAACTCAGTAAAATATACGAGGACAGAGTTCGAATTATTTTGGTGGTCCCTTTCTGGCCCAAGAGGAGCTGGTTCCCTCTGTTAAAGAAGCTGTCTGTAGACGATCCTTACCATCTTCCGGAAATGAAAGACTTACTTTTCCATGGTCCGATTCTTCATCAAAACCCAGGGAATCTACAGTTAGCAGCTTGGATCCTGAACGCCAGATCCTGAAAGCAAAAGGCCTATCGGAAGGAGTCATTTCCATCCTTCAAGCAAGTAGAAAGCCAGTAACTTCGGCAATCTATCTAAAAATTTGGAAAAGATTCTGCAGTTTTTTGTGGAGACCCAACGGTTGATGTTAATCACCCTCACATACCAAGAATTCTTGAATTTTTACAGCAGGGATTCAAGAAAGGGCTTAAACCAAGTACTTTGAGAGTCCAGATAGCAGCCCTCAGCGTGTTTTATGATTCTTCCCTAGCTGCTCACCCTTGGATTGCTCGGTTTTCCAGAGCAGTTCTAAGACTGAGACCCCATATCTGGAAAACTATCCCGCCTTGGGATGTTAACCTAGCCCTTAATGAATTGTGCAAGGAGCCATTTGATATAACAAAGGATATAGACATTGCTAAGCTTTCCCTCAAAACAGCTTTTTTAGTAGCCATTACATCGGCCAAAAGACTGGGGGAACTTCAGGCCCTGTCCACCCAAAACCCCTATCTACAGGTATTTGATGAAAGGCTCATCTTAAGACTTGATCCAGGTTTCCTTCCTAAAGTGGTCTTGGTTTCAAATATAAACCAGGAGGTATTGCTCCCATCATTTTGCCAGTTCCCTAGAAACCAAAAGGAGATGTTCTTCCATAATTTAGACGTCAGGGAAACTGTACTTAAGTACTTGGACATGACTAGGGCCTGGAGATGGAATAGTAATCTCTTTGTCCTTTACGGAGGTCCTAATAAGAGCAAAAAGCATCAAAATCCACCATTGCGAGATGGATTAGATCCACTATTAGCCTAGCTTATCAAGCACAGGGAAAGGATCCCCCAGATAGCCTTAAAGCTCATTCATCTAGGGCTATGGCCGCTTCATGGGCAGAAAAAGGGGGGGCATCGGTAGATCAGATTTGCAGAGCTGCATCTTGGTCTAGTTTTAGTACCAATTCTAAACATTACAAACTAGATGTAGTCTCTTCTCAGCTAGCATTTGGCAGAAAGGTGCTTCTGGCAGTAGTCCCACCCTAGGACCAAAAGAGCCTCCTTTGGTACTTCTCCATGGTGCTGTCAGGTGGTGACATGGAAAACGGTAATTACATTTCAAAAACCTGACCAGCACATCCAAACATAGACTGAGTGTGAACAGGTGCTGAACCCAGAGTCGCCAACTCTATTTAACTATATGGAAAACGGTAATTAGACCTACCGGTAATTGTATTTCCAGGAATCCATCCTGACAGCACTGTTAGTTCCCTCCCTAGTACAAAAATGTGGTATACTTATGTGAAGTAACATTTGTATTAAGAATGTTATGTTTAAAATAAAATTCTCTTTTTGCATCCATCCAGAGGTGTTACTTTGAAAAATCACTGAGGGGTGGAAGGGGAAGGATCCTTTTAAACTCTCGTGGTTTCCTGTCCCACTATGGATAAGAAGGACATTCTCCATGGTGCTGTCAGGATGGATTCCTGGAAATACAATTACCGGTAGGTCTAATTACAGTTTTCCAGAGGCCTTCTGACCTCTACATCTTTTCCAAAGGCCATTGGAGTTCCTCCAAATATTGGCAGCGGTTGCTTCACTGCATAGGCAAACACTATATGAGACCCACTTCCTAATAATGGGAACATTGTTTCCAGGCAGCACTCTAACCTCTGCATCTCTTCCAAGGGGCATTGGAGTTCATCCAAATTTTTGGCAGCCTTTGCATTCACTGCATAGGCAAACAGTATGGGAGACCCACTTCCTAATAATGGGAACATTGTTTTCAGGACACCCTCCTGTACGTCTCTTCAAAGAGGTATTGAGTTGCATTCAAATTTTGGGCATCCCTGCCACTCACTGCATAAGCAGTAACAGTATAAGAGACCCCTGTTTAATAATGGGAACAACAAAGCACAGCCGGCTGATAGTTCTCGAAGAATAGTGAGGGCCAACTATTGGCCCTTTAAGAATAGTAAAGGCCGTCTAATGGCCCTATAAAAATAGTTTTTTTTCCTTTCAGAGTCCCTCATTCATAAATGAAACAGGATGTGTCTGATGATGTGTCACACACCACATGGTCAGATAAAGTGTTAAAATGACATTTTCCAGTGAATGCATTTGTCTTGGTTGAAAGCAATGCCAAAGTTAAAAAATGCATCAAAAACACTACGTGTGAACATAGCCCAAGGTGTGGAGGAGCATTTTTTTTTAGGTTATTTATTTTGCCTTATATACAAGTCATTACCCTGGAAAGGATGTTCCTTAACATATTTCCCAGGAAAATCCATTTTGCTTTAATTTTTGTATGTTTTATTGTGAATTTGTAAAAGTGGCGTAAGACTCTGACAATATTGTTCACAGCAGTGACCTGGGAGTCAGAAATGCTTCCAGGAGTCTTCCCCAAGCTGTTCCCATGTCATTTGAGCACTCCCATGTCATTTGAGCACTGTTCTCATCGATTTCCGAAATTTCTAGTCCCTCTGCAGACTGCCAGGGATGCAGCCGCAAAAATGCACAAGTTTCCCCTTAGACTTACATTTGGCTAGTTTCTTGTGTCGAGCACCCGAGCATTCCAATTTGCTTGACCCCAGCAATGCACACCTGAGCATTTTAGTGCTCCATCCATCACTATTCACAACTTTTTTATGCTTTTTCTCTGCACTGTAATTCATGTTTACATGCGGTAGCACAACAGAGTGAAACTATTTGCTGTTATGTATTGAAATTGCTACTCTTAGTTTGCACCTGTACACACTAGCCTTCTGTTTGATAGTGACAGTAATTTTTATGTTAATTTTAAAAGACAGTACTCCACAGATGGGAGGGTGCAGAGTATACACAGAATCTTTAAGCACAGTACTTTCAGTCAGATTTGCAGAATGCACACAGTGGCTTAACCCCTTTAGATGACCTATGACATATACATATGTTATAAGTTGTCTCACCATCTTTTCTTTTCCGGCACATAACAGCCGATCTGATCAGCTGACATTTGTCTCTAACAGCCGTGGATGGAATCTCGATCCACCCATGGCTGTTAACTCCAGAAATATGTTTTCTGTTTGCCGCAACAATGCAATAAAATGCAATAAAACTTGATTAAAACACCATTTCTATAGCAAAGTGGTATCCATAAAGCTGTCCTCACCTGGCTCCTGATCCTGAAAATGGAGACGTTAGGAATCTTAGAAAATGACGACATTTTATTTTTTACAAACTTTTGGATTTGTTTCACCACTTAAAGAAGTTATCCACTACCCTAACCCATTTCATTTTGCATTAATTAATATTTCTATTATGTGCCAGTAAACACATTACATCCGTAATATATATCTTTATCATGCAGATAGCATCACTTGGTGTCTGACAGCTGCACCACAAATTTTTATATGGATCACTTAAGGTACCGTTACACTAAATGACTTACCAATGATCACAACCAGCGATACAACCTGGCCGTGATCATTGGTAAGTCATTGTGTGGTCGCTGGGGAGCTGTCACACAGACAGCTCTCTCCAGCGACCAACGATCAGGGGAAAGACAGTGCAGGGAAGCTGATAATAAGGTGCTGGCCTTCTAGCTCTGGCCAGCGATGTCACAGCAGAATCCTGATCGCTGCTGCGTGTCAAACACAACGAGATCGCTATCCAGGACGCTGTTTCAACAGTTTCAACGATGCCGAAGTCCCCGGGTAACCAGGGTAAATATCGGGTTATTAAGCATATTTACCCTGGTTACCATTGTAAAAGTAAAAAAAAAAAAACAGTACATACTCATATTCCGATGTCTGTCACGTCCCCTGGCATCAGCTTCCCGCACTGACTGTGTCAGCGCCGGCTGGCCGTAAAGCAGAGCACAGCGGTGACGTCACGTTATCCGTGACATTGCAGCGTCCTGGATAGCGATCTCATTGTGTTTGACACGCAGCAGCGATCAGGATCCTGCTGTGACATCGCTGGTCGGAGCTAGAAGGCCAGCACCTTATTATCAGCTTCCCTGCACTGTGTCAGCGCCGGCCAGCCGTAAAGCAGAGCACAGCGGTGACGTCACCGCTCTGCTTTACGGCCGGCGCTGACACAGTGCAGGGAAGCTGACGCCAGGGGACGTGACAGACACTGGAATGTAAGTATGTAGTGTTTTTTTTCTTCTTACATTTACAATGGTAACCAGGGTAAACATCGGGTTACTAAGCGCGGCCCTGCGCTTAGTAACCCGATGTTTACCCTGGTTACCCGGGGACTTCGGTATCGTTGGTCGCTGGAGAGCTGTCTGTGTGACAGCTCTCCAGCGACCACACAACGACGAAACAGCGACGCTGCAGCGATCGGCATCGTTGTCTATATCGCTGCAGCGTCGCTTAATGTGACAATACCTTTACACACATTAGATTAAATAACCCCTTTGCTTTTCAAATGCAGATAGCAGCACTTTAGCTAGGTGTCAGCCCCTGCTCTACTACTGAATCACACTGGCAGCTCACCTGAGGCAGACAAATCCATGCCTCCTTTTATTATAGCTGTGTCTTTTTTTATAATCTAACTATGGGGTTAGTAATAGGGGCGTCCTATAGACTCCTCTCCATTACTAACCTGTGGGCTTGATATCAGCATTCAAGCAGCTGACATCAACTGCACAACCTTTACCCCATTTGCCACTGTACACGAAAAGTGGGAAGAGCCAGTCAAAATGCCATGATTAGCACATCTAATAGATGAGCCTTTTATAGGGCAGTTGCGGGCTGCAATTTATAAGCTGGGGGCAATATCCAAGTCCCCTTCCCAGTCTGAGAATACCAGCCCCCCAGCTGTTTGACAGCTGAGGATAGCAGCACGCAGCTGTCAGTTTTGCCTGAGCTGGTTATCAAAAAACATAAGAGACCACAAGTAATTTTTTTTATCTATTTTTTTAAGCACAGGTGCCGTCTTATGAATGCTCCCATCAGGGGTGCCTGCTCTCGCTGTTATCAGTGATAGCAGGAGTAGACTGATGTGAGTAGTACTCTCTCATCAGCCAAGGCCTGTGGCTGGTGTTAACCTTTTTATTAATCTCACCACCGATCAGAGCCTGTGTTTGCGGGTCCGGGTTCGTATTCCGTTCTGGTACCCAAATTAAACTTTATTTAGATGTTCGGCAGATCCCGAACATCCATGGGTTCACCCATCACTAGTTAGAAACAGTCATTGGAGACCTTAATGTTTTGTAAATGTCTCTTCAGGGTAGCTTAGCAGTACTTGCTTTTATTTATAAAATATGAGGGAAAAATTGGACAAAACAATCAATTTCGAACTTCCAAAGTTTCCTTGTCTCTTCCGTCTACTAGTGTCATGTAGTTTGATAAAATGCATTAATCATGCTTAAATTGTGAATACTCTGCAGTCATGGCTCACACTTACAAGAGACTGCGTAAAGACAAAGTAGATTCACTAATGATTCTTGGAAAAATCAGTTGCCATTGAATATAATTTCAAAATGAATTACAGATTCATGCAAATTTTCTATATCTACCTTCATAGTTGCTCATTAACTCTGTTTTCCATAGCAGCAATCCAAGAAATTACATCAAATACATGGCTGTCCATGTCATGTAAGATTGAGCTAAGTTCACCAGTGTAGAACAGAGTGGATCATAATTCTCATCTACAGATGGCGCTCAGAGCTGGGGAAACCCTCCTTATTATGGTCATATTTGCCCTTAATAACCATAAGCAATTTGTATCGTCGTGAGACTTAAGAGATGGTTCAACACAAAAAGATGGTTGCCCTGAAAAAATATTTTTTATGTACATTGAATAATGTAAATTTTCAAACTGATTAACTTATATCTAAATTAATTCAGTACATAAAATACCAACATTACAAAATTCTAATATTAAATATCATATTTCCTGTATATAAATATTCGGCATAGCTTGTAGTGACTAGATCTCATATTGTCACACTTACAGTATTGCAAAACATATTACTGAAATGAATGACTCATTTTCAAAAGCAGGGCTGCAAGAACCAAAGAGATAGTAATATAGGTAATTTTACTGTCCTTTTTCCTGTGAAAAAAAATAATGCATTCACCCCTTTCTGGTTACCATGGACATAAATAGGTAGAGAAAAACTAATGGCTGTAATTGCAATGAAAAATATCTGAAAAGGCTATAATTTAAAAAATGATAGAAAATGACTTTATTGTTATTAATATCTTACAAGAAATATAGCGCTATAATATGTATCCATAACATATTTTTTGAACACACATTTGTATGATATGTGTTTGTATTAAGTATGATAAATAAATAAACTAATGAGTATGTTTGAATCCATACAAAGACTATTTTTCCAGTTCTGTAAAATCATCTTTTTCAAAATGTAGTGTTAAACTAAGTATGTAAAACATAAAGATGTAAAACTGATATAAAGTTGATCAGAGCTTGTTTTCATAGTTCTGTATATACAGTGGAAATAAGTATTTGATACACTGCCAATTTTGCAAGTTTTCCCACATATAAAGAATTAAGAGGTCTGTAATTTTTTTCATAGGTTCACTTCAGCTGTGCAAAACCGAATCTTTAAAAAAATACAGATGCAGTGCGAATGTCTGCAGCCTCTGACACACCTGTGACATAGGGGGCAGTTTTGGTGCCATCACATCCATCTGGGCCCCTTCTGCTTATTGAGACCAAACACTGGTTTGGTACCTTCCTCCTTCTAGCCATTCTCCTTAGGTCCCCACCCTGGAGTTGGAGAATGAATCGAGACCATGGAAGGCATTTGGCCCATTCCAGAGATCTCGAAAATGTAACTGTTGGGTGGCTAGGATGTATGATAAGTCCATATTTTCCTTAAAAAAAACCCTAGCTGTCTGAGCAAAACAATTCCACTGATTGGGCTCTGCAGGAGTTCTTCATCAGGTGGGGATGTGAATTTCTTCTCAAAAGCTGAGAAGGCTGAGCAACCTGAGCCAGATGTCCCGTCACAGCTAAGCTTGTTTTTAGGGGGATTGTAAGCTGCTAATAAATCCCCCATATTTCACAATAATGTTTACCCCACCATGCTTCATAGTTGGGATGGTGTTCTTCGGGGTCATCCTTCTTTTTCCTCTATACACGGCAAATGGAGTTGATGCCCAAAAGTTCAATTTTGGTCTCATATAACCACATTAACTTTTCCCATGCCTCCTCTGGATCATCTAGAAGGTCATTGGTGAACTTCAAATGGGCATGTACATGTGCTGGCATGAGCAGGGAGACCTTGCATGCCTTGCAGGATTTTAAATCATGATGGCGTAGTATGTTACTAACTGGAATGTTTGAGACTGTGGACTCAGCTCTCTTTAGGTCATTCAGCAGGTCCTCTTGTGCAGTTATGGGCTCATTCCTGACCTTTCTCAGAATCTTCCTTACCCCACGAGGAAAGATCTTGCATGGAGCTCCAGAACAAATAAGATTGAAAGTCATCTTGTGTTTCTTCCATTTTCTAATAATTGTGCCAACCAGGAGAGTTATGGGATGCAGGAGACCTGTAGGTTTGAATATGGACAGCTGAGACATGCCTATCTTGCGCAGACTAAAACAATGGATATGGGAATTTATAGGGACATTCTGGTGGACTATGTCTGTGCGACAGGAGGAACGAAAGGGGTAGTCTCAGATATTTATAGTGATTTGTTATAGACCTTTAATAGACATTAAGGCAAAAGAGAAATGGGAGGAAGAGTTGGGAAGGATAGTGGAGGATAAATGGGAGGATATCATGGAATATATTCCGCAATTATCATTAAGTGAGCCGGGTAGACTTTTGCAAATATATGTGCTTCACAGAGTATATAGAACTCCAGATAGGCTATATAAGGCAGGGCTGAGACAGACTTCCGAGTGTCCTAGGTGCCAGTCTGAGGGGGCAGGGATTCTACACATGATATGATATGGCAATGTACGAGATTGAATTCATATTGGTTGGAGGTGGGAGAAGCAATTGGGAAATTGTATGGCTGTACAATCGCAAGTGATCATGTGACATATATTTTGGGATATGTGGAAGAGATCCAAGTTCCAAATCATCATAAAGTGGCAATAGCTAGATTAATGTATGTTACGCAAAAGCTAATTGCCAGGCACTGGTTGAGTGAGGTACTGCCGACTCTGCAGGAATTTTATAGACAGTCTGATATGGCTATTAATATGGAAAAGGGTATTTATGAAAGAAGGAAAAGTATGAAAACTTTTGAAACACTTTGGAAACCTTGGATGGAGAGGAACTGATTCCAGTGGGATGTTGGTTTATTATGTAAGCAATGTATGTTATTGTCCTATTCTTGTTTATAAAGGCTTTAAATGAAAAGGGAGGGAGGGTGGGGAACTGGGGGATTGTTTCAAAATTTTTGTAAACATGTTTCCTCTCCTTTTCTGACATAATTGTGTGTAGTTGTCAATTTGAATATTGTTAATAAAAATTATCTGATTTAAAAAAAATAAAAATAATTGTGCCAACAGTACTGTTGAACGATACCTTCCGATATTTGAAAATATCAGTATCGGATTGGATCGGCTGATATTTTAAAAATTTCGAATATCGCCGATACCGATACCTGATACCAATGCAAGTCAATGGGACCAAAATATCGGAATTAAAATAAACCCTTTCGTTCCTTGTAGGTTAATTCTACATGAAGGAAAACAACTAAGAATAATGTAGGATGTATTGGGGGAGGTGGAGGAGACATTAAAGGCATAGAGGTTAAGCCCAATCAAATGGAATAGCAGGAATTATTTTTTTTAAGACGTTCGGAGTTACAAAGATATTGACTATGTTAAGATTTTTTATATTTTGTCAGATATTTATGTTTCACTACTTCCATGCTCTTCACCTTCTTTTTTACATCTCCCACACTTTCTTCTTCATCATCCTCAGCAGCAGCATCTTTTACATCAACTTCTTCTTCACCTTATTCATCTTTTTCTTCTTCACCTTCTTCCTATCATTCTTTTTTGTTACATTCTTAATATTCTTTTTATTACACTATTGTTCTTCATATTCTTCTTCTTCATCATATTCATACAGGCATTTCTGTAGTTGTTATCTATAAAAGTTTGAAGATTACACCTTCCGCTCTGCCTGTCACAAAAGTTACAACAGGATTTGTCTGCGTTCAGTTTGGCCTGCAGCAGCAGGCTTTTTCCAGGGGCCAACGAGGAGGAACGGACTCACCCCCATACACTGGTTAGTCTTCTTCTGCTTATAATTTAGATAATATTTTTTGCTCTGATTTTTAGTTTTATGCTTAATGTTCTTCTGCTCTTTGTTCTGCAGCTTCTTGTTCTTCTGCTTCTCAGTCTTCAGGGTCATCGTCTCCAGGGTCGTCGTCTCCAAGATCGTCATCTCCGGGGTTGTCGTCATCTTCGGGGTGGTCTTCAGGGTCGTCATCTCCAGGGTCGTCGTCTCCGGGGTTATCATCTCTGGGGTCGTCATCTTAGGGGTGGTCTTCAGGGTCATCGTCTTTAGGGTCTTGAACTTGGAAATGTAGCAGAAGGTACAAGAAGGCTGAGGAAATGCCAAAAACCAGCTGAAGGTACTGGAACCCGGATGGCTACCCAAAGGTCCAAGAGCCAATGGAACTACCGAGGACTAGCTGACGGTACTGGAACTCAGTTACTAAGCCGGAGGTACCCGTGCCAGAAAGCACCACCAAGGACCACCTGACGTTGGTGGAACTCGGATACACAGTAGGAGTCACCTAAGCCAAAGGCTCTGCCCGGTGCCAGCTGACAGTACTGGAAACAGGATGGGGAGCAGAAGGTATAAGAGCCAACGATACTGCCGAGAATCAGCTGACGGTACTGGAACCCGGATGGGTAGCCAAAGGTACAAGAGCCAATGGAACTACTGAGGACCAGCTGACTTTACTGGAACCCGGTTACTAAGCAGGAGGTACCCGTTCTGGATACCCAGAAGGAGGCACCTAAGCCAAAGGCTCTGCCCGGAACCAGCTGATGGCACTGGAACCAGAATGGGGAGCAGAAAGTACAAGAGCAAAAGACACTGCCGAGAACCAGCTGTCGGTACTGGAACCCAGATGGGTAGCAGAAGGTACCAGAGCCAATGGAACAACCGAGGACCAGCTGATGATACTGGAACCGGTTACTAAGCAGGAGGTACCCATGCCAGAAAGCACTACCAAGGACCACCAGATGTTGGTGGAACTTGGATACCCAGAAAGAGGCACCTAAGCCAAAGGCTCTTCCCGGAACCAGCTGATGGTACTGGATCCAGGGGGACCTATTCAAGATTGTCTTCCTAAGAACCAGCTAATGGTGCTGGAACTCAGATAGGCAGCAGAAGGTCCACAGGAAAAACAAAAGTTGCTAGGCCGCGAGCCAGCCGTAGTCACTGAAAATCCCCAGTCCTACAGGGGGAGCTTGTCCTATTGGCACTACGAAACCAGCCTTGATTGCCAAGTCCCGCAGCCCGCATAGGAAGCACCTAAATTGCAGGCACCATAGAGTCGGCTAACCCGATCGCAAAACGACAGGACAATGTATTGGAGGCAAAGTGACATTGACACTACCCGGAAACAGCTGCTGTGCTGGAACCAGGCTGGGCAGGAGGGAGTACCCATGCCAAAGACACTTCAGAGCAGCAACTGGCGGTGTTGGAGCCCAGGGATTAAATGACAAACAGAGTGTAGGCTGAGGCCTAATGAGAGCAAGTTGAAAGGGAACCTTTAACCCCCCCAAGGCATTTGCAACTTGAAGTGCCACCTTGTCCAGCAGTAATGCTGCACAAGGAAAAGGTGGCTCTTTTAATTATGCTCCTTGCACACGCTGACCAAAACACTTATAAAATTTGGCCCCTCATACCGTGAAACCGTCCTTTATCGGAACCCGAATAACACGGCAGGAAGTGTTGACTGTGCAAATGGCACTTCTGGGCAGCAACTGGCAGTGTTGGAGCACAGAAATTACATGAGAAACACAGTGTAGGCTGAGGCCTAATTTGCGCAAGCTTCAAATCTGTAGTAGTGTGAATGTGGAGGGAGCAGGAGAAATTGCCACACACACAGCAGGGGAGCAGCTGGCGTTACTGAACCTCAATAACAGAGGAGCAACTGTTGACTGTGCAGACAGCACTTCCGAGCAGCATCTGGCGGTGTTGGAGCCCAGGAAATGCAGGAGAAGCAGACTTGAGTCATTGCGGCACACACAGCAGGGGAGCAGCTGGCGTTACTGAACCCCAATAACAGAGGAGCAACTGTTGACTGTGCAGACAGTACTTCCAAGCAGCAACTGGCGGTGTTGGAACCCAGGGTCAATGATAGAATCATAGTGTAGTGTTATGACCTGGTGGTTAGGAGCACCCGGAATGACCTGATAGTTAAAACTCACGCAGGACAAGCTCTGGGATGTGGGAGCTCTGCTGACCGCAATCCCTAATCCTATCACACACACTAGAAATAGCCGTGGAGCGCTCCTGACGCACCCTAGGCGCCTCATCACAGCCTAAGAACTAGCTAGCCCTAGCGATAGAAAATAAAGCCTACCTTGCCTCAGAGAAATTCCCAAAAGGAAAAGGCAGCCCCCCACATATATTGACTGTGAGTAAAGAAGAAAGTCACAAACGCAGAAATGAAACAGGTTTCAGCAAAGGGAGGCCAGACTTACTAAATAGACAGAGGATAGGAAAGGTAGCTTTGCGATCAGCACAAAAACTACAAAAGACCACGCAGAGTGTGCAAAAAGACCTCCGCACCGACTAACGGTGCGGAGATGCCACTCTGCATCCCAGAGCTTCCAGCTAGCAAGACAAAATCATGATATCCAGATGGACAAGAAAACAATGAACAAATTAGGCACTATCAGGAACTTAGCTTTTGCTGGAGTAGACAGGTCACCAGAAAGATCCAAGAGCGAACTGAACCAATGCAGAAACATTGACAGCTGGCATGGAGTAACGATCTAAGTGGAGTTAAATAGAGCAGCAAACCAAAGGATAAACCCCATCACCTGTGTAAGGAACCTCAGAAGCAGCAGCTCAACTCACAGTCACCAAAGGGAGCCCACGGACAGAACTCACCGAAGTACCATTCACGACCACAAGAGGGAGCTCGACAACAGAATTCACGACAGTGTAGGCCGAGGCCTAATTGGAGCAAATTTAATATCTGTTGTAGTCTTAGTGTGGAGGGAGCAGGAGAACCTGCGGCACACACAGCAGGGAAGCAGCTGGCATTACTGAACCCCAATAACAGAGGAGCAACTGTTGACTGTGCAGACAGCACTTCCAAGCAGCAACGGGCAGTGTTGGAGCCCAGGAAAAGCAGGAAGAGCAGACTTGAGTTATAGCTGCACACACAGCAGGGGAACAGCTGGTGTTACTGAGCCCCAATAACAGAGGAGCAATTGTTGACTGTACAGACAGCACTTCCGAGCAGCAGCTGGCGGTGTTGGAGCCCAGGGTCAATGCTAGAAGCATAATGTAGGCCGAGGCCTAATTGGAGCAAATTTAATATCTGTTGTAGTCTTAGTGTGGAGGGAGCAGGAGAACTTGCTGCACACACAGCAGGGGAGCAGCTGGCATTACTGAACCCCAATAACATAGGAGCAACTGTTGATTGTGCAGACAGCACTTCCGAGCAGCAACTGGCGGTGTTGGAGCCCAGGGAATGCAGTAGAAGCAGACTTCAGTCATTACCGCACAGACAGCAGGGAAGCGGCTGGCGTTACTGAACCCCAATAACAGAGGAGCAACTGTTGACTGTGCAGACAGCACTACCGAGCAGCAGCTGGCGGTGTTGGAGCCCAGGGTCAATGCTAGAAGCATAATGTAGGCCGAGGCCTAATTGGAGCAAATTTAATATCTGTTGTAGTCTTAGTGTGGAGGGAGCAGGAGAACTTGCCACACATACAGCAGGGGTGCAGCTTGCGTTACTGAACCCCAATAACAGAGGAGCAACTGTTGCCTGTGCAGACAGCACTTAAAAGGAGCAACTGGCGGTGTTGGAGCCCAGGGAATGCAGGAGGAGCAGACTTGAGTCATTGCCGCACACACAGCAGGGAAGCAGCTGGTGTTATTGAACCCCAATAACAGAGGAGCAACTGTTGACTGTGCAGACAGCACTTCTGAGCAGCATCTGGCGGTGTTGGAGCCCAGGGAAAGCAGGAGAAGCAGACTTGAGTTATTGTCACACACACAGCAGGGGAGCAGCTGGCGTTACTGAACTCCATTAACAGAAGAGCAACTGTTGACTGTGCAGACAGCACTTCAGAGCAGCAACTGGCGGTGTTGGAGCCCAGGGTCAATGATAGAAGCATAGTGTAGGCCGTGGCCTAATTGGAGCAAATTTAATATCTGTAGTAGTCTTAGTGTGGAGGGAGCAGGAGAATTTGCCACACATACAGCAGAGAGCTGCTGGCGTTACTGAACCCCAATAACAGAGGAGCAACTGTTGATTATGCAGACAGCACTTCTGAGCAGCAACTGGCAGTGGTGGAGCCCAGGGAAAGCAGGCGGAGCAGACTTGCTTCATTGCCGCACACACAGCAGGGGAGCAGCTAGCATTACTGAACCCCAATAACAGAGGAGGAACTGTTGCCTGTGCAGACAGCACTTCCGAGCAGCAACTGGCAGTGTTGGAGCCCAGGGTCAATGCTAGAAGCATAGTGTAGGCCAAGGCCTAATTGGAGCAAATTTAATATCTGTAGTAGTCTTAGTGTAGAGGGAGCAGGAGAACTTGATGCACACACAGCAGGGGAGCATCTGGTGTTACTGAACCCCAATAACAGAGGAGCAACTGTTGACTGTGCGGACATCACTTCTGGGCAGCAACTGGCGGTGTTGGAGCCCAGGGAAAGCAAGTGTAGCAGAGTGTAGGCCAAGTCCTGCACTCAAGGCAGTTTAATATCTGTTGTAGTGTGAGCGTGGTGGTAGCAGGCCACATTGCCGGATAAACAGCTGGGGATCAGCTGACGTTACTTAAACCCAATAACACGGCAGCAAGTGTTGACTGTGCAAACGGCACTTCCGGGCAGCAACTGGTAGTGTTGGTTCCCAGGGAATGC
Source organism: Ranitomeya imitator (assembly GCF_032444005.1). NCBI lineage: Eukaryota > Metazoa > Chordata > Amphibia > Anura > Dendrobatidae > Ranitomeya > Ranitomeya imitator. The sequence continues at coordinate 469,985,255 of NC_091282.1, forward strand.
AGGAGAAGCAGAGTGAAGGCCGAGGCCTAATTGGAGCAAGTTGAAAGGGTACATTTAACCCCTCCTGGCGTTCGTAACTGATAGATAACTGCATCTTGTGCAGCACTAATGCTGCAGAAGGAAACGGTGGCTCTTTTAATTATGCTCCTTGCACACGCTGACCAAAACACTTATAAAATTTGGCCCCTCATACCGTGAAACCATCCTGGAGGTGGGACTTTCCTTTATCGGAACCCCAATAACACGGCAGGAAGTGTTGACTGTGCAAACGGCACTTCTGTGCAGCAACTGGCAGTGTTGGAGCACAGAAATTACATGAGAAACACAGTGTAGGCTGAGGCCTAATTGGAGCAAGCTTCCAAATCTGTAGTAGTGTGAATGTGGAGGGAGCAGGATAAATTGCAGCACACACAGCAGGGGAGCACCTGGCGTTACTGAACCTCAATAACAGAGGAGCAACTGTTGACTGTGCAGACAGCACTTCCGAGCAGCAACTGGTGGTGTTGGAGCCCAGGAAAAGCAGGAGGAGCAGACGTGAGTCATTGCGGCACACACAGCAGGGGAGCAGCTGGCGTTACTGAACCCCAATAACAGAGGAGCAATTGTTGACTTTACAGACAGCACTTCCGAGCAGCAACTGGCGGTGTTGGAGCCCAGAGTCAATGCTAGAAACATAGTGTAGGCCGAGGCCTAATTGGAGCAAATTTAATATCTGTTGTAGTCTTAGTGTGGAGGGAGCAGGAGAACTTGCCGCACACAGAGCAGGGGAGCAGCTGGCGTTACTGAACCCCAATAACAGAGAAGCAACTGTTGATTGAGCAGACAGCACTTCCGAGCAGCAACTGGTGGTGTTGGAGCCCAGGGAAAGCAGGAGAAGCAGACTTGAGTCATTACCGCACAGACAGCAGGGAAGCAGCTGGCGTTACTGAACCCCAATAACAGAGGAGTAACTGTTGACTGTGCAGACAGCACTACCAAGCAGCAGCTGGCGGTGTTGGAGCCCAGGGTCAATGCTAGAAGCATAATGTAGGCCGCGGCCTAATTGGAGCAAATTTAATATCTGTTGTAGTCTTAGTGTGGAGGGAGCAGGAGAACTTGCCACACACACAGCAAGGGTGCAGCTTGCGTTACTGAACCCCAATAACAGAGGAGCAACTGTTACCTGTGCAGACAGCACTTAAAAGGAGCAACTGGCGGTGTTGGAGCCCAGGGCATGCAGGAGGAGCAGACTTGAGTCATTGCCGCACACACAGCAGGGGAGCAGCTGGTGTTACTGAACCCCAATAACAGAGGAGCAACTGTTGACTGTGCAGACAGCACTTCCGAGCAGCAACTGGCAGTGTTGGAGCCCAGGGTCAATGCTAGAAGCATAGTGTAGGCCAAGGCCTAATTGGAGCAAATTTAATATCTGTAGTAGTCTTAGTGTAGAGGGAGCAGGAGAACTTGATGCACACACAGCAGGGGAGCATCTGGTGTTACTGAACCCCAATAACAGAGGAGCAACTGTTGACTGTGCGGACATCACTTCTGGGCAGCAACTGGCGGTGTTGGAGCCCAGGGAAAGCAAGTGTAGCAGAGTGTAGGCCAAGTCCTGCACTCAAGGCAGTTTAATATCTGTTGTAGTGTGAGCGTGGTGGTAGCAGGCCACATTGCCGGATAAACAGCTGGGGATCAGCTGACGTTACTTAAACCCAATAACACGGCAGCAAGTGTTGACTGTGCAAACGGCACTTCCGGGCAGCAACTGGTAGTGTTGGTTCCCAGGGAATGCAGGAGAAGCAGAGTGAAGGCCGAGGCCTAATTGGAGCAAGTTGAAAGGGAACATTTAACCCCTCCTGGCGTTCGTAACTGATAGATAACTGCATCTTGTGCAGCACTAATGCTGCAGAAGGAAACGGTGGCTCTTTTAATTATGCTCCTTGCACACGCTGACCAAAACACTTATAAAATTTGGCCCCTCATACCGTGAAACCATCCTGGAGGTGGGACTTTCCTTTATCGGAACCCCAATAACACGGCAGGAAGTGTTGACTGTGCAAACGGCACTTCTGTGCAGCAACTGGCAGTGTTGGAGCACAGAAATTACATGAGAAACACAGTGTAGGCTGAGGCCTAATTGGAGCAAGCTTCCAAATCTGTAGTAGTGTGAATGTGGAGGGAGCAGGATAAATTGCAGCACACACAGCAGGGGAGCACCTGGCGTTACTGAACCTCAATAACAGAGGAGCAACTGTTGACTGTGCAGACAGCACTTCCGAGCAGCAACTGGTGGTGTTGGAGCCCAGGAAAAGCAGGAGGAGCAGACTTGAGTCATTGCGGCACACACAGCAGGGGAGCAGCTGGCGTTACTGAACCCCAATAACAGAGGAGCAATTGTTGACTTTACAGACAGCACTTCCGAGCAGCAACTGGCGGTGTTGGAGCCCAGAGTCAATGCTAGAAACATAGTGTAGGCCGAGGCCTAATTGGAGCAAATTTAATATCTGTTGTAGTCTTAGTGTGGAGGGAGCAGGAGAACTTGCCGCACACACAGCAGGGGAGCAGCTGGCGTTACTGAACCCCAATAACAGAGAAGCAACTGTTGATTGAGCAGACAGCACTTCCGAGCAGCAACTGGTGGTGTTGGAGCCCAGGGAAAGCAGGAGAAGCAGACTTGAGTCATTACCGCACAGACAGCAGGGAAGCAGCTGGCATTACTGAACCCCAATAACAGAGGAGTAACTGTTGACTGTGCAGACAGCACTACCAAGCAGCAGCTGGCGGTGTTGGAGCCCAGGGTCAATGCTAGAAGCATAATGTAGGCCGCGGCCTAATTGGAGCAAATTTAATATCTGTTGTAGTCTTAGTGTGGAGGGAGCAGGAGAACTTGCCACACACACAGCAAGGGTGCAGCTTGCGTTACTGAACCCCAATAACAGAGGAGCAACTGTTACCTGTGCAGACAGCACTTAAAAGGAGCAACTGGCGGTGTTGGAGCCCAGGGCATGCAGGAGGAGCAGACTTGAGTCATTGCCGCACACACAGCAGGGGAGCAGCTGGTGTTACTGAACCCCAATAACAGAGGAGCAACTGTTGACTGTGCAGACAGCACTTACGAGCAGCAACTGGCAGTGTTGGAGCCCAGGAAAAGCAGGAGGAGCAGACTTGAGTTATTGCCGCACACACAGCAGGGAAGCAGCTGGTGTTACTGAACCCCAATAACAGAGGAGCAACTGTTGACTGTGCAGACAGCACTTCTGAGCAGCATCTGGCAGTGTTGGAGCCCAGGGAAAGCAGGAGAAGCAGACTTGATTTATTGTCGCACACACAGCAGGGGAGCATCTTGCATTACTGAACTCCATTAACAGAAGAGCAACTGTTGACTGTGCAGACAGCACTTCTGAGCAGCAACTGGCGGTGTTGGAGCCCAGGGTCAATGATAGAAGTAAACAGAATATACGGCAAAAGCCAGCTCACCGATCATTGCAAGAAGCCCGGAACTTCGTCCTGACAAGATGCAGTAGGATTCCATAAACGAAAAGAGAATGGTTCCAGCTTCAGTAAAATCATGAAAATTTATTCCAACTTTTAAAATGGAGAAACAACTCCCGGGACAGCACCATAACACATGCGAGGTAGGCTACGCGTTTCGACCGACACAGCGGTCTTTATCACAGCTGATCTACTCACTGATTCCTCAGGTATAAAAAGAACCAGGAACCAATAAAGTGATAGTAAGTCCTCACATGACCCGAAGGTCCTAAATACTAACAATGAACCTCTATATAAAATGCGTAAATTTGTGCAAAACTAACAATTAAATACACATAAACATATAGAAAAATACACACATACAATATTTCTAAAGTTAATGCAAAAAATACAAAAACAGCAAAAAATAAGATTGAAAAACGAAAAAAAAAAAAAAATAGAAATTTCTCTCTTTTTTTTTTTCCCTTCCTTTTCCTTTTTTTTTTTTTTTTTTTCTTTCCTTCCTTCTTCCCTTTCCCTTTTAAAAAATGCATGAAAACTTTTTACAATACATGAAGAGACTATCAATAATGGAACATTAATTCATTCCTTCTATTTAGACCATTAGGAAACCTAGTGCCAAGGTTAAAAATCCAAAAAGCCTCCCTGTTTAACAACATTCTCTGAATGTCACCTCCTCGTGAAAGTTTTGTTATTTTCTCAATCCCTGTTACTCTCAATGATATTGTACTGCGAGAATGGTGATCAATAAAATGTTTGGCTGCTGCTGAAACAGTGCGACTATTATTTAAAGTACAGGAGATATCGTATAGATGTTCTGATATCCGATTTTTCAGTTTTCTAGGTGTACAGCCAATATATGTTTTATCGCAGTCAACGCAATCAATCTTATATATAACACATTTTGTGTTGCAGTTAATAAAGCTTTGAATTTTGTGCAGGCTATTATTTTCTGCGGTGCCAAATGATTTAGTGGTCACCAGGTGTTTGCACGTAGTGCAATTAGTCACATTACATTTGTAGCTCCCTGTACACTTGAGCCATGTGCTACTGCGTTTTTGAGACAAAAAATTATTGGGAGACAATTTGTTACCAAGAGTAGGTGCTCTTCTGGCTACAATATTACACCCTTCACTCAATATTTGGGAGAGAATGAGATCTTCATATAAGATAGGGATGGCTTTATTTATAATAGTTTTAATTTTATTAAATTGTGGGCTGAATTGTAAACAAACGAATGGTTTATTCATGACACTGTTTTTATTAATTAATTTCTTTGGCGTTGGTTTTAAACAATTGTTTGGGGGATTTGTCCCTGAACACATAGGGTTACTTTGCGATTTTGTATCGTTATTTACTAGATATAACGCTCTATTCAGCATCCAATTTGGATATCCACGATGATGGAATTTCTTACAGGATTTTACAAGATCGTTTTGAAGTTCAGCATTATTGTTACAATTTCGTTTTAACCTAGTGAATTCACCTACAGGGATGGATTTGACAGTATGTTTGGGATGGCTACTTCGGGCATGTAGGATGGTATTGCCTGCTAATGGTTTAATATAGGTTCTTGTGGAAATTAATTTGTTGGGAACACCTGTTAATTCTAAATCCAGAAAGGAAATTTTGGTTTCAGCATGGACATATGTAAATTTTAAATTGAAATTATTATTGTTAATGTAAATCAGAAAATCCTGTATGGCAGATACATCGCCTTGCCAAATAATGAGCGTATCGTCGATGTATCTGCCATACCAATGGATGAACGAAGAAAAAACATTGGAGGTGGAAAACAAAAATAAATGTTCCCAGTGCGCCATAACCAGGTTGGCCAATGAAGGTGAGAATTTGGCCCCCATTGCTACTCCGGTACATTGTAAATAATACTCAGAATCAAATGAGAAAAAATTATGAGTTAACAAAAAGAATGTGACTTGTAAAATAAAATTGATAAGATCCAGGGAGTATGAACTATATTTGTTTAAGTGGAATTGTAATGATAGAAGCATAGTGTAGGCCGTGGCCTAATTGGAGCAAATTTAATATCTGTAGTAGTCTTAGTGTGGAGGGAGCAGGAGAACTTGATGCATACGCAGCAGGGGAGCAGCTGGCGTTACTGAACCCCAATAACAGAGGAGCAACTGTTGATTGTGCAGACAGCACTTCTGAGCAGCAACTGGCGGTGTTTTTAGCTCAGGGAAAGCAGGAGGAGCAGACTTGCTTCACTGCCGCACACACAGCAGGGGAGCAGCTGGCATTACTGAACCCCAATAACAGAGGAGGAACTGTTGCCTGTGCAGACAGCACTTCCGAACAGCAACTGGCAGTGTTGGAGCCCAGGGTCAATGCTAGAAGCATAGTGTAGGCCAAGGCCTAATTGGAGCAAATTTAATATCTGTAGTAGTCTTAGTGTGGAGGGAGCAGGAGAACTTGATACACACGCAGCAAGGGAGCATCTGGCGTTACTGAACCCCAATAACAGAGGAGCAACTGTTGACTGTGCAGACAGCACTTCTGGGCAGCAACTGGCGGTGTTGGAGCCCAGGGAAAGCAGGAGTAGCAGAGTGTAGGCTAAGTCCTGCACTCAAGGCAGTTTAATATCTGTTGTAGTGTGAGCGTGGTGGTAGCAGGCCACATTGCCGGATAAACAGCTGGGGATCAGCTGACGTTACTTAAACCCAATAACACGGCAGCAAGAGTTGACTGTGCAAACGGCACTTCCGGGCAGCAACTGGTAGTGTTGGAGCCCAGGGAATGCAGGAGAAGCAGAGTGAAGGCCGAGGCCTAATTGGAGCAAGTTGAAAGGGAACCTTTAACCCCTCCTGGCATTCGTAACTGAAAGAGCCACCTTGTGCAGCACTAATGCTGCAGAAGGAAACGGTGGCTCTTTTATTTATGCTCCTTGCAAACGCAGAACTAAACACTTTTAAAATGTGTCCCCTCATACCGTGAAACCGTCCTGGAGGTGGGACTTTCCTTCGTAATGAGGCGCAGCACAGCCATTATTTCTTCCCCCTTGGTGCCGTGCGCTGCCTCCTCAGCATTGTTTGAATCTGTCCCGTAGCCTGCACTGTTATGTTAAACCTTGGGCATGCGCAGTTAGTGCTGCCCGTCTTCTGACATCATTTGGTGCCAGGCTGACTGCGCCTGTGCGGCCGCGCTGCCAGAGATCCCTCCTCGCAGTGTCTTCTGATTTAATCACACTGTGGGGCTGGGATTCATGGGCATGCGCCGTGCATATCTTCGCCTCTCACTCATCTCCTTCCGGCTTCTAAAGACTGTGCAGCATCACGGCCTTGGCATTCGATTAGGGATCAGCTGATGCTGCACAGTCTCAAGAAGGCATAGGGAGATGAGTGAGATCCAGAGGCGAAGATATGCACAGCGCAAGCCCATGAATCCCAGCCCCGCAGTGTGAATAAATCAGAAGACACTGCAAGGCGCGATCTTTGGCAGCGCTACCGCACAGGAGCAGTCAGCCTGACACCAAATGATGTCAGAAGACGGGCAGCGCTAACTGCGCATGCCCAAGGTTTAACATAACAGTGCAGGCTCCGGGACAGATTCAAACAACGCTGAGGAGGCAGCGCCTGGCGCCAAGGGGGTAGGACTGACGGCTGTGCTGCGTCTCATTACGAAGTAAAGTCCCACCTCCGGGACGGTTTCATGGTAAGAGGGAACACATTTTATAAGCGTTAAGGTCAGCGTGTGGAAGGAGCATAACTGTTGTGAATTCTGTTGTCAAGCTCCCTCCTGTGGTCATGAATGGTACTTCGGCTGGTTCTGTCCATGGGCTTCCTCTGGTGGTTGTAAGTGGAGCTGCGGCTTCTGAGTTTCCTTCTACAGGTGACGAGGTTAATTCGTTAGCTGGCTGCTCTATTTAACTCCACTCAGATCATTGCTCCATGCCACCTGTCAATGTTCCAGTATTGGTCTAGTTCTCTCCTGGATCGTTCTTGTGACCTGTCTTCCCAGCTGAAGTTAAGTTCCTGCTTGTTTTTCTCTGGTTTGCTATTTTTCTGTCCAGCTTGCTATTTTGATTTTTGTCTTGCTTGCTGGAAGCTCTGGGACACAGAGGGAGCGCCTCCGCACCGTGAGTCGGTGCGGAGGGTCTTTTTGCGCCCTCTGCGTGGTCTTTTTGTAGGTTTTTGTGCTGACCGCAAAGTTACCTTTCCTATCCTCTGTCTGTTCAGTAAGTCGGGCCTCATTGTGCTAAATCTATTTCATCTCTGTGTTTGTAATTTTCATCTTTACTCACAGTCATTATATGTGGGGGGCTGCCTTTTCCTTTGGGGAATTTCTCTGAGGCAAGGTAGGCGTTATTTTTCTATCTCTAGGGCTAGCTAGTTTCTTAGGCTGTGTCGAGTTGCATAGGGAGCGTTAGGAGCAATCCATGGCTATTTCTAGTGTGTGTGATAGGATTAGGGATTGCGGTCAGCAGAGTTCCCACGTCTCAGAGCTCGTCCTATATTATTAGTAACTATCAGGTCATTCCGTGTGCTCTTAACCACTAGGTCCATTGTTGTACTTACCACCAGGTCATAACAGTACAGGTGGCCAAAAGTATTAATGCATCTCAATAGAGGGATAAGAGAAGTTCTGAGACCATTTTTTTTTCTTTGCAGTGTGTTTTGTCTCTCTTTTCCCCTTTACCTCTGGGTGGTTCAGGATACAGGTGTAGATATGGACATTCAAGGTCTGTCCTCTTGTATGAATAATCTCACTGCAAGGGTACAAAACATTCAAGATTTTGTGGTTCAGAATCCGATGTTAGAGCCTAGGATTCCAATTCCTGATTTGATTTTTGGGGATAGATCTAAGTTTCTGAATTTCAAAAATAATTGTAAATTGTTCCTTGCTTTGAAACCTCGCTCCTCAGGTGACCCTGTTCAACAAGTGAAAATCATTATTTCTTTGTTATGTGGCGACCCTCAAGACTGGGCATTTTCCCTTGCACCAGGAGATCCGGCATTGCGTGATGTTGATGCGTTTTTTCTGGCGCTCGGATTGCTTTATGATGAACCTAATACAGTGGATCAGGCAGAGAAAATCTTGCTGGCTCTGTGTCAGGGTCAGGATGAGGTAGAAATATATTGTCAGAAGTTTAGGAAGTGGTCTGTACTCACTCAGTGGAATGAATGTGCCCTGGCAGCAATTTTCAGAAAGGGTCTCTGTGAAGCCCATAAGGATGTCATGGTGGGATTTCCCATGCCTGCTGGTCTGAATGAGTCTATGTTTTTGGCCATTCAGATCGATCGACGCTTGCGTGAGCGTAAAGCTGTGCACCATTTGGCGGTATTATCTGAGCATAGACCTGAGCCTATGCAATGTGATAGGACTTTGACCAGAGCTGAATGGCAAGAACACAGATGTCAGAATGGGCTGTGTTTTTACTGTGGTGATTCCACTCATGCTATCTCCAATTGTCCTAAGCGCACTAAGCGTTTCGCTAGGTCTGCCACCATTGGTACGGTACAGTCGAAATTTCTTTTGTCCGTTACTCTGATTTGCTCTTTGTCATCCTATTCTGTTATGGCATTTGTGGATTCAGGCGCTGCCCTGAATTTGATGGACTTGGAGTTTGCTAGGCGCTGTGGTTTTTTCTTGGAGCCCTTGCAGTATCCTATTCCATTGAGAGGAATTGATGCTACGCCTTTGGCCAAGAATAAGCCTCAGTACTGGACCCAATTGACCATGTGCATGGCTCCTGCACATTAGGAGGATATTCGCTTTTTGGTGTTGCATAATCTGCATGATGTGGTCGTTTTGGGGTTGCCATGGCTACAGGTCCATAATCCAGTATTGGATTGGAAATCTATGTCTGTGTCCAGCTGGGGTTGTCAGGGGGTACATGGTGATGTTCCATTTTTTGTCTATTTCGTCATCCACCCCTTCTGAAGTCCCGGAGTTTTTGTCGGATTACCGGGATGTATTTGATGAGCCCAAATCCTGTGCCCTACCTCCTCATAGGGATTGCGATTGTGCTATCAATTTGATTCCTGGTAGTAAGTTTCCTAAGGGCCGACTGTTCAATTTATCTGTGCCAGAGCACGCCGCTATGCGGAGTTATGTAAAGGAATCCTTGGAGAAGGGTCATATTCGCCCGTCGTCGTCACCATTGGGAGCAGGGTTCTTTTTTGTGGCCAAGAAGGATGGTTCTTTGAGACCTTGTATTGATTACCGCCTTCTTAATAAGATCACAGTCAAATTTCAGTACCCTTTGCCGCTGCTGTCGGATTTATTTGCTCAGATTAAGGGGGCTAGTTGGTTCACCAAGATAGATCTTCGTGGTGCGTATAATCTTGTGCGTATTAAACAAGGCGATGAATGGAAAACAGCATTTAATATGCCCGAGGGCCATTTTGAGTACCTGGTTATGCCATTCGGGCTTTCCAATGCTCCATCAGTATTTCAGTCCTTTATGCATGACATCTTCCGAGAGTACCTGGATAAATTCCTGATTGTATATTTGGATGATATTTTGGTCTTCTCGGATGATTGTGAGTCTCACGTGAAGCAGGTCAGAATGGTGTTCCAGGTCCTTCGTGCGAATTCTTTGTTTGTGAAGGGGTCGAAGTGTCTCTTTGGAGTTCAGAAGGTTTCATTTTTGGGTTTCATTTATTCCCCTTCTACTATCGAGATGGACCCTGTTAAAGTCCAGGCCATTTATGATTGGACTCAGCCGACATCTGTGAAGAGTCTGCAAAAGTTCCTGGGCTTTGCTAATTTTTATTGTCGCTTCATCAGTAATTTTTCTAGTGTTGCTAAACCGTTGACTGATTTGACCAAGAAGGGTGCTGATGTGGTCAATTGGTCTTCTGCGGCTGTGGCAGCTTTTCAGGAGTTGAAGCGTCGTTTTTCTTCTGCCCCTGTGTTGTGCCAGCCAGATGTTTCGCTTCCGTTTCAGGTCGAGGTTGATGCTTCTGAGATTGGAGCAGGGGCTGTTTTGTCGCAAAGAAGTTCTGATGGCTCGGTGATGAAACCATTTGCCTTCTTTTCTAGAAAGTTTTCGCCTGCTGAGCGCAATTATGATGTTGGCAATCGAGAGTTGTTGGCCATGAAGTGGGCATTCGAGGAGTGGCGTCATTGGCTTGAAGGAGCCAAGCATCGCGTGGTGGTCTTGACGGATCACAAGAATTTGACTTATCTCGAGTCTGCCAAACGGTTGAATCCTAGACAGGCTCGTTGGTCGCTATTTTTCTCCCGTTTTGATTTTGTGGTTTCGTACCTTCCAGGCTCTAAGAATGTGAAGGCTGATGCCCTGTCAAGGAGTTTTGTGCCCGACTCTCCGGGTGTTCCTGAGCCGGTGGGTATTCTCAAAGAGGGGGTAATTTTGTCTGCCATCTCCCCTGATTTGCGGCGGGTGCTGCAAAAATTTCAGGCTGATAGACCTGACCGTTGCCCAGCAGAGAAACTGTTTGTCCCTGATAAATGGACTAGTAGAGTTATCTCTGAGGTTCATTGTTCGGTGTTGGCTGGTCATCCTGAAATCTTTGGTACCAGAGATTTGGTGGCTAGATCCTTTTGGTGGCCGTCTTTGTCGCGGGATATGTGTTCTTTTGTGCAGTCCTGTGGGACTTGTGCTCGGGCTAAGCCCTGCTGTTCTCGTGCCAGTGGGTTGCTTTTGCCCTTGCCGGTCCCGAAGAGGCCCTGGACGCATATCTCTATGGATTTTATTTCGGATCTCCCTGTCTCTCAAAAGATGTCGGTCATTTGGGTGGTTTGTGATCGCTTCTCTAAGATGGTCCATTTGGTACCTTTGTCTAAATTGCCTTCCTCCTCTGATTTGGTGCCATTGTTTTTCCAGCATGTGGTTCGTTTACATGGCATTCCGGAGAACATCGTTTCGGACAGAGGTTCCCAGTTTGTTTCGAGGTTTTGGTGAGCCTTTTGTGCTAGGATGGGCATTGATTTGTCTTTTTCCTCGGCTTTCCATCCTCAGACAAATGGCCAAACCGAACGAACTAATCAGACTTTAGAAACATATCTGAGATGCTTTGTTTCTGCTGATCAGGATGATTGGGTGTCCTTTTTGCCTTTGGCTGAGTTCGCCCTTAATAATCGGGCCAGCTCGGCTACTTTGGTTTCGCCGTTTTTCTGCAATTCTGGTTTCCATCCTCGTTTCTCTTCAGGGCAGGTTGAGTCTTCGGACTGTCCTGGTGTAGATACTGTGGTGGATAGGTTGCAGCAGATTTGGACTCATGTGGTGGACAATTTGACATTGTCCCAGGAGAAGGCTCAATGTTTCGCTAACCACCGGCGCTGTGTGGGTCCCCGACTTCGTGTTGGGGATTTGGTTTGGTTGTCGTCTCGTTATGTTTCTATTAAGGTTTCCTCTCCTAAGTTTAAGCCTCGTTTCATTGGTCCGTATAAGATTTCTGAGGTTCTCAATCCTGTGTCGTTTCGTTTGACCCTTCCAGCTTCTTTTGCCCTCCATAATGTATTCCATAGGTCATTGTTGCGGAGATAAGTGGCGCCTGTGGTTCCATCCGTTGATCCTCCTGCCCCGGTGTTGGTTGAGGGGGAGTTGGAGTATGTGGTGGAGAAGATTTTGGATTCTCGTATTTCGAGACGGAAACTCCAGTACCTGGTCAAGTGGAAGGGTTATGGTCAGGAAAATAAATCCTGGGTCTTTGCCTCCGATGTTCATGCTGCCGATCTGGTTCGTGCCTTTCATTTGGCTTGTCCTGGTCGGCCTGGGGGCTCTGGTGAGGGTTCGGTGACCCCTCCTCAAGGGAGGGTACTGTTGTGAATTCTGTTGTCAAGCTCCCTCCTGTGGTCATGAATGGTACTTCGGCTGGTTCTGTCCATGGGCTTCCTCTGGTGGTTGTGAGTGGAGCTGCGGCTTCTGAGTTTCCTTCTACAGGTGACGAATTTAATTCGTTAGCTGGCTGCTCTATTTAACTCCACTTAGATCATTGCTCCATGCCACCTGTCAATGTTCCAGTATTGGTCTAGTTCTCTCCTGGATCGTTCTTGTGACCTGTCTTCCCAGCTGAAGTTAAGTTCCTGCTTGTTTTTCTCTGGTTTGCTATTTTTCTGTCCAGCTTGCTATTTTGATTTTTGTCTTGCTTGCTGGAAGCTCTGGGACACAGAGGGAGCGCCTCTGCACCGTGAGTCGGTGCGGAGGGTCTTTTTGCGCCCTCTGCGTGGTCTTTTTGTAGGTTTTTGTGCTGACCGCAAAGTTACCTTTCCTATCCTCTGTCTGTTCAGTAAGTCGGGCCTCACTGTGCTAAATCTATTTCATCTCTGTGTTGCACCAACTGGCGGTGTTGGAGCCCAGGGTCAATCAGGTTGTAGGCTGAGGGCTAATTGGAGCAAGTTTAATATCTGTCGTAGTGTCAGCATGGCCGTCGCAGGACACATTGCCGTATATACAGCAGGGGAGCAGCTGACGTTACTGAACCCCACTAACACGGCAGCAAGTGTTGACTGTGCAGACGGCAGTTCCGAGCAGCAACTGGTAGTGTTGAGGCCCAAGGAATCCAGGAGAAGCAGAGTGTAGGCCGAGGCCTAATTGGAGCAATTTGAAAGGGAACCTTTAACCCCCCCCAGGCATTAGTAACTGAAAGAGACACCTTGTGCAGCAGTAATGCTGCACAAGGAAAAAATGGCTCTTTTAGTTCTGCTCCTTGCACATGCTGAACTAAACACTTATAAAATGTGTCACCTGTGTATGAATAAATCAGAAGACACTGCGGGTGGGATCTCGGGCAGCGCGACCGCACAGGAGCAGTCAGCCTGACATCAAATGATGTCAGAAGACGGGAAGCGCTAACTGCGCATGCCCAAGGTTTAACATAACAGCGCATGCTCCGGGACAGATTCAAACCATGCTGAGAGGGCGGCGCCAAGCACCAAGGGGGTATGAATGCCGGCTGTGCTGCGTTTCATTACGAAGGAAAGTCCCAACTCCGATTTCACGGTATGAGGGCACACATATTTTATAAGTGTTTAATTCAGCATGTGCAAGGAGCAAAACTAAAAGAGCCACCTTTTCCTGGTGCGGAATTTGTGCTGCACAAGGTGGCTCTTTCAGTTACAAATGCCTGGGGGGACAGGTTCCCTTTAATTTCTGTAGTAGTGTGAGTGTGGAGGAAGCAGGAGCAATTGCCGGATACACAGCAGGGGATCAACTGATGTTACTGAAACCCAATAACACTGGGTCATGTGTTGACTGTGCAAATAGCACTTCTGAGCAGCAACTGGCAGTGTTGGAGCCCAGGGATTACAGTTCAGGTGGTAGAAACAGGAACACAACAGGAGACCTGGATACTGTTTCCAACCAAGTATTTAATCTGGAAGAGGACTGGCAATTCCTGTGAGATCCAGGCCTTTTTCAGAAAAGTAAGCCGGTCAACGTTATCGGAGGATAGTCGCATGCGACAGTCTGTTAGTACACCACCTGCGGCACTAAAGACGCGTTCCGATAATACACTAGCAGCAGGGCAATCCAGCACCTCCAATGCATACTGGCTAAGCTCTGGCCATGTATTCAGCTTAGAGACCCAAAACTTGAAGGGAGAAGAGCCATGTGGGAGTACACTGAGAGGGCAAGACATGTAGTCTGTCACCATGTGACGGAAACGCTGCTTCCTGCTGACTGGAGCCGTCTGTGATGGTGTAGACATTTGTGGCAGGCACACAAAAGTTTGCCTCAGTTGGGCCATACTGGTCTTGCCTTGTGCTGAGGCACTGCTTCTGCTCCCTGTTTGTGCTGAGCTTCCTCCACTGCCTTGATGCACTGAGCTGCTTTGTAAAGCACTAGCAGCACTGTTCTCAGCAGTACTGGAGAAGATGGTGGAATGCACCAGTGTGTCTTGGTACTCCCGCATTTTATGCTCCCAGTTCAACGGTGTTATGAGGGTGTAAGGATTTTGGACTTTCCTGGTGTCTGTTCGCCCTGATCCAAGATGGAGTCTTGGATCTCGCCCTGTCATGGAACTTCCTGTCTGTCCTCACTATTTAAGTCCGGGTCTTCTGTTCACCTGTGCTTGAGTATTTTGTGCTGCTGGCTCCTGAGCATCTTCCTATTTGCTGGCTAACTCCCTACTTCTGCTGCTCTCTACTCGGTGGTCTGCTTCACCCCATTCAGCTACCTCTCGCCTCTGGAACTGCTGCGACTTGCAGCACACCAGTGGAAGGATTTCCTTTCTGTACAAAACTTTTTCCAGTGTTGTGCCTCTTTGCACAACCACACCAGGTGAGCAAGATTCAAGCTGTGCTTTTCTCTCCAAGAAAGATGTACTCATCTACTACGCTTAGATAGCGCTCTCCCTCTTTCTCCCCTCGTCCTCTCTTTTCCAGGACGTCATTCACATGACGCACCATCTGTGAACAATTGGACTCCTACTAACAAGTACTGTGCACACGTGTGAGCAAGTTTGCTGGACTTCTTCATTTAAGTACTGTGTGCATTTGCACTATAACTTTATTTGACTTCCTCGTTCAAGTGTCTTATTTGCTTCCACATTATTTCCTTGCTGGACTGGTTCATATTAGCCGTCGCGCCCCGCTTCTCAGTTTGCTGTGATTTTCTATATAGAGCTGAGGACCTCGTTACTATTGCAGGAATATCTGTACCATGTTTTGTTCGTTATTCTGTTTGCTGTGATTCTCTATATAGAGTTGAGGACCTCGTTACAATTGCAGAAATATCTGTTAGTTCTGTTTACATTTCTGTTTTTGAGTAAATACATCTTTTGTTGCAACTTTGCTCTCAGACTGGCTTTATCCCATGCTATCAGATTCCATAGTACCCATATAATTATTACAGAGGGTTTGTAAGTTGTCCCGGTAGCGCGGATCTAGGGGGGTGTACACCCAATAATCAGCCGTGTTGAGAATGTGGGTGATGCGGTGGTCGATTCTCAGGCACTGCAGCATGAAATCAATCATGTGCTGCAGTCTGACAACTGGCCAAGAAACGCTGTCCCCTGCTTGAGGCGTGATCTCTGCCTGCTCTGCATCACCCCACCCTCGCTCTACATACTGACTACTGGAGATTTGTGTAACTCCCTCCTCTGGACTGATCTCTTCCTCCTCCATAGAGTCCTCCTCATCCTCCTCACAAAGTGTCACCTGCCTAGGACTTTGTAAGGAACCACGTGGCGCAGACTGTCCAAAAGCAGATGGCATTTCTACCTCCTCATCCTCCAACTCTTCCACCACCTCATCCCTTAGCGCTTGCAGTTTTCTTTCAAGCAGGCAGAAAAGGGGGACAGTCATGCTGACTAGTGCATCATCTGCACTCGCCATCTGCGTGGAATCATCAAAGGCACGCAAAACCTGGCAGACGTCCTTCATAGTGGCCCACTCTGTGGTGGTGAAGTGTGAACGGCGCGCAGTGCGACTTCTTTGTGCCTGATGCAGCTGGTACTCCATTACTGCTGTCTGCTGCTCACACAACCGCTCCAACATATGCAATGTTGAATTCCACCTGGTGAGTAGGTCACATCTGATGCGATGTTCCGGAAGGCGGAATCGGCGCTGCAGAGTTGCAATGGGCGATCTTGCCATGCTGGAATGCCGCAAGTGAGCACACTCTAGGCGGACCTTGTGCAGCAGTGCATCAAGATCCGGATAGTCCCTCAAAAAACTCTGAATGACCAAGTTGAGCACATGTGCCAGACATGGGATGTGAGTGAGGTTGCCTAGGCCCAGAGCTGTCACCAGATTTCGGCCATTGTCACACACTACCATGCCTGGCTGGAGATTCGCTGGCACAAACCACACGTCGCTCTCCTGCTTGATGGCATTCCAGAGCTCCTGCGCTGTGTGGCTTCGATTCCCCAAAGAAATTAATTTCAATACGGCCTGTTGATGTTTGGCCATGGCTGTGCTCATATCGGTCAGATCGGGTAAACGTTCTCGGGTCCATGTGGACCGTGAAGGCTCCTGCAGCGATGATTCTGGGGAACTGGAGTATGAGGAGGAGTCAATGTGCACAGACTGGATTCCTGCAATCCTAGGAGTTGGCAGAACATGTGCAGCGCCAATTTGAAGATCTGTACCCAGCTCCACAACATTTACCCAATGGACAGTGAGGGAAAGGTATCATCCCTGTCCATGGTGACTGGCCCACGCATCAATGGTGAGGTGGACCTTGCTACTGACGTCGTTTAGTAGCGCATGTTTAATGTTTCCCTCCACATGCTTTTGCAGGGCAGGGACGGCTTGCCTGCTGAAATAAAAGCGGCTGGGCACGTTGTATTGTGGAACTGCCAATGCCATCAAGTTACAGAAGGTGTCAGTCTCCACCAGCCTGTATGACAGCATTTCAAGGGACAGTAGTTTTGCAATGGCCGCCTTTTCTCCCATGCCTGTGCTACTGATGGCTGTAGACTGGGCTGGGAGTATGACGATGACTGGGAACGTGGTGCTGTGGGTGGAATTACACTGGGTCTCTGGACAACAGTGCCAGAGGTTCTTGTATGGCGATCCTGTGTGGAAGCCGAACCAGCTGTGTGTGAGCTGAAGGAAGATGATACAACACAAGCTGAAGAGGTGGTAGGTGCCGCTGTTGGTTGTCCAATGTCTTCAGTGTGTTTTAGAAACTCCACCACGTGCTTGGTCCGCACATGCTTTCACATATTTGTGGTATTGAGGTTCCTGGGCTCTCTGACTGCCTGGGAAATTTGGCAGGTGGTGAAGAGACAGATGGGTGCTCTTTAGTACTCTGTGCCTGAGACGATGTGGCAGTAATTGAAGTCGATTCATTAGTTGCCATCCATCCGGCAACGGCTTCAATTTGTTCATCACGCAGCAGCGGGGTACGGCAATCTCCTACAAAGCTGCGTATGAAGGACTGTTCCCTGCTGAAACTGGGGGATGATGAGTCACCGTTGCCCGCAGCAGGCACAGAATCCCCACGTCCTCTCCCTGCTCCATGCCCACGACCAAGTGCCATACTCCCTGCCTTCTTCATCTTGGTAGACTGATAAAGATAGGCAGAAAAGTACTAAGGGCTTAGTGTTCTTATTCCTGAACAGCTCCTAACAGGTATAAGAAACACTAATTTTCTAAAGTGTGGACTAGACTTTAATATAAGCTAATGTGGCCTACACAACTGTAAAGTGGATGGTTTGGTAAACTTTATTACCTTTTTTTTCACAGAACAGACTACAGAATAATCTGCACTCACACAAAGACCATGCAGACAGCCGTGAATGGCGCTGCAAGGCCAAAAAAAGCTCCTCTATGTACTCCTATATTTTTCCACAATCTAGCAGGATACGGATGGAAACCCACTAATAGGCTAAATTTGAAAAAAGGTGCAGCAGGCAGCACTAATTGAAAAAAGTACAATGGAACAGTATGAGGCAGTGACGCACCCTGAGCTGACTACAACCCCCTGTGGCAGCAGAACGGACAACAGAGTGAGCTGCACTCACACTCTGACAGTGCAGACAGCCATGAAAGTGCTGCAAGGCCAAAAAAAGCTCCTCTATGTTCTCTTTTATAGTGTTTTTCTACAATCTAGCAGGATACGGATGGAAACCCACTAATAGGATAAATTTGAAAAAAGGTGCAGCAGGCAGCACTAATTGAAAAAAGGACAATGGAACAGTATGAGGCAGTGACGCACTCTGAGCTGACTGCAACTGGCTGTGGTGGCAGAACAGACTACAGAGTGAGCTGCACTCACACAGAGACCGTGCAGACAGCCGTGAACGGCGCAGCAAGGCCAAAAAAAACTCCTCAATGTAATCCTATATAGTGTTTTTCCACAATCTAGCAGGATACAGATGGAAACCCACTAATAGGCAAAATTTGAAAAAAGGTGCAGCAGGCTGCACTAATTGAAAAAAGGACAGTGGAACAGTATGAGGCAGTGATGCACCCTGAGCTGACTACAACTGGCTGTGGCAGCAGAACAGACTACAGAGTGAGCTGCACTCACACACAGACCATGCAGACAGCCGTGAATGGCACTGCAAGGCCAAAAAAAGCTCCTCTATGTACTCCTATATTTTTCCACAATCTAGCAGGATATGGATGGAAACACACTATTAGGCTAAATTTGAAAAAAGGTGCAGCAGGCAGCACTAATTGAAAAAAGGACAATGGAACAGTATGAGGCAGTGACGCACCCTGAGCTGACTACAACCCCCTGTGGCAGCAGAACGGACTACAGAGTGAGCTGCACTCACACACAGGCCATGCAGACAGCCGTGAACAATGCTGCAAGGCCAAAAAAGCTCCTCTATGTTCTCCTATATAGTGTTTTTCCACAATCTAGCAGGATACTGATGAAAACCCACTAATAGGCAAAATTTGAAAAAAGGTGCAGCAGGCAGCACTAATTGAAAAAAAGGACAATGGAACAGTATGAGGCAGTGACGCACCCTGAGCTGACTACAACCCCCTGTGGCAGCAGAACGGACAACAGAGTGAGCTGCACTCACACTCTGACAGTGCAGACAGCCGTGAAAGTGCTGCAAGGCCAAAAAAAGCTCCTCTATGTTCTCTTTTATAGTGTTTTTCTACAATCTAGCAGGATACGGATGGAAACCCACTAATAGGATAAATTTGAAAAAAGGTGCAGCAGGCAGCACTAATTGAAAAAAGGACAATGGAACAGTATGAGGCAGTGACGCACTCTGAGCTGACTGCAACTGGCTGTGGTGGCAGAAGAGACTACAGAGTGAGCTGCACTCACACAGAGACCGTGCAGACAGCCGTGAACGGCGCTGCAAGGCCAAAAAAAACTCCTCAATGTAATCCTATATAGTGTTTTTCCACAATCTAGCAGGATACAGATGGAAACCCACTAATAGGCAAAATTTGAAAAAAGGTGCAGCAGGCTGCACTAATTAAAAAAAGGACAGTGGAACAGTATGAGGCAGTGATGCACCCTGAGCTGACTACAACTGGCTGTGGCAGCAGAACAGACTACAGAGTGAGCTGCACTCACACACAGACCATGCAGACAGCCGTGAATGGCACTGCAAGGCCAAAAAAAGCTCCTCTATGTACTCCTATATTTTTCCACAATCTAGCAGGATATGGATGGAAACACACTATTAGGCTAAATTTGAAAAAATGTGCAGCAGGCAGCACTAATTGAAAAAAGGACAATGGAACAGTATGAGGCAGTGACGCACCCTGAGCTGACTACAACCCCCTGTGGCAGCAGAACGGACTACAGAGTGAGCTGCACTCACACACAGGCCATGCAGACAGCCGTGAACGGTGCTGCAAGGCCAAAAAAGCTCCTCTATGTTCTCCTATATAGTGTTTTTCCACAATCTAGCAGGATACTGATGAAAACCCACTAATAGGCAAAATTTGAAAAAAGGTGCAGCAGGCAGCACTAATTGAAAAAAAGGACAATGGAACAGTATGAGGCAGTGACGCACCCTGAGCTGACTACAACCCCCTGTGGCAGCAGAACAGACTACAGAGTGAGTTGCACTCACACACAGACCGTGCAGACTGTTGTGAATTCTGTGGCAGAGCTCCCTCCTGTGGTCACAAGTGGTACTTCGGCTGATTCTCTCTGGGAGCTTCCGTTTGTGGAGGAAACTGGTACTGCTGCTTCTGAGTTTCCTTCCTCAGGTGATCTGGTGAGGTCATTAGGTGCTTCTCTACTTAACCCCACCTAGTGCTTTGATTCATGCTTCCTGTCAATGTTCCAGTGTTGGACTTGTGTTTCTCTGGATCATTCCTGTGGCCTGCTGCTCTGCATAGCTAAGTGCTTCTTTGCTATTTGTTGCTATTTTTTCTGTCCAGCTTGTCTATTTGTTTTGCTGGAAGCTCTGGGACGCAAAGGGTGTACCTCCGTGCCGTTAGTTCGGTACGGAGGGTCTTTTTGCCCCTTTGCGTGGTTTTCTTTAGGGTTTGTGTAGACCGCAAAGTTATCTTTCCTATCCTCGTTCTGTCTAGAATATCGGGCCTCACTTTGCTGAATCTATTTCATCCCTACGTTTGTCTTTTCATCTTACTCACAGTCATTATATGTGGGGGGCTGCCTTTTCCTTTGGGGTATTTCTCTGAGGCAAGGTAGGCTTATTTTTTTCTATCTTCAGGCTAGTTAGTTTCTCAGGCTGTGCCGAGTTGCATAGGGAGCTTTAGGCGCTATCCACGGCTGCCTCTAGTTGTGTTTGGAGAGGATTAGGGATTGCGGTCTGCAGAGTTCCCACGTCTCAGAGCTCGTTCTATTATTTTGGGTTATTGTCAGATCACTGTATGTGCTCTGACCTCCATGTCCATTGTGATACTGAATTGCCTTTCATAACAGCAGACAGCCGTGAACGGCGCCGCAAGGTCAAAAAAAGCTCCTCTATGTAATCCTATATAGTGTTTTTCCACAATCTAGCAGGATACTGATGAAAACCCACTAATAGGCAAAATTTGAAAAAAGGTGCAGCAGGCAGCACTAATTGAAAAAATGACAATGGAACAGTATGAGGCAGTGACGCACCCTGAGCTGACTACAACCGTCTGTGGCGGCAGAACAGACTACAGAGTGAGCTGCACTCACACACTGACAGTGCAGACAGCCGTGAACGGCGCTGTAAGGCCAAAAAAGAGCTCCTCTATGTTCTCCTATATAGTGTTTTTCAACAATCTAGCAGGATACTGATGAAAACCCACTAATAGGCAAAATTTTAAAAAAGGTGCAGCAGGCAGCACTAATTGAAAAAAGGACAATGGAACAGTATGAGGCAGTGACGCATCCTGAGCTGACTGCAACTGGCTGTGGAGGCAGAACAGACTACAGAGTGAGCTGCACTCACACACAGACAGTGCAGACAGCCGTGAACGGCGCTGCAAGGCCAAAAAAAGCTCCTCTATGTAATCCTATATAGTGTTTTTCCACAATCTAGCAGGATACGGATGGAAACCCACTAATAGGCAAAATTTGAAAAAAGGTGCAGCAGGCAGCACTAATTGAAAAAAGGACAATGGAATGGTATGAGGCAGTGATGCACCCTGAGCTGACTACAACCGGCTGTGGCGGCAGAACGGACTACAGAGTGAGCTGCACTCACACAGAGACCATGCAGACAGCCGTGAACGGCGCTGTAAGGCCAAAAAAGAGCTCCTCTATGTTCTCCTATATAGTGTTTTTCAACAATCTAGCAGGATACTGATGAAAACCCACTAATAGGCAAAATTTTAAAAAAGGTGCAGCAGGCAGCACTAATTGAAAAAAGGACAATGGAACAGTATGAGGCAGTGACGCATCCTGAGCTGACTGCAACTGGCTGTGGAGGCAGAACAGACTACAGAGTGAGCTGCACTCACACACAGACAGTGCAGACAGCCGTGAACGGCGCTGCAAGGCCAAAAAAAGCTCCTCTATGTAATCCTATATAGTGTTTTTCCACAATCTAGCAGGATACGGATGGAAACCCACTAATAGGCAAAATTTGAAAAAAGGTGCAGCAGGCTGCACTAATTGAAAAAAGGACAGTGGAACAGTATGAGGCAGTGACGCACCCTGAGCTGACTACAACCCCCTGTGGCAGCAGAACGGACTACAGAGTGAGCTGCACTCACACACAGACCATGCAGACAGCCGTGAACGGCGCTGCAAGGCCAAAAAAAGCTCCTCTATGTACTCCTATATTTTTCCACAATCTAGCAGGATACGGATGGAAACCCACTAATAGGCTAAATTTGAAAAAAGGTGCAGCAGGCAGCACTAATTGAAAAAAAGGCAATGGAACAGTATGAGGCAGTGACGCACCCTGAGCTGACTGCATCTGGCTGTGGTGGCAGAACAGACTACAGAGTGAGCTGCACTCACACACAGACCGTGCAGACAGCTGTGAACGGCGCCGCAAGGCCAAAAAAAGCTCCTCTATGTAATCCGTAATCCTATATAGTGTTTTTCCACAATCTAGCAGGATACTGATTAAAACCCACTAATAGGCAAAATTTGAAAAAGGTGCAGCAGGCAGCACTAATTGAAAAAAGGACAATGGAACAGTATGAGGCAGTGATGCACCCTGAGCTGACTACAACCAGCTGTGGCGGCAGAACAGACTACAAAGTGAGCTGCACTCACACACTGACAGTGCAGACAGCCGTGAACGGCGCTGCAAGACCAAAAAAAGCTCCTCTATGTACTCTTTTATAGTGTTTTTCTACAATCTAGCAGGATACCGATGGAAACCCACTAATAGGATAAATTTGAAAAAAGGTGCAGCAGGCAGCACTAATTGAAAAAAGGACAATGGAATGGTGTGAGGCAGTGATGCACCCTGAGCTGACTACAACCGGCTGTGGCGGCAGAACAGACTACAGAGTGAGCTGCACTCACACACAGACCATGCAGACAGCCATGAACTGCGCTGTAAGGCCAAGAAAAAGCTCCTCTATGTTCTCCTATATAGTGTTTTTCCACAATCTAGCAGGATACTGATGAAAACCCACTAATAGGCAAAAATTGAAAAAAGGTGCAGCAGGCAGCACTAATTGAAAAAAGGACAATGGAACAGTATGAGGCAGTGACGCACCCTGAGCTGACTGCATCTGGCTGTGGTGGCAGAACAGACTACAGAGTGAGCTGCACTCACACACAGACCGTGCAGACAGCTGTGAACGGCGCCACAAGGCCAAAAAAAGCTCCTCTATGTAATCCGTAATCCTATATAGTGTTTTTCCACAATCTAGCAGGATACTGACTAAAACCCACTAATAGGCAAAATTTGAAAAAGGTGCAGCAGGCGGCACTAATTGAAAAAAGGACAATGGAACAGTATGAGGCAGTGATGCACCCTGAGCTGACTACAACCGGCTGTGGCGGCAGAACAGACTACAGAGTGAGCTGCACTCACACACTGACAGTGCAGACAGCCGTGAACGGCGCTGCAAGACCAAAAAAAGCTCCTCTATGTACTCTTTTATAGTGTTTTTCTATACTCTAGCAGGATACGGATGGAAACCCACTAATAGGATAAATTTGAAAAAAGGTGCAGCAGGCAGCACTAATTGAAAAAAGGACAATGGAATGGTGTGAGGCAGTGATGCACCCTGAGCTGACTACAACCGGCTGTGGCGGCAGAACAGACTACAGAGTGAGCTGCACTCACACACAGACCATGCAGACAGCCGTGAACTGCGCTGTAAGGCCAAAAAAAAGCTCCTCTATGTTCTCCTATATAGTGTTTTTCCACAATCTAGCAGGATACTGATGAAAACCCACTAATAGGCAAAATTTGAAAAAAGGTGCAGCAGGCAGCACTAATTGAAAAAAGGACAATGGAACAGTATGAGGCAGTGACACACCCTGAGATGACTGCAACTGGCTGTGGTGGCAGAACAGACTACAGAGTGAGCTGCACTCACACACAGACAGTGCAGACAGCCATGAACGGCGCTGCAAGGCCAAAAAAAGCTCCTCTATGTAAATCCTATATAGTGTTTTTCCACAATCTAGCAGGATACGGATGGAAACCCACTAATAGGCAAAATTTGAAAAAAGGTGCAGCAGGCTGCACTAATTGAAAAAAGGACAGTGGAACAGTATGAGGCAGTGATGCACCCTGAGCTGACTACAACTGGCTGTGGCAGCAGAACAGACTACAGAGTGAGCTGCACTCACACACAGACCGTGCAGACAGCCGTGAACGGCGCTGCAAGGCCAAAAAAAGCTCCTCTATGTACTCCCATATTTTTCCACAATCTAGTAGGATACAGGTGGAAACCCACTAATAGGCTAAATTTGAAAAAAGGTGCAGCAGGCAGCACTAATTGAAAAAAGGACAATGGAACAGTATGAGGCAGTGACGCACTCTGAGCTGACTGCAACTGGCTGTGGTGGCAGAAGAGACTACAGAGTGAGCTGCACTCACACAGAGACCGTGCAGACAGCCGTGAACGGCGCTGCAAGGCCAAAAAAAGCTCCTCTATGTAATCCTATATAGTGTTTTTCCACAATCTAGCAGGATACGGATGGAATCCCACTAATAGGCAAAATTTGAAAAAAGGTGCAGCAGGCTGCACTAATTGAAAAAAGGACAGTGGAACAGTATGAGGCAGTGACGCACCCTGAGCTGACTACAAGCCCCTGTGGCAGCAGAACGGACTACAGAGTGAGCTGCACTCACACACAGACCATGCAGACAGCCGTGAACGGCGCTGCAATGCCATAAAAAGCTCCTCTATGTACTCCTATATTTTTCCACAATCTAGCAGGATACGGATGGAAACCCACTAATAGGCTAAATTTGAAAAAAGGTGCAGCAGGCAGCACTAATTGAAAAAAAGGCAATGGAACAGTATGAGGCAGTGACGCACCCTGAGCTGACTGCATCTGGCTGTGGTGGCAGAACAGACTACAGAGTGAGCTGCACTCACACACAGACCGTGCAGACAGCTGTGAACGGCGCCGCAAGGCCAAAAAAAGCTCCTCTATGTAATCCGTTATCCTATATAGTGTTTTTCCACAATCTAGCAGGATACTGATTAAAACCCACTAATAGGCAAAATTTGAAAAAGGTGCAGCAGGCAGCACTAATTGAAAAAAGGACAATGGAACAGTATGAGGCAGTGATGCACTCTGAGCTGACTACAACCAGCTGTGGCGGCAGAACAGACTACAAAGTGAGCTGCACTCACACACTGACAGTGCAGACAGCCGTGAACGGCGCTGCAAGACCAAAAAAAGCTCCTCTATGTACTCTTTTATAGTGTTTTTCTACAATCTAGCAGGATACCGATGGAAACCCACTAATAGGATAAATTTGAAAAAAGGTGCAGCAGGCAGCACTAATTGAAAAAAGGACAATGGAATGGTGTGAGGCAGTGATGCACCCTGAGCTGACTACAACCGGCTGTGGCGGCAGAACAGACTACAGAGTGAGCTGCACTCACACACAGACCATGCAGACAGCCATGAACTGCGCTGTAAGGCCAAAAAAAAGCTCCTCTATGTTCTCCTATATAGTGTTTTTCCACAATCTAGCAGGATACTGATGAAAACCCACTAATAGGCAAAAATTGAAAAAAGGTGCAGCAGGCAGCACTAATTGAAAAAAGGACAATGGAACAGTATGAGGCAGTGACACACCCTGAGATGACTGCAACTGGCTGTGGTGGCAGAACAGACTACAGAGTGAGCTGCACTCACACACAGACAGTGCAGACAGCCATGAACGGCGCTGCAAGGCCAAAAAAAGCTCCTCTATGTAAATCCTATATAGTGTTTTTCCACAATCTAGCAGGATACGGATGGAAACCCACTAATAGGCAAAATTTGAAAAAAGGTGCAGCAGGCTGCACTAATTTAAAAAAGGACAGTGGAACAGTATGAGGCAGTGATGCACCCTGAGCTGACTACAACTGGCTGTGGCAGCAGAACAGACTACAGAGTGAGCTGCACTCACACACAGACCGTGCAGACAGCCGTGAACGGCACTGCAAGGCCAAAAAAAGCTCCTCTATGTACTCCTATATTTTTCCACAATCTAGCAGGATATGGATGGAAACACACTATTAGGCTAAATTTGAAAAAAGGTGCAGCAGGCAGCACTAATTGAAAAAAAGGCAATGGAACAGTATGAGGCAGTGACGCACCCTGAGCTGACTGCATCTGGCTGTGGTGGCAGAACAGACTACAGAGTGAGCTGCACTCACACACAGACCGTGCAGACAGCTGTGAACGGCGCCGCAAGGCCAAAAAAAGCTCCTCTATGTAATCCGTAATCCTATATAGTGTTTTTCCACAATCTAGCAGGATACTGATTAAAACCCACTAATAGGCAAAATTTGAAAAAGGTGCAGCAGGCAGCACTAATTGAAAAAAGGACAATGGAACAGTATGAGGCAGTGATGCACCCTGAGCTGACTACAACCAGCTGTGGCGGCAGAACAGACTACAAAGTGAGCTGCACTCACACACTGACAGTGCAGACAGCCGTGAACGGCGCTGCAAGACCAAAAAAAGCTCCTCTATGTACTCTTTTATAGTGTTTTTCTACAATCTAGCAGGATACCGATGGAAACCCACTAATAGGATAAATTTGAAAAAAGGTGCAGCAGGCAGCACTAATTGAAAAAAGGACAATGGAATGGTGTGAGGCAGTGATGCACCCTGAGCTGACTACAACCGGCTGTGGCGGCAGAACAGACTACAGAGTGAGCTGCACTCACACACAGACCATGCAGACAGCCGTGAACTGCGCTGTAAGGCCAAAAAAAAGCTCCTCTATGTTCTCCTATATAGTGTTTTTCCACAATCTAGCAGGATACTGATGAAAACCCACTAATAGGCAAAAATTGAAAAAAGGTGCAGCAGGCAGCACTAATTGAAAAAAGGACAATGGAACAGTATGAGGCAGTGACACACCCTGAGATGACTGCAACTGGCTGTGGTGGCAGAACAGACTACAGAGTGAGCTGCACTCACACACAGACAGTGCAGACAGCCATGAACGGCGCTGCAAGGCCAAAAAAAGCTCCTCTATGTAAATCCTATATAGTGTTTTTCCACAATCTAGCAGGATACGGATGGAAACCCACTAATAGGCAAAATTTGAAAAAAGGTGCAGCAGGCTGCACTAATTGAAAAAAGGACAGTGGAACAGTATGAGGCAGTGATGCACCCTGAGCTGACTACAACTGGCTGTGTCAGCAGAACAGACTACAGAGTGAGCTGCACTCACACACAGACCGTGCAGACAGCCGTGAACGGCACTGCAAGGCCAAAAAAAGCTCCTCTATGTACTCCTATATTTTTCCACAATCTAGCAGGATATGGATGGAAACACACTATTAGGCTAAATTTGAAAAAAGGTGCAGCAGGCAGCACTAATTAAAAAAAGGACAATGGAACAGTATGAGGCAGTGACGCACCCTGAGCTGACTACAACCCCCTGTGGCAGCAGAACGGACTACAGAGTGAGCTGCACTCACACACAGGCCATGTAGACAGCCGTGAACGGTGCTGCAAGTCCAAAAAAGCTCCTCTATGTTCTCCTATATAGTGTTTTTCCACAATCTAGCAGGATACTGATGAAAACCCACTAATAGGCAAAATTTGAAAAAAGGTGCAGCAGGCAGCACTAATTGAAAAAAAGGACAATGGAACAGTATGAGGCAGTGACGCACCCTGAGCTGACTACAATCCCCTGTGGCAGCAGAACAGACTACAGAGTGAGCTGCACTCACACACAGACCGTGCAGACTGTTGTGAATTCTGTGGCAGAGCTCCCTCCTGTGGTCACAAGTGGTACTTCGGCTGATTCTCTCTGGGAGCTTCCGTTTGTGGAGGAAACTGGTACTGCTGCTTCTGAGTTTCCTTCCTCAGGTGATCTGGTGAGGTCGTTAGGTGCTTCTCTACTTAACCCCACCTAGTGCTTTGATTCATGCTTCCTGTCAATGTTCCAGTGTTGGACTTGTGTTTCTCTGGATCATTCCTGTGGCCTGCTGCTCTGCATAGCTAAGTGCTTCTTTGCTATTTGTTGCTATTTTTTCTGTCCAGCTTGTCTATTTGTTTTGCTGGAAGCTCTGGGACGCAAAGGGTGTACCTCCGTGCCGTTAGTTCGGTACGGAGGGTCTTTTTGCCCCTTTGCGTGGTTTTCTTTAGGGTTTTGTGTAGACCGCAAAGTTATCTTTCCTATCCTCGTTCTGTCTAGAATATCGGGCCTCACTTTGCTGAATCTATTTCATCCCTACGTTTGTCTTTTCATCTTACTCACAGTCATTATATGTGGGGGGCTGCCTTTTCCTTTGGGGTATTTCTCTGAGGCAAGGTAGGCTTATTTTTTCTATCTTCAGGCTAGTTAGTTTCTCAGGCTGTGCCGAGTTGCATAGGGAGCTTTAGGCGCTATCCACGGCTGCCTCTAGTTGTGTTTGGAGAGGATTAGGGATTGCGGTCTGCAGAGTTCCCACGTCTCAGAGCTCGTTCTATTATTTTGGGTTATTGTCAGATCACTGTATGTGCTCTGACCTCCATGTCCATTGTGATACTGAATTGCCTTTCATAACAGCAGACAGCCGTGAACGGTGCCGCAAGGTCAAAAAAAGCTCCTCTATGTAATCCTATATAGTGTTTTTCCACAATCTAGCAGGATACTGATGAAAACCCACTAATAGGCAAAATTTGAAAAAAGGTGCAGCAGGCAGCACTAATTGAAAAAATGACAATGGAACAGTATGAGGCAGTGACGCACCCTGAGCTGACTACAACCGTCTGTGGCGGCAGAACAGACTACAGAGTGAGCTGCACTCACACACTGACAGTGCAGACAGCCGTGAACGGCGCTGCAAGACCAAAAAAAGCTCCTCTATGTACTCTTTTATAGTGTTTTTCCACAATCTAGCAGGATACTGATGAAAACCCACTAATAGGCAAAATTTGAAAAAAGGTGCAGCAGGCAGCACTAATTGAAAAAAGGACAATGGAACAGTATGAGGCAGTGACGCACCATGAGCTGACTGCAACTGGTTGTGGTGGCAGAACAGACTACAGAGTGAGCTGCACTCACACACAGACAGTGCAGACAGCCGTGAACGGCGCTGCAAGGCCAAAAAAAGCTCCTCTATGTAATCCTATATAGTGTTTTTCCACAATCTAGCAGGATACGGATGGAAACCCACTAATAGGCAAAATTTGAAAAAAGGTGCAGCAGGCTGCACTAATTGAAAAAAGGACAGTGGAACAGTATGAGGCAGTGATGCACCCTGAGATGACTACAACTGGCTGTGACAGCAGAACAGACTACAGAGTGAGCTGCACTCACACACAGACCGTGCAGACAGCCGTGAACGGCGCTGCAAGGCCAAAAAAAGCTCCTCTATGTACTCCTATATTTTTCCACAATCTAGCAGGATACAGATGGAAACCCACTAATAGGCTCAATTTGAAAAAAGGTGCAGCAGGCAGCACTAATTGAAAAAAGGACAATGGAACAGTATGAGGCAGTGACGCACTCTGAGCTGACTGCAACTGGCTGTGGTGGCAGAACAGACTACAGAGTGAGCTGCACTCACACACAGACCGTACAGACAGCCGTGAACGGCGCTGCAAGGCCAAAAAAAGCTCCTCTATGTAATCCTATAAAGTGTTTTTCCACAATCTAGCAGGATACGGATGGAAACCCACTAATAGGCAAAATTTGAAAAAAGGTGCAGCAGGCAGCACTAATTGAAAAAAGGACAATTGAACAGTATGAGGCAGTGATGCACCATGAGCTGACTACAACCGGCTGTGGCGGCAGAACAGACTACAGAGTGAGCTGCACTCACACACTGACAGTGCAGACAGCCGTGAACGGCGCTGCAAGACCAAAAAAAGCTCCTCTATGTACTCTTTTATAGTGTTTTTCTACAATCTAGCAGGATACGGATGGAAACCCACTAATAGGATAAATTTGAAAAAAGGTGCAGCAGGCAGCACTAATTGAAAAAAGGACAATGGAATGGTATGAGGCAGTGATGCACCCTGAGCTGACTACAACCGGCTGTGGCGGCAGAACGGACTACAGAGTGAGCTGCACTCACACACAGACAGTGCAGACAGCCGTGAACGGCGCTGCAAGGCCAAAAAATGCTCCTCTATGTAATCCTATATAGTGTTTTTCCACAATCTAGCAGGATACGGATGGAAACCCACTAATAGGCAAAATTTGAAAAAAGGTGCAGCAGGCTGCACTAATTGAAAAAAGGACAGTGGAACAGTATGAGGCAGTGACGCACCCTGAGCTGACTACAAGCCCCTGTGGCAGCAGAACGGACTACAGAGTGAGCAGCACTCACACACAGACCATGCAGACAGCCGTGAACGGCGCTGCAAGGCCAAAAAAAGCTCCTCTATGTACTCCTATATTTTTCCACAATCTAGCAGGATACGGATGGAAACCCACTAATAGGCTAAATTTGAAAAAAGGTGCAGCAGGCAGCACTAATTGAAAAAAAGGCAATGGAACAGTATGAGGCCGTGACGCACCCTGAGCTGACTGCATCTGGCTGTGGTGGCAGAACAGACTACAGAGTGAGCTGCACTCACACACAGACCGTGCAGACAGCTGTGAACGGCGCCGCAAGGCCAAAAAAAGCTCCTCTATGTAATCCGTAATCCTATATAGTGTTTTTCCACAATCTAGCAGGATACTGATTAAAACCCACTAATAGGCAAAATTTGAAAAAGGTGCAGCAGGCAGCACTAATTGAAAAAAGGACAATGGAACAGTATGAGGCAGTGATGCAGCCTGAGCTGACTACAACCGGCTGTGGCGGCAGAACAGACTACAGAGTGAGCTGCACTCACACACTGACAGTGCAGACAGCCGTGAACGGCGCTGCAAGACCAAAAAAAGCTCCTCTATGTACTCTTTTATAGTGTTTTTCTACAATCTAGCAGGATACGGATGGAAACCCACTAATAGGATAAATTTGAAAAAAGGTGCAGCAGGCAGCACTAATTGAAAAAAGGACAATGGAATGGTGTGAGGCAGTGATGCACCCTGAGCTGACTACAACCGGCTGTGGCGGCAGAGCAGACTACAGAGTGAGCTGCACTCACACACAGACCATGCAGACAGCCGTGAACTGCGCTGTAAGGCCAAAAAAAGCTCCTCTATGTTCTCCTATATAGTGTTTTTCCACAATCTAGCAGGATACTGATGAAAACCCACTAATAGGCAAAATTTGAAAAAAGGTGCAGCAGGCAGCACTAATTGAAAAAAGGACAATGGAACAGTATGAGGCAGTGACACACCCTGAGATGACTGCAACTGGCTGTGGTGGCACAACAGACTACAGAGTGAGCTGCACTCACACACAGACAGTGCAGACAGCCATGAACGGCGCTGCAAGGCCAAAAAAAGCTCCTCTATGTAAATCCTATATAGTGTTTTTCCACAATCTAGCAGGATACGGATGGAAACCCACTAATAGGCAAAATTTGAAAAAAGGTGCAGCAGGCTGCACTAATTGAAAAAAGGACAGTGGAACAGTATGAGGCAGTGATGCACCCTGAGCTAACTACAACTGGCTGTGGCAGCAGAACAGACTACAGAGTGAGCTGCACTCACACACAGACTGTGCAGACAGCCGTGAACGGCGCTGCAAGGCCAAAAAAAGCTCCTCTATGTACTCCCATATTTTTCCACAATCTAGTAGGATACAGGTGGAAACCCACTAATAGGCTAAATTTGAAAAAAGGTGCAGCAGGCAGCACTAATTGAAAAAAGGACAATGGAACAGTATGAGGCAGTGACGCACTCTGAGCTGACTGCAACTGGCTGTGGTGGCAGAACAGACTACAGAGTGAGCTGCACTCACACACAGACCGTGCAGACAGCCGTGAACGGCGCTGCAAGGCCAAAAAAAGCTCCTCTATGTAATCCTATATAGTGTTTTTCCACAATCTAGCAGGATACGGATGGAAACCCACTAATGGGCAAAATTTGAAAAAAGGTGCAGCAGGCTGCACTAATTGAAAAAAGGACAGTGGAACAGAATGAGGAAGTGATGCACCCTGAGCTCACTACAACTGGCTGTGGCAGCAGAACAGACTACAGAGTGAGCTGCACTCACACACAGATCGTTCAGACAGCCGTGAATGGCACTGCAAGGCCAAAAAATGCTCCTCTATGTACTTCTATATTTTTCCACAATCTAGCAGGATACGGATGGAAACCCGCTAATAGGCTAAACTTGAAAAAAGGTGCAGCAGGCAGCACTAATTGGAAAAAGGACAATGGAACAGTATGAGGCAGTGACGCACCCTGAGAAGACTACAACCCCCTGTGGCAGCAGAACGGACTACAGAGTGAGCTGCACTCACACACAGACCATGCAGACAGCCGTGAACGGCGCTGCAAGGCCAAAAAAAGCTCCTCTATGTACTCCTATATTTTTCAACAATCTAGCAGAATACGGATGGAAACCCACTAATAGGCTAAATTTGAAAAAAGGTGCAGCAGGCAGCAGTAACTGAAAAAAAGGCAATGGAACAGTATGAGGCAGTGACGCACCCTGAGCTGTCTGCAACTGGCTGTGGTGGCAGAACAGACTACAGAGTGAGCTGCACTCACACACAGACCGTGCAGACAGCCGTTAACGGCGCTGCAAGGCCAAAAAAAGCTCCTCTATGTAATCTTAAGTAGTGTTTTTCCACAATCTAGCAGGATACGGATGGAAACCCACTAATAGGCAAAATTTGAAAAAAGGTGCAGCAGGCTGCACTAATTGAAAAAAGGACAGTGGAACAGTATGAGGCAGTGATGCACCCTGAGCTGACTACAAATGGCTGTGGCAGCAGAACAGACTACAGAGTGAGCTGCACTCACACACAGACCGTGCAGACAGCCGTGAATCGCGCTGCAAGGCCAAAAAAAGCTCCTCTATTTAATCCCATATAGTGTTTTTCCACAATCTAGCAGGATATGGATGGAATCCCACTTATAGGAGAAAAACAGGAAAAATGTGCTGCAGGCAGCACTAATGCAAAAAAGGACAATTGAACAGTATGAGGCAGTGATGCACACTGAGCTGACTACAACCAGTGATGGCTGTAGAACAGACAACAGCGTAAGCTGCACTCACACACAGACCTTGCAGACAGCTGTGAACAGCGCTGCAAGGCAAAAACAAGGTTCTCACACAGCGGTTGCTAAATTAGCCTGGGTAAAGCACAATGAAGCAAATCGCTATCTCTAAACTGGCCCTCAGTCAGAACACAGCGTCCTGTCCCTAACTGAATTCACAGCAGAGTGAACCCAAAATGGCGGCGGTGGCGACTTTTATAGTGCATCATGACATAATTTCAGCAGCCAATCACAGCCATGCTAGTAGTTACATGCCTACCATGCAGAACGGGATGTGCCCACACTTCTAATCATTCCTCATTGGCTGAATTCGGGCTCTTTGAATATGGGAACTTCCGATTCCGGTATCCGATATACTGAAAGTATCGGAACTCGGTATCAGAATTCCGATACGGCAAATATCGGCCAATACCCGATATTTGCAGTATCGGAATACTCAACACTAGCCAACAGTTGTTGCCTTCTCACCAAGTTGTTTGCCTATTGTACTGTAGCTCATTCCAGCCACCATGGTGAAGAGGTTGGGGTGTGATTGAGAGTATGGACAGGTATCTTCTGTACAGATGAGTTCAAACAGGTGCAATAGATACAGGTAATGAGTGCAGAGTAAGATGACATTGCAAAGAAAAACTAACAGGTCTGTGAGAGACAGAATTCTTGTAGGTCGGTAGGTGATCAAATACTTATTCCATGCAGTAAAATACAATTTAATTATTTAATAATCCTACAAGGTGATTTTCTGCTTTTTATTTTTAGATTCTGTCTCTCACAGTTGAAGTGTACCTACAATAAAAATTACAGACCTCTCCATTCTTTGTGAAAATCGGTAGTGTATCAAATATTTATATTCCCCAATGTACAGTGCCTTGAAAAGTATTCATACCCCCTGAACTTTTACACATCTTTTCACTTTACACCCTCTAACTTAAATGTAATTTATTGGGATTTGATGTGATATACCAACACAAACTAGCAAGTAGAAAAAACAAAAAGGAATGGAGCGCACTTGCCTAGGTAAAAAAGTCACCACTTTATTAGGACTAGTGTTGAGCGATACCTTCCGATATCGGAAAGTATCGGTATCGGATAGGATCGGCCGATATTCAAAAAATATCGGATATCGCCAATACCGATACCCGATCCCAATGCAAGTCAATGGGACCAAAATATCGGAATTAAAATAAACCCTTTCTTTCCTTGTAGGTTCATTCTACATGAAGGAAAACAACTAAGAATAATGCAGGATGTATTTGGGGAGGTGGCGGAGACATTAAAGTCATAGAGGTTTAGCCCAATCAAATAGAATAGCATGGTTTTGTTTTGTTTTCTTTAAAGACGTTCAGAGTGACAAAGATATTGACTATGTAAATATTTTTTTTATTTTGTCAGATATTGATGTTTCACTATTCCACGACCTTCCCCTTCTTTTTTTTTTTTTACTTTTCCCACACTTTCATCTTCATCATCATCAGCATCTTTGACATCAACTTCTTCTTCACCTTATTCATCTTCTTCTTCATCCTTTACCTTTTTTTTTTTTTTTTATTACATTCTTCATATTCATTTTATTCAACTATTATTATTCTTCCTATTCTACATATTCATTTTATTCAACTGTATTATTCTTCCTATTCTACTTCTTCATCATATTCTCATTTGTGACAGGCATTCCCGTAGTTGTTATCTATAAAAGTTGGAAGATTACACCTTCCGTTCTGCCAGTCACAAAAGTTACATTTGTCCGCGTTCAGTTTGGCCTGCAGCATCAGGCTTTATCCAGGGGCACCACGAGGAGGAACGGACTCACACCCATACACTGCTTAGTCTTCTTCTGCATATAATTGAGATAATATCTTTTGCTCTGATATTAAGTGTTATGCTTAATGTTCTTCTGCTCTTTGTTCCGCAGCCTCTTGTTCTTCTGCTTCTCGGTCTTCCATGTCGTCGTCTCCAGTGTCGTCATCTCCGCCGTCGTCGTCTCCTCCGTCGTCGTCTCCGCCGTCGTCTTCATCGGGGTGGTCTTCTGGGTTGTCGTCGTCGTCGTCGTCGTCATCGGGGTGGTCTTCCGGGTCGTCGACTTTAGGGTCTTCAACTTGGAAATGTAGCAGAAGGTACAAGAAGGCTGAGAAAATGCCAAGAACCTGATGATGGAACTGGAACTCGGATGGCTACCCGAAGGTTCAAGAGCCTATGGAACTACCGAGGACCAGCTGACGTTACTGGATCCCGGTTACTAAGCAGGAGGTACCCGTGCTAAAAAGCACTACCAAGGACCGCCTGACGTTGGCGGAACTCGGATTGTTGTGGATTCTGTTTTTGGGCTCCCTCTGGTGGTTACAGATGGTACTGGGTGACTTGTGTTCTCTGCGGTCTCTGGTGTCCACCTGTTCTATCAGGATATGGGAGTTTCCTATTTAACCTGGCTTTCTTGTCATTTCCTCGCCGGCGATGAATGTAATCAGTGTGTCTTGTTACCTCTGCTTTCCGCTTCTGTAATCATCAAGACAAGCTAAGTTTTTGATTTTCCTGTTTCATGTTTTGCTTTATTTTTGTTTTAGTCCAGCTTGCAGTTATGTGATTCCTTGTTGCTGGTTGCTCTAGTGGGCTGATATTACTCCTCATGTTCCATGAGTTGGCACATGAGTTCAGGTAATTTCAGGATGGTTTTTTGTAGGGTTTTTCGCTGACCGCGCAGTTCACTTTTGTATCCTCTGCTATCTAGTTTTAGCGGGCCTCATTTTGCTGAATCTGTTTTCATTACTACGTATGTGCTTTCCTCTCATTTCACCGTCATTACATGTGGGTGGCTGCTATTTCTGTGGGGTGTTTCTCTGGAGGCAAGAGAGGTCTTTGTTTCTTCTAATAGGGGAAGCTAGTCCTTCGGCTGGCGCGAGACGTCTAGAATCATCGTAGGCACGTTCCCCGGCTACTGCTAGTGTTGTGAATTAGGTTCAGGATCGCGGTCAGCTCAGTTTCCATCACCCTAGAGCTTTTTCTGTTTTTTGTGTGCTTGTCCTTTTGTGATCCCCTGCCATTGGGATCATGACAGTATCGCCGGCCAGAAAAGTGGTAATCGTATTGGCTGAAGTAGGAGGAAAAGTAGTCTGAGGAAGTTTTTTTTTTTTTTTTCCCTTCCCTCAGAGTTTGCTGCCCAGCCTTAATTGCAGCCTGGCTGCGTCTTACCTCCTCTTAATCCTTGACTGGCTCTGACCTCAGCTGTTTATCATGGACGTCCAGAGTTTGGCTTCCAGCCTGAATAATCTTGCTGCTAAGGTTCAAAATATACAAGATTTTGTTGTACATGCTCCTATGTCTGAACCTAGAATTCCTATCCCAGGGTTTTTTTCTGGAGATAGATCTAGTTTTCTGAATTTTAGGAACAATTGCAAGTTGTTTCTTTCTTTGAAATCTCGCTCCTCTGGAGACCCTGCTCAGCAAGTCAAAATTGTAATATCTTTCCTGCGGGGTGACCCTCAGAATTGGGCATTTGCATTGGCACCAGGGGATCCTGCGTTGCTCAATGTGGATGCGTTTTTTCTGGCATTGGGTTTGCTCTATGAGGAACCTAACCTAGAGATTCAGGCTGAAAAAGCTTTATTGGCTCTCTCTCAGGGGCAAGATGAAGCAGAAATATATTGTCAGAAATTTCGGAAATGGTCGGTGCTTACTCAGTGGAATGAGTGCGCTCTGGCTGCAAAATTCAGAGATGGCCTTTCTGAGGCCATTAAAGATGTTATGGTGGGGTTCCCGGCGCCTACAGGTCTGAATGAGTCTATGACTATGGCTATTCAGATTGATCGGCGTTTACGGGAGCGCAAACCTGTGCACCATTTGGCGGTGTCTTCTGAACAGGCACCTGAGACAATGCAATGTGATAGAATTCAGTCCAGAAGTGAACGGCAAAACTATAGGTGGAAAAATGGGTTGTGTTTTTATTGTGGTGATTCAGCTCATGTTATATTAGCATGCTCTAAACGCACAAAAAAGGTTGATAAGTCTGTTACCATTAGTACTTTACAGTCTAACTTCATTCTGTTTGTGACTCTGATTTGTTAATTATCAGCCATTTCCGTTGATGCCTATGTGGATTCAGGCGCTGCCCTGAGTCTTATGGATTGGTCATTTGCCAACCGCTGTGGGTTTAGTCTGGAGACTCTGGAAGTCCCTATTCCTTTGAAAGGAATTGACTCTACACCTTTGGCTATGAATAAACCTCAGTACTGGACACACGTGACCATGCGTATGACTCCCGTTCATCAGGAGGTGATTCGCTTCCTGGTACTGTATAATTTACATGATGTCTTAGTGCTTGGTCTGCCATGGTTACAAACTCATAACCCAGTCTTGGACTGGAAAACAATGTCTGTGTTAAGCTGGGGATGTCAGGGGGTTCATGATGATGCACCTCCGATTTCTATCGCTTCATCTACTCCTTCTGAGGTTCCTGTATTTTTGTCTGATTATCGGGATGTTTTTGAGGAGCCTAAGCTCAATTCGCTTCCTCCTCACAGGGATTGCGATTGTGCTATAGATTTGATTCCTGGCAGTAAATTTCCTAAAGGTCATTTGTTCAATCTGTCAGTGCCAGAGCATACTGCTATGCGGGATTAAGTTAAGGAGTCCTTGGAAAAGGGACATATCCGTCCATCTTCATCTCCTTTGGGAGCAGGTTTTCTTTTCGTGGCCAAAAAAGATGGTTCCTTGAGGCCTTGTATAGATTACCGTCTTTTGAATAAGATTACGGTCAAATATCAGTATCCTTTGCCATTGTTGTCTGATTTGTTCGCTCGCATTAAGGGGGCTAAATGGTTCACTAAGATTGATCTTCGGGGTGCGTATAATCTTGTGCAGATTAAGCAGGGTGATGAGTGGAAAACCGCATGTAATACGCCTGAGGGCCATTTTGAGTATTTGGTGATGCCTTTTGGACTTTCTAATGCTCCTTCTGTCTTCCAGTCCTTTATGCACGATATTTTCCGTGAATATCTGGATAAATTTATGATTGTGTATTTGGATGATGTTTTGGTTTTTTCTGATAACTGGGAGTCCCATGTTCAGCAGGTCAGGAAGGTGTTTCAGGTCCTGCGGGCCACTTCTTTGTTTGTAAAAGGTTCAAAGTGTCTCTTTGGAGTCCAGAAGATTTCTTTTTTGGGGTATATTTTTTCCCCTTCTACTATTGAGATGGATCCCGTCAAGGTTCAAGCTATTTGTGACTGGACGCAGCCTACATCTCTTAAGAGTCTACAGAAGTTCTTGGGCTTTGCTAATTTTTATCGTCGTTTCATAACTAATTTTTCTAGTGTTGTTAAGCCTTTGACGGATCTGACTAAGAAGGGTGCTGATGTTGCGGATTGGTCTCCTGCGGCTGTGGAGGCCTTTCAGGAACTTAAGCGCCGGTTTTCTTCTGCTCCTGTGTTGCGTCAGCCAGATGTTTCGCTTCCTTTTCAGGTTGAGGTTGATGCTTCTGAGATTGGAGCGGGGGCGGTTTTGTCACAGAGAAGCTCCGATTGCTCGGTGATGAAGCCATGTGCGTTCTTTTCTAGAAAGTTTTCGCCCACTGAGCGGAATTATGATGTTGGTAATCGGGAGCTTTTGGCCATGAAGTGGGCATTTGAGGAGTGGCGTCATTGGCTTGAGGGTGCTAGACATCGTGTGGTGGTCTTGACTGATCACAAAAATCTGATTTACCTTGAGTCTGCCAAGCGTCTGAATCCTAGACAGGCTCGTTGGTCACTGTTTTTCTCCCGTTTCGATTTTGTGGTTTCATATCTGCCAGGTTCAAAGAATGTGAAGGCGGATGCTCTTTCTAGGAGTTTTGTGCCTGA
Organism: Ranitomeya imitator; assembly: GCF_032444005.1. NCBI lineage: Eukaryota > Metazoa > Chordata > Amphibia > Anura > Dendrobatidae > Ranitomeya > Ranitomeya imitator. Next base: position 470,024,061 of record NC_091282.1, read on the forward strand.
TTCCCCTGGAAATTCTGAACCCACTGGTATCCTTAGGGATGGGGTGATTTTGTCGGCTGTCTTCCCAGACTTGCGACGTGCTTTGCAGGAGTTTCAGGCGGATAAACCTGATCGTTGTCCGCCTGAAAGACTGTTTGTTCCGGATAATTGAACCAGTAGAGTCATCTCCGAGGTCCATTCTTCTGCGTTGGCAGGTCATCCTGGAATATTTGGTACTAGAGACTTGGTGGCCTTCCTTGTCGAGGGATGTGCGTTCTTTTGTGCAGTCTTGTGAAGTTTGCGCTCGGGCTAAGCCTTGCTGTTCTCGGGCCAGTGGATTGTTGTCACCTTTGCCTATCCCGAAGAGGCCTTGGACGCACATTTCCATGGACTTTATTTCGGATCTCCCTGTCTCTCAAAAAATGTCCGTCATCTGGGTTGTGTGTGACCACTTTTCTAAGATGGTTCATCTGGTCCCCTTGCCTAAGTTACCTTCCTCCTCTGAGTTGGTCCCTCTGTTTTTTCAGAACGGGGTTCGTTTGCATGGGATTCCGGAGAACATTGTTTCTGACAGGGGATCCCAGTTTGTGTCTAGATTTTGGCGGACGTTCTGTGCTAAGATGGGCATGGATTTGTCCTTTTCGTCTGCATTCCATCCTCAGACGAATGGCCAGACGGAACGAACTAATCAGACCTTGGAGACTTATTTAAGGTGTTTTGTTTCTGCTGATCAGGATGACTGGGTTACCTTTTTGCCGCTTGCCGAATTTGCCCTTAATAATCGGGCTAGTTCTGCTACCTTGGTTTCTCCTTTCTTTTGTAATTCGGGGTTTCATCCTCGTTTTTCCTCTGGTCAGGTGGAGCCTTCTGATTGTCCTGGAGTGGACATGGTGGTGGATAGGTTGCATCAGATTTGGAGTCATGTGGTGGACAATTTGAAGTTGTCCCAAGAGAGATGGCTCAGCAGTTTGCTAATCGCCGTCGCCGCGTGGGTCCTCGACTTCGTGTTGGGGACTTGGTGTGGTTATCTTCTCGTTTTGTTCCTATGAAGGTCTCTTCTCCTAAGTTCAAGCCTCGGTTCATCGGTCCCTATAGGATATTGGAAATTCTTAACCCTGTGTCGTTTCGTTTGGATCTCCCGGCATCGTTTGCTATTCATAATGTGTTCCATCGGTCGTTGTTGCGGAAGTATGAGGTACCTGTTGTTCCTTCGCTTGAGCCTCCTGCTCCGGTGCTGGTGGAGGGAGAATTGGAGTATGTTGTGGAGAAGATCTTGGATTCTCGTGTTTCCAGACGGAAACTTCAGTATTTGGTCAAGTGGAAGGGTTATGGTCAGGAGGATAATTCTTGGGTGGTTGCCTCTGATGTTCATGCTGCTGATTTGGTCCGTGCATTTCATAGGGCTCATCCTGGTCGCCCTGGTGGTTCTCGTGAGGGTTCGGTGACCCCTCCTCAAGGGGGGGTACTGTTGTGGATTCTGTTTTTGGGCTCCCTCTGGTGGTTACAGATGGTACTGGGTGACTTGTGTTCTCTGCGGTCTCTGGTGTCCACCTGTTCTATCAGGATATGGGAGTTTCCTATTTAACCTGGCTTTCTTGTCATTTCCTCGCCGGCGATCAATGTAATCAGTGTGTCTTGTTACCTCTGCTTTCCGCTTCTGTAATCATCAGGACAAGCTAAGTTTTTGATTTTCCTGTTTCATGTTTTGCTTTATTTTTGTTTTAGTCCAGCTTGCAGTTATGTGATTCCTTGTTGCTGGTTGCTCTAGTGGGCTGATATTACTCCTCATGTTCCATGAGTTGGCACATGAGTTCAGGTAATTTCAGGATGGTTTTTTGTAGGGTTTTTCGCTGACCGCGCAGTTCACTTTTGTATCCTCTGCTATCTAGTTTTAGCGGGCCTCTTTTTGCTGAATCTGTTTTCATTACTACGTATGTGCTTTCCTCTCATTTCACCGTCATTACATGTGGGGGGCTGCTATTTCTGTGGGGTGTTTCTCTGGAGGCAAGAGAGGTCTTTGTTTCTTCTAATAGGGGAAGCTAGTCCTTCGGCTGGCGCGAGACGTCTAGAATCATCGTAGGCACGTTCCCCGGCTACTGCTAGTGTTGTGAATTAGGTTCAGGATCGCGGTCAGCTCAGTTTCCATCACCCTAGAGCTTGTTCTGTTTTTTGTGTGCTTGTCCTTTTGTGATCCCCTGCAATTGGGATCATGACATCGGATACCCAGAAGGAGGCACCTAAGCCAAAGGCTCTGCCCGGAACCAGCTGACGGTACTGGAACCAGGATGGGGAGCAGAAGGTACAAGAGCAAAAGACACTGCCGAGAACCAGCTGACGGTACTGGAACCCGGATGGGTAGCCGAAGGTCCAAGAGCCAATGGAACTACCGAGGACCAGCTGACGTTACTGGAACCCGGTTACTAAGCAGGAGGTACCCGTGCCTGAAAGCACTACCAAGGACCACCTGACGTTGGTGGAACTTGGATACCCAGAAGGAGGCACCTAAGCCAAAGGCTCTGCCCGGAACCAGCTGACGGTACTGGAACCAGGATGGGGAGCAGAAGGTACAAGAGCAAAAGACACTGCCGAGAACCAGCTGACGGTGCTGGAACCAGGTGGTGGACCCCAAGGCCCACATGAGAGGAGAGAACAGCTAGGCCGCGAGGCAGCCGCAGTTACCGAACCCCAACAGTCCTACAGGGGGAGCAGGGCCTACTGGCACTACAGAACCAGCCTTGACTACCAGTTCACGCAGCCCACATAGGAAGCTCCTAAACTGGAGGCACCCTGGAGTTGGCTAACCCGACCGCACCACGACGGGGCAAGCATAGGCGTCTCAGTGAGCTTGACACTACCCGGAAACAGCTGACGGTGCTGAAACCAGGTTTGGCACGAGGGAGTACCTGTGACAAAAACACTGCCGAGAACCAGCTGGCGGTGCTGGAACCCAGATGCGTTGCCCCAGTGTGCAAGAGCCAATGGCACGACCGAGGACCAGCTGACGGTGCTGGAACCCGGTTACTAAGCTGTAGGTGCCCGCGCTTAAAAGCACTACCAAGGACCGCCTGACGTTGGCGGAACTCGGATACCCAGGAGGAGGCACCTAAGCCAAAGGCTCGGCCCGGAACCAGCTGACAGTGCTGGAACCAGGTGGTGGACCCGAAGGCCCACAGGAGAGGAGAGAACAGCTAGGCCGCGAGGCAGCCGCAGTTACCGAACCCCAACAGTCCTACAGGGGGAGCAGGGCCTACTGGCACTACAGAACCAGCCTTGACTACCAGTTCACGCAGCCCACATAGGAAGCTCCTAAACTGGAGGCACCCTGGAGTTGGCTAACCCGACCGCACCACGACGGGGCAAGCATAGGCGTCTCAGTGAGCTTGACACTACCCGGAAACAGCTGACGGTGCTGAAACCAGGTTTGGCACGAGGGAGTACCTGTGACAAAAACACTGCCGAGAACCAGCTGGCGGTGCTGGAACCCAGATGCGTTGCCCCAGTGTGCAAGAGCCAATGGCACGACCGAGGACCAGCTGACGGTGCTGGAACCCGGTTACTAAGCTGTAGGTGCCCGCGCTTAAAAGCACTACCAAGGACCGCCTGACGTTGGCGGAACTCGGATACCCAGGAGGAGGCACCTAAGCCAAAGGCTCGGCCCGGAACCAGCTGACGGTGCTGGAACCAGGTGGTGGACCCCAAGGCCCACAGGAGAGGAGAGAACAGCTAGGCCGCGAGGCAGCCGCAGTTACCGAACCCCAACAGTCCTACAGGGGGAGCAGGGCCTACTGGCACTACAGAACCAGCCTTGACTACCAGTTCACGCAGCCCACATAGGAAGCTCCTAAACTGGAGGCACCCTGGAGTTGGCTAACCCGACCGCACCACGACGGGGCAAGCATAGGCGTCTCAGTGAGCTTGACACTACCCGGAAACAGCTGACGGTGCTGAAACCAGGTTTGGCACGAGGGAGTACCTGTGACAAAAACACTGCCGAGAACCAGCTGGCGGTGCTGGAACCCAGATGCGTTGCCCCAGTGTGCAAGAGCCAATGGCACGACCGAGGACCAGCTGACGGTGCTGGAACCCGGTTACTAAGCTGTAGGTGCCCGCGCTTAAAAGCACTACCAAGGACCGCCTGACGTTGGCGGAACTCGGATACCCAGGAGGAGGCACCTAAGCCAAAGGCTCGGCCCGGAACCAGCTGACAGTGCTGGAACCAGGTGGTGGACCCCAAGGCCCACAGGAGAGGAGAGAACAGCTAGGCCGCGAGGCAGCCGCAGTTACCGAACCCCAACAGTCCTACAGGGGGAGCAGGGCCTACTGGCACTACAGAACCAGCCTTCACTACCAGTTCACGCAGCCCACATAGGAAGCTCCTAAACTGGAGGCACCCTGGAGTTGGCTAACCCGACCGCACCACGACGGGGCAAGCATAGGCGTCTCAGTGAGCTTGACACTACCCGGAAACAGCTGACGGTGCTGGAACCAGGTTTGGCACGAGGGAGTACCTGTGACAAAAACACTGCCGAGAACCAGCTGGCGGTGCTGGAACCCGGATGCGTTGCCTATCAAAGATTGTCTTCCTACAGCCCCAACTAGCGGTGTTGGAGCAAAGGGTAAGCAGGGGGAGCAGAGTGTAGGCCGAAGCCTGCACTGGAGTCAGCTTTGTGTCTGCGTTGCGTTTGCAGGACACTTTGCCGGCTACACAGTGGGGGAACAGCAGGCGGTGCTGAACCCCACTAACACATTGGCTGGTGTTTTTCTCTGTGCAGCTACCACTTCCGGGCAAAAACTAGCGGTGTTATAGCCCAGGGGCAGCAGGAGGAGGAGAGGAGCAGAGTGTAGGCCGAAGCCTAGTTGAACCAGTTTCAAAGGTAACCTTTAACCTCAGGTGTTACAAAGTACAAGAGCCACACCTTGTGCAGCATTAATGCTGCACAAGTAAAAGGTTGCTCTATTAATTTTTCTACTTGCACACGCTGAATGCAACACGTACACAATTTAGCCCATTCTACAGTCAAACTGTAGTTGAGGCGTGACTTGTATTTTTAAGGAGACGCAGCATAGGTGTCCCAAATAACGCCTTTGTGCTTGGCGCAGCTTCCTGAGCGTTGTTTTTTGCTGTACAGGAGTCTGCGCTCTTGTGTTATCCCTTGGCAATGCCCTGTTAGCGCTGCCCGTCTTATGACCTCATTTCATGTTGGCCGCTGCGGTTAACGATGGCCATAAATCCCAGACCCACAGTGCCTTTTCATAAAGTCACACTGCGGTGCTGGGATTCGTGGCCTTGAGCAGTAAATATTTTCGACGCTCACACACGTCCTTACACCTGCTTCAGACTGGGCGGCCTCTGCTGATCCCTTTTCGCATGCCGCGGCCATGAGGCCGCACAGTCTGAAGAAGGCGGAAGGAGATGAGTGACGACAGGCGAACATATGCACTGCTCGTGCCCATAAACCACACCCTCGCTGACAAAATAAATAAGACAACGAGGGGCATTGTTTCACGCAGGGCGGATGCACAGGCGCAGCCAGCTAACCATGATGTCAAAAGACGGGAAGCGCTACCAAGGGGGGTGCTGCGTATCATTAGAAAGGAAAGTCACACCTCAGGGACAGTGGAATGGTCTCAATGAGACACATTTTGTACATGTTGAGTTCCACGTGAGCAAGGAGAAAAAGTCAGCCACCTTGTACAAATGCAGCAGTACTGCTGAACAAGGCTCCCTTCAATTTCAGTTCATGTGCCTGCATGGCGTTTGCAGGTCACGTTGCCGGCTACACAGCTGGGGAACAGCTGGCGGTGCTGAACCCCACTGACACATTGGCTGGTGTTTTTCTCTGTGCAGCTAGCACTTCCAGGCTAAAACTGGCGGTGTTATGAGCCCAGGGTCAGCAGGAGGAGGAGAGGAGCAGAGTGTAGGCCGAAGTCTGCACTGGTGGCAGCTTTTGTTCTGCTGTGCCTGCGTGGCGTTTGCAGGTCACGTTGCCGGCTACACAGCTGGGGAACAGCTGGCGGTGTTGAACCCCACTAACACATTGGCTGGTGTTTTTCTCTGTGCAGCTAGCACGTCCGGGCAAAAACTGGCGGTGTTAGAGCCCAGGGTCAGCAGGAGGAGGAGAGGAGCAGAGTGTAGGCCGAAGCCTAGTTGAACCAATTTCAAAGGTAACCTTTAACCCCCCTCAGGTGTTGCAAGGTACAAGAGCCACACCTCGTGCAGCATTAATGCTGCACAAGTAAAAGGTTGCTCTCTTAATTATTCTCCTTGCACACGCTGAATAAAACACGTACACTATTTAGCCCATTCTACTGTAAAACAGTAGTGGAGGCGTGACTTGTCTTTTTAAAGAAAAGCAGCCCAGGTGTCGAAAATAACACCTTGGTGCATGGGCGCAGCTTCCTGAGCGTTGTTATTTGCTGTACAGGAGTCTGCGCTCTTGTTATCCCTTGGCCATGCTCTGTGAGCGCTTCCTGTCTTCTGACCTCATTTCATGTTGGCCGATGCGGTTAGCGGTGGACATGAATCCCAGACCCACAGTGTGTTTGGAAAAAATCACACTGCGTGGCTGAGATTCGTGCCCTTGTGCAGTTAATATGTTTGCCGCTCACACATGTCCTTACACCTGCTTCAGGCTGGGTGGCCTCATCTGATCCCTTATCGCATGCCGCGGCCATGAGGCCGCACAGTCTGAAGAAGGCGGAAGGAGATGAGTTAAGACAGGCGAACATATGCACTGCACATGCCCATTAATAACACCCTCGCAGCCAAAATATATGAGACAACGAGGGGCGTTGTGTTGGGCAGGGCGGACGCACAGGCAGCCAACCAATGATGTCAGAAGACGGGCAGCGCTACCAAGGGTGGTGCTGCGTATCATTAGAAAGGAAAGTCACACCTCAGGGACAGTTGAATGGTCTCAATGAGACACATTTTGTACGTGTTGAGTTCCACGTGGGCAAGGAGAAAAAGTCAGCCACCTTGTACAAATGCAGCAGTACTGCTGTACAAGGTGGCTATTATACATAGAAACACCTGGGGGTGGGGGGCAAGCTCCCTTCAATTTCAGTTCATGTGCCTGCGTGGCGTTTGCAGGTCACGTTGCAAGCTACACAGCAGGGGAACAGCTGGCGGTGCTGAACCCCACTAACACATTGGCTGGTTTTTTTCTCTGTGCAGCTAGCAATTCCGGGCAAAAACTAGCGGTGTTAGAGCCCAGGGTCAGCAGGAGGAGGAGATGAGCAGAGTGTAGGCCGAAGCCTCCACTGGTGGCAGCTTTTGGTTGGTTGTGCCAGCGTGGCTTGTGCTGGACACGATGCCGGCTACACAGCAGGGGAACAGCTGGCGGTGCTGAACCCCACTAACACATTGGCTGGTGTTTTTCTCTGTGCAGCTAGCACTTCAGGGCAAACACTAGCGGTGTTAGAGCCCAGGGTCAGCAGGAGGAGGAGAGGAGCAAAGTGTAGGCCGAAGCCTAGTTGAACCAATTTCAAAGGTAACCTTTAACCCCCCCTCAGGTGTTGCAAGGTACAAGAGCCACACCTTGTGCAGCATTAATGCTGCACAAGTAAAAGGTTGCTCTCTTCATTTTGCGCCTTGCACAGGCTGAATAAAACACGTACACTATTTAGCCCATTATACTGTCAAACAGTAGTGGAGGCGTGACTTTTCTTTTGAAGAAGACGCAGCACAGGTGTCAAAATTTACACCTAGGTGCTGGGCGCAGACTCCTTACTGTTGTTATTTGCAGTACAGGAGAGTGCGCTCTTGTGTTATCCCTTGGCAATACCCTGTTAGTGCAGGCCGTCTTATGACCTCATTTCATGTTGGCCGGTGCGGTTAACGATGGCCATAAATCCCAGACCCACAGTGCCTTTCCATAAAGTCACACTGCAGTGCTGGGATTCGTGGCCTTGTGCAGTAAATATGTTCGCCGCTCACACATGTCCTTACACCTGCTTCAGACTGGGCGGCCTCAGCTGATCCCTTATTGCCTGCCACGGCCATGAGGCCGCACAGTCTGAAGAAGGCTGAAGGAGGGGAGTGAAGACAGGCGAACATATGCACTGCTCGTGCCCATCAATCACACCCTCGCAGTCAAAATATATGAGACAACGAGGGGCGTTGTGTCGGGCAGGGCGGACGCACAGGCACAGTCAGCCAACCAATGATGTCTGAAGACGGGCAGCGCTAACAATGGGGGTGCTACATGTCATTAAAAAGGAAAGTCACACCTCAGGGACATTGTAGTGGTCTCTAATGAGACACATTTTGTACGTGTCGAGTTCCACGTGGGCAAGGAGAAAAAGTCAGCCACCTTGTACAAATGCAGCAGTACTGCTGTACAAGGTGGCTGTTATACATAGAAACACCTGGGGGTGGGGGGCAGGCTCACTTCAATTTCAGTTCATGTGCCTGCGTGGCGTTTGCAGGTCACGTTGCCGGCTACACAGCAGGGGAACAGCTGGCGGTGCTGAACCCCACTAACACATTGGCTGGTGTTTTTCTCTGTGCAGCTAGCAATTCCGGGCAAAAACTAGCGTTGTTAGAGCCCAGGGTCAGCAGGAGGAGGAGAGGAGCAGAGTGTAGGCCGAAGCCAGCACTGGTGGCAGCTTTTGGTCAGTTGTGCCAGCGTGGCTTGTGCTGGACACGATGCAGGCTACACAGCAGGGGAACAGCTGGCGGTGCTGAACCCCACAAACACATTGGCTGTTTTTTTTCTCTGTGCAGCTCGCATTTCCGGGCAAAAACTAGCGGTGTTTGAGCCCAGGGGCAGCAGGAGGAGGAGAGGAGCAGAGTGTAGGCCGAAGCCTGCACTGGTGGCAGCTTTTGGTCAGTTGTGCCAGCGTGGCTTGTGCTGGACACGATGCTGGCTACACAGCAGGGGAACAGCTGGCGGTGCTGAACCCCACTAACACATTGGCGGGTGTTTTTCTCTGTGCACCTAGCACTTCCAGGCTACAACTGGCGGTGTTATAGCCCAGGGTCAGTAGGAGGAGGAGAGGAGCAGAGTGTAGGCCGAAGCCTAGTTGAACCAATTTCAAAGGTAACCTTTAACCCCCCTCAGGTGTTGCAAGGTACAAGAGCCACACCTTGTGCAGCATTAATGCTGCACAAGTAAAAGGTTGCTCTCTTAATTTTTCTCCTTGCACACGCTGAATAAAACACGTACACTATTTAGCCCATTCTACTGTAAAACAGTAGCGGAGGCGTGACTTTTCTTTTTAAAGAAAAGCAGCACAGGTGTCGAAAATAACACCTTGGTGCATGGGCGCAGCTTCCTGAGCGTTGTTATTTGCTGTACAGGAGTCTGCGCTCTTGTTATCCCTTGGCCATGCGCTGTGAGCGCTTCCTGTCTTCTGACCTCATTTCATGTCGGCCGTTGCGGTTAGCGATGGACATGAATCCCAGACCCACAGTGTGTTTTCAAAAAATCACACTGCGTGGCTGGGATTCGTGGCCTTGTGCAGTAAATATTTTTGCCGCTCACACATGTCCTTACACCTGCTTCAGACTGGGCGGCCTCATCTGATCCCTTATCGCATGCCGCGGCCATGAGGCCACCCAGTCTGAAGAAGGCGGAAGGAGATGAGTGAACACAGGCAAACATATGCACTGCACATGCCCATCAATCACACCCTCGCTGTCCAAAAAAATAAGACACCGAGGGGCGTTGTTTCGAGCAGGGCAGACGCACAGGCGCAGCCAGCTAACCAATGATGTCAAAAGATGGGCAGCGCTAACAAGGGTGGTGCTGCGTATCATTAGAAAGGAAAGTCACACCTCAGGGACAGTGGAATGGTCTCAATGAGACACATTTAGTACATGTTTAATTAAACGTAGGCAAGGAGAAAAAGTCAGCCACCTTGTACAAATGCAGCAGTACTGCTGTACAAGGTGGCTGTTATACATAGAAACACCTGGGGGTGGGGGGCAGGCTTCCTTCAATTTCAGTTCATGTGCCTGCGTGGCGTTTGCAGGACACGTTGCCAGCTACACAGCAGGGGAACAGCTGGCGTTGCTGAACCCCACTGACACATTGACTGGTGTTTTTCTCTGTGCAGCTCGCATGTCCGGGCAAAAACTGGCGGTGTTAGAGCCCAGGGTCAGCAGGAGGAGGAGAGGAGCAAAGTGTAGGCCGAAGCCTGCACTGGTGGCAGCTTTTGGTCGGTTGTGCCAGCGTGGCTTGTGCTGGACACGATGCTGGCTACACAGCAGGGGAACAGCTGGCGGTGCTGAACCCCACTAACACATTGGCTGTTGTTTTTCTCTGTGAAGCTCGCATTTCCGGGCAAAAACTAGCGGTGTTAGGGCCCAGGGTCAGCAGGAGGAGGAGAGGAGCAAAGTGTAGGCCGAAGCCTGCACTGGTGGCAGCTTTTGGTCGGTTGTGCCAGCGTGGCTTGTGCTGGACACGATGCCGGCTACACAGCAGGGGAACAGCTGGCGGTGCTGAACCCCACTAACACATTGGCTGTTGTTTTTCTCTGTGAAGCTTGCATTTCCGGGCAAAAACTAGCGGTGTTAGAGCCCAGGGTCAGCAGGAGGAGGAGAGGAGCAAAGTGTAGGCCGAAGCCTGCACTGGTGGCAGCTTTTGGTCGGTTGTGCCAGCGTGGCTTGTGCTGGACACGATGCCGGCTACACAGCAGGGGAACAGCTGGCGGTGCTGAACCCCACTAACACATTGGCTGTTGTTTTTCTCTGTGAAGCTCGCATTTCCGGGCAAAAACTAGCGGTGTTAGAGCCCAGGGTCAGCAGGAGGGGGAGAGGAGCAGAGTGTAGGCCGAAGCCTAGTTGAACCAATTTCAATGGTAACCTTTAACCCCCCCTCAGGTGTTGCAAGGTACAAGAGCCACACCTTGTGCAGCATTAATGCTGCACAAGTAAAAGGCTGCTCTATTTAGTTTGCTCCTTGCACACGCTGAATAAAACATGTACACTATTTAGCCCATTATACTGTCTAACAGTAGTGGAGGCGTGACTTGTCTTTTTAAGGAGACGCAGCACAGGTGTCAAAATTTACACCTAGGTGCTGGGCGCAGATTCCTGAGCGTTGTTATTTGCTGTACAGGAGTCTGCGCTATTGTGATCCCTTGGCCATGCGCTGTGAGCGCTGCCTGTCTTCGCACCTCATTTTATGTTGGCCGTTGCGGTAAGCAATGGATATGAATCCCAGGCCCGCAGTGTGTTTTCAAAAAATCACACTGCGTGGCTGGGATTCGTGGCCTTGTGCAGTAAATATGTTTGCCGCTCACACATGTCCTTACACCTGCTTCAGACTGGGCGGCCTCAGCTGATCCCTTATCGCCTACCACGGCCAGGAAGCCGCACAGTCTGAAGAAGGCGGAAGGAGATGAGTTAAGACAGGCGAACATATGCACTGCACATGCCCATCAATCACACCCTCGCAGCCAAAATATATGAGACAACGAGGGGGGTTGTGTCGGGCAGGGCGGACGCACAGGCACAGGCAGCCAACCAGTGATGTCAGAAGACAGGCAGCGCTACCAAGGGGGGTGGTGCGTGTCATTAAAATGGAAAGTCACACCTCAGGGACATTGTAATGGTCTGTAATGAGACACATATTTTACGTGTTTAATTCTACGTGGGCAAGGATAAAAAATCAGCCACCTTGTACAAATGCAGCAGTACTGCTGTACTAGGTGGCTGTTATACATAGAAACACCTGGGGGGGTGGGGCCAGGTTCCCTTTAATTTCAGTTCATGTGCCTGCGTGGCGTTTGCAGGTCACGTTGCCGGCTACACAGCAGGGGAACAGCTGGCGTTGCTGAACCCCACTAACACATTGGCTGGTGTTTTTCTCTGTGCAGCTAGCACTTCCGGGCAAAAACTAGCGGTGTTTAAGCCCAGGGTCAGCAGGAGGAGGAGAGGAGCAGAGTGTAGGCCGAAGCCTGCACTGGTGGCAGCTTTTGTTCTGTTGTGCCAGCGTGGCTTGTGCTGGACACGTTGCCGACTACACAGCAGGGGAACAGCTGGCGGTGCTGAACCCCATTGACACATCAGCTAGTGTTTTTTCTGTGTAGACAACACTTCCAGGTGGCAACTGACAGTGTTGAAACCCAGGGAATCAAAGAGGAGCAGAGTGTAGGCCGAAGACTGCAGTGGAGCAAGTTGAAAGGGAACCTTTAACCCCCCCCCAGGCATTTGTTGCTGAAAGAGCCATCTTGTACAGCAGTAATACTGCACATGGAAAATGGTGGCTCCGAAAATTATGCTCCTTGCAAACGCTGAAGTACACACTCATATAATGTGTCCCCTCACACTGTCAAACCGTCCCGGAAGTGGGACTTTCCTTTGTAATGTGACACAGCAAAGCCGTCATTCCAACCCCCTTGGTGCCGTGCGCCACCTCCTCAACGTTGTTTGGTTCTGTCACGGAGCCCGCACTGTAATGTTATCCCTTGGCCATGCACAGTTAGCGGTGCCCGTCTTCTGACATCATGTAGGTGTCAGGCTGGCAGTGCCTGTGTGTCCAAGCTGCCCGAGATCCAACCTCACAGTGTCATCTAATGTAGTCCCACTGCGGGCCAGGGATCCATGGGCATGCGCAGTGCATATCATCGCCTCTCACTCACCTCCTTCCTGCTTCTTCAGACTGTGCGGCGTCACGGCCGTGGCATGCTATTAGGGATCAGCTGACGCCGCCTAGTCTGAAGAAGCGTGAAGAAGGGGAATGAGAGGCTAGTATATGCACTGCGCATGGCCTTGGATACCAGGCCCACTGTGGGATCACATTAGACGACACTGCGAGGTGGGATTTCGGTCAGCGTGGACGCACAGGCGCAGCCAGGACGACAACAAATGATGTCAGAGGACGGGCAGCGCAAACTGTGCATGGGCAAGGGATAACATAACAGCGCAGGGTCCATGACGGAATCAAACAACGCTAAGGAGCCAGCGCACGGTGGCAAGGGGGTAGCAATAACGGCTGTGCTGCGTCACATTACAAAGGAAAGTCCCACCTCCGGGACGGTTGGACGGTGTTAGGGGACACATTACATGAGTGTGTAGTTCAGCGTTTGCAAGGAGCATAATTTCAAGAGCGACCTTTCCCTTGTGCAGTATTAGTGCTGCACATGGTGGCTCTTTCAGTAACAAACGCCTAGGGGGGGGGGACAGGTCCCCTTACATTTTAGTTGTGCCAGCGTGGCGGTCGCATGACACGTTGCCGGATACACAGCTGGGGATCAGCTGACGTTACTGAACCCCAATAACAGAGGAGCGACTGTTAACTGTGCACACAGCACTTCCAGGCACCAACTGGCGGTGTTAGAGCCCAGGGACAGCAGGAGGAGCAGATTGGAGGTATTGCCGCACACACAGCTGGGGATCAGCTGACGTTACTGAACCCCAATAACAGAGGAGCGACTGTTAACTGTGCACACAGCACTTCCAGGCACCAACTGGCGGTGTTAGAGCCCAGGGACAGCAGGAGGAGCAGATTGGAGGTATTGCCGCACACACAGCTGGGGATCAGCTGACGTTACTGAACCCCAATAACAGAGGAGCGACTGTTAACTGTGCACACAGCACTTCCAGGCACCAACTGGCGGTGTTAGAGCCCAGGGTCAGCAGGAGGAGCAGAGGAACAGAGTGTAGGCCGAAGCCTGATTGGAGCAAGTTGAAAGTGAACCTTTAACCCCCCCCAAGACGTTTGTAGCTGAAAGAGCCATCTTGTGCAGCACTAAGGATGCAAAAGGAAAAGGTTGCTCTTTTAATTATGCTCCTTGCAAACACTGAAGTAAACACTAAAAATGTGTCCCCTTAAACGGTTCAACCGTCCCGGAGGTGCGAATTTCCTTCGTAATGGGACACAGCACAGCTGTCATTCCTATCCCCTTGGTGCCGTGCGCTGCCTCCTCAGCGTTGTTTTAAGCTGTCACGGAGCCTGCGCTGTTCTGTTAGCCCTTGGCCATGCCCAATTAGCGCTGCCTGTCAGTGCCTGTGCGTCCACGCTGCTCCAGATCCCACCTCTCAGTCTCGTCTAACGTAATCCCACTGCGGTCCTTGGATCCATGGGCATGCACAGTGCATATACTCGACTCTCACTCCCCTCCTTCCCTCTTCTTCAGACTGTGCGGTGTCACGGCCGTGGCATGCTATTAGGGATCAGCTGACGGCGCACAGTATAAAGAAGGCGGAGGGAAATGAGCGAGAGCCCGAGGGGAAGATATGCACTGCGCATGCCCATGGATCCCAGGCCCGCAGTGTGACTCAATCAGAAGACACTGCGAGGCGGGATCTCGGGCAGCGCGGCCGCACAGGCGCAGTCAGCCTGACACCAAATTATGTCAGAAGACAGGCAGCGCAAATAGGGCATGCCCAAGGTATAACAGAACAGCGCAGGCTCCGTGACAGCTTAAAACAACGCTGAGGAGGCAGCGCATGGCACCAAGGGGGTAGGAATGACGGCTGTGCTGCGTCACATTACGAAGGAAAGTCCCAGCTCCGGGACGGTATAACGGTACCAGTGAACACATTTTATAAGTGTTAAGTTCTGCGTGTGCAAGGAGCTAAACCAAAAGAGCTACCTTTTCCTTGTGCAGCATTACTGCTGCACCAGATGGCTCTTTCAGTAACAAACGACGGGGGGGGGGGACAGGTTCCCTTACATTTAGGTTGTTGTGCCAGCGTGGCGGTCGCAGGACACATTGCCGGCTACACAGCTGGGGATCAGCTGACGTTACTGAAACCCAATAACACTGGGTCGTATGTTTTTACTGTGCAGCCTGCACTTCTGAGCCGCAACTGGCGGTGTTGGAGCCCAGGAATAGCAGTTCAGGTGGTAGAAAGATGAACACAGCAGGAGACCTGGATGACACCCAATTACTTAATCAGGCAGAGGAGTGGCAAATTCCTGCGAGATCCAGGCCTGGTTCATTTTCAGGAAAGTAAGCCGGTCAACGTTATCGGAGGACAGTCGCATGCGACGGTCTGTTAGTACACCACCTGCGGCACTAAAGGCACCTCCAATGCATACTGGCTTAGCTCTGGCCATGTATCCAGCTTAGAGACCCAAAACTTGAACGGGGAAGAGCCGTCTGGGAGTACAGTAAGAGGGCAAGCCATGTAGTCTGTCACCATCTGACGGAACCGTTGCCTCCTGCTGACTGGAGCCGCCGGTGATGGTGTAGACATTTGGGGCGGGCACACAAAAGTGTGCCAGAGTTGTGCCATACTGGGCTTGCCTTGGGCAGAGGCACTGCTTCTGCTCCCTCTTTGGGCAGAGCCTCCCCCGCTGCCTCGACGCACTGAGCTGCTTTGTAAAGCACTAGCAGCACTCCTCTCAGTTGGACAGGAGAAGATGATGGAATTCACCAGTGTGTCGTGGTACTCCCGCAATTTACGCTCCCGGGTCAACGCTGGGATGAGGTTTTGGTCGTTGTCCCGGTAGCGAGGATCGAGGAGGGTGAACACCCAATAATCAGGCATGTTGAGAATGTGGTCGATGCGGCGGTCGTTTCTCAGGCACTGCAGCATGAAATCCACCATGTGCTGCAGAGTGCCAACTGGCCCAGAAACGCTGTCCCCTGCTTGAGACATGATCTCTGCCCGCTCGTCATCACCCCACCCTCGCTGTACACACTGACCACTGGACAATTGTGTCGCTCCCTCCTCTGGACGGAGCTCTTCCTCCTCCATTGACTCCTCCTCATCCTCCTCACAAATTGGCCCCTGCGTACCCCTTTGTGAGGAACCACGTGGCGCTGACTCTCCAAAAGCTGATGGAAAAGGTGACTCCTCATCCTCCACCTCTTCCACAACATCATCCCTTAACCCTTGCAAAGTTTGCTGAAGCAGGCAGATAAGGGGGACAGTCATGCTGACTAGTGCATCATCTGCACTTGCCATCCGCGTGGAATAATCAAAAGGACGCAAAACCTGGCAGACGTCCTTCATAGTGGCCCACTCTGTGGTTGTGAAGTCTGATCGGCGCTGACTGCGACTTCTTTGCGCCTGATGCAGCTGGTACTCCATAACTGCTTGCTGCTGCTCACACAACCGCTCCAACATATGTAACGTGGAATTCCACAGGGTATGTAGGTCACATATGATGCGGTGTTCCGGAAGGCGGAATCGGCGCTGCAGAGCAGCAATGCGGGATCTGGCCAAGCTGGAACGCCGCAAGTGAGCACACTCTAGGCGGACCTTGTGCAGCAGGGCATCAAGATCCGGATAGTCCCTCAGAAAACTCTGCACAACCAAATTGAGCACATGTGCCAGACATGGGATGTGATTGAGGTTGCCAAGGGCCAAAGCTGCCACCAGATTTCGGCCATTGTCACACACTACCATGCCTGGCTGGAGATTCGCTGGCAGTAACCACACATCGCTCTCCTGCTTGATGGCATTCCAGAGCTCCTGCGCTGTGTGGCTTCGATTCCCCAATGAAACAAGTTTCAAGACGGCCTGCTGACGTTTGGCCACGGCTGTGCTCATGTCGGTCATAGGTAAACGTTCACGGGTCCATGTGGAGGTAGACTGTGACGGCTCCTGCAGAGTTGATTCTGAGGAACTTGTGTAAGAGGAAGAGTCAATGCGTACAGACTGGATTCCTGCAATCCTTGGAGTGGGCAGGACACGTCCTGCGCCACTCGCACGATCTGTACCTGGCTCAACAACATTAACCCAATGGGCAGTGAGGGAAACGTATCGCCCCTGTCCATGCTGACAGGTCCACGTATCGGTGGTGAGGTGGACCTTGCTACTGATGGCGTTCAGTAGCGCATGTTTTATGTTTCCCTCAACATGCCTGTGCAGGGCAGGGACAGCTTGCCTGCTGAAGTAAAAGCGGCTGGGCACCTTGTACTGTGGGACTGCCAATGCCATCAAGTCACGGAAGCTGTCAGTCTCCACCAGCCTGAACGAGAGCATTTCCAGGGACAACAGTTTGGCAATGCCTGCATTCAGAGCCTGTGCTCGGGGGTGGTTGGCCGAGAATGCCCGCCTTTTCTCCCATGCCTGTACTACCGATGGCTGTAGAGTAGACTGGGAGTGTGAGGATGACTGGGAAGGTGGTGCTGTGGGTGGAATTACACAAGGTCTCTGGACAACAGTGCCAGAGGTTCTTCCATGGCGATCCTGGGAGGAAGCCAAACCAGCTGTGCGTGAGCTGGAGGAAGAGGCAACACGAGCTGAAGAGGTGGTAGCTGCCGCTGTTGGTTGGCCTACATCTTCAGTCTGTTTCTGTAACTCCACCGCGTGCCTGGTCGCACATGTTTCCACATATTTGTGGTATTGAGGTTGCTGACATTATTCCCTCTTTTTACTTTCTGATGACACAGCTTGCATTTGACAAAACAAATGTCATCTGCAACTGTGTCAAAAAAGGACCAGGCACTGCAAGTCTTGGGAGCGCCCTTTTTGGCTTTGGAAAGAGACAGGCTCCTAACGGGTGCCAAAGTGGAGGCTACAGGCTCCGCAGTCTTCCCCCTCCCTCTCCCTCTTTGGCCCGTAAGGGGAATCTCTTCCTCAGAGCTGCTCCCACCACCTTCCTGTTCCTCACGCCACGATGGGTCAACGACCTCATCATCTCCACTACCCTCTGCCACCAACTGCTCCTCCTGGGTAGTCTCGGCAACACAGTACGCACCAGAAAGCGTCACCTGAGTTTCATCATCAGATGCGTACTGCGCTGTGGTCACCGGAGGCACTGGCCCACCCGCCTCTTCAGAGTCAGAGAGACAAAGCTGTTGGGCATCACTGCACACTGCCTCTTCTTCCATTTCTCCAATGCTGCTTGGCTGGCCCCCTGTTTCCAAGCCAAGAGATTCAGAGAACAGAAGTAGAGACGGCTCCTGTCCTGGGCTCTCTGACTGCCTGGCCAATTTGGCAGGTGGTGAAGAGACAGATGGCTGCTCTCCAGTGGTCTGTGCCTGAGAGGATGTGGCACTAACTGAAGTCGATGCCGTGGCGTTAGCTGCCATCCACTCGACAACGGCTTCAATTTGGTCTTCACGCAGCAGCGGTGCACGGCGCTCTCCGACAAAGCTGCGCATGAAGGACTGTTCCCTGCTGAAACTGAGTGACGACGAGTCACCGGCGCCCGCAGCAGGCACAGAATCACCACGTCCTCTCCCTGCTCCTCTCCCTGCTCCGCGCCCACGCCCACGTGCCTTACTCCCTGCCCTCTTCATCTTGGTTGACAGATAAAGATAAGCAGAAAAGTACTAAGGCCTTAGTGTGCTTATTCCTGAAATGCTCCTCCTAACAGGTGTAAGAAACACTAATGTTGTAAAGTGTGGACTAAACTTTATTATTTTTCAAATGTGGCCTACACAAGTGTTAAGTTGTGTTTGGTGAACTTTACTTTTTTTTTTTTTTGCAGATCGGGCTACAGAGCTAGTTTAAATCACACGGAGACCGTGCAGACAGCCGTAAACGGCGCTGCAAGGCCCAAAAAACCTCCTCTAGGTTATCCTATTTAGTGTTTTTCCACTATTTAGCTGGAGACGGGTGGAAAGACACTAATAGGGAATTTTTTAAAAAAATTTTAAACAGGCTGCACTATTTGAAAAAAAGGAATTTTTTTTTCAAGGTATGAGGCAGTAACGCACCCTGAGCTGAATCCAACCGGCTATGGCTGCACACAGACTACAGGGCGAGCTGCGCTCACACAGAGACCGTGCAGACAGCCGTAAACGGCGCTGCAAGGCCAAAAAACCCCCCTCTAGGTTATCCTATGTAGTGTTTTTCCACAATTTAGCTGGAGACGGGTGGAAAAACACTAATAGGAAAATTGAGAAAAAATGTGCAGCAGGCTGCACTATGAGCAAAAAAGGACAACTGTGTGAGGCAGTGTGAACCCCCCCTGAGCTGAATACAACCGGGTATATGGCTGCACACAGACTACAGAGTGAGCTGCACACACACACACACACAGAGACCTTGCAGAACGCTGTTAAAACAGCGCTGCAAGGCAAGAGCAAGGTGAACAGTGAAGAACACACAGCGTTTTGCTAAATTAGCCTTTGGAAAGGAAAATAAAGCAATTAGCTCTCTCAACTGGCCCTCAGTTAGAACACAGCGTCCTGTCCCTAACTGAAATCACAGCAGAGTGAGCGCAAAATGGCGGCAGCGTTTTTTATAGTGCAGAGTGACATCATTTCAGCAGCCAATCACAGCCTTGCCAGTACTTACATGCCCACCATGCTAAACAGGATGTGCCCACACTTCCAATCATTCCTCATTGGCTGCTGCGTTCAGTTTGAATTCTGGGAACATCCGATTCCGGTATCCGATACGCGGGAAGTATCGGAATTCGGTATCGGAATTCCGATACCGCAAATATCGGCCGATACCTGATACTTGCGGTATCGGAATGCTCAACACTAATTAGGACATGTATCAAAAGACAGCAGGGAGGGATGTGAAAACAGAAGGATATCCCTCCCTGCTGTCTTTTGATACATGTCCTAATAAAGTGGTGACTTTTTTACCTAGGTAAGTGCGCTCCATTCCTTTTTGTTTTTTCCATGAACATTGTGCACTTTTTTCCGGATGCAGCACCCTATGGGTTTCAAAGGGAAATCTAATTATGGCAACAGCATAAAAGGTTTGATATCTTCAGGGGCCAGCTGATCGCAGCTGTGCGGAGGTGTATCACACATTGGCTGTTGTTTTTCTCTGTGAAGCTCGCATTTCCGGGCAAAAACTAGCGGTGTTAGAGCCCAGGGTCAGCAGGAGGAGGAGAGGAGCAGAGTGTAGGCCGAAGCCTAGTTGAACCAATTTCAATGGTAACCTTTAACCCCCCCTCAGGTGTTGCAAGGTACAAGAGCCACACCTTGTGCAGCATTAATGCTGCACAAGTAAAAGGCTGCTCTATTTAGTTTGCTCCTTGCACACGCTGAATAAAACATGTACACTATTTAGCCCATTATACTGTCTAACAGTAGTGGAGGCGTGACTTGTCTTTTTAAGGAGACGCAGCACAGGTGTCAAAATTTACACCTAGGTGCTGGGCGCAGATTCCTGAGCGTTGTTATTTGCTGTACAGGAGTCTGCGCTATTGTGATCCCTTGGCCATGCGCTGTGAGCGCTGCCTGTCTTCGCACCTCATTTTATGTTGGCCGTTGCGGTAAGCAATGGATATGAATCCCAGGCCCGCAGTGTGTTTTCAAAAAATCACACTGCGTGGCTGGGATTCGTGGCCTTGTGCAGTAAATATGTTTGCCGCTCACACATGTCCTTACACCTGCTTCAGACTGGGCGGCCTCAGCTGATCCCTTATCGCCTACCACGGCCAGGAGGCCGCACAGTCTGAAGAAGGCGGAAGGAGATGAGTTAAGACAGGCGAACATATGCACTGCACATGCCCATCAATCACACCCTCGCAGCCAAAATATATGAGACAACGAGGGGGGTTGTGTCGGGCAGGGCGGACGCACAGGCACAGGCAGCCAACCAGTGATGTCAGAAGACAGGCAGCGCTACCAAGGGGGGTGGTGCGTGTCATTAAAATGGAAAGTCACACCTCAGGGACATTGTAATGGTCTGTAATGAGACACATATTTTACGTGTTTAATTCTACGTGGGCAAGGATAAAAAATCAGCCACCTTGTACAAATGCAGCAGTACTGCTGTACTAGGTGGCTGTTATACATAGAAACACCTGGGGGGGTGGGGCCAGGTTCCCTTTAATTTCAGTTCATGTGCCTGCGTGGCGTTTGCAGGTCACGTTGCCGGCTACACAGCAGGGGAACAGCTGGCGTTGCTAAACCCCACTAACACATTGGCTGGTGTTTTTCTCTGTGCAGCTAGCACTTCCGGGCAAAAACTAGCGGTGTTTAAGCCCAGGGTCAGCAGGAGGAGGAGAGGAGCAGAGTGTAGGCCGAAGCCTGCACTGGTGGCAGCTTTTGTTCTGTTGTGCCAGCGTGGCTTGTGCTGGACACGTTGCCGACTACACAGCAGGGGAACAGCTGGCGGTGCTGAACCCCATTGACACATCAGCTAGTGTTTTTTCTGTGTAGACAACACTTCCAGGTGGCAACTGACAGTGTTGAAACCCAGGGAATCAAAGAGGAGCAGAGTGTAGGCCGAAGACTGCAGTGGAGCAAGTTGAAAGGGAACCTTTAACCCCCCCCCAGGCATTTGTTGCTGAAAGAGCCATCTTGTACAGCAGTAATACTGCACATGGAAAATGGTGGCTCCGAAAATTATGCTCCTTGCAAACGCTGAAGTACACACTCATATAATGTGTCCCTTCACACTGTCAAACCGTCCCGGAAGTGGGACTTTCCTTTGTAATGTGACACAGCAAAGCCGTCATTCCAACCCCCTTGGTGCCGTGCGCCACCTCCTCAACGTTGTTTGGTTCTGTCACGGAGCCCGCACTGTAATGTTATCCCTTGGCCATGCACAGTTAGCGGTGCCCGTCTTCTGACATCATGTAGGTGTCAGGCTGGCAGTGCCTGTGTGTCCAAGCTGCCCGAGATCCAACCTCACAGTGTCATCTAATGTAGTCCCACTGCGGGCCAGGGATCCATGGGCATGCGCAGTGCATATCATCGCCTCTCACTCACCTCCTTCCTGCTTCTTCAGACTGTGCGGCGTCACGGCCGTGGCATGCTATTAGGGATCAGCTGACGCCGCCTAGTCTGAAGAAGCGTGAAGAAGGGGAATGAGAGGCTAGTATATGCACTGCGCATGGCCTTGGATACCAGGCCCACTGTGGGATCACATTAGACGACACTGCGAGGTGGGATTTCGGTCAGCGTGGACGCACAGGCGCAGCCAGGACGACAACAAATGATGTCAGAGGACGGGCAGCGCAAACTGTGCATGGGCAAGGGATAACATAACAGCGCAGGGTCCATGACGGAATCAAACAACGCTAAGGAGCCAGCGCACGGTGGCAAGGGGGTAGCAATAACGGCTGTGCTGCGTCACATTACAAAGGAAAGTCCCACCTCCGGGACGGTTGGACGGTGTTAGGGGACACATTACATGAGTGTGTAGTTCAGCGTTTGCAAGGAGCATAATTTCAAGAGCGACCTTTCCCTTGTGCAGTATTAGTGCTGCACATGGTGGCTCTTTCAGTAACAAACGCCTAGGGGGGGGGGACAGGTCCCCTTACATTTTAGTTGTGCCAGCGTGGCGGTCGCATGACACGTTGCCGGATACACAGCTGGGGATCAGCTGACGTTACTGAACCCCAATAACAGAGGAGCGACTGTTAACTGTGCACACAGCACTTCCAGGCACCAACTGGCGGTGTTAGAGCCCAGGGACAGCAGGAGGAGCAGATTGGAGGTATTGCCGCACACACAGCTGGGGATCAGCTGACGTTACTGAACCCCAATAACAGAGGAGCGACTGTTAACTGTGCACACAGCACTTCCAGGCACCAACTGGCGGTGTTAGAGCCCAGGGACAGCAGGAGGAGCAGATTGGAGGTATTGCCGCACACACAGCTGGGGATCAGCTGACGTTACTGAACCCCAATAACAGAGGAGCGACTGTTAACTGTGCACACAGCACTTCCAGGCACCAACTGGCGGTGTTAGAGCCCAGGGACAGCAGGAGGAGCAGATTGGAGGTATTGCCGCACACACAGCTGGGGATCAGCTGACGTTACTGAACCCCAATAACAGAGGAGCGACTGTTAACTGTGCACACAGCACTTCCAGGCACCAACTGGCGGTGTTAGAGCCCAGGGTCAGCAGGAGGAGCAGAGGAACAGAGTGTAGGCCGAAGCCTGATTGGAGCAAGTTGAAAGTGAACCTTTAACCCCCCCCAAGACGTTTGTAGCTGAAAGAGCCATCTTGTGCAGCACTAAGGATGCAAAAGGAAAAGGTTGCTCTTTTAATTATGCTCCTTGCAAACACTGAAGTAAACACTAAAAATGTGTCCCCTTAAACCGTTCAACCGTCCCGGAGGTGCGAATTTCCTTGGGACAGCACAGCTGTCATTCCTATCCCCTTGGTGCCGTGCGCTGCCTCCTCAGCGTTGTTTTAAGCTGTCACGGAGCCTGCGCTGTTCTGTTAGCCCTTGGCCATGCCCAATTAGCGCTGCCTGTCAGTGCCTGTGCGTCCACGCTGCTCCAGATCCCACCTCTCAGTCTCGTCTAACGTAATCCCACTGCGGGCCTTGGATCCATGGGCATGCACAGTGCATATACTCGACTCTCACTCCCCTCCTTCCCTCTTCTTCAGACTGTGCGGTGTCACGGCCGTGGCATGCTATTAGGGATCAGCTGACGGCGCACAGTATAAAGAAGGCGGAGGGAAATGAGCGAGAGCCCGAGGGGAAGATATGCACTGCGCATGCCCATGGATCCCAGGCCCGCAGTGTGACTCAATCAGAAGACACTGCGAGGTGGGATCTCGGGCAGCGCGGCCGCACAGGCGCAGTCAGCCTGACACCAAATTATGTCAGAAGACAGGCAGCGCAAATAGGGCATGCCCAAGGTATAACAGAACAGCGCAGGCTCCGTGACAGCTTAAAACAACGCTGAGGAAGCAGCGCATGGCACCAAGGGGGTAGGAATGACGGCTGTGCTGCGTCACATTACGAAGGAAAGTCCCAGCTCCGGGACGGTATAACGGTACCAGTGAACACATTTTATAAGTGTTAAGTTCTGCGTGTGCAAGGAGCTAAACCAAAAGAGCTACCTTTTCCTTGTGCAGCATTACTGCTGCACCAGATGGCTCTTTCAGTAACAAACGACGGGGGGGGGGGGGGACAGGTTCCCTTACATTTAGGTTGTTGTGCCAGCGTGGCGGTCGCAGGACACATTGCCGGCTACACAGCTGGGGATCAGCTGACGTTACTGAAACCCAATAACACTGGGTCGTATGTTTTTACTGTGCAGCCTGCACTTCTGAGCCGCAACTGGCGGTGTTGGAGCCCAGGAATAGCAGTTCAGGTGGTAGAAAGATGAACACAGCAGGAGACCTGGATGACACCCAATTACTTAATCAGGCAGAGGAGTGGCAAATTCCTGCGAGATCCAGGCCTGGTTCATTTTCAGGAAAGTAAGCCGGTCAACGTTATCGGAGGACAGTCGCATGCGACGGTCTGTTAGTACACCACCTGCGGCACTAAAGGCACCTCCAATGCATACTGGCTTAGCTCTGGCCATGTATCCAGCTTAGAGACCCAAAACTTGAACGGGGAAGAGCCGTCTGGGAGTACAGTAAGAGGGCAAGCCATGTAGTCTGTCACCATCTGACGGAACTGTTGCCTCCTGCTGACTGGAGCCGCCGGTGATGGTGTAGACATTTGGGGCGGGCACACAAAAGTGTGCCAGAGTTGTGCCATACTGGGCTTGCCTTGGGCAGAGGCACTGCTTCTGCTCCCTCTTTGGGCAGAGCCTCCCCCGCTGCCTCGACGCACTGAGCTGCTTTGTAAAGCACTAGCAGCACTCCTCTCAGTTGGACAGGAGAAGATGATGGAATTCACCAGTGTGTCGTGGTACTCCCGCAATTTACGCTCCCGGGTCAACGCTGGGATGAGGTTTTGGACGTTGTCCCGGTAGCGAGGATCGAGGAGGGTGAACACCCAATAATCAGGCATGTTGAGAATGTGGTCGATGCGGCGGTCGTTTCTCAGGCACTGCAGCATGAAATCCACCATGTGCTGCAGAGTGCCAACTGGCCCAGAAACGCTGTCCCCTGCTTGAGACATGATCTCTGCCCGCTCGTCATCACCCCACCCTCGCTGTACACACTGACCACTGGACAATTGTGTCGCTCCCTCCTCTGGACGGAGCTCTTCCTCCTCCATTGACTCCTCCTCATCCTCCTCACAAATTGGCCCCTGCGTACCCCTTTGTGAGGAACCACGTGGCGCTGACTCTCCAAAAGCTGATGGAAAAGGTGACTCCTCATCCTCCACCTCTTCCACAACATCATCCCTTAACCCTTGCAAAGTTTGCTGAAGCAGGCAGATAAGGGGGACAGTCATGCTGACTAGTGCATCATCTGCACTTGCCATCCGCGTGGAATAATCAAAAGGACGCAAAACCTGGCAGACGTCCTTCATAGTGGCCCACTCTGTGGTTGTGAAGTCTGATCGGCGCTGACTGCGACTTCTTTGCGCCTGATGCAGCTGGTACTCCATAACTGCTTGCTGCTGCTCACACAACCGCTCCAACATATGTAACGTGGAATTCCACAGGGTAGGTAGGTCACATATGATGCGGTGTTCCGGAAGGCAGAATCGGCGCTGCAGAGCAGCAATGCGGGATCTGGCCAAGCTGGAACGCCGCAAGTGAGCACACTCTAGGCGGACCTTGTGCAGCAGGGCATCAAGATCCGGATAGTCCCTCAGAAAACTCTGCACAACCAAATTGAGCACATGTGCCAGACATGGGATGTGAGTGAGGTTGCCAAGGGCCAAAGCTGCCACCAGATTTCGGCCATTGTCACACACTACCATGCCTGGCTGGAGATTCGCTGGCAGTAACCACACATCGCTCTCCTGCTTGATGGCATTCCAGAGCTCCTGCGCTGTGTGGCTTCGATTCCCCAATGAAACAAGTTTCAAGACGGCCTGCTGACGTTTGGCCACGGCTGTGCTCATGTCGGTCATAGGTAAACGTTCACGGGTCCATGTGGAGGTAGACTGTGACGGCTCCTGCAGAGTTGATTCTGAGGAACTTGTGTAAGAGGAAGAGTCAATGCGTACAGACTGGATTCCTGCAATCCTTGGAGTGGGCAGGACACGTCCTGCACCACTCGCACGATCTGTACCTGGCTCAACAACATTAACCCAATGGGCAGTGAGGGAAACGTATCGCCCCTGTCCATGCTGACTGGTCCACGTATCGGTGGTGAGGTGGACCTTGCTACTGATGGCGTTCAGTAGTGCATGTTTTATGTTTCCCTCAACATGCCTGTGCAGGGCAGGGACAGCTTGCCTGCTGAAGTAAAAGCGGCTGGGCACCTTGTACTGTGGGACTGCCAATGCCATCAAGTCACGGAAGCTGTCAGTCTCCACCAGCCTGAACGAGAGCATTTCCAGGGACAACAGTTTGGCAATGCCTGCATTCAGAGCCTGTGCTCGGGGGTGGTTGGCCGAGAATGCCCGCCTTTTCTCCCATGCCTGTACTACCGATGGCTGTAGAGTAGACTGGGAGTGTGAGGATGACTGGGAAGGTGGTGCTGTGGGTGGAATTACACAAGGTCTCTGGACAACAGTGCCAGAGGTTCTTCCATGGCGATCCTGGGAGGAAGCCAAACCAGCTGTGCGTGAGCTGGAGGAAGAGGCAACACGAGCTGAAGAGGTGGTAGCTGCCGCTGTTGGTTGGCCTACATCTTCAGTCTGTTTCTGTAACTCCACCGCGTGCCTGGTCCGCACATGTTTCCACATATTTGTGGTATTGAGGTTGCTGACATTATTCCCTCTTTTTACTTTCTGATGACACAGCTTGCATTTGACAAAACAAATGTCATCTGCAACTGTGTCAAAAAAGGACCAGGCACTGCAAGTCTTGGGAGCACCCTTTTTGGCTTTGGAAAGAGACAGGCTCCTAACGGGTGCCAAAGTGGAGGCTACAGGCTCCGCAGTCTTCCCCCTCCCTCTCCCTCTTTGGCCCGTAAGGGGAATCTCTTCCTCAGAGCTGCTCCCACCACCTTCCTGTTCCTCACGCCACGATGGGTCAACGACCTCATCATCTCCACTACCCTCTGCCACCAACTGCTCCTCCTGGGTAGTCTCGGCAACACAGTACGCACCAGAAAGCGTCACCTGAGTTTCATCATCAGATGCGTACTGCGCTGTGGTCACCGGAGGCACTGGCCCACCCGCCTCTTCAGAGTCAGAGAGACAAAGCTGTTGGGCATCACTGCACACTGCCTCTTCTTCCATTTCTCCAATGCTGCTTGGCTGGCCCCCTGTTTCCAAGCCAAGAGATTCAGAGAACAGAAGTAGAGACGGCTCCTGTCCTGGGCTCTCTGACTGCCTGGCCAATTTGGCAGGTGGTGAAGAGACAGATGGCTGCTCTCCAGTGGTCTGTGCCTGAGAGGATGTGGCACTAACTGAAGTCGATGCCGAGGCGTTAGCTGCCATCCACTCGACAACGGCTTCAATTTGGTCTTCACGCAGCAGCGGTGCACGGCGCTCTCCGACAAAGCTGCGCATGAAGGACTGTTCCCTGCTGAAACTGAGTGACGACGAGTCACCGGCGCCCGCAGCAGGCACAGAATCACCACGTCCTCTCCCTGCTCCTCTCCCTGCTCCGCGCCCACGCCCACGTGCCTTACTCCCTGCCCTCTTCATCTTGGTTGACAGATAAAGATAAGCAGAAAAGTACTAAGGCCTTAGTGTGCTTATTCCTGAAATGCTCCTCCTAACAGGTGTAAGAAACACTAATGTTGTAAAGTGTGGACTAAACTTTATTATTTTTCAAATGTGGCCTACACAAGTGTTAAGTTGTGTTTGGTGAACTTTACTTTTTTTTTTTTTTGCAGATCGGGCTACAGAGCTAGTTTAAATCACACGGAGACCGTGCAGACAGCCGTAAACGGCGCTGCAAGGCCCAAAAAACCTCCTCTAGGTTATCCTATTTAGTGTTTTTCCACTATTTAGCTGGAGACGGGTGGAAAGACACTAATAGGGAATTTTTAAAAAAAATTTTAAACAGGCTGCACTATTTGAAAAAAAGGAATTTTTTTTTCAAGGTATGAGGCAGTAACGCACCCTGAGCTGAATCCAACCGGCTATGGCTGCACACAGACTACAGGGCGAGCTGCGCTCACACAGAGACCGTGCAGACAGCCGTAAACGGCGCTGCAAGGCCCCAAAAAACCCCTCTAGGTTAGCCTATGTAGTGTTTTTCCACAATTTAGCTGGAGACGGGTGGAAAAACACTAATAGGAAAAAATTTTTTTAAAGTTTAAACAGGCTGCACTATTTGAAAAAAAGTAATTTTTTTTTCAAGGTATGAGGCAGTAACGCACCCTGAGCTGAATCCAACCGGCTATGGCTGCACACAGACTACAGGGCGAGCTGCGCTCACACAGAGACCGTGCAGACAGCCGTAAACGGTGTTGCAAGGCCCAAAAAAACCCCTCTAGGTTATCCTATGTAGTGTTTTTCCACAATTTAGCTGGAGACGGATGGAAAAACACTAATAGGAATTTTTTTTTTTTAAATTTTAAACAGGCTGCACTATTTGAAAAAAAGGAAAATTTTTCTCAAGGTATGAGGCAGTAACGAACCCTGAGCTGAATCCAACCGGCTATGGCTGCACACAGACTACAGGGCAAGCTGGGCTCACACGGAGACCGTGCAGACAGCCGTAAACGGCGCTGCAAGGCCAAAAAACCCCCCTCTAGGTTATCCTATGTAGTGTTTTTCCACAATTTAGCTGGAGACGGGTGGAAAAACACTAATAGGAAAATTGAGAAAAAATGTGCAGCAGGCTGCACTATGAGCAAAAAAGGACAACTGTGTGAGGCAGTGTGAACCCCCCCTGAGCTGAATACAACCGGGTATATGGCTGCACACAGACTACAGAGTGAGCTGCACACACACACAGAGACCTTGCAGAACGCTGTTAAAACAGCGCTGCAAGGCAAGAGCAAGGTGAACAGTGAAGAACACACAGCGTTTTGCTAAATTAGCCTTTGGAAAGGAAAATAAAGCAATTAGCTATCTCAACTGGCCCTCAGTTAGAACACAGCGTCCTGTCCCTAACTGAAATCACAGCAGAGTGAGCGCAAAATGGCGGCAGCGTTTTTTATAGTGCAGAGTGACATCATTTCAGCAGCCAATCACAGCCTTGCCAGTACTTACATGCCCACCATGCTAAACAGGATGTGCCCACACTTCCAATCATTCCTCATTGGCTGCTGCGTTCAGTTTGAATTCTGGGAACTTCCGATTCCGGTATCCGATACGCGGGAAGTATCGGAATTCGGTATCGGAATTCCGATACCGCAAATATCGGCCGATACCTGATACTTGCGGTATCGGAATGCTCAACACTAATTAGGACATGTATCAAAAGACAGCAGGGAGGGATGTGAAAACAGAAGGATATCCCTCCCTGCTGTCTTTTGATACATGTCCTAATAAAGTGGTGACTTTTTTACCTAGGTAAGTGCGCTCCATTCCTTTTTGTTTTTTCTATGAACATTGTGCACTTTTTTCCGGATGCAGCACCCTATGGGTTTCAAAGGGAAATCTAATTATGGCAACAGCATAAAAGGTTTGATATCTTCAGGGGCCAGCTGATCGCAGCTGTGCGGAGGTGTATCTTTGTTGTTTGACAAATTAGCAAGTGTTTGTGAAGTGCAGAGGTTTTCTAAATATTTAAAAAATATATAGTAAACCTGAAAATTGTGACATGCATTTGTATTAAGCACCCGAGTTAAGGCTCTCAGGGTATGTGCCCATGCTGCCGATTTTCCTGTGGATTTTTCCGCAGCAGATTTGGAAAATCCGCAGTGCAAAACCACTGCGGTTTTCACTGTGGATTTTCTTGCGGTTTCTTCTGCGGATTCTTCTGCGGTTTTTCACCAGCACTTTCCTATTGGTGCTGGTTGCAAACAGCTGCGGAATCCGCACAAACAATTGACATGCTGCGGAAAATAATCCGCAGCGTTTCCGCGCGGAATTTTCCGCAGCATGTGCACAGCGTTTTTTTTCCCCTTAGGTTTACATGGTACTGTAAACTTTGGGAAAACTGCTGCGGATCCGTAGCGGTCAAATCCGTTGCGGATCTGCAGCAAAAAACGCAGCGTGTGCACACAGCCTTAATGTCTGAAGCTATTTAATTGTTTATTGTTTAGATGTTCTGTTATTGCTATGTTTAAACAAAATGATAGTAGTGTACACTCTAGAACAAACCACCAATAGCTGAATGTGTTACAGCTAGTGTTGAGCATTCCGATACCGCAAGTATCGGGTATCGGCCGATATTTGCGGTATTGGAATTCCGATACCGAATTCCGATACTTCCCGCGTATTGAATACCGGAATCGGAAGTTCCCAGAATTCAAACTGCACGCAGCAGCCAATGAGGAATGAATGGAAGTGTAGGCACATCCTGTTTAGCATGGTTGGTATGTAAGTACTGGCAAGGCTGTGATTGGCTGCTGAAATGATGTCACTCTGCACTATAAAAAACGCTGCCGCCATTTTGCGCTCACTCTGCTGTGATTTCAGTTAGGGACAGGACGCTGTGTTCTAACTGAGGGCCAGTTGAGATAGCTAATTGCTTTATTTTGCTTTTCCAAGGCCAATTTAGCAAACGCTGTGTTCACTGTTCAGTTCACCTTGCTCTTGCCTTGCAGCGCTGTTTTAACAGTGTTCTGCAAGGTCTCTCTGTGTGTGTGTGTGTGCAGCTCACTCTGTAGTCTGTGTGCAGCCATATACCCGGTTGTATTCAGCTCAGGGGGGGTTCACACTACCTCATACAGTTCTATCCATTGTCCTTTTTTGCTCATAGTGCAGCCTGCTGCACATTTTTTCTAAAATTTCCTATTAGTGTCTTTCCACCCGTCTCCAGCCAAATAGTGGAAAAACACTACAAAAGATAACCTAGAGGGGGTTCTTTGGGCCTTGCAGCGCCGTTTACGGCTGTCTGCACGGTCTCCGTGTGAGCGCAGCTCGCCCTGTAGTCTGTGTGCAGCCACAGCCGGTTGTATTCAGCTCAGAGTTTGTCACTGCCTCATAACGTTAAATAACTTGTCCTTTTTTTCAACTAGTGCAGCCTGTTTAAAATTTTTTTTAAAAATTCCTATTAGTGTCTTTCCACCCGTCTCCAGCTAAATAGTGGAAAAACACTAGATAGGATAACCTAGAGGAGGGTTTTTGGGCCTTGCAGCGCCGTTTACGGCTGTCTGCACGATCTCCGTGTGAGCACAGCTCGCCCTGTAGTCTGTGTGCAGCCACAGCCGGTTGTATTCAGCTCAGGGTTTGTCACTGCCTCATACCGTTAAATAACTTGTCCTTTTTTTTCAACTAGTGCAGCCTGTTGAAAATTTTGGAAAAAATTTCCTATTAGTGTCTTTCCACCCGTCTCCAGCAAAATAGTGGAAAAACACTACATAGGATAACCTAGAGGAGGGTTTTTGGGCCTTGCAGCGCCGTTTACGGCTGTCTGCACGGTCTCCGTGTGAGCGCAGCTCGCCCTGTAGTCTGTGTGCAGCCACAGCCGGTTGTATTCAGCTCAGGGTTTGTCACTGCCTCATACCGTTAAATAACTTGTCCTTTTTTTCAACTAGTGCAGCCTGTTTAAAAAATTTTTAAAAAATTCCTATTAGTGTTTTTCCATCCGTCTCCAGCAAAATAGTGGAAAAACACTACATAGGATAACCTAGAGGAGGGTTTTTGGGCCTTGCAGCGCCGTTTACGGCTGTCTGCACGGTCCCCGTGTGAGTTAAACTCGCTCTGTAGCCCGATCTGCACAAAAAAAAAAGTAAAGTTCACCAAACACCACTTAACACTTGTGTAGGCCACATTTTATCAATAATAAAGTCTAGTCCACACTTTACAACATTAGTGTTTCTTACACCTGTTAAGAGGAGCATTTCAGGAATAAGCACACTAAGGCCTTAGTACTTTTCTGCTTATCTTTATCTGTCAACCAAGATGAAGAGGGCAGGGAGTAAGGGGCGTGGGCGCGGAGCAGGGAGAGGAGCAGGGAGAGGACGTGGTGATTCTGTGCCTGCTGCGGGCACCGGTGACTCATCATCACCCAGTTTCAGCAGGGAACAGTCCTTCATGCGCAGCTTTGTCGGAGAGCGCCGTGCACCGCTGCTGCGTGAAGATCAAATTGAAGCCATTGTCGGATGGATGGCAGCTAACGCATCGACTTCAATTAGTGCCACATCCTCTCAGGCACAGACCACTGGAGAGCAGTCATCTGTCTCTTCACCACCTGCCAAATTGGCCAGGCAGTCAGAGAGCCCAGGACAGGAGCCGTCTCTACTTCTGTTCTCTGAATCTCTTGGCTTGGAAACAGGGGGCCAGCCAAGCAGCAATGGAGAAATGGAAGAAGAGGCAGTGTGCAGTGATGCCCAACACCTTTGTCTGTCTGACTCTGAAGAGGCGGGTGGGCCAGTGCCTCCGGTGACCACAGCACAGTACGCATCTGATGATGAAACTCAGGTGCCGCTTTCTGGTGCTTACTGTGCTGCCGAGACAACCCAGGAGGAGCAGTTGGTGGCAGAGGGTTGTGGAGATGATGAGGTCCTTGACCCATCGTGGCGTGAGGAACAGGAAGGTGGTGGGAGCAGCTCTGAGGAAGAGATTCCCCAAACGGGCCAAAGAGGGAGAGGGAGGGGGAAGACTGCGGAGCCTGTAGCCTCCACTTTGGCACCCGTTAGGAGCCTGTCTCTTCCACAAACCAAAAAGGGCGCTCCCAAGACTTGCTGTGCCTGGTCCTTTTTTGACACAGTTGCAGATGACATTTGTTTTGTCAAATGCAAGCTGTGTCATCAGAAAGTCAAAAGAGGGAAAAGTGTCAGCAACCTCAATACCACAAATATGTGGAAACATGTGCGGACCAGGCACGCGGTGGAGTTACAAAAACACACTGAAGACCTAGGCCAACCAACAGCGGCAGCTACCACCTCTTCAGCTCGTGTTGCCTCTTCCTCCAGCTCACGCACAGCTGGTTCGGCTTCCTCCTTGGATCGCCATGGAAGAAACTCTAGCACTGTTGTCCAGAGACCTAGTGTAATTCCACCCACAGCACCACGTTCCCAGTCATCCTCACACTCCCAGCCTAGTCTACAGCCATCGGTAGTACAGGCATGGGAGAAAAGGTTGGCATTCTCGGCACACCACCCCAGAGCACAGGCTCTGAATGCAGGCATTGCCAAACTTCTGTTGCTGGAAATGCTCTCATTTAGACTGGTGGAGACTGACAGCTTCCGTGACTTGATGGCATTGGCAGTCCCACAGTACAAGGTACCCAGCCGCTTTTACTTCAGCAGGCAAGCTGTCCCTGCCCTGCACAAGCATGTGGAGGGACAAATAAAACACGCGCTACTGAACGCCGTCAGTAGCAAGGTCCACCTCACCACCGATGCGTGGACCAGTCAACATGGACAGGGGCGATACTTTTCCGTCACTGCCCATTGGGTTAATGTTGTTGAGCCGGGTACAGACCGTGCGAGTGGCGCAGGACGTGTCCTGCCCACTCCAAGGATTGCAGGAATCCAGTCTGTACGCATTGACTCCTCCTCTTACACAAGTTCCTCAGATTCATCGCTGCAGGATCCGTCACAGTCCACCTCCACATGGACCCGTGAACGTTTACCTGTTACGACTGACATGAGCACAGCCGTGGCCAAACGTCAGCAGGCCGTCTTGAAATTAGTTTCTTGGGGGAATCGAAGCCACACAGCGCAGGAGCTCTGGAATGCCCTAAAGCAGGAGAGCGATGTGTGGTTTGTGCCAGCGAATCTCCAGCCAGGCATGGTAGTGTGTGACAATGGCCGAAATCTGGTGGCAGCTTTAGCCCTTGGCAACCTCACTCACATCCCATGTCTGGCACATGTGCTCAATTTGGTTGTGCAGAGTTTTCTGAGGGACTATCCGGATCTTGATGCACTTCTGCACAAGGCCCGCCAAGAGTGTGCTCACTTGTGGCGTTCCAGCTTGGCAAGATCCCGCATTGCTGCTCTGCAGCGTCGGTTTCGCCTTCCTGAACATCGCATCATATGTGACCTACCTACCAGGTGGAATTCCACGTTACATATGTTGGAGCGGTTGTGTGAGCAGCAGCAAGCAGTAATGGAGTACCAGCTGCATCAGGCGCAAAGAAGTCGCAGTCAGCGCCGATCAGACTTCACAACCACAGAGTGGGCCACTATGAAGGACGTCTGCCAGGTTTTGCGTCCTTTCGATTATTCCACGCGGATGGCAAGTGCAGATGATGCACTAGTCAGCATGACTGTCCCCCTTATCTGCCTGCTTCAAGAAACCCTGCAAGGGATAAGGGATGATGTGGAAGAGGTGGCGGATGAGGAGTCACCTTTTCCATCAGCTTCTGGACAGTCAGCGCCACGTGGTTCCTCACAAAGGGGTCGGCAGGGGACCCTTTGTGAGGAGGATGAGGAGGAGTCAATGGACGAGGAAGAGCTACGTCCAGAGGAGGGAGTTACACCATTGTCCAGTGGTCAGTGTGTACAGCGAGGGTGGGGTGATGACAAGCGGGCAGAGATCAT
This sequence comes from Ranitomeya imitator, assembly GCF_032444005.1. Taxonomy (NCBI): domain Eukaryota; kingdom Metazoa; phylum Chordata; class Amphibia; order Anura; family Dendrobatidae; genus Ranitomeya; species Ranitomeya imitator. The sequence continues at coordinate 470,058,183 of NC_091282.1, forward strand.
GTCTCAAGCAGGGGACAGCGTTTCTGGGCCAGTTGGCAGTCTGCAGCACATGGTTGATTTCATGTTGCAGTGCCTGAGAGACGACCGCCGCATCGACCACATTCTCAACGTGCCTGATTATTGGGTGTACGCCCTCCTCGATCCGTGCTACCGTGACAAAATCCAAAACCTCATCCCGGCGTTGACACGGGAGCATAAAATGCGGGAGTACCACGACACACTGGTGAATTCCATCATCTTCTCCAGTCCAACTGAGGGGAGTGCTGCTAGTGCTTTACAAAGCAGCTCAGTGCGTCGAGGCAGTGGGGGAGGCTCTGCCCAAAGAGGGAGCAGAAGCAGTGCCTCTGCCCAAGGCAAGCCCAGTATGGCACAACTGTGGAAAACTTTTGTGTGCCCGCCCCAAATGTCTACACCATCACCGGCGGCTCCAGTCAGCAGGAGGCAACGGTTCCGTCAGATGGTGACAGACTACATGGCTTGCCCTCTTAGTGTACTCCCAGACGGCTCTTCCCCGTTCAAGTTTTGGGTCTCTAAGCTGGATACATGGCCAGAGCTAAGCCAGTATGCATTGGAGGTGCTGGCTTGCCCTGCGGCTAGTGTCTTATTGGAAGTGTCTTTAGTGCCGCAGGTGGTGTATTAACAGACCGTCGCATGCGACTATCCTCCGATAACGTTGACCGGCTTACTTTCCTGAAAATGAACCAGGCCTGTTGTGAATTCTGTGATCAAGCTCCCTCCTGTGGTCAAGAGTGGTACTGCGGCTTCTGAGTTTACTTCCTCAGGTGATGAGGTTAAGTCGTTAGGTGCTGCTCTATTTAACTCCACCTAGTGCTTTGATCCTGGCCTCCAGTCAATGTTCTAGTATTGGTCTTGCTTCCTCCTGGATCGTTCCTGTGGCCTGTCTGCTCAGCATAAGCTAAGTTCTGCTTGTGTTACTTTTGTTGCTATATTTTCTGTCCAGCTTGCTTTTTTGAATCTGCTTGCTTGCTGGAAGCTCTGAGACGCAGAGGGAGCACCTCCGTACCGTTAGTCGGTGCGGAGGGTCTTTTTGCCCCTCTGCGTGGTTGTTTGTAGGTTTTTGTGTTGACCGCAAAGCTATCTTTCCTATCCTTGGTCTATTCAGTAAGTCGGGCCTCACTTTGCTAAATCTATTTCATTTCTGAGTTTGTATTTTCATCTTTACTCACAGTCATTATATGTGGGGGGCTGCCTTTTCCTTTTGGGAATTTCTCTGAGGCAAGGTAGGCTTATTTTTCTATCTTCAGGACTAGCTAGTTTCTCAGGCTGTGCCGAGTTGCATAGGGAGCATTAGGCGCAATCCACGGCTACCTCTAGTGTGGTTTGATAGGTTTAGGGATTGCGGTCAGCAGAGTTTCCACGTCTCAGAGCTCGTCCTATGTTTTGTGGTTTTTGTCAGGTCACTTGTGTGCTCTGAACTTCAAGGTCCATTGTGGTTCTGAATTACCTATTCACAACACAGGCCTGGATCTCGCAGGAATTTGCCACTCCTCTGCCTGATTAAGTAATTGGGTGTCATCCAGGTCTCCTGATGTGTTCATCTTTCTACTACCTGAACTGCTATTCCTGGGCTCCAACACCGCCAGTTGCGGCTCAGAAGTGCAGGCTGCACAGTCAAAACATACAACCCAGTGTTATTGGGTTTCAGTAACGTCAGCTGATCCCCAGCTGTGTAGCCGGCAATGTGTCCTGCGACCGCCATGCTGGCACAACAACCTAAATGTAAGGGAACCTGTCCCCCCCCTCCCCCGGCATTTGTTACTGAAAGAGCCATCTTGTGCAGCAGTAATGTTGCACAAGGAAAAGGTGGCTCTTTTAGTTTAGCTCCTTGCACACGCAGAACTTAACACTTATAAAATGTGTTCACTGATACCGTTATACTGTCCCGGAGCTGGGACTTTCCTTCATAATGTGACGCAGCACAGCCGTCATTCCTACCCCCTTGGTGCCATGCGCTGCCTCCTCAGCGTTGTTTTAAGCTGTCACGGAGCCTGCGCTGTTCTGTTATCCCTTGGCCATGGCCAGTTTGCGCTGCCTGTCTTCTAACATAATTTGGTGTCAGGATGGCTGCGCCTGTGCACCCGTGCTGCCCGAGAACCCGCCTCGCAGTGTCTTCTGATTGAATCACACTGCGAGCCTGGGATCCATGGGCATGCGCAGTGCTTATCTTCACCTCGGGCTCTCGCCCATCTCCCTCCGCCTTCTTTAGACTGTGCGCCGTCAGCTGATCCCTAATAGCATGCCACGGCCGTGACGCCGCACAGTCTGAAGAAGAGGGAAGGAGGGGAGTGAGAGGCGAGGATATGCACTGTGCATGCCCATGGATCCAAGGCCCGCAGTGGGATTACATTAGACGACACTGCGAGGTGAGATCTGGAGCAGCGTGGACGCACAGGCACTGACAGCCTGACACCAAATTATGTCAGAAGACAGGCAGCGCAAATTCGGCATGGCCAAGGGATAACAGACCAGAGCAGGCTCCGTGACAGCTTAAAACAACGCTGAGGAGGCAGCGCACGGCACCAAGGGGATAGGAATGACAGCTGTGCTGCGTCCCATTACGAAGGAAATTCCCACCTCCGGGACAGTTTTACGGTATAAGGGGACACATTTTTAGTGTTTACTTCTGTGTTTGCAAGGAGCATAATTAACCCCTTCGTGACATGCGCCGTACTAGTACTGCGCTGCCGGCACTGCATTAGTGCCAGCAGCAGTACTAGTATGGCGCACCGATCACCTCGGTCTCGCGCTGAGCGCCGCGGTAATCGGGTGCGGGTGTCAGCTGTATATTACAGCTGACACCCCTCAGCAATGCCCACGATCGGCGCTATCGCCGATCGCGGGCATTTAACCCCTCTGATGCCGCTGTCAGTAGTGACAGCGGCATAGAGGGGGATCGCGCAGGGACGGGGGCTCCCTGCGCTCTCCCACCGGAGCAACGCAATGAGATCGCGTTGCTCCGGTGACCCGGAAGGAGTCCCCAGATCCAAGATGGCTGCCGGACTCCTTCCGGGTCATGAAGTGACCTGGCTAGCCGGCGCCTGCTGAGAGCAGGCGCTGGAGAGCCAGCTAAACTGCCTGTCAGATCGTTGATCTGACAGTGTGCTATGCAGTGTCAGATCAACGATCTGATCTAATACAGAGATGTCCCACCCTGGGACAATGTTAGAAAGTAAAAAAAAAAAAAAAAATAGAATGTGTAAAAAAAAAATTAAAAAAAATCCCCAAATAAAAAAAAAAAACATTTCCCAATAAATCCATTTATTTATGTAAAAAAAAAAAAAAACAATAAATGTACACATATTTGGTATCGCCGCGTCCGTAACGACCCGCTCTATAAAACTTTCCCACTAGTTAACCCCTTCAGTGAACACCGCAAAAAAAAAAAAAAAAACAAGGCAAAAAACAACGCTTTATTATCATACAGGCGAAGAAAAAGTGAAATAACACGCAATCAAAACAACGGATATAAATAACCATGGTACCGCTGAAAATGTCATCTTGTCCCGCAAAAAAAAAGCCACCATACAGCATCATCAGCAGAAAAATAAAAAAGTTATAGCTCTCAGAATAATGCGATGCAAAAACAATTATTTTTTTATATAAAATAGTTTTTATTGTGTAAAAGCGCCAAAACATAAAAAAAATTACATAAATGAGGTATCGCTGTAATCGTACTGACCAGAAGAATAAAACTGCTTTATCCATTTTACCACACGTGGAACGGTATAAACGCCCCCCCTAAAAGAAATTCATGAATAGCTGGTTTTTGTTCATTCCGCCTCCCAAAAATCGGAATAAAAAGCGATCAAAAAATGTAATCTGCCCGAAAATGTTACCAATAAAAAAGTCAACTCGTCCCGCAAAAAACAAGACCTCATATGACTCTGTGGGCCAAAATATGGATAAATTATAGCTCTCAAAATGTGGTGATGCAAAAACTATTTTTTGCAATAAAAAGCGTCTTTTAGTGTGTGACGGCTGCCAACCCTAAAAATCCGCTAAAAAACCCGCTATAAAAGTAAATCAAACCCCCCTTCATCACCCCCTTAGTTAGGGAAAAATAATAAAATGTAAAAAAATGTATTTATTTCCATTTTCCCATTAGGGCTAGGGTTAGGGCTAGGGTTAGGGCTAGGGCTAGGGTTAGGGTTAGGGCTAGGGTTAGGGTTGGGGTTAGGGTTTCAGATATAATTGGGGGTTTCACTGTTTAGGCACATCAGGGGCTCTCCAAACGCGACATGGCGTCCGATCTCAATTCCAGCCAATTCTGCTTTGAAAAAGTAAAACAGGGCTCCTTCCCTTCCGAGTTCTCCTGTGTGCCGAAACAGTGGTTCCCCCCAACATATGGGGTATCAGCGTTCTCAGGACAAGTTGGACAACAACTTTTGGGGTCCAATTTGTCCTGTTACCCTTGGGAAAATAAAAACATAGGGGATAAAATATCATTTTCGTGGAAAAAAAAATATTTTTTATTTTCACGGCTCTGCGTTATAAACTGTAGTGAAACACTTGTTGGTTCAAAGCTCTCACAACACATCTAGATAAGTTCCTTGGGGGGTCTAGTTTCCAATATGGGGTCACTTGTGGGGGGTTTCTACTGTTTAGGTACATCAGGGGCTCTGCAAATGCAACATGACGCCTGCAGACCAATCCATCTAAGTCTGCATTTCAAATGGCGCTCCTTCCCTTCCGAGCTCTGCCGTGCACCCAAACAGTGGTTCCCCCCAACATATGGGGTATCAGCGTTCTCAGGACAAGTTGGACAACAACTTTTGGGGTCCAATTTGTCCTGTTACCCTTGGGAAAATAAAAACATAGGGGATAAAATATCATTTTCGTGGAAAAAAAAATATTTTTTATTTTCATGGCTCTGCGTTATAAACTGTAGTGAAACACTTGTTGGTTCAAAGCTCTCACAACACATCTATATAAGTTCCTTGGGGGGTCTAGTTTCCAATATGGGGTCACTTGTGGTGGGTTTCTACTGTTTAGGTACATCAGGGGCTCTGCAAATGCAACATGACACCTGCAGTCCATTCCATCTAAGTCTGCATTTCAAACGGTGCTCCTTCCCTTCCGAGCTCTGCCATGCACTCAAACGGTGGTTCCCCCCCACATGTGGGGTATCAGCGTACTCAGGACAAATTGGACAATAACATTTGTGGTCCAATTTCTTCTGTTACCCTTGGGAAAAAAATTGAGGGCTAAAACATCATTTTGTGGAAAGAAAAAATGATTTTTTAATTTTCACAATGCTACATTCTAAACTTTAGTGAAACAATTGGGGGTTAAAAGTGCTCACCACACATCTAGATAAGTTCCTTAGGGGGTCTTCTTTCCAAAATGGGGTCACTTGTGGGGGGTTTCCACTGTTAAGGCACGTCAGGGGCTCTCCAAATGCGACATGGCGTCCGATCTCAATTCCAGCCAATTTTGCATTGAAAAGTCAAATGGCACTCCTTCCCTTCCGAGCTCTGCCATGCGCTCAAACAGTGGTTTATCCCCATATATGAAGTATCGACATACTCAGGACAAATTGCACAACAACTTTTGGGGTCCAATTTATCCTTTTACCCTTGGGAAAATAAAAAATTTGGGGCAAAAAAATCATTTTTTGTGAAAATTAATATAAATTTTTTTTTACGGCTCTACATTATAAACTTCTGTGAAGCACTTGGAGGTTCAAAGTGCTCACCACACATCTAGATTAGTTCCTTAGGGGGTCTACTTTCCAAAATGGTGTCACTTGTGGGGGTTTCCACTGTTTAGGCACATCAGGGGCTCTCCAATCGTGACATGGGCTCCGATCTCAATTCCAGCAAATCTTGCATTGAAAAGTCAAATGGCGCTCCTTCCCTTCCGAGCTCTGCCATGTGCCCAAACAGTGGTTTACCCCCACATATGGGGTATCGGCGTACTCAGGACAAATTGTACAACGACTATTGTGGTCCAATTTCTCCTGTTACCCTTGGTAAAATGAAACAAATAGGACCTGAAGTAAAAATTTTGTGAAAAAAAAGTTAAATGTTCAATTTTTTTAAACATTCAAAAAATTCAAGTGAAGCACCTGAAGGGTTAATAAACTTTTTGAATGTGGTTTTGAGTACCTTGAGGGGTGCAGTTTTTAGAATAGTGTCACTTTTGGGCATTTTCTGTCATATAGACCCCTCAAAGTCACTTCAAGTGTGAGGTGGTCCGTAAAAAAATGGTTTTGCAAATTTTGTTGCAAAAATGAGAAATCGCTGGTCAACTTTTAACCCTTATAACGTCCTAACAAAAAAAAATTATGTTTCCAAAATTGTGCTGATGTAAAGCAGACATGTGGGAAATGTTGTTTATTAACTATATTATGTGATATAACTCTCTAATTTAAGGGCATATAAACTAAGAGTTTGAAAATTGCTAAATTTTCATAATTTCCGACAAATTTTTGTTTTTTTCACAAATAAATGCAAGTCATATCGAAGAAGTTTTACCACTATTATGAAGTACACTATGTCACGAGAAAACCATGTCAGAATCACCAGGATCCGTTGAAGCGTTTCAGAGTTATGACCTCATAAAGTGACAGTGGTCAGAATTGTAAAAATTGGCCCTGTCACTTAGGTGAAAACAGGCTTTGGGGTGAAGGGGTTAAAAGAGCAACCTTTTCCTTTTGCATCCTTAGTGCTGCAAAAGATGGCTCTTTCAGCTACAAACGTCTTGGGGGGGGGTTAAAGGTTCCTTTTCAACTTGCTCCAATCAGGCTTCGGCCTACACTCTGTTCCTCTGCTCCTCCTGCTGTCCCTGGGCTCTAACACCGCCAGTTGGTGCCTGGAAGTGCTGTCTGCACAGTCAACAGTCGCTCCTCTGTTATTGGGGTTCAGTAACGTCAGCTGATCCCCAGCTGTGTGTGCGGCAATACGTCCAATCTGCTCCTCCTGCTGTCCCTGGGCTCTAACACCGCCAGTTGGTGCCTGGAAGTGCTGTGTGCACAGTCAACAGTCGCTCCTCTGTTATTGGGGTTCAGTAACGTCAGCTGATCCCCTGCTGTGTATCCGGCAACGTGTCATGCGACCGCCACGCTGGCACAACTAAAATGTAAGGGGACCTGTCCCCCCCCCCCCTAGGCGTTTGTTACTGAAAGAGCCACCTTGTGCAGCACTAATACTGCACAAGGAAAAGGTCGCTCTTGAAATTATGCTCCTTGGAAACCCTGAACTACACACTCATGTAATGTGTCCCCTCACACCGTCCAACCGTCCCGGAGGTGGGACTTTCCTTTGTAATGTGACGCAGCACAGCCGTCATTCCTACCCCCTTGGCACCGTGCGCTGCCTCCTTAGCGTTGTTTGATTCCGTCATGGACCCTGCGCTGTTATGTTATCCCTTGGCCATGCACAGTTTGCGCTGCCCGTCCTCTGACATCATTTGTTGTCGTCCTGGCTGCGCCTGTGCGTCCACGCTGCCCGAAATGCCAACTCGCAGTGTCGTCTAATGTGATTTCACAGTGGGCCTGGTATCCATGGCCATGCGCAGTGCATATACTAGCCTCTCACTCCCCTTCACGCTTCTTCAGACTAGGCGGCGTCAGCTGATCCCTAATAGCATGCCACGGCCGTGACGCCGCACAGTCTGAAGAAGCAGGAAGGAGGTGAGTGAGAGGCGATGATATGCACTGCGCATGCCCATGAATCCCTGGCCCGCAGTGGGATTACATTAGATGACACTGCGAGTTTGGATCTCGGGCAGCTTTGACGCACAGGCACTGCCAGCGCGGGCTCCATGACAGAACCAAACAACGTTGAGGAGATGGCGCACGGCACCAAGGGGGTTGGAATGACGGCTGTGCTGTGTCACATTACAAAGGAAAGTCCCACTTCCGTGACGGTTTTACGGTGTGAGGGGACACATTATATGAGTGTGTACTTCAGCGTTTGCAATGGGCATAATTTTAGGAGCCACCATTTTCCATGTGCAGTATTACTGCTGTACAAGATGGCTCTTTCAGCAACAAATGCCTGGGGGGGGGGGTTAAAGGTTCCCTTTCAACTTGCTCCACTGCAGGCTTCGGCCTACACTCTGCTCCTCTTTGATTCCCTGGGTTTCAACACTGTCAGTTGCCACCTGGAAGTGTTGTCTACACAGAAAAAACACTAGCTGATGTGTCAGTGGGGTTCAGCACCGTCAGCTGTTCCCCTGCTGTGTAGTCGGCAACGTGTCCAGCACAAGCCACGCTGGCACAACAGAACAAAAGCTGCCACCAGTGCAGGCTTCGGCCTACACTCTGCTCCTCTCCTCCTCCTGCTGAACCTGGGCTCTAACACCGCCAGTTTTTGCCCGGACGTGCTAGCTGCACAGAGAAAAACACCAGCCAATGTGTTAGTGGGGTTCAGCACCGCCAGCTGTTCCCCTGCTGTGTAGCCGGCAACGTGGCCTGCAAACGCCACGCAGGCACATGAACTGAAATTAAAGGGACCCTGCCACCCACCCCAAGGTGTTTCTATGTATAACAGCCACCTTGTACAGCAGTAATGCTGCATTTGTACAAGGTGGCTGACTTTTTCTCCTTGCCCACGTTGAATGTAACACGTACAAAATGTGTCTCATTACAGACCATTACAATGTCCCTGAGGTGTGACACCCCCCTTGGTAGCGCTGCCCGTCTTCTGACATCATTGGTTGGCTGCCTGTGCTTGTGCGTCCGCCCTGCCCGACACAACCCCCCTCGTTGTCTCATATATTTTGGCTGCGAGGGTGTGATTGATGGGCATGTGCAGTGCATATGTTCGCCTGTCTTAACTCATCTCCTTCCGCCTTCTTCAGACTGTGCGGCCTCATGGCCGTGGTAGGCGATAAGGGATCAGCTCAGGCCGCCCAGTCTGAAGCAGGTGTAAGGACATGTGTGAGCGGCGAACATATTTACTGCGCAAGGTCACAAATCCCAGCTCTGCAGTGTGACTTTATTAAAAGACACTGCGGGTCTGGGATTCATGCCCATTGCTAACCGCACCGGCCAACATGAAATGAGGTGAGAAGACAGGCAGCGCTCACAGCGCATGGCCAAGGGATCACAATAGTGCAGACTCCTGTACAGCAAATAACAACGCTCAGGAGGCTGCGCCCAGCACCAAGGCGTTATTTATGTGCACCTGGGCTGCGTCTCCTTAAAAAGACAAGTCACGCCTCCAATACAGTTCTACTGTACAATGGGCTAAATTGTGTACGTCTTTCATTCTGCGTGTGCAATGAGCAAAACTTAAAGAGCAACCTTTAACTTGTGGAGCATTACTGCTGCACAAGGTGTGGCTCTTCAACATTGTAACACCTGAGGGTGGGTTAAAGGTTACCTTTGAAATTGGTTCAGTTAGGCTTCGGCCTACACTCTGCTCCTCCTGCAGACCCTGGGCTCTAACTACGCCAGTTAGGGCCCGGAAGTGCTGGCTGCACAGAGAAAAACACCCGCCATTGTGTCAGTGTGGTTCAGCACCGCCAGCTGTTCCCCTGCTATGTAGCCGGTAACGTGTCCAGCACAAGCCACGCTGGCACAACAGAACAAAAGCTGCCACCATTGCAGGCTTCGGCCTACACTCTGCTCCTCTCCTCCTCCTGCTGACCCTGGGCTCTAACACCGCTAGTTTTTGCCCGGAAGTGCTGGCTGCACAGAGAAAAACACCCGCCATTGTGTCAGTGGGGTTCAGCACCGCCAGCTGTTCCCCTGCTGTGTAGCCGGCAACGTGTCCAGCACAAGCCACGCTGGCACAACAGAACAAAAGCTGCCACCATTGCAGGCTTCGGCCTACACTCTGCTCCTCTCCTCCTCCTGCTGACCCTGGGCTCTAACACCGCTAGTTTTTGCCCGGAAGTGCTGGCTGCACAGAGAAAAACACCCGACATTGTGTCAGTGGGGTTCAGCACCGCCAGCTCTTCCCCTGCTGTGTAGCCGGCAACGTGACCTGCAAACGCCACGCAGGCACATGAACTGAAATTGAAGGGAGCCTGCCCCCCACCCCCAGGTGTTTCTATGTATAACAGCCACCTTGTACAGCAGTAATGCTGCATTTGTACAAGGTGGCTGACTTTTTCTACTTGCCCACGTGGAACTCAACACGTACAAAATGTGTCTCATTGAGACCATTCCACTGTCCCTGAGGTGTGACTTTCCTTTCTAATGATACGCAGCACCCCCCTTGGTAGCGCTTCCCGTCTTCTGACATCATTGCTTGACTGGCTGCACCTGTGCGTCCGCCCTGCTCGACACAACGCCCCTCGGTGTCTTACTTATTTTGACAGCGAGGGTGTGATTGATGGGCATGTGCAGTGCATATGTTCGCCTGTCTTCACTAATCTCCTTCCGCCTTCTTCATACTGGGCGGCCTCATGGCCAAGGCATGCGATAAGGGATCAGCTGAGGCCGCCCAGTCTGAAGCAGGTGTAAGGACATGTGTGAGCGGCGAGCATATTTACTGCACAAGGCCATGAATCCCATCCCCGCAGTGTGATTTTTTGAAAACACACTGTGTGTCTGGGATTCATGGCCATCGCTAACCGCACCGGCCTACATGAAATGAGGTCATAAGACGGGCAGCGCTTACAGGGCATTGCCAAGGGATAACGCAAGAGCGCAGACTCCTGTACAGCAAATATCAACGCTCAGGAGAATGCGCCCAGCACCTAGGTGTAAATTTTGACACCTGTGCTGCGTCTCCTTAAAAAGACAAGTCACGCCTCCACTACAGTTTGACTGTAGAATGTGCAGAATTGTTTACGTGTTTCATTCTGCGTGTGCAAGTTGAAAAATTCATAGAGCAACCTTTTACTTGTGCAGCATTAATGCTGCACAAGGCGTGGCTCTTGTACTTTGTAACACCTGAGGGGGGTTTAAAGGTAACCTTTGAAATTGGTTCAACTAGGCTTCGGCCTACACTCTGCTCCTCTCCTCCTCCTGCTGACCCTGGGCTCTAACACCGCCAGTTATTGCCCGGAACTGCTAGCTGCACAGAGAAAAACACCCGCCAATATGTCAGTGGGGTTCAGCACCGCCAGCTGTTCCCCTGCTGTGTAGTCGGCAACGTGTCCAGCACAAGCCACGCTGGCACAACCGAACAAAAGCTGCCACCAGTGCAGGCTTCGGCCTACACTCTGCTCCTCTCCTCCTCCTGCTGACCCTGGGCTCTAACACCGCCAGTAGGGTTGAGCGACCTTGACCTTTTTAGAGTCGAGCCGTGTTTCGCGAAACCCGACTATCTTAGAAGTCGAGTCGAGTGGAATCGGCCGATTATCGCGAAAAGTCGGGTATCGCCCGAAACACGAAACCCAATGCAAGTCAATGGGGGAGCAAAGTCGGCAGTGAGTGGAGGCCAGGAAAACACCTGCACTGCCCATTTTAATGGCAAAAACATCCATTCTTGTTACTGAAGCTTGTCAATCGTAATTTAGCTTATAATAATTGGAAGGCATTTGAAATTGGGGGTCATTTGGCTAAAGTTGTGGGGGGTAGGGCTGGTTCAAGTAATTAGTGGGCCCAGGAAATCTGGAACACGTCACGGCAGTGGAGCAGGGAGAGGTAAGTATTTAAACTTTGCAAGTGCTGTGATCCTGAGCAAGCAGGGGGGCCCACTAGTTGGCATTGGCGCTGGCACAGGGCCCCTCAAAGTACAGCGGTGTGTTTGCACGGAGGGGGTGCCTCCCACCGGCAGCAACACTTTTGCGTACTATGAGAGGCCCTGTGCCAGTGATGTCGCCAACTAGTATTCCTCCCCCCACCTGATGAAGGAACCTGCACTTTCATCTGCACCTTCCTCTTTGTCCCCGTGTAAGGTGGTATGGTATGCGGGAAGAGGAACCTGACTTTCAGCAGGGTCACAATATTGTTGTGTAGCATGCACGGGGAATGTTGCGTTATGGGTCAATGTACCAGCAGACTCATCTATCACTGGCTGGGCAATGGGCAGGATGAGGAGGAAACACAGATATAGGCCCAAAGAATAAAGTTGGCTAAATGCAGTTCAAAATTGGTAACGCAGGACTAACCAGGGGGCATTGCAGTGGAGGACAACTGGAATGAGAGGCTGACACAGAGAGTAGGCCCAAATCAGTAAGTAGTCGAAATGCAGTTCAAAATTGGCAACCGTAGTAAACAGGAGGCACAGCTTTGTTCAGTGGAGGAGAACAGCAAGGAGTGGCAGACACCGATAGTAGGTCCCAACCCAACTAGTAGGCCAAATGCAGTCTAACATTAACAACTACTTAACGAGAGCCTGAAAATGGAATTTCAGGACAGGAAACCAGGAGAACAGCAAGGAGCGGCAGACACTGTTAGTAGGCCCCAAACCAACTAGTACGCCAAATGCAGTTGTTCCATTTAACCACTATTTAACAAGAGCCTGAAGATAGAAGCTCAGGAAAGGCAACCTGGAGAACACCTTGGAGAGGAACACACCGTCTCTACACCCCATACCCAATTTGTAGGCCTAAATGCAGTGTAGATTCCAACAACTACTAAACGAGAGCATTAAGATCGAAGCAATGGCGAGGAAACCTGGGGAACACCTTGGAGTGGAACACACCGTCTCTACACCCCATACCCAATTTGTAGGCCTAATGCAGTGTAGTTTTCAACAACTACTAAACGAGAGTAGGAAGATCGAAGCAATGTGGACGAAACCTGGGGAACACCTTGGAGTGTAACACACCATCTCTCTACACCCCATACCCAATTTGTAGGCCTAATGCAGTGTAGTTTCCAACAACTACTAAACAAGAGCCAGAAGATTGAAGCAATGGAGAGGAAACCTGGGGAACACCTTGGAGTGGAACACACCGTCTCTACACCCCATACCCAATTTGTAGGCCTAATGCAGTGTAGTTTGCAACAACTACTAAACGAGAGCATTAAGATCGAAGCAATGGCGAGGAAACCTGGGGAACACCTTGGAGTGGAACACACCGTCTCTACACCCCATACCCAATTTGTAGGCCTAATGCAGTGTAGTTTCCAACAACTACTAAACAAGAGCATTAAGATCGAAGCAATGGCGAGGAAAACTGGGGAACACCTTGGAGTGGAACACACCGTCTCTACACCCTATACCCAATTTGTAGGCCTAATGCAGTGTAGTTTGCAACAACTACTAAACGAGAGCATTAAGATAGAAGCAATGGCGAGGAAACCTGGGGAACACCTTGGAGTGGAACACACCGTCTCTACACCCCATACCCAATTTATAGGCCTAATGCAGTATAGTTTCCAACAACTACTAAACGAGAGCATTAAGATCGAAGCAATGGCGAGGAAACCTGGGGAACACCTTGGAGTGGAACACACCGTCTCTACACCCCATACCTAATTTGTAGGCCTAATGCAGTGTAGTTTTCAACAACTACTAAACGAGATTAGGAAGATCGAAGCAATGTGGACGAAACCTGGGGAACACCTTGGAGTGTAACACACCATCTCTCTACACCCCATACCCAATTTGTAGGCCTAATGCAGTGTAGTTTCCAACAACTACTAAACGAGAGCATTAAGATCGAAGCAATGGCGAGGAAACCTGGGGAACACCTTGGAGTGGAACACACCGTCTCTACACCCCATACCCAATTTGTAGGCCTAATGCAGTGTAGTTTTCAACAACTACTAAACGAGAGTCGGAAGACTGAAGCAATATGGATGAAACCTGGGGCACACCTTGGGGCGGCAGACACCGTTAGTAGGCCCTACCAAAGTTGTACCCCCAATGCAGTTTTAAAATTCCTAGAGGCTGAAAACAAGACTATTGACGCTCAGCTTTTTTCAAAGGAACACAGCTGAATTGAGTGGCGCAGACAGACACAGGTAGTAGGCCTTAAACCAAAAATGTGGCTCACTGCAGCTTAAAAAAGGTTACAGGGGTACACAGGCAGCATTGCTCTGGGCAGTGGAGATCAATTTCAATAGTGGACCGCAGACAGACTTTGTACGCCTACTATTAAAAAAAGGATGCTCTATGCAATAAAAAATAGGTTCCAGGGGTACACGGGCAGCAGTGGTCTGGTCAGTGTAGGAGTAGTAGAAAGAACGGGCCGCAGACAGGCTTCGAAGGCCTAACATAAAAAAATATTGGACTGTAGGCACTTTAACATTGGTTCCAGGGGTACACGGGCAGCAGTAGACTGGTAAGTGTAGTAGTAGTAGAAAGAACGGGCCGCAGACAGGCTTCGAAGGCCTAACATAACAAAATTGGACAGGCTGTAGGCACTTTATAATTGGTTCCAGGAGTACACGGGCAGCAGTAGACAGGTCAGTGTAGTAGTATTTGAAAGAACGGGCCGCAGACAGGCTTCGAAGGCCTAACATAATAAAATGGGCTGGCTGTAGGCAATTTATGATTGTTTCCAGGGGTACACGGGCAGCAGTAGACAGGTCAGTGGAGGCCTAGTGGAATGAAGGACCGCAGACAGGCTTCGAAGGCCTAACATAATAAAATTGGACAGGCTGTAGGCACTTTATAATTGGTTCCAGGAGTACACGGGCAGCAGTAGACAGGTAAGTGTAGTAGTAGTTGAAAGAACGGGCCGCAGACAGGCTTCGAAGGCCTAACATAATAAAATGGGCTGGCTGTAGGCAATTTATGATTGTTTCCAGGGGTACACGGGCAGCAGTAGACAGGTCAGTGGAGGCCTAGTGGAAGGAGGGACCGTAGACAGGCTTCGAAGGCCTAACATAATAAAATTGGACAGGCTGTAGGCACTTTATAATTGGTTCCAGGAGTACACGGGCAGCAGTAGACAGGTCAGTGTAGTAGTAGTTGAAAGAACGGGCCGCAGACAGGCTTCGAAGGCCTAACATAATAAAATGGGCTGGCTGTAGGCAATTTATGATTGTTTCCAGGGGTACACGGGCAGCAGTAGACAGGTCAGTGGAGGCCTAGTGGAAGGAGGGACCGCAGACAGGCTTCGAAGGCCTAACATAATAAAATTGGACAGGCTGTAGGCACTTTATAATTGGTTCAAGGAGTACACGGGCAGCAGTAGACAGGTCAGTGTAGTAGTAGTTGAAAGAACGGGCCGCAGACAGGCTTCGAAGGCCTAACATAATAAAATGGGCTGGCTGTAGGCAATTTATGATTGTTTCCAGGGGTACACGGGCAGCAGTAGACAGGTCAGTGGAGGCCTAGTGGAAGGAGGGACCGCAGACAGGCTTCGAAGGCCTAACATAATAAAATTGGACAGGCTGTAGGCACTTTATAATTGGTTCCAGGGGTACACGGGCAGCAGTAGACAGGTCAGTGGAGGCCTAGTGGAAGGAGGGACCGCAGACAGGCTTCGAAGGCCTAACATAATAAAATTGGACAGGCTGTAGGCACTTTATAATTGGTTCAAGGAGTACACGGGCAGCAGTAGACAGGTCAGTGGAGGCCTAGTGGAAGGAGGGACCGCAGATAGGCTTCGAAGGCCTAACATAATAAAATTGAACAGGCTGTAGGCACTTTATAATTGGTTCAAGGAGTACACGGGCAGCAGTAGACAGGTCAGTGTAGTAGTAGTTGAAAGAACGAACCGCAGACAGGCTTCGAAGGCCTATCATAATAAAATGGGCTGGCTGTAGGCAATTTATGATTGTTTCCAGGGGTACACGGGCAGCAGTAGACAGGTCAGTGGAGGCCTAGTGGAAGGAGGGACCGCAGACAGGCTTCGAAGGCCTAACATAATAAAATTGGACAGGCTGTAGGCATTTTATAATTGGTTCCAGGGGTACACGGGCAGCAGTAGACAGGTCAGTGGAGGCCTAGTGGAAGGAGGGACCGCAGACAGGCTTCGAAGGCCTAACATAATAAAATTGCACAGGCTGTAGGCACTTTATAATTGGTTCCAGGGGTACACGGGCAGCAGGAGACAGGTCAGTGGAGGCCTAGTGGAAGGAGGGACCGCAGACAGGCTTCGAAGGCCTAACATAATAAAATTGGACAGGCTGTAGGTACTTTATAATTGGTTCCAGGAGTACACGGGCAGCAGTAGACAGGTCAGTGTAGTAGTAGTTGAAAGAACGGGCCGCAGACAGGCTTCGAAGGCCTAACATAATAAAATGGGCTGGCTGTAGGCAATTTATGATTGTTTCCAGGGGTACACGGGCAGCAGTAGACAGGTCAGTGGAGGCCTAGTGGAAGGAGGGACCGCAGACAGGCTTCGAAGGCCTAACATAATAAAATTGGACAGGCTGTAGGCACTTTATAATTGGTTCCAGGAGTACACGGGCAGCAGTAGACAGGTCAGTGTAGTAGTAGTTGAAAGAACGGGCCGCAGACAGGCTTCGAAGGCCTAACATAATAAAATGGGCTGGCTGTAGGCAATTTAAAATTGGTTTCAGGGGTAGATGGGCAGCAGTGGTCTGGTCAGCGGAGGCCGATTGTAATGAGTGTCTGCCAGTTAGTAGTCCAAAACAATAAATAAATGTGAATGTCTCGCATTAAAACAAAACAAAAACACTAAAGGGTGCAATCATTAGGTTCAGGGGTGGGATCCTCTGCGTAGTTTCAGACCTACTAATTTAGCGCAAAGTATTTACTGTGGTAAATAGAGGACACTGCCCCTGTCTATGTTAAGTACCATCATACATGTCAACACAATGGTATTGTCAGTGGCAGGAATGGAAGGATGTCAGCGCATAGACTAAACATTGGTGGAAGTGTGAGAGATAGCTGTGGAAGTGGTAGAGCAATGTTTGACCTGGGGTTGGGTGAACTCTCTTGTGGCCAGCGGTACAGGCCCAGGGCCCCTCATGTTACAACAGTGTGTCTGACGTTGGGTGCGCACCACCACCGCCAGAGACACTTTATTGTACTAGGAGGGACCCAGTGGCAGTGCCGTCGACCAAAAGCGGGCACACCCACCTCTTCAGACAAACAGCACTCTCACGGGTGCTTGCGCCAAGTCGCGATACCACTGCCCCGTGTGGGGAGTTTGGCCATTTAGGGAGGTGTAAACATGTCGTATGCTGGACAATCAGCTGCAGCAAATTAGACATTCGAAAAGTAATTCACAGTAGACCACAGGCAAGAGCTTTTCATAGGAAAGCTAGGTGTCTGCCGGGCAAGGTGGGGCAAAAGAATTCGAAATCCCGTTGTGGTGTTCATTTTAATGAATGTTAGATCATCAACATTTTGGGTAGCCAGACGAGTCCTTTTTTCGGTTAATATTGAACCTGCAGCACTGAATACTCTTTCTGATAGGACACTAGCTGCCGGGCAAGCAAGCTCCTGCAATGCATATTCTGCCAATTCTGGCCAGGTGTCTAATTTTGATGCCCAGTAATCAAATGGGAATGACGGTTGAGGGAGAACATCGATAAGGGATGAAAAATAGTTAGTAACCATACTGGACAAATGTTGTCTCCTGTCACTTTCAATTGATGCAGCAGTACCTGTCCTGTCTGCGGTCATAGCAAAATCACTCCACAACCTGGTCAGAAAACCCCTCTGTCCAACGCCACTTCTGATGTGTGCACCCCTAACACTCCTGGTCTGCTGCCCCCTGGAGCTCGTGTGAGAACGATCACATGCGCTGTGTGCTGGGAATGCCTGAAGCAAACGGTCAACAAGAGTTGATTGTTTGGTTGCTAATATTAGTTCCAAGTTCTCATGTGGCATAATATTTTGCAATTTGCCTTTATAGCGTGGATCAATGAGGCAGGCCAACCAGTAATCGTCATCGTTCATCATTTTAGTAATGCGTGTGTCCCTTTTGAGGATACGTAAGGCATAATCCGCCATGTGGGCCAAAGTTCCAGTTGTCAAATCTGCAGTTGTGATTGGTTGAGGGGCAGTTTCAGGCAAATCTACGTCACTTGTGTCCCTCAAAAAACCAGAACCCGGCCTTGCCACGCAACCAATTTCCAGTGCCCCCGGGAAAGCTTCCTCATTAAAAATATACTCATCCCCATCATCCTCCTCGTCCTCCACCTCCTCTTTGCCCGCTACCTCGTCCTATACACTGCCCTGACCAGACAATGGCTGACTGTCATCAAGGCTTTCCTCTTCCTCTGGTGCAGACGCCTGATCCTTTATGTGCATCAAACTTTGCATCAGCAGACACATTAGGGGGATGCTCAAGCTTATTATGGCGTTGTCTGCACTAACCAGCCATGTGCATTCCTCAAAACACTGAAGGACTTGACACATGTCTTGTATCTTCGACCACTGCACACCTGACAACTCCATGTCTGCCATCCTACTGCCTGCCCGTGTATGTGTATCCTCCCACAAAAACATAACAGCCCGCCTCTGTTGGCACAGTCTCTGAAGCATGTGCAGTGTTGAGTTCCACCTTGTTGCAACGTCTATGATTAGGCGATGCTGGGGAAGGTTCATAGACCGCTGATAGGTCTGCATACGGCTGGAGTGTACAGGCGAACGTCGGATATGTGAGCAAAGTCCACGCACTTTGAGGAGCAGGTCGGAGAACCCAGGATAAGTTTTCAATAAGCACTGCACCACCAGGTTTAAGGTGTGAGCTAGGCAAGGAATGTGTTTCAGTTGGGAAAGGGAGATGGCAGCCATGAAATTCCTTCCGTTATCACTCACTACCTTGCCTGCCTCAAGATCTACTGTGCCCAGCCACGACTGCATTTCTTGTTGCAAGAACTCGGACAGAACTTCCGCGGTGTGTCTGTTGTCGCCCAAACACTTCATAGCCAATACAGCCTGCTGACGCTTGCCAGTAGCTGGCCCATAATGGGACAACTGGTGTGCAACAGTGTCAGCTGCCGATGGAGTGGTTGGCCGACTGCTGTCTGTGGAAGAGCTGTCGCTTCTGCAGGAGGACGAGGAGGAGGAGGAGGGGGTGCGAACGCCTACAGCCAACTGTTTCCTAGACCATGGGCTAGGCACAACTGTCCCAAAATTGATGTCCCCTGTGGACCCTGCATCCACCACATTCACCCAGTGTGCCGTGATGGACACGTAACGTCCCTGGCCATGCCTACTGGTCCATGCATCTGTAGTCAGGTGCACCTTTGTACTCACAGATTGCCTGAGTGCATGGATGATGCGCTGTTTAACATGCTGGTGCAGGGCTGGGATGGCTTTTCTGGAAAAAAAAGTGTCGACTGGGTAGCTCGTAGCGTGGTTCAGCGTACTCCATCAGGGCTTTCAAAGCTTCGCTTTCAACTAACCGGTAGGGCATCATCTCTAATTAGTCTAGCTATGTGGGCGTTAAAACCCTGTGTACGCGGATGCGAGGATAAGTACTTCCTTTTTCTAACCAGAGTCTCATGTAGGGTGAGCTGGACTGGAGAGCTGGAGATCGTGGAACTTGCGGGTGTGCCGGTGGACATGGCAGACTGAGAGACGGTTGGAGACGGTATTGTTTCCGCCGGTGCCCTAGATGCAATATTTCCTCCTACAAAACTGGTGATTCCCTGACCCTGACTGCTTTTGGCTGGCAAAGAAACCTGCACAGATACTGCCGGTGGTGCGGAAAATGGTGGCCTTACAGTGACGGAAGGGATGTTGCGTTGCTGACTAGCTTCATTGGCCGAGGGTGCTACAACCTTAAGGGACGTTTGGTAGTTAGTCCAGGCTTGAAAATGCATGGTGGTTAAATGTCTATGCATGCAACTTGTATTGAGACTTTTCAGATTCTGACCTCTGCTTAAGCTAGTTGAACATTTTTGACAGATGACTTTGCGCTGATCAATTGGATGTTGTTTAAAAAAATGCCAGACTGCACTCTTCCTAGCATCGGATCCCTTTTCAGGGATTGCAGACTGAGTTTTAACCGGATGGCCACGCTGTCCTCCAACAGGTTTTGGCTTTGACACGCGTTTTGGGCCAGATACGGGCCCGGCAGATGGAACCTGTTGCGATGTTGATGCCTGCTGCGGCCCCTCCTCCACCTCCGCTTCTGAACTACTGCCGCCTGCACCCTGTTCCCCCAATGGCTGCCAATCGGGGTCAACAACTGGGTCATCTATTACCTCCTTTTCTAGCTCGTGTGCAACTTCGTCTGTGTCACCGTGTCGGTCGGTGGTATAGCGTTCGTGACGGGGCAACATAGTCTCATCAGGGTCTGATTGTGGATCAGTACCCTGAGAGGGCAATGTTGTGGTCTGAGTCAAAGGACCAGCATAGTAGTCTGGCTGTGGCTGTGCATCAGTGCACTCCATGTTAGAATCTACTTGTAATGGGCATGGCCTGTTAAGTGTTTCACTTTCTAAGCCAGGGACGCTTTGTGTAAAGAGCTCCATGGAGTAACCCGTTGTGTCGCCTGCTGAATCCTTCTCTTTTGTTGTTGTTTTTGCTGAAGAGGACAAGGAAGCGACTTGTCCCTGACCGTGAACATCCACAAGCGACGCGCTGCTTTTACATTTACCAGTTTCAGAAGAGGAGGCAAAAGAGCTAGAGGCTGAGTCTGCAAGGTAAGCCAAAACTTGCTGTTGCTGCTCCGGCTTTAAAAGCGGTTTTCCTACTCCCAGAAAAGAGAGCGTTCGAGGCCTTGTGTAGCCAGACGACGAACATGGCTCCACAGCTCCAGACTTAGGTGGAATATTTTTTTCCCACGACCACCTGATGCTCCACTACGACTACCATCATTACCAGCTGACAATGAACGCCCACGGCCACGACCTCTAGCACCAGACTTCCTCATTGTTTTAAAAACTTAACCAAAGTAACTTTATTTGTTGCTGTCAAACAACTTACATGGTGACCTATAACTTCAGTATGATTTCAATATCCCTTTACAGGTTGGTGAGACCACAAGGAAAATCAGGCACAATGTTACACACTCTGTTTTCTGTGGCACCAAATCACAGAGATGCCACACACGCAGGACTGTCACTCAAGCACAAATGTCAATATTAATCTCCCACCTATTTTTTTTTTTTTTGTTCAGGGAGACTTTAGAAACAAAATAAAATAAAATGATTTTTTCAGGAAAGAAACCAAATAAAATAAAATGATTTTTTCAGGGACAATTTAGAAACCAAATAAAAAAAAAAAAAAAAGGCTTTCTATGGCCCACTGAGTGAGAGATGGCACACACAGGAGTCAGGAGTGGCACACAAGCCCAGAGGCCAATATTTTTCTCCCACTGATTGATGTACTGATTTTTTCAGGTAGATTTTGGAACCCAAATCAAGCAAAAAAATAAATAGGTTTTCTATGGCCCACAATTTGAGAGAGAGAGAGAGAGAGAGAGATGGCACACCCAGGAGTCAAGACTGGCACACAAGCAGAAAGGGCAATATTAATCTCCCACTGTTTTATTTATTTATTTATTTTTTCAGGGAGACTTTAGAAACAAAATAAAATAAAATGATTTTTTTCAGGAAGAATTTAGAAACCAAATAAAATAAAATGATTTTTTCAGGGACAATTTAGAAACCAAAAAAAAAAAAAAAAGGCTTTCTATGGCCCACTGAGTGAGAGATGGCACACACAGGAGTCAGGAGTGGCACACAAGCCCTGAGGCCAATATTTTTCTCCCACTGATTGATGTAGTGATTTTTTCAGGTAGATTTTAGAACCCAAATCAAGCAAAAAAATAAATAGGCTTTCTATGGCCCACTGAGTGAGAGATGGCACACACAGGAGTCAGGAGTGGCACACAAGCCCAGAGGCCAATATTTTTCTCCCACTGATTGATGTACTGATTTTTTCAGGTAGATTTTAGAACCAAAATCAAGCAAAAAAATAAATAGGCTTTCTATGGCCCACTGAGTGAGAGATGGCACACACAGGAGTCAGGAGTGGCACAGAAGCCCAGAGGCCAATATTTTTCTCCCACTGATTGATGTAGTGATTTTTTCAGGTAGATTTTAGAACCCAAATCAAGCAAAAAAATAAATAGTCTTTCTATGGCCCACTGAGTGAGACATGGCACACACAGGAGTCAGGAGTGGCACACAAGCCCAGAGGCCAATATTTTTCTCCCACTGAATGATTTATTGATTTTTTCAGGTAGGATTTAGAACCCAAATCAAGCAAAAAAATAAATAGGCTTTCTATGGCCCACTGAGTGAGAGATGGCACACACAGGAGTCAGGAGTGGCACACAAGCCCTGAGGCCAATATTTTTCTCCCACTGATTGATGTAGTGATTTTTTCAGGTAGATTTTAGAACCCAAATCAAGCAAAAAAATAAATAGGCTTTCTATGGCCCACTGAGAGAGAGATGGCACACACAGGAGTCAGGAGTGGCACACAAGCCCAGAGGCCAATATTTTTCTCCCACTGATTGATGTACTGATTTTTTCAGGTAGATTTTGGAACCCAAATCAAGCAAAAAAATAAATAGGTTTTCTATGGCCCACAATTTGAGAGAGAGAGAGAGAGATGGCACACCCAGGAGTCAAGACTGGCACACAAGCAGAAAGGGCAATATTAATCACCCACTGTTTTATTTATTTATTTATTTTTTCAGGGAGACTTTAGAAACAAAATAAAATAAAATGATTTTTTTCAGGAAGAATTTAGAAACCAAATAAAATAAAATGATTTTTTCAGGGACAATTTAGAAACCAAATAAAAAAAAAAAAAAGGCTTTCTATGGCCCACTGAGTGAGAGATGGCACACACAGGAGTCAGGAGTGGCACACAAGCCCAGAGGCCAATATTTTTCTCCCACTGATTGATTTATTGATTTTTTCAGGTAGGATTTAGAACCCAAATCAAGCAAAAAAATAAATAGGCTTTCTATGGCCCACTGAGTGAGAGATGGCACACACAGGAGTCAGGAGTGGCACACAAGCCCTGAGGCCAATATTTTTCTCCCACTGACTGATGTAGTGATTTTTTCAGGTAGATTTTAGAACCCAAATCAAGCAAAAAAATAAATAGGCTTTCTATGGCCCACTGAGTGAGAGATGGCACACACAGGAGTCAGGAGTGGCACACAAGCCCAGAGGCCAATATTTTTCTCCCACTGATTGATGTACTGATTTTTTCAGGTAGATTTTAGAACCAAAATCAAGCAAAAAAATAAATAGGCTTTCTATGGCCCACTGAGTGAGAGATGGCACACACAGGAGTCAGGAGTGGCACACAAGCCCAGAGGCCAATATTTTTCTCCCACTGATTGATGTAGTGATTTTTTCAGGTAGATTTTAGAACCCAAATCAAGCAAAAAAATAAATAGTCTTTCTATGGCCCACTGAGTGAGAGATGGCACACACAGGAGTCAGGAGTGGCACACAAGCCCAGAGGCCAATATTTTTCTCCCACTGATTGATTTATTGATTTTTTCAGGTAGCATTTAGAACCAAAATCAAGCAAAAAAATAAATAGGCTTTCTATGGCCCACTGAGTGAGAGATGGCACACACAGGAGTCAGGAGTGGCACACAAGCCCAGAGGCCAATATTTTTCTCCCACTGATTGATGTAGTGATTTTTTCAGGTAGATTTTAGAACCCAAATCAAGCAAAAAAATAAATAGTCTTTCTATGGCCCACTGAGTGAGACATGGCACACACAGGAGTCAGGAGTGGCACACAAGCCCAGAGGCCAATATTTTTCTCCCACTGAATGATTTATTGATTTTTTCAGGTAGGATTTAGAACCCAAATCAAGCAAAAAAATAAATAGGCTTTCTATGGCCCACTGAGTGAGAGATGGCACACACAGGAGTCAGGAGTGGCACACAAGCCCTGAGGCCAATATTTTTCTCCCACTGATTTATGTAGTGATTTTTTCAGGTAGATTTTAGAACCCAAATCAAGCAAAAAAATAAATAGGCTTTCTATGGCCCACTGAGAGAGAGATGGCACACACAGGAGTCAGGAGTGGCACACAAGCCCAGAGGCCAATATTTTTCTCCCACTGATTGATGTACTGATTTTTTCAGGTAGATTTTGGAACCCAAATCAAGCAAAAAAATAAATAGGTTTTCTATGGCCCACAATTTGAGAGAGAGAGAGAGAGAGATGGCACACCCAGGAGTCAAGACTGGCACACAAGCAGAAAGGGCAATATTAATCACCCACTGTTTTATTTATTTATTTATTTTTTCAGGGAGACTTTAGAAACAAAATAAAATAAAATGATTTTTTTCAGGAAGAATTTAGAAACCAAATAAAATAAAATGATTTTTTCAGGGACAATTTAGAAACCAAATAAAAAAAAAAAAAAGGCTTTCTATGGCCCACTGAGTGAGAGATGGCACACACAGGAGTCAGGAGTGGCACACAAGCCCAGAGGCCAATATTTTTCTCCCACTGATTGATTTATTGATTTTTTCAGGTAGGATTTAGAACCCAAATCAAGCAAAAAAATAAATAGGCTTTCTATGGCCCACTGAGTGAGAGATGGCACACACAGGAGTCAGGAGTGGCACACAAGCCCTGAGGCCAATATTTTTCTCCCACTGACTGATGTAGTGATTTTTTCAGGTAGATTTTAGAACCCAAATCAAGCAAAAAAATAAATAGGCTTTCTATGGCCCACTGAGTGAGAGATGGAACACACAGGAGTCAGGAGTGGCACACAAGCCCAGAGGCCAATATTTTTCTCCCACTGATTGATGTACTGATTTTTTCAGGTAGATTTTAGAACCAAAATCAAGCAAAAAAATAAATAGGCTTTCTATGGCCCACTGAGTGAGAGATGGCACACACAGGAGTCAGGAGTGGCACACAAGCCCAGAGGCCAATATTTTTCTCCCACTGATTGATGTAGTGATTTTTTCAGGTAGATTTTAGAACCCAAATCAAGCAAAAAAATAAATAGTCTTTCTATGGCCCACTGAGTGAGAGATGGCACACACAGGAGTCAGGAGTGGCACACAAGCCCAGAGGCCAATATTTTTCTCCCACTGATTGATTTATTGATTTTTTCAGGTAGGATTTAGAACCCAAATCAAGCAAAAAAATAAATAGGCTTTCTATGGCCCACTGAGTGAGAGATGGCACACACAGGAGTCAGGAGTGGCACACAAGCCCTGAGGCCAATATTTTTCTCCCACTGATTGATGTAGTGATTTTTTCAGGTAGATTTTAGAACCCAAATCAAGCAAAAAAATAAATAGGCTTTCTATGGCCCACTGAGAGAGAGATGGCACACACAGGAGTCAGGAGTGGCACACAAGCCCAGAGGCCAATATTTTTCTCCCACTGATTGATTTATTGATTTTTTCAGGTAGGATTTAGAACCCAAATCAAGCAAAAAAAATAAATAGGCTTTCTATGGCCCACTGAGTGAGAGATGGCACACACAGGAGTCAGGAGTGGCACACAAGCCCTGAGGCCAATATTTTTCTCCCACTGATTGATGTAGTGATTTTTTCAGGTGGATTTTAGAACCCAAATCAAGCAAAAAAATAAATAGGCTTTCTATGGCCCACTGAGAGAGAGATGGCACACACAGGAGTCAGGAGTGGCACACAAGCCCAGAGGCCAATATTTTTCTCCCACTGATTGATTTATTGATTTTTTCAGGTAGGATTTAGAACCCAAATCAAGCAAAAAAATAAATAGGCTTTCTATGGCCCACTAAGTGAGAGATGGCACACACAGGAGTCAGGAGTGGCACACAAGCCCTGAGGCCAATATTTTTCTCCCACTGATTGATGTAGTGATTTTTTCAGGTAGATTTTAGAACTCAAATCAAGCAAAAAAATAAATAGGCTTTCTATGGCCCACTGAGTGAGAGATGGCACACACAGGGATGGCACTCTAGCAGAAATGCCAATCTTAATCTCCCACAAAAAAAAAAAAAACCAGGGACTGTCCTACAATTACTATCTCCCTACAGTAATCTCAGCCAGGTATGGCAGGCAGCAATAAGGAGTGGACTGATGCACAAATTAAATAAAAAGTGTGGACAAACAAAAAAGATAGCTGTGCAGAACGGAAGGAACAACAGGATTTGTGCTTTGAAAAAAGCAGTTGGTTTGCACAGCGGCGTACACACAGCAATGCAGCTATCAGGGAGCCTTCTAGGGCAGCCCAATGAGCTACAGCGCTGAGAAAAAAAAAATGTAGCTTCCACTGTCCCTGCACACCGAAGGTGGTGTTGGACAGTGGAAATCGCTACAGCACAAGCGGTTTTGTGGTTAATGGACCCTGCCTAACGCTATCCCTGCTTCTGACGAAGCGGCAGCAACCTCTCCCTAAGCTCAGATCAGCAGCAGTAAGATGGCGGTCGGCGGGAACGCCCCTTTATAGCCCCTGTGACGCCGCAGACAGCAAGCCAATCACTGCAAAGCCCTTCTCTAAGATGGTGGGGACCAGGACCTATGTCATCACGCTGCCCACACTCTGCGTTCACCTTCATTGGCTGAGAAATGGTGCTTTTCACGTCATTGAAACGCGACTTTGGCGCGAAAGTCGCGTACCGCATGGCCGACCCCGCACAGGGGTCGGATCGGGTTTCATGAAACCCGACTTTGCCAAAAGTCGGCGACTTTTGAAAATGTATGACCCATTTCGCTCAACCCTAACCGCCAGTATTTGCCCGGAACTGCTAGCTGCACAGAGAAAAACACCCGCCAATGTGTCAGTGGGGTTCAGCACCGCCAGCTGTTCCTCTGCTGTGTAGTCGGCAACGTGTCCAGTACAAGCCACGCTGGCACAACCGAACAAAAGCTGCCACCACTGCAGGCTTCGGCCTACACTCTGCTCCTCTCCTCCTCCTGCTGACCCTGGGCTCTAACACTGCTAGTTTTTGCCCAGAAGTGCTAGCTGCACAGAGAAAAACACCCGCCAATGTGTCAGTGGGGTTCAGCACCGCCAGCTGTTCCCCTGCTGTGTAGCCGACAACGTGCCCTGCAAACGCCACGCAGGCACATGAACTGAAATTAAAGGGACCCTGCCACCCACCCCAAGGTGTTTCTATGTATAACAGCCACCTTGTACAGCAGTACTGCTGCATTTGTACTGCATTTTGGCTGACTTTTTCTCCTTGCCCACGTTGAATGTAACACGTACAAAATGTGTCTCATTACAGACCATTACAATGTCCCTGAGGTGTGACTTTCCTTTTTAATGACATGCAGCACCCCCCTTGGTAGCGCTGCCCGTCTTCTGACATCATTGTTTGGCTGGCTGCGCCTGTGCGTCCGCCCTGCCTGAAACAACGCCCCTCGTTGTCTTACTTATTTTGAATGCGAGGGTGTGATTGATGGGCATGAGCAGTGCATATCTTCGCCTGTCTTTACTCATCTCCTTCCGTCTTCTTCAGACTGTGTGGCCTCATGGCCGCGGCATGCGAGAAGGGATCAGCTGAGGCCGCCCAGTCTGAAGCAGGTGTAAGGACATGAGTGACAGGCAAAAAAATTTACTGCGCAAGGCCACGAATCCCAGACCCGTAGCGTGACTTAAAGAAAAGACACTGAGGGTCTGGGTTTCATGGCCATCGCTAACCGCACTGGCCAGCATGAAATGAGGTCAGAAGACAGGCAGCGCTCACAGCGCATGGCCAAGGGATAACAAGAGTGCAGACTCCTGTACAGCAAATAACAACGCTCAGGAATCTGCACCCAGCACCTAGGTGTAAATTTTGACACCTGTGCTGCGTCTCCTTAAAAAGTAAAGTCACGCCTCCACAACTGTTTGACAGTATAATGGGCTAAATAGTGTACGTGTTTTATTCAGCGTGTGCAAGGAGCAAAATTAATAGAGCAACCTTTTACTTGTGCAGCATTAATGCTGCACAAGGTGTGGCTCTTGTACCTTGCAACACCTGAGGGGGGGTTAAAGGTTACCTTTGAAATTGGTTCTACTAGGCTTCGGCCTACACTCTGCTCCTCTCCTCCTCCTGCTGACCCTGGGCTCTAACACCGCCAGTTGGTGCCCGGAAGTGCTGGCTGCACAGAGAAAAACACCCGCCATTGTGTCAGTGGGGTTCAGCACTGCCAGCTGTTCCCCTGCTGTGTAGTCGGCAACGTGTCCAGCACAAGCCACGCTGGCACAACCGAACAAAAGCTGCCACCAGTGCAGGCTTCAGCCTACACTCTGCTCCTCTCCTCCTCCTGCTGACCCTGGGCTCTAACACCGCCAGTTTTTGCCCGGAACTGCTAGCTGCACAGAGAAAAACACCAGCCAATGTGTCAGTGGGGTTCAGCACCGCCAGCTGTTCCCCTGCTATGTAGCCGGCAACATGACCTGCAAACGCCACGCAGGCACATGAACTGAAATTAAAGGGACCCTGCCACCCACCCCAAAGTGTTTCTATGTATAACTGCCACCTTGTACAGCAGTAATGCTGCATTTGTACAAGGTGGCTGACTTTTTCTCCTTGCCCACGTGGAACTCAACACATGCAAAATGTGTCTCATTGAGACCATTCCACTGTCCCTGAGGTGTGACTTTCCTTTCTAATGATACGCAGCACCACCCTTGGTAGCGCTGCCCGTCTCTTGACATCATTGGTTAGCTGGCTGCGCCTGTGCGTCTGCCCTGCTCGAAACAACGCCCCTCGGTGTCTTATTTATTTTGACAGCGAGGGTGTGGTTTATGGGCACGAGCAGTGCATATGTTCACCTGTCGTCACTCATCTCCTTCCACCTTCTTCAGACTGTGCGGCCTCATGGCCGCGGCATGCGAGAAGGGATCAGCAGAGGCCGCCCAGTCTGAAGCAGGTGTAAGGACGTGTGTGAGCGGTGAAAATATTTACTGAATCCCAGCACTGCAGTGTGACTTTATGAAAAGGCACTGTGGGTCTGGGATTCATGGCCATCGGTAACCGCACCGGCCAACATGAAATGAGGTCAGAAGACAGGCAGCGCTAACAGGGCATTGCCAAGGGATAAAACAAGAGCGCAGACTCCTGTACAGCAAATAACAACGCTCAGGAAGCTGCACCCAGCACTAAGGCGTTATTTGGGACACCTGTGCTGCCTCTCCTTAAAAAGACAAGTCACGCCTCCACTACAGTTTGACTGTAGAATGGGCTAAATTGTGTACGTCTTTCATTCAGCGTGTGCAAGTTGCAATATTCATAGAGCAACCTTTGACATGTGCAGCATTAAGGCTGCACAAGGTGTGGCTCTTGTACTTTGTAACACCTGAGGGGGGGTTAAAGGTTTCCTTTGAAATTGGTTCAACTAGGCTTCGGCCTTCACTCTGCTCCTCTCCTTCTCCTTCAGACCCTGGGCTCTAACACCGCCAGTTGGTGCCTTGAAGTGCAGGCTGCACAGAGATAAACACCTGCCATTGTGTCAGTGGGTTCAGCAACGCCAGCTGTTCCCCCACTGTGTAGCCGGCAAAGTGTCCTGCAAACACAACGCAGACACAAAGCTGCCTCCAGTGCAGGCTTCGGCCTACACTCTGCTCCCCCTGCTTACCCTTTGCTCCAACACCACTAGTTGGGGCTGTAGGAAGACAATCTTTAATAGGCAATGCATCCTGGTTCCAGCACCGTCAGCTGGTTCCGTGTAGTGTCAAGGTCACTGACACACATATACGTTGTCCCGTCGTGTTGCGGTCGGGTTAGCCAACTCCAGGGTGCCTCCAGTTTAGGAGCTTCCTATGTGGGCTGTGTGAATTGGCAGTCAAGGCTGGTTCTGTAGTGCCAGTAGGCCAAGCTCCCCCTGTAGGACTGTTGGGGTTCGGTAACTGCGGCTGCCTCGCGGCCTAGCTGTTCTCTCCTCTCCTGTGGGCCTTCTGGTCCACATCCTGGTTCCAGCACCGTCAGCTGGTTCCGGGCAGAGCCTTTGGCTTTGGTTCCTCCTCCTGGGTATCCGAGTTCCGCCAACGCCAGGCGGTCCTTGGTAGTGCTTTTAAGCGCGGGCACCTACAGCTTAGTAACCGGGTTCCAGCACCGTCAGCTGGTCCTCGGTCATGCCATTGGCTCTTGCACACTGGGGCAACGCATCCGGGTTCCAGCACCGCCAGCTGGTTCTCGGCAGTGTTTTTGTCACGGGTACTCCCTCGTGCCCAGCCTGGTCCCAGCACCGTCAGCTGTTTCCGGGTAGTGTCAAGCTCACTGAGACGCCTATGCTTGCCCCGTCGTGTTGCGGTCGGGTTACCCAACTCCAGGGTGCCTCCAGTTTAGGAGCTTCCTATGTGGGCTGCGTGAATTGGCAGTCAAGGCTTGTTCTGTAGTGCCAGTAGGCCAAGCTCCCCCTGTAGGACTGTTGGGGTTCGGTAACTGCGGCTGCCTCGCGGCCTAGCTGTTCTCTCCTCTCCTGTGGGCCTTCTGGTCCACATCCTGGTTCCAGCACCGTCAGCTAGTTCCGGGCAGAGCCTTTGGCGCCTCCTCCTGGGTATCCGAGTTCCGCCAACGACAGGCGGTCCTTGGTAGTGCTTTTAAGCGTGGGCACCTACAGCTTAGTAACCGGGTTCCAGCACCGTCAGCTGGTCCTCAGTCGTGGCATTGGCTCTTGCACAGTTGGCCAACGCATCCGGGTTCCAGTACCGTCAGCTGGTTCTCGGCAGTGTCTTTTGCTCTTGTACCTTCTGCTCCCCATCCTGGTTCCAGTACCGTCAGCTGGTTCCGGGCAGAGCCTTTGGCTTAGGTGCCTCCTTCTGGGTATCCAAGTTCCACCAACGTCAGGCGGTACTTGGTAGTGCTTTTTAGCACGGGTACCTCCTGCTTAGTATCCGGGTTCCAGTAACGTCAGCTGGTCCTCGGTAGTTCCATTGGCTCTTTGACCTCCTGGTAGCCATCCGAGTTCCAGTTCCATCAGCTGGTTCTCGGCATTTTCTCAGCCTTCTTGTACCTTCTGCTACATTTCCAAGTTCAAGACCCTAAAGACGACGACCCAGAAGACCACCCCTAAGATGACGACGACGACGGCGGAGATGACGACGACGACGACGGCGGAGACGACGACCCTGGAGACGACGACCCTGGAGACGACGACATGGAAGACCGAGAAGCAGAAGAACAAGAGGCTGCAGAACAAAGAGCAGAAGAACATTAAGCATAACACTTAATATCAGAGCAAAAGATATTATCTCAATTATATGCAGAAGAAGACTAAGCAGTGTATGGGGGTGAGTCCGTTCCTCCTCGTGGTGCCCCTGGATAAAGCCTGATGCTGCAGGCCAAACTGAACGCGGACAAATGTAACTTTTGTGACAGGCAGAACGGAAGGTGTAATCTTCAAACTTTTATAGATAACAACTACGGCAATGCCTGTCACAAATGAGGATATGATGAAGAAGTAGAATAGGAAGAATAATAATAGTTGAATAAAATTAATATGAAGAATGTAATCCAAAAAAATAATAGGTAGAAGATGAAGAAGAAGATGAATAAGGTGAAGAAGAAGTTGATGTCAAAGATGCTGATGATGATGAAGATGAAAGTGTGGGAAAAGTAAAAAAAAAAGAAGGGGAAGGGCGTGGAATAGTGAAACATCAATATCGGACAAAATAAAAAAAAAAATTACATAGTCAATATCTTTGTCACTCCGAACGTCTTTAAAAAAAAAAATCATGCTTTTCTATTTGATTGGGCTAAACCTCTATGCCTTTAATGTCTCCGCCACCTCACCAAATACATCCTACATTATTCTTAGTTGTTTTCCTTCATGTAGAATGAACCTACAAGGAAAGAAAGGGTTTATTTTAATTCCGATATTTTGGTCCCATTGACTTGCATTGGGATCGGGTATCGGTATCGGTGATATCCGATATTTTTTGAATATCGGCCGATCCAATCCGATACCGATACTTTCCGATATCGGAAGGTATCGCTCAACACTAGTTACAGCAGAGCTTGTGCAGAGCTTTATAGCTCTTCAAATACTCTGCTTGACTCACCAGAACTATTACTCAAGGAGGAGAGCCCCTGCTGCCAGAAAACAGGAAGTAATTAGACTCTAAGGAGATTGAACAGCTATGAGATGTTCAAGAGACAAATTGAGAATACCTCTTTAACCCCTTAGTGACAGAACCAATTTGGTACTTACGATCATATAAAGGAAAAGTGCAATAAGGACCAGTAAGATAAAATAATCATATTAACACAAAATTTTATAAAAGGCTAATTCAATAATAAAACAGCTGAATCATGTAATGGCGCACGTTATAAAAATAGTACACAGAACCAATTATAGGCTCTTCCAACTCTATTCTTTGCTATACTGGCAGAATTACCTCATATTTTGACTTTTCCGTGGGACACTGTTGTATCCTTTATATTTCATTGCTATGCTAGAAGTTCTTCTAAAAATCTAGCTAAAAGATTGATATAGATGTGATGTTGTTTATTGCCGTGACTCTGAATATTTTCTCCCTGGCTGTATTAGGGCTCCTACTGTATTGAAGAAAGGACATTCAACTACTGTCTACACAATTATGTCAACCAATTTTTATGTTCGTCACCACCACTTTATTTTGATGTACGGTATTTGCATTTGTCACTTGTTTGACACATATTTCTTTTGTATATCTCCATAGTTTCTGATGAAGGTCTATACCCAGACTAACATAACCACATCCCTAACCCTAGCCCAACCATAACCTTAACCCTAGCCCAACCCTAACTCTAACTTTTGCCTAATCCTAACCCTAACTTTAGCCCAACTCACTTTAAACCTCTAACCCTAATTGAAAAATGGAAATAATTTTTTTTATTTTAGCATTTTTAGCTAAGGGGGTGTAAAAGGGGGGTTTGAATTACTATTTTTTGCATTTTTATCACTGTGATAGGGTCTATCACAGTGATCAAAATGAACCAATAGGAAAAATTTCCTACTGTTTGGGTGCCGGCTGGCAGATCTCAGCGGGTACACTGCGCATGCGCCCGACATTTTTTCCCAGAAGAAGATGCTGGCGGACTGGGGACTTCACAGGCGTTGCAGGTACAACGAAGGTACCAGGAGGGGGGATTGGGGGATTTAGTGCGATCACATCAGAGGAGAGATAAATTAAATGGAAAATAGGACATTCTTTGCGTCACCATTATACCATTAATAACGGCGATTGCAACACCGGGGTTAGTAAAAACTGAACCAAATCGTCTTCTCTGGGGTCTCCGCTACCCCAGGTAGCTGAGACACTGGGGAAATTTCGACTGTTGTTTTTCCTACTTCGGCACTGGTTAGACGCATTTCACATAAAATTGTGCAAATTTCTTTTGGCAGTGCAGGGGTTAATCAGACCTGCAGTATGATCACACTTTTAAGTCCACTCTCAAGACTATGCTCCAGCTCCCATAAGCCTCCTGCAATTGTGTCACATAAATCAAGATTGCTTTTCCTGGTGGGTTCTATGGAGGGCGTGACAAGTTTGTTGTTCTCAGGTATAAAGGCACAGATGATTGGCCTCGGGGAGACCAAAACATCCAACACCGCGGAGACACCATCACATGTTTCTCAACGCAGTGATTCCAGAACACTGCCCCCATCCCTTATGGGAAATATGCAGATGCAAGTAAAGAAGCTGCGGAGACACCATCACGTGTTTCTCGACGCAAGCAGTGAATAGCCAGGCCTTTCCCTGGGAAGGAACAACCACGGGAAGGGCAGCATCCTATGAAGGAAAGCCACCTATGCCAAGCATGGTATCCATCCACAGACAGCTGTTTCGGGGTTTTTGCCCCTCATCAGTGTGGAGTAGGAATCTGGCTATTAGGAGCAGTGCCTAGTAAAAAGGCTATAAAGGCACAGATGATTGGCCTCGGGGAGACCAAAACATCCAACACCGCGGAGACACCATCACGTGTTTCTCATTGCAGTGATTCCAGAACACTGTCCCCATCCCTTATGGGAAATATGCAGATGCAAGTAAAGAAGCTGCGGAGACACCATCACGTGTTTCTCGACGCAAGCAGTGAATAGCCAGGCCTTTCCCCGGGAAGGAACAACCACGGGAAGGGCAGCAACCTATGAAGGAAAGCCACCTATGCCAAGCATGGTATCCATCCACAGACACCTGTTGTTCTCAGGTAGGCCTGAAAACTATACTTCAGGTAGTGTCATTGTTCCTAAAGAAACGAGGAGCAATGGGTGGGGATAATAATTTTGATCATTCTGGGTGACCTCCAAGCATGGGCATTCTTTCATTAAACATATCCAAGAAAAACATAATGCCAACCCTGAAACATTAAGTTTTGCAGGAATTGAAAAAGTAGATTATCAGCAAACAAGGTGGTAACCACAATAAAATTTTATTAAAGCATGAGGCTCGCTGGATCCTAAAAACTAATGCGCAAGGTCCACTCGGTCTCAACAACAGGATTGATCTCTCAGTATTTTTATAAGATTATTGCTAAGACATCTTTTATAACATTATTATAATCTGCATTAGTTAGTAATTAATATGACTTGTATGTTCGAAGGTTATCTTTGTAATTTGCACTGCACATGTTATTTCTGCAAGGTCTTAACCCCTATAAATGACCTTTCTTTTGATTGCTTCACCTGGACTCGTAGAAGTGTAGGAGGGTGGTGCTGTAATGAACAGTAAGGAACACTCTGTTACTTTAAGAGACTGCACCCCCTTGTCTGGCGTGATGGAATGTTCTTCTCCTCCCGTGCAATAGACTGTATAATGAACTGGATTGTGCAGATGGCAGGGGTGGAGCCTGAACTGTGTGTGTGAGCTGAGGCTGCTACAGAAAGAACTTTGTGCTATTAGCTGCAAGAGAGAAGAACTGTGTCCTGATATAGTTGCAAGAGAGGACCCACCGCCTGTAACAGAGTGGATTTGTGAGATTGGACAGATTTTTCTGGGTGCAGTGAGGGTGGCTGTCCTGTGTTAGTTCGTGGAGCCACGAAGATACCGAGAGAGGGATTTACAGTTTCCAGGAGCACCTCGAGGACCCAGAAGCAAGGAGAAGAACAAGTCTCACGGACAGTCGTGCGCACCACTGTACTAGTCTGCTGGGGGCCTCTTGGGACTGGATCTGAGTCTCCAACATCACCGTGAGTTTGTTCTTTTTTTGTGAACATGTCAGGGCCTAGTGTAGGCTTCGATAGTCAGAACACGGCAGTCTTGTGGCCTGCTTAGTAAAGGCCAGGGAGGTTATACATAGAGTAGCATAATTCTTTGTTTATTGTTTGAATTTACTTTTGCAACATATTTTTAGTCTGTAACAGTTGGAGCACCGTGCTATTTTACGGACAAGCTAAAGAATATAACTCTTGCAAATTAATTGTTGCCATTGTATACCCCTGTTTGCATCTTCCTCATCCACTTCATTCCTTGCCTTCCAATAAAGCTACCCTTTGTTGTTTGCACCTCATCTTGTGTACAGTAGTCTTCCTGCACCATGGTGGTCCCGCGGCCATCGCTTCAGAAGCAAGCAATCGTGAAACGGATGTTGTCCATTCCCCTCCTCCCCCGCATGCCCCTGAATGTCCTCATGTCCGCTCTTCTGTCTGATGTGAATTAAAGACTGCTGGATATCTTTAAAGCTAGTGAGTGCTGCATTTGTTTTTCTGCATATTGGATTGGATTTTGTCCTTTTTTTGTGCCAAGCATCAATTCTAGCAGGAACTTGCCACTAGTTTCAGGTTTTGTGGATCTATTGTCTGAAATTAGTAGTGATTTGTGACCCTAGATGCCATTCATTTTTTACCTCTTTCATGTGGATTTGAACAAACGTGTATAGGAACAGAGCACAGGGTATTTCACTTACTAGTTCCTCATTATGGACACAGATGAAAATATGGATCCCTCTGAATCAGAGGCTGTCAAATTAGGACTATTAGCAGGTTCGGAGAATGTGGGGGAGTTTTTTGCAGATTGTAATTTGAAGGATGAATTACAGATTATCAGTACAAAACCACTTGAATTTAAAATTCAATATTTGGCTGAAAGAGAAATTTGTTTATTTTGGACCGTTAAATCATTAACCCCTTAAGCCCCGAGGGTGGTTTGCACATTAATGACCGGGCCAATTTTTACAATTCTGACCACTGTCCCTTTGTGAGGTTATAACTCTGGAACGTTTCAACGGATCTTGGTAATTCTGACATTGTTTTCTCGAGATATATTGTACTTCATGATACCAATTTATTCGATATAACGTGTGTTTATTTGTGAAAAAACGGAAATTTGGCAAAAATTTTGAAAATTTAGCAATTTTCCAACTTTGTTTTTATGCCCTTAAATCACAGAGATATGTCACACAAAATAATTAATAAGTAACGTTTCACACATGTCTACTTTACATCAGTACAATTTTGGAACCAAAATTTTTTTTTGTTAGGGAGTTATAAGGGTTAAAATTGACCAGCAATTTCTGATTTTTACAACACCAATATTTTTTAGGGACCACATCACATTTGAAGTCAATTTGAGGGGTCTATATGATAGAAAATAACCAAGTGTGACACCATTCTAAAAACTGCACCCCTCAAGGTGCTCAAAACCACATTCAAGAAGTTTATTAACTCTTCAGGTGTTTTACAGGAATTTTTGGAATGTTTAAATAAAAATGAACATTTAACTTTTTTTCACAAAAAATTTAATTCAGCTCCAATTTGTTTTATTTTACCAAGAGTAACAGGAGAAAATGGACCCCAAAAGTTGTTGTACAATTTGTCATGAGTACGCTGATATCCCATATTTGGGGGTATGGCAGAGCTCGGAAGGGAAGGAGCGCCATTTGACTTTTCATTGCAAAATTGACTGGAATTGATATGGGATGCCATGTCACGTTTGGAGAGTCCCTGATGTGCCTAAACATTGAAACCCCCCACAAGTGACACCACTTTGGAAAGTAGACCCCCTAAGGAACTTATCTATATGTGTGGTGAGCACTTTGACCCACCAAGTGCTTCACAGAAGTTTATAATGCAGAGCTGTAAAAATAAAAAATCATATTTTTTCACAAATATGATCATTTCGCCCCCAATTTTTTATTTTCCCAAGGGAAAGAGAAGAAATTGGACCCCAAAAGTTGTAGTCCAATTTGTCCTGAGTACGCTGATACCCGATATGTGGGGTAATCTACTGTTTGGGCGCATGGCAGAGCTCGGTAGGGAAGAAGCGCCATTTGACTTTTCAATGCAAAATTGACTGGAATTGAGATGGTACACCATGTCGCGTTTGGAGAGCCCCTGATGTGCCTAAACATTAAAACCCCCCACAAGTGACACCATTTTAGAAAGTAGATCCCCTAAGGAACTTATCTAGATGTGTTTTGGAAGCTTTGAACCCCCAAGTGTTTCACTACAGTTTATAACGCAGAGCCGTGAAAATAATTTTTTTTTCACAAAAATGATATTTTAGCTCCCATTTTTGAATTTTCACAAGGGTAACAGGATAAATTGGACCCCAAAAGTTGTTGTCCAATTTGTCCTGAGTATGCTGATGCCCCATATGTGGGGGGAACCACTGTTTGGGTGCATGGCAGAGCTTGGAAGGGAAGGAGCGCCATTTGGAATGCAGACTTAGATGGATTGGTCTGCAGGCATCACGTTGCATTTGGAGAGCCACTGATGTACCCAAAGAGTAGAAACCCCCCACAAGTGACCCCATATTGGAAACTAGACCTCCAAAGGAACTTATCTAGATGTGTTGTGAGAACTTTGAACCCCCAAGTGTTTCACTACAGTTTACAACACAGAGCCGTGAAAATAAAAAATCTTTTTTTTCCCACAAAAATGATTTTTAGCCCCCCAAATTTTTATTTTCCCAAGGGTAACAAGAAAACTTGGATGCCAGATGTTGTTGTCCAATTTGTCCCGAGTACGCTGATACCCCATATGTTGGGGTAAACCCCTGTTTGGGCGCACGGGAGAGCTCGGAAGGGAAGTAGCACTGTTTTACTTTTTCAATGCAGAATTGGCTGGAATTGAGATCGGATGCCATGTCACGTTTGGAGAGCCCCTGATGTGCCTAAACAATGGAAACCCCCAATTCTAACTGAAACCCTAATCCAAACACACCCCTAACCCTAATATCAACAGTAACCCTAACCACACCCCTAACCCTGACACACCCCTAACTCTAATCCAAACCCTAATCCCAACCGTAAATGTAATCCAAACCCTAACTTTAGCCCCAACCCTAACAATAACTTTAGCCCCAACCCTAATCCTAACTTTAGCCCCAACCCTAACCCTAACTTTAGCTCCAACCCTAACCCTAACTTTAGCCCCAACCCTAAACCTAACTTTATCTCCAACCCTAACCCTGACTTTAGCTCCAACCCTAGCCCCAACCCTAACCCTAGCCCTAGCACTAACCCTAGCCCTAACCTTAGCCCTGGGATAGTACATCATATGGGTTAAGGGGTTAAAATCATATATGGAATTCAACAGAGTACCGAGAGGCTTGCGAGTATATAAAGAGATTTCACAATTTCAAGAGGATACTATATTTCAGAAAAAAATGGGAAGAAGTTCAATATTAATCTATATATATAATTGTCTAAGGGATACTTCCGTCTGCCTGTCTGTCTGTCTTTAATGGAAATCCCGCATCGCTGATTGGTCTCGGCCGCCAGGCCACGACCAATCAGCGACGGTCGCAGCCCGGCCAAGAATTAGTCCCTCCCTTCTTCTGTCCAGTCAGTTCCTAGTGCCCGCTCCATACTCTCTTCCAGTCAGCGCTCACACAGGTTTAATGGCAGCGTTAACGGACTGCGTTATGCTGCGGTGTAACGCACTCCGTTAATGCTGCTATTAACCCTGTGTGACCAACTTTTTTACTATTGATGCTGCTTATGCAGCATCAATAGTTGAAAAATCTAATGTTAAAAATAATTTTAAAAAAACTGCTATTCTCACCTTCCGTCGTTCGCAAATGCGTGCACGGCTGCTGCCAGCTTCTGTTCCCAGAGATGCATTGCGAAATTACCCAGAAGACTTAGTGGTCTTGCGAGACTGCTAAGTCATCTGGGTAATTTTGCAATGCATCTCTGGGAACGGAAGCTGGCTGCAGCGGCGCACGCATGGGGACAACTTTGCTGGACGCTTTATATTTAAATTCTTTTTAACAGGGATATGATGCCCACACTGCTATGTACTACATGGGCTGTGTTATATACTGCGTGGCTACTATATACTACGTGGACTGTGTTATATACTGTGTGGCTGCTATATACTACATAGGCAGTGTTATATACCGCGTGGGCTGTGTTATATACTGCATGGGCTGTGCTATATATTACATGGGCTGTGTGATATACTGCATGTGCTGTGTTATATACTGTGTGGGCTGTGTAATATAATGCGTGGGCTGTGCTATATATTATGTGGGCTGTGTTATATACTGCATGGGCTGTGCTATATATTACGTGGGTTGTGTTATATACTGTGTGGCCTGTGTTATATGCTGCATGCATTGTGTTATATACTGTGTGGCCTGTGTTATATACTGCGTGGCCTGTGTTATATGCTGCATGCGTTGTGTTATATACTGTGTGGCCTGTGTTATATACTGCGTGGCCTGTGTTATATACTGCATGGCCTGTGCTATAGATTACGTGGCCTGTGTTATATACTGCGTGGCCTGTGCTATAGATTACGTGGGCTCTGTTATATACTGCATGGCTGCTATATACTACGTGGCTCCTACTGTATATACTACGTGGCCTGTGCTGTATACTATGTGGCTGCTATACATACATACATACATACAGTACATATTCTAGAATACCCGATGCATTAGAATCGGGCCACCATCTAATGTTCTATAATTTGGAACAGCTGGTAACTGAAAAGAATGAACAAGAATACAGCTTGCTGAGCGAACAATTAGAAAAAGCTTAATCAGAACTTCGGTCTCTTTTAACTGAAAGCCAATATACAAATTTCGGTAAGAAACGTGATAAAAAAAACTTGTCTTAATACAAGTAGAAACAAAACAAAAGAAGAAAGATAAATTCTTAAGATACAAAAATGATTAAGAAACAAATCATGCATTTTCCTGGAACAAAAAATGCCTTTGTCAGAATAGAAATCATAAATTTAAACCTAAAAAGCATAATTTTGATGGATGGACCACTGACTCTGATTCTAGTGCCACAGAAGATGACAGAAGTTAATGTGAATGATTCTCCAACCACTTCTGGTACAAATGTCCCTTTAGGAAGTAAACCAGAAGAGAGGGTAAAAATAACAGAGCAAGGGAAAAACGCAAGCAAGTTTCCTGGAGGAAATAATAACCCCGAAAGAACAATTCCAAGTACTTAATCTTGCTAAACGTCATTTCACTAAAGACCATATGAATATGTTAAAAAGAGGACTACATTTTTGTACTCCAGATCATTTTGATTATATTGACTTTAGAATTGAATTATTTAAGAGCACTAGGAAATTACATCTAAAAAAATATTTTGGAATGTTTCCACGTTCAGGAAACGCTGCATGTTTGACGCTGCGTAAAGCTGCAGCATCAAACACGCAGCATCCAGATGTAACAGCATAGTGGAGGGGATTTCATGAAATCCCATCTCCACTATGCGGTAAAACACACAGGTGGCAGACCCTCGTAAACGGACATGCGGTGCATCTTTTCAGAACGCAGCATGTCTGTTTACAATGCGGCGATGCTCCGTCGCCACGCCGTAAATTTATGATAGACTATCATTGGATGCGGTAAAACTGCATCTAATGATTAGTCACATGCGTAGAAACTGCCGTCCCGCCGACGAAAGTACCTCGTCCACTGCAGTTCTCGCAATAACTTATCTTATTGTGAGAACTGCCATGCACGTGATTGGGAGTTATCTCCGGTCACTAGTCTGATTCTCACAAACAGCTGATCAGCTGATTGTGAGAATGCTGTAGTGTAGGTGATCGCTGGAGATTTATCTCCAGTGAACATCTACAGGCTCTGCTATATCTGGATGTCAGGCATCCAGATGTAGCAGAGCCTAACTTGTCTAGACTGTGTGCACATACAACACACAACAAACACCATACAACATACACCATACAACATACACCATACAACATACACCATGCAACATACGACATGCAGCATGCGGCATTCAACATGCACCATGCGACATAAAACGTGCACCATGCAACATCCGTCATACAAACACGCGACATGCAACATGTGATATGCGACATACAACATGTGACATACAACATGCAACATGTGACATGTGACATACAATATGTGACATGCAACATGCAACATGCGACATACAACATGCACCATGTGACATACAACATGCAACATGCGACATGCAGCATGCGACATACAACATGTGACATATGACATACAATATGCGACATGCAACATGTGACATACAACATGCAACATGCAACATACAACATGCAACATGCGACATGCAGCATGCAACATGCGACATGCAGCGTGCAACATGTGACATGCAACATGTGACGTGTGACATGTGATGTGCAACATATGACATGCAACATGTCACATGCGTCATGCAGCATGCAACATGCTGCATGCGACGTGCAACATGCAACATACCACATGCGACATATGACATGCATTATGCGACATACCACATGCGACATGCAACATACGACATGCAACATACTACATACAACATGCAACATACTGTACATACATACAGAACATGCAACATTCATAACATACATACAGTACATACAATACATACATATAGACATACAGTACATTAAACATAGAGTCCATACTCACCATCACCTTGTCACCTTGATTCCCAAAGCTATTGTCACCTGTAACAAATAATAAAATAATAAACAAACAATATACTCCATGATCCGCAGATATCCAATTAAAATGAGTGTCCCATGACGATCTTCCGTGGAGTGCAGCCACATCAGCTGATATGACTGCTCTCCAGGGGCTCCAGGAATACAATGATGGAAGGTATCCTTTCACAATGTATTCCCCACAATGTATTCCTCAGCCCCTGTGAAAAAATAGTCCCTAGACTCACTTGTGGCACTGCTGTGTGGGAAAATACCCACACAGCTTTGCCATAAAGTGAGACTCTGAACTAAGGTAACCTCAGATACACTGCAGGAGCCATTGTCTCCTGTCAGTGTGTCACTGGAGGGCCTATAGAGTGGTGACATCACCCAATGTCACTGTTCTATAGGGGAGATCATCGTGGGACATTCGTTATTAATTGGACTATGGCGGAAAGTAGGTATACAGTTGGTTTATTATTTTTGCTTTTTTTGCAGGCGCTCAAGTATGGTAAGTATGGTGAAATTAAGAATAATAAAATACTTTTTTCTGGCTGTGTCTTTATTTTTTTACACTTTCACTTCAATAGGATTAGTAATGGATAGGTGTCTTATTGATGCCTCTCCATTATAAACCAGGCTTAATGTCACCTTATATTAGCAAGGTGACATTAACCCCTTATTGCCTCATATCCCACCGCTACAGGGTTGTGGGAAGAGAGGGGCTAAGTGCCGGAATTGGTGTATCTTACAGATGTGCCATTTCTGGGGTGGCTGCGGGCTGGTATTTGTAGCTGGGGGGCCAATATCCATGGCCCCTCTCTAGGCTATGAATTTCAGTCTGCAGCTGTCTGTGTAGCCTTTCTGGCTATAAAATATAGGGGGACCCCACATCATTTTTTGGGGCATACCCCTATTTTTATAGCCAGTAAAGGCTATGCAGACAGCTGCGGGCTGATATTCATAGCCTGAGAAGCTCCATGGGTATTAACCCCTTCCCAGGCTACATACATCAGTCCCCCAGGTGCTGGCTTTCCCTCTCTGGTGCAGAAAATTGCACGGGAGCCCACTTCATTTTTTTTACATTTTTTTTTAAATAAACATATTGCATTTAAGGCCGGCGTCAATACCCAGCACTGCCGCGGGCACTCGGGACCGGAGCGTTCAGCTGCATATAAATACATGCAGCCGCACACTCCGCTCCCAAGTGCTGGTGGCAGTGCCGGGTATTGAAGCGAGAGACTTGTGTGAGTTTCTTGCGAGTGTGACCCAGGCCTAATGCTGATTTCGTGTGTGTGTCTTTTTTTTTTAAGGCCAGGATCACACATGCGAGAAATTCGGACGAGTCTCGCATCTTAATACCCGACACTGGCGCCGGCACTTGGGAGTGGAGCATGCAGCTGCATAGAAATAAATGCAGCTGTACGCTCTGCTCCTGAGTGCCGGCGGCCGTGCCAGGTATTAAGATCCAAGACTCGACCGAGTTTCTCGCTTGTGTGATCCATCTATCATATCTAGCTACCGTATTCATCTATCCATCTATCATGTCAATCAATCATCTGTTTATCTATTATCTATCTAAATATTGTATCAATCTATCTATTATCTATCTATTATCTATCTATCTATCTATCGATATATCTATATACAGATAGATACATTTATAGATACTGTAGATATATCGATAGATAGATACTATAGATGGATACAATAGATAGATAGATACGATAGATGGATACAATAGATAGATAGATATGATAGATACAATAGATGGATACAATAGATAGATGTGATAGATAGATATCTATCGTATCTATCGTATCCATCTATCTATCTGTCATATCTATCTATCGTATCTATCTATTATCTATTTATCTATTATCTATCTATCAATATATCTATTGACATATCTATATTTAGATATATTTATAGATAGATATATCGGTAGATAATAGATATATATGTCAATAGATAGATACCATAGATAAATACGATAGATAGATCCTTAGATAGATATGATCGATAGATACGATAGATAGACAGATACGATAGATATGTATCGTATCTATGTATCTATTGTATCCATCTAACGTATCTATCTAGCTATCTATCTAGCTGTGTCTATATTCTTCAATGGACTATGTAAATGAAGAGGTTGGACAAGAAATGACATCACAATTCTTTTTTTTTGTATATCTTTATTGAGCTTACAAAAACACACACAAATCCGCATGAAAAACGCATCAAAAAACGCATGAAAAACGCAGGTGACCTGCCAACGACCTCTGGTGCAGATTTGGTGAAGATTTTACCTGCGTCAAATCCTGATCAAATCCTGATGCAATCCTGAACGTGGAAACATACCCTATGAGGTTAAGAACCCTGTTGCAATTGGCCCATTGGGCTTTATACTTAACTCCTTAATCCTATTGGACGTACTATCCGTCGAAGTGACCTGGGAATTAATTCCCAGTGACGGGATAGTGCGTCCAGCGTGATCAGCCGTGCTCACGGGGGGAGCGCGGCCGATCGCCGCCGGGTGTCAGCTGATTATTACAGCTGACATCCGGCACTATGTGCCAGGAGCAGTCACAGACCAC
Organism: Ranitomeya imitator; assembly: GCF_032444005.1. Taxonomy (NCBI): domain Eukaryota; kingdom Metazoa; phylum Chordata; class Amphibia; order Anura; family Dendrobatidae; genus Ranitomeya; species Ranitomeya imitator. The sequence continues at coordinate 470,102,259 of NC_091282.1, forward strand.
TCCCGACACATTAACCCCCAGAACACTGCAATCAAACATGATCACAGCATTCCGGTGGCACAGGGAAGCATCACGCAGGGAGGGGGCTCCCTGCGTGCTTCCCTGAGACCCTCGGAGCAACGCGATGTGATCACGTTGCTCCGACGGTCTCCTACCTCCTCTTCCCTGTAGGCCCCGGATCCAAAATGGGCGCGGAGGGTCTCCGGGTCCTGCAGGTAGATGGCCTTCAAGCCACCCTGCAGCTGATCTGACACACTGCTTTGCAAAGTGTCAGATTAAGCAATCTGACACTATAGTATGATGTCTCCCCTGTGACAAAGTAAAAAAGAAAAAAAAAATTACATGTAAAAAAAAATTCCTAAATAAAAAAAAAAAGTATTGTTCCCAAAAAATACATTTCTTTATCTAAATTAAAAAACAATAAAAGTAGACACATTTAGTATCTCCGCGTCAGTAGCGACCCGACTTATAAAACTGTCCCACTAGTTAACCCCTTCAGTGAACACTGTAAAGAAAAAGGTGGCACAAAGCAACGCTTTATTATCATACTGCCAAACAAAAAGTGGAATAACACACGATCAAATAGACAGATATAAATAACCATGGTACCGCTGAAAACGTCTTCTTGTCCCACAAAAAATGAACCACCATACAGCATCATCAGCAAAAAATAAAAAAGTTATAGTCCTCCGAATAGAGCGATGCAAAAATAATTATTTTTATATAAAATAGTTTTTATTGTATAAAAGCGCCAAAACATAAAAAATGATATAAATGAGGTATCGCTGTAATCGTACTAACCCGAAGAATAAAACTGCTTTATCAATTTTACCAAAGGTTGAACGGTATTATTGCCCCCCAAAACAAATTCATGAATAGCTGTTTTTTGGTCACTATGCCTCACAAAAATCGACATAAAAAGCGATCAAAAAATGTCACGTGCCCGAAAATGGTACCAATAAAAACGTAAACTAGTCCTGCAAAAATCAAGACCTCATATGACTCTGTGGACCAAAATGTGAAAAAATTATAGCTCTCAAAATGTGGAAATGCAAAAACTATTTTTTGCAATAAAAAGCGTTTGTTAGTGCGTGACGGCTGCCAATCATAAAAATCTGCTAAGAAACCTGCTATAAAAGTAAATCATACCAGCTTCATCACCCCGATAGGGGAAAAAAATAAAATTCTAAAAAATGTATTTATTTCCATTTAGAGTTAGGGTTGGGGCTAAAGATAAGGTTAGGGTTGGGGCTAAAGTTAGGGTTGGGGCTAAAGTTAGGATTAGGGCTACAGTTAGGTTTGGGGCTACAGTTAGGGTTAAGGTTGGGGCTAAAGTTAGGGTTGGGGCTAAAGTTAAGGTTAGTGTTGGGGCTAAAGTTAGGGTTAGAGTTGGGGCTAAAGTTAGGGTTAGGGTTGGGTTTGGGGCTAAAGTTAGGGTTTGGATTACATTTACGGTTGGAATTAGGAATGGGAATAGGGTTACGGGTGTGGTTAGAGTTATGGTTGGGATTAGGGTTAGGGGTGTGTTGGAGTTAGGGGTGTGGTTAGGGTTGAGATTAGGGTTAGGGGTGTGTTGGGGTTAGGGGTGTTGTTAGTATTTGGGCTAGGGGTATGTTCGGGTTAGGGGTTTGGTTAGGGTTATGGTTAGGGTTGGGATTAGGGTCAGGGGTGTGTTTGGGTTAGGGTCTCAGTTAGAATTTGGGGGTTTCCAAACGTGACATGGCATCCGATCTCAATTCCAGCCAATTTTACATTGAAAAAGTAAAACAGTGCTCCTTCCCTTCCAAGCTCTACTGTGCGCCCAAACAGGGGTTTACCCAACACATGGGGTATCAGCGTACTCAGGACAAATTGGAGAACAACGTTTGGTGTCCAATTTCTCCTGATACCCTTGGGAAAATACAAAACCGGGGGCTAAAAATAACTTTTGTGGAATTTTTTTTTTTTTCACGGCTCTGCTTTATAAACTGTAGTGAAACACTTGGGGGTTCAAAGTTTTCACAACACATCTAGATAAGTTCCTTGGGGGGCTAGTTTCCAATATGGGGTCACTTGGGAATGTTTCTACTGTTTAGGTTCATCAGGGGCTCTGCAAATGCAACGTGATGCCTGCAGACCAATCCATCTAAGTCTGCATTCTAAACGGCGCTCATTCGCTTCCGAGCTCTGCCAAGCGTCCAAATGGTTGTTACCCCCACATATGGGGTATTAGCGTACTCAGGACAAATTGTACAACAACGTTTGTGGTCCAATTTCTCCTGTTAACCTTGGGAAAATACAAAACTGCGGGCTAAAATATAATTTTTGTGGAAAAAAAAGATTTTTTATTTTCACAGCTCTGCATTATAAACTGTAGAGAAACACTTGGGGGTTCACAGTTCACACAACACATCTAGATAAGTTACTTAGGGGGTCTACTTTCCAAAATGCTGTCAGTTGGGGGGTTTCAATGTTTAAGCACATCAGGGGCTCTCCAAACACAACATGGCGTACCATTTCAATTCCAGTCAATTTTGCATTGAAAAGTCAAATAGCGCTCCTTCCCTTCCGAGCTCTGCCATGCTCCCAAACAGTGGTTTATCCCCACATATGGGGTATCAGCATACTCAGTACAAATTGCACAACAACTTTTGGGATCCAATTTCTTCTGATACCCTTGGGAAAATAAAAAATTTGGGGCAAAAAATAAATTTTTGTGAAAAAATATGATTTTTTATTTTTACGGCTCTACATTATAAACTTCTGTGAAGCCCTTGGTGGGTCAAAGTGCTCACCACACATCTAGATAAATTCCTTAGGGGGTCTACTTCCAAAATAGTGTCACTTGTGGGAGGTTTCAATGTTTAGGCACATCAGGGGCTCTCGAAACGCAACATGGTGTCCCATCTCAATTCCAGTCAATTTTGCAATGAAAAGTCAAATGGCGCTCCTTCCCTTCCGAGCTCTGCCATGCGCCCAAATAGTGGTTTACTCCCACATATGGGGTATCAGTGTACTCAGGAAATATTGTTGAACAACTTTAGCATCCAATTTCTCCTGTTATCATTGGTAAAATAAATCAAATTGGAGCTAAAATAAATTTTTTGTGAAAAAAAGTTACATGTTTTTTTTTAAACATTCCAAAAATTCCTGTGAAACACCTGAATGGTTAATAAACTTCTTGAATGTGGTTTTGAGCACCTTGAGGGGTTCAGTTTTTAGGATTATGTCACACTTGGCTATTTTCTATCATATAGACCCCTCAAAGTGACTTCAAATGTGTTGTGGTCCCTAACGAAAAATGGTGTTGCAAAAATAAGAAATTGCTGGTCAACTTTTAACCCTTATAACTCCCTAACAAAAAAAAATTGGTTCCAAAATTGTGCTGATGCAAAGTAGACATGTGGGAAATATTAAGTTTTCAGTATTTTTTGTGACATATCTTTGTGATTTAAGGGCATAGAAATTCAAATTTGGAAATTTGCTAAATTTTCAAAATTTTTGCCAAATTTCCATTTTTTTCACAATTGAACATAAGTAATATCAAAGTAATTTTACCAATCTCTTGAAGTACAATATGTCATGAGAAAACATTGTCAGAATCATCAGGCTACGTTGAAGTGTTCCAGAGTTATAACCTTATAAAGGGACAGTGGTCAGATTTGTAAAAATTGGCCCGGTCATTAACGTGCAAACCACCCTTGGGGTTTAAGGGGTTAATGATGATCCAAACTTAAATAGAGATGTATGTCTACTAATTAGTTTAACAGTACCTTTTTTTCTCCAAAACAAAACATTGGTACTACAGACTTGCATATACTCTTTACCTGAGGTGTCAAGTCCAACTGTATGTCACCAATATCTCCTGGAAATAATATTGATTTGTTCCAAGACATGGTAATTAAAGATGTAGAGGCTTTATTCTATCCTACACCAGAAAATTTTTTAAAAGATACAGAGATTAAGCATTAGAAGAAATAAGAAGTTGGAATGATATAATAATTAGTAGAGCCAATAAAGGCGGAAATATAGTGATACTGACAAAAGAGCTACTGGCAACGGCACCCTCTTCCCCCAATGGCTGCTAATCTGGGTCAACAACTGGGTCATCTATCACCTCCTCTTCAATTTCATGTGCACCTTCCTCTGTGTCACCGTTTAAGGTGCTATAGCGTTCGTAACGGGGCACCATAGTCTCATCAGGGTCAGATTCTGGCTCAGTACACTGCGAGGGCAATGTAGTGATCTGAGTCAATGGAACAGCATAATAATCTAGCTGTGGCTGTGCATCTGTGCACTTCATGGCCGATTCATCTTGTAATGGGCTTTTAACAATTTCCCTCTCTAACCCAGGCATGGTATGTGTAAAAAGCTCCATGGAGTAAACTGTAGTGTCGCCTGCTGCATCCTTTACTTTTGGTTTGGGTGAAGGACACAAGGAAGCGACTTGTTCCTGACCAGGAGCATCCACTGACGACTCGCTGCTTTTAGAATTCGAACCTTCTGAAGAGGAGGCAAAAGAGCTAGAGGCTGAGTCAGCAAGGAAAGCCAAAACTTTTTCCTGCTGCTCCGGCTTTAACCCCTTTACCCCCAAGGGTGGTTTGCACGTTAATGACCAGGCCAATGACGGATCCCAGTGATTCTGACATTGTTTTCTCGTGACATATTGTACTTCATGATAGTGGTAAAATTTATTTGATATTACCTACGTTTATTGTGAAAACAATGGAAATTTGGCAAAAATTTTGAAAATTTCACAATTTTCCAAATTTTAATTTTTATGCAATTAAATCACAGAGATATGTCACACAAAATTCTTAATACGTAACATTTCCCACATGTCTACTTTACAACAGCACAATTTTGGAACCAAAATTTTTTTTGTTAGGGAGTTATAAGGGTTAAAGTTGACCAGCAATTTCTCATTTTTACAACACCATTTTTTTTAGGGACCACATCTCATTTGAAGTCATTTTGAGGGGTCTATGTAATAGAAAATACCCAAGTGTGACACAATTCTTAAAACTGCACCCCTCAAGGTGCTCAAAACCACATTCAAGAAGTTTATTAACCCTTCAGGTGTTTCACAGGAATTTTTGGAATGTTTAAATAAAAATGAACATTTAACTTTTTTCACCAAAAATTTACTTCAGCTCCAATTTGTTTTATTTTACCAAGGGTAACAGGAGAAAATGGACCCCAAAAGTTGTTGTACAATTTGTCCTGAGTACGCTGATACCCCATATGTGGGGGTAAACCACTGTTTGGGCGCATGGGAGAGCTCGGAAGGGAAGGAGCGCCGTTTGACTTTTCAATGCAAAATTGACAGGAATTGAGATGGGATGCCATGTTGCGTTTGGAGAGCCACTGATGTGCCTAAACATTGAAACCCCCACGAGTGACACCATTTTGGAAAGTAGACCCCCTAAGGAACTTATCTAGAGGTGTGGTGAGAACTTTGACCCACCAAGTGCTTCACAGAAGTTTATAATGCAGAGCCGTAAAAATAAAACAAAAATTTTTTCCCACAAAAATTATTTTTAGCCCCCAGTTTTGTATTTTCCTGAGGGTAACAGGAGAAATTGTACCCCAAATGTTGTTGTCCAATTTGTCCTGAGTGTGCTGATACCCCATATTTGGGGGAGACCACCGTTTGGGTGCATGGGAGGGCTTGGAAGGGAAGGAGCGCTATTTGGAATGCAGACTTAGATGGAATGGTCTGCAGGCATCACATTGCGTTTGCAGGGCCCCTAATGTACCTAAACAGTAGAAACACCCAAGTGACAACATTTTGGATAGTAGACCCCCTAAGGAACTCATCTAGATGTGTTGTGAGAGCTTTGAACCCCCAAGTGTTCCACTAGTTTATAACGCAGAGCCGTGCAAATAAAAAAAAAAATTTTCCACAAAAATTTTTTTTAGCCCCCAGTTTTGTATTTTTCCAAGGGTAACAGGAGAAATTGGACCCTAAATATTGTTGTCTAATTTGTCCTGAGTACGCTGATACCCGATATGGTGGGAGGGGAACCACCGTTTGAGCGCATGGCAGAGCTCGGAAGGGAAGGAGCATCATTTGGAATGCAGACTTAGATGGATTGGTCTGTAGGCGTCACATTGCGTTTGCAGAGCCCCTAATGTACCTAAACAGTAGAAACCCCCACAAGTGACCCCATATTGGAAACTAGACCCCCCAAGGAACTTATCTAGATGTGTTGTGAGAACTTTGAACCCCCAAGTGTTTCACTACAGTTTATAACGCAGAGCCGTGAAAATAAAAAAAAAATTCCCCCAAAAATTATGTTTTAGCCCCCAGTTTTGTACTTTCCCGAGGGTAAGAGGAGAAATTGGACCCCAAAAGTTGTTGTCCAATTTGTCCTGAGTACGCTGATACCCCATATATTTTTTTTTTACACATGTGGAAATTTTTTTTTTACTTTTTCACTTTGTCCCAGGGGGGACATCACAGATCGCTGATCTGACAGTTTGCACAGCACTCTGCAATCTGACTTAGAGCACTGCAGGCTTACCAAGTGCCTGCTCAGAGCAGGCACTTGGTAAGCCACCTCCCACCCTGCAGGACCTGGATGCCGTGGCCATCTTGGATCCGTGGCCTGCAGCGAGGAAGGAGGTAGGAGACTCTCGGAGCAACGCGATCACATCGCGTTGCTGCGGGCGTCTCAGGGAAGCCCGCAGGTAGCCCCCTCCCTGTGCGATGCTTCCCTATACCGCCAGCACAATGCGATCATGTTTGGTCGCGGTCTGCTGGGGGTTAATGTGCCGGGGGCGGTCCGTGACTGCTCCTGGCACATAGTGCCGGATGTCAGCTGCGATAGGCAGCTGACACCCGGCCGCGATCGGCCGCGCTCCCCCCGTGGCTGGAAGATGTACGACAAACTAACAGAACTGTGATGTAGATCCACTTAGTGCCAAATTAAATCTCCCTTTTTTGGGGGGAGACTGCAACAAAACTCAGGCCTAGTGTATTGCACTACACAATGTAAGTGGCAGAACGTGGCTGGTGTTGTGAATTCTGTTGTCGGGCTCCCTCCTCTGGTCATGAATGGTACTTCGGCTGGTTCTGTCCATGGACTTCCTCTGGTGGGTGTTTCTGAGTTTCCTTCCACAGGTGACGAGGTTAATTGGTTAGCTGCTGCTCTATTTTACTCCACTTAGATCTTTGCTCCATGCCACCTGTCAATGTTCTAGTATTGGTCTAGTTCTCTCCTGGATCGTTCTTGTGACCTGTCTTCCCATCAGAAGCTAAGTTCCAGCTTGTATTTCTTTGGTTTGCTATTTTTTTGTCCAGCTTGCTATTTTAATTGTTGTCTTGCTTGCTGGAAGCTCTGGGACGCAGAGGGAGCGCCTCCGCACCGTGAGTCGGTGCGGAGGGTCTTTTTGCACCCTCTGCGTGGTCTTTTTGTAGGTTTTTGTGCTGACCGCAAAGTAACCTTTCCTATCCTCGGTCTGTTCAGTAAGTCGGGCCTCACTTTGCTAAATCTATTTCATCTCTATGTTTGTATTTTCATCTTTACTCACAGTCATTACATGTGGGGGGCTGCCTTTTCCTTTGGGGAATTTCTCTGAGGCAAGGTAGGCTTTATTTTTCTATATTCAGGGCTAGCTAGTTCCTTAGGCTGTGCCGAGTTGCATAGGGAGCGTTAGGCGCAATCCACGGCTATTTCTAGTGTGTTTGATAGGATTAGGGATTGCGGTCAGCAGATTTCCCACGTCCCAGAGCTCGTCCTTATTATCAGAAACTATCAGGTCATTCCGTGTGCTCTAAACCACTAGGCCCATTGTTGTCCTGACCACTAGGTCATAACAGGCTGGAAGATGTACGACAAACTAACAGAACTGTGATGTAGATCCACTTAGTGCCAATTTCAATCTCCCTTTTTTGGGGGGGGAGACTGCAACAAAACTCAGGCCCAGTGTATTACACTACACAATGTAAGTGGCAGAACATGGCTGGAAGATATATCAAAAAATACAAGGGCTGTAGTACAATTTCAATCTCCCTACAATGATCTCAGGACAAGTATGACATCAATAAAAAGGACTGCTGTACACAAAAGTGTGGACAAATAAACAAGATAACTGTGCAGAAAGGAACAACAGGATTTTTGCTTTTAAAAAAGCAGTTGGTTTGCACAGCGGCATACAAACAGCAATGCAGCTATCAGGGAGCCTTATAGGGCAGCCTAATAAGCTACAGAGTTGATGCACAAAAAATAAACTCCACTGTCCCTGCAAAGAAAAGGTGGTGTTGAACAGTGGAAATCGCTACAGCACAAGCAGTTTCATGGTTAATCTTCCCTCCCTAACTATATCCCTTCTTCTGATGAAGCTGCAGCAACCTCTCCCTATGCTAAGATCGGCAGAAGTAAGATGGCGGTCGGCGTGCATGCCCCTTTATAGCCCCTGTGACGCCGCAGAAAGCAAGCCAATCACTGTAATGCCCTTCTCTAAGATGGTGTGGCCGAGACCTATGTCATCACGCTGCCCACACTCTGCGTCCTCCTTCATTGGATGAGAAATGGCGCTGAAAGCGTCATAGGAAATGCGACTTTGGCGCGAAGATCGCCGACCTCATTGCCGATCCCAAACTAGGATCGGGTCGGGTTTCACGAAATCCGACTTTGCCGAAAGTCGGCAACTTTTGAATTTGTCCGATCCATTTCGCTCAACCTTAGTTAGAAGCACTTCCCCTTTGTAATATACGACTGCAGAGTTTATGCTCTCATGCACTGAGCACTGTTTGCCACTCCTATCTACTGTAGAAAATGAGTCCTGGCTAGTTCTTAATGTCAGAACTAACTTTTGCTGCATCGCTGGAGGTTGTTTTTGGTGGTTATTAGAGTAGGCAGTTGGTGGATTTATCTGTGACTGTGACTACTAATCCCCTCTTCCCTGAGTGGGAGAAGGGTACAGACTGAGGAAGGATTCAGGAGCTAAGACAAGGTATATGGCCCCAGCGCCTTCACCATCAGAAATAATCCAGGGAACAGTGCGAGCTACGGTACCCCTAGCATTAGGGACAGGAAAGGAGCCCCTGATCCCAGGACACCTCACAACAGAGTCTTAACAGCATGATTCTTCTAGGACTACAGGTTTCTTCCTTCTCCCACTTGCTCATAAATGTTGAGCTTCTGCTACAAGTTGCAGTGGAAACAGTATCAGGTAGGTCTTGCAGTATGATCAAACTTTTAAATCCACTCTCGAGACTATGCACCAGCTCCTATAAACCTCCTGCAATTGTGTCACGTGGGTTATCATGACAACCGTGAGCTGCAAAGGCCTCAAATACTGCCATGTTAGTTCTGTACATCTCAGTTATGTCTTGAGTAGTATCAGCAGTCAAATATTTTAGAATCAAGCACGGTAGGGGCCTTAAAAAATTAAGTAAAAATTTTAAACTTTTTAAAAAAGGAAAAAAATAGAAATATCTAAAAGTTTACATCTCCCCCTTTTTCCCATTTAACCCCTTAAACCCCGAAGCTTTTTTCAGTTTTGTGTTTTCGCTTTTCACTCCCCGCATTCCCAGAGCCATAACTTTTCATTTTTCCATCAATATGGACATGTCAGGGCTTATTTTTTGTGAGACGAGTTGTACGTTTGAACAACACCATTGGCTTTACTAAGTCATGTACTAGAAAATGGGAAAAAATTCCAAGTGCGGTGAAATTGCAAAAAAAGTTCAATCCCACACAAATTTTTTGTTTGGCTTTTTTTGCTAGGTTCACTAAATGCTAAAACTGACCTGACATTGTGATTCTCCAGATCATTATGAGTTCATAGACACCAAACATGTCTTTTTCATCTAAGTGGTGAAAAAAAATTCTAAACTTTGCAAAAAAAAAACATTGTGCAATTTTCCGTTGCCCACAGCATCTCCACTAATTGTGATCTCAGGTGTTGTTAGGGCTTATTTTTTGCGTGCCAAGCTGATGTTTTTAATGATACCATTTTGGTGCAGATACAATCTTTAAATCGCCTATTATTGCATTTTAAGGCAATGTCGTAGCGACCAAAAAATGTCATTCTGGCATTTTGACTTTTTTTCTCTCTACTCCGTTTAGACATCAGGTTAATCATTTTTTTACTGATAGATTGAGCGATTCTGAACACGGTGATGCCAAATACAGTATGTGTAGGTTAGATTTTTTATTGTTTTATTTTGAATGGGGTGAAAGGGGGTAATTTAAACTTTTATATATTTTTTTTTTTTTCATATTTTTAAAAACTTTTTTTTTCATTTTGGCATGCTTCAATAGCCTCCATAGGAGGCTAGAAGCTGCCATATCTCTAACACCCCTGCTACATAGAGGCAATGCTTAGATCGCCCCTGTGTAGCAAAATTACTGCATTGCTATGAGCACCGACCACTGGGTGGTGCTCATAGCAATCTGGCATCAACAACCATAGTGGTCTCAAGGAGACCTCTGGTTGTCATGCCGATGCACCGATGACCCCCGATGACGTGACGCATTTCTGGCTGCATGGTCGGAAGAGCTTGTTAAATGCCACTGTCAGAGTTTGACAGTAGCATTTAACTAGTTAAAAGGCTCAGGCAGATCGAGATTCTGCCTTTGCCTATTGCAGACACATGTCAGCTGTTCAAAACAGCTGACATGTACCGGCTTTGATGCGGGCTCACCACCGGAGCCCGCACCAAAGTGTGGGTTCTACCATCGGATGTACAACCCCTTGGCAAAAATTATGGAATTACTGGCCTTGGAGGATGTTCATTCAGATGTTTAATTTTGTAGAAAAAAAGCAGATCACAGACATGGCACAAAACTAAAGTCATTTCAAATGGCAACATTCTGGCTTTAAGAAGCACTAAGGCTACGTTCACATTAGCATTGCGCGCCGGTGCGTCGGCGGCGCAACGGCGACGCAACGCACGACGCACAAAAAAACGCGTGCAAACGCACGCAAAAACGCTGCGTTTTGCGACGCGTGCGTCGTTTTTTGACGAAAATCGGACGCACGAAAAATGCAACTTGTTGCATTTTCTTGCGTCCGACGCTAGCGTCGGAAACGACGCACGTGTCGGAAAACGCAACCAAAAAAACGCACGCGTCCCCCATGTTAAACACAGGGGCGCGTCGCCGCTTCGTCGCCGCTGCGTCGCCGACGCAACAGCGACGCACATTAGCGGAACGCTAATGTGAACGTAGCCTAAAAGAAATCAAGAACATAAAATGTTGTAGTCAGTAATGGTTACTTTTTTTAACCAAGCATTTGAGAAAAATTATGGAATCACTCAATTCTGAGGATCTGAGGAAAAAATTATGGAATCATAAAAAACAAACAAACAAAAAAACACTCCAAAACATCACCAGTATTTTGTTGCTTCACCTCTGGCTTTTAGAACAGCTTGCAGTCTCTGAGGCGTTGAGTTAATGAATGTCAAACAGTACTCTTCATCAATCTTGCTCCAACATTCTCTGATTGCTGTTGCCAGACCAGCTTTGCAGGTTGGAGCCTTGTCATGGACCATTTTCTTCAACTTCCACCAAAGATTTTCAATTGGATTGAGATCCGGACTATTTGCAGGCCATGACATTGACCTTATGTGTCTTTTTTCAAGGAATGTTTTCACAGTTTTTGCTCTATGGCAGGATGCATTATCATCTTGAAAATGATTTCATCATCCCCAAACATCCTTTCAATTGATGGGATAAGAAAAGTGTCCAAAATATCAACATAAACTTGTGCATTTATTGGAGATGTAATGACAGCCATCTCATCAGTGCCTTTACCTGACGTGCTATATCATTAATGACTGTGGAAATATGCATGGTCTCTTCAAGCAGTCATCTTTATAAATCTCATTGGAACGGCACCAAACAAAAGTTCCAGCATCATCACCTTGCCCAATGCAGATTCGTGATTCATCACTGAATATGACTTTCATCCAGTCATCCACAGTCCACGATTGCTTTTCCTTAGCCCATTGTAACCTTGTTTTTTTCTGTTTAGGTGTTAATGATGGCTTTCATTTAGCTTTTCTGTATGTAAATCCCATTTCCTTTAGGCGCTTTCTTACAGTTTGGTCACAGACATTGACTCCAGTTTCCACCCATTCGTTCCTCATTTGTTTTGTTTTGCATTTCCTGTTTTGGAGACAAATTGCTTTAAGTTTTCGGTCTTGCTGCTTTGATGTTTTCCTTGGTCTACCAGTACGTTTGCCTTTAACAACCTTCCCATGTGGTTTGTATTTGGTCCAGATTTTAGACACAGCTGACTGTGAACAAACAACATCTTTTGCAACATTGCGTGATGATTTACCCTCTTTTAAGAGTTTGATAATCCTCTCTTTTGTTTCATTTGACATCTCTAGTATTGGAGCCATGATTCATGTCAGTCCACTTGGTGCAACAGCTCTCCAAGTTGTAATCACTCCTTTTTAGATGCAGACTAATGATCAGATCTAATTTGATGCAGGTGTTAGTTTTGGGAATTAAAATTTACAGGGTGATTCCATAATTTTTCCTCAGAATTGAGTGATTCCATAATTTTCCCCTATGCTTGGATAAAAGAAGTAACCATTACTGACTACCACATTTTTTGCTCTTGATTTCTTTTAGTGTTTCTTAAAGCAAGAAAGTTGCCATTTGAAATTACTTTAGTTTTGTGCCATGTCTGTGATCTGCTTTTTTCCTACAAAATTAAACAACTGAATGAATATCCTCCAAGGCCTGTGATTACATAATTTTTGCCTGGGGTTGTACTATTCCATACATTGGCAGAAAGTGGTTAAAAATAACCCCAAAAATGTAAAAAAGAAAAACATTTAATATTCTTGCATCTGAAAAAATCTGATGTATCAAAATGAAAAGCCTGAATTGCCGCTTTCATATCACTATTAGTGTTGAGTGATACCTTCCGATATCCAGAAGTATCGGTATCGAATTGGATCGGCCGATATACAAAAAATATCGGATATCGCCGATACCGATACCCGATACCAATGCAAGTCAACGGGACACAAATATCGGAATGTAAATAAGCCCTTTCTGTCCTTCTACATCCTGTTCCGGAGGGGGGAAGAGTGTGGGCGGTGCGTGCGCGGACACTGTGCATGTCTGTGTGTGTGGGTCGGGTCTGTGAGGGCCTGCCGGGGATCTGAACGGGCCTCTCGGGGGTCTGTGCAGCGTGCGTGGCTCTGTGCAGCGTGCGGAGCTCTGTGCGGTGTGCCCGGGGTTCTGTGCAGCGTGTCGGGGCTCTGTGCAGTGTCCCGGGGTTCTGTGCGGCATGCCGGGGCTCTGTGCCTGTGTGCAGGCATCGTCCAATGGGACTACAAGTCCCATCGGACGATGCCTACTACAGTGACAGTGATTGACACATTAGCCAATGATGGGACAGTAGTAGTCCCATCATCCGGCTAATGTGTTGAATGAAAAAAAAAAATACATGCTACATACATGCTACATACATACATACTACATACATACATACTACATACATACACACTACATACATACTACATACAGTATATTCATGCATTACATACAATACATACATACAGACATACAGTACATTAAACATAGAGTTCATACTCTCCATCACTTGTCACTTTGTTCCCCAAAGCCAGTGTCATCTGTAAAAAAATATAAAAATAACAAACAACCCATATACTCCCTGTCCGCAGAAATCCACGAGTGTCCCACGATGATCTCCCGTAGAGAACGGCAGCATCAGCTGAAGCGGAGCTACCGCCTCACCAACACCGGAGCTCCTGCAACCCTCAACCTACTGTCTCCTTCCCCATAATCCTGTAGAATGTAAGCCCGCAAGGTCAGGGTCCTCGCCCCTCTGTATCAGTCTGTCATTGTTAGTTTGCTTACTGTATGTGATATTTGTAACTTGTATGTAACCCTTTCTCATGTACAGCACCATGGAATCAATGGTGCTTTATAAATAAATAATAATAGTAATAATAATAATGTGACCGCTTTCTAGGGGCTCCAGGAACACAATGACAAGAGGAAGGTATCCTTACGCACTGTATTCCTTCACCACTGTAAAAAAAATATAGTCTCAAGTCTCACTTTTGGCATTCTGTATGAGAAAATTTCCCACGCAGCAATGGCCATAAAGTGAGACTTTGTCCAAAGTTAACCTCTCAGTGATGCACTGCAGGAGCCATTGTCTCCTGTCAGTGTGTCACTGAGGGTCCTATAGAGCAGTGACATCACCCGATGTCACTGTTCTATAGGGGAGATCGTCATGGGACACTCGTTATTAATTGGACTACGGTGGACAGGTAGTATACGGTTTATTATTTTACATTTATTGCAGGCGCTGAAGTATGGTAAGTATGGTTAAATGAAGAATATTAAAATACTTTTTTCCTAATGTGTGTGTATTTTATTAACCCTTTATTACTATTGGATTAATAATGGATAGGCGTCTTATTGACGACTCTCTGTTATTAACCCCTCTAAATGTCACCTTACAATAGCAAGGTGACATTAACCCCTTATTACCCTTTATCCCACCGCTACTCGGGAGTGGGAAGAGAGGGGCTAAGTGCCGGAATTGGCGCATCTTACCAGTCCGCAGCCGCCCCAGAAATGGGGCACACACGCACAGAGCCCCGCACGCCGCACAGAGCCCCTGCACGCTGCAGAGAGCCCCGGCACACACGCACAGAGCCCTGCACACCGCACAGAGCCCCGCACGCCGCACAGAGCCCTGGCACGCCGCACAGAGCCCCGGCACACATGCACAGAGCACCGCACACTGCACAGAGCCCCGGCAGAACGCACAGAGCGCCGCACGCCGCACAGAGCTCCGGCACGCTGCACAGAGCCCCGCACGCTGCACAGAGCCCTGCACGCTGCACAGAGCCCCAACACGCCACACAGAGCCTCAGCACGCCACACAGAGCCTCAGCACACCACACAGAGCCCCGGCACACATGCACAGAGCCCCGCACGCCATACAGAGCCCCGGCACGCCACACAGAGCCCTGGCACACACGCACAGAGCCCTGGCACGCTGCACCTACCCCTGGCAGGCATGCACAGACCCCCATGGTCACACACAGACCCCGCCCACACACACATGCCGTCTCTGCCCATGCACTGCCCACACTCCATTATAGTGCATCATTGCACTATAGGAACTTCCAATTCCGGTATCCGATATCGCAAACTTATCGGAACTCCGTATCGGAATTCTGGTACAGTGAATATCGGCCGATACCTGATATTTGCAGTATCGGAATACTCAACACTAATCACCACACTAATCACCACACTTCTAAAAAAGTAGTAAAGAGCTATCAAAATGTCATGTATACCTCATATCAATCATATGTGTCATGTGTACCACTGTAAATAGAATGCTTCAGCTAAGCAGGCAAAAAAAACAAGTTCTAATCCAGCTCCATAGTTATGAAAAAAAAAAGTTACTGGTCTCATAAAATGCTGCTACAAATAATTTTTTACAGGGTTCTGAAAATATTGTAAGTTTAGCGTACAAGGAAGAAGAAAATTGCAGCAATTTTATTTGATAAAAAGCAGTGAGGGGGCATGTAAAACACATGGAAAGTATGAACAACAGATGCTTAAGTGCTTCTTCCTGGTTATAAGTTGAGTATCACAGTATCATATGAACCAGTTCATTTTTTGCCATAGAATTAATGTCATAAAAAGAAAAAAGTAAAATAAAATAAAAAACTATAAAAAACAATAGCATATTTTTTTTTTCTTCATTTCACACTAATTGGATTATTTTCTGCTATTTACTACAATATGTAGTAAAATGAATGGTGTCTTTCAAAACTACAACTCTTCCAACAAAATGCGAGCCATCCTATGGCTAAGATGACAGAAAAATAGAAAAGTTATGGCTCTTGAAATATTTGCTGGAAAAAAATAAAATACAATAATACAAATTGTCTGGGTTCTTAAAAGGTTAAAATTGAATGACCTAGTGACAAATATTTAAAAATGTAGTTTAAAAATTCACTGTTAAAAGAACTATTGCAGAGAACCCAAATGACAATGCCGAAAATAATATGTGTAATTAAACATGTCTTTAGAAACTCTTCTTAATTGCTTGCCTTGAGGAAAATACTGAAAATGGATAGACAATTATAACTTTTGAGAAATTTGTTTTTAAGTTGGATTATAAGATGTACTGTTGTAATTGTAGCAGCAGAATCATTAGTTTCTTCAGTTGTAATGTATGAGCTACAGTATAATACTCGGTTTTATGACTAAATCTGTCACAGCAATGCATTATTGCTACAACAGAACAGAGTGAAGCATTTCCTACATAATTAAAGATAAGTTACAATAAAGGAAAATGTTCATTTAATTTGGTACAATTTGATAGGCAATGTGAATATTACTTTTGAAATATATATATAATATAAATATAATATTTGAGGTAAATCAAAATTAGTGTACTCAACAATTTTCAAGTCTCTCAGTTAAAGTAATATAATTACATGTTTAGGTTTTTACTTAAAATAGGAAATATTTTAGATAAAATCCAAAACATGTACTTATTATGAAATTTTACCTATATATGCCTTACAATAAACCTTTTACTTTTCAACATACCTGACTTGCAAATAATAAAATAAAAGTAAAATATATAATACAACTAAATGATGACAAACCATTAAAGTATTCACTACAGTGATTGGCTTTCAGAGGAATAAAAGTACCGTATATACTCAAGTATAAGCCGAAATTTTCAGCCCAAATTTTTGGGCTGAAAGTGCCCCTCTTGGCTTATACTCGAGTCACGGTCGGTGGCAGGGTCGGTGGGTGAGGGGGAGAGAGGTCTGTCACATACTTACCTGCTTCTGGTACTCCTGGTGCTGTCCCCTGCCTGTCCCATGGTCTCTGGCTGCCGCAGCTCTTCCTCTGTTCAGCGGTCACGTGGTAACGCTCATTAAAGTTATGAATATGGACTCTACTCCCACAGAGGTGGAACCGCATATTCATTCCTCTAATGAGCGGTAACGGTGACCGCTGACAGAGGAAGAGGCTGCCGTGCCTGGAGACCATCTGTCCGGGAGAAGGAGCCAGTCATTCTTATTACTCTGTCAGCCTCAACCCCTTCTCGTGCAAATTCACTGTCTTCTTCCACATCCTTCTACTGCTGCTTCTCTTCCTGAACCCTTCTCATCCTTCCCCTTCACATTATGTAGCATATAACAAGGACTTTGCGGGTCCCAAACAAGAACGGGGTGGCAATGAACATTTACAAGTTACTATTTTTGCTCTATCCACTCTTGAATTCAGGTTAGTGCATTTTCCAGGATAATTATGAAGGGGATGGCATAATTGAATCCACAATTGTCCCTACTGACAAATATTGCTGTCTCTTCAAAGGGCTTCAGTAGAAGTCAAATATAATTTAACTGCTACCCATGGCAGATCTCAAAGTAATTGATACCCCACTATGGATGATACAAGACACTACACTTTTAGTACAGACCATGCAACATAGGTAGCATCAAATTCCAGCAAATTGCGGTGTAGCAATTCATGTGGTGTAACGGAAGACTGACAACACAGCAATTATTCTTAATTGTGCCAGACACATTTTCCAGTAGTGTAAGAGACCTAAGCCATTGTTCATATGAGCCTGAACGTTGACTCTTGAGTTGATATTTGTTGCAACTTATTGTGCTTCTATCTTTGGAATATGCAAGATAATAGAATAATTAGTGTTTCTAATATAAAAAATAGCCAAAGGCATTAACTGGGATAAAAATTGGTGTGCATGCAGCATGTAAGCACAAGTTCTAACTAGCCACTAAACAGAAAAAACAGACCTGCAAAGAGTGAAGGACTAACTATGTGTATTAATTGAATACTCAAACAATCAGAGATGACCACAACCAACTTTCCCCATGACCTGTGCATGATGACCTGGAGGACAGCAGCAGAACTAAAAAGGGACCACTATCCTTCAGCAGGAGGACTTTAAAGAACAGCAGCCATTAAACCATGGCTCCAACCGGAGGAAAACAGATTAGAGACTCTACATGACAGTAGCCAATGCACCATTGCTCCTACTGGAAGAATACAGATTTGAGAGTCTACACTGTATGTCAGCTTAAGGGACCACAGCCCAGCTGAAGGAATACAGATCTGATCCATTGACCATCAATAAACCCATGGAGAATGTTTGAAGAAGCCAGTTTGGGGCAATCAGGTCATCTGGCCATGTACCTCAATGGACAGTCAGCTTCCTAAGCCTGTAGTTACCTCCTCTCTGTGGGTGTCTGCCAAAAGCGGGGTGCCACTATTGGGGATAGATGGCTCTGAAAATACTGAAGTCACAGCTGTTCTAATCCTGGCGAGCTAGAAGACGTGTGAGATGGAAAAGGAGTATGAGTGTTCAGAGCGATGAACTCTGGTCTATACAGTCTTTCTCAAAACAGCCAGGCCAGTGGACAAAAGCACACACTGACCCTCATGTCATCTCCATACAGATTATTTTGTTTTTGCAAATGCCAGGATGACATGCTTTGCCACATTAGAATAGTTGAAATGAACAGACATTTTCCTAGCTATATCGGAAACCTTCCTCAAGCATGTACATTTTTTTAAGGAAATGTTGCACAATTAAATGCAGTACACGTGCCATGCGGGGAGCATAAGTTAATTTGACAAAAAATAAGGACCAGAATTGTTTCCAGAAGTATCACTCATAACAATTCATAGCTGGTAGCAAGCTAGCATGAGAATTTCTGCTTGAGGCACAGTAGCAACTTGTAAATCTATATGGTTTTGTCCCCCCAAGTTGAAAAAATGTTTGGCAGGGCTTTACTTGTCATGAACAAAAAGAATGAGGGAGGTACATGGAATCAACGCTGTGCCCTGTGGCTGTTGGGGATAAAGTTGTTTCTGTGGCTATTGTTAAGTAGGTAGTGTAAGAAAAAATAGATAACGCTGGTGAAAGCACACAAATTTCCCAGTCTTGGATGCTTCTCTTAATTTCCTGGTTGCAGTGGTGTATCACTTTTGCTCCAAACCTTCAGTAAGCATTAAAATTCTTGTATCATGCATGATTAGAATTTCTGCTCTTTTTGCCTACATTGCAATGCACTGTGGAGTTAAAAGAGAAGGAAAGAGAGAAGCCCATGTTCTTCCACATATCAGAGTAGGCACCCCTTTTCTCAAAAGGCATCCATTTTTGAAGAGGCAGCTGACTGAACAAAGTTAAATAGCAATGATTTCACCACCAGAAAATTGAACAGATGATAGATCAGTTGGCAAACCAGTAAATAACTGGAAGCATATATTTTTTTCTGCAATACCCAATCAGGGATGGATATCTGTTAGTACAATGAAAAAGAATGAAAAGGTATACTAGGAATAGGACAAGCAGTAGTAGTAGATGATGATGATGTGCTGATAATGGTGACACAGAACAAATACTACTTGAGGGTGTGCCACGGCTGATAGAAAGTCAAGTATGAGGTTTGTTCCGATTGCTGAATGGCTTGCTTTTTTAAATGAACACTTCATGTGTTGATGGAGAGCCATTATTTTTATTCTACACCAGCTGAGACATCCATGGCTTATTTGCACAGTCTGCAGACTGACAAAAAATCATCTAGCTATGATAGGCAAAAGAACTCTCACACAAAAATCTATACAACCTCTGATTTAACCCCTTCATGACCCAGCCTATTTTGACCTTAATGACCTTGCCGTTTTTTGCAATTCTGACCAGTGTCCCTTTATGAGGTAATAACTCAGGAATGCGTCAATGGATCCTAACGGTTCTGAGATTGTTTTTTCGTGACATATTGGGCTTCATGTTAGTGGTAAATTTAGGTCAATAAATTCTGCGTTTATTTGTGATAAAAACGGAAATTTGGCGAAAATTTTGAAAATTTCGCAATTTTCACATTTTGAATTTTTATTCTGTTAAACTAGAGAGTTATGTGACACAAAATAGTTAATAAATAACATTTCCCACATGTATACTTTACATCAGCACAATTTTGGAAACAAAATTTTTTTTTGCTAGGAAGTTATAAGGGTTAAAATTTGACCAGCGATTTCTCATTTTTACAACGAAATTTACAAAACCATTTTTTTAGGGACCACCTCACATTTGAAGTCAGTTTGAGGGGTCTATATGGCTGAAAATACCCAAAAGTGACACCATTCTAAAAACTGCACCCCTCAAGGTACTCAAAACCACATTCAAGAAGTTTATTAACCCTTCAGGTGCTTCACAGCAGCAGAAGCAACATGGAAGGAAAAAATGAACATTTAACTTTTTAGTCACAAAAATTATCTTTTAGCAACAATATTTTTATTTTCCCAATGGTAAAAGGAGAAACTGAACCACCAAAGTTGTTGTCCAATTTGTCCTGAGTACGCTGATACCTCATATGTGGGGGTAAACCACTGTTTGGGCGCACGGCAGGGCTTGGAAGGGAAGGAGCGCCATTTGATTTTTTGAATAAAAAATTGGCTCCACTCTTTAGCGGACACCATGTCACGTTTGGAGAGCACCCGTGTGCCTAAAAATTGGATCTCCCCCACAAGTGACCCCATTTTGGAAACTAGACGCCCCAAGGAACTTATCTAGATGCATAGTGAGCACTTTGAACCCCCAGGTGCTTCACAAATTGATCCGTAAAAATGAAAAAGTACTTTTTTTTACAAAAAATTTTTTTAGCCTCAATTTTTTCATTTTCACATAGGTAACAGGATAAAATGGATCCTAAAATTTGTTGGGCAATTTCTCCTGAGTACGCTGATACCTCATATGTAGGGGTAAACCACTGTTTGGGCACATGGTAAGGCTCGGAAGGGAAGGAGCGCCATTTGACTTTTTGAATGAAAAATTATCTCCATCGTTAGCAAACACCATGTCGCGTTTGGAGAGACCCTGTGTGCCTAAACATTGGCGCTCCCCCACAAGTGACCCCATTTTGGAAACTAGATCCCCCAAGGAACTTATCTAGATGCCTAGTGAGCACTTTAAACCCTGAGGTGCTTCACAAATTGATCTGTAAAAATGAAAAAGTACTTTTTTTTCACACAAAAAATTATTTTCGCCTCAATTTTTTCATTTTCACATGGGCAATAGGATAAAATGGATCATAAAATTTGTTGGGCAATTTCTCCCGAGTACGCCGATACCTCATATGTGGGGGTAAACCACTGTTTGGGCACACGGCAGGGCTCGGAAGGGAAGGCGTGCCATTTGACTTTTTGAATGGAAAATTAGCTCCAATTGTTAGCGGACACCATGTCGCGTTTGGAGAGCCCCTGTGTGCCTAAACATTGGAGATCCCCCACAAGTGACCCCATTTTGGAAACTAGACCCCCCAAGGAACTTATCTAGATGCATATTGAGCACTTTAAACAACCAGGTGCTTCACAGAAGTTTATAACGCAGAGCCATGAAAATAAAAAATAATTTTTCTTTCCTCAAAAATGAATTTTTAGCCTGGAATTTCCTATTTTGCCAAGGGTAATAGGAGAAATTGGACCCCAAATGTTGTTGTCCAGTTTGTCCTGAGTACGCTGATACCCCATATGTGGGGGTAAACCACTGTTTAGGCGCACGGCAGGGCTCGGAAGGGAAGGCACGCCATTTGGCTTTTTAAATGGAAAATTAGCTCCAATCATTAGCGGACACCATGTCACGTTTGGAGAGCCCCTGTGTGCCTAAACATTGGAGATCCCCCAGAAATGACCCCATTTTGGAAACTAGACCCCCAAAGGAACTAATCTAGATGTGTGGTGAGGACTTTGAACCCCCAAGTGCTTCACAGAAGTTTATAACGCAGAGCCATGAAAAAAAATATATATTTTCTCAAAAATGATCTTTTAGCCTGCAATTTTTTATTTTCCCAAGGGTAACAGGAGAAATTTGACCCCAAAAAGTTGTTGTCCAGTTTCTCCTGAGTACGCTGATACCCCATATGTGGGGGTAAACCACTGTTTGGGCACATGCCGGGGCTCGGAAGTGAAGTAGTGACGTTTTGAAATGCAGACTTTGATGGAATGCTCTGTGGGCGTCACGTTGCGTTTGCAGAGCCCCTGATGTGGCTTAACAGTAGAAACCCCCCACAAGTGACCCCATTTTGGAAACTAGACCCCGAAAGGAACTTATCTAGATGTGTGGTGAGCACTTTGAACCCCCAAGTGCTTCACAGAAGTTTATAATGCAGAGCCGTGAAAATAATAAATACGTTTTCTTTCCTCAAAAATAATTATTTAGCCCAGAGTTTTTTAATTTTCCCAAGGGTAACAGGGGAAATTTGACCCCAATATTTGTTGTCCAGTTTCTCCTGAGTATGGTGATACCCCATATGTGGGGGCAAACTACTGTTTGGGCACATGCCGGGGCTCGGAATTGAAGTAGTGACGTTTTGAAATGCAGACTTTGATGGAATGCTCTGCGGGCGTCACGTTGCGTTTGCAGAGCCCCTGATGTGGCTAAACAGTAGAAACCCCCACAAGTGACCGCATTTTGGAAACTAGACCCCGAAAGGAACTTATCTAGATGTGTGGTGAGCACTTTGAACCCCCAAGTGCTTCACAGAAGTTTATAATGCAGAGCCGTGAAAATAATAAATACGTTTTCTTTCCTCAAAAATATTTATTTAGCCCAGAGTTTTTTAATTTTCCCAAAGGTAACAGGAGAAATTTGACCCCAATATTTGTTTTCCAGTTTCTCCTGAGTACGGTGATACCCCATATGTGGGGGTAAACTACTGTTTGGGCACATGCCGGGGCTCGGAATTGAAGTAGTGACGTTTTGAAATGCAGACTTTGATGGAATGCTCTGCGGGCGTCACGTTGCGTTTGCAGAGCCCCTGATGTGGCTAAACAGTAGAAACCCCCCACAAGTGACCCCATTTTAGAAACTAGACCCCAAAAGGAACTTATCTAGATGTGTGGTGAGCACTTTGAACCCCCAAGTGCTTCATAGAAGTTTATAATGCAGAACCATGAAAATAATAAATACGTTTTCTTTCCTCAAAAATAATTATTTAGCACAGAATTTTTTATTTTCCCAAGGGTTACAGGAGAAATTGGACCCCAAAAGTTGTTGTCCAGTTTCTCCTGAGTACGCTGATACCCCATGTGTGGAGGTAAACCACTGTTTGGGCACACGTCGGTGCTCAGAAGGGAAGTAGTGACTTTTGAAATGCAGAATTTGATGGAATTGTCTGCGGGCGTCACATTGCGTTTGCATAGCCCCTGGTGTTCCTAAACAGTAGAAACCCCCCACAAGTGACCCCATTTTAGAAACTAGACCCCCCAAGGAACTTATCTAGATATGTGGTGAGCACTTTGAACCCTCAAGTGCTTCACAGACGTTTACAACGCAGAGCCGTGAAAATAAAAAATAATTTTTCTTTCCTCAAAAATGATGTTTTAGCAAGCATTTTTTTATTTTCACAAGGGTAACAGGATAAATTGGACCCCAGTAATTGTTGCGCAGTTTATCCTGAGTATGCTGGTACCCCATATGTGGGGGTAAACCACTGTTTGGGCACACGTCGGGGCTCGGAACTGAGGGAGCACCATTTGACTTTTTGAATACGAGATTGGCTGGAATCAATGGTGGCGCCATGTTGCGTTTGGAGACCCCTGATGTGCCTAAACAGTGGAAACCCCTCAATTCTACCTCCAGCACTAACCCCCCACACCCCTAACCCTAATCCCAACTGTAGCCATAACCCTAATCACAACCCTAATTCCAACCCTAACCCTAAGGCTATGTGCCCACGTTGCGGATTCGTGTGAGATTTTTCAGCATCATTTTTGAAAAATCCGCAGGTAAAAGGCACTGCGTTTTACCGGCGGATTTTCCGCGGATTTTCAGTGTTTTTTGTGCGGATTTCACCTGCGGATTCCTATTGAGGAACAGGTGTAAAACGCTGCGGAATCCGCACAAAGAATTGACATGCTGCGGAAAATACAACGCAGCATTTCAGTGCGGTATTTTCCGCACCATGGGCACAGCGGATTTGGTTTTCCATAGGTTTACTTGGTACTGTAAACCTGATGGAACACTGCTGCGAATCCGCAGCGGCCAATCCGCAGTGTGGGCACATAGCCTAATTCTAAAGGAATGTGCACACGCTGCGGAAAACACTGCGGATCCGCAGCAGTTTCCCATGAGTTTACAGTTCAATGCAAACCCATGGGAAACAAAAATCGCTGTACACATGCTGCGGAAAAACTGCACGGAAACGCAGCGGCTTACATTCCGCAGCATGTCACTTCTTTGTGCGGATTCCGCAGCGGTTTTACAACTGCTCTAATAGAAAATCGCAGTTGTAAAACTGCAGTGAAATGCACAGAAAAAATGCGGTAAATCTGCCATACATCCGCAGCGGTTTAGCACTGCGGATTTATCAAATCCGCAGCGGAAAAATCCGCAGAGGACCAGAATACGTGTGCACATACCGAAACCCTAACCCTAGCCCTAACCCTAACCCTACCCCTAACCCTAGCCCTAACCCTAACCCTAGCCCTAACCCTAGCCCTAACCCTAACCCTAGCCCTACCCCTAACCCTACCCCTAACCCTACCCCTAACCCTAGCCCTAACCCTAACCCTAGCCCTAACCATAGCCCTAACCCTAACCCTACCCCTAACCCTACCCCTAACCCTACCCCTAACCCTAACCCTACCCCTAACCCTATTCTAACATTAGTGGAAAAAAAAATCTTTTTTTTTTTATTGTCCCTACCTATGGGGGTGACAAAGGAAGGGGGTCATTTAATATTTTTTTTATTTTGATCACTGAGATAGATTATATCTCGGTGATCAAAATGCACTTTGGAACGAATCTGCCGGCAGGCAGATTCGGAGGGCGCACTGCGCATGCGCCCGCCATTTTGGAAGATGGCGGCGCCCGGGGAGAAGACGGACGGACCCCGGCAGGATCGGTAAGTATGATGGGGTGGGGGGGGATCGGAGCATGGGGGGGTGAATCGGAGCACGGGAGGGGTGGAACGGAGCATGGGGAGGGTGGAACGGAGCACGGGGGGTGGAACGGAGCACGGTGGGGGGTGGATCGGAGTGCAGGGGGGGTGATTGGAGCACGGGGGGTGATTGGAGCACGGGGGTGAGCGGACAAGAGCAAGGGGGGGAGCGGAGCACAGGACAGAGGGGAGCGGGGCAGTGTACCGGACAGATCGGAGGGCTGGGGGGTGATCGGTGGGGTGGGGTGGGGGCACATTAGTATTTCCAGCCATGGCCGATGATATTTCAGCATCGGCCATGGCTGGATTGTAATATTTCACCCGTTATAATAGGTGAAATATTACAAATCGCTCTGATTGGCAGTTTCACTTTCAACAGCCAATCAGAGCGATCGTAGCCACGGGGGGGTGAAGCCACCCCCCCCTGGGCTAAACTACCACTCCCCCTGTCCCTGCAGATCGGGTGAAATGGGAGTTAACCCTTTCACCCGATCTGCAGGGACGCGATCTGTTGTGAATTCTGTGGCAGAGCTCCCTCCTGTGGTCACAAGTGGTACTTCGGATGATTCTCTCTGTGAGCTTCTGTTGGTGGAGGGAAGTGGTACTGCGGCTTCTGAGTTTCCTCCCTCAGGTGATCTGGTGAGGTCATTAGGTGCTTCTCTACTTAACTCCACCTGATGCTTTGATCCTGGCTTCCTGTCAATGTTCCAGTGTTGGACTTGCTTTTCCCTGGATCATTCCTGTGGCCTGCTGCTCTGCATAGCTAAGTTCTTCTTTGCTATTTGTTTGCTATTTTTTCTGTCCAGCTTGTCTAATTTGTTGCTGGAAGCTCTGGGACGCAAAGGGTGTACCTCCGTGCCGTTAGTTCGGTACGGAGGGTCTTTTTGCCCCCTTTGCGTGGTTTTCTTTAGGGTTTTGTGTAGACCGCAAAGTTACCTTTTCTATCCTCGATCTGTTAAGAAAGTCGGGCCTCACTTTGCTGAATCTATTTCATCTCTACGTTTGTCTTTTCATCTTAACTCACAGTCATTATATGTGGGCGGCTGCCTTTTCCTTTGGGGTATTTCTCTGAGGCAAGGTAGGCTTATTTTCTATCTTCAGGCTAGTTAGTTTCTCAGGCTGTGCCGAGTTGCATAGGCAGAGTTAGGCGCAATCCACGGCTGCCTCTAGTGTTGTTTGGAGAGGATTAGGGATTGCGGTCTGCAGAGTTCCCATGTCTCAGAGCTCGTTCTATGATTTTGGGTTATTGTCAGATCACTGTATGTGCTCTGACCGCTATGTCCATTGTAGTACTGAATTGCCTTTCATAACAGTACAGGAAGCCAAAAGTACTAATGATTCTCAATAGAGGGAAAAAAGAAGTTCTGAGACCATTTTTTTTTCTTTGCACTGTGTTTTGCCTATTTTTTCCCCTAGACATTTGGGTGGTTCAGTACACAGGTGTAGCGATGGACATTAGAAGTCTGTCTTCATTTGTGGATCAGCTCTCGGCAAGAGTACAAAAGATTCAAGACACTATTGATCAGAAAGCTATGTTGGAACCAAGAATTCCTATTCCTGATTTGTTTTTTGGAGATAGAACTAAGTTTCTGAGTTTCAAAAATAGTTGTAAATTATTTCTGGCCTTGAAACCTCGCTCCTCTGGTGATCCAGTTCAACAGGTTTTGATTGTTATTTCTTTTTTGCGCGGCGACCCTCAGGACTGGGCATTTTCTCTTGCGTCAGGAGATCCTGCATTGAGTAATTTTGATGCGTTTTTCCTGGCGCTCGGATTGCTGTACGATGAACCTAATTCAGTGGATCAGGCAGTGAAAAATTTGCTGGCTCTTTGTCAGGGTCAGGATGAGATAGAGGTATATTGTCAGAAATTTAGAAAGTGGTCCGTGCTCACTCAATGGAATGAATCTGCGCTGGCAGCTATGTTCAGAAAGGGTCTCTCTGAAGCCCTTAAGGATGTCATGGTGGGATTTCCTATGCCTGCTGGTTTGAATGAGTCTATGTCTTTGGCCATTCAGATCGGTCGCCGCTTGCGTGAGCGTAAATCTGTGCACCATTTGGCGGTATTACCTGAGCTTAAACCTGAGCCTATGCAGTGCGATAGGACTTTGACCAGAGTTAAATGGCAAGAACACAGACGTCTGAATGGGCTGTGTTTCTACTGTGGTGATTCCACTCATGCTATCTCTGATTGTCCTAAGCGCACTAAGCGGTTCGCTAGGTCTGCCACCATTGGTACGGTACAGTCAAAATTTCTTCTGTCCGTTACCTTGATCTGCTCTTTGTCATCGTATTCTGTCATGGCATTTGTGGATTCAGGCGCTGCCCTGAATTTGATGTACTTGGAGTATGCTAAGCGTTGTGGGTTTCTCTTAGAGCCCTTGCAGTGTCCTATTCCATTGAGAGGAATTGATGTCACGCCTTTGGCCAAGAATAAGCCTCAATACTGGACCCAGCTGACCATGTGCATGGCTCCTGCACATCAGGAGGTTATTCGCTTTCTGGTGTTGCATAATCTGCATGATGTGGTCGTGTTGGGGTTGCCATGGCTACAAGCCCATAATCCAGTATTAGATTGGAAATCCATGTCGGTGTCCAGCTGGGGTTGTCAGGGGGTACATGGTGATGTTCCATTTCTGTCAATTTCGTCATCCACCCCTTCTGAGGTTCCAGAGTTCTTGTCTGATTACCGGGATGTATTTGATGAGCCCAAGTCCGATGCCCTACCTCCGCATAGGGATTGTGATTGTGCTATCAATTTGATTCCTGGTAGTAAATTCCCAAAAGGTCGACAGTTTAATTTATCCGTGCCTGTGCACGCCGCTATGCGCAGTTATGTGAAGGAATCCCTGGAGAAGGGGCATATTCGCCCGTCATCTTCACCATTAGGAGCAGGGTTCTTTTTTGTAGCCAAGAAGGATGGTTCGCTGAGACCTTGTATAGATTACCGCCTTCTAAATAAGATCACGGTTAAATGTCAGTACCCCTTGCCATTGTTATCTGATTTGTTTGCTCGGATTAAGGGGGCTAGTTGGTTCACCAAGATAGATCTTCGTGGTGCGTATAATCTGGTGCGAATCAGGCGAGGAGATGAATGGAAAACTGCATTTAATACGCCCGAGGGTCATTTTGAGTATCTAGTGATGCCATTCAGACTTGCCAATGCTCCATCAGTGTTTCAGTCCTTTATGCATGACATCTTCCGAGAGTACCTGGATAAATTCCTGATCGTGTACTTGGATGACATTTTGATCTTCTCGGATGATTGGGAGTCTCATGTGAAGCAGGTCAGAACAGTTTTTCAGGTCCTGCGTGCTAATTCTTTGTTTGTGAAGGGATCAAAGTGTCTCTTTGGTGTGCAGAAGGTTTCATTTTTGGGGTTCATCTTTTCCCCTTCTACTATCGAGATGGATCCTGTTAAGGTCCAAGCCATCCATGATTGGACTCAGCCGACATCTCTGAAAAGTCTGCAAAAGTTCCTGGGCTTTGCTAATTTTTATCGTCGCTTCATCTGCAATTTTTCTAGTATTGCCAAACCATTGACCGATTTGACCAAGAAGGGTGCTGATTTGGTTAATTGGTCTTCTGCTGCTGTGGAAGCTTTTCAAGACTTGAAGCGTCGTTTTTCTTCTGCCCCTGTGTTGTGTCAACCAGATGTTTCTCTTCCGTTCCAGGTCGAGGTTGATGCTTCTGAGATTGGAGCAGGGGCTGTTTTGTCGCAGAGAGGTTCTGATTGCTCAGTGATGAAACCATGCGCTTTTTTTTCCAGGAAGTTTTCGCCTGCTGAGCGAAATTATGATGTGGGCAACCGAGGAGTGGCGTCATTGGCTTGAAGGAGCTAAGCATCGCGTGGTGGTATTGACTGATCATAAGAACTTGACTTATCTTGAGTCTGCTAAGCGGTTGAATCCTAGACAGGCTCGTTGGTCGCTGTTTTTTGCCCGTTTTGACTTTGTGATTTCGTACCTTCCGGGCTCTAAAAATGTGAAGGCGGATGCTCTGTCTAGGAGTTTCGTGCCCGACTCTCCGGGTTTGTCTGAGCCGGCGGGTATCCTCAAGGAAGGAGTAATTGTGTCTGCCATCTCCCCTGATTTGCGGCGGGTGCTGCAAAAATTTCAGGCTAATAAACCTGATCGTTGTCCAGCGGAGAGACTGTTTGTCCCTGATAGGTGGACCAATAAAGTTATCTCTGAGGTTCATTGTTCGGTGTTGGCTGGTCATCCTGGAATCTTTGGTACCAGAGAGTTGGTGGCTAGATCCTTTTGGTGGCCGTCTCTGTCGCGGGATGTGCGTGTTTTTGTGCAGTCCTGTGGGATTTGTGCTCGGGCTAAGCCCTGCTGTTCTCGTGCCAGTGGGTAGCTTTTGCCCTTGCCGGTCCCGAAGAGGCCTTGGACACATATCTCTATGGATTTTATTTCTGATCTTCCCATTTCTCAAAAGATGTCAGTCATTTGGGTGGTCTGTGATCGCTTTTCTAAGATGGCCCATCTGGTACCCTTGTCTAAATTGCCTTCCTCCTCTGATTTGGTGCCATTGTTCTTCCAGCATGTGGTTCGTTTACATGGCATTCCAGAGAATATCGTTTCTGACAGAGGTTCCCAGTTTGTTTCAAGGTGTTGGCGAGCCTTTTGTGGTAGGATGGGCATTGACTTGTCTTTTTCTTCGGCTTTCCATCCCCAGACTAATGGCCAGACCGAACGAACCAATCAGACCTTGGAAACATATCTGAGATGCTTTGTTGCTGCCGATCAGGATGACTGGGTGTCCTTTTTGCCTTTGGCTGAGTTCGCCCTTAATAATCGGGCCAGCTCGGCTACCTTGGTTTCGCCATTTTTCTGCAATTCTGGGTTCCATCCTCGTTTCTTTTCAGGACAGGTTGAGTCTTCGGACTGTCCTGGTGTGGATACTGTGGTGGACATGTTGTAGCAGATTTGGACTCATGTAGTGGACAATTTGACCTTGTCCCAGGAGAAGGCTCAACGTTTCGCTAATCGCAGACGCCGTGTGGGTCCCCGACTTCGTGTTGGGGATCTGGTTTGGTTATCTTCTCGTCATATTCCTATGAAGGTTTCCTCTCCTAAGTTTAAACCTCGTTTCATTGGTCCGTATAGGATTTCTGAGGTACTTAATCCTGTGTCTTTTCGTCTGACCCTTCCAGATTCTTTTTCCATACATAACGTATTCCATAGGTCATTGTTGCGGAGATACGTGGCACCTATGCTTCCATCTGTTGATCCTCCTGCCCCGGTTTTGGTGAAGGGGGAATTGGAGTATATTGTGGAGAAGATTTTGGATTCTCGTGTTTCTAGACGGAAACTCCAGTATCTGGTTAAATGGAAGGGTTATGCTCAGGAAGATAATTCCTGGGTTTTTGCCTCTGATGTCCATGCTCCCGATCTTGTTCGTGCCTTTCATGTGGCTCATCCTGGTCGGCCTGGGGGCTCTGGTGAAGGTTCGGTGACCCCTCCTCAAGGGGGAATACTGTTGTGAATTCTGTGGCAGAGCTCCCTCCTGTGGTCACAAGTGGTACTTCGGCTGATTCTCTCTGTGAGCTTCTGTTGGTGGAGGGAAGTGGTACTGCTGCTTCTGAGTTTCCTCCCTCAGGTGATCTGGTGAGGTCGTTAGGTGCTTCTCTACTTAACTCCACCTGATGCTTTAATCCTGGCTTCCTGTCAATGTTCCAGTGTTGGACTTGCTTTTCCCTGGATCATTCCTGTGGCCTGCTGCTCTGCATAGGTAAGTTCTTCTTTGCTATTTGTTTGCTATTTTTTCTGTCCAGCTTGTCTAATTTGTTGCTGGAAGCTCTGGGATGCAAAGGGTGTACCTCCGTGCCGTTAGTTCGGTACGGAGGGTCTTTTTGCCCCCTTTGCGTGGTTTTCTTTAGGGTTTTGTGTAGACCGCAAAGTTACCTTTTCTATCCTCGATCTGTTAAGAAAGTCGGGCCTCACTTTGCTGAATCTATTTCATCTCTACGTTTGTCTTTTCATCTTAACTCACAGTCATTATATGTGGGGGGCTGCCTTTTCCTTTGGGGTATTTCTCTGAGGCAAGGTAGGCTTATTTTCTATCTTCAGGCTAGTTAGTTTCTCAGGCTGTGCCGAGTTGCATAGGCAGAGTTAGGCGCAATCCACGGCTGCCTCTAGTGTTGTTTGGAGAGGATTAGGGATTGCGGTCTGCAGAGTTCCCACGTCTCAGAGCTCATTCTATGATTTTGGGTTATTGTCAGATCACTGTATGTGCTCTGACCGCTATGTCCATTGTAGTACTGAATTGCCTTTCATAACAGCGATCTTTCCATGACGCCACATAGGCGTCATGGGTCGGATTGGCACCGACTTTCATTACGCCTACGTGGCGTCATGGGTCGGGAAGGGGTTAAAGAATGCAAGCAAAACACTGTTACATTATGAAACCTATGTGAACAATTTCATCAGATAATTTCTGCAGAGCATAAATATTCTCCCATATAATTAAGGTGCTAAATATTGATTATTCATTATTGAATTATTATTACACTAAATTCTGTACTGAGCTTCGTGGAAGGTTACGCAGACATTCCATTAGCTATTTCTGTATATTTAGCTCAGAGTAAAGGTTAACACCATATAGAGAGAACACGTGCTCTAAAGGACATATATAATTACGGCTCTTAGGGGGGGCTGTCACTTGGGGGCTCCAACTGCCTCCTCCTTCACTCTCTATGGACTACAGACTTCACACGGACGGAATGAACAGATGGTAGCCATGATGACTTCTACTCCATGACCGAGACAGACGCCATTTACCATTCAGAATCTCAGGAAAGATGGGGAACAAATGAACAATCTCTTTGTAACTATTTCACCTATTTATGCTTTGCTGCATTGATGCTCTTTGGTGGACAATTCAATAAACCACTACATTTTTTATGAGACATCTGGTAAAGAGTCCTGATTAAATAAATATGCAAAATAATCATATTTAACATTTGGCCAGCCAGCCATACCTTATTTTTTGTGCGATTTTTGTGGATTTCCTTCGACTTGCATGCGGGGGAAGAGAGAAGAGCTTTGTTAAAAGTTAATTGTGCAAGTTTACAGGAATTCCACTACAACACATCAAGTCACAAGGATCAGACAGGAACCTACGAGTTAGGACTAACAGGTGCCAGATGGATTGACAAGTACTGGAAGTGGTACAAGTGCCAGACATACTGAAAATAGACGTGCTGATGACCAGAACCCAGTGTTGTCCAACAAAGGAACTACAAGCTGAGATATTTCAAGGTAAGAAAGAGGGATTTAATTAACTCTTATTCTAAGTCAAGTCAACTGAAATTTATATCTTTAAATGAAAAGTCCAATTTAGAAGTCTTTTGGCTCAGTTTATATGCAGAATGCAAGACAGCAAATTTAAAGATAAATTCTAAGCTAATACATACAATAGAGAAAAAGAAAAAATGAAAAATATTTTACATTTGGTTGACAAATTTCGTGTCAGAGAAATCCAAAAAACACTGTGTAGAAAGAGTGTTAAAAGAAATTA
This sequence comes from Ranitomeya imitator, assembly GCF_032444005.1. NCBI lineage: Eukaryota > Metazoa > Chordata > Amphibia > Anura > Dendrobatidae > Ranitomeya > Ranitomeya imitator. The sequence goes on from NC_091282.1 coordinate 470,134,717, forward strand.
GTGATGCTCCCAAGATTGACTGTAATGTGGAGAGAGAACAAGATGTGAGACACGTGTCTGTAATGGCCACTCAAGGTGACCTTGTGTCTCATGATGTAAAAAAGATGGAGGAAATGTGGGAGGAGACATGAGAACTGACGATAATGACGTACAAGGAACAGATGTACAAGGGCCACTAAAAATAGAAGACGTCTCAGAGGCCCAACTCCAAATTAAAGTTAGGGAAAACTTGTTAAAGTTATGCTAAATCATTCCTGCACATGATAACAAAATCCATGTGTGCAGAAATTCAGAGATATTTGAGAGTTTTGCTGATAAGTTTGATTTGACGAATGAGGAGAAAAATCAGTTTTTTAAAATGTGGCTTTCTGCAACTTTTTCCAGGCGGCTATCATTGAAAATTCAGAATGTTGATGAGTTCCACGAACAATTAACCGATATAGAAAGATTAAGAATTCTGATATTCTGTTGAATAAAAGAACATTATCCAGATATTGATATTCTTCTAAAATTAAGGATTGGCCGGAAAGAATGTACTTTTACATTCATGTCCATATTTGAAATGTTGTACAAAACTCTCATTAAAAATGTCAATACACAATCAATGATAAAATGTTTTCTAAAGAAATTTAGATTACTAAATTCTGTATCTCGTGTTATTGCATCACAAAAAGTGGATGGGCCCATGAAAATCCACTTCACAACATGCATTTTGTACTCCCGTACTCAGTTGTTTTACACATGGGCAGCAAAGCCAGCCCTGCTGCATAGTCATTCATATGCACCCCATTAGGCCTTGGAACCCACATACTGGATGGGCCCATGAAAATCCACTTCACAATATGCATTTTGTAATTTGTACACCTTTGTTTTACACATTGGCAGCAAGGCCAGTCATGCTGCATAGTCATATGCACCCCATTAGGCAATGGAACCCACATACTGGATGGGCCCATGAAAATCCACTTCACAATATGCATTTTGTTCTCCCGTACTCCTTTGTTTTACACATTGACAGCAGGGCCAGCCCTGCTGCATAGTCAGTCATATGCACCCCATTAGGCCTTGGAACCCACAAACTGGATGGGACCATGAAAATCCACTTCACAATACACATTTTGTACTCCGTACTCCTTTGTTTTACACATTGGCAGCAAGGCCAGCCCTGCTGCATAGTCATATGCGCCCCATTAGGCCTTGGAACCCACATACAGGATGGGCCCATGAAATTCCACTTCACAGATAGGGCAATCTGTCACAAAGACTGGAATCGTCGAACAGTGTGCTGCCTACCTGGCACTTGAGTCCGATACATCGCTGATTGGGTAGACAGATTACTGGGAGGGGCTGGTGAGGACCCAGCGGTCATTGTGCACATTGGCACAAATGACAAAGTTAGAGGTAGGTGGAAGGTCCTTAAATACGATTTCAGGGAATAAGGCTGCAAGCTGAAAGCAAGGACCTCCAACGTGGTATTTTCTGAAATACTGCCTGTACCACATGCCATGCCAGAGAGGCAACGAGAGATTAGGGAGGTTAAAAAGTGGCTCAAGAATTGGTGTAGGAAGGATGGGTTTGGGTTCCTGCAGAACTGGGCAAACTTCTCAGTTGGCTACAGGTTCTACGCTAGGGACGGGCTGCACCTCAATGGGGATTGTGCAGCTGTGCTGGGGAGAAAATGGCTAGAACGTTGGAAGAGTGTTTAAACTAGCGATTGGGGGAGGGTATTCATTTTATGGGAGGGGAAGACAGTGCAGATAGAGACCTGGGCACAAATAAGGAAGTTGGGGGTGGCGGTGGCATGGGAGGTGGGGTTAGAACAATTAATAATTTAAGAAAGAATAGAGGTACAGAGAAATACATAAAGTGCATGTATACTAATGCCAGAAGCCTCGCCAACAAAATGGATGAGTTAGAATTAATGCTGTTGGAGCATAATTATGACATGGTGGGGATAGCTGGATGAGAGCCACGACTGGGCTGTTAACTTGCAGGGCTATAGTCTGTTCAGAAAAGACCAAATGGATAAGATAACGTTCACACTAGCGTTATGCTAGTTTGCGTCAGGCGACGCAGCGGCGACGCATGCGTCATGCGCCCCTATATTTAACATGGGGACGCATGCGTTTTTTTTTGTTGCGTTGTGCGACGCATGCGTCTTTTTTGCCGCTAGCGTCGGACCAAGAAAACGCAACAAGTTGCATTTTTCTTGCATCCAAATTTCGGCAAAAACCAACGCATGCGTCACAAAACGCAGCGTTTTTGCGTGCGTTTTGCTGCGTTTTTGCGTGCGTTGTGCGTTGCGTCGCCGACGCAGCGGCGCACAACGCTAGTGTGAACGTAGCCTAAGCGAGGGGTAGGGGTGTGTCTATATGTAAAATCATCCTTAAAACCCATCCTGCGTGATAATATAGGTGAATCTAATGAAAATGTGGAGTCCCTGTGGGTGGAGATAAGGGGAAGGGGGAAAAATAATAAATTACTGATAGGGGTTTGGTATAAGTCTCCAAAAATAATGGAAGCAACGGAGAATATCCTCGTAAACAAATAGATGAAGCTGCGACTCAAGGAGAAGTCATTATTATGGGGGACTTCAACTACCCTGAAATAGATTGGGGAACAGAAACCTGCAGTTCCAGCAAAGGTAATCGGTTTTTGACAACTATGAGAGACAACTACCTTTCACAACTGGTTCAGGACCCAACAAGAAGGGGGGCACTGCTAGACCTAATATTAACCAACAGGCCAGACCGCATATCAAATATAAGGGTTGGGGGTCACTTGGGGAATAGTGATCACAAAATAATAAGTTTTCATGTATCCTTCAATAAGATGGATAGTAGAGGGGTTACAAGGACACTAAACTTCAGGAGGGCAACTTTCCAACAGATGAGAGATGATCTTGGTGCAATTAACTGGGACGATATCCTGAGACATAAAATTAAACAAAGAAAATGGGAGACTTTTATTAGCATCCTGGATAGGACCTGTGCACAGTAAATACCATATGGGAATAAACATACTAAAAATAGAAGGAAACCAATATGGCTAAATAGAGCTGTAAGGGGCACAATAAGTGACAAAAAGAAAGCATTTAGATAATTAAAGGAAGTAGGTAGTGATGAGTAGGGTTGAACGACTTTTACTTTTATAGGATCGGGTCGGGTCCGAGGGTGAGTATATACCTAATAGGTATAGGTACCTAATAGGTATATACTCACCCTCGGACGCGCCCTGCTTCTTTCCGGCAGCCTTCCTTCCTAAGAATCAGCACTTGAAGGACCTTCGGTGACGTCGCGGCTTGTGATTGGTCGCACGAGCAGTCACATGGGCGGTCGCGCGACCAATCACAAGCCGCGACGTCATCTAAGGCCCTTCACGCGCTGATTCTAAGGAAGGAAGGCTGCCGGTTAGTACCAGGGCGCGTCAGAGGGTGAGTATAGCAATATTTTTTATTTTAATTCTTTATTTTACACTTAAATATGGATTCCGATACCGATTTCCGATATTGCAAACATATCGGAACTCGGTATCGGAATTCCGATACCAGATTCAGAAGATCGCCGACCTCATGGCCGACCCCACACAGGGGTCAGGTCGGGTTTCATGAAACACGACTTTGCCAAAAGTCGGCGACTTCTGAATCTGGCCGACCCGTTTCACTCAACCCTAGTGATGAGGCATTAAATAAATACAGAAAATTAAATAAATTCTGTGAAAAGCAAATCAACGCAGCAAAAATTGAGACAGAGAGACTCATTGCCAGAGAGAGTAAAAATAATCCCAAAATATTCTTTAACTACGTAAATAGTAAGAAACTAAAAAATGATAGTGTTGGCCCCCTTAAAAATAGTGTGGGTGAAATGGTGGATAAGGATGAGGAAAAAGCCAATATGCTAAATGACTTTTTTCATCAGTATTAACACAAGAAACTTCCATGGCAGACAATATGATAAGTGATAACAAAAATTCCCCATTAAATGTCACCTGCTTAACCCAGCAGGAAGTACTGCGGCATCTAAAAATCACCAAAATTGACAAATCTCCAGACCCGGATGGGATACACCCCCGAGTACTGCAGAAATTAAGTACAGTCATTGATAGACCATTATTTTTAATCTTTAAAGACTCCATAATAACGGGGTCTGTACCACAGGACCGGCTAATAGCAAATGTGGTGCAAATATTCAAAAAGGGGACAAAAACTGAACTCAGAAATTATAGGCCAGTAATCTTAACCTCTACTGGGGGTAAAATCCTGGAGGGCATTCTATGGGATGCTATACTGGAGTATCTGAGGAAGAGTAACCTCATGACCCAATATCAACATGGATTTACTAGGGACCGTTCCTGTCAGACAAATCTGATCAATTTCTATGAAGAGGTAAGTTTTGGACTGGACCAAGGTAACGCAGTGGACATAGTGTATATGGACTTTTCAAAAGCTTTTGATACAGTGCCACACAAAAGGTTGATACATAAAATGACAATAATGGGGATAGGGGAAAATATGTGTAAGTGGGTTAAGAGCTGGCTCAGGGATAGGAAATAAAGGGTGGTTATTAATAGAGCACTCTCGAACTGGGTCGCGGTTAGCAGTGGGGTACCACAGGGGTCAGTATTGGGCCCTCTTCTTTTAACATATTTATTAATGACCTTGTAGGGGGCATACAAAGCAGAATTTCAATATTTGCAGATGACACAGGAGACAGAGTTAAGAAGTAGGCCCAATGTAAGGGTGTGAGTCTCTTAGACTTGTAATCGAGTGCCTGGCCATACAAGTATTTGCTCATAGGTGGTTAATTTGTAAAAAAATGCTCATATGGATCCTAGACACCCTTCCCCAAAATTGACTTTCTGTAGCAGTAGGGAACACGTGAACCCTGGTGTTCTAGTGGTGGAATATGAGGAGACATTGCTGAAGGCCTCATTAAAACTTAGGCCCAATGTAAAGGATTGTGTCTCCTACACTTGTAATGCCCAGACACTAAGTGCATGGGCTGACAAACATTTCCCCATGGGGGTGGCAATTTTTTAAAAAAAATTGTTTACGGGCATCATAAACACCTTGCAAAACTGTAAAGTGGTTTCCTACACAGTTGCTGCTTGGAAGGTGCAGGTATGTACTAAAAATATGGCGAACGAATCATTGGATGAAGTGATCAGGAAAAGGAGCATGATGATGACAGGAATGGGATCGTACATGATTAATAACAGCGGTGGCTATGGGAGGTATGAGATCCAGTATACAGGCTATAATGATTAGTCATTTAACCACCACCAATACCAGAATGTGTTTCATGCTCGTCAGAAGATCGGTGTATCAGATGCGTGTGTTTGACTCGGCCTAAAAAATGCCTGCCAAAAATATGTTGGCAAACCAAAGACGCACGTGTGTGTCTAAAGGGCAAGATGCAACATGTTCGTGAGATGCTGAATTATAGAAAGCAGATTAGTGTTGGTGGAAAACCAAACAAACTGATGAATGCTTGTGAAAAACAAGTTTAAAGAGGAGTGCATGAGGAGGGGAGCAAGGCGGGTCATCTCCTTTCTAGCATACTGGTGGCACAGAGAGATTCCACACATATAGTTGCTTTCAAGTGAAAGGATGGGTCAGAGCATACTGGTTGCTGGGCAATTTTGGAGGTGATGACGGAGTATTATTCGGATCTTTCTACTGTAAATCGCGGGTACAACCAATGATGGAGGAGGTGGATGGTTTTCTGGCAGAGGTTCAGCTTCCAATACTTTGTACAGTTGATCAGGGACTTCTTGAAGAGCCAATTTGGAGGAGCTTAACACTGCACTGGCCTTTATGCCTAATGATAAAGCCCCAGGGGTGGATGGTATCCTAGGGGAGGTGTAAATAAAATGTAAAACTAGGTATTGCTTCCCGCTTTGTTGGAGATGTATGCTGCTGGTCTGGTGGAGGGTGAGTTGTCGCGATCCATGCCTGAGGCAATAATTGAAGTGTTGCCAAAAAAGGGTAAGGATCCGACGGATCTGGCTTCTTATCGCCCAATCTCCTTATTAACCATAGATATCAAAACCTTGGCAAAAATGTTGGCTAATTGTCTTAACAAGGTGATAACGACACAAATAAACCGGGAACAGTCCATTTTTCTGCCCAATATATCTACAGCATGTAATCTTAGACGATTGTTTCTCAATATGCAGATAAAGTCAGACAATATGGGTCAGAGGGTTGTGGTGTCTTTAGATGCCGTTAAGGTTTTTGATAGTGTGGAATGGCGTTATTTGTGGTCGGTTATGAAGGCTATGGGTTTTGGCGAGAGATTTATAATTTGGGTGCAATTGTTATATGCCTCTCCAAGAGCCAGGATACGGGTAAATGGGCTTTTGCCGGGGGATTTCCCTTTGTATAGGGGAACGTGACATGGATGCCCCTTTTCTCTTCTCTTGTTTGCAATTGCTGTTGAGCCCTTGGCGGCGGCGATACGGAGGTATAGGGACATAAAAGCTTTAGATACGGAAACTATGAAGAAAAGGTTGCCCTGTACGTGGACGACGTGCTACTGTTCTTGGAAGATGCGCAGTAACCTTTGGGGGCTGTTATGAATAGCATTAAAATATTTGGGGGTCTTTCCGGATTATCTATTAATTGGGATAAGTCTGTGTTGTTGCCCATGGACGTGACGGCTCCTCTGAAACTAGACCCTGGGGTTCCCTTAAGGGTGGTACATGAGTTTAAATATCTGGTCACCATGGTTTTTGGCAAAATAGAGGACTATGTGCTGCTCAACCTGACTCCTATGCACTGCTCAACCTGACTCCTATGCTTGGGAAGTTCCAGCAGAAGATTGGGGCCTGGAAGTAGCTATTTCTGTCGGTTGCAGGAAGAGTAAATTTGATCAAAATGATACTTTTGCCTCAGCTTCTATACATATTGCATAATGCTCTAGTGTGGCTGCCTCAGAGTAAACTTTTTGCTGGAATGGTTTGAGGGTGCCATGTCACATTGAAAGAGCCCCTAACGTGCTATAACAACAGAAAACCCCCATCTGTGAACTCATTTTACAAATTGCACTCCCTAATTAATTCATCTAGGGGGGCATTGATCATATTGACACCACATGTGCCTCACAGAATTTTATTACATTAAGCGGTGAAGAAAGAATAATTTACATTTTTTACACTAAAATGTTGTTTTAGCCCCAACTGTTAATTTTTTCAAGGGCTTATAGAAAATGTTTTTACAACAAACTGAGGTCCATTTTTTCCTGATTGTGCCAATAACCTACATGTAATTGGGAAATATTTTTCAGGCACAGTGCAAAGCTCAGAAGGAAAGGAGCGTCATACTATAGTGCAGATTTTACTGTTTTGTTTTGCGGGTGCCATGACCCACTGGGAGAGTACATGAGGCAGTAGAACACCCCAAAAGTGACACCATTTTACAAACTACACCTCTCAACTAATTCATCTAGGGGTGCAGTTATCATATTGACACCGTGGGTGTGTCACAGAATTTTATACCATTGGGTAGTGAAGACAAAATAACTACATGTTTACCACCAAAATTCAGTTTTTGTCCCAGATTTTACACTTTCACACAAGAAGTGGGTAAAATGGCACCATAATTTGTCCCACAACGTGGCAATATCCCACATGTGGCTATACAGTGCTATATAGCCATATAGAGAGACTTGGAGAGCTTTTTGCCTCCTTTGGCCTGCGAGCAGGAGCCGAGTGTCATTAGCATATCGCATCCGTTGATCTCGCATTGGATGCAATACTCCAGTGTGACGCCGGCCTTTTTCTTAAAACAGTTTGCAGACTCCATACACAGAGCCCCTAATTGCTAGAAGAGCAGAATCTTCAATCAAGTGATCCCGTTTGGGAAATTATACCCTATTTTGAATTTGTCTACAGGTGTAGTGATGATTTTGACTCCATGGGTATTTTTCTAGAAACAAGCAGCAATGAATATTGCTGAGTGAAAATTGCAAACTACTGTTGTAATGACCAGTGCACTGCAGTGATCAGTACATTGTAGTCACTAGTACGTCGTGTCCAGCCTGTGCTTCTGGAGACATGTACTCAAAAGTTAGGCGGTCTCTCACTGCTTGAGAAATGCTAAACATGTGGATGCTATATGTGGTTAAGTACACTGTGGGGCTCACAAGGAAGGGGGACATTAGGATTTGGGAGAAAAGAATTTGCTGAATTTTTTTGGGAGGGTGAGGGGCCATTTCGCTTTTCCAGAGCCTTTATTGTAATGACGTGGTGGTTAGGAGCACCCGAAAAGACCTGATGGTTAAACCAACAAAGGACAAGCTCTGGGAAGTGGGAACTCTGCTGACCACAACCCTTAATCCTATCACACACACTAGAAATAGCCGTGGAGCATTCCTGACTCTCCCTAGACACCTCTTCACAGCCTAAGAGCTAACTAGCCCTAGAGATAGAAAATAAAGCCTACCTTGCCTCAGATAAATTCCCCAAAGAAAAAGGCAGCCCCCCACATATATTGACTGTGAGTTAAGATGAAAGTCACAAACACAGAAATGAAACAGGTTTCAGCAAAGGGAGGCCAGACTTACTAAACAGACAGAGGATAGGAAAGGTAACTTTGCGGTCAGCACAAAAAACTACAAAAAGACCACGCAGAGTGTGCAAAAAGACCTCCGCACCGACTCAAGGTGCGGACGTGCCACTCTGCATCCCAGAGCTTCCAGCTAGCAGAGCAAAATCATGATAGCAAGCTGGACAAGAAAACAAAGAACAAATAATAAATTAGCAGGGACTTAGCTTCTGCTGGAGTAGACAGGACACCTGACAGATCCAAGAGCGAACTGAACCAGTACAAGAACATTGACAGCTGGCATGGAGTAACGATCTGAGTGGAGTTAAATAGAGCAGCCAGTCAAAGAATAAACCACGTCACCTGTGGAAGGAGCCTCAGAAGCAGCAGCTCCACTCACAGCCACCAGAGGGAGTCCATGGACAGAACTCGCCGAAGTACCATTCATGACCACTGGAGGGAGTTCAATAACAGAATTCACAACAGTACCCCCCCCCTTGAGGAGGGGTCACCGAACCCTCACCAGAGCCCCCAGGCCGATTAGGACGAGCCAAATGAAAGGCACGAACTAGATCGGCAGCGTGAACATCAGAGGCAAAAACCCAGGAATTATCTTCCTGACCATAGCCCTTCCACTTGACAAGGTACTGGAGTTTCCATCTCGAAATACGAGAATCCAAAATCTTTTCCACCACATACTCCAACTCCCCCTCGACCAACACCAGGGCAGGAGGATCAACGGAGGGAACCATAGGCGCCACGTATCTCCGCAATAACGACCTATGGAACACATTATGGATGGCAAAAGAAGCTGGAAGGGCCAAGCGAAATGACACAGGGTTGAGAACTTCAGAAATCTTATACGGACCAATGAAACGAGGCTTAAACTTAGGAGAGGAAACCTTCATAGGAACATAACGAGACGACCACCAAACCAAATCCCCAACACGAAGTCGGGGACCAACACAGCGCCGGCGGTTAGCAAAACGTTGAGCCTTCTCCTGGGACAATGTCAAATTGTCCACGACATGAGTCCAAATCTGTTGCAACTTGTCTACCACAGTATCCACACCAGGACAGTCCGAAGGCTCAACCTGCCCTGAAGAGAAACGAGGATGAAAACCAGAATTACAGAAAAACGGCGAAACCAAAGTAGCCGAGCTGGCCCGATTATTAATGGCGAACTCAGCCAAAGGCAAGAAGGACACCCAATCATCCTGATCAGCAGAAACAAAGCATCTCAGATATGTTTCCAAAGTCTGATTAGTTCGTTCGGTTTGGCCATTTGTCTGAGGATGGAAAGCCGAAGAAAAAGACAAATCAATGCCCATCTTAGCACAAAAGGCCACCAAAACCTCGAAACAAACTGGGAACCTCTGTCCGAGACGATGTTCTCCGGAATGCCATGCAAACGAACCACATGCTGGAAAAACAATGGCACCAAATCAGAGGAGGAAGGCAACTTAGACAAGGGTACCAAATGGACCATCTTAGAGAAGCGATCACAAACCACCCAAATGACCGACATCCTTTGAGAGACAGGGAGATCTGAAATAAAATCCATGGAAATATGCGTCCAGGGCCTCTCCGGGACCGGCAAGTGCAAAAGCAACCCACTGGCACGAGAACAGCAGGGCTTAGCCTGAGCACAAGTCCCACAGGACTGCACAAAAGAACGCACATCCCGTGACAAAGAAGGCCACCAAAAGGATCTAGCCACCAAATCTCTGGTACCAAAGATTCCAGGATGACCAGCCAACACCGAACAATGAACCTCAGAGATAATTCTACTAGTCCATCTATCAGGGACAAACAGTTTCTCCGCTGGACAACGGTCAGGTCTCTCAGCCTGAAACTTCTGCAGCACCCACCGCAAATCAGGGGAGATGGCAGCTAAAATTACCCCCTCTTTGAGAATGCCCGCCGGCTCAGGAACACCCGGAGAGTCAGGCAAAAAAACTCCTTGACAGGGCATCAGCCTTCACATTCTTAGAGCCCGGAAGGTACGAAACCACAAAATTAAAACGGGAGAAAAACAGCGACCATCGAGCCTGTCTAGGATTCAACCGTTATGCAGACTCGAGATAAGTCAAATTCTTGTGATCTGTCAAAACCACCACGCGATGCTTGGCTCCTTCAAGCCAATGTCGCCACTCCTCGAATGCCCACTTCATGGCCAACAACTCTCGATTGCCAACATCATAATTGCGCTCAGCAGGCGAGAACTTTCTAGAAAAGAAGGCACATGGTTTCATCACCGAGCCATCAGAACTTCTTTGCGACAAAACAGCCCCTGCTCCAATCTCAGAAGCATCAACCTCGACCTGAAACGGGAGCAAAACATCTGGCTGGCACAACACAGGGGCAGAAGAAAAACGACGCTTCAACTCCTGAAAAGCCTCTACAGCCGCAGAGGACCAATTGACCACATCAGCACCTTTCTTGTTCAAATCAGTCAACGGTTTAGCCACACTAGAAAAATTAGCGATAAAGCGACGGTAAAAATTAAGCAAAGCCCAGGAACTTCTGCAGGCTCTTCACAGATGTCGGCTGAGTCCAATCATAAATGGCCTGAACTTTAACAGGGTCCATCTCGATAGTAGAAGGAGAAAAATTGAAACCCAAAAATGAAACCTTCTGTACTCCGAAGAGACATTTAGACCCCTTCACAAACAAGGAATTAGCACGAAGGACCTGGAACACCATTCTGACCTGCTTTACATGAGACTCCCAATCATCCGAAAAGACCAAAATATCATCCAAATATACAATCATGAATCTATCCAGGTACTCTCGGAAGATGTCATGCATAAAGGACTGAAATACAGATGGAGCATTAGAAAGCCCGAATGGCATAACCAGGTACTCAAAATGGCCCTCGGGCGTATTAAATGCTGTTTTCCATTCATCGCCCTGTTTAATACACACAAGATTATACGCCCCTCGAAGATCTATCTTGGTGAACCAACTAGCCCCCTTAATCCGAGCAAACAAATCAGACAGCAGCGGCAAAGGGTACTGAAATTTGACTGTGATCTTATTAAGAAGGCGGTAATCAATACAAGGTCTCAAAGAACCATCCTTCTTGGCCACAAAAAAGAACCCTGCTCCCAACGGTGATGACGACGGGCGAATAAGACCTTTCTCCAAGGATTCTTTTATATAACTCCGCATAGCGGCGTGCTCAGGCACAGATAAATTGAACAGTCGGCCCTTAGGAAACTTACTACCAGGAATCAAACTAATAGCACAATCGCAATCCCTATGAGGAGGTAGGGCACTGGATTTGGGCTCATCAAATACATCCCGGTAATCCGACAAAAATTCAGGGACTTCAGAAGGAGTGGAAGGCGAAATTGACAGCAATGGAACATCACCATGTACCCCTTGACAACCCCAGCTGGACACAGACATAGATTTCCAATCCAATACTGGATTATGGACCTGTAGCCATGGCAACCCCAAAACGACCACATCATGCAGATTATGCAACACCAAAGAGCGAATATCCTCCTGATGTGCAGGAGCCATGCACATGGTCAATTGAGTCCAGTACTGCGGGCTTATTCTTGGCCAAAGGCGTAGCATCAATTCCTCTCAATGGAATAGGATACTGTAAGGGCTCCAAGAAAAAGCCACAGCGCCTGGCAAACTCCAAGTCCATCAAATTCAGGGCAGCGCCTGAATCCACAAATGCCAAAACAGAATAGGACGACAAAGAGCAAATCAGAGTGACGGACAAAAGAAATTTAGACTGTACCGTACCAATGGTGGCAGACCTAGCGAACCGCTTAGTGCGCTTAGGACAATCGGAGATAGCATGAGTGGAGTCAACACAGTAAAAACACAGCCCATTCTGACGTCTGTGTTCTTGCCGCTCAGCTCTGGTCAACGTCCCATCACATTGCATAGGCTCAGGCCTATGCCCAGAGAACACCGCCAAATGGTGCACAGCCTTGCGCTCCCGCAAGAGCCGATCGATCTGAATGGCCAAGGACATAGACTCATTCAGACCAGCAGGCGTGGGAAATCCCACCATGACATCCTTAAGGGTTTCAGAAAGACCCTTTCTGAAAATTGCCGCCAGGGCACACTCATTCCACTGAGTAAGCACAGACCACTTTCTAAACTTCTGACAATATACCTCCGCTTCATCCTGACCCTGACACAAAGCCAGCAAGATTTTCTCCACCTGATCCACTGAATTTGGTTCATCATAAAGCAATCCAAGCGCCAGAAAAAACGCATCTACATCACGCAATGCAGGATCTCCTGGTGCAAGGGAAAATGTCCAGTCTTGAGGGTCACCACGCAACAAAGAAATAATGATTTTTACTTGTTGAACGGGGTCACCAGAGGAGCGGGGTTTCAAAGCAAGAAACAGTTTACAATTATTTTTGAAATTCAGGAACTTAGATCTATCCCCAGAAAACAAATCAGGAATTGGAATTCTAGGCTCTAACATCGGATTCTGAACCACAAAATCTTGAATATTTTGTACCCTTGCAGTGAGATGATCCACACAAGAGGACAGACCTTGAATGTCCATATCTACACCTGTGTCCTGAACCACCCAGAAGTTAAGGGGAAAAGAAAGACAAAACACACTGCAGAGGAAAAAAATGGTCTCAGAACTTCTCTTATCCCTCTATTGAGATGCATTAATACTTTGGGCCAGCTGTACTGTTATGACCTGGTGGTTAGGAGCACCCGAAAAGACCTGATGGTTAAACCAACAAAGGACAAGCTCTGGGAAGTGGGAACTCTGCTGACCGCAACCCCTAATCCTATCACACACACTAGAAATAGCCGTGGAGCGTTCCTGACTCTCCCTAGACGCCTCCTCACAGCCTAAGAGCAAACTAGCCCTAGAGATAGAAAATAAAGCCTACCTTGCCTCAGAGAAATTCCCCAAAGAAAAAGGCAGCCCCCCACATATATTGATTGTGAGTTAAGATGAAAGTCACAAACACAGAAATGAAACAGGTTTCAGCAAAGGGAGGCCAGACTTACTAAACAGACAGAGGATAGGAAAGGTAACTTTGCGGTCAGCACAAAAAACTACAAAAAGACCACGCAGAGTGTGTAAAAAGACCTCCGCACCGACTCAAGGTGCAGAGATGCCACTCTGCATCCCAGAGCTTCCAGCTAGCAGAGCAAAATCATGATAGCAAGCTGGACAAGAAAACAAAGAACAAATAATAAATTAGCAGGGACTTAGCTTCTGCTGGAGTAGACAGGACACCTGACAGATCCAAGAGCGAACTGAACCAGTACAACAACATTGACAGCTGGCATGGAGTAGCGATCTGAGTGGAGTTAAATAGAGCAGCCAGCCAAAGAATAAACTACGTCACCTGTGGAAGGAACCTCAGAAGCAGCAGCTCCATTCACAGCCACCAGAGGGAGTCCATGGACAGAACTCGCCGAAGTACCATTCATGACCACAGGAGGGAGTTCGATAACAGAATTCACAACACTTTATATTACCGGTAACATTGAAGGCCCCTATATTTCCATTAATAGATGATGGACCTGAGTGGGGACTTGCTTTTATTTGGAACGTGCACACCTAAAGAAGTGCAGACGGAATGCACGTCGGGGTGGAGGGACATGGCATTGAATCCACACATTCAGTAAGACAGCGATCGCTTTAGTCCCTACAGACAGTGACACACTGTGCACTATAGTAGGCCAGGACGGCTATTTGGCTCAAGTGCATTCACATGTGGCACCGATGTTAGCTATTTAACCTAGGATAATCCAAGTGCCTGCATTATTATATATGGAAATCAGGATTGTGTGGTAATTTCCTCTAATTTCCTTCTTTCTAATTTCCTCTTAATTGTGGTTAAAGGATTCGTTAACCAGGTATAATATTTTTCATCTATATTCGGTGAAATGTGCTCTTTCTGTTCACTTTCCCTAGGTTTAGGGAATTTAGTGATACAGTTTGATTTGTGATGTATGTGTTCAGCACATGTTTTTTTGTTGGATTATTAATTGATGTCATGTTACCAAATATGTGTACTTTCATTATTTATATTTTTTTCATACAAATATTTATGGGTATAATATATTTAGATTTTTTTAATTATTATATATTTTTACAATTATTTAAAAAAATTAACTTTTTTTTCCATTTTTTTTTTTAAATTTCACTATGGGAGTATAAATTTTTTGCAGGCTGATCGCTTGCGTACCATAGCGATGCTGGAGCATCCCTGTGCTATGTAAACTGCCAGCTCTGCACTGACACAGTTAGTTACTGATTATGCTCTGAACATGATCTAGCAACTTTACTAGCTCTGGTGAGCCGGATGTTATCAAGACAACATCGGGTCACCATGGCAGTGATCGGGACCCCGCAATTACACTAACGGGGTCTCCAATCCAATTGCAGAGGGGCTATCTTCCCTCTGCCTTCTCCCAGAATGCTGCAATTGAGATTGATCACAGCATTTAGGGGGGCTCCAGGCACTTAGTAACAGGTGTCAGCTGTCAGAATCAGGAATCATCCTATGAGCGCGCTCGATCACCTGGATGTATCTATCCGTCCAAAGTCAAGAAAGTGCAAGTCACAGGGACATATGGATATGTCACAGGGACATATGGATATGTCCAAGATGGGAAAGGGACTAAAAAATTATTATTACTATTTTTGTAACTTTTTTGTAACTTTTTGCTTATTCCTTCTATGGGACTTTAACTTTCATTATTCTGATCGCTGGTGTAATGCATTGCAATGCACCAGCATATATGCCAGTATTAGAGCTCACTCACACTGGCGAATAACACGACTGACTGGTATCTAATATATTATCTGATAGTGGATCGCCCCCAGACAGAGGGCCGCGAGTTACTCGGTACCGGTCCTTTCTGTCTCAGTTCTGGGGTTGTCATGGTGGCTGGACCCGGTCCGTGACCCTGCTAAGGGGCGTCCAATAAAAGGTGATAGGAGTCTGTCAAGGTTTCGTGACGCCACCTGTGGTATTCGGTCAGGGTGACCGACGCTGCTGTGGGGTCCGCTGGGGTGATGGAATGGCAGCTAGATGGTATACCTTCCCACATGTGAAGTATGTCCCCAGGGCTTCCCAGTAAGGTGGATGGTGATGGTGTGAGGTGCAGGCAATAACGAGGACACAAGGTTGCAGTCTCTTTACCTCTTTACTGAAGACTTCAGGATCCTCAATCCAGAGCATGCTTAACAGGGCTTTCTGAGACCGGCCCGTTCGATGAGCACATCCAGAGTTCCCTTTGCAGGTGGAAATCAGTGCCTACCACTAGCGCCTGTGTGTTGTAGTGCTTCCCTGCTGAGCATTCGGAATAGTCCTCACAACTTCTGTTCTCGTTCGTTCATTCTTTCTAATTCTCTCTCTCTTGTTCCAGATGTTACTAGTTTCTCGACCCCCCAGGTATGTTATGGCTAGGACGCACCCGTATGACGGGAAGGCTCGGAGCTCTTCCGGGACCCTAGAGACGCCGCTCTCCACGCGTTGCCCCCTATGTCTTCGTAGGAAATTTAAGGTAGACAGCCAACCTATAATTAACTGTCCTGCGGAGTTCGAAGTAAGGCCTAGAGTTAGTTACTTCCGCAGTGTTACGGCCACCGGCTACGCGCCTCAGTAAGATGTTGCCTCGGTCTCACGGTACGACTCCTACTGGCTCTCCTTTGTGCTTGATCTCGTTTCTCACTGTTCCACAATATCCTTCCCATCGTGTCACTCTCTTAGGATACCGCCGCAAGGTAGTGCAGGCGCGGTTCCGTAACGTTCTGCTCTGTTCGCTAGGTACCTGCCAGGTTCCCACGCCCGACAGGGACCCCCCTGTGTCTTCTCCCTGCAACACCCCCTGCCACGGGATGTTGCCTGAATCCAACCCAGTCAGCTTCTGACTAACTTCCTATCCAACCCCTAGTTTTACCAGTGTGAGGAGTGGCCCAATAAATAAAGCCTTTTTCTGCCCCTAGTGGCCGGAGTGTGAAGTGTAATGTGTGCTGGTGATACCTGGTCAGTAGAATTCCTTCAGTGCCATCAGACGTACCATTACTCCCCTAGTGGCAGAGTGTCATACTGCAACGGCCAGATCTCAGGGGCGCTGCAATAGCACTCGGCCCAATTTTATACTACGGTGCAGTGCAGAGCTACGATTATTTTCTTAGGGTTTGTGCACACGCTGCGGATTTGGCTGCAGATCTGCAGCAGATTTGGATCTACGGATCCCCAGCAGTTTTCCATGCGGTGTACAGTACCATGTAAACCTATGGCAAACCAAATCCGCTGTGCCCATGCTGTGGAAAATTCCACGCAGAAACACAGCGGTTTATTTTCCGCAGCATGTCAATCTGCAGGTGTAAAACCACAGGTGAAATCAACACAAAATCTGCACAAATTCTGCAGAAAACCCGCAGGTAAAATGCAGGTCATTTTACCTGTGGATTCTGCAGAATCCACGAGAGAAAAATCCGCAATGGAATCCACAATGGTTGCACATACCCTTAGGCCGAGGCCACACTAGTCTGTAATACGGACGAGTGCTATGCGATGAAAAATCGCATAGCACTCGGACCAATGTTAATCTAAGGGGCAGCTCACATCATCCGTTTTTTCTCATCCATATTACACTTGCGAGTGAAATCGCACTATGCTGCGATTGTCCGCGTATCTCAGCTGAGAAACGCCAATGCAAGTCTATGGGTGCGAGAAAAAAATCGCACAGCACACGGACCATCAGTGTGACTTGCGAGAAATTCTCAGGCATTGGGCAGGTGACAGGAAAGGCTCAGCCATTATTTGCTCATTTTGCAAGTGTGTGAGAAAATCTCACCATACGGATGAGGAAAAAAAAGCATCCTGGCATAGCACACGGAGATACGGATCGCCATACAGAGAACATTTGTGCGATTCTCAGCAGCCATAATCGGACACATTTTTTATACATTGTGTGTGACCCCGGCCTTATAGTGATTTGAGAAAACAGTTGCAGCATGCTATGATTGCGTTTGAGAATCTGATGGTATGCACCCATACAAGTCTATGGGTACGTGTAAAACATCAGACAGCATTTGGATGTCATCTGAGTGCAGTTCAGTTACCGCCAATGCTGACAATGGAGTTGATGGAAAAATGATTTTCTCCATCTCCTCTGTAGATCTGTTCTGTGATTCTCTCATGTGCCTCTAACAACAGTAGATTTGAGTGGAAAATCCCACTGTCAACTTCTAACAACGGCATTTAGCATTTATTATCACTGTGTTTGTAAAAGTTTAATCTATCAATATGTAAAAGAAATCAATCAAATCACTATACTTTGTAGTGAAAAAAATAAAAAATCCAGAATTATGATTTTTAGGCAGCCGCAACACTGCAATAAAATGCAATAAGAGGTATTCAAAATATTGCATCTTCCTTAAAATGATATCAGTAAAAATGTAAGCTAAGGATGCTAAAAATAAGCCCCGTATCCTGAAAAATGAAAGCATTACAGGTCTCAGAATATGGTGACAAAAGCAACATGTTTTTCTTGCAAATTTCCAAATTTTTTGCAAAACTTTAATAAAAAAAAAAAATGCATGTTTGGTGCCTGCAAAGTCGAGCTAACCTGCAGAATCATGTTGCCAGGTCCATTTTACCATGTAGGAAACATGGTTAATAAAAAACCTCCCCCCCAAAAAAAAAAAAATTGTGAAATTGCACTTTTTATGCAATATTAAGCCACTTGGAAGTTTTTTTTCATTTTCCATTACACTATGTGGTAGAGTGAATGGTGTCATTCAAAAGTACCACTCGTCCTATAAAAAAACAAGCCTTCGTACCACTATGTTGTGGGAAAAATAAAAAAAAGTTATGGCTCTTGGGAGAAGGGGAGGAAAGTACAAAAATGAAAAAATGAAAAATGGCCATGGCGTGAAGGGGTTAACGTGTAGATTTATATTTGGATGCATTTTACTATAATTTACATGCAGTGCATTATTTTAGAGAAATTGAGGAAAAAATATTGCAAGTATTCTGTATTAAGTCTTTAAAACTAATAAAATAAAAAGAAATACTTGAATTGTTTAAATTTGTTGCTGGATTTTTTTTAACCCCTTAATCCCATATGACGTATTATCCCGTCGAGGTGCCCTGGGACTTAATTCCCAGTGACGGGATAGTACGTCATATGCGATCGGCCGCGCTCACGGGGGGAGCGCGGCCGATCGCGGCCGGGTGTCAGCTGACTATCGCAGCTGACATCCGGCACTATGTGCCAGGAGCAGTCACGGACCGCTCCCAGCACATTAACCCCCGGCACACCGCGATCAAACATGATCGCGATGTGCCGGCGATACAGGAAGCATCGCGCAGGGAGGGGGCTCCCTGCGGGCTTCCCTGAGACGATCGGTACACGGTGATGTACTCACCGTGTACCGAGCGTCTTCTTCCTGCAGTCCCCGGATCCAAAATGGCCGCGGGGCTGCATCCGGGTCCTGCATCGCCGATCTAACAGAGTGCTGTGCAAACTGTAAGATCGGCGATCTGTGATGTCCCCCCCTGGGACAAAGTAACAAAGTAAAAAAAAAAAATTCCACATGTGTAAAAAAAAATAAAAAAAATTACTAAATAAATAAATAAATAAAAAAAATATTATTCCCATAAATACATTTCTTTATCTAAAAAAAAAAAAAAACAATAAATGTACACATATTTAGTATCGCCGCGTCCGTAACGACCCGACCTGTAAAACTGTCCCACTAGTTAACCCCTTCAGTGAACACCGTAAGAAAAAAAAAAAATACGAGCCAAAAAACGCTTTATTATCATACCGCTGAACAAAAAGTGGAATAACACGCGATCAAAAAGACGGATATAAATAACCATGATACCGCTGAAAACGTCATCTTCTCCCGCAAAAAACGAGCCGCCACAAAGCATAATAAGCAAAAAAATAAAAAAGTTATAGTCCTGAGAATAAAGCGATGCTAAAATAATTATTTTTTCTATAAAATAGCTTTTATCGTATAAAAGCGCCAAAACATAAAAAAATGATATAAATGAGGTATCGCTGTAATCGTACTGACCCGAAGAATAAAACTGCTTCATCCACTTTACCAAACGCGGAACGGTATAAACGCCTCCCCCAAATGAAATTCATGAATAGCTGGTTTTTGGTCATTCTGCCTCTTAATAATCGGAATAAAAAGTGATCAAAAACTGTCACGTGTCCAAAAATGTAACCAATAAAAACGTCAACTCGTCCCACAAAAAACAAGACCTCACATGACTCTGTGGACCAAAATATGGAAAAATTATAGGTCTCAAAATGTGGAGACGCAAAAACTTTTTTGCTATAAAAAAAGCGTATTTTAGTGTGTGACGGCTGCCAATCATAAAAATCCGATATAAAAAACGCTATAAAAGTAAATCAAACCCCCCTTCATCACCCCCTTAGTTAGGGAAAAGTAATAAAATTAAAAAAATGTATTTATTTCCATTTTCCCATCAGGGCTAGGGTTAGGGCTAGGGCTAGGGTTAGGGCTAGGGTTAGGGCTAGGGTTAGGGCTAGGGTTAGGGCTAGGGTCGGGGTTAGGGTTGGGGTTGGGGCTAGGGTTAGGGCTAGGGTTAGGGCTAGGGTTAGGGCTAGGGTTGGGGCTAGGGTTGGGGCTAGGGTTGGGGTTAGGGTTGGGGCTAGGGTTAGGGCTAGGGCTAGGGTTAGGGCTAGGGTTAGGGTTGGGGCCAGGGTTAGGGTTGGGGTTAGGGTTTGAGCTAAAGTTAGGGTTAGGGTTGGGGCTAAAGTTAGGGTTAGGGTTGGGGCTAAAGTTAGGGTTAGGGTTGGGGCTAAAGTTAGGGTTAGGGTTTGGATTATATTTCCGGTTGGGATTAGGGTTGGGATTAGAATTAGGGGAGTGTCAGGGTTAGGGGTGTGATTAGGGTTACCGTTGGGATTAGGGTTAGGGGTGTGTTAGGGTTAGGGTTTCAGTTAGAATTGGGGGGTTTCCACTGTTTAGGCACATCAGGGGCTCTCCAAACGCGACATGGCATCCGATCTCAATTCCAGCCAATTTTACATTGAAAAAGTAAAACAGTTCTCCTTCCCTTCCGAGCTCTCCGGTGCGCCCAAACAGGGGTTTACCCCAACATATGGGGTATCAGCGTACTCAGGACAAATTGGACAACAACTTTTGGGGTCCAAGTTCTCTTGTTATCCTTGGGAAAATAAAAATGTGGAGGGGTAAAAAACATTTTTGTGGGAAAAATAAGATTTTTTTTATTTTTGCGGCTCTGCGTTGTAAACTGCAGTGAAACACTTGGGGGTTCAAAGTTCTCACAACACATCTAGATAGGTTCCTTGGGAGGTCTAGTTTCCAATATGGGGTCACTTGTGGGGGGTTTCTACTGTTTGGGTACATCAGGGGCTCTGCAAATGCAACGTGACGCTTGCAGACCAATCCATCTAAGTCTGTATTCCAAATGGCGCTCCTTCCCTTCCGAGCTCTGCCATGCGCCCAAACAGTGCTTCCCCCCCACATATGGGGTATCAGCGTACTCAGGACAAATTGGACAACAACTTTTGGGGTCCAATTTATCCTGTTACCCTTGTGAAAATACAAAACTGGGGACTAAAAAATCATTTTTGTGAAAAAAAAAAGAATTTTTATTTTCACGGCTCTGCGTTATAAACTGTAGTGAAACACTTGGGGGCTCAAACCTCTCAAAACACATCTAGATAAGTCCCTTAGGGGGTCTACTTTCCAAAATGGTGTCACTTTTGGGTGGTTTCAATGTTTAGGCACATCAGGGGCTCTCCAAACGCAACATGGCGTCCCATCTCAATTCCATATGGGGTATCAGCGTACTCAGGACAAATTGCACAACAACTTTTGTGGTCTAATTTCTTCTCTTACCCTTGGGAAAATAAAAAATTGGCGGCAAAAAGATCATTTTTGTGAAAAAATATGATTTTTTATTTTTACGGCTCTGCATTATAAACTTCTATGAAGCACTTGGTGGGTCAAAGTGCTCACCACACATCTAGATAAGTTCCTTAAGGGGTCTACTTTCCAAAATGGTGTCACTTGTGGGGGGTTTCAATGTTTAGGCACATCAGGGGCTCTCCAAACGCAACATGGCGTCCCATCTCAATTCCAGTCAATTTTGCATTGAAAAGTCAAATGGCGCTCCTTTCCTTCCGAGCTCTGCCATGCGCCCAAACAGTGGTTTATCCCCACATATTGGGTATCAACGCACTCAGGACAAATTGTACAACAACTTTTGGGATCCATTTTCTCCTGTTACCCTTGATAAAATAAAACAAATTGGAGCTGAAATAAATTTTGTGTGAAAAAAAGTTAAATGTTTATTTTTATTTAAACATTCCAAAAATTCCTGTAAAATACCTGAAGGGTTAATAAACTTCTTGAATGTGGTTTTGAGTACCTTGAGGGGTGCAGTTTTTAGAATGGTGTCACAGTTGGGTATTTTCTATCATATAGACCCCTCAATATGACTTCAAATGAGATGTGGTCCCTAAAAAACAAATGGTGTTGCAAAAATGAGAAATTGCTGGTCAACTTTTAACCCTTATAACTCCCTAACAAAAAAAAAATTTGGTTCCAAAATTGTGCTGATGTAAAGTAGACATGTGGGAAATGTTACTTATTAAGTATTTTGCATGACATATCTCTGTGAATTAAGGGTATAAAAATTCAAAGTTGGAAAATTGCGAAATTTTCAAAATTTTCACCAAATTTCCATTTTTTTCACAAATAAACGCAAGTTATATCGAATAAATTTTACCACTAACATGAAGTACAATACATCACGAGAAAACAATGTCAGAATCGCCAAGATCCGTTGAAGCGTTCCAGAGTTATAACCTCATAAAGGGACAGTGGTCA
Source organism: Ranitomeya imitator (assembly GCF_032444005.1). Classification (NCBI taxonomy): domain Eukaryota; kingdom Metazoa; phylum Chordata; class Amphibia; order Anura; family Dendrobatidae; genus Ranitomeya; species Ranitomeya imitator. The sequence continues at coordinate 470,157,138 of NC_091282.1, forward strand.
GAATTGTAAAAATTGGCCCGGTCATTAACGTGCAAACCACCCTCGGGGCTTAAGGGGTTAACCCAGTACTTGCCAAATTAAAATTTTTACAAGTATGGATTTTTCAGAAAAGGGCATCCCAATATTCATTTAAAAATGACAATGACATGATTTCCTATTTTGAAAACATTAATTTTATTATTTTTTTATTATTATTATTATTTATTTATATAGCACCATTAATTCCATGGTGCTGTACATGAGAAGGGGTTACATACAGGGTTATATAGATATCGTTTACAGTAAACAAATTTGCAGTGACAGACTTGTACAGAGGGGAGAGGACCCTGTCCTTGTGGACTTACATTCTATGGGATAGTGGGGAAGAGGCAGAAGGTAGGGGCGAGGCAGCGGCTCTGGCGATGGCGAGGCGGCAGAATGGTTATTGCAGGCTGTAGGCTTTCTTGAAGAGATGCGTCTTCAGGTTTCGTCTGAAGGAGCTGAGGGTGGTCGATAGTCGGACGTGTTGAGACATGGAATTCCAGAGGATGGTGGATATTCGGGAGAAATCTTGGAGGCGGTTGTGTGAGGAACGAATAAGTGTGGAGGAGAGTAGGAGGTCTTGGGAGGATCGGAGACTATGTGAGGGAAGATATTCGGAAATTAGTTCAGAGATATAGATCTTTTTAGATCAGTGTTAGTAGTTTGAACTGGATTCGTTGGGGAAATGGGAGCCAGTGGAGGGATTTGCAGAGGGGAGAAACAGGGGAGTAGCGAGGAGAGAGGTGGATTAGCCGAGCAGCAGAGTTGAGGACATACTGGAGTGGTGTAAGAGAGTTAGCTGGGAGGCCACATAGGAGGGTGTTGCAGTAGTCGAGGCGGGAGATGATGAGGGCATGCACAAGAGTTTTGGTAGCTTGTGGGCTGAGGAAGGAACGGATTCTGGCAATATTTTTGAGTTGGAGGCGACAGGAGGTGGCAAGGGTTTGGACGTGTGGTTTGAAGGACAGGATATTTTACAAACACAACACAAAAAATTGGACCTAATTATAAAAATTATAAAATCTTAGTTGCTAGAAGCTAAAGATTATGTGTCCCCAAAAAAGGACATTGGTAGATAATGGGTTAGCTGTGCAAGTAATTATACCTGTGTATGGGGAGGGTACTCAACAATAGAATATTATATGTGCTGTCTGACTAGTCTTCAAGAACCACTTATGTTATAATGTACCTTATGTCTTTTTATAATAGGCTATTATGTGTGTACGCGTGGAATAAGACTATATCTGGCAATTGTTTCACTTATATCCCATATTTGTTTTCCGATTTTTTTCTCTGCGTACTTTCAGTTTTTAAAGAGCTAATGGGTGGAGGGAGACTTGCTGCTGTAATGTCTCTCATACACAGAACACAGAGACATGAGAGATTCCTGTTCTCATGTCACTTTGTTCCACAGGCTTAAAAGCCGGAACAGCCAGAACAGTCCTTAGTAGTGTTGCTGTGAATCCAGCACTGGCTTGAGACAAAAAACATTTAATGGAATACAGTATCATTGTCTCTGTATCTCTCTGCCTCTCTCTCAGATCATCTCTTCTATTTTTTACATTTCTTTCTCTTTAGGGCTTGTTTTCACTTGCGAGGAACACGTCCGTGTCTCGCATGTGGAAACGAAGCTGTGGCGCCGGCACTGTGGAGCGGAGCGTGCGGCCGCATAGCAACACATGCAGCCGCACGCTCCGCTCCGGAGTGCCGGCACCAGAGCTTCGTTTCCACATGCGAGACACGGACGTGTTCCTCGCAAGTGAAAACAAGCCCTAAGACTTACTTTATTAGCTGTCATCGGATTGGTTTGTTATCAGTTTTGAATATCGACTCAAGAAAATGAATGCCTTCTAAATGAAAAAAAAGCATTTTTTGTATTATTAATTTATGCAAAGATTTCTGAAACAACAGTGACATTTTGAATTCCCCCATGCAGACATCACTTTGCTGCTATGCGAGTGTGAAGCGAGAAACTCACACGAGTCTCTGGCATCAATACCCGGCACTGCCGCCGGCACTCGGGACTGAAGCGTTCAGCTACATAGAAATGCATACAGCTGCATGCTGCGGTCCCAAGTGCCGGCGGCAGTGCTGGGTATTGATGCGAGAGACCCGTGCGAGTATCTTGCATCAAACTTGCAAGTGTGACCCCGGCCTATCTCACAGTATCTGCATGTCCTGAGAGTGAATTCACTGTTCTATATAGAACCCAAATCTGATTATCAAACATTAATTTACATTACCCTTTTATACAGCGTTATTAATTCCCCAACGCTGTACAGACATTATTGGCACCCTTCCCATTGGGGCTCACAATATGAATTCCCTATCAGTATGTCTTTGGGGTGTGGGAGGAATCTGGAGCACTAGGAGGAAACCCATGCAAACCCCCTTGCGGGGGTTCAAACCCAAGACCCCAGTGCTAACCTATCAACCACCATGTGTCTCATTCAAGAGCATCTTGTGCTCTCTACTAGTGATGAGCAAATATACTCGTTACTCGAGATTTCTCGAGCACGCTCGGGGGTCCTCCGAGTATTTTTTAGTGCTCGGAGATTTAGTTTTTCTTGCCGCAGCTGAATGATTTACATCTGTTAGCCAGCATAAGTACATATGGGGATTCCCTTGCAACCAGGCAACCCCCACATGTACTTATGCTGGCTAACAGATGTAAATCATTCAGCTGTGGCAAGAAAAACTAAATCTCCAAGCACTAAAAAATACTCGGAGGACCCCCGAGCATGCTCGGGAAATCTCGAGTAACGAGTGTATTCGCTCATCACTACTCTCTACCTATCTGCCTAAGTATCTGTAGTGCATTCACTGCAGCAGCAATATTGGAGACTAGAAGAAGTTTCTAAGTGTGTAACAAAGGTCATTGACAGGGGTTATTGGGGTAGAAAAAGGAATGCTAAATATCTGCTGTGTCAGGGGTCAATGTATTATGAATGACAGACCGTAAACAATCCAACTAAATGCAAACCTAAACAAATATCAACGTAAGAAAAAAAGTAATGTTTGGCTGCTGGAAAAAAATTGCAGAGAACAGCAAGAGATATCAGACAAAAGGATAAATATATGTTTGGAAAATTAATAGAGTTTCTTTTCATTCCCTTATATTTTAGGCTGAAGAGTCCATCACTGCCACATGAATGCATCGCAAATATAGTACTATACTCAAGAAAATTGCCGAGTAAGCGTTTCCTAATTGCTCTCTGAAAATGGAAACTCTGGCTTATAAGAAGAATAACCCATGTTTGGATGAATCAATTGTCTTAGTCTGACACAAATAAAAACTCTACATACCATTGCATTTATTAAAATATCTTTTAATGTCCACACAGCAAAATGCATGACACCGTTTAATTAGCTATTAGCATGTGCAACCATTATTAATCCCATTGTAAGCTGAAACAATTAAAATAAATATAATTCACAAGACCTGAAATTTGATTTTCCAAAACACTTTTAATGTTTAAAGAACTGTAAAATGCATATATACTTGCTGTAGCTTATTAATTGTATTGTAGTCAACGTGGCTTTCTTTTACCAAAGTACAGGCAGCTTTGCAAAATGGTATGAAGGCTGCAGAATGCATTGAGAGCTGAGGTTATAAATGAGCCAGATATTGCTGACTGTACAGAGAAGAAACATAAATGGGAGCCTGCCTAGCACTTAAACGCTCAATGTGTTTCCCTCTGTGATAAAATTGCAATTGTGCTTCATCTTGCTGGAGAAAATCCTTTGAGTTGTATATTTGTTACCTTGTTTGTTCTCTTCCCTAAAAAATGCTGTAAATTGTATCACATTTACCAGATAGAATAGATTTTGGTCATTCTAAATATTTAGCATAACGTATGTTCACAGTGTTTAGCCCTTGAACATACCAACAGTACATGCATTACTATAAAGACTATATTCTGCAAATCTTGTCCAATTCTGTCAGAAATAGATTGTGAAGCAACCACATTCAAAAGGGAAGAAAGCAGTGTGACCTTGAAAATCTCTTTGCATGTGATTACATAGTTAATAGGTTAAAATGGATGTAAGTCTGTCAGTTCTATTATCCTGCAGCATTGAATCAGAGGTATGCAGAAAAACTCACTATGCGGCAGTTGCCAATTGTCCTCTTTTTAGTGAAAGCAAATCCCTCGTGAATAGATATATCAGAATTTAATAATACATTACATATTCTTCATAATATTTAGCCATTAAAGGACTCATCTGGGACAAAGATTATTGTGACCTATCCGGTGCAAGTTTGCAGCATAGAGATGCCAAACATCTCAAATCCGTACACTGTATAGTGGCCATTCTCAGGAACTTCAGCTTAGATCCCATTGAAGTGAATGTGATGTTAATTGTAGTATGCAAGAACATCCATTACCCAGTATAAGGCACTGTAAACTGTGAACGTTCAGAAACTGACAAAAATTGACTATTGCCATCGATACCGTTTAACATGCTTTGTGTAAAATTGCGATGGTCTAAAATAAAAATAAAACGGTTTGGCTTGCTGCAGTTCACAAAGGTTTTTGTTACAAAAATTAACAATTGTTATTCATACAGTTTAACCTGCTTTGTGTGAAATTACGGTGGTTTGAACTTTTTAAAAACCACTTAGACAGCTACAGATGACCATTTTTAATTTAAAAAAATGTAGTTTCAATAAATCAAGGAAACTTGGTTCCCAGAGACATGGCAATTTAAAAATGCATAAGGCGTGTGGTAAGGGACAGCAAAGTCCTGATGATGATGCACGCAGATGGCAAGGACCCGGGGCTGGTGAGAATGCGCCTGTTGCTGGAGCACAACCAACATGCCAATCACATAGTTTCCTGTCTCAATTTGCACGGACACCACTTCTGAAGCCACACAAATGAAAACAGGTTGGTTAGCAGATAATGCTTCCAGCTTGCTTGCCAGCACCATCCAGTATTCCACATGGTCCAGTCTCACCACCCAAGAGTCTGGATCACTTAAAGGGAACCTGTCACCTGAATTTGGCGGGTCCTTTTTTGGGTCATATGGGCGGTGTTTTCAGGTCTTTTATTAACCCCTTTTTTTCCCGCTGGCCACACAGTGGCTGCGAAATTGACTTGCTGTTGATTCGCTTTCCTCCCTAGTTAACGTGTGTGCATAGCAATCTTGCCAAATTCAGGTGACAGGTTCCCTTTAATCCTCACCCTGATCCTTCTTTTTCCCACCAGGTCGAATTCCAGGAGACCAGTGATCCCACACTAGGACACTCCAATGAGCTCTTTGCATCATCATTTCTTGATTCTGGCCTCTAATCCTGCGTGTTCCAAGAGGGACAAGTGGACATACTGTTTAGTGTTGCACAAAACCATGGTCACAAAAAGATGATGGTGGGCAAATTTTGTCTAAAGAGGTAGATGATGATGAGCATCAGTTGCCGATAAGTCAGACTGTTGTTATGTCACCAAGTTAGGAGGACCAGGGTGCAGTGATGGAAGATAAGATGGTGGATAATGAAGTCACTGACCCCACCTGGAATGCCGGCATGCAGAGGGAGGCCAGCAGCACTGAGGATGAGGGAATGGCAGCACCAAAACAGGCAAGGAAGAGGCAGTGGAGTGACCAGAAGGAGAAGGTGGGCAACTGTTCTGCAGAGCAATGCCACTTGTGAACTACAAGAAGCATGGTCTAAAAAGGCATTCTGTCGGTGTAAGGCCTCTTTTCCACTTGCGAGAAAAACGGACGAGTGCAATCCGATAAGAAATGGGATTGCACTCGGACCAATGTTATTCAATAGGTGACATTCCATTTGTGATTTTTTTCTCAACTGAAATCGGACTGAGAAAAAAATCGCAGCATGCTGCGTATTGCTGCGATGCTCGGACGAGACTTGCCAATGTAAGTCAATGGGTGCGAGAAAAAAAATGCACAGCACACGCACCATGCGTATGACATCTGTTTTTTATGGATTGAAGTTAGAGAATTTTGCACAAAATACACAAAAGATCACATGACAGGAAGTGACATACAAGGAAGAGTTGCCAGGCTCCCCTAAACCACCATTCAGGAATCTGTGCATGTGACACACCTCCACGGAGTTGAAAGTTTGCTCACTGGTATCATGTCACCTTTAATTAATGTGGAGATGCTCTTGGTGTTGGTCCAGGAGCGCCCCCCGAACTTTGGGATCCCCGAGATTCAAATTATCAAAATCGCCTTGTCAAGGATGCCTCCTGGACTTATATTTGTCGCCAATTATTTAGTAATTATGCTGAGAGCACCCCAGATGTCCAAATGGGGATGAGTAAGTATTTTTTTATTTTTATATATATATATATATATATATATATAGTGGCCTTCACAATACTAATATTTGTATGTTTTTTTAATATCTCTATCTCTCTCTCTCTCTCTACATATATATATAGTGTGGCCTTCACAGTACAATTTTTTTTTATTTATAAATACAAATCTCTATCTCTCTCTCTATATATATACATACATATATATATATATATATATATATATATATATATACTAGATGGTGGGCCGATTCGAAAGCATTGTGTATTCTATGATATGTATGTACGTGGCGCTCTGAGTGTTGGATATATTCCGCCCCAATATCGCTGATTGGTTGCGTCCGGCAGCGTTGTATATAGCACAGCCATGTAATATATAGCAGCCACGTAGTATATCACAGACCGCCACTTAGTATATAGCAGTCACGTATTATATAACAGCCACGTAATATATATCAGCCACTTAGTATATAACACAACCCACGTAGTATACAGCAGTGTGGCCACCACATATCCCTGTGAATAAAAGTATGTTAAAAAAATAAAATTATATACTTACCTTCCGTCGTCCACCGAAGCTGTCCTGCTCCTCGCAATGCGGCCGGCAGCTTCTGATCCCAGTGATGCATTGCAAAATTACCCAGATGACGTAGCGGTCTTGCAAGACCGCTAAGTCATCTGGGTAATTTCGCAATGCATCTCTGGTAACGGAAGCTGCTGGCTGCATCGCGAGGACCGTTAAAGCTGCGGAAGAAATGGAAGGTGAGAACAGTATTATTTATGAATTTTTATCATATTTTCAATATTATATATTTTTACTATTGATGCTGCATAGTCAGCATGAATAGTAAAAAGTTTGTGCGGGATGGTGCGACACACTGGTGCTGACTGGAGTAGAGTAGGGAGGGGACAATTTGCGGACGGAGTAATCAGGGACCCGGGTTTAAGGTAACAGACACAAAAAGGCAGACATACAAACAGACTTGAGAAAGGCTCAGTAGAGCTGATACGTCGCATTGTTATGTGGGTCTTTATAAATCCAACTCATTTACTGAATAAATGGAGCGCTGCCTTCCTTTTTATTCTATTGAATGTGGATAACCATGGACAGGTTGCCTGGAGGCTCTGCACCCAGAGATAAGTAGTGGTGTGCTGTTCCTTTTTTGTGAATATATAAATATATATATATACATATATATATATATATATATATATAGTGGCATTCACAGTAATAAGATTTTTATGTGTAAATGGTTATTGAATTTAATTTCAAAAGTTTTGCAGTGAATGATGTGACCTGGAGGTGGAGGAGCTGCCGGGATCAATACAGGAGAGAGCGGCAGCAATGGCAGCAAAGTGTTTCTGGTGCTCGAAAAAAAAGGCCATACCTGTATATGAGTCAGTTAAACTTTTTAGCCCCCATCATAGACCTAAGACCGTAAGTACCGTATACTCTTGAGTAAAAGCTCGGTATGCATTGTTCCCCTCATCCCTGTCATGCTATGCGTATCTTCCCCCATCCTGTCCTGGTATGTGACTCCCCTTGTCCTGTCCTGGTATGTGTGCCTTACCCTTTTGTATGCATGGCTCCCACGGTCACGCATTGCTCAGTTACCCCACCTTCCCCAGTATGTATGGCTGACATAACCCCACCCTCATACTTACCCTCTGTCGATGCATCTTCCTCCATGCATTTACATTGTCAGTCGCTGGCTCCTCTCCTCTCCCCTGTGGTCACGTGGTACCCCTCATTAAGGTAATGTATATTCACTCCAGGCCTATGAAGATGTCTCCAAATTCATTACCTTAAAAAGCGTAACCACGTGAATGCTAAGACAGGAGCAGAGAGATTGTGGTGCCATGACAACGGTGATGCAGCGACGGAGGTTGAGTATGATGTATTTTGATAGCAAAATCCTGCTGATTCTATGCCGTTGCCCCTCCCCACCAGCATTTTAGAAAATTTACTTGTGTATAAGCCGAGGGGGGTGTTTTCTCGACAAAAATTTTGGATGAAAATCTCTGCTTATACACAAGTATATAGGGTAATTTTTTAACGTCAACATTGCTATTGTTTGAAAACATATTTCGAGTAGTATAACCAAAATAATTCTATAAAATTATTTTATTATATCTAGAACAGAATCCAACTTAAGGGAAACAGACACAGCCTCGGAGGCAGAGGCAGAGGCAGGGCCATCCCAACAAGATAAACAACGCCCATCTGAGGAAGATGTCCCAAGACCATCAGAAGAGGAAGGTCCACAACCACCAAACCCTCCCGAGGATGCAGCACAGCAGGAAGAGCAGGCCAGGAGCAGAAGTCCTACATTGCCCCCATATACCTCAGGCCATGAATCAATAGTTCAGCGAATGCGCAGAAGGAGAGATGGCCAAAATCTAGTGACAAGGAGGGAGATTGATAGTTGGGCCATGGATTACATTGGTCGCACCATTTCTGATGATGGAGAGGAGGCATTTTGTCGCAGCTTGGCCCAACATCTTTGGCGAATCAAAAAAAAAGGGGAGAAGCCAGCACTGCTTATGGTCAGAATGCAATAACTGAAGTGCACATTCACATAATAAATTCTAACTGTATTTCAAATATGAGACATTTAGCAATTGATCAATTCTTTAAGCTACCCCGCCACTTCACGGCATTCTCATAATGGGGCAGTCCTATTCTACGTATTTTATTTACTTTGTGCCATTATGGCCTCCTGAATGTATAAAGAGTAGTGTAGAGCATTCCGATACCGCAAGTATCGGAATTCCGATACCGAGTTCTGATATTTTTGTGATATCGGGAATCGGTATCAGGATCCATATACATGTGTAAAATAAAGAATAAAAATAAAAAATATTGATATACTTACCCTCGGACGGGCCCTGGTTGTCACCGCTGCAACCGCCATGCTTCCCTTTCTAAGAATGAGCGCGTTAAGGACCTTTGATGACGTCGCGGCTTGTGATAGGTCGCGTGAGCGGTCACATAACCGCTCAGCGACCAATCACAAGCCACGACATCAACGAAGGTCCTTAACGCGCTCATTTTTAGGAAGGGAAGCATGGTGGTTGCAGCGGTGACAACCAGGGCCCGTCCGAGGGTAAGTATATCAATATTTTTTATTTTTATTCTTTATTTTACACATGTATATGGATCCCAGGGCCTGAAGGAGAGTTTCCTCTCCTTCAGACCCTGGGAACCATAGAGGATACCTTCCGATATTTGTGTCCCATTGACTTGTATTGGTATCGGATATCGGTATCGGCGATATCCGATATTTTTCGGATATCAGCCGATACCATCCGATACCGATACTTTCAAATATCGGATGGTATCGCTCAACACTAATAAAGAGTATAAAAAGAAAGACCACATTACATGCAAACTGTACCTGGAGCATTTTCAGAATCACTCCCTTGGTGCCAGGAAAGGCAAGCGCAGGTAAAGGCCGATCAGGTCCAGTGCGGACATTTCAGATCTGGCTTCCACACTATCAAACCAGCACCAAAGTTGAAGGGTAAGACAGGCTGAGACACAGGTGCACAATTAACTGGAGCCTGAGGCAGGGCCTGTCTCACCCTTCAACTTTGGTGCTGGTTTGGCAGTGTGGGAGCCAGATCTGAAATGTCCGCACTGGACCTGATCGGCCTTTACCTGCGCTTGCCTTTCCTGGCCCCAAGGGAGTGATTCTGAAAATGCTCCAGGTACAGTTCGCATGTAATGTGGTCTTTCTTTTTATACTCTTTATACATTCAGCAGGCCATAATGGCACAACGTAAATAAAATATGTAGAATAGGACTGCCCCATTATGAGAATGCCGTGAAGTGGCGGGGTAGCTCAAAGAATTGATCAATTGTTTGCTAAATGTCTCATATTTGAAATACAGTTAGAATTTATTATGTGCATGTGCACTTCAGTTATTGTGTTCTGACCATAAGCAGTGCTGGTTTCTCCCCTTTTTTATCTTTGGCGAATAGCTATAGATTTAAGGCTAAACACTAAATCAGCCACAATGCACCTCATACATGCTGCCAACCCAACGCAAAATCCTAGTCATCTATTTGAAGTTATTGAGAAACACCACCATCAAGTCTCTCACAGCCCTGATGCATCCAGCTCAAGCGCTGATCATGACCCTGCAACTAGGGAGTCACACCAACCACCTGTAAGTAGGCCAACTACTGATTCTGCCCATTCATCTTCATCTCTCATTTCCACACAATCATGGCAACCTCATATGAGTGTGGCAGGTCAATATGTACAGGAGCATGGAACCATAGGCCAAGCGCATCCTTTACTAGGGTATCACAACCCCACAAGCACCAATATTCCCCCCACACATACTCAGCAAGCATGGCCCACATACCAAACCCATTATGCTCAGCAAGAACAATATGGGCCACAGTACAGGCCTTCAAATGTTGTTGGCCAGGGTAAAGGCTGGCTTAATTGACATCAACAGCAAAATGCACACATTGCCCAACACAGCCAAAGATTTACCCAGCAACATACACAAGAACCTGTATTTTATTCTCAAGGATCAGTGGATTATATGCCCAGTCAGCAACAACTAATACAAACACAGCACAACCCCCCAGCACCCATAAATCGAAATCAAACAAATCAGCAAAGCACTCTTCCTGAAAACCCGAGCATTCACATTTCCACATCTTCACCAACAACATCACATAATTTGTATGTTGATTTGTAAGCCTTGGTTGTGTTATAATGGTTAATTATTATCTATTGTTGTCTTTTTCTACGTTTAGGCTAAATTAAGCCTGTTTATGTTTTTTATATTTGGCTAAATAAAAGCAAATCTTGGTTAAAAAACAATATATGTGTTTAGTATTTAACTAAAACATGTAGCCATTGTGATTATGAAAACTAAATATAAAATAATGTGATTATTGTAATGTTCATAATCACATTACAAAAACAATACATGACCCAACATTTTCTTGCCAGGGTAAGGCTCCCTCAGGTGTAACAGCCATTTGATTTTTGTTAAGACGGCAACACATTATGGAACAAGCGACAATTTCCAGTTCATCCATAAGCCACAATATCTGCAATTAGAAATTTTTCTTGGCTGTGAACTAATGCCAACAAGACTAATGAAAATATTTTTTTTGGAGTGATCGGTACCACCATGGGCCACAAACTAGTTTATCTGATGCTTATGGCCATGGTTAAGTTTTGCAGCAAGGAGCAAAACACCAAGGGCCAACACAGACTAAGAGTATCCTGGCATTAGGAAAAAAAAAACATAGTTTGACACATGGAGCACCTGATGCGTATAGCCACAGTCAGGAAGCCATAAACCAACATCATATCCCCACCCAGGCACACAGTGTTCCTTTGCCTACAAGCACTCAACAACACTCTGAAAGCCAAACATCACAAACACCAACCTCACCCTGAACAGCCAATCATTATTTCTTGGACTTGTAATGTTTGTTATTGGTAAAATGCAAAAAGCATTTTCAATTTGGCAACATTGTTACAGTAGTTAGGCCAGAATGAAGTGTGTTTTGTGTTTGTAGAATGAAAAAAACATGTTTGGTCATCACAATATATATTTGTAATTTTTATAAGGAAAAAATCATTGTGATAACAATAGAAACAAAATGTTAGGCTAAATTTCAGACACATAAATGACAACACAAGAAAACCAAAAAATCATATTACAAGATTTTCTTGCCAGGGTATTGCTCCCTCCGGTGAATCAAAATAATTAGCAAAATAATTTCTGACTCTGAGTCCTGACAGCTGGGTGCGTATGGGCAAAGCCTGTGCAATGTGTCCACGATTGTTTGGTAATCCAACATCGCCATCCTGAGACGCAGAGACATGTTGACGTGTAAAGTTATGTAATATGACACAGGCCTTGATTACTATGTTCACATTGGTTTCACTTAACTGGAGGGCACTCAGCAAGACCCTCCATTTAGCAGATAAAATTCCAAATGCACATTCCACAAGACACCGTGCACGAGTTAGTCGGTAATTAAAAATGCGCCCACGTCTGTCCAGAGCGCGTCGCGGAAAAGGCCTCATAACATTACGCGTTAGTTGAAATGCCTCATCAGCAATGACTACATATGGCATTGCTTGACCACCAGAAGAAGGAAGACTCCTTTGTGGTGGCACACCCAAATCATTGGCCTTCAGCCGCCGACCCATGATGGAAGAATTGAAGATTTGAGATTCTCCAGTTCTTCCATAGGCCCCTTTATCTACAATTATAAAATTGTACTTGCTGTCTACGAATGCCAACAAGACAATTGAAAAATATCCTTTATAATTGTAGTATAGGGACCCTGAGTTCGGCGGCTTCTTGACCCAGATGTGCTTCCGATCTAGAGCACCCAGACAATTGGGAAACTGGCACGTGTCATAGATCCCATTAGCAATACGTTCCCAATGTTCAGGTGTGGGCCCTGGCATCACTTTGTCCTTTAGACAAATCCATATTTGGGAGCATGTGTGCTTCACTATATTTGAAATAGTAGTTATGCCCAGAAGAAACTCTAGATGGAGTGAAGAATACGATTGTCCAGTTGCCAAAAACCTAAAAATGGAAAGACAGATAGAAATGAAGGCAAACACAACATTGATGTATATAGGACCATGTGTCAAGAATATAGAGTTCCGTGCCCCACAACCAGACCACCCGCTCACTGTCTCCATCTGTACTGACTGCGTTGGTTGACGAGGGGTATCTAGCCATTTCCTACACAAATCAGCATGTGAACCAGCAGACACAATGATGTTTTTTCCAACCATCAGATGTGTACTGTGGAGAGTCAGCACACCAGAAACACCAAGACAGGGGCAGAACAATGAGGGACACTACCGAGGGTACAGTTACTTTTAGAAATATTTATGTGATATAATGTTGGGCATGGGGATTATATGTGTCTGAAATGCAGCACATGTGTACACTGGGGGCCTCATACAGTACATATAGTGAGGGGCTTGACACTGGTTAAAAAGATATAGCGGAATGTCACTATACTTACTGTATGTACTTAAGTTTAATCCCAGAATTTCTGGGGGGGTTTTTGTCATAAAATTGCCCCTCTCAGATTATACTCGAGTCATTCCCAGGGGTCGGCAGGGGAAGGGGAGAGGCAGCTGACTAATCATACTCATCTGCTCCTGGCGTGGTCCCTGTTTGTCCCTGGTTCTCCGTGCGACAGCATCTTCTTCCTGTGTTGAGCAGTCACATGGTACTGCTCATTACAGTAATTAATATGGACTCGACTACACTCCCATAGGGGTGGAGCCACATATTCATTACTGTAATGAGGGGTACCATGTAATCGCTCAACACAGGAAGAAGCTGCCAGTGCACAGAGAACCAGGGATGTGCAGGGACCACATCAGGAGCAGGTGAGTAGAACAGGGTCACTGCACGATCTTCACCTGTCCCACGTTACACAGCCAGCCTACATCATCCGCATCCTCTGCAGTGACGCTCAGGTCAGAGGGAATTAGTGTGTGAGCCACCCTCTGCCTGAACTTGAGTGCAGAGGACATGGAAGACACAGCGGCACCCAGTGTTGGTACGTGGAAAGGTGACTATATAGCAAGTGTCGTGGCCTGAGCGACAAGAGGTGAGTATGTATTTTTTATTTGGATCCAAGAAGTATTGTTTCTCCTTGCGGAGAGTGACATGATAAGCATGTCGAGGTGAGGAGACTTAAAGCCGCAATGCTCCTCTGGGAAATATGTAAATTGTCTCTTCAGAGTGGAAGAGGACTAGAACTCTAGTGCCGCCTATTGGAAGTTGCAATCCTAACAGTCAATGTCGACTCTTTAACGAGCCTTGTCACATGACTTAGGATAATAGCCAAACCAGAATCTCAATTTGCAGACACTGTGTTTTGGGGTACTGCCCCTCGTCAGTGCAAATTGGAGATCTGGTTTGGCTGATTGAGAGGCGTCTGACCGGGATCCAAGAAGTATCATTTCTCCTTGCGGAGAGTGACATGATAAGCATGTCGAGGTGAGGAGACTTAAAGCTGCAATGCTCCTCTGGGAAATATGCAAATTGTCTCTTCAGAGAGGAAAAGGACTAGAACTCTAGTGCCGCCTATTGGAAGTAGCAATCCTAACAGTCAATGTCGACTCTTTAACGAGCCTTGTCACATGACTTAAGATAATAGCCAAACCAGAATCTCAATTTGCAGACACTGTGTTTCGGGGTACTGCCCCTCGTCAGTGCAAATTGGAGATCTGGTTTGGCTGATTGAGAGGCGTCTGACCGGGATCCAAGAAGTATCATTTCTCCTTGCGGAGAGTGACATGATAAGCATGTCGAGGTGAGGAGACTTAAAGCCGCAATGCTCCTCTGGGAAATATGCAAATTGTCTCTTCAGAGAGGAAAAGGACTAGAACTCTAGTGCCACCTATTGGAAGTAGCAATTCTAACAGTCAATGTCGACTCTTTAACGACAAGGCTCGTTAAAGTGCATTGCATTGCATTTGCATTACAATTTATTTTACCTGTGATCAGAGTATTAAAAGTTAAAGTCCCATAGTGGGATTAAATAAATAATAACGTTTTTAAAAAATTGTAGAAAAATGTTAAAAAAAATAAAAATAAAAAAAATAAAACTATGCTAAACCAATAAATTCATACATTTATGTACAAGCAAAAATAAACAAAAAAGTACACATATTTGGCACTGCCACATCCAGAATGACCTGACTTGTACATATATCATAATAGTTAATGCCTTCAGTGAACACCGGAAAAAAATGCATAAAAAACGTGGTAAAAAAACGTGATAAAAAAGGATTGTGAATAAAAATGGTATAGCTGAAAACGCCAACTTGTATCACAAAAACAAACCACCATAGAGCTCCATTAATGAATAAATAAGAAAGCTATAGCTCTCAGAATATTGTGAAGTAAAAAAAAAATTTTTTTTCTAAATATCTGTTTTATTGTGTAAAAGGGGCAAAACATAAAATGATACACAGTGGGGAAAATCAGTATTGGATACACTGCCAATTTTGTGAGTTTCCTATTTACAAAGAATGGACAGGTCTGCAATTTTTATCGTAGGTACACTTCAGCTGTGAGAGATAAAATCTAATATATAAAGCTGAATCTGTGTATGTGTGTGTGTGTGTGTGTGTGTAAAACCTAATATATAAAGCTGAATGTGTGTATGTGTGTGTGTGTGTGTGTGTGTGTGTCTGTGTGTATGTCCGGGATTGGCATCTGAACCGTCGCATCTACAGCCACAAAATTTTGCACAGTCACATGTCTGGACCCCGAGAGCGTCATAGGCTATGTTGTGAGGTGAAATTTTAACCCCGCGCATTCCAATTCACCAAACAATTTTGCCCCTATCTACATAATGGGGAAAAAGTGAAAGGAAAAGTATTGGAGGCATCGCAGCTACAGCCACAAAATTTTGCACAGAAACACGTCTGGCCCCCGAGAGCATCATAGGCTATGTTGTGAGGTCAAATTTTAACCCCGCGCTTTCCAATTCACCAAACAATTTTGCCCCTATCTACATAATGGGGAAAAAGTGAAAGGAAAAGTGTTGGAGGCAAATTGACAGCTGCCAGATGTGAACAAGGGGGACTTAAAGAATGAGAGCGATGGCGCCAAAGAGTATATACCATACAGTTGCTAAGGTGGGGCCCCGACATGGCATACTCACCACACACGGGGATATGTGTTGTGATAGGCAATCCAGTATCACAATGGACTTAGCGGTCAGAGCACATACAGTGATCTGACAATAACCCAAAATAATAGAACGAGCTTTGAGACGTGGGAACTCTGCAGACCGCAATCCCTAATCCTCTCCAAACAACACTAGAGGCAGCCGTGGATTGCGCCTAACTCTGCATATGCAACTCGGCACAGCCTGAGAAACTAACTAGCCTGAAGATAGAAAGTAAGCCTACCTTGCCTCAGAGAAATACCCCAAAGGAAAAGGCAGCCCCCCACATATAATGACTGTGAGTTAAGATGAAAAGACAAACGTAGGGATGAAATAGATTCAGCAAAGTGAGGCCCGACTTTCTTAACAGAGCGAGGATAGGAAAGATAACTTTGCGGTCTACACAAAACCCTAAATAAAACCACGCAAAGGGGGCAAAAAGACCCTCCGTACCGAACTAACGGCATGGAGGTACACCCTTTGCGTCCCAGAGCTTCCAGCAAAACAATTAGACAAGCTGGACAGAAAAAATAGCAAACAAATAGCAAAGAAGAACTTAGCTATGCAGAGCAGCAGGCCACAGGAATGATCCAGGGAAAAACAAGTCCAACACTGGAACATTGACAGGAAGCATGGATAAAAGCATTAGGTGGAGTTAAGTAGAGAAGCACCTAACGACCTCACCTGATCACCTGAGGGAGGAAACTCAGAAGCCGCAGTACCACTTTCCTCCACAAACGGAAGCTCCCAGAGAGAATCAGCCGAAGTACCACTTGTGACCACAGGAGGGAGCTCTGCCACAGAATTCACAACAGATATGAACACGCACACAAAATGCGCCACACACTACCACGTGCTTAAACACATATACCACCCTCAGCACACATTTCACCACACATACACCAACCTCGCCCCATAAAAGTCGAAACACAAAAGTCGCCGCTCAAAACTCGCCACATGCAAAAGTAGGCTCACGCAAAACTCGCCACACGTGCAAAACTCACCTCATGGGAAAACTCGCCACACGCAAAACTTGCACCCGCGGAAAAATTGCCACATGCACAAAAGTTGCAACACATGCAAAAATTGCCTCACACAAAACTTGCACATACTCAAAAGGCACCACACATAAAACTCGCCACGCGCAAAACTTGCTATGCGCAAAACTTGCTGCACACAACTTACTACACTAACCTGTCACATGCAACTCGACACACAAAAAGTTGCTACACGCATGTCGTCACACAAAACTCATCTCACAAAAGTCGCTACATGCATGTCGCCACACGCAACTCAACACACACAACTTGACACACGAAACTCGCCCTAGAGCACACACAAGTCTGGTACTATCCTTCAAAAATAAAAATCTGATTAATAAGGAGACAAACTACAAGAGCAACAAATATACCATATAAGAAATACGCCAGCTGTCAGTCACATGACCTATTATGTGTATGTGTGAGCTAATATATACTGCCAAGGGGAGGGCTTGCTGTTGGCTTGGGGATTTATCAGGCTGCCAATTTAGCTTACAAATACTGAGGTAAAAATACTGACCAAATAACGTGTGAACGAGTTCTAATACAGGAGGAGATGACATACAGATATATACTATGTACAGGGGAGATAACACACAGGTATATACTATATACAGGAGAGATGACACAGGTATATACTATATACAGGAGGAGATGACATACAGGTATATACTATATACAGGAGGAGATAATACACAGGTATATACTATATACAGGAGCAGATGACCTACAGGTATATACTATATACAGGAGGAGATGACTTACAGGTATATATTATATACAGGGGAGATGACACACAGGTATATACTATATACAGGAGGAGATGACATACAGGTATATACTATATAGGAGGAGATGACATACAGGTAAATACTATATACAGGAGATGACATAAAGGTGTATACTATATATAAGGGAGATGACAAACATGTATACATGTATATACTGAAGTGAAAATGAGAGGTGTGAGGTGAAAATGTAAAGGTGTGAGTGCAAAATGAGAGGAGTGAGGGAAAATAGTGGAGTGTTCGGAAAATGACAGATGTGAGGTCGAAATGACAAGTGTTAGGGGGGAATGAGAGGAGTGAGGGGGAAAATAAGAGGAGTGACGGGGAAAATGAGAGGTGTGAGGGAGAAAATGAGAGATGTGAGAGGGAAAATGAAAGATGTGATGGGGAAAATGAGAGGCGTGATGGGAAAATAAGAGAAGTGAGGTGCTATAACTAACCACAGATATTTACTATGCCCAGGCAGTGCCGGGCTCTTCAGCTAGTCTACTATATAAAGCTGAATGTGTGTATGTGTGTGTGTGTATGTGTGTATGTCCGGGATTGGCATCTGCACCGTCGCAGCTACAGCCACAAAATTTTGCACAGTCACACGTCTGGACCCTGAGAGCGTCATAGGCTATATTGTGAGGCGAAATTTTAACCCCGCGCGTTCCAATTCACCAAACAATTTTGCCCCTATCTACATAATGGGGAAAAAAGTGAAAGGAAAAGTGTTGGAGGCGTCGCAGCTACAGAAACAAAATTTTGCATAGTCACACGTCTGGACCCTGAGAGCGTCATAGGCTACGTAGGTGAGGTGAAGTTTTAACCCTGCGCTTTCCAATTCACCAAACAATTTTGCCCCTATCTACATAATGGGGAAAAAGTGAAATGAAAAGTGTTGGAGGCGTCGCAGCTACAGCCACAAAATTTTGCACAGTCACACGTCTGGACCCTGAGAGCGTCATAGGCTATGTTGTGAGGTGAAATTTTAACTCCGCGCTTTCCAATTCACCAAACTATTTTTCCCCTATCTACATAATGGGGAAAAGTGAAAGGAAAAGTGTTGGAGGCAAATTGACAGCTGCCAGAAGTGAACAAGGGGGACATAAAGAATGAGAGCGATGGCGCAAAAGAGTATATACTGATCAGTTGCTAAGGTGGGGCCCTGACATGAGATACTCACCACACATGGGGATATGAACACACACACAAAATGCGCCACACACTACCACGTGCTTGAACACATATACCACCCTCAGCACACATTTCACCACACATACACCAACCTCGCCACATAAAAGTCGAAACACAAAAGTCGCAGCTCAAAACTCGCCACACGCAAAACTCACCCCATGCAAAAACTAGGCTCACGCAAAACTCGCCACAAGTGCAAAACTCACCTCATGGAAAACTCGCCACACGCAAAACTTGCACACGCGGAAAAATTGCCACATGCACAAAATTTGCAACACATGCAAAAGTTGCCTCACACAAAACTTGCACATACTCAAAAGGCACCAGACATAAAACTCACCATGCGCAAAACTCGCCATGCGCAAAACTTGCTGCACACAACTTGCTACACTAACCTCTCACATGCAACTCGACACACAAAAAGTTGCTACACGCATGTTGCCACACAAAACTCATCTCACAAAAGTCGCTACATGCATGTCGCCACACACAACTCAACACACACAACTTGACACATAAAACTCGCCCTAAAACACACACAAGTCTGGTATTATCCTTCAAAAATAAAAATCTGATTAATAAGCAGACAAACTACAAGAGCAACAAATGTACCATATAGGAAATACGGCAGCTGTCAGTCACATGACCTGTCTATTATGTGTATGTGTGAGCTAATATATACTGCCAGGGGGAGGGCTTCCTGTTGGCTGGGGATTTATCAGGCTGCCAATTTAGCGTACAAATACTGAGGTAAAAATACTGACCAAATAACGTGTGAACGAGGTCTAATACAGGAGGAGATGACACACAGGTATATACTATATACAGGAGGAGATGACACACAGGTATATACTATATACAGGAGGAGATGACACACAGGTATATACTATATACAAGAGGAGATGACACTTGTATATACTATATACAGGAGGAGATGACACACAGGTATATACTATATACAGGAGGAGATGACACACAGATATATACTATATACAGGAGAGATGACACACATGTATATACTATATACAGGAGCAGATGACCTACAAGTATGTACTATATACAGGAGGAGATGACAAACAGATATATGCTATATATAGAAGATGACATACAGGTATATACTATATACAGGAGGAGATGACACAGATATATACTATATACAGGAGGAGATGACATACAGGTATATACTATATTTAGAAGATGACATACAGGTATATACTATATACAGGGGAGATGACACACAGCAGGTATATACTATATACAGGGGAGATGACATACAGGTATATACTATATACAGGAGATGACATACAGGTGTATACTATAATAATAATAATCTTTATTTTTTATATAGCGCTAACATATTCCGCAGCGCTTTACAGTTTGCACACATTATCATCACTGTCCCCAATGGGGCTCACAATCTTAATTCCCTATCAGTATGTCTTTGGAATGTGGGAGGAAACCGGAGTACCCGGAGGAAACCCACGCAAACACGGGGAGAACATACAAACTCCTTGCAGATGTTGTCCAAGGTGGGATTAGAACCCAGGACCCCAGCGCTGCAAGGCTGCAGTGCTAACCACTGAGCCACCGTGCTGCCCTGGGAGATGCAAACATGTATATACTGAGGTGAAAATGAGGGGTGTGAGGTGAAAATGAAAAGGTGCGAGTGCAAAATGAGAGGAGCGAGGGAAAATAGTGGAGTGATCGGAAAATGACAGATGTGAGGTTGAAATAACAAGTGTTAGGGGGAATGAGAGGAGTGAGGGAGAAAATGAGAGGTGTGAGGGAGAAAATGAGAGATGTGAGGGGGAAAATGAAAGATGTGATTGGGAAAATGAGAGGCGTGATGGGAAAATAAGAGAAGTGAGGTGCTATAACTAACCACAGATATTTACTATGCCCAGGCAACGCCGGGCTCTTCAGCTAGTATAAAAATAAAAAACAGAAACACATTGTATGATTTATAAAAAATGTAATTGCATTTTATTGAAATAAATATGAATTTAATCACCTACTAACCAGCAAGAATTCTGGCTCTCACAGACCTGTTACTTTTTGTTTAAGAAGCCCTCCAACTGCTCTCATTACTTGTATTAATTGAACTTGTTTTAATTTGTAACCTACATAAAATACACTTATCCATACTCAATCAACACTAAGAACCACCAAACAAATTCCAGACGGAATCCTAGACAGCGAGAAAACCAAAAACTCAAGGATCCAAGTATCAATGCACAAAAATAAGATCTCACCAGAAACTACAATCCAGCTTGGTTGATGTAGTGGTTTCAGATAATTTTAGAAGGGATGTAAAAAATTTGTGATACAGAGTAAATAAAATCTAACATATTGTCGGACATCCGCTCTTGCTGTATAATGAATCATAATGAAGTTTGTTTTTGTTTAATCATATCCTGGATAATCCCTTTAAACACATATACTCACCTCCCATGGCACTGCCTTTTCAGAGGGGTCAGCACTCGCAGGATAAACTTTCCCTGTCTTTTGATGTATGAGTAATGAAGTGGAAGTTTGTGGCAAGCTTAATTATATGTCCAAAGGTGGAAACAGTGACACCAGCACTGATTAGGCGCAGTGCACAAGAGACATAACAACCTCACGTGAGCCCTGGGAATGCAACTGCCGACACTACTGGAACAGTGCAAGCATGGGAGGTGAGTAGAGGGGTTGTTCTTTTAACAGGAGAAGACATTCAGATCAAAAAGGGGTTGTCCTAGTAGTGTGCAACCCCTTTAAATTTCCATTGTAAGTACTAAATCCTTACTTAATGTTGTATTTTATTGCAGTTAAATATACTAAGTAGTGATGAGTAGTGTTGAGAGACACCTTCCAATATACAAAAAATATCGGATATCGCCTATACCGATACCCGATTCCAATGCAAGTCAATGGGACACAAATATCGTAATGTAAATAAGCTCTTTCTGTCCTTCTACATCCTGTTCCGGAGGACGATGCCTGCTACAGTGACAGTGATTGACACATTAGCCAATGATGGGACAGTAGTAGTCCCATCATCCAGCTAATGTGTTGAATGAAAAAAACAAAAAAACAAACAAAAAAAACATACATGCTACATACATACTATATACATACTATATACATACTACATACAGTACATACTACATACTTACTACATACAGTAGATACTACATACAGTACAGTCATGCATTACATACAATACATACATACAGACATACAGTACATTTAACTTAGAGTACATACTCACCATTACTTGTCATTTTGATCCCCGAAGCCAGTGTCATCTGTAAAAAATGTTAAAATAACAAACAACCAATATACTCCCTGATCCGCAGAAATCCACGAGTGTCCCACGACGATCTCCCAATAAAACACACACACATTAGGAAAAAAGTATTTTAATATTCTTCATTAAATCATACTTACCATACTTCAGCACCTGCAAAAAACATAAAATAATAAACCGTATACTACCTGTCCGTCGTAGTCCAATTAATACCGAGTGTCCCACAATGATCTCCCCTATAGAACAGTGGTGATGTCACTACTCAATAGGACCCTCAGTGACACACTGACAGGCGACAATGGCTCCTGCAGTGCATCACTGAGATTACTATAGTTCAAAGTCTCACTTTATGGCAATTGCTGCGTGGGAAAATTTCTCACACAGCAATGCCAAAAGTGAGACTAGGGACTTTTTTTTACAGTGGCGGAGGAATACAGTGCGAAGGATACCTTCCTCCCGTCATTGTGCTCATGGAGCCCCTGGAGAGCGGTCGCTGTTGTGAATTCTGTGGCAGAGCTCCCTCCTGTGGTCACAAGTGGTACTTCGGCTGGTTCTCTCTGTGAGCTTCCGTTGGTGGAGGAAAGTGGTACTGCGGATTCTGAGTTTCCTTCCTAAGGTGATGTGGTGAAGTCGTTAGGTGCTGCTCTATTTAACTCTACCTAGTGCTTTGATCCTGGCCTCCAGTCAATGTTCTAGTATTGGACCTGTTTCCTCCTGGATCGTTCCTGTGGCCTGCTGCTCTGCATAGCTAAGTTACTATTTGCTATTTGTTTGCTGTTTTTTTCTGTCCAGCTTGTCATTTTGTTTTTTACTGCTTGCTGGAAGCTCTGGGACGCAGAGGGTGTACCTCCGTGCCGTTAGTTCGGTACGGAGGGTCTTTTTGCCCCTTTGCGTGGTTTTTGTAGGGTTTTGTGTTGACCGCAAAGTTACCTTTCCTATCCTCGCTCTGTTCAGAAAGTTGGGCCTCACTTTGCTAAATCTATTTCATCTCTACGTTTGTCTTTTCATCTTAACTCACAGTCATTATATGTGGGGGCTGCCTTTTCCTTTGGGGTATTTCTCTGAGGCAAGGTAGGCTTATTTTCTATCTTCAGGCTAGCTAGTTTCTCAGGCCGTGCCGAGTTGCATAGGGAGCGTTAGGCGCAATCCACGGCTGCCTTTAGTGTGGTTGGAGAGGATTAGGGATTGCGGTCAACAGAGTTCCCAAGTCTCAGAGCTCGTTCTTGTTTTTTGGGTTATTGCCAGGTCACTGTATGTGCGCTGACCTCTATGTCCATTGTGGTACTGAATTACCTTTCATAACAGTACTGGAGGCCAAAAGTACTAATGATTCTCAATAGAGGGAAAAAAGAAGTTCTGAGACCATTTTTTTTCTTTGCACTGTGTTTTGCCTTTTTTTTCCCCTAGACATTTGGGTGGTTCAGGACACAGGTGTAGCAATGGACATTAAAGGTCTGTCTTCATGTGTGGATCAGCTCACGGCAAGAGTACAAAGTATTCAAGACTTTGTGGTTCAGAATTCTATGTTAATAGGAGAATTCCTATTCCTGATTTGTTTTTTGGAGATAGAACTAAATTTCTGAGTTTCAAAAATAATTGTAAACTATTTCTGGCTTTGAAAACCTCGCTCCTCTGGTGACCCAGTTCAACATGTTAGGATCGTTATTTCTTTTTTGCGTGGCGACCCTCAGGACTGGGCATTTTCTCTTGCGTCAGGAGATCCTGCATTAAGTAATATCGATGCATTTTTCCCGGTGCTCGGATTGCTGTACGATGAGCCTAATTCTGTGGATCAGGCAGAGAAGAATTTGCTGGCTCTGTGTCAGGGTCAGGATGAAATAGAGGTATATTGTCAGAAATTTAGAAAGTGGTCCGTACTCACTCAGTGGAATGAAGGTGCGCTCGCAGCTATTTTCAGAAAGGGTCTCTCTGAAGCCCTTAAGGATGTCATGGTGGGATTTCCTATGCCTGCTGGTCTGAATGAGTCTATGTCTTTGGCCATTCAGATCGGTCGACGCTTGCGCGAGCGTAAATCTGTGCACCATTTGGCGGTATTACCTGAGTTTAAACCTGAGCCTATGCAGTGCGATAGGACTTTGACCAGAGTTGAACGGCAAGAACACAGACGTCTGAATGGGCTGTGTTTCTACTGTGGTGATTCCACTCATGCTATCTCTGATTGTCCTAAGCGCACTAAGCGGTTCGCTAGGTCTGCCACCATTGGTACGGTACAGTCAAAATTTCTTCTGTCTGTTACCTTGATCTGCTCTTTGTCATCATATTCTGTCATGGCATTTGTGGACTCAGGCGCTGCTCTGAATTTGATGGACTTGGAGTATGCTAGGCGTTGTGGGTTTTTCTTGGAGCCCTTGCAGTGTCCTATTCCATTGAGAGGAATTGATGCTACGCCTTTGGCCAAGAATAAGCCTCAGTACTGGACCCAGCTGACCATGTGCATAGCTCCTGCACATCAGGAGGTTATTCGCTTTCTGGTGTTGCATAATCTGCATGATGTGGTCGTGTTGGGGTTGCCATGGCTACAAGTCCATAATCCAGTATTAGATTGGAAATCCATGTCTGTGTCCAACTGGGGTTGTCAGGGGGTACATGGTGATGTCCCATTTCTGACTATTTCGTCATCCACCCCTTCTGAGGTTCCTGAGTTCTTTTCTGATTACCGGGATTTATTTGATGAGCCCAAGTCCGATACCCTACCTCCGCATAGGGATTGTGATTGTGCTATCGATTTGATTCCTGGTAGTAAATTCCCAAAAGGTCGACTGTTTAATTTATCTGTGCCTGAGCACGCCGCTATGCGGAGTTATGTGAAGGAGTCTTTAGAGAAGGGGCATATTCGCCCGTCATCGTCGCCATTAGGAGCAGGGTTCTTTTTTGTAGCCAAGAAGGATGGTTCACTGAGACCTTGTATAGATTACCGCCTTCTAAATAAGATCACGGTTAAATTTCAGTACCCCTTGCCATTGTTATCTGATTTGTTTGCTCGGATTAAGGGGGCTAGTTGGTTCACCAAGATAGATCTTCGTGGTGCGTATAATCTTGTGCGTATTAAGCGAGGCGATGAGTGGAAAACTGCATTTAATACGCCCGAGGGCCATTTTGAGTATCTAGTAATGCCGTTCGGACTTGCCAATGCTCCATCAGTGTTTCAGTCCTTTATGCATGACATCTTCCGAGAGTATCTGGATAAATAACTGATTGTGTACTTAGATGACATTTTGATCTTCTCGGATGATTGGGAGTCTCATGTGAAGCAGGTCAGAACGGTGTTTCAGGTCCTGCGTGCTAATTCTTTGTTTGTGAAGGGATCAAAGTGTCTCTTTGGTGTTCAGAAGGTTTCATTTTTGGGGTTCATCTTTTCCCCTTCTACTATCGAGATGGACCCTGTTAAGGTCCAAGCCATCCATAATTGGACTCAGCCGACATCTCTGAAAAGTCTGCAAAAGTTCCTGGGCTTTGCTAATTTTTATCGTCGCTTCATCTGCAATTTTTCTAGTATTGCTAAACCATTGACCGATTTGACCAAGAAAGGTGCTGATGTGGTCAATTGGTCTTCTGCTGCGGTGGAAGCTTTTCAAGAGTTGAAGCGTCGTTTTTCTTCTGCCCCTGTGTTGTGTCAACCAGATGTTTCGCTTCCGTTCCAGGTCGAGGTTGATGCTTCTGAGATTGGAGCAGGGGCTGTTTTGTCGCAGAGAAGTTCTGATTGCTCGGTGATGAAACCATGCGCCTTCTTTTCCAGGAAGTTTTCGCCTGCTGAGCGAAATTATGATGTGGGCAATCGAGAGTTCCTGGCCATGAAGTGGGCATTCGAGGAGTGGCGTCATTGGCTTGAAGGAGCTAAGCATCGCGTGGTGGTCTTGACTGATCATAAGAACTTGACTTATCTCGAGTCCGCCAAGCGGTTGAATCCTAGACAAGCTCGTTGGTCGTTGTTTTTTGCCCGTTTTGACTTTGTGATTTCATACCTTCCGGGCTCTAAAAATGTGAAGGCGGATGCTCTGTCTAGGAGTTTTGTGCCCAACTCTCCGGGTGTATCTGAGCCGGCGGGTATCCTCAAAGAGGGAGTAATTGTGTCTGCCATCTCCCCTGATTTGCGGCGGGTGCTGCAAAAATTTCAGGCTAATAAACCTGATCGTTGCCCAGCGGAGAAACTGTTTGTCCCTGATAGGTGGATGAATAAAGTTATCTCTGAGGTTCATTGTTCGGTGTTGGCTGGTCATCCTGGAATCTTTGGTACCAGAGAGTTAGTGGCTAGATCCTTTTGGTGGCCATCTCTGTCGCGGGATGTGCGTACTTTTGTGCAGTCCTGTGGGATTTGTGCTAAGCCCTGCTGTTCTCGTGCCAGCGGGTTGCTTTTGCCCTTGCCGGTCCCGAAGAGGCCTTGGACACATATCTCTATGGATTTTATTTCAGATCTTCCCGTCTCTCAAAAGATGTCAGTCATTTGGGTGGTCTGTGATCGCTTCTCTAAGATGGTCCATTTGGTACCCTTGTCTAAATTGCCTTCCTCCTCTGATTTGGTGCCATTGTTTTTCCAGCATGTGGTTCGTTTACATGGCATTCCAGAGAATATCGTTTCTGACAGAGGTTCCCAGTTTGTTTCGAGGTTTTGGCGAGCCTTTTGTGGTAGGATGGGCATTGACTTGTCTTTTTCCTCGGCGTTCCATCCTCAGACTAATGGCCAGACCGAACAAACCAATCAGACCTTGGAAACATATCTGAGATGCTTTGTTTCTGCTGATCAGGATGACTGGGTGTCCTTTTTGCCTTTGGCTGAGTTCGCCCTTAATAATTGGGCCAGCTCGGCTACCTTGGTTTCACCGATTTTCTGCAACTCTGGGTTCCATCCTCGTTTCTCTTCAGGGCAGGTTGAGTCTTCGGACTGTCCTGGTGTGGATACTGTGGTGGACAGGTTGCAGCAGATTTGGACTCATGTAGTGGACAATTTGACTTTGTCCCAGGAGAAGGCTCAACGTTTCGCTAATCGCAGACGCTGTGTGGGTCCCCGACTTCGGGTTGGGGACTTGGTTTGGTTATCTTCTCGTCATATTCCTATGAAGGTTTCCTCTCCTAAGTTTAAACCTCGTTTTATTGGTCCGTATAGGATTTCTGAGGTTCTTAATCCTGTGTCTTTTCGTCTGACCCTTCCAGATTCTTTTTCCATACATAACGTATTCCATAGGTCATTGTTGCGGAGATACGTGGCACCTATGGTTCCATCTGTTGATCCTCCTGCCCCGGTTTTGGTGGAGGGGAGTTGGAGTATATTGTGGAGAAGATTTTGGATTCTCGTGTTTCAAGGCGGAAACTCCAGTATCTGGTTAAGTGGAAGGGTTATGCTCAGGAAGATAATTCCTGGGTCTTTGCCTCTGATGGCCATGCTCCCGATCTTGTTCGTGCCTTTCATATGGCTCATCCTGGTCATCCTGGGAGCTCTGGTGAGGGTTCGGTGACCCCTCCTCAAGGGAGGGGTACTGTTGGGAATTCTGTGGCAGAGCTCCCGCCTGTGGTCACAAGTGGTACTTCGGCTGGTTCTCTCTGTGAGCTTCCGTTGGTGGAGGAAAGTGGTACTGCGGCTTCTGAGTTTCCTTCCTCAGGTGATGTGGTGAAGTCGTTAGGTGCTGCTCTATTTAACTCCACCTAGTGCTTTGATCCTGGCCTCCAGTCAATGTTCTAGTATTGGACCTGTTTCCTCCTGGATCGTTCCTGTGGCCTGCTGCTCTGCATAGCTAAGTTACTCTTTGCTATTTGTTTGCTGTTTTTTTCTGTCCAGCTTGTCATTTTGTTTTTTACTGCTTGCTGGAAGCTCTGGGACGCAGAGGGTGTACCTCCGTGCCGTTAGTTCGGTACGGAGGGTCTTTTTGCCCCTTTGCGTGGTTTTTGTAGGGTTTTGTGTTGACCGCAAAGTTACCTTTCCTATCCTCGCTCTGTTCAGAAAGTTGGGCCTCACTTTGCTAAATCTATTTCATCTCTACGTTTGTCTTTTCATCTTAACTCACAGTCATTATATGTGGGGGCTGCCTTTTCCTTTGGGGTATTTCTCTGAGGCAAGGTAGGCTTATTTTCTATCTTCAGGCTAGCTAGTTTCTCAGGCCGTGCCGAGTTGCATAGGGAGCGTTAGGCGCAATCCACGGCTGCCTTTAGTGTGGTTGGAGAGGATTAGGGATTGCGGTCAACAGAGTTTCCACGTCTCAGAGCTCGTTCTTGTTTTTTGGGTTATTGCCAGGTCACTGTATGTGCGCTGACCTCTATGTCCATTGTAGTACTGAATTACCTTTCATAACAGGTCGCATCAGCTGATGCTGCCGTTCTCCACGGGAGATCGTCGTAGGACACTCGTGGATTTCTGCGTATCAGTGAGTATATTGTTTGTTTGTTATTTTAATATTTTTTTACAGATAACACTGGCTTCGGGGATCAAAGTGACAAGTGACAAGTGATGGTGAGTATGTACTCTATGTTTAATGTACTGCATGTCTATGTGTATGTATTGTATGTAATGTATGAATATAGTGTATGTAGTATGTATGTATTATGTATGTATGTAGTATGTATGTAGTATGTATGTATGTAGTATGTATGTAGTATGTATGTAGTATGCATGTAGTATGTATGTATGTAGTATGTATGTAGTATGTCTGTAGTATGTAGGTAGTATGTATGTAGGTAGTATGTATGTAGTATGTATGTATGTATGTAGTGTGAATGCAGTATGCATGTAATATGTATGTAGTTTGTATTTAGTATGTATTTAGTATGTATGTAGTATGTATGTAGAGTGTAGTATGTAGTATGCATGTAGTATGTAGGTAGTATGTATGTAGTATGTAGTATGTATGTAGTATGTTGTATTCAGCATGTGGTATGTATGTAGTTTGTAGTATGTATGAAGTATATATGTAGCATTTTTTACATTCAACACATTAGCCGGATGATGGGACTACTACTGTCCCATCATTAGCTAATGTGTCAATCACTGTCACTGTAGCAGGCATCGTCTGATGGGACTTGTAGTCCCATCAGACGATGCCTGCACACATGCACAGAGACCTGGCAGCGCATACAGAGGCCCGGCAGCCCGCACAGACCCCCGGCAGGCCCATACAAACCCATGGCAGGCCCGTACAGAGCCCTGGCAGGCCCGCACAGATGCCTGGCAGCCCGCACAGAGCTCCGGCAGCCTGCACAGAGCCACGGCAGCCCGCACAGAGCCCCGGCAGCCCACACAGAGTCCTGGCAGCCCGCACAGACCACTGGCAGGCCCGCACAGACCCCCGGCAGCCCACACAGAGCCCCAGCAGGCACGCACAGACCCCCACAGTCACGCACAGACCCCGCCCGCACACACAGACGCGGTCTCCGCCCATGCACCGCCCACACTCCATTATATTGCATCATTGCACTATGGGAACTTCCGATTCCGGTATCCGATATCACAAAAGTATCGGAACTCGGTATTGGAATTCCGATACAGCGAATATCGGCCGATACCTGATATTTGCAGTATCGGAATTCTCAACACTAGTGATGAGCGAACGTGCTCACCACTACTCATTACTCGCCCGAGTATCACTATGCTCAGTATACTCAGCGAGCATCGAATAATTCCGGGATTATTCGGCGGGAGCTCGGGTCTTCGCCCTGCAATTCTGGTGCTCTTTAAAGCACCAATGACAGTGCAGGGATTGTCAGCCATGCACTGTAATGCCGCAGCCATCTTTGTTGTGGTATTACAGTGATTGGCTGGCTGCACAGCATCATCAGGTCTATAAGAGACCTGCTCGCCGCATTCTGCTCCGGACTTCGCGAGTATAGGGAGAGCTGCTGCTGAGATAAGGTAAGAATAGTGCTTTTAATACTTAGTGTAAGTCTGCAAATGTTCAGTCCACAACTCGTGAGAAACTAACAGTCCTTTTTAGGGCTAATTTGGGGGTCCAGAGATTGCAGGGGAGTCTATGTGCACATATCCACATCAGTGCAAGGCCTGCAGGCACTGTATGTGAGTACATACTGTAGCTCCAAAACCTCCATTACTGTCTGCTGCTGCTTATTTTATATATATATATATATATATATATATATATATATATATACAGTACAGACCAAACGTTTGGACACACCTTCTCATTTAAAGATTTTTCTATATTTTTATGACTATGAAAATTGTAAATTCACGCTGAAGGCATCAAAACTATGAATTAACACATGTGGAATTATATACTTAACAAAAAAGTGTGAAGCAACTGAAAATATGTCTTATATTTCAGGTTCTTCAAAGTAGCCACCTTTTGCTTTGATGACTGCTTTGCACACTCTAGGCATTCTCTTGATGAGCTTCAAGAGGTGGTCACCGGGAATGGTCTTCCAAAAATCTTGAAGGAGTTCCCAGAGATGCTTAGCACTTGAGGTTTGGTGACTGTGGAGGCCAGGTCATCTGGCATAGCACCCGATCATTGTCCTTCTTGGTCAAATAGCCCTTACACAGCCTGGAGGTGTGTTTGGGGTCATTGTCCTGTTGAAAATAAATGATGGTCCAACTAAACGCAAACCGGATGGAATAGCATGCCGCTCCAAGATGCTGTGGTAGCCATGCTGGTTCAGTATGCCTTCAATTTTGAATAAATCCCCAACAGTGTCACCAGCAAAGCACCCCCACACCATCTCATCTCCTCCTCCATGCTTCACGGTGGGAACCAGGCATGTAGAGTCCATCTGTTCACCTTTTCTGCGTCACACAAAGACACGGTGGTTGGAACCAAAAATCAAGTTTGGACTCATCAGACCAAAGCACAGATTTCCACTGGTCTAATGTCCATTCCTTGTGTTCTTTAGCCCAAACAAGTCTCTTCTGCTTGTTGCCTGTCCTTAGCAGTGGTTTCCTAGCAGCTATTTTACCATGAAGGCCTGCTGCACAAAGTCTCCTCGTAACAGTTGTTGAAGGGATGTGTCTGCTGCTAGAACTCTGTGTGGCATTGACCTGGTCTATAATCTGAGCTGCTGTTAACCTGTGATTTCTGAGGCTGGTGACTTGGATAAACTCATCCTCAGAAGCAGAGGTGACTCTTGGTCTTCCTTTTCTGGGGCGGTCCTCATGTAAGCCAGTTTCTTTGTAGCGCTTGATGTTTTTTGCCACTGCACTTTCAAAGTTTGCCCAATTTTTCGGACAGACTGACCTTTACTTCTTAAAGTAATGATGGCCACTCGTTTTTCTTTACTTAGCTGCTTTTTTCTTGCCATAATACAAATTCTAACAGTCTATTCAGTAAGACTATCAGCTGTGTATCCACCAGACTTTTGCACAACACAACTGATGGTCCCAACGCCATTTATAAGGCAAGAAATCCCACTTATTAAACCTGACAGGGCACACCTGTGAAGTGAAAACCATTTCCGGTGACTACCTCTTGAAACTCATCAAGAGAATGCCAAGAGTATGCAAAGCAGTCATCGAAGCAAAAAGTGGCTACTTTGAAGAACCTAGAATATAAGACATAATTTCAGTTGTTTCACACTTTTTTGTTAAGTATATAATTCCACATGTATTAATTCATAGTTTTGATGCCTTCAGTGTGAATGTATAATTTTCAAAAGTCATGAAAATACAGAAAAATCTTTAAATGAGAAGGTGTGTCCAAACTTTTGGTCTGTACTGTATATATGCAGTTGCAGTTTTCTGTGGGATTTTTTTTCTTCACCTGATACCTGCTCCTTTTATTCTAAAGCAATCCATAGCCCCCTTATTTTAACATTTATTTGCATAGTCATGCTGCCTACTACAGCCTGGTTATTGAAAACCAAGAGCGTGCAAATCTACATTTTTTTTGTCCCAAACACCAGATGTGGGTGCGCCCAAAAATCTTTTTTTTTTCTTTGTGTCGTAGCCAACTTGTTGACACAATTTAATTGTGCCCAAAAAAATCTAGGCCACATTTAGATCAGTCTGTTATCTGAGGCTGACTGTTTTGTGTGCTAGCCTTTTAAAAAAAAAAAAAATCACCCCCCCAAAAAAATATTTTATACAGTCTGTTATGTCAGGCTGAGGCCTGTTGTATCTGTGGTGGAAAAATCGTAGCTTCACAGGCATAAGTTTCATAGTTCTGTCTGCTAGCCTTGTTGTACTGATTTATAATGTTTTGCCAAATTTCACATACAAGAGAAAAAAAATAGACAGTCTGTTATATCAGGCTGAGGCCTGGTGTATCGTTGGTTGAAAAATTGTAGTTTCACAGGCATAAGTTTCATAGTTCTGTCTGTTAGCCTTTTTCTATTTTATCTTATTTTTTTTAATTATCCAAAAAACAAACAAAAAATTATACAGTCTGTTATGTCAGGCTGAGGCCTGGTGTATCGGTGATGGAAAAATTGTAGCTTCGCAAGGATAAGTTTCATAGTTTTGTCTGCTAGCGTTCTTGTACTCATTTTTATTTTTTTCCCAAAATTTAACATACAAGAGAAAAAAAAATATACACTCCGTTATCTGTGGCTGTGGCCTAGTGTATCGGTTGTGGAAAAATCATAGCTTCGCAGGCATAGTTTTATAGTTATGTCTGCTAGCCTTGTTCCACTCTTTCTTTGCTATTTTAAAAATTCTCCAAAGCCCTCCAAAAATTATACAGTCTGTTATGTCAGGCTGAGGCCTGTTGTATCTGTGGTGGAAAAATCGTAGCTTCGCAGGCATAAGTTTCATAGTCATGTCTGCTAGCCTTGTTCCACTTTTTTTTTCTTTTTTTTTTTAATTAT
Organism: Ranitomeya imitator; assembly: GCF_032444005.1. Classification (NCBI taxonomy): domain Eukaryota; kingdom Metazoa; phylum Chordata; class Amphibia; order Anura; family Dendrobatidae; genus Ranitomeya; species Ranitomeya imitator. The sequence goes on from NC_091282.1 coordinate 470,190,197, forward strand.
CCAAAAACAAAAAAACATTATACAGTCTGTTATGTCAGGCTGAGGCCTGGTGTATTGGTGGTGGAAAAATAGTAGCTTCGCAAGCATAAGTTCATAGTTCTGTCTGCTAGCCTTGTTCCGCTCATTTTTTGGTATTTTAAAAATTATCCAAAACCCCCCCAAAAATTATACAGTCTGTTATGTCAGGCTGAGGCCTTTTGTATCTATGGTGGAAAAATCATAGTTTTGCAGGCATACGTATCATATTTCTGTGTGCTAGCCTTGGTCTCCTTTTTTTTTTTTATTTACCCCCCCCCAAAAAAAAAAAATATACAGTCTGTTATATCAGGCTGAAACCTGGTGTATCTGTAATGGAAAAGTCATAGCTTCGAAAGCATTCTGATCAGATATAATTTTGCTCCAAATAAATACATTTGTGTTGAGCTTTTGAAATAGTTCAGTAGTCCATTTAAAATGGGCAGGGCAAGGGGCAAGGGAAGTGGAAGAGGACATGATGCTGATGGTGCATGCAGAGGACAAGGCCGTGGCCAAGTTGAATGTGGGCCACAACAACAACCCAAATCTTCTCACTCGACCTTCCTGTCCCAGTTTCTAGGGGATCGCAGCACACCACTATTGAAGCCAGAGAGAGCAGAGTGAAACGGTTGTTGGTTAGATAGTGGATAATGCTTTCAGTCACTTTGTCACCACCACCACCATGTCTTCAACACAGTCAAATCTGAGTAGCCGTGAGTGTGGACCGGATATTCCCCACCCTGATCCTCCTTCCTCCCACCATGCCGAGTGCCCTGAGACAACTGATCCCACACTTGGACATGCTAAAGAGCTGTTCAGTTTTCCCTTTCAAGATTCCGGACTCTTGGACGGTCAGGTTAAAGTGGAGCCAGATGAGATCGCATGTGGCGATGACCAAAGCTTTGTCCAGCCATGGTCACACGAAGGCAATGGTGTGAAAGGGTCACGAGAGGTGGACGATGATGAGACACAATTGCCAGAAAGTCAGGAGGAGGAGCAGGGTGCGGATGTGGAAGACGAGGTGCTTGATGACATAGTAATTGACCCAACCTGGCAGGAGGACATACAGAGTGAGAACAGCAGCACACATGAGGAAGGAGGCATATCACCCCAACAGGCAGGAAAAAGCAGTGTGGTGGCCACAGGCAGAAGGCGTGCATCCGTTCCCTGTAACACCAACATGAGGGAAGTTGCCATTCCAACTGTTAGATCTTCCTGAGTCTGGTTATTTTTTAAAGATTCTGCCGATAACTCCAAAGAGGCCATTTGCAGCACCTGCCATGACCGCATCAGCAGGGGTAGCAAAACTACCAGCCTAACCACCACCAGCATGATCAGGCACATGGCAGCAAAGCACCCGACTTTGTGCGTCGACCCCCAGGCTCCAGGAACACTGTCTGCAGGGGACACCACTGCTTCTTAAACTGTTTTGCATAGAAGACAATCCCCAGTCCACCGTGCATGTCAAAATGCCTCTAGCCCTGCACCTGTTGTTGCCCACAGTCAAGCAAGCACCATCATCAAGCCCATCCATGTCCTTGTCCCAGCACAGCCTTCACTTGTCTATACCCGTCATTGAAACGCAAGCGGAAATACCCAGCAAATGCCCCACAGGCCATAGTCCTAAATTCTAACATTTCTCTTCTGCTTGCGCCCGAAATGTTGCCTTGACTTGTTGAGACAGAAGCTTTCCGCAACCAGAAGGCGGCGGCCGTCCCAAGGTACTTGGTCCCCAGTCACCACTATTTCTCCCGGTGTGCCATATTGGCATTACACGAGCATGTGTCCCACACCATTACCCATGCTCTCAATAATGCTGTTACTGAAAAAGTCCACCTAACCTCGGACACATGGACAAGTGCTTGTGGCCAGGGACGGTACATCTCACTGACGGCACACTGGGTTAACATAGTGGAAGGCGGGACCCAGTCGGACCTTGTGATGGAACACATCCTCCCCACGCCGAGGATTGCGGGCCCTACATCTATTAGGGTTACCCCACAGTCTACAGCTCATTCACCTCCTCCTCTCCAGCCTCCATCTCTGAAAATCAACACATCAGTCAGAAGCTGAAAGCACTACAACACTGCCTCAGCCAAGCAGCAACAGGCTGTGCTGAAGCTAATCTGCATAGGCAACAAACCGCACAATGCAGAAGAGTTGTGGAGAGCGTTGAAAGAGCTGTCAGATATTTGGATGACACCACTGAACCTACAGCCAGGCATGGTCGTGTGTGACAATGGCCGGAACCTGATGGCAGCTCTGAGGCAAGGTGAGCTCACACATGCACCTTGCTTGGCCCATGTGCTTAACCTCGTGGTTCAACATTTTCTGAAAGCTATCCGGAGCTGCCGGATCTGCTAGTGAAAGTACGCCATCTGTCTGCCCATTTTAGAAAGTCAGCTACAGCTTCAACCACCCTTGCTATGCTTCAACAGTGTTTGCAGCTTCCAGCACACTGACTGGTGTGTGATGTCTCCATGCACTGGAACTCTACACAGCATATGTTGGAAAGTATTTGTGAGCAGAAGAGGGCAGTTGTTTACTACCAACATCAACAAGGCCGTTGGTATTCAGTTCAGACTCCACACATAAGACCTCTGAAGTGGACATGGATGTCAGACATATGTACCATCCTACAAAACTTTGAGGACTGCACCAAGATGGTGAGCGGCGATGATGTCATAATTAGCCTCACCATACCGCTTCCCAGCATTCTGAAAACCTCTCTGCTCACAATTAAAGAGCATGCACTGCAGGCAGAGCACGAGGAAATGGGTCAAGAAACCATACGGGGGGATTACACTCAGCCCTGCCTCATGTCTCCCCAACATGGATTGGTAGGCAATGAGGAGGAGGAGGAAGAACAGGAGCTACTTTCATGCGCTATAGACTGTACTACAAGCACAGCTGTTATACCGTCTGTTCAGCGGGGATGGCCTGAGGACAGGGAATATGAGGATAAGGAGGACAGCATGGTCAGTCATCCTGTTGGTGAGGACACAGAAGTCTTGCCTGTTAGCAGTCAGGCACGCATGGTTGACTCTATGTTGCGCTGCCTTTCACGTGACCCTCGCATTATAAAATTTTTTGGTGACACTCATTCCTGGTTGGGGACACTTCAAGACCCACGCTACAAGTAAAACTTTCAATCGCTTCTGCTAGATGCCGAGAGGTATACTAAAATGTTGCAATACCAGAGGGCATTTGTAGCGGAATTACTTAGAAAATTCCCATTTGAGAGTACTGGCAGCAGACGTCAGAGTTTGTTGTACAACCAAGACGTCCAAGCGAGAGAGGCAGAAGTACAATCCACCTCAGGCAAGGGAACAATAGCAAAGTTCTAGGACAGTTTTCTCAGACACCCCCCCCCCCCCCATCGTGCCGGGACAGAGGCAAGGGGTGCTGTCACAAGAAGTGCAATGATTGGGAAGATACTGAGCAAGTACATTGCAGATCGTACAAACGTCCTTCGGGATTCCTCCTTGCCTTTTAATTATTGGGCATCCAAGCTTGACACATGGCATGAACCGGCTCTCTACGCCTTGGAGGGCCTGGCCTGCCCTGCTGCTAGTGTTCTGTCAGAGCGGATTTTTAGTGCCGCTAGTGGAATTATAACTGATGAGCGCATCCACCTGTCAACTGAAAATGCTGACAGGCTGATTCTTATCAAAATGAACAAGGCCTCGATTGGGAAAGACTTCTGTACACCACCAAGTGAAAACAGCGAAACATAACCTCTAACACATTCTCTTTTTTGGGGAGCTGTATTCTCATGCACCTCTTCACAACCACACATGGGTATACGCTTCCAGATTTGGTATGTTTGTTGTTATCCTCCTCCTTATCCTCATCATCCACAACTAGTAGAACACCAGGGTGAATGGATTCCATGATGCCAAAGTCACATTTTTTTGTGCAAGGGTGTTGTTATGATGCCGTTACTAATTGGAAACCAAAACAAAGGTTACTCCCACAGGGGAAATGTCCTAAAAAAGAGATGAACGTGTATTATTTTCATTTATTCTTATATTTTCCATTTTCCTTATCTCTGGACAGTCCTGTAATGAGGTATGGTATACCTCTACACTAGAAAGTTATTCAAAGACTTTTACATTACATTTTTCTTTATAGCCCTGTCTCTAAGCTTTTGCTAGGGACAAACATATCTCGTTGAACACATTCTGGCTTCAAATCTATGAACCTGTGTCCGCCCCTTCCTTTTTGTTATCTACATTTTTTATTTATTTGTTTGATTTAATTATGATTTATCTTTATGTCTCCTCATTCTTCACCACTAGATCACCAGGCTTAACGTATTCTGTGATGCTACAGACAGTCAATTTTTTGGCAAGCGCGTCTATGATGCCCATAGTATATATTTTAAAAATTTACCCCCCATGGGGAAATGTTTGTCAGCCCATACACTTAGTGTATGAGCATTACAAGTCTAGGAGACCTGATCCTTTAAATTGGTCCTAGTTTTTAATGAAGCCTTCAGCAATGTCTCCTCATTCTCCACCACTACATCACCACGCTTAACGTGTTCTGTGATGCTACAGGCAGTACAATTTTTGCCAAGCCTGTCTATAATGTCCATAAAAGATTTTTAAAAAAGGTACCCCCATGGTGAAATGTTTCTCAGCCCATGCACTTCGTGTATGGTTTTTACAAGCCTAGTAGACCCGCTCCTTATCATTGGGCCTAGTTTTTAATGAAGCCTTCTTCCACCTCTCATAATTTTCCACCTCTAGATCACCTAGGTTCAAGTGTTCCATGCAGCTAAAGACAGTCAATTTTTAGGAAAGGATGTCTGTGATTCCAATTAGATAGTTTTTAAAAAATGTATCTCCCATGGGGAAATGTTTGTCAGCCCATACACTTAGTGTATGGGCATTACAAGTCTAGGAGACATGCTCCTTAACATTGGGCCTAGTTTTTAATAATGACTTCGTCCACATATCATTATTCTCCGCCACTAGAACACCATGGTGAACATGTTGTGTGCTGCTACAGCCATTCAATTTTTGGCCAAGGGCATCTATGATCCCCATAAATAATTTTCTAAAAATGTAACCCCCATGGGGAAATGTTTGTCAGCCCATAAACTTAGTGTATAGGTATTACAAGTCTAGGAGACACACTCCTTTGCAATGGAAAAGTTTTTTTTATGAAGCCCTCGTCTATGTTTCTTCCAAAGGGGATTGGGGTGCATGCAAATTTGGGTCAAGGCGGAACTTGCATTCAATGCATAAGGAAACAGTATGGCAGGACCAACTGAAGAATGCAAAGTGGGTTTTCCTGTGGCCATCTAGTACCTGGTTTCAAAGGCTTATTGGGGTGCATATGACTTGGTAGCAGGGCAGGACTTGCATTCAATGCAACATTTCTTCAGGAGTCCCTCCTGTACCTCTCTTAAAAGGGTGCATTGTACTTCTTGGCAACCTAGCCACTCACTGCATAGGCAATAGCAGCATAGGAGACCCACTGTTTAATAATGGCCCTTTAAGAATATTTATGCCACCTGATGCCCCTCAAAAAATAGGCTTTGTGAATTTAAGAGTCCCTCCTTCATAAATGAAACAAGATGTGTCTCCTTATGTGTCACACACAACATGGCCAGCTAGGGTTGTAAATGTTACAATGGCATTTCCCAATGAATGCATTTGTATTAGTTGAAAGCAACGTTAAAGTTTAAAAATGCATCAAAATTCTGCTTGTGTACATAGCCGAAGTGGTGGAGGAACATTTTGGTCTGGGGTTAATTATTTTGCCTTATATACAAGTCATTACCCTGGAAAGGATGTACCTTAACATATTTCCCAGCAAAATCCATTTTGGTTTCGTTTTTGTATGTTTTTTGGTTCACCTTCAAAAATGTCGCGAAACTCTGACAACATTGTTTACAGCTGTGATCTTGGAGTCAGAAATGCTTCCAGGGGCGATCCCAATGATGTTCCCATGTCATTTGAGCAGTGTTTCCATCATTTTCAGATGTTTTTAGACCTTAAAAGGACCCCGGGAGGGAACACGGTAAAAATACTTGGGTTTCCCATAGACTTACATTGGGCTCGTTGCTCAGGTCAAATACACGAGTATTCCAATTTGCTCGACCCGAGCAACAAGCACCCGAGCATTTTAGTGCTCGCTCATTACTAATACTGTACTAAGCTAATCAGGTACAATTCTTGATTCATGTAATTAAAGTCAGTTGTGAAATGACAATGGAAAATATGTATAGTCATCCATTGTCAGAGTGAATACTTATAGTTGTTATGGTATACTTAACACAATTAAGATTTTAATGTTTCAACAATTCTTCCAGTAAAGACAACACATTTAAAGTAACTGGAAAGTTTTTAAACACTTGGCTTTAAGAGGTTTAACTTTGTAATATTTAATATCTAGCTGTAAAATCTGACTCAATATTTTGAAACAAGCAGCTTTAAGTTTGCACAGGATCTCGAGTTAAGACTCAGAAAATCAATTTAGATAAGAACTGATAGACATTACCAAAGTGCATGTGCATTAATGTAAATGTGTTTGGTTGCTAATTCTTAGGAGATGTAATTAGGAATGATTTTGCATTTACTGTACATTTTTTGTTTAATATTAAGAGAGACATTGTGTCAATGTTCCAGTACACAGCATGAATATACATTTTGTACAGGAGATACATTTACTTAATATTTTGTATTTTCATTATTCACTACTAAAAACAAAACCCAATCACTGACTGGCAAACTGCCTTAGGGCAAGAGTCAGAAAACAGACAAAGTCATCAGTAAATATTTAAAGCAGATGGGCACAATTTAAACATATCTTATATCGGAATTATACTTGGCTTTAAAAAGACTAAGATATTCCTAAGGCAATATTTTACTAATTTCATTGGGATATACAGTATATGCATTTTATCATTACAAAATATTCAATATGCACAACAAAGTAAGTACATTTTCCAAAAGAAGTATTTCCATTAAATAAATATTTCTATAAAAGCTCATACCTCTCATTACTACCCCCTCCTATTGCTCCCAACCCAATATAAACACCCGAAATCTGGCCCACCTCAAATTCGTGCCCATGACGCCCATCCCCCTACACCCTCTCTCTGGATCGCTATGGAATGCCCGCTCCATCTGCAATCAACTCCACGTGATTCACGACCTCTTTACCTCTCGTAATCTTTTCTTTCTGGGCATCACCGAAACATGGCTGACACCCTCTGACACAGCCTCCCCTGCTGCACTATGTTACGGTGGCCTCCACTTCACCCACACTCCTCGCCCTGGCAACAAACATGGTAGAGGAGTGGGCCTTCCACTTTCTTCCAACTGTACCTTTAACCCAATCCCACCTCTACCCTACCTTATCCTCCCCTCTTTTGAAGTCCACTCTGTCCGCATCTACTCCCCCTACAACCTCCAAATGGCCATCATATACCGACCTCCGGGCCCAAACACTGCCTTTATTGACCAATTCTCCACCTGGCTCCTTCACTTTCTGTCTGCTCACATTCCCACCATCATCATGGGTGGCTTCAACATCCCCATTGACACCCACCAGTCAGCAGCCTCCAAACTCCTGTCCCTTACTTCATCCTTTGGACTTACTCAGTGGTCCTCCTCAGTCACCCACACAGACACACATTAGACCTGGTCTTCACCTGTTTATGCTCCCTATCTAACTTCACAACCTCCCCTCTCCCTCTATCTGACCACCATCTACTCACTTTCTCATCCCTGTCCTCCTCACCTGTCACCCATGTCCAGCAACATGGGCACTCACGTAGGAACCTCGCACACCTAGACACTCAAACACTTTATGACTCTATCCTACCACTGTCCTCTATAACCTCACTCCACGACACAGACACTGCCACTGCTTTCTACAATGCCACTCTTGCATCAGCTATTGACACGGTTGCCCCTGTCATGCATAGCAGAGTGCGACAAACCAATAGACATCCCTGGCACAATAACATCACTAAAAAGCTTTGGCAAGTATCCAGAATTGCAGAACAGCGTTGGAAGAAAACACATTCACAAGATGATTTCACTGCACTCAAACAAGCAACACTGGCATTCAAATCAGCTCTCACCTCTGCTAAAAAGGCCTACTTCACAACCTTCATATCTTCCTTATCCCACAACCCCAAACAGTTGTTCAACACTTTTAACTCCCTCCTCCGCCCACCACTGCCCCCTCCGAGTTCCCTAATCATTGCTGAGGACTTTGCCACGCACTTCAAAAATAAGATAGACCAAAAAAGGCAAGTCTTTGTTGGCCAACCACCACAACCCCTTTGTATGAGAGACCAATGCCCAAACCCCAAACCCCTCACACTCCAAAATCTCTGAAGGGGAGCTTGCTCATCTTCTCTCCAAATCACACCTCACTACTTTGTGCACCTGACCCCATCCCATCCCACCTCCTCCCCAACCTCACCACCACACTAATCCCACCCCTAACCCATCTCTTCAACCTTTCACTAACTTCTGGTACCTTCCCCTCTGCCTTCAAACATGCCACAATCACACCTATCCTCAAAAAGCCATCCCTTGACCCAAGCGGTATGTCCAGCTCTCGCCCCATATCTTTGCTCCCATTTGCTTCCAAACTCCTTGAGCAGCACGTCCATGCTGAACTTTCCTCTCACTTTGCATCTAACTCTCTCTTCGACAACCTACAATCTGGCTTCTGTCCCCACCATTCCACTGAGACTGCCCTGACCAAAATTACTAATGACTTACTTGCAGCCAAAGCTAACAGACAATTTTATATGCTCCTCCTCCTCCTAGACCTGTCCTCTGCCTTCGACACAGTTGACCACTGCCTCCTACTACAGATCCTCTCTTCCTTTGGGGTCAAAGACCTTGCCCTATCTTGGATCTCCTCATACCTTTCCAACCGCAGATTTAGCGTTTCCTACTCCCATACTACCTCTTCATCTCGCCCCCTCTCTGTTGGAGTCCCCCAAGGCTCTATCATAGGACCCTTACTCTTCTCAATCTATGCACTCGGCCTGGGACAACTCATAAGGTCCTATGGCTTCCAGTACCACCCATATGCCGATGGCACTCAGATCTACATCTCTCGCCCAGATGTCACTTCTCTGCTCTCCAGAATCCCAGAGTGTCTATCGGCCATATCCTCCTTCTTCTCCTCTCGCTTCCTCAAGCTCAATGTGGACAAATCTGAACTCATTATCTATCCTCCATCTCGCATATCTTCCCTACATCTATCTATCAAAATAAATGAAATCACAGTTTCCCCTGTCCCCAAAATCCGCTGCCTCGGAGTAACTCTTGACTCTACCCTGTCGTTCAAACCGCACATCCAAGCTCTCGCCACCTTCTGTCGCCTCCAGCTCAAAAATATTTCCAGAATCCATCCTTTCCTCAACCCACACTCTACCAAAATGCTCATGCATACCCTAGTCATCTCCCGCCTGGACTACTGCAACATACTCCTCTGTGGCCTGTTGTGAATTCCGCTCTTGGGCTCCCTCCGGTGGTTGTAAGTGGCACTTTTGTGAGTACTGCTCTTGGGCTCCCTCTTGTGGTTTCTAGTGGTATGGCTGCTCCTTGGAGTTAGCTGTCATCAGCTGCCTCCACTTATCTTCTCTTCTGCTCAACTATTTAGGTCTGGCTTTGTCTTCAGCCAGTGCCACTTGTAAATGGTTCCTGGTTGGATTCACATCTCTTTGGAGTTCCCTGTTATCCTGACCAGTTCAGCTAAGCTAAGTTTTTGCTTGCTCTTTTCTGTCCATAGATTGTGGACTTATCCATTCTGTGCTTTCTATGTTTGTCCAGCTTATCAGTGTGTATTAATTCTGTCTTGCTAGAAGCTCTGGGAGGCAGATTTGCCCTCCACACCTTTAGTCAGGTGTGGAGTTTTTTTTTTGTAAACTCTGTGTGGATTTTTGTAGTGTTTTATACTGACCGCACAGTATTCCATCCTGTCCTATCTATTTAGCTAGACTGGCCTCCTGTGCTCATCCTGGTTTCATTCTGTGTATGTCTTTTCCCTCTCAACTCACAGTCATTATTTGTGGGGGGCTAATCTATCCTTTGGGGATTTTCTCTGAGGCAAGATAGTTTTCCTGCTTCTTTCTTTAGGGGTATTTAGCTCTTAGGCTGTGACGAGATGCCTAGGGAGAGTTAGGAGCATTCCACGGCTACTTCTAGTGTTGTGTTGAGCTTAAGGACTGCGGTCAGTAGAGTTACCACGTCCTTCAGAGCTCGTTCCATGTTGCTCCTAGACCATTGTATCATAACAGTGGCCTACCTTCTAACACTCTCGCATCCCACCAGTCCATCCTTAACTCTGCTGCCCGACTAATTAATTTCTCTCCTCGCTACACTCCTGCTTCCCTTCTTTGCAAATCCCTTCACTGGCTCCCAATTTCCCAGTGTATCCAATTTAAATTACTAACACTCACCTACAAAGCCATCCAAAATCTTTCTACTCCGTCTATTTCCACACTAATCTCTCAATATCTTCCCATACGTAATCTCTGGTCCTCCCAAGACCTCCTCCTATCCTCTACTCTTATTCGCACCTCACCCAATTGCCTCCAAGACTTCTCCCGAATATCACCCATCCTCTGGAATTCAGTGCCCCAACACATCCGGTTATCCGCTGCTTTTGGATCATTCAAAAGAAACCTGAAAACCCACCTCTTCAAGGAAACTTACAGCCTGTAAAGACCACACGGCCACCTCAACACCATTGGAGCTACTGCAACCCTTGACCTACTGTCTCCTTCCCCATAATCCTGTAGAATGTAAGCCCGCAAGGGCAGGGTCCTCGCCCCTCTGTATCAGTCTGTCATTGTTAGTTTTGTTTACTGTAAGTGATATTTGTATTTTGATGTAACCCCTTCTCATTTACAGCACCATGAAATTAATGGTGCCATATAAATAAATAATAATAATAAAATGAATGTGTGTATTGTTTAACCATCTTTACAATTAGAAATTAGATTTATGTACAAGAAATTCAATTTTATTGTAATTGGTTTCAGGCATTTACCATTTTTCTGATTGTAGCGGATCTGGTAAAGGGTGAACATTAATTTTGAATACATCCCTCAAGTGCCACAATCTCTAGTATCAAAATAGAACTGACCAGTTAAAAAAGTACAACCAGGAGTTTGTGTTCCCTGCCAAGGATGCCCTAAGCAGAGGCCCCCAACGTTTCTGACCTTGAGAGCCACATTCAACTCTGAGAGAGGGTCGCAAGCCACATCCAGCCTTAAGAGAGGATTGCAAGCCACATTCAGCTCCCGCCCCCTCAAAATAGTGGCAACCAAAGCCCCCATTACAGGCATAATGGTAACCAAAGCTTTTCCACAAAAATCACCCCAAAGCAGTATACTATGATCCAGGGGTTCCCACAATACCCCCATTCAATATTCTCTTATAAAGCACTCCCAAGTCACTTTCACATCCAGCTTCAAATACCTATGACAGGTAGTGTCATCTTGTCTCCCCATTGTCATTATTAGGGTTGAGCAAAACGGGTCGGCCATTTTCAGAAGTCGCCGACTTTTGGCAAAGTCGGGTTTCATGAAACCCGACCCGACCCCTTTGTGGGGTCGGCCATGAAGTCGGCAATCTTCTGAATCTGGTATCGGAATTCCGATCCCGAGTTCCGATATGTTTGCAATATCGGAAATCGGTATCGGAATCCATATTTAAGTGTAAAATAAAGAATTAAAATAAAAAATATCGCTATACTCACCCTCGGACACGCCCTGGTACTAACCGGGAACCTTCCTTCCTTCGAATCAAAGCTTGCAGGACCTTGCGGTGACGTCGCTGCTTGTGATTGGTCGCGCAACCGCCCATGTGACCACTCGCGTGACCAATCACAAGCCGCGACGTCACCGCAATGTCCTGCAAGCGCTGATTCTTAGGAAGGAAGGCTGCCGGAAAGAAGCAGGGCGCGTCCGAGGGTGAGTATATACCTAATAGGAATATACTCACCCTCGGACGCGCCCTGCTTCTTTCCGGCAGCCTTCCTTCCTAAGAATCAGTGCTTGCAGGACCTTGCGGTGACGTCGCGGCTTGTAATTGGTCGCGCGAGCGGTCACATGGGCGGTCGCGCGACCAATCACAAGCCGCGACGTCACCGCAAGGTCCTGCAAGCGCTGATTCGAAGGAAGGAAGGTTCCCGGTTAGTACCAGGGCGCGTCCGAGGGTGAGTATAGCGATATTTTTTATTTTAATTCTTTATTTTACACTTAAATATGGATCGCAGGGCCTGAAGGAGAGTTTCCTCTCCTTCAGACCCTGGGAACCATTGGAAACCCAATGCACTGCATTGGGTTTCGAGTTTCGGCCGACCCCGACTTTTTTATAGGATCGGCCGATTTCACTCGACCCGACTTTTGAAAAAGTCGGGTTTCGTGAAACCCGACCCGATCCTATAAAAGTAAAAGTCGCTCAACCCTAGTCATTATGTCTTTCCAATTTTGATGCTGGATTTTTAAATTTGCTATCAATAAAACATTGGACTTTTTACTGAAATGGAGTTTCACGCTGGAGATTTTTTTTCCTGCATCTTGTCTCCAGCGTACCATACTTTATTCATCACAAAACCCCTAAGACCAGTATATGTGCATCCAGATCTGCTCTTCTGTGCAGGGCCTGCTCACAAAGTTCACCCTTTTCAGATGTGCTCTTCATACCAGTTTGCTAGACATGGAGCTAATATACCAAGCTGACAGACAGCAGCGAGCCACAATTCATGGGACCACGAGCCACATGTGGCTCCCGAGCTACAGGTTGGGGTCCCCTGCACTAATGAATAAGGCTGGTTTCACACATGCATTGTGCAGAGCCTACGTCGGCATGCGTCCTGCATACCTATCTTTAACATTGGGTACGCAGTCCATGCGAATGTATGCGGATGCCTCCACATGCGTCGTTTAGACGCTGCGCCAAACTGCACCGAACGCAACATGTTGCATTTTGCTGTGGTCAGGGCCAGACTGGGACTTAAATTCAGCCCTGGCATTTTTAAGAACACATGCCCACATCTTGTAACTTCTGTAATCTTGCTCTCTAGATAGTCTAAGTACAGGTCAGCAGCATACAACAGAGATGACGCCCAACCAGCCTCACTTTAAATACAGCAGGAGAGCAAATAAAATGTTTTGTATGTTGGTAAACAGGGGGTCAGGAGTCCATATACAGTACAGACCAAAAGTTTGGACACACCTCATTTAAAGATTTATCTGTATTTTCATGACTATGAAAATTGTACATTCACACTGAAGGCAACAAAACTATGAAATAACACATGTGGAATTATATTCTTAACAAAAAAGTGTGAAACAACTGAAATTATGTCTTATATTCTAGGTTCTTCAAAGTAGCCACCTTTTGCTTTGATGACTGCTTTGCACACTCTTGGCATTCTCTTGATGAGCTTCAAGAGGTAGTGACCGGGAATGGTTTTCAATTCACAGGTGTGCCCTGTCAGGTTTAATATGTGGGATTTCTTGCCTTAAAAAAGGGGTTGGGACCATCAGTTGTGTTTAGTCTGGTGGTTACACAGTTGATAGTCCTACTGAATAGACTGTTAGAATTTGTATTATGGCAAGAAAAAAGCAGCTAAGTAAAGAAAAACAAGTGGCCATCATTACTTTAAGAAATGAAGGTCAGTCAGTCCGAAAAATTATGCAAACTTTGAAAGTGTCCTCAAGTGCAGTGGCAAAAACCATCAAGCGCTACAAAGAAACTGGCTCACATGAGGACCGCCCCAGGAAAGGAAGACCAAGAGTCACCTCTGCTTCTGAGGATAAGTTTATCCGAGTCACCAGCCTCAGATATTGCAGAGTAACAGCAGCTCTAATTAGAGAAAAGGTCAATGCTGAACAGAGTTCTAGCATCAGACACATCTCTACAACAACTGTTAAGAGGAGACTTTGTGCAGCAGGCCTTTATGGTAAAATAGCTGCCAGGAAACCACTGCTAAGGACTGGCAACAAGCAGAAGAGACTTGTTTGGGGTAAAGAACACAAGGAATGGACATTATACCAGTGGAAATCTGTGCTTTGGTCTGATGAGTCCAAATTTGAGATCTTTGTTTCCAACCACCGTATCTTTGTGTGATGCATAAAAGGTGAACAGATGGACTGTACATGCCTGGTTCCCACCGTGAAGCATGGAGGAGGAGGTATGATGGTGTGGGGGTGCTTTGCTGGTGACACTGTTGGGGATTTATTCAAATTTGAAGGCATACTGAACCAGCATGGTTACCACAGCATCTTTGCAGAGGCATGCTATTCCATCCGGTTTGCGTTTAATTGGACCATCATTTATTTTTCAGCAGGACAATGACGCCAAACACACCTCCAGGCTGTGTAAGGGCTATTTGGCCAAGAAAGAGAGTGATGGGGTGCTACACCAGATGACCTGGCCTCCACAGTCACCAGACCTGAACCCCATCGAGATGGTTTGGAGTGAGCTGGACCGCAGAGTGAAGGCAAAAGTGCCAACAAGTGCTAAACATCTCTGAGAGCTCCTTCAAGATTGTTGGAAGACTATTCCCAGTGACTACCTCTTGAAGCTCATCAATAGAATGCCAAGAGTGTGCAAAGCAGTCATCAAAGCAAAAGGTGGCCACTTTGAAGAACCTAGAATATAAGACATACAGTACAGACCTAAAGTTTGGACACACCTTCTCATTTAAAGATTTTTATCTATTTTCATGACTATTGAAATTGTACATTCACACTGAAGGCATCGAAACTATGAATTAACACATGTGGAATTATATACTTAACAAAAAAGTGTGAAACAACTGAAAATATGTCTTATATTCTAGGTTCTTCAAAGTAGCCACCTTTTGCTTTGATGACTGCTTTGCACACCCTTGGCATTCTCTTGATGAGCTTCAAGAGGTAGTCACCAGAAATGGTCTTCCAAAAATTTTGAAGGCTTTCCCAGAGATGCTAGCACTTGTTGGCTCTTTTGCCTTCACTATGCAGTGCAGCTCTCCCCCAAACCATCTCGATTGGGTTTAGTTTCTGGTGCAGCACCCCATCAGTCTCCTTCTTGGTCAAATAGCCCTTACACAGCCTGGAGGTGCGCTTGGGTCATTGTCCTGTTGAAAAATAAATGATGGTCCAACTAAACGCAAACCGAATGGAATAGCATCCCATTGCAAGATGTTGTGGTAGCCATGCTGGTTCAGTATGCCTTCAGTTTTGAATAAATCCCCAACAGTGTCACCAGCAAAGCACCCCCACAACATCACACCTCCTCCTCCATGCTTCACGGTGGGAACCAGGCATGTAGAGTCCATCCGTTCACCTTTTCTGCGTCACACAAAGACACGGTGGTTGGAACCAAATATCTCAAATTAGGACTCATCAGACCAAAGCACAGATTTCCACTGGTCTAATGTCCATTCCTTGTGTTCTTTAGCCCAAACAAGTCTCTTCTGCTTGTTGCCTGTCTTTAGCAGTGGTTTCCTAGCAGCTATTTGACCATGAATGCCTGCTGCACAAAGTCTCCTCTCAACAGTTGTTGTAGAGATGTGTCTGCTGCTAGAACTCTGTGTGGCATTGACCTGGTCTCTAATCTGAGCTCCTTTTAACCTGCAATATCTGAGGCTGGTGACTCGGATAAACTTATCCTCAGAAGCAGAGATCTTCCTTTCCTGGGGCGATCCTCATGTGTGCCAGTTTCTTTGTAGCGCTTGATGGTTTTTGCAACTGCACTTGGGTACACTTTCAAAGTTTTTCCAATTTTTCGGACTGAATGACCTTCATTTCTTAAAGTAATGATGGCCACTTGTTTTTCTTTACTTAGCTGCTTTTTTCTTGCCATAATGCAAATTCTAACAATCTATTCAGTAGGACTATCAGCTGTGTATCCACCAGACTTCTGCTCAACACAACTGATGGTCCCAACACCATTTATAAGGCAAGAAATCCCACTTATAAAATCTGACAGGACACACTTGTGAAGTGAAAACCATTCCCGGAGACTACCTCTTGAAGCTCATCAAGAGAATGCCAAGAGTGTACAAAGCAGTCATCAAAGCAAAAGGTGGCTACTTTGAAGAACCTAGAATATAAGACATAATTTCAGTTGTTTCGCATTTTTTGTTAAGTATATAATTCCACATGTGTTAATTCATAGTTTTGATGCCTTCAGTGTGAATTTACAATTTTCATAGTCATGAAAATAGATAAAAAATCTTTAAATGAGAAGGTGTGTCCAAACTTTTGGTCTGTACTGTAATTTCAGTTGTTTCACACTTTTTTGTTAAGTATATAGTTCCACATGTGTTAATTCATAGTTTTGATGCCTTCAGTGTGAATGTACAATTTGCATAGTCATGAAAATACAGAAAAATCTTTAAATGAGAAGGTGTGTCCAAACTTTTGGTCTGTACTGTACATGTCACTGTAATGCAGCACAGAGGTGATAAAGGTGGCAGCATTTGTGGAAAGACTCAAGCACTGGAGATAAGTTCCCTTTAAACATAGACTTGTTTCCACAAAACTGCAACACAGTGCAGTAAAGTGCAAGTTACAGAAATAAAGGTGGTCAACCTGGGGGGGGGGGGGGGTCGTGATTCTGCAGCATTACAGTACATACACACATATACAGTGTGTGTGTATATATATATATATACATATATATATATATATATACACACACCCACTCACATACAGTACATATACAGACACATAAGGTGCATATACTGTATATAGATATATAGATATATACACACAATACATATGTACATTTACAGATAGTACATATATATACACAAACACAAACTACAGACACATGACTTGCACATATACACAGTTTACACATTGAGCATATACGTATATACTCACTCCTTTCTGCAGGCAGCTGGATTTCTTCATGTGACATTTCTTTCTAGGAGCAGGGGATTTCAACTCCATTCCTAGTGGTTGCACACACAGGCCTGAGCCCTCCTCTCACCCTCAGCCCTGCCTCCTCCAGCACTGATCCTCTCACCCTCAGCCCTGCATCCTCCAGCACTGATCCTCTCACACTCAGCCCTGCATCCTCCAGCACTGATCCTCTCACTCTCAGCCCTGCATCCTCCAGCACTGATCCTCTCACCCTCAGCCCTGCATCCTCCAGCACTGATCCTCTCACCCTCAGCCCTGCATCCTCCAGCACTGATCCTCTCACTCTCAGCCCTGCATCCTCCAGCACTGATCCTCTCACCCTCAGCCCTGCATCCTCCAGCACTGATCCTCTCACCCTCAGCCCTGCATCCTCCAGCACTGATCCTCTCACACTCAGCCCTGCCTCCTCCAGCACTGATCCTCTCACCCTCAGCCCTGCCTCCTCCAGCACTGATCCTCTCACCCTCAGCCCTGCATCCTCCAGCACTGATCCTCTCACACTCAGCCCTGCATCCTCCAGCACTGATCCTCTCACACTCAGCCCTGCATCCTCCAGCACTGATCCTCTCACACTCAGCCCTGCATCCTCCAGCACTGATCCTCTCACACTCAGCCTAACCCAAATTAACAGACATACTAAAAAGCAGCTTCAGTTCTCCTAAGGCAAGCCTGTGTAAGGAAACAGATAGATGCTAATTGTAAAATGATATTAAGCATCAACAAAATTGTGCAACTAAATCACAATAAATGGAATCAGAACATGTGACTAAGTGTGAAATGCTGAGAAGCAATAAGAAAGGAGAGTAGCGATGATATTTAAAAACTACAAGAACCAGTGGTACCTGAAAAATTGGGTTGGCTGGTCTGCTGGAAACTATAGGCAAGCAAGAAACATCCAGGTACCCTTTTTCTGGGTTACTTATAATTGTCCATGGGATTTCGCATGCAGATCTGCCAACAGAAATTTCAGGGCCCCGTACTGGCCAAATATTTGGGCCCCTTGAGACTCCAACTCCATCCCAGCTCCACCTCCACCCCTCAAACCTTTCTCAGTCCCACTGCCCACTCTTAGAAATATTCAATTTTTTCACCACGTCGTCACCAATCACACAGTAACAGTTCCCATCAAATACAATATCACATACATAGCCAGCAACTTTGGTTTTGGCCAAAAGATTTTTTTAAGTCACCACCACTACAAGGTAGACTCTTCTGGCCGGGTCCTATTCTACTCTAACCTATTAAACATTCTTAAAATATTCAATATTCTTTTAAGGTATATTTTTATTTAATTTTCGCTAAAGGAATGTGTCACATACATTTTTTTTTAAATGGCTATTTATACCACATACAAAGGACAAATACTATCACACCATGACCAGATCACATAGTATCACCTGTGGTAGAGCAGCTCACTTGGCTGGACACAGAGATATAACCGGAACACTGTCTCTTCAAGAATGAGTGCTTGGTATATTGTAGGCAGTATAAACCAAGCCTTTGAAAATTAAATAAGCAAAAGAAGAAACACAGTCCTTTTCCTAGCGGGGATCAGCCTGCTCACAGGTAGAAATGTCAACGGTTCAGGTTTAGCACACACTTTCCTGAAGTGATCCCTCTCCAGGCACACACTAAACACTGAGATCCTTGGCAGTCAGCCACTTAAGCCCGGACCATGTGACTCCTCCATCATGTGACTGATCACATGTTCTTGACTTCACACTTGTCCTGTCACGACACTCAGGTGAAGATACATGGACATTCTCTCTCCCACTCTATGAATGTCCACTAAAATATAATATAATTTTCATTTAATCCTCACAACACATAGTGTTTTGGATAAAACTACTCTGGTTTTACATCACTGACACCATCATGCATAGTGACTTGTATCTCCCCTCCATCACTTCACAAGTGACACTGTCACATATACCCTACTCTGCCCAAAGCTAGGGGGTTCGGCACCTTCACTGGCTAAGCAGGTGTCTCTGGACAGGACATCTGCATTCCCATTCAACCTTCCTGGTCTGTGCTCCACATGGAGAGTAAAGTCCTGGAGCACCAGAAACCACAAAATTACCCAGGCATTATTTCCCTTCTTTCCCCTCATCCATCTTAGGGGTGCATGATCTTATATCAGCCTAAACATTCTGCCTAACAGATAATACCTCAGGGTGTCGATTGTCCACTTGGTGGCCAAGCACTCTTTTTCCACTAAGGTATTTTTCTTTCCACATGAGGAGCGTTTGCTACTCAGGTATTGGACTCGGTGTTCATTGCCATCTATTTCTTGGGACAGCACAGCTCCTAAACTGACTTTGGAGGCATCTGTTTTGAGCACAAGTTTTTTAGTTGGCTGCCTGCACAGAATGAGCTTCAACTCCTGGAATTTATGGTAAACCCTGCCTTCCTTAGTATATCTATTGCTTGGACCTTCTGCAGGTGGCTTCCCCAATCCGGGCTGAAAATCATGATGTCGTCCAAATAAGCGGCATTATACTTCTTGTGAGGGACCAGTATCCGGTCCACAGCCCTCTGAAAGGTAGCTGTGGCTCCTTGTAGTCCAAACGGCATCCAGGTATACTGATAACACGCATCAGGGGTAGAGAAGGTGGTCTTCTCCTTGGCACTTGGAATACCCATAGTTAGGTCCAGGATGGTGATGTACCTGGCTGACCCAAACCTCTCAATAAACTCATTAAGCTAGGGCATCAGATATGCGTCGAACATGGACACCTCATTGAGCTTTCTGTAATCATTACAGAAGCACCAATCTCCATCTGGCTTTGACACTAGGAAAATACAACAGAACAGCCACTCTTTGACTCCTCAATGACACCCAGGCTAAACATTCTCTTCACTTCCTGGGAGATCACCTCACGGCAAGCTTCAGGAATCCGATATGGCTTTTGGTTTACCCTCACTTTTGGTTCAGTAAGGATTTTGTGCTCCACCACCTGCACACATCATGGAAACTCCGAAAACAGGTCTCGGTTCTGCTGAAGCAGCTCACAGCACTGTTGTTTCTGGGCTGGCGACAGTGTCTCTGCCACTGTGACATCCTTGGCCTTGGCTTCAGGATGGGCCCCTAGGCAGGCTGCTTCTACTGGATCCCTGTCTCACCACGGTTTCAGCAGGTTGATGTAGTACGCTTGTACGGCTTTCTTCTCCCTGGTTGGTGGACCTTATAGTTGACATCACTCACATTCTCGACCACCTTGTATGGCCCTTGCCACTTAGCCAGGAATTTGCTTTCAATGGAGGGATCAACATGAGCACCTGGTCCCCAGGACTAAATTGTCTCAACATCGAGACCCGTTTGTAGACCCTCACCTAGGCTTCTTGTGCTTGAAGTAGGCTCTCCTTCACAATTGGCATTACCCTTGCGATCTGGTTCTGCATTTGCGCCACATGCTCAATTACGCTCTGGTGGGGTGTAACTTCTGCTTCCAAGTTCTCCTATGCAATATCTAGAAGTCCCCAGGGGTGTCCTCCATATAATAGCTTGAATGGTGAGAACCCCGTGGAGACCTGTGGGACGTCCCAAATGGAGAACAAGAGGTATGGCAGGAGGCAATCCCAATCTCATTCATCCTTCTCCATGACATTCTTCAGCATGGACTTCAAGGTTTTATTGAACCTCTCCACTAGTCCATCTGTCTGTGGATGGTACACTGACGTTCTAATTTGGGTAATTTGGAGGGCTTCAGTGATCTCCTTGGGAGCTAGGAGTCCCCCAGTGATGGCTTTACTCTTTTGGGGCTCAGGTTCTTGTTGGATACCCCAGTATGGGGATGCACCACACCCTGGCTTTCTTAGGGACCTCTCGACCACCTGGAACTGTTCCACTAGGTCCACCAGTCTATCTGCATTGTGGGGACCTCCCTGGGCAACCCAGGTGTGCACCGGTCTAGGAAGGGAGTGCACAAACCTGTCCATGACCATGCGCTCGACCATCTGGACTGGAGTGGAGGATTCCGGCTGCTGCCATTTTTGCACCAGATGCAGTAGGTCAAACATTTGGGATCAAGGTGGTTTGTCCCTAAAATATGCCCAGTGGTGAACTCTTTATGCTCTGAATGACATAGTCACTCCTGCACATGCCAAAATTTCAGTTTTTAACTGGGCATACTCCTTCGCATCCTGTAATGCCATATCATAATAGGCCTTCTGGGGCTCACCAGTCAAATAGGGGGCAAATACCTCTGCACACTTCTCATGTTCCGATACCCGCTCAAACACAGTCAAAAATGCCTCCACATTATCACCCAGGGTAATTTTTTGCATTGCTCATCTTGCTGTCTTCCGGTCAAATGTGTTGTCACCTGGACTTGGGGGGGGGCTATCAGCCTTCCATGAACCACCTCTGTAAGCAACTCAATCTGCTGCTGATGTTCCTGATGTTGCTGCTGCATTTGTTGCATGAGCAACTTACTGGTCTTTTGTTGTGCCATCAGTTGCTACTGTATTTGCTACTGGTGTTCTAGTTGCTGTTGCAGCTGTTGCTGCTGTGCTTGTAAAAGATGTTTCAGCAGGCCCTCCATCTTGCCTGACATCGTACGCTAGCTTGTGGCCATCACACGTGTTCACTGGAAATGCTGCCCTCACTTCTAACACCACCTGTGGTAGAACGGCTCACTCGGCTGGACAAAGAGGTATAACCTGAACACTGTCTTTTTAGGAACATGCTTGGTTTATTGTAGGCAGCATAAACCAACCCTGAGAAAACACGGCCCTCTGGGCAAAACAGCAAAACAAAGAAACACAGTCCTTTTTCTAGCGGGGATCAGCCCGCTCACTGTAGCAATATCCACGGTTCCGGTTAAGCACACACTTTCCTGGAGTGCTCCTTCTCCAGGCACACACTGAACTCTGAAAGCCTTGGCAGTCAGCCATTTAACCCAGACCATGTGACTCCTGCATCATGTGACTGATCACATGATCTCAACATAATACAGGTCTTGTCAGGTCTCTGCAGGTGGACATTCTTCCACAAGCTCTATGAATGTCCACTAAAACCAGCCCATAATATGACTTTCATTTAATCCTCACAACACGTACTGTGCTGGAGGAAACTACTCTTGTTTTACATCACTGACACCATCATGTGTAGTGACACGTGTGTCCCCTTCATCACTACATCAGTGACTCTGACATACATTACATAGTAACCAGAAAATACCACATACAAGAGACAAATACTATCACACCATATCCAGATCACATATTACCACCAAATAGTAACTGAGTACTTCAAAACTGATTAATAATAAAAGAAAGCACACTAATAGTACCATAAGTGACATTATACAAAAGAGGTCTGTATATATTGTCATTGTACAGGTAATACAGGGATCACCAGGGACATTTTACACAGGAGCTCTATATCTAGTGTCAGTGTACAGGTAATACAGTGATCATCAGTGACATTATACACAGAAGCTTTGTATATAATTTCAGTGTGCAGGTAATGCAGTGATTACCAATAACATTACACACAGGACCTCTGTCTCTGTTTATAGTGTCAATATACAGGTAATATAGTGATCATCAGTGGCATTATACAAAGAAGCTTTGTATATAATTTCAGCGTGCCAGTGTCAATGTACAGGTAAAATAGTGATAACTGATGACATTATACACAGAAGCTTAGTATATAGCATCAGTAAATGCAAAAATCCACAGACACAACAGTATAGCTTAAGAGTGATCAGCCACATAAAGTGCCAAGACACCTTTAGATATGGACAATATTTCGGATTCAGTACTATAATCATATATAAAAATTTTTTTACAAGTATCAAGAGTTATACAAACATTAAACTTTATATATGATATCAAAAATTATAGTGTCAGTGTACAGGTAAGGCCAGGGTCACACTAAACATATGGAAAATCGGTCCGAGTCTCCATGCCGAGAGTCACACGAGTGCTCGGCGTTGGTCTGCGTTGGGGTGGGCACACACTCCCCTGATCCTCTACCATTTACTGCGCACTCTGCACTTTAGAGTAAGTACTGTGGCTTACATATTTGTAGTTATGTCTCTTGGTGGGACAGTCTTAGTGACTAATTACGGGCCATAAACAGGTGACACCAGTGGTGCAGGGCAGTTTTAAAGGGATTGTACCCAGACTGCATTTGATAATTAGGTGTATTTGGCAATGGTTGTGAATCACGGGAGGGGAGTGTGCCCTTAGGTTCAGGTTTTCCACATGGTTTTGATATGACATGCTCCTGTCAATCTTTTTAATGGTTTATAATAAAGATATCTAAAGCTACATTGGACTAGTACGTTGTTATTCCATTATGGAATATGTTTGTATGGTCACCCGTGTAATGGGTTTGAAATGCAATGATGCGATTTTCTCGCACCAATGCATCTGTATAGCATCCATATGACATCTGTATGACATGCGTATTGGCATTTCATTTCTCACTGCTTTTCCCCATTGAATTTAATGGCTCAATGGGCTGAAATGAGGAAAATGTGTGGTAATTTCTCGCAAGTCATACAGATGGCCTGTGTGGAGGAACCTTAGACGGTGTGCTCTTCCTCAAACAATTGATGATCTGGTGCATGACAATGATGCCATACACCGGCAATGTGCGCATTGGTGTCAACTGCTGTGGTTTTGATGTTGTGTATTTATGCAGTGTTAAAACTGAAATGGCCAGATGTTACAGCATAGTGGATGGGATTTTCATGTCCACTATGCGTGCATGTGCATGTGTTTCTCACCCTCAGAGACTGAAATGTGGTGCTGGTTTCCAAGCCGCAGCATGTAAATTTCCTCTTGCAGACACGCTATTCTCTGTAACATCTGTAACAGAAATTTCAACAATAAAATGTACTGACTGAGGTACATCTGCATGATTCAGTGAACACAGCGGATTTACCTGCATGATTACAACACAGTGTTTTGGATGCAGTGAAAATAAACTGCATCCAAAGCGCTGCCACTTTTTGATGGTGGGAACATAGCCTAATTGACTGGCAGCTCTATTGCAGTACAGGAACCAGTCCTGCACGGCACTAAATTTCTACTGAACGTGCATCGAAGGACGCATGTTCAGTTACTAAGCAAATGGCTGAATCCTGCCCCTGGGGCCCTATGAGGAAGGGGGCCCAGACCGGTTACGAGAAGGGCATGGACTGAGGACACACGTTCAGTTATAAGCAAATGGTCAGATCCAATGAGGAGGGGGCACAGACTGGTGAGGAGAGGGGCTCTGACCAGGGACACACAATCAGTTGAAATAGGTGGCACCCAGAACCGGATCAGGGAGCAGGCTCCAATTTGAACAATCGGTTCCGCTGAGCCAGACAGAACTGGCCAAATCACACCCCTGGTTACTTCCTTTTCTGAGAGCCTCTAACATCATAGGCTGCGGTCAATAGAAAATGGACACAAAAAATACATTCAATTTATCATAAATGACAAGCAGTACTAGCATGCATTGCCAATAAACTGCAGACAGACAAGAGGGAAGACAGTGTAGGAAAAAGGGGTAAGTCAAGTAAGAGAAAGCCAGTGTCTTATATACAGTTCCCTCACCTTTCTCTCTTCTTTCTCATGCCTCTCTCTTGTCTTCTGCCCCCCTTTCCCTCCTGTCTCTTCTTCCATCATTTCAATCTCCAGCTCTCTTCTTTGTTTCCTTCTGCCTCCTTCTTCCTGGTTGCCCTCTTCTCCACCCACTCTGTTTAGCCCCGCTCTTCCACGTTGCTCCACAGTCTGACAGTTGTGACGCTGCTGGATGGAAGGGATCAGTTGCCTGGCTCGTGCTGTATCTCGGGGGCGGCACAGTGCTCCTGCTGCAGGAGGATTGTGCCACCCCTGAGAGACACCACGGAGCGCAGATGCCGACTTTTGAAGTGGATCGGGGCACTTTTTCTTTCCAGTTCTGATAACCAGCTATGATTTTAGCAACTGGTTCAAAAGAAGTGGCTCAAGTCCACCCTGTTCACGAATATTTTTTTTAAAAAACTGCATGGTGTACAGAAGCAAAAAATTACCTTCTCAGTGACTTAACCGACACAATGATGTTGTCGCACCAGCATGTACGTGGGAGTTGGAAGCACACATTTTATTATAATAAATTGAGGCTGGGCAGTGGGAGAGAAGACATCATAATAAATTGATAGTGGGGTAGGAAAGAGAACAATACATTATGATTAATGAAAGGTTGAGGAGGAAGAGAAGGCATGACATAATTAATTGGGGTAGCATGTAAATATAATGAACTGGAGGTGCACATAATTGTGATGAATAGGGTGGAGGATAGGTAATTATAACGAATTGAGGGACATGAAATTATAATAATCTGGGGGTATTTAATTGTAATAAATTGGGAAGAATAAATGTTTTATTATAATGAATAGGGGAGGGCATATAATTATAATGAATTGGAAAGCAGGCAGAGCTCAGTGGTGGGGTGTTAAGGACACAGGAGAGTGACTGGTAATACACTATGGGAAAGATCACAGTGTGTAATTAATTTATGTATTTATTAGGTGATGAAAAATGGCTAAATATAGTTAACGGGGCACAGTGGTGGATTATTAATTTATATTTGTAAAGGTAGGCTGCAAAATAGATAATAATGGGTGCTTGGCCGTATTCAGCATCGCCGTATGGGGCATTTCTTATTCTGAAAACAAATGTGCACAAATATGTGACTTTTTTTATTTTCAGCGATGTGGAGATCAGTACAACACACTCTGCAGTGACCGATTACTGGTGTTAGGACATCGACATGAGGGTTTGACAAGATGGGGGGAAAAAAAGCTGTAATCAGATAAGAAGTCAGCAATAAGTTACTAGATATAAATATTTATTCTATGTATACACACTGTTTAAGAGTATGTTTACATGGACTACCCGGCACTAAATGACTACCAATCCGTAAACCATTACCAATCGGCAGCCATTTAATAGCCTGTTTAATCAGACAGATTGCAGCAAACCATGCACACTGAGTGATCCGTCCTATATTATATAGCTTCCCATGTTGTTATATATAGTGCTGTTCTTATTATATAGCTTTTCCTTTGGATATACATAGCTCTATCTCATTTTATATAGCGTCCTCTTATATGTAGCATCATTACTTAATATATAGAATCCTCTATTATGTATAGTGCTGCATATAAGGGAACAAAATCTCTGTCTTTTTGCATATGCTGATATGCACCAGAGAAACTGTGTGCTCATCACTTGTGTGTTCATCAACTATTACATAACCTCTTAAGAAAATCATGTGACATGTCACATGAAGCATAGTTTGCTAGGTGGGCCCACATCCTCTAAACAGTCTGGGGCACTAACTACTGTTAATTCACTCCTGGTGGTGACTGCAGAATGTTATTTTTTTATTTAATCAAAACCCCCGAACCATTGTGTTTTGTTCCACAATAATTTACTGTGATCAACGGGGTTGATATTTCCTGTGGGCTATGAATGGACTAAGCAAAGCAGTGAGCTTATGCAGCTGAGAGGACTTAATAGTATGGACACAGTGACTACTTTTTTGTAATTATTATTTTATGTAGAGATGGAGTCTCCTCCCTCCGGGTCTGCAGCTGCCCGTGGTGCGAGTAGGAGAACACTTACTATTTATACTATTAGTAGCACCTTCTCCAGCATGGAGGTGCCTGTGCAATGTTGTAAGTTTGTTCCTTAACACTCTAGTTAGTTCTCAGGTCCCATTGCTTGTATTCCTGTATACCTGCCTGTCTACTGTGTACATTTGCCTGTCTATTAGCCGTGCGCCCACCCGTCTCTCTGTCAACTGATAAAGCGAGCACCTACCAGGGCTCATTTCTATGTCAGCCAGTCTAGCTGCTCATCTCTAAGTCAGCTGGACCAGCCTGCATCTGCAAAAGCTCATCTCCACTTTAGCTGGTCCAGCCACTCCTGCCATTGCTCATTTCTACATCAGCCAGTCCAGCCTGCACCTTCCAGTGCTCATCTCTTCATCAACCAGTCCAGCTGCACCTGCCAAAGCACTTCTCTACATCAGCTGGTCCAGCCGCACCTTCCACTGTTCATCTGTACATCAGCTGTCCGTCTGCATCCATGATTCCCGTGTTCTTACAGCGCTTGCATGCATCTACTGGACCTTCCTCCAGGCCGTCCCAGCTACCCGTCCCGAGCAGATCACCTGCCATCTAACTAAGATCAGTCCTGGTGTTGCACCTGGTCTACCTCCATTGTCTCTCCTCAAATCACTGTATTGTATGCTGCTGTGTATCTGAGATCTGATCAGTTGAGGCTCCTAGTTATCTTAGCTTCCCTTGGGCCCCAGCACAGGGGTCCCAACTCCCAGCCCATTACATTTTACTCTTACTTCATAGGCATAATGGTTAAGGTAACCTAAGTTCCTGATCTGAGCCGCGAAGAAAGTGCTGTTATCACACCAAAGAAACCACTTAAAAGGTTAAAAGTTTAAAACCTTATGAGTTTTGTTTTATCTGATGTTCATTTTACCAGAGTAATTAGATTATTGTATGTGACGGGATATGGCTTAATTTGTAGAGAAGTAGTATGAGAAACTTCTGTTAAAGGGAATCTGTCAGTAGGACCAACCCTCTTAAGCCGACTATATGGACATGCAGGACCTAGACAGTTGAATAAAGTGATATTTTTTATCCAATGTCTTATTTCAGAGAGATCCACATTTTTCTTATGAGAAAATGAGCTGTTAAGATCTATGGGCCAGACACGGATCTGAATGAAAATATACTATACCTCTAAAAACTATTTTAAAAGAATGGGGAAGTTACTAGTGTGAGACATGTAGATTAGAAGAGCAGGCTGTCAGTCATTGCATGTCTCACACTGGTAATGACCCCTCTCATTTTAAATGCTCTCTGGAGGCAGAGTCTCAGGAAGATTTATGTAAAGCCTATGGATCTTAACAGCTCATTTACATATAAAAATGTGGATTTCTCTGAAATAAGACATTGGATTACAATTAGCAAAGCATCACTATTTTCAGCTTCCTATGCCCGGTATGCTTATAGAGATTAATTAGAATTGTTCTTCCTACTCAGAGAGCCCCTATAATTAATGTCAACTCACACATCTTGACCAAATTGATATTTATCAATACAAAATTACAGGGATATACATAAAACTTTTGTTTTACTGTATGAGTTAATAAAGTTGTAGAATCGGAATACTGTTCAAAATAATCCAAGAGCAAATTTTCTCACTGGAAGAAAAGTGTAGTGCATACTAATTTGAAGGGAATACAATGAAAAAAGTCTCCATACTAGTTATTGGGAGCAAATAAAATCTGAAAAAATATTGTTCCTTGTAGGAAATGCACATATACTGTTTCTTGGTGGATAGATAAGATAGAAAGCTGAAAACGTGTGATTTTTAAGGTTGGTGGCAGTTGTTGATTCAGTTTTATCCAGAATGGGATCTAGCAGGAAATAGAAGTACATGTATTTCCTTTATACTGAAATTCTTGGCTTTTGATTGAAAAGCTTTTTTCAGTCTCACACAATAAAAAAAAGTGCAAACGTCATCCTTTGCTGTGATTGAGCTCTAGTGTTTTATCAAAATAGAATTATGCCTTTCTGCAATTTTACTGACAGAGAGTGAAATATTTTTATTGTTCTGCACTATAATCAGTCCTAACAACTATGAATGGGGAACAGAATACAGTTGAACGTACATTAATCATTTAGTGCCACTAGCAAAGTGAGGATAGTTAAAGCACATCGTACCGCTGGAGGCACATAGTATATTATGGGTAAGTTGTACTCTCCCTCAATTAAATGATACATGGATGGTTTAGGTTACTAGAAGGCTATGTACTTTTTTTTACCAGTGGACTTATTGAACAAATATAGCAAATCAAACTGTTCATCTTGCAATAACATTATCTAAGTATAATCACCATATATCTGAGATCTCTTGACACAAAAATAATTGTTTAATGATAGATTCAGTTAAACAAAATGTATAAAATGCCCTCTCCGTGTAGCTACTAAATCTATGTTTGTATTTTGTTGCTTCTGCCACATGCTCTTTTACACAATTGATTTTTCTCAGGGTTTTTATTAACACAATCAATGGTTCTGCTAAATGTACTATTAGGTTATTTCTATAGCTTAGCTTGTTCCATAGCTACAAACATTCCATTTTTTTCTCTTCTCTTTTAAGGCTCTGTTCACACATGCATTATGGCTTCCATCCATATTGGAAGCCAGGACACAGTGATGCATCTGCATCTATTGTGTTCAAATATAGTGTTTGCGGTTTTTAAAAAAAGGAGAATAATACTCATCGGCTGGCCCCCGTCTTTTATAATGGGTGGGAATAACACAATGATTGGCTGCGCTACAACCTTGTGGTGCCATTTATGCCACGCAATAAGCATAGCTGCGCGAAACGTCATTGACTCGCTCATTGATGGTTCAGCAGTGTGTGATTTTCTTTTTGCTGTAATTACAAGTAAAATTGCACATTTCAGGATTTGATGTGGATGCTTTGTGAATTGTGCAGCTCATCTTCTAATTGAGAGGAGTTGCACCTTGAGGATGTTTAGATCTCATTCTTTATTCAGGGAAGTGTTTTTAGGCAAAATTATGGAGGAGCCCAGTCCCATGCATTATAGTAAACCCCCGCACATGTCTCAAGATGTTTTACTGTTAACATTTCACCAATGTTATGAAAATGATGATTATTATCACCTGCATGATCAGTTAATCGTATACCTTACTATTATCCAGCAAAATCTTTGACTTTGTGCAAGTATTTAGTATATTTTTCTTTTTTTTCAATGTTCAAAAAGGCAGTAACAATATGAAGCAGCCACTATAATGTATACAGTATCAAAATTAATTTTACCAAAGATAACAACAATGGTGAACTTTGGATAAGCAAGGTGAAAGGGAAAAGAAGGAGAGGGAAGGGGGGTCCTGTTAAGCATTTAGAATTGTTATTGAGGTTTGATGTTTGTACGATTTATTCTAAGATCCAAGAGGTTTATTGTTCTTAGAGTAAAGCAGACAAGTCTTCTCCGTGGTGTAAATGTGATTTGATTCCCTAGTCTATTTTAACAAGGACAGGAGCTCAGTGTATCTCCAATGTCTAGCAATGGCATTATTATTTATTAAAAGAAAACATGGCTTCCATAGCCTCTTAACTAGTGTTGAGCGATACTTTCCGATACCTAGAAGTATCGGTATCGGATTAGATCGGCCGATATCCAAAAAATATCGGATATCGCCGTTACCGATACCCAATACCAATGAAAGTCAATGGGACACAAATATCAGAATGTAAACAAGCCCTTTCTGTCCTTAAACATCCTGTTCTGGAGGGGGGAAGAGTGTGGGCGGTGCGTGAGCGGTGCGTGGGCGGACACTGTGAGTGTCTGTGTGGGCAGGGTCTGTGCGGGCCTGCCAGGGATGTGTACCTGCCTACCGGGGCTCTCTGGGGTCTGTGAGATGTGCGGGGTGTCTCTGTGTGGTGTGTTGGGTGTCTCTGCAGCGGGCGGGGTGTCTCTGCGGTGGGTGGGGTCTCTGAGCGGTGAGCATGGTTTCTGTGCGGCAGGCGGGGTCTCTGCGGGGCATGTGGGGTGTCTCTGCGGGGCGTGCGGGGTGTCTCGGACGATGCCTAATACACTGACAGTGATTGACACATTAGCCAATGATGGGACGGTAGTAGTCCCATCATCCGGCTAATGTGTTGAATGAAAAAAAAAATACTCCATACATACTCCATACATACTCCATACAGTACATTCATACATTGCATACATGACATACAGTTCAGTAAACATAGAGTTCATATTCACCATTACTTGTCATTTTGATCCCCGAAGCCAGTGTCATCTGTAAAAAAGGTGAAAAAAACAACCAATATACTCCCTGTCCGCAGAAATCCACGAGTGTCCCACGACGATCTCCCGTGGAGAATGGCAGCAACAGCTGTTGCGACCGCTCTCCAGGGGCCCCAGAAACACAATGACGGGAGGAAGGGATTGCTCCGCCGCTGTAAAAAAAATAGTCCCTAGCCTCACTTATGGCATTGCTGTATGAGAAATTTTTCCACGCAGCAATTGCCAGAAAGTAAGACTTTGAACTTTAGTAACCTCAGTGATGCACTGCAGGAGCCATTGTCTCCTGTCAGTGTGTCACTGAGGGTCCTATAGAACAGTGACATCACCCGATGTCACTGTTCTATAGGAGATATCGTCGTGGGACACTCGTTATTAATTGGACTACGGCGGACAGGTAAAATACAGTTAATGACGGAGCCAAATTTTTAAAATCTGACCAGTGTCACTTTATGTGGTAACTAGCTGAAGAGCCCGGCGTTGCCTGGGCATAGTAAATATCTGTGGTTAGTTATAGCACCTCACTTCTCTTATTTTCCCATCACGCCTCTCATTTTCCCAATCACATCTTTCATTTTCCCTCTCACATCTCTCATTTTCTCCCTCACACCTCTCATTTTCCCCTCACTTCTCTTATTTTCCCCCTCACTCCTCTCATTCCCCCTAACACTTGTCATTTCG
The DNA here is from genome assembly GCF_032444005.1 of Ranitomeya imitator. Taxonomy (NCBI): domain Eukaryota; kingdom Metazoa; phylum Chordata; class Amphibia; order Anura; family Dendrobatidae; genus Ranitomeya; species Ranitomeya imitator. Next base: position 470,221,669 of record NC_091282.1, read on the forward strand.
ACCTCACATCTGTCATTTTCCGATCACTCCACTATTTTCCCTCACTCCTCTCATTTTGCACTCACACCTTTTCATTTTCACCTCACATCTCTCATTTTCACCTCAGTATATACATGGATGTCATCTCCCTTATATATAGTATACACCTGTATGTCATCTCCTGTATATAGTATATACTTGTATGTCATCTCCCCTGTATATAGTATATACCTGCTGTGTGTCATTTCACCTGTATATAGTATATACCTTTATGTCATCTCCTCCTATATATAGTATATACCTGTATGTCATCTTCTCCTGTATATAGTATATACCTGTGTGTCATCTCCCCTGTATATAGTATATAGTATATATCTGTGTGTCATCTCCTCCTGTATATAGTATATACCTGTATGTCATCTCCTCCTATATATAGCATATACCTGTATGTCATCTCCTCCTGTATATAGTATATACCTGTAGGTCATCTGCTCCTGTATATAGTATATACCTGTGTGTCATCTCCTTCTGTATATGGTATATACCTGTATGTCATCTCCTCTATATAGTATATACCTGTGTGTCATGTCTCCTGTATATACCTGTGTGTTATCTCCCCTGTACATACTATATATCTGTATGTCATCTCCTCCTGTATTAGACCTCGTTCACATGTTATTTGATCAGTATTTTTACCTCAGTATTTGTAAGCTAAATTGGCAGCCTGATAAATCCCCAGCCAACAGGAAGCCCTCCCCCTGGCAGTGTATATTAGCTCACACATACACATAATAGACAGGTCATGTGACTGACAGCTGGCGTATTTCCTATATGGTACATTTGTTGCTCTTGTAGTTTGTCTGCTTATTAATCAGATTTTTATTTTTGAAGGATAATACCAGACTTGTGTGTGTTTTAGGGCGAGTTTCGTGTGTCAAGTTGTGTGTGTTGAGTTGCGTGTGGCAACATGCATGTAGCGACTTTTGTGAGATGAGTTTTGTGTGGCGACATGTGTGTAGCAACTTTTTGTGTGTCGAGTTGCATGTGACAGGTTAGGGTAGCAAGTTGTGTGCAGCAAGTTTTGCGCATGGCGAGTTTTGCGCATGGCGAGTTTTATGTGTGGTGCCTTTTGAGTATGTGCAAGTTTTGTGTGAGGCAACATTTGCATGTGTTGCAACTTTTGTGCATGTGGCAATTTTTCTGCGGGTGCAAGTTTTGCGTGTGGCAAGTTTTCCCATGAGGTGAGTTTTGCACGTGTGGCGAGTTTTGCGTGAGCCTAGTTTTGCATGTGGCGAGTATTACGCGTGGCGAGTTTTGCGTGTGGAGAGTTTTCCTTGAGGTGAGTTTTGCACTTGTGGCGAGTTTTGCAAGAGCCTAGTTTTTGCATGTGGCGAGTTCTGCGCGTGGCGAGTTTTGAGTGGCGACATTTGTGTTTCGACTTTTATGTGGCGAGGTTGGTGCATTTGTGGTGAAATGTGTGCTGAGGGTAATATGTGTTCAAGCATGTGGTAGTGTGTGGCGCATTTTGTGTGTGTGTTTATATCCCCGTGTGTGGTGAGTATCCCATGTCGGGGCCCCACCTTAGCAACTGTACGGTATATACTCTTTGGCGCCATCGCTCTCATTCTTTAAGTCCCCCTTGTTCACATCTGGCCGCTGTCAATTTGCATCCTACACTTTTCCTTTCAATTTTTCGCATTGTGTAGATAGGAGCAAAATTGTTTGGTGAATTGGAAAGTGCGGGGTTAAAATTTCACCTCACAACATAGCCTATGACGCTCTCGGGGTCCAGACGTGTGACTGTGCAAAATTTTGTGGCTGTAACTGCGACGCCTCCAACACTTTTCCTTTCACTTTTTCCCCATTATGTAGATAGGGGCAAAATTGTTTGGTGAATTGGAAAGCACGGGGTTAAAATTTCACCTCCCAACATAGCCTATGACGCTCTCGGGGTCCAGACGTGTGACTGTGCAAAATTTTGTAGCTGTAGCTGCGACGCCTCCAACACTTTTCCTTTCACTTTTTTCCCCATTATGTAGATAGGGGCAAAATTGTTTGGTGAATTGGAACGCGCGGGGTTAAAATTTCGCCTCACAACATAGCCTGTGACGCTCTCGGGGTCCAGACGTGTGACTGTGCAAAATTTTGTGGCTGTAGCTGCGACGGTGCAGATGCCAATCCCGGACATACATACACACATACACACATACACACATTCAGCTTTATATATTAGACTAGCTGAAGAGCCCGGCGTTGCCTGGGCATAGTAAATATCTGTGGTTAGTTATAGCACCTCACTTCTCTTATTTTCCCATCACGCCTCTCATTTTCCCAATCACATCTTTCATTTTCCCCCTCACATCTCTCATTTTCTCCCTCACTCCTCTCATTCCCCCCTAACTAACACTTGTCATTTCGACCTCACATCTGTCATTTTCCGATCACTCCACTATTTTCCCTCGCTCCTCTCATTTTGCACTCACACCTTTCCATTTTCACCTCACACCCCTCATTTTCACCTCAGTATATACATGTTTGCATCTCCCTTATATATAGTATACACCTGTATGTCATCTCCTGTATATAGTATATAACTGTATGTCATCTCCCCTATATACAGTATATACCTGCTGTGTGTCATCTCCCCTGTATATAGTATATACCTGTATGTCATCTTCTATATATAGTATATACCTGTATGTGATCTCCTTCTATATATAGTATATACCTGTATGTCATCTTCTCCTGTATATAGTATATATATGTGTCATCTCCTCCTTTATATAGTATATACCTGTATGTCATCTTCTATATATAGCATATACCTGTTTGTCATCTCCTCCTGTATATAGTACATACTTGTAGGTCATCTGCTCCTGTATATAGTATATACCTGTGTGTCATCTCCTCCTGTATATAGTTTATACCTGTATTTCATCTCCTCCTGTATATAGTATGTACCTGTATGTCATCTCCTCCTCTATATAGTATATACCTGTGTGTCATCTCTCCTGTATATAGTATATATCTGTGTGTCATCTCCTCCTGTATATAGTATATACCTGTGTGTCATCTCCTCCTGTATTAGACCTCGTTCACACGTTATTTGCTCAGTATTTTTACCTCAGTATTTGTAAGCTAAATTGGCAGCCTGATAAATCCCCAGCCAACAGGAAGCCCTCCCCCTGGCAGTATATATTAGCTCACACATACACATAATAGACAGGTCATGTGACTGACAGCTGCCGTATTTCCTATATGGTACATTTGTTGCTCTCGTAGTTTGTCTGCTTATTAATCAGATTTTTATTTTTGAAGGATAATACGTGTGTTTTAGGGCGAGTTTCGTTTGTCAAGTTGTGTGTTGAGTTGCGTGTGGCGACATGCATGTAGCGACTTTTGTGAGATGAGTTTTGTGTGGCAACATGCGTGTAGCAACTTTTTGTGTGTCGAGTTGCATGTGACAGGTTAGTGTAGCAAGTTGTGTGCAGCAAGTTTTGCACATGGCGAGTTTTATGTGTGGTGCCTTTTGAGTATGTGCAAGTTTTGTGTGAGGCAACTTTTGCATGTGTTGCAACTTTTGTGCATGTGGCAATTTTTCAGCATGTGCAAGTTTTGCGTGTGGCGAGTTTTCCATGAGGTGAGTTTTGCACTTGTGGCGAGTTTTGCGTGAGCCTAGTTTTTGCATGTGGCGAGTTTTGCGCGTGGCGAGTTTTGAGTGGCGACTTTTGTGTTTCGACTTTTATGTGGCGAGGTTGGTGTATGTGTGGTGAAATGTGTGCTAAGGGTGGTATATGTGTTCAAGCACGTGGTAGTGTGTGGCCCATTTTGTGTGTGTTCATATCCCCGTGTGTGGTGAGTATCCCATGTCGGGGCCCCACCTTAGCAATTGTACGGTATATACTCTTTGGCGCCATCGCTCTTGTTCACATCTGGCAGCTGTCAATTTGCCTCCAACATTTTTCCTTTCACTTTTCCCCATTATGTAGATAGGGGCAAAATTGTTTGGTGAATTGGAAAGCGCGGGGTTAAAATTTCACCTCACAACATAGCCTATGATGCTCTCAGGGTCCAGACGTGTGACTGTGCAAAATTTTGTGGCTGTAGCTGCGACGCCTCCAACACTTTTCCTTTCACTTTTTTCCCCATTATGTAGATAGGGGCAAAATTGTTTGGTGAATTGGAACGCGCGGGGTTAAAATTTCGCCTCACAACATAGCCTATGACGCTCTCAGGGTCCAGACGTGTGACTGTGCAAAATTTTGTGGCTGTAGCTGCGACGGTGCAGATGCCAATCCCGGACATACACACACACATACACACACACATTCAGCTTTATATATTAGACTAGCTGAAGAGCCCGGCTGTTATGTTTGCTAATGACAGGTGTTATGAAGGCAATCCAGAAACTGTGCTTAGCGATCAGAGCGCACACAGTGATCTGACAAATACCCAAAAATACAAGAACGAGCTCTGAGACGTGGAAACTCTGTAGACTGCACACCTGATCCTATCCTAAACACAACTAAAAGCGGCTGTGGATTGCGCCTAACAACTACCTAGGCAACTCGGCACAGCCTAAGAAACTAGCTAGCCTGAAGATAGAAAAATAGGCCTGACTTGCCCCAGAGAAATTCCCCAAAGGAAAAGGCAGCCCCCCACATATAATGACTGTGAGTAAGATGAAAAGACAAAACGTAGGGATGAAATAGATTCAGCAAAGTGGGGCCCGATATTCTAGGACAGAGCGAGGACAGTAAAGCAAACTTTGCAGTCTACAAAAAACCCTAAAGCAAAACCACGCAAAGGGGGCAAAAAAAACCCACCGTGCCGAACTAATGGCACGGCGGTACACCCTTTGCGTCTCAGAGCTTCCAGCAAAACAAAAGACAAGCTGGACAGAAAAAAAGCAACAAAAAAGCAAAAAGCACTTAGCTATACAGAGCAGCAGGTCACAGGAACAATCAGGAGAAGCTCAGATCCAACACTGAAACATTGACAAGGAGCAAGGATAGCAGCATTAGGCGGAGTTAAGTAATGAAGCAGTTAACGAGCTCACCAGAACACCTGAGGGAGGAAGCTCAGAAGCTGCAGTACCACTTGTGACCACAGGAGTGAATTCAGCCACAGAATTCACAACAGTACCCCCCCCTTGAGGAGGGGTCACCGAACCCTCACCAGAGCCCCCAGGCCGACCAGGATGAGCCACATGAAAGGCACGAACAAGATCGGAAGCATGAACATCAGAGGCAAAAACCCAGGAATTATCTTCCTGAGCATAACCCTTCCATTTAACCAGATACTGGAGTTTCCGTCTAGAAACACGAGAATCCAAAATCTTCTCCACAATATACTCCAATTCCCCCTCCACCAAAACCGGGGCAGGAGGCTCAACAGATGGAACCATAGGTGCCACGTATCTCCGCAACAACGACCTATGGAATACATTATGTATGGAAAAGGAGTCTGGGAGGGTCAAACGAAAAGACACAGGATTGAGAACCTCAGAAATCCTATACGGACCAATAAAACGAGGTTTAAATTTAGGAGAGGAAACCTTCATAGGAATATGACGAGAAGATAACCAAACCAGATCCCCAACACGAAGTCGGGGACCCACACGGCGTCTGCGATTAGCGAAAAGTTGAGCTTTCTCCTGGGACAAGATCAAATTGTCCACTACCTGAGTCCAGATCTGCTGCAACCTATCCACCACAGAATCCACACCAGGACAGTCCGAAGACTCAACCTGTCCTGAAGAGAAACGAGGATGGAACCCAGAATTGCAAAAAAATGGAGAAACCAAGGTAGCCGAGCTGGCCCGATTATTAAGGGCGAACTCAGCCAATGGCAAAAAGGACACCCAATCATCCTGGTCTGCAGAAACAAAACATCTCAGATATGTTTCCAAGGTCTGATTGGTTCGTTCGGTCTGGCCATTAGTCTGCGGATGGAAAGCCGAGGAAAAGGATAGGTCAATGCCCATCCTACCACAAAAGGCTCGCCAAAACCTTGAAACAAACTGGGAACCTCTGTCAGAAACAATATTCTCAGGAATGCCATGCAACCGAACCACATGCTGAAAGAACAAAGGTACCAAATCAGAGGAGGAAGGCAATTTAGCCAAGGGTACCAGATGGACCATTTTAGAAAAGCGATCACAGACCACCCAAATGACTGACATCTTTTGAGAAACGGGAAGGTCAGAAATGAAATCCATCGAAATATGTGTCCAAGGCCTCTTTGGGACCGGCAAGGGCAAAAGCAACCCACTGGCACGAGAACAGCAGGGCTTAGCCCTAGCACAAATCCCACAGGCCTGCACAAAAGTACGTACATCCCGTGACAGAGATGGCCACCAGAAGGATCTAGCCACTAACTCTCTGGTACCAAAGATTCCAGGATGACCAGCCAACACCGAACAATGAAGTTCAGAGATAAGTTTATTAGTCCACCTATCAGGGACGAACAGTTTCTCTGCTGGACAACGATCAGGTTTATTCGCCTGAAATTTTTGCAGCACCCGCCGCAAATCAGGGGAGGTGGCAGACACAATGACTCCTTCCTTGAGGATACCCGCTGGCTCAGATAAACCCGGAGAGTCGGGCACAAAACTCCTAGACAGAGCATCCGCCTTCACATTTTTAGAGCCCGGAAGGTACGAAATCACAAAGTCGAAGCGGGCAAAAAATAACGACCAACGGGCCTGTCTAGGATTCAAGCGCTTGGCAGACTCGAGATAAGTCAAGTTCTTATGATCAGTCAATACCACCATGCGATGCTTAGCTCCTTCAAGCCAATGACGCCACTCCTCGAATGCCCACTTCATGGCCAGCAACTCTCGATTGCCCACATCATAATTACGCTCAGCGTGCGAAAACTTCCTGGAAAAGAAAGCACATGGTTTCATCACTGAGCAATCAGAACCTCTCTGTGACAAAACCGCCCCTGCTCCAATCTCAGAAGCATCAACCTCGACCTGGAACGGAAGAGAAACATCTGGCTGACACAACACAGGGGCAGAACAAAAACGACGCTTCAACTCCTGAAAAGCTTTCACAGCAGCAGAAGACCAATTAACCAAATCAGCACCCTTCTTGGTCAAATCGGTCAATGGTTTGGCAATGCTAGAAAAATTACAGATGAAGCGACGATAAAAATTAGCAAAGCCCAGGAACTTTTGCAGACTTTTCAGAGATGTCGGCTGAATCCAATCCTGGATGGCTTGGACCTTAACTGGATCCATCTCGATAGTAGAAGGGGTAAAGATGAACCCCAAAAATGAAACTTTCTGCACACCGAAGAGACACTTTGATCCCTTCACAAACAAAGAGTTAGCACGCAGGACCTGAAAAACCATTCTGACCTGCTTCACATGAGACTCCCAATCATCTGAGAAGATCAAAATGTCATCCAAGTAAACAATCAGGAATTTATCCAGATACTCACGGAAGATGTCATGCATAAAAGACTGAAACACAGATGGAGCATTGGCAAGTCCGAACGGCATCACTAGATACTCAAAATGACCCTCGGGAGTATTGAATGCAGTTTTCCATTCATCTCCTTGCCTGATTCTCACCAGATTATATGCACCACGAAGATCTATCTTAGTGAGCCAACTAGCCCCCTTAATCCGAGCAAACAAGTCAGATAACAATGGCAAGGGATACTGAAATTTAACAGTGATCTTATTAAGAAGGCGGTAATCAATACACGGTCTCAGCGAACCATCCTTCTTGGCTACAAAGAAGAACCCTGCTCCCAGTGGTGATGACGATGGGCGAATATGTCCCTTCTCCAGGGATTCCTTCACATAACTGCGCATAGCGGCGTGTTCGGGCACGGATAAATTAAATAATCGACCTTTAGGGAATTTACTACCAGGAATCAAATTGATAGCACAATCACAATCCCTATGCGGAGGTAGAGCATCGGACTTGGGCTCTTCAAATACATCCTGATAATCAGACAAGAACTCTGGGACCTCAGAAGGGGTGGATGACGAAATCGACAAAAATGGAACATCACCATGTACCCCCTGACAACCCCAGCTGGATACCGACATGGAATTCCAATCCAATACTGGATTATGGGTTTGTAGCCATGGCAACCCCAACACGACCACATCATGCAGATTATGCAACACCAGAAAGCGAATAACTTCCTGATGTGCAGGAGCCATGCACATGGTCAGCTGGGCCCAGTATTGAGGTTTATTCTTGGCCAAAGGTGTAGCATCAATTCCTCTCAATGGAATAGGACACCGCAAAGGCTCCAAGAAAAACCCACAACGTTTAGCATAATCCAAATCCATCAGATTCAGGGCAGCGCCCGAATCCACAAACGCCATGACAGAAAACGACGACAAAGAGCATATCAAGGTAATGGACAGAAGGAATTTGGACTGTACAGTACCAATGACGGCAGACCTAGCGGACCGCTTAGTGCGCTTAGGACAATCAGAAATAGCATGAGTGGAATCACCACAGTAGAAACACAGACCATTCAGACGTCTGTATTCCTGCCGTTCAACTCTAGTCATAGTCCTATCGCACTGCATAGGCTCAGGTTTAACCTCAGGCAGTACCGCCAAATGGTGCACAGATTTACGCTCGCGCAAGCGTCGACCGATCTGAATGGCCAAAGACAAAGACTCATTCAAACCAGCAGGCATAGGAAATCCCACCATGACATCCTTAAGAGCCTCAGAGAGACCCTTTCTGAACAAAGCTGCCAGCGCAGATTCATTCCACTGAGTGAGTACTGACCATTTCCTAAATTTCTGACAATATACTTCTATATCATCCTGACCCTGGCACAAAGCCAGCAAATTTTTCTCAGCCTGATCCACTGAATTAGGCTCATCGTACAGCAATCCGAGCGCCAGGAAAAACGCATCGACACTACTCAATGCAGGGTCTCCTGGCGCAAGAGAAAATGCCCAGTCTTGAGGGTCGCCGCGCAAAAAAGAAATAATAATCAAAACCTGTTGAATAGGATTACCAGAAGAATGAGGTTTCAAGGCCAGAAATAGCTTACAATTATTTTTGAAACTTAGAAACTTAGTTCTATCTCCAAAAAACAAATCAGGAATAGGAATTCTTGGTTCTAACATAGATTTCTGATCAATAGTATCTTGAATTTTTTGTACATTTATAACGAGATTATCCATTGAAGAGCACAGACCCTGAATATCCATGTCCACACCTGTGTCCAGAATCACCCAAATGTCTAGGGGAAAAAAAAAGTGAACACAGAGCAGAAAAAAAAAAAAAAATGTCAGAACTTTTTCTTTCCCTCTATTGAGAATCATTAGTTTGGCTCCTTGTACTGTTATGTTTGCTAATGACAGGTGTTATGAAGGCAATCCAGAAACAGTGTGCTTAGCGATCAGAGCGCACACAGTGATCTGACAAATACCCAAAAATACAAGAACGAGCTCTGAGACGTGGAAACTCTGTAGACTGCACACCTGATCCTATCCTAAACACAACTAAAAGCGGCTGTGGATTGCGCCTAACAACTACCTAGGCAACTCGGCACAGCCTAAGAAACTAGCTAGCCTGAAGATAGAAAAATAGGCCTGACTTGCCCCAGAGAAATTCCCCAAAGGAAAAGGCAGCCCCCCACATATAATGACTGTGAGTAAGATGAAAAGACAAAACGTAGGGATGAAATAGATGCAGCAAAGTGGGGCCTGATATTCTAGGACAGAGCGAGGACAGTAAAGCGAACTTTGCAGTCTACAAAAAACCCTAAAGCAAAACCACGCAAAGGGGGCAAAAAAAACCCACCGTGCCGAACTAACGGCATGGCGGTACACCCTTTGCGTCTCAGAGCTTCCAGCAAAACAAAAGACAAGCTGGACAGAAAAAAAGCAACAAAAAAGCAAAAAGCACTTAGCTATACAGAGCAGCAGGTCACAGGAACAATCAGGAGAAGCTCAGATCCAACACTGAAACATTGACAAGGAGCAAGGATAGCAGCATCAGGCGGAGTTAAGTAATGAAGCAGTTAACGAGCTCACCAGAACACCTGAGGGAGGAAGCTCAGAAGCTGCAGTACCACTTGTGACCACAGGAGTGAATTCAGCCACAGAATTCACAACACCCGGTGTTGCCTGGGCATAGTAAGTATCTGTGGTTAGTTATAGCACGTCACTTCTCTTATTTTCCCATCACGCCTCTCATTTTCCCCCTCACATCTCTCATTTTCTCCCTCACACCTCTCATTTTCTCCCTCACTCCTCTCATTCCCCCCTAACACTTGTCATTTCGACCTCACATCTGTCATTTTCCGATCACTACACTATTTTCCCTCACTCCTCTCATTTTGCACTCACACCTTTTCATTTTCACCTCACACCTCTCATTTTCACCTCAGTATATACATGTTTGTCATCTCCCTTATATATAGTATACACCTGTATGTCATCTCCTGTATATAGTATATACCTGTATGTCATCTCGTCATATATATAGTATATACCTGTATGTCATCTCCTCCTATATATAGTATATGCCTGTATGTCATCTCCTCCTATATATAGTATATACCTGTATGTCATCTCCTTCTATATATAGTATATACCTGTATGTCATCTCCTCCTGTATATAGTATATACCTGTGTGTCATCTCCCCTGTATATAGTATATATCTGTGTGTCATCTCCTCCTGTATATAGTATATACCTGTATGTCATCTTCTATATATAGCATATACCTGTATGTCATCTCTTCCTGTATATAGTATATACCTGTAGGTAATCTGCTCCTGTATATAGTATATACCTGTGTCATCTCCTCCTGTATTTAGTATATACCTGTATGTCATCTCCTCCTGTATACAGTATGTACCTGTATGTCATCTCCTCCTCTATATAGTATATACCTGTGTGTTATCTCTCCTGTATATAGTATATATCTGTGTGTCATCTCCCCTTTATATAGTATATACCTGTGTGATCTCCTGTATTAGACCTCGTTAACACGCTATTTGCTCAGTATTTTTACCTCAGTATTTGTAAGATAAATTGGCAGCCTGATAAATCCCAAGCCAACAGGAAGCCCTCCCCCTGGCAGTATATATTAGCTCACACATACACATAATAGACAGGTCATGTGACTGACAGCTGCTGTATTTCCTATATGGTACATTTGTTGCTCTTGTAGTTTGTCTGCTTATTTATCAGATTTTTATTTTTGAAGGCTAATACCAGACTTGTGTGTGTTTTAGGGCAAGTTTCGTTTGTCAAGTTGTGTGTGTTGAGTTGTGTGTGGCGACATGCATGTAGCGACTTTTGTGAGATGAGTTTTGTGTGGCAACATGCGTGTAGCAACTTTTTGTGTGTCGAGTTGCATGTAACAGGTTAGTGTAGCAAGTTGTGTGCAGCAAGTTTTGCGCATGGCGAGTTTTGCGCGTGGTGAGTTTTATGTCTGGTGCCTTTTGAGTATGTGCAAGTTTTGTGTGAGGCAACTTTTGCATGTGTTGCAAATTTTGTGCATGTGGCAATTTTTCCGCGTGTGCAAGTTTTGCGTGTGGCGAGTTTTCCATGAGGTGAGTTTTGCACTTGTGGCGAGTTTTGCGTGAGCCTAGTTTTTGCATGTGGCGAGTTTTGCGCGTGGCGAGTTTTGAGTGGTGACTTTTGTGTTTTGACTTTTATGTGGCGAGGTTGGTGTATGTGTGGTGAAATGTGTGCTGAGGGTGGTATATGTGTTCAAGCACGTGGTAGGGTGTGGCGCATTTTGTGTGTGTGTTCATATCCCCATGTGTGGTGAGTATCTCATGTCGGGGTCCCACCTTAGCAACTGTACGGTATATACTCTTTTGCGCCATCGCTCTTATTCTTTAAGTCCCCCTTGTTCACATCTGGCAGCTGTCAATTTGCCTCCAACACTTTTCCTTTCACTTTTCCCCATTATGTAGATAGGGGAAAAATAGTTTGGTGAATTGGAAAGCGCGGAGTTAAAATTTCACCTCACAACATAGCCTATGACGCTCTCAGGGTCCAGACGTGTGACTGTGCAAAATTTTGTGGCTGTAGCTGCGACGCCTCCAACACTTTTCCTTTCACTTTTTTCCCCATTATGTAGATAGGGGCAAAATTGTTTGGTGAATTGGAAAGCGCGGGGTTAAAATTTCACCTCACAACGTAGCCTATGACGCTCTCAGGGTCCAAACGTGTGACTGTGCAAAATTTTGTTGCTGTAGCTGCAACGCTTCCAACACTTTTCCTTTCACTTTTTTCCCTATTATGTAGATAGGGGCAAAATTGTTTGGTGAATTGGAACGCGCGGGGTTAAAATTTCGCCTCACAATATAGCCTATGATGCTCTCGGGGTCCAGACGTGTGACTGTGCAAAATTTTGTGGCTGTAGCAGCGACGGTGCAGATGCCAATCTCGGACATACACACATACACACACACACACACATACACACACACACACACACACACATTCAGCTTTATATAGTAGATAACTCTGCAACACTTGTTTTTTCATGACATATTATACTTTATGATAATGGTAAATTTAGGTTAATATGTTTTGTGTTTATTTTTAAAAAATATCAAAAATTTGAGAAAAATGTTAAAAAATTAGCAATTTTCTAAATTTGAATGATTATCCCTTTAATCCAGATAGTCATACCATAGCCAAACATTAATAAATAACATTTCCCACATGTCTGCTTTACATCAGCTCCATTTGTAAAATGTTATTTTATTTTGTTAGCATTTTAGGAGGATTAAAAATGTAGCAGCAATTTTTCATTTTTTCAAGGAAATTTACAAAATTTATTTTTTTAGGAACTTATCCATGTTTGAAGTCACTTTAGGGGTCTCATATATTGGGAAACCCCCAAACGTGATACCATTTTGCAAAACAGCACCCCCTGACGTATTGAAAACTGCTGTCAGGTAGTTTATTAACCCTTCAGATGCTTTACAGGAATTAATGCAAAGTGGCATGACAGAAATGAAAATGTGTATTTTTACCACCTAAGTGCCTCTAACTTCTGAACAGATTACTACAGCCGTCAGACTCTAAGGCCGCTATTTGGTCATGAATTGCCAGTGCAAACATCAGGGCCATACAATCATGATCTGAGGGCACTAATTTGGATAAAGAGGGAGCACCCACACTCTGTTAACCATTTATAATGATGTAGTCACTATTAACAGCAGCATCTAAGGGGTTAAACAGATTTGGACATTGCAAACACTGATCGTGGCTGATGCAGCAAGTTGTCAGCTATAGTGGACAGCCGACAGCTGCTGGGTTGTCACTTTTATGGGAATGCTATTCTCTTATATCTCAGGTTAGTTAAAGGAAGTATTGGCTGTCATTAAGGGGTTATTTTACGTTTTTTTGCAGGCGCTGAAGTATGGTAAGTATGGTTAAACAAAGAATATTAAAATACTTTTTTCCGAATGTGTGCATGTTTTATTAACCTTTTCTTACCATTGGATTAATAATGGATAGGCGTCTTATTGATGCCTCTCCGTTATTAACCCGGCTAAATGCCACCTTACAATAGCAAGGTGACATTAACCCCTTATTACCCCATATCCCACCGCTACACGGGAGTGGGAAGAGAGGGGCTAAGTGCCGGAATTGGTGCATCTTACAGATGCGCCATTTCTGGGGCGGTTGCGGACTGGTATTTGTAGCCAGGGGGGGGCAATATCCATGGCCCCTCTCTAGGCTATGAATATCAGCCCGCAGCTGTCTGCGTAGCCTTTCTGGCTATAAAATATAGGGGGACCCCACATCATTTTTTGGGGGGTCCCCCTATTTTAATAGCCAGTAAAGGCTACGCAGACAGCTGCGGGCTGGTATTCATAGCAGGCTACAAATAATGGCCCCCGGCCATCAGCTTTCCCTCTCTGGCGCAGAAAATTGCTCAGGAGAGACACCCCACATGCCCCACAGAGACACCCCGCTCACCCCACAGAGACCTCGTCCACCGCACAGAGACCACGCCCGTCACACAGAGACCCTGCCCGCCGCACAGAGCCCCGGCACACACGCAGAGAGCCCCATGGTCACGCACAGACACCGCCTGCACACACACACCCAGTCTCCGCCCACACACCGCCCACGCAGTGCCAACACCTCATTATACTGCCTAATTGCACTATAGGAACTTCCGATTCCGATTTCCGATATCGCAAAAATATCGGAACTCAGTATCGGAATTCCGATACAGCGAATATCGTCCGATACCTGATATTTGCAGTATTGGAATGCTCAACACTACTCTTAACAATATTCCTCAGTTTTGATGAAAATATGGACTCTCTGGCCATTATATGTTGTAAATTGTCTTAGCAGGCCTCTGCGCAGTAGAAATCCATGACTTCTAGATTACTTTTTAAAGTGAGAATTTCCCAGACTATGAAGATAGACCTTTTTGGTGATATTTTTAAGCAGTATGAGTGGAGAAAACCAGGCACTGCTCATCACCTGCCCAATACAATCCCACCAGTGAAATATGGTGGTGGCAGCATCGTGCTGTGGGGTGTTTTTCCGCTGCAGAGACAGGACAACTGGTTGTCAATGAAGGAAAATGAATGCGACCAAGTACAGAGATATTGTGGATGAAAACCTCTTCTAGAGTGCTCTGGACCTCAGACTAGGTTATCTTTCCAACAAGATAATAACCCTAAGCACACAGCAAAAAATAACAAAGGAGTGGCTTCATAACAACTCTGTGACCATTCTTGGATGGCCTAGCCAGAGCCCTGACCTAAACCCAGTTGATCATCTCTGGATAGACCTGAAAATAGCTGTCAACCAACGTTCACCATCCAACCTGACAGAACTGGAGAGGATCTGCAAGGAAGAATGGCAGAGGATCCCAAAATCCAGGTGTGAAAAACTTTTTGCATAATTCCCAAGAAGACTCATGGCTGTACTGAGCTCAAAAGGGTGCTTCTACTCAATACTGTGCAAAGGGGCTGCATACATATGACTATGTGATTTCTCAGTTTTTTTTTTTTAATATATTTGCAACAATGTCTACATTTCTGTTCTTTTTCAGTCAAGATGGGGTGCAGAATGTACATTAATGAGAATATAAATTACTCACTATATCACTATAAATTACTCACTTACATCTATATTACTCACTGTCAGGTTGCCTTGGAGTGTGATCTTTGTTACCTCTGGTCTTCCCTGTTTTGATGGTGACCACTGTGATTGTTATTCTGTGCTGTACAACTGTAGCCACATATAGCTGTGTGATATAGATCTGTCGCCTGACCTCTCTCATCAGAGCCACTGAAAGCGTGCCATGTGACAACTATATCCTCATGGATGCAAACATTCTTACTTAACTGCATTATTATGCTATTATTATTATTATTATTATTATTATTTCCCCACCTGCCTAAAACTTTCATAAAGTACTTTATCTCAGATGAAATAATTCCCTGTGTAAATCAGAAATGCTGATTCATGCGCAAAAAAATAATTTGGTGCAGCACTTGACCAAGAGTATCCGCATAACATTCATAGTTACATAGTGTTAGGGCTAGCGGAATGCACCAAATAATAAGACAGATAGTGTATGGTGCGTTCGCAGCCCGGGGTCCACCGTGCAGAGAAGGAACCTGCTGCTAAGTAATGACGGACTATATGGCGGTACTCATAAGTATACACACGTGGGTTAAACTTCACCCAGCGTGAAGGAAGCGATCCTGTTGCGTCACAGGATCGCGGTACCGCACATAGAAGGCGAGCAAGTAGTCAGCGAACTCAACCCCAACTAGGATTGAAGTCCGATTAGACCCTTGCTGGCACAACACCGCAACTGGGTGTTTAAGGTAGCAGAATAACAATATTAGGGCACAAGAGTGCATGCGGTGCCGCACTGATGAACGCCACTAACCACCCAGGCTTGGGTAAGGAAAGCACAGAGGAAGTGCACGGCGCCGTACTGGCGGTCACAGCAACTGGACACTGTAACGTGTGATTAGTGCTATAGGATAAGTCGGGCGCTAGATAGCAACCATACACCTTCCGCGAACAGACATTCAATAGGGAAGGGGTATCCAAGGACGACTTGCACTCACAACAAACACACGTAAGCAAATGTACACTAGCGCATGGCCGTGCGGTCATGCGCAGTTTATATAGTTGCAGCACAGGAAGTGGCCACAGAAACTTTGCCCTTCCAAGACCTGCCAAGAGGACCAATGGAATGTGCTGCAGAGCCTGAGCACATGACCCTCGATCTCCAACGGGAGATCTTGCCCTGGGCATGCTCAGTGTGTGCAGACAAGGACTTAGTCCCAGAGAAGTCCGCTCGCTGCTGACCAGCACTGGCTTTAATGGCAGAAGCTGAAGAAGCAGCAGTAACTCTGTACAGAGTGAGACTGAGCAAGATGCTGGGACCGACGTCCCTGCTGAGCAGACTCCACTGCGGCTGGATAAGAATGGGAGACCGCAGCGGAGATGGCCCGAGATTCCCCCTGTGCAGAAGCGGGAACTCGAGACCTAGCATTACCCCCCTCCTAGGGCCCCCCCCTCCTTGGGCCTCGCTACGCTCGAAGGCAGCAATGAGCTGTGGGGCCCGAATGTTTTCAGCAGGCTCCCATGACCTGTCCTCTGGGCCATAACCCTTCCAATCCACCAGATAGAACTTTTTGCCGCGTACCACCTTGCACCCCAAAATAGCGTTCACCTCGTAATCGTCCGTAGACGAACCCGATGTCCCGGCAGATGACTCGGAAAACCGGGACATGTATACGGGTTTCAAGAGGGACACATGAAAGGTGTCGGTGATACCCAAGCGTGGAGGAAGAGCCAAAGGATTAACCTGTTCGAGACCCTTGAAGGGACCCAAGTAGCGAGGAGCAAACTTAGTGGACTCAACTCGCAGCCTGATGTTACGGGCGGAGAGCCACACCAAGTCGCCAGGAGCAAAGGTCGGAGCGGAGCGCTGATGAACATCGGCGGAGGACCTCATTCTCTCCTTGGAGGCCCGAATGGCATCCTGCGTGCGGTCCCAAATGTCCCGTGCCTCCACAGCCCAGTCTGCCACCCTGGAGTCAGCAGAAGACACAGGCATGGGCACAGGAACACGCGGATGCTGGCCGTAATTTAGGAGGAATGGAGTCTGACCGGTGGAGTCGGCTACGGCATTGTTAAGTGCAAACTCTGCCCACGGTAGCAAGGATGCCCAGTCATCCTGCCTGGCAGAAACAAAATGTCGTAAATATGTGACCAAGGTCTGGTTGGCCCTCTCTACCAACCCATTCGTCTCGGGATGATATGCTGAAGAGAGATTCAACTCAATACTGAGTAGACGACAAAGCTCTCTCCAGAATCGAGACGCAAACTGGGGACCCCGGTCACTAACAATTTTGTCTGGCATACCGTGTAGGCGAAAGATATGCTTGACGAACAAGACAGCCAACGCCCGTGCAGAAGGTAGCCGTGGAAGAGGCACCAAGTGCACCATTTTGGAAAAATGGTCGGTGATCACCCAGATAATGGTGCAGTTACGAGACTTGGGTAAGCCCACCACAAAGTCCATCCCGACCATCTCCCAGGGCCTGTCCGCCACCGGCAGAGGAAAAAGCAAACCAGCTGGCCGTTGCCGAGGAGTCTTGTTCTTGGCGCAAGAGACACACGCCCGAACATACTCTGCGACATCACGAGCCATATGCGGCCACCAGTACGTCCTCGCCAGTAACTCAGATGTCCTTTTGGTACCAAAATGTCCACCCACCCTGGACAAGTGTGCCCAAGAGAGAACCTCCGGTCGCAAATTGGATGGAACAAAAGTCTTGCCCGGGGGCAGAGACTCTAGCGAAACCGGGGCCACAGTTCTCAAGCTCTCGGTGGGGACAATAAGCCGAGGCTCCTCCTCCGCAGATGACACAACGGAGCGAGAGAGAGCGTCGGCCCGAATGTTCTTCTCCCCAGAAAGAAAATGGAGGGTGAAATGAAACCGGGAGAAGAATAAGGACCATCTGGCCTGGCGAGAATTCAACCGCTGGGCTGTCTGCAGGTACACCAATTTTTATGGTCTGTGAAGACTTGGAAGGGAAAACGTGCTCCCTCCAAGAGACGTCTCCACTCCGAGAAAGCCAACTTCATGGCTAGCAACTCCCTGTACCCGATGGAATAATTCATCTCTGCTGGTGAGAAGGTCTTGGAGAAAAAGAAGCAAGGATGCTTCCGACCTTGAGCATCACTTTTGGAAGAGGACTGCTCCAGCACCAACAGAAGAGGCATCCACCTCCATGATAAATGGCTTATCAACATCGGGGCGATGTAGGATGGGAGCGCTAGCAAAGTGTGACTTTATAGCGTTAAAGGCCTTGGAGACCTCCTCAGACCACAATTTGGGATTCGCCCCCTTCTTGGTGAGGGCAACCAAGGGAGCTACCAAAGTTGAGAAGTGCGGAATGAACTGGCGATAATAATTAATGAACCCCATAGAGCGCTGCACTGCTTTAAGAGAATGGGGTTCCTGCCAGTCCATCACAGCCTGTAGTTTGGCAGGATCCATAGCCAATCCCTGGGCAGAGATGATGTAGCCTAGGAAAGGTAGGGACTCCTGCTCAAACATACACTTCTCCAACTTGGCATAGAGGGAGTTTGCCCATAGGAGGTCGAAGACTTTGCAAACATCTCTCCGGTGGGAGTCAATATCTGGAGAGTAGATGAGAATATCATCCAGATAGACTACGATCGAGGTGGAAAGCATATCCCGGAAGATATCATTCACAAAGTCTTGGAAAATGGCTGGGGCATTACAGAGCCCGAAGGGCATCACCAGATATTCATAGTGCCCATCCCTGGTGTTAAAAGCCGTCTTCCATTCGTCCCCCCCATGGATGCGAATCAGGTTGTAAGCACCCCGCAGATCTAGTTTAGTAAATACCCCTGCTTCCCGAAGCCTATCGAAGAGCTCAGATATCAAGGGCAAAGGATACTTATTTTTAACGGTGATAGCGTTAAGACCCCTGCAGTCTATGCATGGACGCAATTCCCCATTCTTCTTCTGCACGAAGAAGAACCCTGCCCCAGCAGGTGACACTGACTTCCTAATGAATCCTCTTGCCAGATTTTCCTGGATGTACTGTGACATTGCCTCCGTCTCCGGGAGAGATAGCGGATAGACTCGACCCCGGGGAGGCTCAGCACCAGGCAAGAGATCAATAGGACAGTCATAGGGGCGATGGGGCGGAAGGATCTCCGCCGCCTTTTTGGAGAACACGTCTGCATAAGACCAATACTGCTTGGGGAGAGAGGAAAGATCTGCGGGTACCTCTGTAGTAGCAACCTGAACGCACTCCCTCTGACACCTACCCCCACAAGATTCACCCCATCCCAGGATTCTGCCAGAGGACCACTCGATATGAGGAGAGTGGTACCGTAGCGAAGGAATTCCCAACAGGACCTCATCAATACCCTCTGGAATGACGAGCAGAGATATAATCTCCTGATGAGATGGCGACATGGACAGAGTAAAAGGGATGGTCTGGTGTGTTATCTGTGAGGGCAGTGTCGACCCATTCACCACTCGTACCGTTACAGGTTGAGCTAGCATAACCAGAGGTATTGCGTGGCGTTGGGCGAAGGCAGAAGACATAAAATTGCCCTCCGCCCCAGAATCCACGCAGAGCTCTACCGAGTGGGAGAATGAGCCTATAGTAATTGTCCCCTTAAAGGACAATTTAGAGGCAAACGTCGCCGTGTCTAGTGTACCTCCACCTACTACCACTAGACGCTGACGTTTCCTCGACCGCTGAGAACATCTGGTGGCTAGATGTCCTGACTGCTGGCAAACATGACAGACCTTAAGTGCACAAGCGGTCCGAGACTTAGATCCCGCTTGTGACAGTTCCCTGGCCTCATGTGACTCAGGAACCAGGACCGGAGATTCCAGAGGTTTGGCAAAGGTAGGAGCCAGCCGAAACCTCTGCCTACACTGGGCTCGTTCTAACCTCCGCTCGTTAAAACGGAGGTCAATTCGAGTGGAGACAGTTATTAACTCCTCCAGTGTGGCAGGAATCTCCCTAGTGGCCAGAGCGTCCTTAACGTGGTCAGCCAGGCCCCTCCAAAATATGGGGATAAGAGCTTTATCCGACCAATCCAGCTCAGAAGCTAAAGTGCGGAATTGGACGGCAAAATGACTGACCAAGGACTCACCCTGAGTTAATTCCAGCAGTTGGAGCGCAGTATCATGGGTGACTTGAGGTCCTAAAAAGACCTGTTTCAGAGTGCTCAGAAACAGCGGAGCACTCTGCACCACATGATCACCACGCTCCCACAGCGGCGTAGCCCATTCCAACGCCCTGTCCGACAAGAGAGACACTATAAATCCCACCTTAGCCCATTCTGTGGGAAAACGTGCAGCCAGGAGCTCGAGGTGAATAGAGCACTGACTCACAAATCCCCTACAAAACTTGCTATCACCAGAAAATTTTTCTGGCAGCGGGAGGCGAGAAAATGTCGGAGCAGGGGTGGCAATGGACAGGGTTGCTGCAGCCACGCTAGCAGCCTGTACAGCAACTGCGGTAACATCCACAGCTGAGGTTGCGCTCTCAAGAGCCGCCAACCTACCCTCCAGCTGCTGGATATACCGCAAGGATTGCTGTTTGTCCGTCATTACTAGCTAGACCCTGGCGCTAGTGTAATGTTAGGGCTAGCGGAACGCACCAAATAATAAGACAGATAGTGTATGGTGCGTTCGCAGCCCGGGGTCCACCGTGCAGAGATGGAACCTGCTGCTAAGTAATGACGGACTATATGGTGGTACTCATAAGTATACACACGTGGGTTAAACTTCACCCAGCGTGAAGGAAGTGATCCTGTTGCGTCACAGGTTCGCGGTACCGCACATAGAAGGCGAGCAAGTAGTCAGCGAACTCAACCCCAACTAGGATTGAAGTCCGATTAGACCCTTGCTGGCACAACACCGCAACTGGGTGTGTAAGGTAGCAGAATAACAATATTAGGGCACAAGAGTGCATGCGGTGCCGCACTGACGAACGCCACTAACCACCCAGGCTTGGGTAAGGAAAGCACAGAGGAAGTGCACGGCGCCGTACTGGCGGTCACAGCAACTGGACGCTGTAACGTGTGATTAGTGCTGTAGGATAAGTCGGGCGCTAGATAGCAACCATACACCTTCAGCAAACAGACATTCAATAGGGAAGGGGTATCCAAGGACGACTTGCACTCCCAACAAACACACGTAAGCAAATGTACACTAGCGCATGGCCGTGTGGTCATGCGCAGTTTATATAGTTGCAGCACAGGAAGTGGCCACAGAAACTTTGCCCTTCCAAGACCTGCCAAGAGGACCAATGGAATGTGCTGCAGAGCCTGAGCACATGACCCTCGATCTCCAACGGGAGATCTTGCCCTGGGCATGCTCAGTGTGTGCAGACAAGGACTTAGTCCCAGAGAAGTCCGCTCGCTGCTGACCAGCACTGGCTTTAATGGCAGAAGCTGAAGAAGCAGCAGTAACTCTCTGTACAGAGTGAGACTGAGCAAGACGCTGGGACCGACGTCCCTGCTGAGCAGACTCCACTGCGGCTGGATAAGAATGGGAGACTGCAGCGGAGATGGCCCGAGATTCCCCCTGTGCAGAAGCGGGAACTCGAGACCTAATACATAGGTTGATAAAATACCTAGCTCCATCAAGTTCAACCTTTTTCCACCAATTGTTCATTTTGTCACTAAACCAACTATAACTCGCATCCGGTGAACACCTAGGTTGTTTTCATAATGCATTTATTATCCATGTCATTGATGCATTTTACTTTTGGCTAAGTTGCACTAGTCTACCATCCTTGTTACCTCTAGGCCCCCTTGTTTCGGTGGTAACCACTGCTCGTACATTGTACTGTGTTGCCATAGCATAGATTTGTCATCTGACTGCTCTCGTCAGCAGAGCAGAGGACGTGCCATGTGGCAACTATATTCTAGTGGATACAAACATTCTCACAGCATTTTTTTCCCCATCTGCGTAATACCTTTGCACAGTGCTGGGCATATAATGTCATGTCAGCTCCCTGTTCGCTCCTTCGCTTTTTCATAGTGATGTGATGCATATTCTGCCTCCATCTCATACGTTGCTGATGACAATGCCTTTCCGTTTGTAGATGCAAGATTCACAACATATTGATACCTAAAGATCTAGGTTAATTACACTAAGCTGGAGTCTCCTTGTGCTACATGTTTCCTTTGTGATCAAATCAGGAAAGTTTCCTTCCTCGCTAGGCATGGTCTCCACATGTGACCTTGTTATAGAATGAAATTGCACCTTTTTAACAGTGTGATGTGCTGATTGCTTGTAATAGTAGGACAGCTGTAGCAAGGAGTTAATATGCTCTCGAGAAGCTGCTGCAATATAGGTCAGGTGATGGGGGTGTGGCGTCTCATTCGGAGCAGGCTGCAGCTTGCATGCTACCTCCAGTTCTGCGCTGCCTGAGAGTTGGATGGAAGTGTGAGCAGCCTCCAGCTTCAGCACCTGCCTGCTGGACAGCTCCCTAGGAGCTAGAAGGAGGCTAAAAGACAGGAGGCAGCACATCTCAGTGTGGATGGATTAACACAGTTTTATCAAGAACATACTTTTAAGTGAGAGAGAGACTAAAGACAAGCGTGGGATACAGATCAGCTGGGGATCACAGTGCATTGGATTTCCTTTAAGTGTATTTTTAATCCTTGAATAAAAGCGGATCTTTCTCTCTCTCTTTTTGACATCCCTGCTGGTATAGGCGCATGATGCTCTTTCTTAAAGTTTGCTTTTTGAAGCCTGCAGCGTCAAGGTGAGACCGCTTTGCCTCAAGTTTGTCTCAAGCCATCACCACCTTAGGCACCTGGAAAACATCTGCTTTGTGGTGGCGGGGGGTTCCAATATTTTACAAAACGAGCAGCTGGATGTGATTGTGGAGGGTTTCGTGTCTTTTTACTCTGGTCGCTGTGTCTCGAAGAGGATTATTAGAAATGATGTGAAAAATAGAGGGAGGCAAAAATAAAAGAAAAACCAAGTTTGAAGGAAACCTAAACGTGATAAGGTTTTGCTGAGAGAACAGCCTGCTTTTACCACTCTGATACTAAATGGATTACTACTAGTAGGGGAGCTTGGGGACGCATTTGGAAGATCTACTACCTTCTCGGTTGTTGGATGTCACATTCCAGACTTTGTGCATGCTTGGCCGGTATATAGCTTATGAGAATCACATCAGGATAATCGACAGAGCCACAAGGTGAGTACCAATCCTTCTCCTCTATCTCATCTTTTATTCCATATTGCAAGCTCGGTCTTAGGGAAATGAGGTTGTATAGCAGGGCAGTGATACATAACAGGGAATCAAATCAGATTACTGAGGCTTGATCAATGGGTGGAAGAAAGAGATGTGATGGAAGACGCACACAAGTCTGCCTCTACCCTGCTGATGGTAAATTCTGTAAGAAAGGCTGCTGAAAAGGAGCTGAATGTAAAGACCTCAACACACAGGCAGAAATGAGACAGGGTCGTGTTGTCGGAAACGTAAATGTAATTGCTTGTGTGTTTTAAAGGTCTCCAGCCACTTTGCTTTGTTAAATATTATCCAGCAAAGCAAAAAGCAGCACTGGCACTCATATGCACACCCTAGATAACATGTAAAATGTGCCCAGGTTGTAAGAACATGAATGGCTATCAACAGTGCATTGTAATTGTGGTGACTTTTGCTTAAAAGGAGACAGAGGCAGATAAAGGGAAGAAATGTTATGTAGCCAAGTAATAGAAAACCAGGAGAGCATACTTTTACTTATTATTTGCCAGCATATTGTGAATCAGTAATAAGGATGTAGTGTATAAAACATAGCAATTGGGTATTCAGGTGGCTTTTAAGGCACTAATGGAAGTCTTTGACAGATGCATTTTCTAGACTTGACAGCAAGAGATTGTAATTATGCTGTGCCATTATTTAGCCATACGTTATCAAAGGCTGCCATTTGTCTACTATTTTATAAACGTTCTACTTGGGATATAGTCCTGATAGTCACTGACAGTCTGTTGTTCTTCTTCCTCTGGGCAATGGTGATGTTCATTATTTTTTTTTTTTTAAATGATGTTATGAAATCTATCTCTCAGCTATATTAAAAATACTTATCACCTGGAACTCAGTTCCAGACGTGTCATTGTTTCCTTACATCCCTAGCTCACACACAAGGCTGAATATGATGGATAAAGATGAATTATGTATGCTGGTTGTCCCTGTTCTCTGTCACTAGTGCAGATAGGGCAACCAAGCTAAGACATAATGACTTTTCCTTATTGTCTAACTTCGATACCTATGTTCATTAAGAAATGCTTATAGCTGTGCTATAGGGTCACCTATGGACCAGTAAAGCAATATAACCCGTGCTATAGTATTTGTACTTACCCCATAGACAGCACTGCAGTCTAAATGAAATCCAAGCTTATTATATGACTTTTATGTATAAGCATTAGGTCAATGAGCAATTATATATTAAACCCGCTCATGGTGGTCTTTATTACTAAGCTGTACATGAGGATTTTATGGGCATGAGCTTTGCTTCACATCTTCAGAAGCATTTAGCCCCATGCTAGCAAAGGTTGGGAGGGATCACCGCACTGCACGTCACAGGTTGCAATCAGAAATGGCAATCCGGCCATTATACCAAATTTACCTAGCTATATGGATTATGTATTTATACCAGGCATAGGCTGGATGTTTATCAGTACTCAAGTGTTTGCTACCAGCTTTTCACTGCTAGAGTGCCATGTGTGTTTTTGAATACTTGACAATTTTTCTCTTATAGATACGAAGCAGGTCACATTTTATATCCGAGCACCAACCAGTTCATATATATACTGTTACAATTGAATTTTGACATCATTTACCAGCAAAAATAAAAAAAATATGCTCAAACCACATAGCAACATGAACATCGTAAAGATCAGCCTAATTTACAAGGTTGAGCTCACGCTCACCTTAGGCAGAGATAATTGTGGCACTTCGCCTCGATTTTATCCCCTTATGGGGCAATAAAAATGCCAACATACAGTGCTTAGGGTGAATGCAATAGGCTCAGTGAGACTGAGGCAGCGTTTCTTATTAATCAATAGTGCAACTTGTGTATCAGATTGTGAGTAGTTAATTTATTATTCATATTTTGCTGGAGGTTCTCTATTTCCATATCCTCTTGTTCAGCATCTGGAGTGTCTCTGGGGAAGATGAGGCACATTTCTTTAGCTTTTGGTTGAGCTTTGAAGAGTTGCAGTGCCATTTTTCACCAGCTGAGGGCGAATGATAAAAACTTTTGATTGAACAGAACATCATGTAAGCCAGTAGATCCCCAGCTCTGCACACAGCACTATTTCCCAATAATCTATACATTGGCCGATCCGCGTGCCTATTGAGAATAATCACATATATTCATTCTGTTATAGACTGATAACATTTGATGTTAATAGAATAGCTTTCATATTTGCTTTGCTTGGTTCAATCGGCTAGAAATGTCTGATTTATTGTTGGTAATAATAGAGTAAATGGTGCTACATCAATGCAAGTTGTGAAATTGTGGGTTTTATAACTATTAGGTTGAATATATAATAACTGTATGAATCCTTGGGAATTGTCAGATTCATGGAGTGTAGGCAAGCACCGTATATCACCTATTTTAATTTAGCTCGTTATGAAAGCCTATTATTCTGTCATTTTGGCTGAAAATTTGCATTTCACTGAAGCCTTGTTTGTCAGCAGCTGCAGGAACCCTAACTATAAGCCTCCGTTCACGCAGTGATTAATCAGGAGATTTTCAGCTGTTTTCCAACTAAAATGTATATATTTTTATAAGATATGTAAGTTCAAGTCATGTTACATTTGAAGTGGCTAATGTTATTTGTTTTGCAATGTATTAATTATATGATTAATTGAATTGGGAGCCCGTGTATCCGAAACGCCCGCACAGGTTTTCCCTGTGTTAAGGACTTTGGCTATGTATTTTTGCATGTGTGACCATTGAAAGTTCTTTCCTACAGCCCTCGTATGTGATAATTTGTTGAGTGGCTTTTATTTTTCTATATTCTGCCTTTGACAGCCTTGTCAGATATTTCCATAAATTGTTACTGATGTGAGAATTATCTCTACTTTCAATGCGGAGAGATGCCCTTTGACATCACATTGTTGCCAATATACAACGTTTATAAAATGAGATATTTGTTATATACAATTATTTTTACATTAAGAACCAAAACATTTACTGCTGTCAACTGCAAGAAGAATGTATGCGTAATAATACAGCTGACATGTGCCGCTAACAGCCATTGGAGGAATCGCGATCCTCCTGTGGCTGTTAACCTGTGAAATGCCACTGTCAAACTCAGGCAGTGGCATTCAACATGCGCTTCCAGCAAGCGCACCGTAAATACCACCCATCGGCACCCGTGTCCCATTACCACTGGTCGCCGATGGATTGCTATGAGCACCACCCGGTGGTTGGCGCTCATAGCAAGTCAGCAATTCTACTATGTACAGGTGATCTGATCATCATCTGTATGTAGCAGAGGTGATCGGGTTATGGCAGCTTCTAGTCTCTCATGGAGGCTATTGAAGCATGCCTAAAGAGAAAAAAAAATGTTTAAAAATATAAAAAAATGTAAAAATTATAAATGTTCAAATCACCCCCCTTATGCCCGGTTCAAAATAAAACAACAAAAAAATCCAACATACACATATTTGGTATCACCGCATTCAGAATCACCCGATTTATCAATATAAGAAAAGAATTAACCCGATCACTAAATGGCTTAGCGAGAAAAAAATTCAAAACGCCAGAATTACTCTTTTTTGGTCACTGCAACACTGCAATAAAATGCATTAATAAGCTATAAAAAGATTGCATCTGCACTAATATGGTATCTTTAAAAATGTCAGCTTATCGCACAAAAAAAGGCCTCACCCAACTCGAGATCACGAAAAATGGAAACACTATGGGAATCGGAAAATGCTGGTTTTTTTTTACAAACTTTGGAATTTTTTCACAACTTACATGAAAAAGAACCTTTACATGTTTGATGTCTATGAACTCATAGTGACCTGGAGATTCATAATTGCAGGTCAGTTTTAGCATTTAGGAACATAGTAAAAAAGCAAAAAACAATTGCGTAATTGCACATATTTTGCAATTTCACCACGCTTTTAATTTGTTTTCCCATTTTCCAGTACACAATATGTTCAATCAATGGTGTCGTTCAAAGCACAACTTGCCCCGGAGAAAACAAGCCCTCACATGGCCATATTGACCGAAGAAAAAAAAGTTATTACTCTGGGAAGAAGGGGAGCGAGAAACAAAAAAGCAAAAAAGAAAATAACTCTGGTCATGAAGGGGTTAAGGTCTCTTGCTTATACATTGCTAGGAGCATCCTTCAAGCAAACAATGAAAGAAAGATATTTCAACTCCCCAATAAATACATAAATGGTCTATTTGAGATAGAGCTGAAATCACTTGTTTGCTTCATTCACTTGTACGTCCTTGCCCTTTCTTCAGACACATATATGTCCCTTATACAAATGTAGCAATTGAAAAGACATGAAGAAAATGATTTGAGTCCATAGTGATAATACCAAAGTAAAAAGTTTTACCACATCATGAGCCTTTCCAATTCATGTACTTTTACTATATTATGGCTATGAAAAAATCTAAGCGTTAGAATAATTATTGTCATCAATCTTGTGGAGAACAGTAAACTTGAATCTATTTCTTATGTTGCAATATTTACTGTGTGCTTGGGTCACTTCTACAATACATTGATGATGTCATTAAAGGCATAGTTCATCAACAAGCAGATAATCACATTGATTAAATATGATACATTGTTTATACTTGCTATATGGATATATGCTTGGGTATACTTTTCCAAGAATACTATCAAACATAAGTTTTATAAATGTCTGATTGGTAAAGGCCCCCCGGATAAACCCAATAACAACACCAACCACAAGGATTGGCATGGTTACCATTAGTCGAAGCAATCTAATGTCAGTCTCCTCTCCCATAAATGCTAACTGATCCCTAATGAGTTGACATTTATGACAGACACAATATCCCATACATGTATAGAAATCAAGCACATATCTATTTTTTTACTATTATAAGAATACTTATATGCTCAGGATTACAAAGCAATTGTTGAGGATTGTTGAGTTTGAAAAAGTTTGAACCACCACTCCAACATTTTTTGTTCATTTTATTGCAGCACTGGAGTGGTGCAACTAAACCAAGTTCCCTGAGCCTAATATCATACTGACCACCCACTGTGGTTCAACTTTTTTCAGTGGCACTCCAATCAGTCTCCAACAGGTTGTGACATGCCTGATCGCTCCAGTTTTTCCTGGGTGATTCGGAAGTCACAACTCAATGTAAGTCCACGAGGACCAGAACGAGGCCAGAACAAGTGTCTCATTGCAGTCAAAATATGAAACCTGGGATCCGGAGAGGCACCAGGAGGACTTGAGGACAGTTCCTGGTAAGTATAAGAATAAGTGAAGAAAAAAAACCTGGAGTGGCTTTTTAAATTATGAAGGCTATAGTAGACTAGCCAAAATTTGTGATTATTGTGCTAAACGTGTAAAGAAAAGGATGACATTAATTTGTGCTATAGGTATATAATGTTGATTATTTTAGTGTAATTATGATTCATGATTCTTGAAAGAATTGAAGTCTGGGACAGAATATGAGCCTAAATTATTGGTCTTCCATTATTTTTCATAAAATGGCATATTTGCAATAACAGATATCCATTTCTCTAAGGCTATGTTCAGACGTTGGCGCACATTCTAAAATATATCTATAAAAAATTAACCAAACATATATCAAAAGCAAGTCCTTTTGACATACACTGTGTATACTAGGCAGTACACAGAAAGTTGACATTGTATTGAAGTAGGACTTAATAGCAAACATATGATAATGTATATCATTACATGTTTGCAAACCTTCTGGAGAAACATTGAAAAGTGCTGATGTGAAGGCACACAATGGTGCACAGGCTCAATAGTACCCTGCTCTGTACAAACGCTCATGCATGAGGCTATGTTCACATTTTCGTTGTTGGGCGCAACGTCATGCACCCCTATCTTTAACATGGGGGGGCGCACGGACGTGCATTGGTATGCGTTGTATTGCGTTTTATGACGCATGCGTCAGTTTGACGCACCAGACAGGGTGTGGAGAACACTACTTGTACCATTTTCCCTGCGCCAAAATTCAGGAACATTACTAGTTTATGTCAACGCATGCGTCAAAAAATGCAGCGTTGTGTTTTGCGTTGTTGGTTGCGTCGACGACGCTGCGCCCAACAACGCAAATGTGAACATTACCTAAGCTGTACGCTTCTGCATTGCTCTTCTGACAAGTCTCAGAACCCAAACCCCTTGAGTCTGCAGGTTGTTTTAGTGCCTATTTCACTTTTCAATGAAAAGTTAACGGGTAGGTACGCTTAAAAGTGCGCTTATATCAAATAGTGAAACGCTGCCATTCCTATTTAATAAATGATTTAGATAATAATTATAAAGAAGTGAAAATGATGGGAAAAAGAGCAAAAGAGCTGAATTTAAAGATAGATGAGCTGCTCAGATATCTGTTAGCTAGTAGAACCATACTAAAGCTGAGCAACAAATAAAAACATAACCAAAAGTCATAGTCAAGAAAGGTTTCTATTAAATAGTTTAAGTATTTCTTTGCTAACATTTCATTGTTGATGATACATTTAATAAACCTCCTCGGAAAATGTTCTGAAAAAATACATTGGTACAATCGTAGCTCTAGTTTATCTTATCTAATGGTCTTGGGGTAAAATGAACTAACTTCAATTTTTAAGTGAATTTCTGTCCAAAACCTATCCATCAAGCATGGAATTCCATGTGTCAGTCTTATTTCTGCTCTTTAGTTTGCTACTTCTACATAGCTGTCTATAAGTGGTTCAGAAGTCGCAGTCACACCTGAACCCTCTATCTGAAAAAGCCCAATGATCTTCTGCTAAATATTGTATAAGTGACGAGTGTAGCAAATTAGACATATTAGGTAAGTAAGGTGCCATGTGCAAAAGCTGCATGAGCTATAAGTAATTCATTGGGTTCTATCATAAGGGATGGATGATTTCCTTGATACACATGACATTGCTGGTTTAATTAGTGATGAAATATACATTTGGTGGAGAAATGTTAAACTATGGTCCTAGGTATTTTTTCAACCTATGTAACTATGTAACTAGGTATCTGGACAATCTCTTCGGTGCCAATGTATAGGAGCAATCTGTATCAGACTAGAGTTTCACACTTTTTCAATAGAGCTTTTTTACTTATACAGGTAACAATGTCTTGTACAATACCGTATTGCTAGATTTGCTCTTCATAAAGGCTCTCTGTTGAGAGGACAAAAACTCAGAGGTACTACTATTAATTAGACAGATTCCTGCCTCCATGATTTCATTCTTATAATCCAGTGTTTCCCAAACTCCAGTCCTCATGGACCCCATGTTTTCAGGATTTCCTTAGAATTTAGCAAGTAGTGGAAGTATCATCAAGGAATCAGGAATTGTCTCACCTGTGCAACACTATGGAAATCCTGAAAACATGACCCGTGGGGTCCGTGAGGACTGGAGTTTGGGAATCACTGTTATAATCTCTTATCCTTTAGAAAAGGAGACAATTTAAAAAAAGAACAATCACACTGCTCCCACCAGTAATAAGAGATGGCACCAGGTCTACTTGTTCATATGAGGCCATTCAGAGGCATAATGGGATTGAAAACATAATAAGGTGGAAGAGTAAACAGGGGGATTTAAAACTCCTTGCACTTCAGGAGTGCAGTGTATTACTCTTTTTGCCTTAAGGTACCGTCACACTCAGCGACGGTGCAGCGATATAGACAACGAGCCGATCGCTGGAGTGTCGCTGTTTAGGTCGCTGTAGAGACATCAAACACAGCAACTCCAAAACGATGCAGGAGCGATCCAGTGACGTAACGGCGACTCACTTATCGTTCTCGCTGGTTGTTAGCTCCATGTAAAACGTTGCTGGCATTGTTGCTTTTGCTGTCAAACATGACGATACACGCCGACCTGACTTCTGGACTTCTAGCTCCAACCAGCGATGGCAAAGCAGGATCCAGATCGCTGCTGCGTGTCAAACACAACGAGATCGCTATCCAGGACGCTGCAACGTCATAGATCGTTGTCATTCTCGTTGTAAAGTTGCTGAGTGTGAAGGTACCTTTAGTGCAGAACCTTTTACACTTTTACTACCAACATGCATTGCTCTACCGATCATGTCTTAAAATAATTCAGAAATATGCAAAACTCCCCTGATTTGCTGTAATCAAAATGCCAAAAAATTCTGCAGTTAGAAATCATTTTTAATTTCATCAGACGATGATAGTTGTGACTGCTGAGTTCCTACTGAGGAACATTGAAAGCTCATCAATTATTTACTGTATCATTGTGAATGTACTTAGGCTTGTAAAGTGGCATGTTTAACTGGAACATTGTTCACAATCATGCAAAGTCATAAAATAGTAATAATACCATTATATATGAGAAATGCCTTGTCACTGTATTCATTAATTTGCAGATTACAATATTGTTTCAGAATTCTTGATTATTTCTCATGAAAGTGTGAACAGCAAAATTGTACAGTACGTAAGGTTTAAGCATATACTGTACTTTGTGTAAGGGCACATATAGGTTTGTGTGCACGTTGCATTTTAGTGTTGATGTCTGATCCCAGAATCAGTAAAATATAGTGTGAGATATTTATCAAGCTAAATGTGCTGGGATTCTGGTGCAATTTGCACACAAATAGAAAAACAGTCTTTTGTGCTTTGCACCATATATTTAGGTGTTATAGACTCTTTTTATACTTTGTCCAACAAGTGAGCTTACTCTCACTGAAAAGTCATATGGCTAAGTAGAAAAGGTGTAAACTAACTTACCATTGTGATCCAAAATTGGGCTGCACATTTCTAGCACAATTTAAGCCAACTATTAGCTTTGACAGAGTGACATATAACAAGTTTATCGCATAGCATTACCAATATGAGAAACTTTGCACATGTCATATATAGGCCAACTTTGTGGTGTCTGACAATTGAACAGTATTGATAAACTTTCCAAATTGTTTTTATTTATCAAACGTTTTCTTTCAATTTCACCTGTGGTTCTACTGAACTGTGCCACCCTTTGTAGTTTTGTTCAGTTAATCTTGGCATGTCCTACTTGTTTTACAAAAGTGGTGGGTTTACTTGTGACAACAACATGTTTTGAAATAGTTCTAAAACTTGAGAAAGTTGTCAGAACGAACACTTTTTATGAAAAAGTCATAATCTGGCAAGATATTTTCACACACTGGCTAATGCAGATAATATGTACTATAGGAATCCATTGGAGTGGCAGGGGTTATCAAATATGGCTAATAGAGGTTCACTAAAGGATGGCGTAGTGGGAAAAATGACTGGGATGATATTTAGTGAATCATATTATATCAAATAATGCTAGACTTAGCTCCAGAGGCTCCAACGATGCAGGCATACATCAACATTTCCCCTGTTGAAGAAGCTATACGCAAAACGCGCATCGGGGTTCCGGACTGCCGTGTGTGATTATCCATCCAGGTGTGTGTGTGCACTTGCACCTTATGCTACGCATTCATGCCTATTTTTTGCACTAAGGTCTTTTAGTTAGACTCTTTTATGCACAGCACTTGCACCTTATTTATTTATTAGTGTATTTGTATGCTGATCTAACACTCAAATGTCAATCTGGTATAGCACTAGCACCTTTATTAATTTCAATTTATTCATCTGAGTTTTACTAGACACATTTTATCTATGGCGTATAAAATATATATATATACTTTTTGGTATGCACTTTGGTGTTTTTTGGCATATGTATATTTTTATTATGAAGAAAATATTTTGTTGGGTTGGTGCAGTGCAACAGATAGGCAGGGATCACAGAAAGTTCAACATAAATGGTGTCTTTATTTTCAGACTCACACACAGGAGTGATATCCTACGGATAGCAGATGGGTTTCCATAAACACAGTCCAGAACTCAATACCCGTTGCTGTGGACAATAGCGCCACCATGTCTCTTTGGTGCATCAACCACCTTGAGTTCCCTGGCTCTGTGTTAGCTCCACACAGACCTGGGTTGCACAGAGCCTCCTGCTCTGCAGCTTGCAAACTCCAACACTGACACACCGAGGGAAAACTGACAAATTTAAACGGAATCATGGCCATAGCGCCACTTCCAAACCCGGAGTGGAGAGAGGGATTCGCCCCACTACCAAACCTGCAAATTTCTCTAAAAATAAATGCCCTTAATGGGTTTTCTTCAAAATTTGACTGTGTCAAATACTTGGACCCAATCCATTCTTTATTTTATTTTAGCCTTTGACTCACAGGTATCCTGCTGTGAACCCACTTTATTTCCTTCTCTTTAACAATTGAGTTTTTTGACGATTTTTTTTTTCCCTTATTATCATTCTTTGCTTTTTCTATTACTATCACAATTTTTTATTTCAATGTTTATTTTTTATCTTTGTTTTTTATTTTTTATTTATTTATTTTTTTCTGTACACATATTTTGCGCTATATATGGCTCATAGAGATTTTATGCTCAAGCTCAATTTAATGCAATTGGGTGCATTGAAGGGGATTCTTTATTCAAATATCTGATCTGCCCTTATTATATCCCCATAGCAGGGCTATTTGGCTGGGCGCATTGTGGGCAACTCATGCCCACACTGCGGCCATTCACATACCTGCGCATGCGTGATCAATCCTCTATCCATATTGCTACATTGCCTTGACATCACGCTGGCCACATTCTTCTTGGTTCAGATTGCTTGGCTATTTTGTGCACATACACCACATACTGTTTTCGGTTCACAGTATGATGCATTTCTTCCGGCTGCTTTCTACACGTCACTTGCCCGGGCCGCCTCCCATCACTAACTGATGAGGCTTACGTTCCACACCGGTAAATACTTGAAGCATTAATTATCTTGTATATATTTTTCACACTTTGATTCCCAAACAAACTTCCCCTGACGAAGCTGCCCTCAGCAGCGATATGTGTGGGGCTCTCCTAGACCCTTGTCCCATATGGAACTTTTTGCCCATTCTTGCTTACTGCATGAGTTCTCCTTATGCTAGACTGGTAGCCATGCTTATGGACACCCTTATTTAACACCTGCCTCTTATTTTTTTGCAGGTCTCCATATTTCTCTCTTTGTTTACTTCCACATTGTCCTTTGTATCTTATCCCTATTCACTAGGCTGTGTATTGTACACTATGCATTCTGCAATTTACACTGCTATTAGTATGAAGATGACAGATGTACCTTTTTCTTTCTAACCAGTTCAGACTCATTGTGCTATATACATGGGTTATTTAGTCCCCTATATATTTGGTTAGTAGCATATTCCAGCCTTTGGTTGCTTTATATTGATTTACCATATTGGGGCAATCTACTATGTGGTTGCATTCATGTCCTTGCATGTTACATGCGTATCCTTATATACTGATAGCTCTCATGCCGGGTTCACATATGTATTAGTGGAACTCCGCTTATTAGTCGTCCCACATGGTTTTGGTTCAGGGGTGTTGTATATTGATAATGCTTGTTCATGCTTTTAAATGATTTTAAGTTGCGTTTGTGTATGTCTAAGGTTTCTAATAAAAATTAAATGTGTAATATTATATCAGGTGTGGACACCATTATTTGTTTGGCCTTTTGCCTACTTGATTTATAGTCTCCTTCCATGCAAGGTGTCGCACCCTGTTGTTCACTAGTCAGTTGATTGCTTTTGGATGAAGTTGCACCCTAGTATTGTTAATACTGCTCTGAACCCAAGCACTCCAGCAGGTTTAATAGGACTCCGTCTGCATCCTGGAGGACACATAGTGACCCTTGCATTTAATCCCCCTCTCTGACTCACAAAGGCGACATTCACACTATCAGTATTTGGTCAGTATTTTGCATCAGTATTTATAAGCCAAAACCAGGAGTGGAACAATTAGAAAAGTAAGTATAATAGAGACATATGCACAACTTCTGTATTTATCACCCCCTCCGGGTTTTGGCTTACAAATACTGATGGAAAATACTGGCCAAATACTGTACATGGAGGCAGCCTAAAGGCTAGGGTGAGTATAGTATTTTTTTTTTATTTGTCAACAGCAAATTTACACTTTCCTGGAATTGTGAGAAGTAAATTGCAAAAAGACTGTATTCCGGTGAATCTGATATTTATTTGTTTAATCCTAAAATAATTCATTGAGCCTTGAATCATCCATACTTTTATTTTTAAACAATCAAGTTAATAAACTGAATATAGATTGATATTTAAAAAAAATAAATCCACTGATTATTCGGAAATATCTGTTATGATACAAATGCTATGACACCATTATCCTCCAATCACTCTGTGTCTAAAACTTCTGAGCTGTTTTGATGGTTCTAATGTTGGCGTTCATTGTATAAACCAAGTAGTTTTATTTTTGTCACCTCTACAACCTGAGAAGGACGTATCAATAGACTTCTTTAATTCATACAGCAGGATTTGTAATGAAAGACTGCCTTCATCCAATAATAGCTCTACACCATTCACCTCTGTTAAGTTGAGGAACAATACCAAACACAACTTGTCAACAGGGCTCGTGCTGTTTTTGGAAGTAGTAAGGTATGCTTTCCTTACAATCTCTTTAAGCAATGCAATTTGTTTGTAACAAACGCTTTTTTTTCCATTTATATTACACTCAGGACTTCCGATTTATTTACATAGAACAATCTGCTACCATACTGCATTGACTTATATCAGTTTGTCATCAGCAAAAATATACTCGAAAAATCCCTTAACCCAAATTGAGTTCACATTTTAGGATTAAAGTACAAAGCAAATTGCTGATATTTTTACCTCAAGGAAGAAAATACACCGTTTTAATTGTTAAACAGGATAAGTAAAGATGAGGAATAAAAGACAAAAGTAAAGATGAGCTGAGAATAGACCATGTGATGTCTTAACTTTGCATGCTGGAGAAGTCGAAATAAGCTCAAAGCTTTATTAACCCAATGATTGATGCTTCTGCAGTGTGTGAAATGACTCCTGGCAAGTTTTTTTTTCTTTTTTTGCAATCCTGTCAAATCAGTGTTATCATTGTGTACCGCAAATTACAGGAAATTCACCCCAAAGTCAATCATCCACAGATTGATCCACTCATCCCCAGCCATAACAAAAAGTCACCAATGAATTAAAGATCATAATAATGCTTTTAACTTTGAAACTTATTTATAGAGGGTCATTGCATTATTGTGTTGAAACATGAGCAAGGGGGCACAAGGTAGTTAATCTGTGTCTATGCTCTGACCACAAATAGTTGGGGCTCTAGAAACAGCTGTACCTTCAATAGAAGTGAATAGTGGATGCAGAAACCTCAGTTAACAGCTTACCTGAACTGGTTCTGCACGGGTTCTGTAATTTCCATTTATTTAAATAGGATTTATAGAAAACCCTGTTTGACAGGTAGCCCCAATGCAAAGTTAGTGTCAGTCAGGGCCGGGGGCACAGTTACAGCCGTCGCTTTCTATATTCAGAGCGTGACTGAATCAATGCTGGCGCCGCCCCTTTGGCTGAAATCTGAATGCTACTGGGGGGAGTATATTTAATTTTGTCTCCTTCGAGATTGGCTAAGTTTGGGTGCCGAGCAGGTTAGTAACTTGTGCTCGGATATTTAGTTTGTGTCAATGCAGCTGCATCGTTTGCGGCTGCTAGACATCTTGAATACATGTGGGGATTCCCTAACAAGCAGGCAACCTCCACATGTATTCTGCCTGTCTAGATGCCGCAAATCATGCAGCTGCATTGACACAAACTAAATCTCTGAGCACGCCGAAATACTCAAAGACAACCCACGCGTGCTCAGGAAATCTCGAGTAATGAGTATACTTGCTCATCACTAGTGGGAAGGCAGATCATGCATAGTCCACTAATGACAATGTAAAAGTTTGATGTCTCTTTTGTATTTAGATCAAGCATGCCTCCACTTTCAAAATAAAAATGGTATAGTGCAGGACTTTGGAATTCTTAATTACATTTTTTGCAGTTAACTCACAACATGGACATCCCAGTGTCTAAGCAGCATGTTGCACTGAATTAGGCAATGATCTGCTTGCCACTTTTATCTGCTTGCTTCAATGCGGGAATGAGCACTGTAAGATCCTATGATACGTGCACCCATACTGATGATGGTAGTCCTGTAGCAGAAGCAGGATGCTGCCTAGCTTAAAGGGAACCTGTCACATAAAAAATGCTATTAACCTGCAGGTATGAGGTTAATCAGCAGGTAAATAGCATATTGAAGCTGCCAAGCACCTGCACTGAGAGCCCAGCTACTGGGAGGAAATGAATTTTATAAGCTCGATGCTGCCAAGAGGAATAATGTTTACTTCCTCCTGGCAGCGGGGCTCTCAGTACGGGTACTGGACAGCTTCAGAGTGCTATTAATCTGAAGATTAACCGCATATATAAGGTTTATAGCAATTTTTAACATGACAGGTTCACTTTAATGCTGTCTAATTTACAGGCCTTGATCACTCCATGCTGCTGGTTAACAGCAAAAAACCTCCAAAAGATTTAGAAAAAGAAAGATACTGATTCTGCACTTTGAATGTTTTTTTTGTTTATGTGTTTTTTTAATCCTGCTGTACTGTTCGGGTCAATATGACCCGAAATGATTTTTGAGACCCTGTAGATTTTTTTATATGAGGATTTGAAACTAGTGGTATCTTGACTTCTCCTCATTTGTGGAGCTCTCTCTCTCTATATATATATATTTTTTGTTTACTTTTTGCTACACGCTGATTGTTACACTTGTACTGTTCGGGTCGATATGACCCGATAGCATTTTATACTGTTCTACAGGTCTCTGATTATTTCTGACTGCAAAAGTTATGTTTTTTTATGCGTACTTTATCTCAAAATGGTGGTGGTTTCATTGTTCTTATCAGTAAACAAGTAATTATCTAGTATTATCCATTTGCTGTTTGTGAGAGAGGAGACTGGTTGTCTATCATTCAAAGGCTGGGGGTTTCACTGTCATCAGTCATCAAGTATTTATTTAGTCAAATGCATTTTCAGTTTGTGAGAGAAGACACTGTTGTCTTATAAATTGGACACCAGTCATTTGACTTACACCCTGAAGCTAAGTCCTGTGAAAGAGACACTGGAATCTGTGAGAGAGAGAGCACTGAGCTGTGAATACACATCTTTACAGGTATTCTTTTTTTTTCAAAACTTGGATGAAAATGTTTCTAAAATGTCTATTGACTAATGCTGTGAATACATATCTGTACAACTATTCTTTTCTTTTCCAAACTTAGGTAATTCTAATGAGCACAATGCACCATGACAATGCCGTAAGTGATAGAGAAGACAGAAAGCCTGACATTATTTTGGATTATAATGCCACAAAGGGAGCAGTTGATACTTTAGACCAAGCAATATCAACATATACATGCAAACGCAAAACTAATCGGTGGCCAATGATATTATTTCATAACATACTGGACGTTTCTGCATACAATGCATTTGTCTTATGGAGAGAAATCGACCCCGATTGGAACTGGAATAAGCTGCATAAAAGAAGATTATTTCTTGAGGAATTGGGCAAATCCCTGGTTAGGCCATATATTGAGAGCAGAAAAGTGACCCCCAGAAGTGAAGGTCCAGGAGCAACAGCCATTGCAAAAAGTGTCCAGCATGCTCAAGAAAGAGACTCCGCATCCACGGCCTCCACCAGCACAGCAACCAGCAGCGCAACTACCAGCAAAAAAACGAAGAGATGTAGCTTCTGTCCATCTTCCTGTGACAATAAGACTAATCTGACATGTGCTGGATGTTCAAAATATCTGTGTAAAGGACATGTGTCTTATTATTGTGTTCAGTGTAAAAAACGCATGAACATGTTCAATTTTTCTTTTTTCTGTCTAAAAAGGTTGAAGTTTTTATAATTTTTCATTTGTTGATTTATAAATATTGTTTTCAAAAAGTTAAATTTCATGTTTTGGTAATAGTAATGTAAAGCTTCTTTGTTATTTGTGTGCAGAATGCCAACAATCAAAGATAATAGTAAAAAGTCTGTGTAACCTTTTTATGAAAAAAAAAAATTATTAAGTTTAAATTTAAATTTTTCATTTGTTTATGATAAACCATGTTCACATACAGTATAATAATGAAAACAGTATTCAAATAAAACACTTAGAGTAGCTAAAAATCAAGAATTAATAGGTCGGGTCATATTGACCCGGGAAAAGTACAAGTGTATAGCAAATGCGAACAGAACAGCAGGGTTAAAGTGAAGTCACTAGAATTGAGCAAACAAATTCAAGAGGAATTGAATTCTACTTGAATTTTACAAATATCTGCATTAATAAGTTCTCTGAAAAATAATGAGCTATCAAAAGG
The DNA here is from genome assembly GCF_032444005.1 of Ranitomeya imitator. NCBI lineage: Eukaryota > Metazoa > Chordata > Amphibia > Anura > Dendrobatidae > Ranitomeya > Ranitomeya imitator. The sequence goes on from NC_091282.1 coordinate 470,261,161, forward strand.
AAATAAAAAATTATTTTACTCACCTTCCACTCATCTCTCCAACCACTCCGCTACACACCAACCCCAGTCTGGCCCTCACTGTATGTTTTTATCCTACTCTGCTCACAGTTGAATCTTCAGACCTCTTACTCTGTGCTGGACTTCAGGTGTCCTGATGCTTTGAAGCATTCTAAGCAGGCACACATGGAAGGCCTATGGTGTCATGACATCACAACAAAAAAGGAAGAAAAAGAATGGACCAAAACAGGCCTGCACAACCATATAACAAGATAACAAAGCATGTTTATTGAACACCACAAAAAACACATAAAAACACTTAAAATACAACCATGTATAAAACACCCCAATGTATCCTGGTAGAAAAGCAGCAATCTATATATAATATATAGCATCAGACCATCCCAAATATCTAATCACATATGCCGATAGACCTAAATGTACCATAGAAAAAAGAGATCAATACAATAAGATGTCATATATAAACAATGGTACATAGAATATAGACTCCTAAATCAAAATACAGTACCTAAGCCCAGGGATAATAGTCAAATGCATATTTTATATCCACAAAAAATAATAATAACCGGGCTCAAGATACATAAATAACCAAAGAGTGGCCCAGATGGAATAAAGCCTGAATGATTATGGAGATGGCATGCCGCTGAATAAATACTCAGCTGGTTTTGAGCAGATGATGAAAAAATCGAACCAGAGGATCAAAAGATTAGAATGGTGCTGCAGAGCCACATGCCATAAATGGCCAGCCAGTGATCAGGAGGGGGTGTAAAGACCGGACCCCACGCGTATCGCCGCCGCAGCGGCTTCGTCAGGGGAAGTGAGGTATGTGGTGTACAACCCACGTATAAATAGAGGCATAATTGCATACCGGTGTGCCGCTCCATAGGAAAGGGAGGAGGGGGCGGAGATGACATGCAGCCGCATGTGAAACAGGAGAAGATATACGGAGGCCTCCGTAGGACAAAAGACGGCGCGTGCGCAGATGCGGCTCCATGATTTGAGCCGCACTGCGCATGCGCCAAGAGAGCAGACGCTCTAATAGAACGGGCAAAGCGCCAGAGTACATGGGAAGATGTATGGTGTGTGGGAGAACCCCCCGGGGGACAGAGAAAAAGGGGAGAAATAATCCCAATAGACCCACCATACCACTGAAGTGGCGCCCCTAGAGAAAACCTGTTAGACAGGAGATAGAGGGCATAAGGAGTGGACAACAGATTGTTCCATATGGAGACCCGTGGACAATGGACCGGACCTAGAAAGAAAAAACATGTAACCAAAAAACACACACATCTTATTATGTTAAACAAAACATTACAAATAAATACTACATGTTGATGAAAAAGAACTCAAAATCTGAGTCCCGATTGTCACTTATGTGGATCCATGAAAACAGTTCTTCCCATACGTAACTGTCCATCACCAATGACGTAGAAAGAAAACATCCATGTCCTTTTTCGCTTTCACCTCGCAGATAGTAAGCCCCCAAACACTTCAATGAGGATTCTAGGTATAGTAAGTGTCCCGAAATAACCCCAGGTCATGCACAGGAGAAATCCGATAGATGGAAATGATGAAGATAGCTTGATGCAAATAGATCCGCTCTAGACATCACAATCCATGTGGAGTGAATCCAATGGCTATGGTCCCTTTTCATAGAGAAGTCTAATATAAGTCCATCCTTGGTCCATGGTAAATGTGCCTCCTAGACCACCCTTACTCCAATATGATGAAAAACAGGGAGGAACAGTGTCCATGTTCACTTCAAAAACCCATAGGGCAGGAACGAACGGATCAGGTCCCGATAGATGGCTAGAGGCAAAAAACAGGCGGAAGTAAATAGAGAGCAATCATATCTTTAAAACACTAGACAAATCCGATGAAATGGAGAAGAAAAAATATTGTATTTTAAGTGTTTTTATGTGTTTTTTGTGGTGTTCAATAAACATGCTTTGTTATCTTGTTATATGGTTGTGCAGGCCTGTTTTGGTCCATTCTTTTTTCTTCCTTTTTTGTGCTATATTATAGTGGACTTGGCCTTGCACCCTTTTTCCTTTCTTTTTATTTTTCTTACGGCTAGAGTGCACCCTGTACCTATATTGTACATGACATCACAACAAGCACTGCTGACCTCTAGTGCACCTTCACAAAACCATGACAGGTGTTAAGTCCAGCAGAGTGCAAGAGGACTGAAGATTCCAATGTGAGCAGAGGAGGATAAAAACATACAGTGAGGGCCAGACTGGGGTTGGTGTGTAGCGGAGTGGTTGGAGAGATGAGTGGAAGGTGAGTATAATAATTTTTTTAACTTTTAAATGTTATGCTTATTATGCTCTGGGGTCCGGAGAGATCTCAGAGCATAATAAGGGACATTAATTTGTGCAGAACTACTCTGCAAATCCTAGGAAAGACCATGCGGACAACAAATTCAAATTTTGCCTGATCTGTTCATCACTACAAGCCACACTTTGACTTTTACTTTGTAAAAAAAATATTTAAATGAAGTATTAAATAGCCTTGCTTAATAATATTTGATTAGAAAGGATCTTAAAATTATTATTTTTATTTTTTATTATAGTGCCATTTATTCCATGGCGCTTTACATGTGAGGAGGGGTATACATAGTAAAAACAAGTACAATAATCTTAAACAATACAAGTCATGACTGGTACAGGAGGAGAAAGGACCCTGCCCGCGAGGGCTTACAATCTACAAGGGATGGGTGAGAATTCAATAGGCGAGGGTAGAGCTGGTCACGCAGTGGTTTGGCCGATCGATGGTTACTGCAGGTTGTAGGCTTGTCGGAAGAGATAGGTCTTCAGGTTCTTTTAAAATGACTTTATAATATTTTTTATGTTTATTTACTGAAAAAAACATAAGAAAAAGCAAACTGATACTTTGATTGGAATACCGCAATAAACTTCAGACTACTGTTTTCCATTAATCCATTACTTAGGTGGAGAAACACGACATTTGTTTTATTGTGTGCTACTATAAATGTTATTGTCGATCACAAAAATTGGTTTTACAGTTTGTGCTTTATTATCATCCTCTTTCTTTCTCATCATATCTGTAGGTTAATTTGAAGTACATGATCAGTCCTGACACAGAAATGTATTTCAGTCACTCCATGGCTGCAACACATTCAGTATCATGATATCGGTTTATTTGTGCCAATGCATGAAGGTACCTTTTAGACAAATTACATTATTTCACTTGTAACATGGTAGCAATCACAGCACACAAGTCTATTAATCATATATAGCAACATGTTAAATAACACTTTGAAAATATAAAAGGAAATCTTTAGTCCTACTCAGCAGTTCATTAAAATATTTGTCTTGATCTTATAAAAATTAATTTAAACAATCACTGTAATATAAGGATACAAATAAAGATCTTGTATGTTATATACTAACATTAACCTGTTGACTCGTTTTCCTAATTTGTAAATTGTAACATTGTGTGCTTATATTCTGATAACATTTCAGACCCTTTCACTTTTCAATGTGCTTTTTCATTATTTCTCTCTGTACCTCTTTTATTATTTTGCTTGATTAACAAACAGCATGAACACAGTCACGTTTCCAAACACAGTACATTTTAATCAAATCTTATTGAAATAATAACATCTACTGGTAGTTTGTGACTGTCAGTTCCTCCATTTTTTTCATTTTTGTTTTTCACTTTATTAGCAGGATGGAACAAGATGTTTGATTTAATTATAGATATGGTTGTAACATTTAGCAAATATTTTGAAAACAATACAATGTGAATAAGGCAATAGACTGAATAAATATTTGAATGTTATCATTCATGAAACAAATTGCGGAAGAGAGACCTCAAAGCAAATGAAATCGCTGAATGTATTGGCCTCCCAGTAAAGGAGACAAGTAAAATGTCTCCCATAGAAGACACACTGAAGCTATATCAGTATAGTTTCAGTGTGCTTTTTCATCATTAACTTGTTCTAGCAAAGCTCAACTTTAATGTACATCTCCATAATGACAATTTAGAATTGTGTTTGTTGCTGCAGACAGAATAGTGATGAAAAGCTTGAAATGCTGCTGTTTTGATGCATATGACAAAGGATAATCTTTTGCAATATGCATCAGCGTTTTCAGTATCACATCAATAAACTATCAGCAGCAGGCAATGAACAGAGGAAAACTAATCATAGCCCCCTTTGTTCTGAATCACATTCTGCAGTATATCTCACCTTTCTGTCCCCTCTATGTACACCACATCCTGTGGTGTATGACTTTCCATTCTGTCAATTCTATTAACATTCCATATCTCTTCTTTTTGTCCTCTTTATATTCAGCCTATCCTGCAGTAATTGTTTCCTTTCTGTTCATTATATACAAATCCCAATCCTGTGGTATATCTCTCCTCTCAGGCCATTTTGAAGAGAAGTGCTCTTCTCTGATGGGAATAAAAAAGCCTTGATTGGCAACCTTATGGGGAGAATATGTTCAAAAAAAGGCAAATTTAAAAATGGGCTATATTGGAATAAATAAATAAATATATGTATACATTATTATAAGACCACATTGTGATTTTGTCTATATCACCTTGTAATGTGTTTGTGCACACATTGAAATCCATAGGTGAGTTTTAGTGCTGTGATGTTTATAACATAAATCATGGATCCATGTGCAAAAACGTGTTAACAAGCTGATTAACTGTGGACCATTTTTCACATGGACTGCACTCTTCACTGAAAATATATTCATGTGAACAAACCTTAAGTTGGCTTAGGCCAGTCTCACACGTCCAGATATTTCTGGTACCGGAAGAAACGGTCCCGGAGCTTTCTGTGTCCGTGTGTCCATGTGTGCATGTAGGCCATCCATGTGTGATCCGTGTGCTATCCATGTGACTGTGTTTATCATCCATGTGCTGTCCGTGTGCTGTCCGTGTATTGAAACAATTTGTTTCAATTTTAACCCTATGACTTTAAAAAAAGCAAATGGACAGCACACAAACAGCACATGGACAGCGCACGGACAGCACACGGACAGCATCCATGTGTGGTACGTGTTTACACGCACTCATTGACTTTAATGGGTCCATGTCATCTGTGCGCTCCCACGAACACTGACATGTCTCCGTGTTTTGCACACGGACACACGGTCCGTGAAAACACACTGACATCTGCAGAGACACATTGATTTTAATGTGTCTATGTGTGTCAGTATCTCCGGTACGTGAGGAAACTGTCACCACATGTACCAAAGCCACTGACGTGCGAAACCGGCCTTAATTTGTGCTGGAAATCTGTACCAACATTTTCATGAAATTCGTTTCCTGAGAAGCTGCACCCTTTTTGCTGTGAAGCCACATTCTAAATCACTATAAGCTACAACTATCCCACATACAACACTTACAAATAAGGCACAAACTGTTTAGAAAACATAACAAATATGGTGCCAAGCATACACGACAGTTTGTTTGTTTTTTGCGCAATTTGCACTTAAATTCTGAAAATTGTGGTGTTCATTCATCAATTCTCATTCATTTAAATGCATGAACACTGCACATGCATGAAAATCTTAAAAAAATGCATTCTGTTTTATTTTACTCCCTTCGTAATTTAGATATTTTCAGTGATTCAATACTGCTAATTTCATGATTTACTAATGTAAGATAGATAATGTGGGTATATATATATATATATATATATATATATTTATAGATATATAGATAGATATGTGCAGGCATGTACTACGGAGGACAGAGAATGAACTTCAATCCAATATTGCAGCCAGCATTCAGCCAGCGGGTAAGGAAAGGGTGAATCAAATACCCCAAAACCCCGCCACCATGGCTGAAAATTGTTCCCTCCAAATTCAGGTGACAGAGTCCCTTTAAGGTACCTTCACACTCAGCAACTTTACAACGAGAACGACAACAATCCGTGAAGATGCAGCGTCCTGGATAGCGATCTCGTGTTTGACACGCAGCAGCGATCTGGATCCCGCTGTGACATCGCTGGTCGTAGCTAGAAGTCCGGAACTTTATTTGGTCGTCAGGTCGGCGTGATTCGTCATGTTTGACAGCAAAAGCAACGATGCCAGCAATGTTTTTACATGGAGCTAACAACCGGCGAGAACGATAAGTACGTCACTGGATCGCTCCTGCATCGTTCTGGTGTTGCCGTGTTTGACGTCTCCTAGCGATCTAAACAGCGACGCTGCAGCGATCGGCTCGTTGTCTATATCGCTGCAGCGTCGCTTAATGTGACGGTACCTTTAATGATGCTGAGATCAGGGATCTGTTAAGGTTCTATTATCAATTCCAGAAGTCTTTGTTTTTCACAGAAGAAAGTTCTTAATGACATTGGTTGCATGCGGGAGGTCATTGTCCTGCTGCAGAATATATTTGGAGTCAATCAGATGGATCTCTGCCAGTATTCTATGATGATTAAGAGTCTACTTGTATTTCACAGCATTAATGATAACAATAATTCTAACCATATTCCCCAACACCAATCTCCACCATGCTCTCCTGTTGCCTGCAGGCACTCATTATCATATGCTCTCCTTCCCTTCCTGTGAACAAACTGTCTTCTCCTACTGCCAAATAATTAAATCCAGAAACAGGCGCTACCTAAAGTCATGTGTGATGAATGTTCACAGTGTATGAAGCATAACAGTTTTTTACACCGTGGAGAGGCCATTTTTGGTACTTGCAGCTCATCTGATATTCATTTAGGTATTTTGCTTCATTAATAAGCTGATTGATGGGGTTTCCAGTTATGAAGTCTCCAACAATCTGATAATAATGCCTGTCCTTAAAATAAGTCATAATTTTTTTAGCTCCAGAAAGTTCCTTCAAAGTTCATATAAAATACATATTAAAAAATGAATAGTTAGGTATTGGTTACTTTATACTTTTATAATGTATTAATAAATCATCCCAGATTCATCTGTAGTATACACTATTTTTGTTTTATTGCATTTGAGGGTAACAAAATGTTGTACTAGGAATAATTTGAAACCAAATTTTGTTCTCCCTTATTCTTTTATACAAACTTTGAAGGTTGTTAATATATGACTTCATGAAAAGCACACAGTTTCCATTACTTGCTGTTCATGATGTGGCTATATTTTTATCCAATTGAAATGGCTCGATCATAAACTAGGCTCCGTTAGTGAAAACATTCTTACGATCAATAGTTTCTAAAATAGAAGAAAATAAGATAAGGGAAATGTGACATACCATGGCCTGGTAAAATTATTTTACCAATAAGACTCTTTGAAATGGAGCTTTGCAATTGAACATGAAAGAGTCCAATGTATTAAGTCTAATGTAGAAAGGTTTTCTAGGTAATAAAGCTTTAGTGGAATATGTCATGCCAGTCATCCCTAGAGTGAACTTTGTGAGTCACTTCAGGAAATACAACTTATTGCTTAATTCTCCATTACTAAGCCCTCCATTTTCCAACAGGAACAGAGAGAAAAGAAACTGTTGCAAATTGATGTGTTTCAGCTCTGTCTTTTGTATAGTTGCACAATAAACGAATTACCGGTACATGCATATTTAATAAAAAAAACATCACTGAAAGTTGAGGCAAAAAAATACTAAATTCTGAGAAGAAATTACATGTGTCTTTACGAAATAATAAAGTTTGTTATTCCACAATATGTTCTACATCCAAAGCATTACTTCTGGGGATTTCAACTTCTTCATTAAAAACTTGCATAGCCATTTAACTTTAGGTCAACATGAAATGTGTGGCACACTCTGTTGTTGGTCAACACTTCACAAATTGATTAATGCTGTTAGATATGAGTTTACCTGTGCACTTGGTAAACTGGATTACCAGATATGGGTAGTTCTTTTAAACCCTTAATAAACGCCAATACGCCTTTTATACTGCCACCGGTGAGATGAAAATGCCATGTGAGTCAAGTGTATATGACAGCTTATAATCTGTTGCATCAGTGTTGATGGTTTTAGCACTCATCTGGACTGCTTTAATCCCTTACATGTCACGGTCAATAACAACATCCGCATCTACATTGTTAAAAGGAGGAGAGAGCTCCCTCTTTAATAGAGATGGGAGAACCCGATTTTAAAAGTTTATTGTTCTTACCGGACAGGGTGGACTTTCCCTGGAAGTGCATTGTATGTTCGGAGTTCCAGGGAAGTCCATTGCAGAGAGAAAGATAATTTTTTTCCTTACTCAGGCCCAAAGTTCAGGTCTCCATAGTTTTCAATGGGGTTCAGGTTCTGGATCTAGTTCGGGTACGATTCAGGGACCTGAACTGAACTTTGGAATGAAGTACCAGAACTTCCACGTGTCCACTCATCCCTACTCTTTAACACAATCTTAATGTGCCAATAGTTGTTATCGCAATCTGAGGTCATGTAATGACCTCAGAGTACAATGCACTGTTAGCACTGTCTAACAGCCTGTGTCAAATTGAAACAGTCAACTCATATACTGCAGTACATGAGTATTGGGACATGAGGCCAAAAGATAAAATAAAAAAATGTTCAATTTCCATGGTGGAACAAAGTAAAAAAATAAATGTAAAAACATTTGTAAAAAAAAAACTAAAAAAAAAGCGCTAAAAAATCCAGAAGAGCTGCCACAAAAGTTGGAAATTTTACACGTTTTATAAAAAATAAGCCCTGAAAGGTTCTGTCAGCAAAAAACATAAAAAGTTACATCTCTCAGCATATAGAAATGCAAAATGAAATAACTTTTTTGTCAAATGTTTATTTAGCGTGCAAGAGTAGCAGAACATAAAAACCTACCGCATGTAAATCTAGTATCACTGTAAACGTACTGACCAGAAGAATAAAGATGCTTTATCAGTTTTAGCCAGTGCTGAACAGTGTAAAAAGTAAAAATGAAAAAAAATAACTTAATTGCTGGCTTTTGCTCATTCTGTGTTCTACAATTCTGGATAAAATGGGATAAAAAATGTTATGCACCCCAAAATGGTACAAATAATTAATTAAAATCTCTTCATAAAAATAAGCCCTTATACAGCACAGTTAACCCCAAAAGAAAAAATTATAGTTGAATATATATAGTGACAAAAAACATTTTTTTACTAAAAGAAAAATTTTACTGTAGAAAAATAAAGCCGACTTATCAATTACACTGCATTGTGAACATCATATAAAAACCCTGCTATTAATTTGTTATATCTGAGTCCCAAAAGTCAGAAGAAGGCTTGGTTCACAGTTATAGGCATTCAAAATTTGAAAGTGTTGAAATTTTCCAAAATTTCATTAAGATTCAGTTATATTTTATAAAGTAAAATATACCTACAGTGCCTTGTGGAAGTATTCGGCTCCCTGGAACTTTTCAACCTTTTCCCACATATAATGCTTCAAACATAAAGATACCAAATGTAAATTTTTGGTGAACAATCAACAAGTGGAACACAATTGTAAAGTTGAACAAAATTTATTGGTTATTTTACATTTTTGTGGAAATTCAAAAACTGAAAAGTGGGGCGTGCAATATTATTCGGCCCCTTTAACTTAATGCTTTGTTGCGCCACCTTTTGCTGCGATTACAGCTGCAAGTCGCTTGGGGTATGTCTCTATCAGTTTTGCAAATTGAGAGACTGAAATTTTTGCCCATTCTTCCTTGTCAAAAAGCTCGAGCTCAGTGAGGTTTGATGGAGATCATTTGTGAACAGCAGTTTTCAGCTCTTTCCACAGATTCTCGATTGGATTGAGGTCTGGACTTTGACTTGGCCATTCTTACACCTGGATACGTTTATTTGTGAACCATTCCATTGTAGATTTTGCTTTATGTTTGGGATCATTGTCTTGTTGTAAGACAAATCTCCATCCTAGTCTTAGGTCTTTTGCAGACTCCAACAGATTTTCTTCAAAAATTTTCCTGTATTTGGCTTCAACCAATCTTTCCATCAATTTTAACCATCTTATCTGTCCCAACTGAAGAAAAGCAGGCCCAAACCATGATGCTGATACCACCATGTTTGACAGTGGGGATGGTGTGCTCAGGGTGATGAGCTGTGTTGCCTTTACGCCAAACATATCGTTTGGCATTGTTGCCAAAAAGTTCGATTTTGATTTTGTCTGACCAGAGCAGCTTCTTCCACTTGTTTGGTGTGTCTCCCAGGTGGCTTGTTGAAAACTTTAAACAACACTTTTTATGGATATCTTTGAGAAATGGCTTTCTTCTTGCCACTCTTCTATAAAGGCCAGATTTGTGCAGTGTACGACTGATTGTTGTCCTATGGACAGACTGTCCCACCTCAGCTATAGATCTCTGCAGTTCATCCAGAGTGATCATGGGCTTCTTGGCTGCATCTCTGATCAGTAGTGTTGAGCATTCCGATACCGCAAGTATCGGGTATCGGCCGATACTTGCGGTATCGGAATTCCGATACCGAGATCCGATACTTTTGTGGTATCGGGTATCGGTATCGGATACATAGAGATGTGTAAAATAAAGAATTAAAATAAAAAATATTGATATATTTACCTCTCCGGCGGCCCCTGGACTCAGCGCGGGTAACCGGCAGGCTTCGTTGTTCAAAATCAGCGCTTTTAGGACCTGAGAATCACGTCCCGGCTTCTGATTGGTCGCGGGCCGCCCATGTGACCGCCACGCGACCAATCACAAGCCGCGAAGTCACCGCAAGCTATTAGCGCGCTCATTTTTGAAAAATGAGCGCGTTAATAACTTTCAAAGACGTAGCGGCTTGTGATTGGTCGCGGCCACGCGACCAATCACAAGCCGCGACGTCACCGCAAGGTATTAACGCGCTCATTTTTAAAAATGAGCGCGTTAATGGCTTTCAAAGACGTAGCGGCTTGTGATTGGTCGCGTGGCCGCGACCAATCACAAGCCGCGACGTCACCGCAAGCTATTAACGCGCTCATTTTTAAAAATGAGCGCGTTAATGACTTTCAAAGACGTAGCGGCTTGTGATTGGTCGCGGCCACGCGACCAATCACAAGCCGCGACGTCACCGCAAGCTATTAACACGCTCATTTTTAAAAATGAGCGCATTAATGGCTTTCAAAGACGTAGCGGCTTGTGATTGGTCGCGTGGCCGCGACCAATCACAAGCCGCGACGTCACCGCAAGCTATTAACGCGCTCATTTTTAAAAATGAGCGCGTTAATGACTTTCAAAGACGTAGCGGCTTGTGATTGGTCGCGGCCACGCGACCAATCACAAGCCGCGACGTCACCGCAAGCTATTAACACGCTCATTTTTAAAAATGAGCGCATTAATGGCTTTCAAAGACGTAGCGGCTTGTGATTGGTCGCGTGGCCGCGACCAATCACAAGCCGCGACGTCACCGCAAGCTATTAACGCGCTCATTTTTAAAAATGAGCGCGTTAATGACTTTCAAAGACGTAGCGGCTTGTGATTGGTCGCGGCCACGTCGCGGCTTGTGATTGGTCGCATGGCGGTCACATGGGCGGCCCGCGACCAATCAGAAGCCGGGACGTGATTCTCAGGTCCTAAAAGCGCTGATTTTGAACAAAGAAGCCTGCCGGTTACCCGCGCTGAGTTCAGGGGCCGCCGGAGAGGTAAATATATCAATATTTTTTATTTTAATTCTTTATTTTACACATCCCTATGGATCCCAGGGCCTGAAGGAGAGTTTCCTCTCCTTCAGACCCTGGGAACCATGAGAATACCTTCCGATACTTGATGTCCCATTGACTTGTATTGGTATCGGATATCGGTATCGGCGATATCCGATATTTTTTGGGTATCGACCGATATTATCCGATACCGATACTTTCAAGTATCGGACGGTATCGCTCAACATACTGATCAGTCTTCTCCTTGTTTGAGATGAAAGTTTAGAGGGACGGCTGGGTCTTGGTAGATTTGCAGTGGTGTGATACTCCTTCCATTTCAATATGATCGCTTGCACAGTGCTCCTTGGGATGTTTAAAGTTTTGGAAATCATTTTGTATCCAAATTCGGCTTTAAACTTTTCCACAACAGTATCACAGACCTGCCTGTTTTGTTCCTTGGTCTTCATGATGCTCTCTGTGCTTCAAACAGAACCCTGAGACTATCACAGAGCAGGTGAATTTATTCGGAGGATTGATTACACACAGGTGGATTATATTTATCATCATTAGGCGTTTAGGACAACATTAGATCATTCAGAGATCCACAATAAACTTCTGGAGTGAGTTTCCTGCACTGAAAGTAAACGGGCAAAATAATGTTGCACTCTCCACTTTCAGTTTTTGAATTTCCACAAAAATTTTAAATAACCAATAAATTTCATTCAACTTCACAATTGTGTTCCACTTGATGATTCTTCACCAAAAATTTTCATTTGGTATCTTTATGTTTGAAGCATGATATGTGGGAAAAGGTTGAAAGTTCCAGGGAGCTGAATACTTTCGCAAGGTACTGTATATTTACTATTAACAGAAGTATAATGTTTCACAAAACAGCAGTCTAAGAATCACTGGAATATTTTGAAGCATCAAATTAGAGAAATGGGGCTTAGTTAAAACTGGCTCTGTCTCTAAGGGTTTTAAAATAAATTTATTTACAGTAGGTAATTATTATAATTTATATTAAGGAATTCAAGCTTCAGCTAGAGTTTTGCTGAAAAAGTTCTATTCAAGTGTAATTTATTCTTGGGTTTCAATCTTAGCATAGATAACTTTTGCGACAACATTGTGTCATATGTTTACGGTTTCCTCGAATGTAGGAAAGATGTCGGTATCTACTTATCATTACGCAATTGTACAGCATTCTGCTGAATACCACACGTAACAAGAATTCCATGTTCATTCTTGCAACTGCTTTTCTGATGGAATACTAAGAAATAAACCCTCATCACATGCATTGAAAACAAGTGAAACAAGGTCTTCTGAAATATTGTGCAATCAAACGTCATATCTTTTAGTTATCTTTAAAGGATAGAAAGAATACATTAAATCATATAAATGTAACAATAAAGATTTACTATACATTTTAGCGAACATAGACATTTTTATTATTATAAATATATTATATATTAAAAAAAATTCTTATTACATTGAGTAACATTGCCAAGAAAAATAGGATAGAATTTTCATAGGGCTAATAAAGTAAAGCATTCCTAATCATATTTCAATTATCCACCTCTGAAATATGTTCCAGACATGGAAGTAGGAAGGTATTGGAAATAACAGAGTAAATCACATTGTTTTACAGTGCATTAGTATTGTTTGATTGCTAGTAGTTAATCATCTGGTCTTTTGACTGCAAATGTGTTAAGTGACTGTTAGTGGAATGCAGCCAGGTTCCTGCCACAGGACATCACTTCAAAGAGACTTAAGGAAGGACGCTTACACACTAATACCAATGACATAATTATCTGATATAAAGACCAAATTAAGATGCCTTTCGCCTAGGCTGCACAGTAATTCTTGACAAATTAGTTGTGTGTCTATTGAATACCCTTGTTGTCTATTGACATTTTTTAATCCTAGAGCAAATAATGCTCATTGTAATTTTGAAGTCACATAATATCAAAGGTATAATCAGAAAATGTCATAATATTAAAATCGGGTTCATGTATTATGCGCTTCAAATTGAAGCGGAACATAATTGGTTGCTATCAGCAACAAAGACAATTAGATTGTTTTTTTATAAACCAGGTTTATTGCTTTATAACTGTTAGTAGTTATTATCCATATAAAAAAAATGAAATATTCCAATTTTCCAGTCACTATGGAACCAACTATAACATATTGATACATTTGATCAAGCTTTATCAAAGCGAATATTCTGGAGTGAAATGATTTTGTAAAATCACAAAGTGTTGCAACTTTTTTACTTTGACATCATTGTCAGCCAGCTCCTTCTAAATGGTCGGAGCTGAGGCAGGGTGGAGACGTGATAGGCCGTGGCAATGTTCTCTCTTCTATTTCATGAAGAACTGCAATGTAACTAATACTACAAATCTCTATTACTCAAGTCCTTGGGGACAGCAAAAACCTGGTGACTGATTCCCTTTAAAGGAATGATATTGACTTTTAGGATTGCTATATTCAATTGATCGCACTAGAGTTCCAGTCCTCTTAATCTCTGAAGAGGCTGTTTGCATATTTAATAAAGCAAATAGAAACCCACACCAAATAATCCCTTGGTGATAAATTCTCCAAAATTGGATCAAAATGTTGACACATTTGTCATATGAAGTCTCCTTAAATATATTTCTTTATTTTTTGCATAGCAAAATTTAAATAACCACTTTCCAACTGAGATAGATAATGGATAGATAGCTAGATAGCTAGATGGATAGATAATAGATATGAGATAGATAGGTAGATAGTGTTGAGCCACCTCCCTAGTGTTCGGGTTCGGTTCGTCGAACAGGGACGTGTTCGACGAACACCGTCGAACCCCATTGAAACCAATGGCAGGCAAACACAAACACATAGAAAACACATAGAAAACACATTAAAAGGTGTCCAAAAGCTGACAAACTGCTCAGAAGACACAACAAACACATGGAAAAGTCACAACTACATATAGTCATGCGAAAAGAAAAGAGGTGGAGGAGTAAAAGGAGGAGGAGACAAAGATATAGGCATGTCATGCCCTTCTAAAATCAAGAAAGGCTGGAGTAAAAATCTAAAATCACTCTACCAACACCCAGACGTCTTGACAAAAAAAGTAAAAAAATAAATATCTTTAGGTAGCATGGCGGTGGGTCCATTCAGAACACTTTCCTTAGAAGACATAGTGGTACCCCCATTGGAAGTTGTGCCAAAAAATGAACCCAATACATTCAGACTAATCCACCATTTGTCATATCCAAGGGGCAGGTCAGTAAATGACAACATCGACACGGAACCAAGTACAGTACTATGTACTGTACCTCCTTTGACGAGGCAATCAGGTGAGTCAAGAAGTTGGTAAGGGGCACCCTAATGACCAAAACAGACATTGAGGGGGCGTTCCGGTTACTACCTGTGCCTCCGAATAGTGTCCTCCCATTGGGCTGCTTCTCTGAAGGAGCATACTAGATAGATTGCTGTTTGCCCATGGGGTGGTCCATATCCTGCTCACTATTTGAGGCGTTTAGTTGCTTCCTCGAATATGTCGTCATGGATGCTTGTAAGGCGGCACTTATTATCCATTACCTCGATGACTTATTATGCCTGGGCCCAAAAGATTCGCCACAGTGTGAAAACACGCGGTAGTCCACCTGTGAGAAGGAGAGAGTTGGAGGGAGAGTGGACACCCCAAAGCCGAGAGGTTAGATTGAGAAAGGAAGAAGGTAGTATAGCTTGCTTCATGAGTGGGGTACTCTGCTGAGTAGCAGAAATTGCTACTGGGCCCAAAAGGATTTCCTGAGCCAGATGCCATTAAAAAATGGTACTTGGGTAAACAGGCGGTGTAGCTTGCTTCATGGGTGAAGTACGCTGCTGAGTAGCACCAAATTCTACTAGGCCCAAAAGGATTTCCTGGGCTAGATGCCGTTACAAAATTGTAGTCAGGTAAGCAGGCGGTGTAGCTTGCTTTATGGGTGGGGTACGCTGCTGAGTAGCACTAAATTCTACTAGGCCCAAAAGGTTTTCCTGGGCTAGATGCCGTTACAAAATAGTAGTTAGGTAAACAGGAGGTGTAGCTTGCTTCATGGGTAAAATACACTGCTGAGTAGCACTACGTTCTACTAGGCCCAAAAGGATTTCCTGGGCTAGATGCTGTTACAAAATAGTATTTAGGTAAACAGGCGGTGTAGCTTGCTTCATGGATGGGGTATTCTGCTGAGTAGCACTAAATTCTACTAGGCCCAAAAGGATTTCCTGGGCTAGATACCATTACAAAATAGTAGTTAGGTAAACAGGCAGTGTAGCTTGCTTCATGGGTGGGGTACGCTGCTGAGTAGCACCAAATTCTACTAGGCCCAAAAGGATTTCCTGGGCTAGATGCTGTTACAAAATAGTACTTAGGTAAACAGGCGGTGTAGCTTGCTTCATGGGTGGGGTACACTGCTGAGTAGCACTACATTCTACTAGGCCCAAAAGGATTTCCTGGGCTAGATGCCGTTACAAAATAGTAGATAGGTAAACAGGCGGTGTAGTTTGCTTCATGGGTGGGGTATGCTGCTGAGTAGCACCAAATTCTTCTAGGTCCAAAAGGATTTCTTGGGCTAGATGCCGTGACAAATTAGTATTTAGGTAAACAGGCGGTGTAGCTTGCTTCATGGGTGGGGTACGCTGCTGAGTAGCACTAAATTCTACTAGGCCCAAAAGGATTTCCTGGTCCAGATGCCGTTAAAAATAGTACTTAGGTAAACAGGCGGTGGGAGGCTGGGCTACTCTGCTTACTAGCAGACACTGAAGCTTTGGAGCAGACCTTTGAATCCCAGGCCACAGTATGAGTAAACAACTCTGCAGACGACCCCACCCACCTGGAATTGACGATGGCAACATCATGTAAAACTCAGCAAGAGGACTAAATAAAGAGTCTCCATTTTTTCCAAAAATTCGGCCACAGACACCACTTAAGTGGCATCAATATCGCCCGAGTTTTTTAAAACGGTTGGTGAGGTGATTTTCAAAAATCATTAAGCTTTTAGTCTCCCCAAGATGACACAGGGGTAGAAAAGTCCTTGTGGCTCCAGGATTTGTTCATCTTGATGAACGTTAGTCTGTCAACATTGTCACTGGACAGCCGCATGCGCTTATCTGTCAGCACACCACCAGCAGCGCTGAACACACGTTCAGAGAAAACTCTGGCTGCGGGGCACGACAAGATCTCCAAGGCGTGAGTGGCGAGCTCAGGCCATTTTTCAAGATTGGAAGCCCAAAATGAGCAAGGGTCCAGTTCCACAGTCATGGCATTTATGTTAACTTAGAGATACTCTTGTACCATCTTCTCTAGGCATTGGCTGTGCGTCAGACTTCTTGTCTCCTGTGGCCTTGCAAAGGATGGTCAAAAAAAATCTTGAAATGATTGGAAAAAATTGCTGTTACCACCAGATACGGTGTTACTATTACCGTTTGAGTGATGACTCGATAGTCCCACGGTTGGCATGTTAGAACTCAGAGATTGACTAAGTGCACCATTGGTGTTTTGTGGAAAAGCAGATGTTAGATTCTGTAACAGTCAATGCTGATACTCCTGCATGCTTGAATCCCTTTCTATGGCAGGAATTATTTTGCCAAATTTACTTTTGTACCGGGGATCTAAGAGTGTGGCAACCCAGTAGTCAGCATTACTTCGGATTCTGACAATCCGAGGGTCATGTTGCAGGTAGTGCAGCAAGAAGGCACTCATGTGTCTTGGCAATCCAGGAGGACCAAGTCCTTGTGTCTTGGTGGTGGCGAGGTGAGAATCATGCTTCCTTCGACTGCCCTCTCCCCCCAACCTCGCACAACACAAATTTGATCAAGGTCTCCCTTATCTGATGAGTCTTCCATGCCCAGCACCAGTTCATCTTCCACTTCTTCCTCGCCTCCTGCACCTTCCTCAATAGTTTGGCTGCTACCATGCGCCCTCGGTAATCCCTCTCCCCCAGCCTCCAATGCCAGCCGCCTTGGTGCTGCCAACCTTCTTGACCTTGGAGATATTATCACTTCCACATACGACTCCTCCTGTTCCTCCTCCTCCTCTTGTTCCACCACCTGACTCCGAACACTGTTTAAGGTGTGCTCCAGCATGTAAATCACCGGAATGGTCATGCTGATAATGGCATCGTCAGCACTAAACATCTTCGTTGCTATTTCAAAACTGTGCAGAAGGGTGCATAGGTCCCTGATCTGAGACCACTCCTGCAGCATGATTTGCCCCACCTCTTGATCTCATTGGCGTCATAATGTATTGCACCAGGGCTCGTCGGTGCTGCCACAGTCGCTGCAACTGTTATGATCTGGTGACCTAGGAGAAGCATGAAAACTTTCACTGGAGTAGGTGGTAACTATACTGACCGCAAATCCTGATCTTAACACCGCTACTAGAAGTAGCCGTGGGGTGTGCCTAACTAATCCTAGACACCTCGACACAGCCGGAGGACTAAATACCCCTATAGATGGAAATAGGAATTCTACCTTGCCTCAGAGCAGAGCCCCAAAGGATAGGCAGCCCCCCACAAATAATGACTGTGAGTAGTAGAGGAAAAGACACACGCAGACAGGAAACAGAATTTAGCAAAAGAGGCCACACTAGCTAAAATAGGAAAGGATAGGACAGGATACTAAGCGGTCAGTATTAAAATCCTTCCAAAAATATCCACAGCAGAAAATACAAAAACTCCACCATCTAACTAAAGATGTGGAGCGTATATCTGCCACTCCAGAGAATCCAACAAGACTGAGAAAACACTGACACAGTCTAAGCTGGACAAGAGAAAACAAATGAATAGCATGGAATATAAGCACACAGCACGTGTGCCACAGAAAAAGAAACAGACACTTATCTTTGCTGAATTGGCAGCTAAGCAGGAGAAGCCAGACAAAGATCCAACACTTCCCAAGAAACATTGACAACTGGCAAGGACTAATGAGTCCTACAAACCTAAATACCCCAGTCCAAATTGCAATCAGCAGATACACCTGTCCAAGATTGCAGCCCAGGGACAACTGCATTACCACCTACAACCACCGGAGGGAGCCCAAAAGCAGAATTCACAACATGCAACATGTGCAGAGTTGAATTCCACTGTGTGGGCACATGGCATTTCAGCCGGTGAACTGGCAGGCCCAACGACTTCTGTAGAGATGTTAGTCGATAAGCTGCAGGATGTGAACGGCGGAAGTGAACACACAGTGACCGTGCCCTCTGCAGAAGCCCATCTAGTCCAGGATAGTGGGATAAAAATTGCTGGACAACCAGGTTCAAAACGTGAGCCATACAAGGCACGTGTGTGACATTGCCCTGGCGAAGGGCCGCACCCAGGTTTGCAGCATTGTCGCACACAGCCTTCCCTGGCTGCAGTTTGAGTGGAGACAACCATTGATGGAATTCGGTCTCCAGAGCTGACCACAACTCCTAAGCTGTGTGACTCACATTTCCCAGACATTTCAATGTAAACACTGCCTGATGCCGTTGAGCCCTGGTGACAGCATAGTGAGGAGGTGTGCAGGATTCCTTCTGCGCAGTTACAATGCGGGTGGCATTACCAGACAGGCTTTGGGTGCAGGTGGAGGACCGAGAGGAGGTTGAGGAGGCAGAAGCAGTGGAGGAACTTCTAGATACAGAGGATCGATGAGCAACTCGTGGGGACGGCAAGACTTGGACAGCAGCTCCTTCTCCTGATGTCGCCGTAGTTACCCAGTTCCCAGTCACCGACATGTAACGCCCCTGTCCATGTCTACTCGTCCAAGTGTCTGTGGTGAAATGCACCCTGTCACACACAGAGTTTCTCAAGGAAGCAGTGATGTTGTGTGCGGCATGCTGGAGTAGTGCAGGCACAACTTTCTTTGAGAAGTAGTGGCAACTGGGCATCTGGTACTGGGGAACTGCGACGGACATGAGGTCTCAAAAATCCTCTGTGTCCACCAGGCGGAAAGGCAGCATTTCTGTAGCCAACAGCTTGCAGATGGAGAAATTCAACCTCTTAGCGTTGTCATGGCTAGGAGGAAATGGTCTTTTACTTGTCCACATCTGAGGGACTGAGGGCTGGCTGCCGTGCTTAGATTGAGTTGAGTAGTGTGTCCCCGGCAAACTGCTGGTCTGTGAGGAAGGTGCAGGCAGAGATGTTATGTTGCCTTGATCAAAATGTGGTGTCGATGTCGGAGAGCACTCAGCAACAGCAGGTGTTTCCACTAGCAAATGTGCTGATGACCTGCCAATCACACTGGCTGTTGCGGCTAAAAAGGTGTAAGGTCTGCATCCAAAACCATGTGCAACTGCTGTCCCCACAGTCACAGAGGATGAAGAGGACGCAGATGCACTTGATGGGTAAGACAGTGGTTGATCCTGCCCACTAGGCCGCATTGTAGCACAGTGAGCTTCCCACTGCAACTTTTGCCTCATATCCATGTGACGGTTCATGCATGAAGTACTCAAGCTAGTCATTTTTTGTCCTCTACTGAGATTTTGTTGACAAACCTTACAGACAACATGAGTTGGGTCGTCCTTTGCAATGTCAAAAAATGCCCAGGCTATGCAAGGCTTAGAGCCCGTGCGACGTGAAGAGCCACCACGACTTCTGGTCTGAGGCACAGTTGGGGTTGAGGATGCAGTTGTTGACGTGCTTCCAGTACTCCATCTCTGTCCAGGAAGGCGCAATGTAACCTCATCGTCAGACTCATCACTAGCATCCTCCTCCACCTCCTCTGCTGACCTCGTGGACTGGCGGACTGGGGGTTGACAGTAAGTGGGGTCTACAACCTCGTCATCATCATCCTGTGTGTTCTCACACCCGTCGTCCTCAGAGCCAACCTCTTCCTGCCCTGACCAAAAAGTCAAGTTTTCATTCCAATCAGGTATCTCAGTCTCATCATCATCTTCCTCATTGTCTCCAAGAACAGGAGTTACAGTTTGGGAATGGGGGTCTACATTAAGCTCAGAACCTTCTTCATCTGGGCCTGGATCCGACTCACAAAGATTCTGGGCATCAGTGCAGATCATTTCCTCGTCTGGATTCACAGAAGCTCTGGAGCAGACCTCTGATTCCCAGGCTATAGTATGCGTAAACAGCTCTACAGACTCAACCATGTGTGTTACCCCATGCTCAGACAGGTGGCTGGAGACTTGGGAGCTGTGAGGAAGCAAGTGTGATTGGGGTGACAACTCTGAGGACTGGAGTAGTTGTGATGTTGAAGTTGACATGGAGGAGAGCCCACTTGATATCCGTTCAAGCACCTGCTGTTTTTGTGTCTCACCTGGAATTTTTGGCGATGCTTGTAGCAATGGTCAAAAGAAAGGGATCATATCAGATTGTCCACGAAAAGAAGTAGACATATTACTTTGACAGGAAGATGGTCTTTCTTCTGAAGATGTTACTGTTGCTTTACCACCTACCCCATGGGCACAACCTTTTTTTCCCTTTCCAACACGCCTATTCCCCTTTCCACCAGCAGCAGGCCTTTTGCCACTCATTTTAGTGCTTAACTAATTGGCAACTCTGTATCTGTAGTTGTTGGCACAACAACAGATGGATGAAAACCGAGCACAACTGAGTGGCCAAACTGTGGTAATAGGCCCAAAACTTTTATCTGGATTAGATGCAGTAAAAATTGAGATACACAGGCGGTGTAGTTGTTTCACAGGCGGGCACAGGCGGGCTACTCTGATGACGTGCAGACACTGCTCCTAGGCCCAAAGCTATTAACTGGACTAGATGCAGTAAAAATTGAGATACACAGGCGGTATAGTTAGTTTCACAGACGGGCTACTCTGCAGACGTTCAGACACTGCTCCTAGGCCCAAAACTATCAACTGGATTAGATGCAGTAAAAATTTAGATACACAGGCGGTATAGTTAGTTTCACAGGCGGGCTACTCTGCTGACGTGCAGACACTGCTCCTAATCCCAAAACTATTAACTGGATTAGATGCAATAAATATTTAGATACACAGGCGGTATAGTTAGTTTCACAGGCCGTCTACTCTGCTGACGTGCAGACACTTCTCCTAGGCCCAAAACTATTAACTGGATTAGATGCAGTAAAAATTTAGTTACACAGGCGCTATACTTAGTTTCACAGGCGGGCTACCCTGCTAACGTGCAGACACTGCTCCTAGAACCAACAATATTAACTGGATTAGATGCAGTAAAAATTTAGATACACAGGCCGTATAGTTAGTTTCACAGGCAGGCTACTCTGCTGACATGCAGACACTGCTCCTAGGTCCAAAACTATTAACTGGATTAGATGCAGTTAACATTTAGATACACAGGCGATATAGTTAGTTTCACAAGCGGGCTACTCTGCTGACATGCAGACACTGCTCCTAGGCCAAAAACTATTAACTGGATTAGATACAGTAAAAATTGAGATACACAGGCGGTGTAGTTAGTTTCACAGGTGGGCTACTCTGCTGATGTGCAGACACTGCTCCTAGGCCCAAAACTATTAACTGGATTAGATGCAGTAAAAATAGAGATACACAGGCGGTGAAGTTAGTTTCACAGGCGGGCTACTCTGCTGACGTGCAGACACTGCTCCTAGGCCCAAAACTATTAACTGGATTAGATGCAGTAAAAATTTAGATACACAGGCAGTATAGTTAGTTTCACAGGCGGGCTACTCTGCTGACGTGCAGACACTGCTCCTAGGCCCAAAACTATTAACTGGATTAGATGCAGTAAAAATAGAGATACACAGGCGGTGAAGTTAGTTTCACAGGCGGGCTACTCTGCTGACGTGCAGACACTGCTCCTAGGCCCAAAACTATTAACTGGATTAGATGCAGTAAAAATTTAGATACACAGGCGGTATAGTTAGTTTCACAGACGGGCTACTCTGCTGACGTGCAGACACTGCTCCTAGGCTCCAAACTATTAACTGGATGAGATGCAGTAAAAATAGAGGTACACAGGCGGTGTAGTAAGTTTCATAGGCGGGCTACTCTGCTGATGTGTAGACACTGCTCCTAGGCCCAAAACTATTACCGGGATTAGATGCAGTAAAAATAGAGATACACAGGCGGTATAGTTAGATTCGCAGGCGGGGTACTCTGCTGACGTGTATACACTGCTCCTAGGCCCAAAACTATTAACTGGGTTAGATGCAGTAAAAATTGAGATACACAGGCAGTATAGTTTGTTTCACAGGTGGGCTACTCTGCTGACGTGTAGACACTGCTCCTAGGCCCAAAACTATTAACGGGATTAGATGCAGTAAAAATAGAGATACACAGGTGGTATAGTTAGATTCGCAGACGGGGTACTCTGCTGACGTGTAGACACTGCTCCTAGGCCCAAAACTCTTAACTGGGTTAGATGCAGTAAAAATTGAGATACACAGGCAGTGTAGCTAGCTTCATAGGCAGGCTACTCAGATGACTATCAGACAATGCTACTAGCCCAAAAGGATTGGCTGAGCTAGATTACAACAAATGCTGTGACAAACACTTGCACAGCACTGGCACAGACCTACCTGGCAATCAATGCTATGAACTGCTGTAACCTACCCTGAAAAGGGCTGATATTACAACTAGTTCTGACTCCTCCCGACTCCCTAAACCTATCTCTCTGAAAATTCACTTAAAAAAACACTCTTAGACTGTATAGCGCCCACAGCAGCAGCGGTGCCATCTAACACTAAGCTGCAGCAGTGAGTAAATGGTGGTGACGGGGCAAATGGCTGGTTCTTATAGGGCAAAGACATATGACATACACAGCCAATGACACATGCCCTTGCTTGTGTGCATCACATGCACATTGCTGTGTGTGTGTGCACTTCTGATAAGCTGAGATACTGCTACGTCCCACTGTAAATGCGGGAAAGAAAAAAAAAGGAGATCAGCATTATTTCAGCACAGATCTATCCCCCGCCCCCCCCACCCACTATACACTGAAACAGTCTATTAACAATGATAAACCGTTTTAATGTGTAAATCAAGTTAGGCTTTTGGTGAACGAACAGTTATCGAACAGAAACTCGAACAGCCGAATTTTAAGCAAATAGTTCAAGTTCGTCGAAAGACTCGAACACCGCCCAAAACAGCTCGAATTTGAAATTGGTGAACAGTTCGATTCGAACACCACTCAACTCTATAGATAGATAGATAGAAAATTCAAAGAAAAAAAGTCAGACGCACAATCAGCTCCGACACACCTGTGCTTCCACCTCCAGGCAACTGAGCGTTATGTTTGCCACAACAGAATTGGGTGCTCGTGGAAAACTGAAAAAGATATCTGTAACAGCAAAAATAACAAGAAAAGGAGCACTCACCATCTGTGCAAAAAAGTCTTTCCTTTATTGAGGCTTCATGTTAAAAAAGCAGGATGTAACAGGGAGAACCTGGGGTTCCAGATGACGACGATCGTTTCGCTCTGCTGAGCTTCTATGGGAATGAATAGTATCAAAGAGACGTTTAGGGTTATTGGACAGTGATGTGATGAGGGTTAAAATAGGTTTGTTTGGAGAGGTGAAGGGCAGAGTTGTATGTTTTAAGCATGAACTTATAATGGATGAAATCTTTGAGTAGATTAGATTTTCTCCACAGACGTTCGGCGCACCTGGAGCACCACTGTAGGAAACGTGTTTGCAGCGTGTGCCACGGTTGTCGCCATCTGTGCTGAGTTGTTCTATGATTAGGAGGTACAATTTCATCCAAGGCACTTTGCAGGGTTTCATTGTATTGTTTCAGTGCAGAATCAGGACATGATATGGAGGAGATAGTGGCCAATGAGGACTGCAAGTTCTTCATATATTTCTAATAATAGATAATAGTAGTAGTATTAGTGGATAATAGACAGATCAATAGATAGACAGATAATAGACAGATCGATCAATAGATAGATAGATAGATAGATAGATAGATAGATAGATAGATAGAGGGATAGATAAACAGACAGATCAATAGATAGATATATAGATAGATAATAGACAGATCGATAGATAGGTAGATAGATGATAGATAGATAGATAGATAGATAGATAGATAGATAGATAGATAGATAGATAGATAGATAGTACTGTAGATAGAGGGGTAGATGATAGATAGATAGAAGATGGATGGATAAATGATATGATGATAGATAGATAGATAGATAGATAGATAGATAGATAGATAGATAGATAGATAGATATAGATAGATAGATAACAGATAGATGGATGAATAGATGGTAGATAAATAGATAAGAGATTGATAGATAATACAGTAGATAGATAGAGGCAGCACTCGATATAATAATGAAAAATAAGCTATTTAATAGCCCATGTGGCAACGTTTCCATTCAAAAGTGAAAACCTTTTTCAAGCAGTAGAAAAATGCAATGCTGAGTATTTACGGCATCTAAATTACCAAAGTATTTAGCAGCAATTATAAAGATAAGCGCATATCAGTTTCATAACATGACTTACATATTATATATAGTATTAGCAATATTATAAAGGGCATTATAGTGATGAACACAACTAAATTAACATTAAAAATTCATAAAATCATTCAATTGATAATCAGAAAACAGCTGCACATGATTGATTACAGCATGACTCACCCCATTTACATTATGAAATAGCGCCAATATCGGCATCTTACTCCAGTCAATATGCATGCCAGGAGGGAGGAACAGGGAAAGAGAAAGAAAATTGTCTTCTTACGCATGTGCAGACGCGCTCTGGGTTTTGCTGCCTCTGTTTTATTTGATATATTAAAGGGTTGGCGCCGCTTCTGTTTTTTTCTTTTTAGGCAGATAGATAGTTAGATAGACAGATTGATAGATATTTAGATAGATGATAGATCAAAATCATTCTACTTCATTGAGAATTTATTTTAAATTTTCACATGGTCAGTGAAAGAAAAAAAATAGAATATATGCCATTCACAGAAGTGCTCAAAAATTTGAAATGCAAAACTTACTCATATTCTGCACTTCTAAATTTCTTAATGTTTTACCAACCTTCTGGACCTCGTTAAGCAGAAGCACTGGCTCAGCACTTTGCTTCATATATTATGCTTTTAGCTAAATGTAGTATCGAAACATGTTTAAATATCCTTAAATACGGTGCTCAGTAAGCACCTAAAATTCCATGTATTCTTTGTATTTAATTGCTTCTTTTAAACCTTTAACCTTTGTAGTTCATTCTTCTGTTTTGATTGATAATGACTTGCCATAAATTAATTATAATGTATGCATTTGTATGCCCTTTTATTACAAGCATATTTTAAATTTAAGCTCCTCAACATTGAAATTTCAGCACAAAAAATGAAAAATAATGGCATTATGGAAATCACAGAAGATCAATAGACATGGTAATGATATGCAAATTATGAAACTCAATTTTGAAAACATCTGGATTTTTTCAGTATTAAGTATAAGCACACACATATAGACACTCTTACATGCCTTGGCATGCTATCAGTGAGGTTATTAATGGTTGTCTGAGGAATATTCTGCCATTTTTCATCATGACAATGCCTGGTTGCATGTTGCTCATACCTTTTTCGTCAGCTTGCATGTCTGAAGTGCTCTACATGGGCTTCTAGCCTCTATGGGCTATCTGCATCACGCACATCTTGGACACCATTGGTCGCAAATTGCAAAGTCAGCTGCCAGCAGCGGATCTTAATGATTTGTATGCTCAAGTACATTTAGTGTGGCAGAACTTTCCTTAGACAACCATTAGTAACTTCATTGATAGCATACTAAGGAGTGTAAGTGTATGTGTTTGTGGTGTTTATACTTATAATTAATTAACCCCTTCATGTCCAATAATGGATAAATCCAACATTGGATGCCCCCCGTTTTGTGTGGATTTCGGCAATGAACCAGCACCTTTTCCAATCGATGACAGCTGACCTGATCAAAACAAATAAAAATAGTAATCTTTGGCACTCAAGAAATTGCAGAGAGATTCACAAGTTCATATGATACTTCTTTTAATGTACAGCAGACATAAGGAAAATATAAACATCAATCCTTCCAACGATTTGGCATATCTGCCTTTATCAAGGAAGTCTATAAATATATAGATACAGAAATTAAATAATGATAAAACAATTAATAATAATAAATAAACTAACCATATATGATTCTACTCATCATATGCAATTAACCAAACTGCCCAATCATGACATTGTATAACATAAGCTAATAGGAAATAATCATCCCAGGCTGTAGGTCTAGAATTTTGTCAAGGTGAATATATTAACATACATATTAAGTCATGTAAAAAAAATATCCAAAACATGGTCTATAATCTCTATCATATAGTATGACAAGCAAATAAGCCCAAAAACAAATTGGGTAAACCAAATGAAGTAACCAATGTAAAAAGAGGAGGAAAGGTGAAGAAGTAGGGACCCCTGTGTGGAGGTGAATGGAAACAACACAAGGGTAACTGATGCCATAAAAGGTGTCAAAGACTAAAGGGTGAATTAACAAGAGGAAAATGAATAACAACTAGAGTAAGAGAGGAAACAAGTGAATGAAGGATATATGGTAGAAGGATATATGACAAGAAGTGTAACATCATATGAATAATTACCTGTATTTGGTGAGCTTAAGTGGGAACCATGTGAAAGTAATTAATTCATGACAATAGTGAGAGCAGCTCCCAGGTGTAATGATATGTAAATGGCGCCAGTGAATAGATATTAGCAAAGTAAACCCACCTGTATCCTGGTGACAAGGAGTACTGGAGCCTTACCTGCGGTGTCGAGATGTCGGCGTGCCAGTGGTGGTTACATGCGGTGAGTGAGGGAAGAAGCAGGAAGTTGCATAAATACAGCTCCCCAGTGACATCACTTCTGATAAGTTCGTGCATACAACGATCGCCCAGAAATATCCGAAGTGAACAGTGCAGCTCGCGCGTGCACAATAAGGACCCCGGAGTACGCTGTGCTGTAAACAAAGTAGATGAAAGTGCTCATGCATCGCTAGTGTTTGCGGACAGGGGAGATAATACAAACAGTATGGAGCTGGAAATGAGGTGGAAAGGAAGAAAGAAAAGACAACATGAAGAAAAGAAAAGAAAGGGAAAAAAGGGGGAAAAAGGGGGAGGAAAAGGGGGGAATAGAAAACCATAAATCTTAATGGGAGTATGAAGAGAGTAAGAACATAATAAGAACATAGTGACAGAAGGATCTGATCAGCTGTCATGCGCCCCTAACAGCCACGGGTGGAATTGCGTTTCATTTGCGGCTGTTAACATATTAACATGCATGCGCAGGAAGCACGTCAGTAACCCTGCCTATTGGCACCAGTGTCCCATGACAACAGGACACCAATGGGTTGCCATGACAACCCAGGGTCTGCAGAAAACCCCTGTGGTTGTCATTGCCAGATCGCTATGAGCATCACCCAGCGGTTAGTGCTCATAGCAAGTGAGCATTTCTGCTACATAGAGATAGAGCATGGCTGCAGCCCTACTCTGCCTAGAACAGGCGATCAGAAGATCACAGCTTCTAGCATCCCATGGAAACTATTGAAAAAAGTAAAAAGCAAAAAAAGGTTTTAAAAACATAAAAAATAAATAAAAGTTCAAATCACCCCTCATTAAAAATAAAAACAATTACAAAAAAAATTAAAAATACATATATTTGGTATTGCTCAATATACAAAAAGAATTAATTCAATCGGTAAATTGCAGAGCGAGAAAAAACATCAAAATGCCAGAATTACAGTTAAGTTCATATATATTTGGACAGAGACAACATTTTTCTAATTTTGGTTATAGACATTACCACAATGAATTTTAAACAAAACAATTCAGATGCAGTTGAAGTTTAGACTTTCAGCTTTCATTTGAGGGTATCCACATTAATATTGGATGAAGGGTTTAGGAGTTTCAGCTCCTTAACATGTGCCACCATGTTTTTAAAGGGACCAAATGTAATTGGACAGATTAAATAATTTTAAATAAAATGTTCATTTCTAGTACTTAGTTGAAAACCCTTTGTAGACAATGACTGCCTGAAGTCTTGAACTTATGGACATCACCAGATGCTGTGTTTCCTCCTTTTTGATGCTCTGCCAGGCCTTCACTGCGGTGGCTTTCAGTTGCTGATTGTTTGTGGACCTTTCTGTCCGAAGTTTAGTCTTTATCAAGTGAAATGCATGCTCAATTGGGTTGAGATCAGGTGACTGACTTGGCCATTCAAGAATATTCCACTTCTTTGCTTTAATTAACTCCTTGGTTGCCTTTGCTTTATGTTTTGGGTCATTGTCCATCTGTAGTATGAAACGACGACCAATCAGTTTGGCTGCATTTGGCTGGATCTGAGCACACAGTATGGCTCTGAATACCTCAGAATTCATTCGGCTGCTTCTGTCCTGTGTCACATCATCAATAAATACTAGTGACCCAGTGCCACTGGCAGCCATGCATGCCCAAGCCATCACACTGCCTCCGCCATGTTTTACAGATGATGTGGTATGCTTTGAATCATAAGCTGTACCACGCCTTCACCATACTTTTCTCTTTCCATCATTCTGGTAGAGGTTGATCTTGGTTTCATCTGTCCAAAGAATGTTCTTCCAGAACTGTGCTGGCTTTTTTAGATTTTTTTTAGGAAAGTCCAGTCTAGCCTTTTAATTCGTGATGCTTATGAGTGGCTTGCACCGTTAAGTGAACCCACTGTATTTACTTTCATGCAGTTTTCTCTTTATGATAGATTTGGATATTGATACGCCTACCTCTTGGAGAGTGTTGTTCACTTGGTTGGCTGTTGTGAAGGGGTTTCTCTTCACCATGGAGATTATTCTGCAATCATCCACCACTGTTGTCTTCCGTGGGTGCCCAGGTCTTTTTGCATTGATGAGTTCGCCAGTGCTTTCTTTCTTTCTCAGGATCTACCAAACTGTAGATTTTGCCATTCCATATATTGTAGCAATTTCTCGGATGGGTTTTTTCTGTTTTCGCAGCTTAAGGATGGCTTGTTTCACCTGCATGGAGAGCTCCTTTGACCGCATGTTTACTTCACAGCAAAACCTTCCAAATGCAAGCACCACACCTCAAATCAATTCCAGGCCTTTTATCTGCTTAATTGAGAATGACATAACGAAGGGATTGCCAACACCTGTCCATGAAATAGCCTTGGAGTCAATTGTCCAATTACTTTTGGTCCCTTTAAAAACAAGGTGGCACATGTTAAGGAGCTGAAACCCTTAATCCAATTTTAATGTGGATACCCTCAAATGAAAGCTGAAAGTCTGAACTTCAACTGCATCTGAATTGTTTTGTTTAAAATTCATTGTGGTAATGTCTAGAAATAAAATTAGAAAAATGTTGTCTCTGTCCAAATATATATGGACTTAACTGTATGTTTTTTTGGGTCTCTACAACATTGCAATAAAATGTAATAACAAAAGAATAAGCCCTGACCTGGCTCCAGATACCAAAATATGGAGACACTACAAGTCTCAGAAAAAATGTCAACTTTTTTTTTTTGCAAAGTTTGGATTATTTTTTTTACCACTTAAATATAAAAGAACGTATACATATTTGGTATCTACGAGCTCGTAATGACCTGAAGAAGCATAGTAGCAGTTTTAACATGTAGCAAACATTGTAAAAAAATCCAAAAAACAATTGTGGAATTGCAGTTTTTTTGCAATTTCACCTCACTTTGATTTTTTTCCTGTTTTCCAGTATAGAACATGGTAAAACCAATGGTGCTGTTCAAAATTACAACTCATTCTGCAAAAAACACAAGCCCTCACATGGCCATATTGACAGAAAAATAGCAAATTTATTGCTCTGGGAAGAAGGGGAGCAAAAATAGAAACTCAAAAATGGAAATACCACTGGTCCTTAAGGGGTTAAATGAGTTTTTTTTAGACATTTTGTTTCCATTTTGCCATTATTTGCATATCATTAACATGTCAATTGATCCTGTCATTTACATAGTTCTTTTTGGCATTGAAATTTCACTCTTGAGGAGTGTATTATCCAAAATGTAGAGATGTAAAGAAAATAAGCTATAACATTTGAGATTGTACATATTATTATTATCCTATTACTGTATATACTTCAGTATAAACTGACCCAAGTATAAGCCGAGACCCCTAACTTTGCCACAAAACACTGGGAAAACTTAATGACTCGAGTATAAGCCTAGGGTGGAAAATGCAGCAGCTACCAGTAAATTTCAAAAATAAAAATAGGTACCAATAAAAGTAAAATTAATTGAGATATCAGTAGGTTAAGTGTTTTTGAATATCCATATTGAATCAGGAGCCCCATATAATGCTCCATAAAGTTCAATGACTCGATTATAAGCGGAGAGCGGCACTTTCAGCCTAAAAAAATGGGCTGAAAATCTTGGCCTATACTCGAGTATAAACGGCATTTTAATTTTTTCATACAGTTAACCTAATGAAGATTGTACATCATGTAGCATTAAAGAACAGTTCCTACGATCCTTCTAATTAATGATTCCAGTAAAATATTAGCATATAAAATCCAAGATTGGATATGAAAATCTAATCATGCTTTCTACAGCAATTTGTTTTTAAATGGGTAAAATAACAAAGCGTAACTGTGTAAACAAGATCTAAAAACCTTCTACAAGAGCATGCAGAGATCAAAGTAAGGCCACGTTCACATGGTCAGTATTTGGTCAGTATTTACATCAGTATTTGTAAGTCAAAACCAGGAGAGGAACAATCAGAAGAAAAGTATAATAGAAACACGTCACCACTTCCGTATTTATCACCCACTCCTGGTTTTGGCTTACAAATACTGATGTAAAATACTGACCATATACTGATCGTGTGAATGTGGCCTAAGAGTACCACTCTCCTTATAAACCCACCAGCTAGAGATCTGCAGAAATCAGCTGAGACAGAATAGCTCCCGCTCGTACTTTTCCTCTGCAGCAGTCTGGGAGGGAATTACAAATTATGTTTTCTTTAGAAAAACATACAAGGTATTAAAAAGTATCCAGTTTAAACAAGATAAAATAGTTTCTTACCTATACTTTCTTCTTTAAAAATACAGTTTAATTTAGAGAAATTAATAAAAAAGTATTAGGATGTCCATGGGATTTGCGTGATATTTCTCTGCTCTGGTCTAAAACTACAAGTCTGCAGTCGCTATGTGCCATTATGTGACTGCAGACTTGTGAATTTTCCAGTGAGGAAGCGGTGTATCCACATGAATGCATACAGCGGTGTTCAAAAGGTCTGCATAGGCATGAAGAAAACAATAGATTTAATGCTTCTGCATCTGTACATGTGCTCAAGTGTCAACTAGACTGTATCTGGCCTCGTTCACTGTAAGTGTATTGAGAGAGGTCCGGATACAGTCTAGTTGGAATTTTGCGGAAAGCATGCAAATTACATACTTGTGGTCACATGACTGTTTATAGAGAATTCTCACAGGCTGTGTCAGAACTACCGAACCCCAAGAGTGAACCCACAGTACCTCGACAACGAACCTCCCAAGGGCGAGCTTACCAGATGGACCACCCCTATACAGGGAACGTTAGGGGCAGGCCCGAGGGAGACTATTGCCGCAGAAGCTGATACCGGGGAACAGGAAGCAGGAGAGGAAGGACGTGGAAAGTGGCTAAGGTGGAGACTGAGGACGGACTGGATATAGCGGACGACTAGGACAGGCAGGGTATGGCAGAAACACAGGACGGACTGGATAAGGCGAACGCCCAGGATTGGCAAAGACACAGGACGGAGCAAGGTATAGAGGACCTGGGTCAAATGAGGACAATTGACAAACAGGCAAAGAGCAGAGGAAGGAATTACCTTATATACAAGATGTGCTGAAGGACTTCTGGGTCAGAGTCCTCCCAGGATCATAGAGAAAAGGTATGGAGCGCCTGTAGTTCAGGAAAGCAAGGTGCGCGTGCGCAGAGAGGTGCTGGAGCTGCATGTGCACCCACCGAGAACCAGAAAGAGGATGTGTGCCTGCAGGAGGAGCGCGCCGCCATGGGTGAGAAGAAGCGGAGAAGACGGCGGCGGACCCGGCAGCTGGAGGAACAGGAGGAGCGCACCAGAGCAGGTAAGTATGAGCTGAAGCAGCGGTGGACCCAGCAGCAGAGGCGGCCGTGACACAATGCACGCGATGTGAGCATTTACAAGTCTGTGACTGAAGAATTGTAGTTTTAGACTGGACTACTCCTTTAACCTATATTTATCCTTGCAGTCACAGAGTGTGGTCCTTCTGCATTACATACAAGCAGTTATTTTCTGGTTAAGACAATAGAGTATATAAACTATACACTATTTCTATTGATAAAAAATGGTAGGCAAACAAGGAAATATGTGCCACAACGATGTCTCATATTTATGTACTTTAAATACTTTAGAGGTCCTAGGAGCTTTACAGTTAACTCACTAACTAAAGTCAATTACTCCATAAATGTAACACCTGCCATTTGTTTTTCAGCACATTTTAATGCAACTTGTGTAGCTTCTCACATCTGGAACCATCAATAAATTTCTTTCAGTGCCATTTATAGTGCCTTTGTACGCAAGCCAGTTTTCTTGTTGTTAGGGATTTGGTAAAGTGTCACATATCTTATGTTACTCTTGTCATTTTGAAGTTTTTATGCAATTCACCTCTCATCCTGCTGAACTTCATAAATATCAATGGCACAGATTGAAAGACAACTGCTTAACAGCATGAACCACAGATGCGACATGTATAGATTTATTATTTCAATCAAATCTGGATTTACTTTAACATGACTTTCACAAAACAACACAGTTTGTTTAATATTCAAAATACAGAGGGGGAAATAAGTATTTGATCCCTTGCTGATTTTGTAAATTTGCCCACCGACAAAGACATGAACAGTCTATAATTTTAAGGGTAGGTTAATATTAACATTGAGAGATGGCATATCGAAAATTAAATTCAGAAAATCAATTTGTATAAATTATATAAACTTATTTGCATTTTGCAGTGAGAAATAAGTATTTGATCCCCTACCAACCATTAAGGGTTCTGGCTCCTACAGACCAGTTAGACGCTACTAATCAACTCGTTACCTGCAATAAAGACATCTGTCTTACATAGTCACCTTTATAAAAGACTCCTGTCTACAGACTCAATTAATCAGTCAGACTCTAACTTCTACAACATGGACAAGACCAAAGAGCTTTATAAGGATGTCAGGGACAAGATCATAGACCTGCACAAAGCTGGAATGGGCTACAAAACCATAAGTAAGACGATGGGTGAGAAGGAGACAACAGTTGGTGCAATAGTAAGAAAATGGAAGAAATGCAAAATGACTGTCAATTGACATCGAGCTGAGGCACCATGACCACAGTCACCAATAAATCCATTGGTAAAACATTAAACTGTACAGGTTTAAAATCCTGCAACCCCCGCAAGATCCCCCTGCTCATGAAGGCACATGTGTAGGCCAGTCTGAAGTTTGCCAATGATCACCTGGATGATTCTGTGAGTGATTGGGAGAAGATGCTGTGGTCAGATGAGACAAAAAATGAGCTCTTTGGCATTAACTCAACTCGCCATGTTTGGAGGAAGAGAAATGCTGTCTATGACCCAAAGAACACTGTCCCCACTGTTAAGCATGGAGGTGGGGGTGTGCACAGGACTAGTTCACTGCATGAATGGGAGAATGGATGGAGCCATGTACCATAAAATCATGAGTGACAACTTCCTTCCCTTCGCCAGGATATTAAAATGGGTTGTGACTGGGTCTTCCAGCAAGAAAATGACCCACAAGATACAGCCAAGGCAACAAAGGAGTGGCTCAGAAAGAAGCACATAAAGGTCATGGAGTGGCCTAGCCAGTCTCCAGACCTTAATCCCATAGAAAACTTAGGGAGGGAGTTGTAGCTCAGAGTTGCTAAGCAACAACCTCAAAATCTTATTGATTTAGAGATGATCTGCAAAGAGGAGTGGACCAAAATTACTCCTGACATGTGCGCAAACTTCGTCATCAACTACAAAAAAAGTCTGACTGCTATGCTTGCCAACAAGGGTTTTGCCACCAAGTAGTAAGTCTTGTTTGCCAGAGGGATCAAATACTTATTTCTCACTGCAAAATGCAAAGAAATTTATATAATTTATACAATGTGATTTTCTGGATTTTATTTTTAATATTCTATCTCTCAATGTTAAAATTAACCTACCCTTAAAATTATAGCCTGTTCATGTCTTTGTCAATGGGCAAACTTACAAAATCAGCAAGGGATCAAATACCTATTTACCCCACATTAGAAGTAAATATTTTTTAAAACACTATTTTCAGGAGTTTACAATAAAGAAAGTCAAAGTAAATGGACTTAAAATGCGTTGCGGATTCAAGAACGAATCATGAAACAAAATAATTAAAAATAGTTTATTTGTAAACATGCTTCAGAGTCAAATCCGACTCCTTCCTGAGAGCACCTTCACATGTGATTGTCCTGAGAAATAAATCATATTTGACTCTGAAACGTGTTGACAAATAAACTTCCTTCATTCAATTTGTTTTAGGATTCATTCTTGAATAGGCAGCGCACTTGAAGTCCATTCACTTTCTCTTTCTCTTGTATACAAATTTGTGGATGTTCCAGTTCCTGGCAACTGTGCTGTGATTGTGGTTGTGTCACATACAGCCCCTACAGTTGAACAGTTTTCAACTAACTACTAACCTTAACCACTTTTTGACATTAGACGTACTATCCAGTCAAGGTGGGTTGGGCCCATATGCCCACTGACGGGATAGTACGTCATAGCGATAGGCCACGCTTCCGGGAGGGAACCCGGCCGATCTCAGCCGGGTGTCAGCTGACTATCTCAGCTGACATCCGGCACTATGTGCCAGGAGTGGTCATGGACTGCCCCGGGCACATGAACCCCGGCACACTGTGATCAAACATGATCGCAGTGTTCTGGCGGTATAGGGAAGCATCACACAGTGAGGGGACTCCCTATGTGCTTCCCTGAGACCCTCGGAGCAACGTGATGTGATCACATTGCTCTGAGGGTCTCTTACCTCCTGCTCCCTGCAGGCCTGGATCCAAAATGGCCGCGAGGTTGCATCCAGGTCCTGCAGGGAGATGGCTTACCAGCGCCTGCTCAGAGCAGGTGACAGGAAGCCTCCAGGAGTGCACGTCAGATCGCTGATCTGACACAGTGCACAGCAAAGTGTCAGATCAGCGATCTTACACTATAACATGATGCCCCCCAGGACAATGATATAGTGTAAAAAAAAATATTCAGATATGTAAAAAAAAAAAAATTCCTTAAGCAAAAAAATATTGTTCCCATAAATACATATCTTTATCTAAATAAAAAAACAATAAAAATACACATATTTAGTATCGCCGCATCCGTAGCGACCCGACATATAAAACTGTCCCTCTAGTTGACCCCTTCAGTGAACACCGTAAAAAAAAAACAGGCAAAAAACAACACTTTACTATCATACCGCCAAACAAAAAGTGGAATAGCATGTGATCATAAAGACAGATATAAATAGCCATGGTACCTCTGAAAACGTCATCTGGTCCCACAAAAAACAAGCAACCATACAGCATAATCAGTGAAAAAATAAAAAAGTTATAGTCCTCAGAATAAAGCGATGCAAAAATAATTATTTTTTCTATAAAATAGTTTTTATCGTATAAAAGCACCAAAACATAAAAAATGATATAAATGAGGTATCGCTGTAATCATACTGACCCGAAGAATAAAACTGCTTTATCCATTTAACCAAATGTGGAATGGTATAAACGCCCCCCCAAATGAAATTTATGAATAGCTGGTTTTTGGTCATTCTGCCTCACAAAAATCGGAATAAGCAGCGATCAAAAACTGTCACATGCCCGAAAATGTTACCAATAAAAACATCAACTCGTCCAGCAAAAAACAAGACCTCAAATAACTTTGTGGACCAAAGTATGGAAAAATTATAGCTCTCAAAATGTGGTAATGCAAAAAATATTTTTTGCAATAAAAAGCGTCTTTTAGTGTGAAACGGCTGTCAATCATAAAAATCTGCTGGAAAACCCGCTATAAATAAACCCCCCTTCATAACTCCCTTAGTTAGAGAAAAATTAAAAAATTAAAAAAAGTATTTCCATTTTCACATTAGGGTTAGGCCTAGGGTTAGGGATAGGGCTAGGGTAAGGGTAAGGGTTAGGGCTAGGGTTAGGGCTAGGGTTGGGGCTAGGGTTGGGGCTAGGGTTAGGGCTAGGATTGGGGCTAGGGTTAGGGTTAGTGCTAGGGTTAGGGTTAGGGCTAGGGTTAGGGCTAGGGTTAGGGCTAGGTTTAGGGCTAGCATTAGGGTTGGGGCTAGGGTTAGGGCTGCAGTTAGGGTTGGGGCTAAAGTTAGGGTTAGGGTTGGGGCTAAAGTTTGGGTTGGGGCTAAAGTTACGGTTAGGGTTTGGATTACATTTACGGTTGGGAATAGGGTTGGGATTAAGGTTAGTGGTGAGTCAGGGTTTAGGGGTTTGGTTAGGGTTACCGTTGGGATTAGGGTTAGGGGTGTGTTTGGATTAGGGTTTCAGTTATAATTGGGGGCTTTCCACTGTTTAGGCACATCAGGGGCTCTCCAAACGCGACATGGCATCCGATATCAATTCCAGCCAATTCTGCATTGAAAAAGTAAAACAGTGCTCTTTCCCTTCCAAGCTCTCCCGTGCACCCAAACAGGGGTTTACCCCAACATATGGGGTATCAGCGTACTCAGGACACATTGCACAACAACTTTTGCAGTCCAATTTCTCCTGATACCCTTGGGAAAATACAAAACTGGGGGCTAAAATATAATTTTTTGGGAAAAAAAGAGTTTTTATTTTCATGGCTCTGCGTTAAAAACTGTAGTGAAACACTTCGGGGTTCAAAGTTCTCAAAACACATCTAGATAAGTTCTTTGGGGGTTCTAATTTCCAATGTGGGGTTACTTGTGGGGGGTTTCTACTGTTTAGGTACATTAGGGGCTCTGCAAATGCAATGTGATGCCTGCAGACCATTCCATCTAAGTCTTCATTCCAAATGGCGCTCCTTCCCTTCCAAGCTCTCCCATGCGCCCAAACGGTGGTCCCCCCCCACATATGGGGTATCAGCGTACTCAGGAAAAATTGGACAACAACTTATGGGGTCCAATTTCTCCTGTTACCCTTGGGAAAATGCAAAACTGGGGGCTAAAAAATAATTTTTGTGGGAAAAAAAAATATTATTTTCAAGGCTCTGCATTATAAACTGTAGTGAAACACTTGGAGTTCAAAGCTCTCACAACACATCCAGATGAGTTCCTTAGGGGGTCTACTTTCCAAAATGGTGTCACTTGTGGGAGGTTTCAATGTTTAGGCACATCAGTGGCTCTCCAAACACAACATGGCGTCCCATCTCAATTCCTATCAATTTTGCATTGAAAAGTGAAACGGCGCTCCATCCCTTCCGAGCTCTCCCCTGCACCCAAACAGTGGTTTACCCCCACATATGGGGTAAAAACGTACTCAGCACAAATTGTTCAACAACTTTTGTGGTCCAATTTCTTCTCTTACCCTTGGGAAAATAAAAAATTGGGGGCAAAAAGATAATTTTTGTGAAAAAATATGATTCTTTATTTTTACGGCTCTGCATTCTAAACTTCTGTGAAGCACTTGGTGGGTCAATGTGCTCACCACACATCTAGATCAGTTCCTTAGTGGGTCTACTTTCCCAAATGGTGTCACTTGTGGTAGGTTTCAATGTTTAGGCACATCAGGGGCTCTCCAAACGCAACATGGCGTCCCATCTCAATTCCAGTCAATTTTGCATTGAAAAGTCAAATGGCTCTCCTTTGCTTCCGAGCTTAGCCATGCGCCCAAACAGTGGTTTACCCCCACATATGAGGTATCGGCATACTCAGGATAAATTGTGCAACAACTTTTGGGTCCATTTTCTCCTGTTACACTTGGTTAAATAAAACAAATTGAAGCTGAAGTAAATTTTTTGTGAAAAAAAGTTAAATGTTAATTTTTATTTAAACATTCCCAAAATTCTTGTGAAACACTTGAAGGGTTGATAAACTTCTTGAATGTGGTTTTGAGCACCTTGAGGGGTGCAGTTTTTAGAATGGTGTAACACTTGGCTATTTTCTATCATTTGGACCCCTCAAAATGACTTCAAATTAGATGTGGTCCCTAAAAAAAAGGTGTTGTAAAAATGAGAAATTACTGGTCAACTTTTAACCCTTATAACTCCCTAACAAAAAAAGTTTGGGTTCCAAAATTGTGCTGATGTAAAGTAGACATGTGAGAAATGTTACTTATTAAGTATTTTGTGTGACATATCTCTGTGATTTCATTGCATAAAAATTCAAATTTGGAAAATTGCAAAATTTTCAAAATTTTCGCCAAATTTCCATTTTTTCACAAATAAACGCAGGTAATATCAAATAAATTTTACCTCTATCATGAAGTACAATATATCACGAGAAAAAAATGTCAGAAGCACCGGGATCAGTTGAAGCATTCCAGAGTTATAACCTCATAAATGGACAGTGGTCAGAATTGTAAAAACTGGCCCAGTCATTAACGTGCAAACCACCCTTAGGGGTAAAGGGGTTAATATCAAAATGAGACTCTATTGCGATCTATATCT
The DNA here is from genome assembly GCF_032444005.1 of Ranitomeya imitator. NCBI lineage: Eukaryota > Metazoa > Chordata > Amphibia > Anura > Dendrobatidae > Ranitomeya > Ranitomeya imitator. Next base: position 470,300,294 of record NC_091282.1, read on the forward strand.
TTTTTACAATTTCAGGAATTTGAACTTGCTTATCCTTGCTAAATTAGAACATTCAACTTTAGCAATCTGTACATTTTCAGTATTGTAATATAAATTAATTTTTCAATGCTGGATGAATCACTGTTGATTCAATTCCTTAGGAATGCATGGAAAAAGTTGGGTACATACAGTACTGGTAAAACGTTTGTAAACACCTGTTCAAGCAATTTTTTTTTACTGTTAGTAGAATGTCTAAACTGTAGATTAAGACAGAAGACAGCAAACCACAGACACATATGGAAACAAGGAGTAAGGAAACAAGTGTGAAAAAAACCTGAGTATGTGTAAAAATATAGAATCCTCAGAGTAAACCCCTTATACATTGTTGACAGCTTTACACATTCTTGACATTTTCTCAAAAAGTGACATCAGTACCATCCTGCATATTACTTGTGCCACTTTGACCAGCCTGTGTTGTTAAGGACTGGCGGAACGCAACAAGTACAAGATGAAATGGAACTAGGTGCGTTCGCAGTCCGAGGTCCACCGTGCAGGTAAAAACCCTGCTGCTAGTAAGACGGACTATATGGCAGTACTATAAGTATACACGCACGGGTTAACTTCACCCTGCGTGAAGGAAGCGATCCTGTTGCGTCACAGGACCGCGGTACCGCACATAGAGCGCGAGCAAGAAGTCAGCGAACTCAACCCCAACTAGGATTGAAGTCCGATTAGACACTTGCTGGCACAACACCGCAACTGGGTGTCTAAGGAAACTAAATAATAATATAAAGGCACAAGAGTGCGTGCGGTGCCGCACTGACGGACGCCACTAACCACCCAGGCTTGGGTCAGGAAAGCGCAGAGCAAGCGCACGGCGCCGTACAGGCGGACACAGCAACTGGTAGCTGTAATGTGTGTTACGTGCTGTTGGATAAGTCAGGCGCTAGATAGCAAACATACACCTTCCGCGAACAATCATTCAATAGGGAGAGTTATTTAAAGAGCGACTTTCACTCACAACACACACACATATTTACAAGACAATACTAGCGCATGGCCGTGCGGTCATGCGCAGTTTATATAGCTGCAGCACAGGAAACAGCTACAGAAGTTTTGCCCTTTCAGGACCTGCCAAAAGGACCAATGGGATGTGCTGCAGTACCTGAGCATGTGACCCTCGATCTCCAACGGGAGATCCTGCCCTGGGCATGCTCAGACAGAGAAAAGCAGGACTTAGATCCAGAAACGTCCACTCGCCGCTGCCCAGCACTGGCATCAATGGCAGAAGCAGGAAAAGCAGCAGTAACTCTTCGCACAGAGTCAGACTGAGCGAGACGCTGGGATCGACGTCCCTGCTGAGCAGACTCCACTGCGGCTGGAGAAGAATGGGAGACCGCAGCGGAGACGGATCGAGATTCCCCCTGTGCAGCAGAGGAAACTCGACTCCTAACATGTGTGTCCTCAACATTCTAATATGGCCTTAAAACCATGCAATGAATGCATTTCCTATCATACATAGTGATAACCTTTATAATACTATGTGTAAAAGAACATGCATTCATTTGAGATACGTACCACTCATTAAGCACGTTGATTAATTTCAAGGGTGTCACCACTTTTGCCCATGACTGTCTATATAGTCATGAGCAATATATCCACACCTACTGGCTAAAGAAATTAACAGCGGTACATGAACGCATGGCAAAGCAGATGAACCAACTGCTAGAAGCAGGCCACCAACCAGCTTGGCTAACACAAGGTAGAACAGTGCTGATCGTGAAGGATCCTCACAAATTAACAGACAAGGATTTAAAGTGAAGATATCGGGATGTCCTTTGGACTGGAGAAGTGCAGCCAGTTGGTAATAAAAAGAGGCAAGACTGATGGTGTGGAATTACCAGCAGGAAACATAGTAGATGGACAGACATGCTACAAGTACCTCGGCATCCCACGGGGATACTGTAGCCATGATGAGGAGGCAAGGAAAGCAGCAACATCGAAATACCATCAAAGGGTAAGACAGGTCCTGAAGAGTCAGCTGAATGGAAAGAATAAAATCTGTGCTATCAATACATATGCCCTGCCAGTTATCAGATACCCTGTTGGCATAGTGTGCTGGCCAAAAGAAAAATGGAAGCAGCAGATGTGAAGACATGAAAGCTCCTCACAATGCATGTAGGTCTCCACCCTAAGTCTAACACCCACAGATTGTATACCAACAGAAAGGATGGTGGTCTAGGCTTGATAAGCCTCCAAGCCACCATCACGGATGAAACAAGGAGTATCGAGAAATATATCAGAAAAATGGCACCAAAAGATGAGATGCTGAGAGAAAGCCTAAGGCAGCAACAGCAACAGATCTGGAAGGAAGAACAGGAACATGAAGTGCCATGGCAAGACAAGTCGCTGCATGTACCATCGACAGATAATGGAAGTGGCTGACGTGGAGGAATGCAAGCAGAAACAGCATATACTAAATGCCACAACCAAGTAGCGTGAATTGTATATTATTATTATTTATTGTTATAGCGCCATTTATTCCATGGCGCTTTACATGTGAGGAGGGGTATACATAATACAGGAACATCTGCACAGCATATGGGTTAAGTCCCCTTAAGTCCAGGTAGGAGACACCAGAAAAAGTGGTGGAGAATGAAAGAGCTAAAATCCTGTGAGACTTCAAGATCTAGACAGATAAGCAGGTGTTGGCTGACAAATCAGACATTGTCATAGTAGACAAGGATCAGAAGACAGCAATGATAATAGATGCGGCAATGTCAAGTGACAGCAACATCAGAAAGAAGGAATATAAGAAGTTGGAGAATTACCAGGGACTCAAAGGAGAACTGGAGAAGATGTGGAAGGTGAAGGCAACAGTGGTTCCTGTTGTGACAGGAGCACTTGGAGCAGTGATGTCAAAGTTGGAAGAATGACTGCAACAGATCCCAGGGGCAACATCTGAGCTCTCTGTCCAGAAAAGCGCAATGCTGGGAACAACTAAGATCCTGCCCAGAATCTTCAAACTCCCAGGCCTCTGGTAGAGGACCTGAGAGTGAGAAAGGACAAAAAAAGACCACCCCCAGTGGGGGTGAGAAGAAAGCTTTTATAGTTGCACCTTATTATTATTGTTGATGTAATTGACTATTTCACCTTCTTTTTATTTATATTTTCTTTAATTACTTACTCATTTTTCCTTTATGCATGCCCATCTGCATTGTGCCATCCCTTTGGACCTCTAACTACCATGCCTATTTTTCATTTTGTCTGATTCTTAGCCTTGTATTGATTCCTTGAACAGAACTTTTTATATGTTTTTATCCATTTTTCAATAAGCTTGATGGCTTTTGCATTTATATAAGATCTTAGTCATATTAGTCATGCTTCTCATGTTAGGGTCTATATGGTATGCTTTATGTGACCTTTATGTTTATGTGGGATGTTATGGGTATTATTATTCTACCATGGCCTGCAACGTCTCCGAACTTGTTAACATGTGAAGCGTTGCTAACTGACAATTGTAAAGGGAACTGCCAGCAGCTGTTCTTAATGATTTGCCCAAGTACATTAAGCATGGCAGAACATTCCTTAGACAACTATTAAAAACCTCATTGATAGCAACCAAGGCGTGTAAGTGCATGTATTTCTGCAGGTGGTGCTCGTACTCTATACGAAAAATTGAACTTTTTGCTTCCTTTCTTTCATTATTTGCATATCATTAACATGTTTATCAATTCTGTAATTTCCAAAATGTTTCCTTCTTAATAGTGCAATTTCAATGTTGAGAAGCATTTATATCCACAGCTTCAGACTGCTAAAGGAGATTAATGTTAACGATTGACTCATATGAACTTACCTAAACATTTAGGGTCTAGAACATATTCTGTTCATGTACAATATACCGTAATTATTGTATACCTACATACAGTGGGGCAAAAAAGTATTTAGTCAGTCAGCAATAGTGCAAGTTCCACCATTTAAAAAGATGAGAGGCGTCTGTAATTTACATCATAGGTAGACCTCAACTATGGGAGACAAACTGAGAAAAAAAAATCCAGAAAATCACATTGTCTGTTTTTTTATCATTTTTTTTGCATATTATGGTGGAAAATAAGTATTTGGTCAGAAACAAACAATCAAGATTTCTGGCTCTCACAGACCTGTAACTTCTTCTTTAAGAGTCTCCTCTTTCCTCCACTCATTACCTGTAGTAATGGCACCTGTTTAAACTTGTTATCAGTATAAAAAGACACCTGTGCACACCCTCAAACAGTCTGACTCCAAACTCCACTATGGTGAAGACCAAAGAGCTGTCAAAGGACACCAGAAACAAAATTGTAGCCCTGCACCAGGCTGGGAAGACTGAATCTGCAATAGCCAACCAGCTTGGAGTGAAGAAATCAACAGTGGGAGCAATAATTCGAAAATGGAAGACATACAAGACCACTGATAATCCCCCTCGATCTGGGGCTCCACGCAAAATCCCACCCCGTGGGGTCAGAATGATCACAAGAACGGTGAGCAAAAATCCCAGAACCACGCGGGGGGACCTAGTGAATGAACTGCAGAGAGCTGGGACCAATGTAACAAGGCCTACCATAAGTAACACACTACGCCACCATGGACTCAGATCCTGCAGTGCCAGACGTGTCCCACTGCTTAAGCCAGTACATGTCCGGGCCCGTCTGAAGTTTGCTAGAGAGCATTTGGATGATCCAGAGGAGTTTTGGGAGAATGTCCTATGGTCTGATGAAACCAAACTGGAACTGTTTGGTAGAAACACAACTTGTCGTGTTTGGAGGAAAAAGAATACTGAGTTGCATCCATCAAACACCATACCTACTGCAAAGCATGGTGGTGGAAACATCATGCTTTGGGGCTGTTTCTCTGCAAAGGGGCCAGGACGACTGATCCGGGTACATGAAAGAATGAATGGGGCCATGTATCATGAGATTTTGAGTGCAAACCTCCTTCCATCAGCAAGGGCATTGAAGATGAAACGTGGCTGGGTCTTTCAACATGACAATGATCCAAAGCACACCGCCAGGGCAACGAAGGAGTGGCTTCGTAAGAAGCATTTCAAGGTCCTGGAGTGGCCTAGCCAGTCTCCAGATCTCAACCCTATAGAAAACCTTTGGAGGGAGTTGAAAGTCCGTGTTGCCAAGCGAAAAGCCAAAAACATCACTGCTCTAGAGGAGATCTGCATGGAGGAATGGGCCAACATACCAACAACAGTGTGTGGCAACCTTGTGAAGACTTACAGAAAACGTTTGACCTCTGTCATTGCCAACAAAGGATATATTACAAAGTATTGAGATGAAATTTTGTTTCTGACCAAATACTTATTTTCCACCATAATATGCAAATAAAATGTTAAAAAAACAGACAATGTGATTTTCTGGATTTTTTTTTCTCAGTTTGTCTCCCATAGTTGAGGTCTAACTATGATGTAAATTACAGACGCCTCTCATCTTTTTAAGTGGTGGAACTTGCACTATTGCTGACTGACTAAATACTTTTTTGCCCCACTGTATATTCATGTATTGAAGACCCTCTTACTTTTAAAGCATAATTTTAAATTCTAGTATACTTTACACGACAATTGAAAAATGTTAAACTTCATGCTTATGGCTTAACCTTTGCAACATTCAACACTATCTTCACAAGAAAGGAATTGTAAAATAATACCTTGCATCGATTGATACCCACGATATGAAGAAAGTATAGCATTTAATATAGTCCTGAAGAAAACACAATTTTTTACTTAACATATACATTTCTGAGCTCTTCAACTCAGCAAAGTGGACCCCAAAAACTCGAAGGTAAGTTAAATACCAAAGCCAGCTGGTACTCAGCCTCCCAAACTCCCACTCTCGTGGCATCACCACCACAGCCAATTACTAAGCTTATCAGCCATTATAGACAGTATTAGCATTGAACCCTGTGGCTGCAACAGTAGTGCGCACTGTCAATGTGACAGCACCAGAGCAGCAGTGGAGAGTTGGCGCTGGGGGGGGACAGGTTGAGTACCAGATTTTTTTTATTTCATATGCCGGCCAACACTTGGAGTCAACTTTACTGAAAGTGAAAAATTCCTTAAATAAAAGAACCATTAGAAAAGATAAAGAAGAAACCCTGATACTTATCATAGACTAAGATTATGATTGTTCTAAATAAAAACATGTTTGTAAAATCATTTTAATATGGGGTAAAGAAGGTTGCATTATTGAGCTTTTCCCATCAATATGTTTCCTTCAGTGAATGCTTGCTTTCAGTATTTACAATTATAGCATACAATTCTGAAGACATTTAAAAACATTGGACATGGCAATTACGCTGAGCTTTTTAATTAGGCATTTATGAAATTATTCAGGAGTGCTACATATTTAACAAATTAACATTTTTTCTAATAGAGCAGAATTTTCAAGCATAATGTTGCTGATTGTACGAAAAACAACTAAAACTGCTTGAGCATATTAAATATCCTCTTTTATGTTTTTTATATATATTTAAATAATATATATGACAAAACAAACTAAGTATATCATTAATAGCATACAGGCAAGGATGCTCTCTTCCACATACAGATCTTTTTTATGTCTTAATAACATAATAATAATTATTATTATTTTTATTTGTATAGAGCCAACAAATTCTGCAGCACTTTTTATATAGAAAACCAAGTTGTAGAAGTTTAACAATAATCCGTTAATGACAAGCCTGAAAGTAGCTTTCGTGACATTTTTTTTCTTTTTTTCGTTCTTAGCATTCATGGCCATATTTTTTTCTATATTTCTCCACTGATGTGTCTATATGAGATGTTGTTTTATGAGGGAGAAGTAGCATCATTTGATATCAATATTTAGAGGTACTTTCTAGAGGTAACTGTATTTTCAAGTGACTTTTCACAATAATTTGTCCTGTGCATGTGCAGAAGTAATAACATTGTGAGATCTTGCATTCAGCATTTTCACCAGTTTTCTCCGCTGCCGGCTTCCTTCCTTAAGTTATAGTTGACCGAACTGATGGGAGGGCACTAGTTGCTATGATTTCTCCCATGCTGTTGACGAAAGAAAAATAAATATTACTGTTTTTCATTTCTTAGCAAACACACATACAGAATCATCAGAAGACACAAGGAGGTAATTATGCAGCAATACTGATCAGTGCAGATGTGAATCCAGCTTTAGGGTGATCTAAAACAATTTGTTATAAAGTTTAGCAAGATCTTTCTGTGTTTCCATCTACTCATATTGTCTCTCTTTGCCTGCCTTTGCCATCAGGCTCACCCTGTTTGGTGCAGGCTTTGCCACTGAGCCCACACCTTTCCAGACTCATGACAGCTGATCTATACATATGCCAGGAATAGTGGCAGATAAAATCACGATCCACTTGTGGCTGTTAACTAGTTAAATGCCATTGATAATCTCTGACAGCAACATTTAACTTGCGCTTACTGGAAATGCATTGTTAATCCTGCCCATCGGAGACCACATCACATGATAGTGGGTCAAAACTGGTTTGCATGACAACCAGAGGTCTGAATGGTGGCGCTCATAGCAAGTGAGCATTTCTACTACACACAAGGCGAAGTACTCCAGCTGCTAGTGTCCCATGGAGACTATTGACAAAATAAAATATAAAAGTTGAAATCCCCCCTTTGCCCCATTCAAAATAAAACAATGAAAAAAAATCAAATATACACATATTTGTTATGACTGTGTTCAGAATCTCCTATCAAAGTAAAAAAAATATAGCCCAATTGCTTAACGGCGTAATGGAAAAAAATTAAAACCGCCAGAATTACGTTTTTTTGGTCACCGCTACATTGCAATAAAATGGTGATCAAAAGATTGTATCTATACCAAAATGATATCAATAAAAATGTCAGCTTGGCTTGCGAAAAATAATCCTTCACCCAGCCCCAGACCACGAAAATTGGAGACGCTACACGTCTCGAAAAATGGCGCCTGTTTTTTTTATAACAAATTATTTTTCACCACTTAAATAAAAAAGAATCTAGACATATTTGGTGTCTGTAAACTTGTAGTGACCTGGGGAATCATAATGGCAGGTCAGTTTTAGCATTTAGTAAACATGGTAAAAAAGCAACTGTGGAATTACACTTTTTTGAAATTTCACAACAATTGTAATTTTTTTCCCTGTTTTCCAGTACATGATATGTTAAAACCAATGATATCGTTCAAAAGTACAATGTGTCCCACAAAAAACAAGCTCTCACATGGCCATATTGACAGAAAAATAAAAAAGTTATGGCTCTGGGAAAAAGGGGAGCGAAAAAACGAAATTAGCGACTAAAAAAACCCTGGTCATTAAGGGGTTAATAATTCAGCAATCATCTGATGGGAAAGATATGGGTTCAGCTTTCAAGCCCACGCCAGAGTCAACTGACCTGATGTGTGATGTGCATAACTGTATGCCATATGTCTAGAAGGGGTTAAAGTAATTTAATAAAAAGCTATGGCATATGTTGTTAGTACAGGACAAAAGTTGGATTCAAGTTCTATTTTTTTTTTACAGGTTGAAGTACTATATATTAAGTTGTAATATGTTGAGCACCCACGTATGCCATTATTATTACTATGCTCTAGGAAGCTTTTTATGTCACGTTATATTGTATATTATAGAATTATGACATCCAAGAATTATAAAATAATGCTGGCTGAAATATTTTAATACACATCTCTATTTTAAATTGTATTACATTATAGAGGAGAAATTAATTTCATTGGCAAAATAAGGCTAACCTAAATTTCACAGATTCATTCATCGCTATTTGTAGCATTCACTGTGATATGGTTTGATCATAAAATTTGCTCATCATAGGAACCTGATAAGCATGGAGAGCGACCCAGATAGCCCCAGATATTAACTATGTCTTACTCACTAATTTAATATGATGCAATATTACGATTGCAGGTAAAAATTCAGCCATAAATGGTAAGCATAAGTATTTGTCATGCCTCTTTGGTCTTCCACGTTCTACTGGTTTGTTCTGCAAAAAGCTTTATTGTTTTTGATTTTTGTTTTAATATTAAAGATGTTTTTACTAGGAAATTCTGTTAGCAGTACCAGTACCATGCCCTCAGGTCTCTCCAGACCCCAAAGCATCATAAATGCAGGATTAAAAAATGTAAAAAAAAACCCTCATGCTCATCTGACCGCTCACTGCGGACATATTATGGGTCCATGGCCTCAAATATTTGTGAAAACATATATACAGTCTATATATATATATATATATTTATATATATATATATAATATAACGCTGGGAGCGTCACTCTGTCCGAAGCCTTTATAGACTGCGCAGGCGCGACGCTCCTAGCGTTACATTATAGAGTTTTAGGAAAAAAAAATGGTGCCGGAAGGCGTGGACTGCCGGGAGAAGGGGTCGGGAGCAGGGGGACACCATGCACATATTTGCGCCCTGATTATGCTGTGGCACTTCATGCCACAGCAATTTGTTACTTACGCCATTCCTTTCCGCCCATTTTCTTCGTCCTCCTGCTGCCGGAATCGGCGCCTACGCAGTCCACGCTTTCCGGCACCATTTTCTTGAAGACACACTGCAGGTGTGTCTTCAAGAAAATGGCGCCGGAAAGCGCAGACTGCGCAGGCGCCGATTCCGGCAGCAGGAGGACGAAGAAAATGGGCAGAAAGGAATGGCGAAAGTAACAAATTGCTGTAGCATGTAGCTGTGGCACTTCATGCCACAGCAATTTGTTACTTACGCCACCTGATTCCTTTGTCCTGCTGCCGGAATCGGCGCCTGCGCACTGCAGTGTGTCTTCAAGAAAATGGCGCCGGAAAGCGCGGACTGCGCAGGCGCAGATTCGGGCAGCAGGAGGACGAAGAAAATGGGTGGAAAGGAATGGCGTACGTAACAAATTGCTGTAGCATGAAGCCCCCCACAAATATTGACTGTGAGCAGTAGAGGAAAAGACACACACAGGCAGGAAACAGGATTTAGCAAATGAGGCCACACTAGCTAAATAGGAAAGGATAGGACAGGATACTAAGCGGTCAGTATTAGAAATCCTTCCAAAAATATCCACAGCAGAAAAGACAAAAACTCCACCATCTAACTAAAGATGTGGAGTGTATATCTGCAACTCCAGAGAATCCAACAAGACTGAGAAAATACTGACACAGTCTAAGCTGGACAAGAGAAAAACAAATGAATAGCTCAGAATATAAGCACACTACATGTGTGCCACAGAAAAAGAAACAGACACTTATCTTTGCTGAATTGGCAGCTAAGCAGGAGAAGCCAGAAAGTGATCCAACACTTCACAAGAAACATTGACAACTGGCAAGGACTAATGAATCCTGCACACCTAAATATCCCAGTCAGAACTGCAATCAGCAGATTCACCTGGCCAGGACTGCAACTCAGAGACAACTGCATTCCCACCTACAACCACTGGAGGGAACCCAAAAGCAGAATTCACAACAGGGCATATGGATGGGAGCAGCAAATTAAAGAACGGTGGAGCAGGATGGGAGCAGCACATGACAGAACGGAGGCGCAGAATGGGAGCAGCACATGACAGAATAGGGCAGCGCATGACAGAACGGGGGTGCAGGATGGCAGCAGCACATGACAGAACGGGGTTGCAAGATGGAAGCAGCACATGACAGAATGGGGCACAGGATGGGAGCAGCACATGACAGAATGGGGGCGCAGGATGGGAGCAGCACATGACAGAACAGGGCGCAGGATGGGAGCAGCACATGACAGGATGGGGGCGCAGGATGGGAGCAGCAAATGACAAAATGGGAGCGCCGGATGGGAGCAGCACATTACAGAACGGGGGCGCAGGATGGGAGCAGCACATGACCTAACGGGGCGCAGGATGGGAACAGCACATGACAGAATGGGGGCACAGGATGGAGCAGCACATGTCAGAATGGGGGTGCAGGATGGGTGCAGCACATGACAGGATGGAGGCGCAGTTTGGAGCAGCACATGACACGATGGGGACGCAGAATGGAGCAGCACACACCAGGATGGAGACCATATACCAATATAAATGCTCGCCACCCGGGCATAGAATGGGTTCAATAGCTAGTATATATATATATATATATATATATATATATATATGTTAGTGAGACACACACACATATATATATATATATATATATATATATATATACAGTAAAGACCAAAAGTTTGGACACACCTTCTCATTTAAAGATTTTTGTGTATTTTCATGACTATGAAAATTGTACATTCACACTGAAGGCATCACAAATATGAATTAACATATGTGGAATTATATACTTAACAAAAAAGTGTGAAACAACTGAAATTATGTCTTATATTCTAGGTTCTTCAAAGTAGCCACCTTTTGCTTTGATGACTGCTTTGCACACTCTTAGCATTCTCTTGATGAGTTTCAAGAGGTAGTCACCGGGAATGGTCTTCCAACAATCTTGAAGGAGTTCCCAGAGATGCTTAGAACTTGTTGGCCCTTTTGCTTTCACTCTGCGGTCCAGCCAGGGCCGGCGTCAGCACCCGGCATCCCGGGCAAATGCCGGGGCCCTGGGGAGAGAGGGGGGCCCACTGTCATAGATACAGCTGGGAGAGCAGAGCAGGAGATAACATGCTCTCTCCCCCCACAAAGTCACTGCTGGCTGCGTTCTCTTAACCCCTATGTGCCAGCTCTGACACAAGCATCTTCTCACTCAGTCAGTGCAGCCAGGCAGGCACACATAGGGGTTAAAAGAATGCAGCCAGTGTGACATTGTGGGCATAGAGAGCAGGTTCTCTGCTCTCCCCCCTGGCTGGCTGCAGACAGTGCTGAAGTTTATCAGGCAGATTCCGGAGGAGCTCTGTCCTACCAGTGCCTGAGTGCAAAGGTATCCAGCAGTGGTTGCAGTTGTGGCTCAGTCTGCTGTCTGTCTCCGCTGCCTAAAAATGTGGGTGATGTCTGGAGGAGCAGCTGGTGGGGTGCAGCCTGCAACCTGCAGCCATCCAGCTCTCGCATAATACATGCATGCTGCACCAAACCTGCACCAGTGGGGTAGGAAGAAGCTTAACCCCTTCCCATCTGTATGAAGGTTATTGCTGAACCTTAAAGATAACAATCCGACCCGCATAAATGGGGTCAACCAGATGCCAGGAGGAAGGGGAGCTGCTGCCATGGATAAATCTGAGCTGTGGGCTGTAGGTTGGGGCCCCGTGGCCCCAGGCTGGTGACTGGAGGGACTCTGTCCAGTGCTGGCATGTGGGTGATTTCTGCTCCGGAGTCTCAGCTTCTCTCCTCCAGGTCACACTGTGCAGTCACAGCAACATTGGTTGTGTCTGTCCAGGTCCCAGCAGCTGCCACTGCTCCCACCAAGGACATGGCATCACTTAACCCTTCCCCTGCAGCCACCGGCAACAAATCCACATTATTCCTTGATTAAATCAGGTTCCAACCCAATAGAGGAGCAGACATTTCCTGCTGCCATTAGGGTCCGGGAGGGGGTGACATTCGCTGCCCTGCTACTCTGTAGTGGGGGGTGACAAGTGTAACATGGGGTAACGATGAAGGAGAAATGCACAGGATAATAGTGAGCGCGACAGAGGGCAGTGCATGGTATGGAGCAGTCAGGGGGTGGGCTGCAGGATCCCCCCTGTTATGTTTGCTAATGACAGGTGTTATGAAGGCAATCCAGAAACACAGTGTGCTTAGCGATCAGAGCGCACACAGTGATCTGACAAATACCCAAAAATACAAGAACGAGCTCTGAGACGTGGAAACTCTGTAGACTGCACACCTGATCCTATCCTAAACACAACTAAAAGCGGCTGTGGATTGCGCCTAACAACTACCTAGGCAACTCGGCACAGCCTAAGAAACTAGCTAGCCTGAAGATAGAAAAATAGGCCTGACTTGCCCCAGAGAAATTCCCCAAAGGAAAAGGCAGCCCCCCACATATAATGACTGTGAGTAAGATGAAAAGACAAAACGTAGGGATGAAATAGATTCAGCAAAGTGGGGCCCGATATTCTAGGACAGAACGAGGACAGTAAAGCGAACTTTGCAGTCTGCAAAAAACCCTAAAGCAAAACCACGCAAGGGGGCAAAAAAAAACCACCGTGCCAAACTAACGGCACGGCGGTACACCCTTTGCATCTCAGAGCTTCCAGCAAAACAAAAGACAAGCTGGACAGAAAAAAAGCAACAAAAAAGCAAAAAGCACTTAGCTATACAGAGCAGCAGGTCACAGGAACAATCAGGAGAAGCTCAGATCCAACACTGAAACATTGACAAGGAGCAAGGATAGCAGCATCAGGCGGAGTTAAGTAATGAAGCAGTTAACGAGCTCACCAGAACACCTGAGGGAGGAAGCTCAGAAGCTGCAGTACCACTTGTGACCACAGGAGTGAATTCAGCCACAGAATTCACAACAGTACCCCCCCCCCTTGAGGAGGGGTCACCGAACCCTCACCAGAGCCCCCAGGCCGCCCAGGATGAGCCGCATGAAAGGCACGAACAAGATCGGAAGCATGAACATCAGAGGCAAAAACCCAGGCATTATCTTCCTGAGCATAACCCTTCCATTTAACCAGATACTGGAGTTTCCGTCTAGAAACACGAGAATCCAAAATCTTCTCCACAATATACTCCAATTCCCCCTCCACCAAAACCGGGGCAGGAGGCTCAACAGATGGAACCATAGGTGCCACGTATCTCCGCAACAACGACCTATGGAATACATTATGTATGGAAAAGGAGTCTGGGAGGGTCAAACGAAAAGACACAGGATTGAGAACCTCAGAAATCCTATACGGACCAATAAAACGAGGTTTAAATTTAGGAGAGGAAACCTTCATAGGAATATGACGAGAAGATAACCAAACCAGATCCCCAACACGAAGTCGGGGACCCACACGGCGTCTGCGATTAGCGAAAAGTTGAGCTTTCTCCTGGGACAAGATCAAATTGTCCACTACCTGAGTCCAGATCTGCTGCAACCTATCCACCACAGAATCCACACCAGGACAGTCCGAAGACTCAACCTGTCCTGAAGAGAAACGAGGATGGAACCCAGAATTGCAAAAAAATGGAGAAACCAAGGTAGCCGAGCTGGCCCGATTATTAAGGGCGAACTCAGCCAACAGCAAAAAGGACACCCAATCATCCTGGTCTGCAGAAACAAAACATCTCAGATATGTTTCCAAGGTCTGATTGGTTCGTTCGGTCTGGCCATTAGTCTGAGGATGGAAAGCCGAGGAAAAGGATAGGTCAATGCCCATCCTACCACAAAAGGCTCGCCAAAACCTTGAAACAAACTGGGAACCTCTGTCAGAAACAATATTCTCAGGAATGCCATGCAACCGAACCACATGCTGAAAGAACAAAGGTACCAAATCAGAGGAGGAAGGCAATTTAGCCAAGGGCACCAGATGGACCATTTTAGAAAAGCGATCACAGACCACCCAAATAACTGACATCTTTTGAGAAACGGGAAGGTCAGAAATGAAATCCATCGAAATATGTGTCCAAGGCCTCTTTGGGACCGGCAAGGGCAAAAGCAACCCACTGGCACGAGAACAGCAGGGCTTAGCCCTAGCACAAATCCCACAGGACTGCACAAAAGTACGTACATCCCGTGACAGAGATGGCCACCAGAAGGATCTAGCCACTAACTCTCTGGTACCAAAGATTCCAGGATGACCAGCCAAAACTGAACAATGAAGTTCAGAGATAAGTTTATTAGTCCACCTATCAGGGACGAACAGTTTCTCTGCTGGACAACGATCAGGTTTATTCGCCTGAAATTTTTGCAGCACCCGCCGCAAATCAGGGGAGATGGCAGACACAATGACTCCTTCCTTGAGGATACCCGCTGGCTCAGATAAACCCGGAGAGTCGGGCACAAAACTCCTAGACAGAGCATCCGCCTTCACATTTTTAGAGCCCGGAAGGTACGAAATCACAAAGTCGAAGCGGGCAAAAAATAACGACCAACGGGCCTGTCTAGGATTCAAGCGCTTGGCAGACTCGAGATAAGTCAAGTTCTTATGATCAGTCAATACCACCACGCGATGCTTAGCTCCTTCAAGCCAATGACGCCACTCCTCGAATGCCCACTTCATGGCCAGCAACTCTCGATTGCCAACATCATAATTACGCTCAGCGGGCGAAAACTTCCTGGAAAAGAAAGCACATGGTTTCATCACTGAGCAATCAGAACCTCTCTGTGACAAAACCGCCCCTGCTCCAATCTCAGAAGCATCAACCTCGACCTGGAACGGAAGAGAAACATCTGGCTGACACAACACAGGGGCAGAACAAAAACGACGCTTCAACTCCTGAAAAGCTTCCACAGCAGCAGAAGACCAATTAACCAAATCAGCACCCTTCTTGGTCAAATCGGTCAATGGTTTGGCAATGCTAGAAAAATTACAGATGAAGCGACGATAAAAATTAGCAAAGCCCAGGAACTTTTGCAGACTTTTCAGAGATGTCGGCTGAATCCAATCCTGGATGGCTTGGACCTTAACTGGATCCATCTCGATAGTAGAAGGGGTAAAGATGAACCCCAAAAATGAAACTTTCTGCACACCGAAGAGACACTTTGATCCCTTCACAAACAAAGAGTTAGCACGCAGGACCTGAAAAACCATTCTGACCTGCTTCACATGAGACTCCCAATCATCTGAGAAGATCAAAATGTCATCCAAGTAAACAATCAGGAATTTATCCAGATACTCACGGAAGATGTCATGCATAAAAGACTGAAACACAGATGGAGCATTGGCAAGTCCGAAAGGCATCACTAGATACTCAAAATGACCCTCGGGCGTATTGAATGCAGTTTTCCATTCATCTCCTTGCCTGATTCTCACCAGATTATACGCACCACGAAGATCTATCTTAGTGAACCAACTAGCCCCCTTAATCCGAGCAAACAAGTCAGATAACAATGGCAAGGGGTACTGAAATTTAACAGTGATCTTATTAAGAAGGCGGTAATCAATACACGGTCTCAGCGAACCATCCTTCTTGGCTACAAAGAAGAACCCTGCTCCCAGTGGTGATGACGATGGGCGAATATGTCCCTTCTCCAGGGATTCCTTCACATAACTGCGCATAGCGGCGTGTTCGGGCACGGATAAATTAAATAATCGACCTTTAGGGAATTTACTACCAGGAATCAAATTGATAGCACAATCACAATCCCTATGCGGAGGTAGAGCATCGGACTTGGGCTCTTCAAATACATCCTGATAATCAGACAAGAACTCTGGGACCTCAGAAGGGGTGGATGACGAAATCGACAAAAATGGAACATCACCATGTACCCCCCGACAACCCCAGCTGGATACCGACATGGAATTCCAATCCAATACTGGATTATGGGTTTGTAGCCATGGCAACCCCAACACGACCACATCGTGCAGATTATGCAACACCAGAAAGCGAATAACTTCCTGATGTGCAGGAGCCATGCACATGGTCAGCTGGGCCCAGTATTGAGGTTTATTCTTGGCCAAAGGTGTAGCATCAATTCCTCTCAATGGAATAGGACACCGCAAAGGCTCCAAGAAAAACCCACAACGTTTAGCATAATCCAAATCCATCAGATTCAGGGCAGCGCCCGAATCCACAAACGCCATGGCAGAAAACGACGACAAAGAGCATATCAAGGTAATGGACAGAAGGAATTTGGACTGTACAGTACCAATGACGGCAGACCTAGCGGACCGCTTAGTGCGCTTAGGACAATCAGAAATAGCATGAGTGGAATCACCACAGTAGAAACACAGACCATTCAGACGTCTGTATTCCTGCCGTTCAACTCTAGTCATAGTCCTATCGCACTGCATAGGCTCAGGTTTAACCTCAGGCAGTACCGCCAAATGGTGCACAGATTTACGTTCGCGCAAGCGTCGACCGATCTGAATGGCCAAAGACAAAGACTCATTCAAACCAGCAGGCATAGGAAATCCCACCATGACATCCTTAAGAGCCTCAGAGAGACCCTTTCTGAACAAAGCTGCCAGCGCAGATTCATTCCACTGAGTGAGTACTGACCATTTCCTAAATTTCTGACAATATACTTCTATATCATCCTGACCCTGGCACAAAGCCAGCAAATTTTTCTCAGCCTGATCCACTGAATTAGGCTCATCGTACAGCAATCTGAGCGCCAGGAAAAACGCATCGACACTACTCAATGCAGGGTCTCCTGGCACAAGAGAAAATGCCCAGTCTTGAGGGTCGCCGCGCAAAAAAGAAATTATAATCAAAACCTGTTGAATAGGATTACCAGAAGAATGAGGTTTCAAGGCCAGAAATAGCTTACAATTATTTTTGAAACTTAGAAACTTAGTTCTATCTCCAAAAAACAAATCAGGAATAGGAATTCTTGGTTCTAACATAGATTTCTGATCAATAGTATCTTGAATTTTTTGTACATTTATAACGAGATTATCCATTGAAGAGCACAGACCCTGAATATCCATGTCCACACCTGTGTCCAGAATCACCCAAATGTCTAGGGGGAAAAAAAAAAGTGAACACAGAGCAGAAAAAAAAAAAAAAAAAATGATGTCAGAACTCTTTCTTTCCCTCTATTGAGAATCATTAGTTTGGCTCCTTGTACTGTTATGTTTGCTAATGACAGGTGTTATGAAGGCAATCCAGAAACACAGTGTGCTTAGCGATCAGAGCGCACACAGTGATCTGACAAATACCCAAAAATACAAGAACGAGCTCTGAGACGTGGAAACTCTGTAGACTGCACACCTGATCCTATCCTAAACACAACTAAAAGCGGCTGTGGATTGCGCCTAACAACTACCTAGGCAACTCGGCACAGCCTAAGAAACTAGCTAGCCTGAAGATAGAAAAATAGGCCTGACTTGCCCCAGAGAAATTCCCCAAAGGAAAAGGCAGCCCCCCACATATAATGACTGTGAGTAAGATGAAAAGACAAAACGTAGGGATGAAATAGATTCAGCAAAGTGGGGCCCGATATTCTAGGACAGAACGAGGACAGTAAAGCGAACTTTGCAGTCTACAAAAAACCCTAAAGCAAAACCACGCAAGGGGGCAAAAAAAAACCACCGTGCCAAACTAACGGCACGGCGGTACACCCTTTGCGTCTCAGAGCTTCCAGCAAAACAAAAGACAAGCTGGACAGAAAAAAAGCAACAAAAAAGCAAAAAGCACTTAGCTATACAGAGCAGCAGGTCACAGGAACAATCAGGAGAAGCTCAGATCCAACACTGAAACATTGACAAGGAGCAAGGATAGCAGCATCAGGCGGAGTTAAGTAATGAAGCAGTTAACGAGCTCACCAGAACACCTGAGGGAGGAAGCTCAGAAGCTGCAGTACCACTTGTGACCACAGGAGTGAATTCAGCCACAGAATTCACAACACCCCCCATACTGTACATGACTGCTCGGGACAGGGAGGCGTTTAATGAGGTTCTAATGACGGGGCACTAATTGGGTCATTAGGGTTTGTGGAAAGGATTCAGCATCAGGTCCCTCATTAATGCCCGAGCCGCCTGTTACTTTGTAGCACAGATCTGTTGGGGCCGCAAAACCAAACAACGTTGTTTATGTAGAAAAGTCTTTGTTTCATAGAAAAACTCAAAACAGAAAAGCACCTCTCCTGTATATACACTGCACAGCACCTTTCCTCCTGTATATATACACTGCAGAATCTACAATAGCTGTCACTCATGTAAGAAGCGAAATCTGGCATTGTACTATACATTTCTCTGCCGTATCTGTGCATCATAAATCGGGGTATGTGTTAAAGGGGGGGGGCCCACTGAGACTCCTTTGCCCGGGGCCCTCGAAAACCTGGAGCCGGCCCTGGGCCCAGCTCACCCCAAACCATCTCGATTGGGTTCAGGTCTTGTGACTGTGAAGGCCAGGTCATCTGACGTAGCACCCCATCACTTTCCTTCTTGGTATAATAGCCCTTACACAGCCTGGAGGTGTGTTTGGGGTCATTGTCCTGATAAAAAATAAATTACGGTCCAACTAAAAGCAAACCGGATGGAATAGCATGCCGCATGTTGGTCTTCCAACAATCTTGAAGGCGTTCCCAGAGATGCTTAGCACTTTTTGGCCCTTTTTGCTTTCACTCTGCGGTCCAGCTTGCCCCAAACTATCTCGATTGGGTTCAGGTCTGGTGACTGTGGAGGCCTCTCCTTCTTGGTCAAATAGCCCTTACACAGCCAGGAGGTGTGTTTGGGGTCATTGTCCTGTTGAAAAATAAATGATGGTCCAACTAAACGCAAACCGGATGGAATAGCATGCCGCTGCAAGATGCTGTGGTAGCCATGCTTGTTCATTATGCCTTCAATTTTGAATAAATCCCCAACAGTGTCAACAGCAAAGCACCCCCACACCATCACACCTCCTCCTCCATGCTTCACGGTGGGAACCAGGAATGTAGAGTCCATCCGTTCACATTTTCTGCATCACACAAAGACACGTGGTTAGAACCAAAGATCTCAAATTTGGACTCATCAGACCAAAGCACAGAATTCCACTGGTCTAATGTCAATTCCTTGTGTTCTTTAGCCCAAACAAGTCTCTTCTGCTTGTTGTTTGTCCTTAGTAGTGGTTTCCTAGCAGCTATTTTACCATGAAGGCCTGCTGCACAAAGTCTCCTCTTAACAGTTGTTGTAGAGATGTGTCTGCTGCTAGAACTCTGTGTGGCATTGACCTGGTCTCTAATCTGAGCTGCTGTTAACCTCCGATTTCTGAGGCTGGTGACTCGGAGAAATTTATCCTCAGAAGCAGAGGTGACTCTTGGTCTTCCTTTCGTGGGGTGGTCCTCATGTAAGCCAGTTTCTTGGTAGTGCTTGATGGTTTTTGCCACTGCACTTGGGGACACTTTCAAAGTTTTCCCAATTTTTCTGACTGACTGACCTTCATTTCTTAAAGTAATGATGGCCATTCATTGTTCTTTACTTAGCTGCTTTTTTCTTGCCATAATACAAATTCTAACAGTCTATTCAGTAGGACTATCAGCTGTGTATCCAGCAGACTTCTGCACAACACAACTGATGGTCCCCTGATGGTCCCAATCCCATTTATAAGGCAAGAAATCCCACTTATGAAACCTGACAGGGCACACCTGTGAAGTGAAAACCATTCCGGGTGACTACCTCTTGAAGCTCATCAAGAGAATGCCAAGAGTGTGCAAAGCAGTCATCAAAGCAAAAGGTGGCTACTTTGAAGAACCTAGAATATAAGACAATTTCAGTTGTGTCACACTTTTTTGTTAAGTATATCATTCCACATGTGTTAACTCATAGTTTTGATGCCTTCAGTGTGGATGTACAATTTTCATATTCATGAAAATGCAGAAAAAAATTTAAATGAGAAGGTGTGTCCAAACCTTTGGTCTGTAATGTATACAGTGGGGCAAAAATGTATTTAGTCAGTCAGCAATAGTGCAAGTTCCACCACTTAATAAGATGAGAGGCGTCTGTAATTTCCATCATAGGTAGACCTCAACTATGGGAGACAAACAGAAAAAAAATCCAGAAAATCACATTGTCTGTTTTTTTAACAATTTATTTGCATATTATGGTGGAAAATAAGTATTTGGTCAGAAACAAACAATCAAAATTTCTGGCTCTCACAGACCTGTAACTTCTTCTTTAACAGTCTCCTCTTTCCTCCACTCATTACCTGTAGTAATGGCACCTGTTTAAACTTGTTATCAGTATAAAAAGACACCTGTGCACACCCTCAAACAGTCTGACTCCAAACTCCACTATGGTGAAGACCAAAGAGCTGTCAAAGCACACCAGAAACAAAATTGTAGCCCTGCACCAGGCTGGGAAGACTGAATCTGCAATAGCCAACCAGCTTGGAGTGAAGAAATCAACAGTGGGAGCAATAATTAGAAAATGGAAGACATACAAGACCACTGATAATCTCCCTCGATCTGGGGCTCCACGCAAAATCCCACCCCATGGGGTCAGAATGATCACAAGAACGGTGAGCAAAAATCCCAGAACCACGCGGAGGGACCTAGTGAATGTACTGCAGAGAGCTGGGACCAATGTAACAAGGCCTACCATAAGTAACACACTACGCCACCATGGACTCAGATCCTGCAGTGCCAGACGTGTCCCACTGCTTAAGCCAGTACATGTCCGGGCCCGTCTGAAGTTTGCTAGAGAGCATTTGGATGATCCAGGGGAGTTTTGGGAGAATGTCCTATGGTCTGATGAAACCAAACTGGAACTGTTTGGAAGAAACACAACTTGTCGTGTTTGGTGGAAAAAGAATACTGAGTTGCATCCATCAAACACCATACCTACTGTAAAGCATGGGGGTGGAAACATCATGCTTTGGGGCTGTTTCTCTGCAAAGGGGCCAGGACGACTGATCCGGGTACATGAAAGAATGAATGGGGCCATGTATCGTGAGATTTTGAGTGCAAACCTCCTTCCATCAGCAAGGGCATTGAAGATGAAATGTGGCTGGGTCTTTCAACATGACAATGATCCAAAGCACACCGCCAGGGCAACGAAGGAGTGGCTTCGTAAGAAGCATTTCAAGGTCCTGGAGTGGCCTAGCCAGTCTCCAGATCTCAACCCTATGGAAAACCTTTGGAGGGAGTTGAAAGTCCGTGTTGCCAAGCGAAAAGCCAAAAACATCACTGCTCTAGAGGAGATCTGCTTGGAGGAATGGGCCAACATACCAACAACAGTGTGTGGCAACCTTGTGAAGACTTACAGAAAACGTTTGACCTCTGTCATTGCCAAAAAGGATATTTTACAAAGTATTGAGATGAAATTTTGTTTCTGACCAAATACTTATTTTCCACCATAATATGCAAATAAATTGTTAAAAAAACAGACAATGTGATTTTCTGGATCTTTTTTCTCAGTTTGTCTCCCATAGTTGAGGTCTACCTATGATGTAAATTACAGACGCCTCTCATCTTTTTAAGTGGTGGAACTTGCACTATTGCTGACTGACTAAATACTTTTTTGCCCCACTTTTTATGTTTTAATTAGAGCTAGATAGCAGAATAGCCGATAATTCAATTGTCAGCTTTTGCTAAATCATTACCGAACCCGACAGGATATGATACATTGTTTACATACAGTAAACCATTGCATATTCATTATATTTTTATATATCCCTCCCTAATAATGTTACTAGTGTGTGTGTGTAAACTTTTGGAGCTGTATGTATTAAATTAAAGGATTAATTCTTGAAAAAAACTGGTGTGGGCTCCCGCACAATTTTCTCTGCCGGAGAGGGAAAGCCAGTGACTGAGGGCAGATATTAATAGCCTAGAGAGGTCCATGGTTATTGGCCCTCCTGGCTAAAAAATATCTGCCCCCAGCCACCCCAGAAAAGGCGCTTCTGTAAGATGTGCCTATTCAGGCACTTAGCCTCAATCTTCCCACTGCCCTGTAGCATTTGTATATGGGGTAATAAGGGGTTTATGTCACCTTGATATTGTACGGTGACATTAAGCCTCGTTAATAATGGAGAGGTGTCAATAAGACATCTATCTGTCATGATCCAGTTCTGAGGTTGTGTTCAGCTGTCTTATCTCTGACTGGTCATGTGAGAGTTAATCCCCTCTGCCTGACATCCAGAAGACAGTTGAGCTTTAGGCTGCTGCAGGTGACCAGAGAAAACCTAGTCCCTGCCGATCATGTGCATCAGAGTTCTCATGATCAGCTCTTCGTGAAACACTCAGCATCCAAAACACTGCTATTCCTTATTGTAGGAACGTAACATTACAGGTGGATAAGTGACAGGTGTAGGCCTGGTGCTGTGACAGCCCTCCCAAATTTAGGAAACACACATGAAGGAGACCCAACTTGGAGTCCAAACATATCCAAGTATAAGAGCCAGGAAAAGAGGCATCCATTGACACAGTAGAAATTTGATAATGGCACAGCAGCAGTCAGCTACGGGCCATGCATGAGGTATCAGGGTCTGGGCCAACATTTACTGCTTTAAATTTAAGTTTAAATTAAGACAAGGTGTGTGAGGGACCAATGTAAGCCTGCTATGCTGGGAGCCTTGATACCTCATGCAACAGCTCAAACTGCTTTTCTGCCCAGCCACACTCAGGTCCCATAAACATCAGTTTTGTAGACTACTATTGGTAGAAAAACTTAAGGAGAGTAACAAAGGTAGTTGACTGATCAATTGACCCACAGCAAAAAATTGACAATGACACAGCAGCAGGGTCAGGGCCAGCATTTAGAGTTTTGAATTTAACTTTAAACTAAGATGAGGTGATTGAGGGACCATTGTAAGCCTGTTGTGTTGGGAGCCCTGATACCTCATGCAACAACTCAAACTGCTTTTCTGCTCAGCCACACTTTAATGGTACAAAAATCAGCTTTGCATATTACTATAGTTAGAAACTTAAGGATAGTAACACACTCACTTGACTGAGAGTAAGTGCAGGGCTGCCAGTCTGGGAGCCCTCCTGCTACAGACAACATACATAAAAGAGAACCAACTTGGAGACCAAACTTTTCAAAAAAATATTGTCACACACCACTAAAGTGGCATCAATTTTCCTAAATTAGAAATAGTACAATGGGCCTCTGACACACCTTCCACTTCAGCAACCCATCAGATGGAGACTCTGAACTTGAAGACTCCACATTTCAAAAAAGTATTACCACACACCACTAAAATTGCATCAATTTCCTGAGAGTAGAAATAGTATAATGGGGCTCTGACCACGTCTTTCACTACAGGCAACCCATCACATGGAGATGCAACTTGGAGTCTCCACATTTAAAAAAAAATTGTTCGTAATATAAGCTGCAGTAGCAACAGCAAGCATAGAAGTCATGAAAACAGTGTCAGAGTCTGAATTAACTCAAGATCAATGCAGCACACTAAAAACTACAACATCGACTAGTCTGCCCAGACTACAACTGGGTGCAAAAATCATTGGAGATCCACGACTTGTTCATCTTGATGAAAGTAAGGTGGTCTATGCTTTTAGGTGACAGTCAGATGCGCTTATCTATCAGGACACCAGCAGCAGTGCTGAAGACACGTTCTGAAAGCTTTTTGGCTGACGGGCATGACAAAATCTCCAAAGTGTGACAGGCGAGCTCAGGTCACTCTTCCATTTTTAACCCCTCTGTGACCTTAGACGTACTATCCCGTCGAGGTGCCCTGGGCTTATCTGACCCTGGACGGGATAGTACGTCATAGCCGATCGGCCGCGCTCACGGGGGGAGCGCGGCCGATCGCGGCCGGGTGTCAGCTGCTTATCGCAGCTGACATCCGGCACTATGTGCCAGGAGCGGTCACGGACCGCCCCCGGCACATTAACCCCTGGCACACCGCGATCAAAGATGATCGCGATGTGCCGGCGGTACAGGGAAGCACCGCGCAGGGAGGGGGCTCCCTGCGGGCTTCCCTGAGCCCCCCGCAGCAACGCGATGTGATCGCGTTGCTGCGAGGGTCTCCTCACCTCCCTCCCTGCTCGAGCCCCGGATCCAAGATGGCCGCGGATCCGGGTCCTGCAGGGAGGGAGGTGGCTTCACAGAGCCTGCTCAGAGCAGGCACTGTGAAGCAGCCTGCACTCCTATCAGATCAGTGATCTGACAGAGTGCTGTGCAAACTGTCAGATCACTGATCTGTGATGTCCCCCCCTGGGACAAAGTAAAAAAGTAAAAAAAAAAATTTCCAAATGTGTAAAAAAAATAAAAAAAAATATTCCAAAATAATGAAAAAAAAAAAAAATATTATTCCCATAAATACATTTCTTCATCTAAATAAAAAAAAAAAACCAATAAAAGTACACATATTTAGTATTGCCGCGTCCGTAACGGCCCGACCTATAAAACTGGCCCACTAGTTAACCCCTTCAGTAAACACCGTAAGAAAAAAAAAAAAAAAACGAGGCAAAAAACAACGCTTTATTATCATACCGCCGAACAAAAAGTGGAATAACACGCGATCAAAAGGACAGATATAAATAACCATGGTACCGCTGAAAGCGTCATATTGTCCCGCAAAAAAAGAGCCGCCATACAGCATCATCAGCAAAAAAATAAAAAAGTTATAGTCCTGAGAATAAAGCGATGCAAAAATAATTATTTTTTCTGTAAAATAGTTTTTATCGTATAAAAGCACCAAACCATAAAAAAATGATATAAATGAGGTATCGCTGTAATCGTACTGACCCGAAGAATAAAACTGATTTATCAATTTTACCAAACGCGGAACGGTATAAACGCCTCCCCCAATAGAAATTCATGAATAGCTGGCTTTTGGTCATTCTTCCTCACAAAAATCGGAATAAAAAGCGATAAAAAAATGTCACGTGCCCAAAAATGTTTTCAATAAAAACGTCAACTCGTCCCGCAAAAAACAAGACCTCACATGACTCTGTGGACCAAAATATGGAAAAATTATAGCTCTCAAAATGTGGTATTGCAAAAAATATTTTTTGCAATAAAAAGGGTCTTTCAGTGTGTGACGGCTGCCAATCATAAAAATCCGCTAAAAAACTCGCTATAAAAGTAAATCAAACCCCCCTTCATCACCCCCTTAGTTAGGGAAAAATAAAAAAAAATGTATTTATTTCCATTTTCCCATTAGGGCTAGGGTTAGGGCTAGGGTTAGGGCTAGGGCTAGGGTTAGGGCTAGGGTTAGGGCTAGGGTTAGGGTTAGGGTTAGGGCTAGGGTTAGGGCTAGGGTTAGGGCTAGGGTTAGGGCTAGGGTTAGGGCTAGGGCTAGGGTTAGGGCTAGGGTTAGGGCTAGGGTTAGGGCTAGGGTTAGGGCTAGGGTTAGGGTTAGGGCTAGGGTTAGGGCTAGGATTAGGGTTAGGGTTAGGGTTGGGGCTACAGTTAGGGTTGGGGCTAAAGTTAGGGTTAGGGTTTAGATTACATTTACAGTTGGGAATAGGGTTGGGATTAGGGTTAGGGGTGTGTCAGGGTTAGAGGTGTGGTTAGGGTTACCGTTGGAATTAGGGTTAGGGGTGTGTTTAGATTAGGGTTTCAGTTATAATTGGGGGGTTTCCACTGTTTCGGCACATCAGGGGCTCTCCAAACACGACATGGCGTCCGATCTCAATTCCAGCCAATTCTGCGTTGAAAAAGTAAAACAGTGCTCCTTCCCTTCCGAGCTCTCCTGTGTGCCCAAACAGGGGTTTACCCCAACATATGGGGTATCAGCGTACTCAGGACAAATTGGACAACAACTTTTGTGGACCAATTTCTCCTGTTACCCTTGGGAAAATACAAAACTGGGGGCTAAAAAATAATTTTTGTGGGAAAACAAAAAGATTTTTTATTTTCACGGCTCTGCGTTATAAACTGTAGTGAAACACTTGGGGGTTCAAAGTTCTCACAACACATCTAGATAAGTTCATTGAGGGGTCTAGTTTCCAATATGGGGTCACTTGTGGGGGGTTTCTACTGTTTAGGTACATTAGGGGCTCTGCAAACGCAATGTGACGCCTGCAGACCAATCCATCTAAGTCTGCATTCCAAATGATGCTCCTTCCCTTCCGAGCCCTCCCATGCGCCCAAACGGTGGTTCCCCCCCACATATCGGGTATCAGCGTACTCAGGACAAATTGGACAACAACTTTTGTGGACCAATTTCTCCTGTTACCCTTGGGAAAATACAAAACTGGGGGCTAAAAAATAATTTTTGTGGGAAAACAAAAAGATTTTTTATTTTCACGGCTCTGCGTTATAAACTGTAGTGAAACACTTGGGGGTTCAAAGTTCTCACAACACATCTAGATAAGTTCATTGAGGGGTCTAGTTTCCAATATGGGGTCACTTGTGGGGGGTTTCTACTGTTTAGGTACATTAGGGGCTCTGCAAACGCAATGTGACGCCTGCAGACCAATCCATCTAAGTCTGCATTCCAAATGATGCTCCTTCCCTTCCGAGCCCTCCCATGCGCCCAAACGGTGGTTCCCCCCCACATATCGGGTATCAGCGTACTCAGGACAAATTGGACAACAACTTTTGTGGACCAATTTCTCCTGTTACCCTTGGGAAAATACAAAACTGGGGGCTAAAAAATAATTTTTGTGGGAAAACAAAAAGATTTTTTATTTTCACGGCTCTGCGTTATAAACTGTAGTGAAACACTTGGGGGTTCAAAGTTCTCACAACACATCTAGATAAGTTCATTGAGGGGTCTAGTTTCCAATATGGGGTCACTTGTGGGGGGTTTCTACTGTTTAGGTACATTAGGGGCTCTGCAAACGCAATGTGACGCCTGCAGACCAATCCATCTAAGTCTGCATTCCAAATGATGCTCCTTCCCTTCCGAGCCCTCCCATGCGCCCAAACGGTGGTTCCCCCCCACATATCGGGTATCAGCGTACTCAGGACAAATTGGACAACAACATTTAGGGTCCAATTTCTCCTGCTAACCTTGGAAAAATACAAAACTGGGGGCTAAAATATAATTTTTGTGGAAAAAAAAATATTTTTTATTTGCATGGCTCTGCGTTATAAACTGTAGTGAAATACTTGGGGGTTCAAAGCTCTCACAACACATCAAGATGAGTTCCTTAGGGGGTCTACTTTCCAAAATGGTGTCACTTGTGGGGGGTTTCTACTGTTTAGGTACATTAGGGGCTCTGCAAACGCAATGTGACGCCTGCAGACCATTCCATCTAAGTCTGCATTCCAAATGGCGCTCCTTCCCTTCCGAACCCTCCCATGCGCCCAAACGGTGGTTCCCCCCCACATATGGGGTATCAGCGTACTCAGGACAAATTGGACAACAACTTTTGTGGTCCAATTTCTCCTCTTACCCTAGGGAAAATACAAAACTGGGGGCTAAAAAATAATTTTTGTGGGAAAAAAATTTTGTTTTATTTTTATGGCTCTGCATTATAAACTTCTGTGAAGCCCTTGGTGGGTCAAAGTGCTCACCACACATCCAGATAAGTTCCTTAGGGGGTCTACTTTCCAAAATGGTGTCACTTGTGGGGGGTTTCAATGTTTAGGCACATCAGTGGCTCTCCAAACGCAACATGGCGTCCCATCTCAATTCCTGTCAATTTTGCATTGAAAAGTCAAACGGCGCTCCTTCCCTTCCGAGCTCTCCCATGCGCCCAAACAGTGGTTTACTGCCACATATGGGGTATCAGCGTACTCGGGACAAATTGGACAACAACTTTTGAGGTCCAATTTCTTCTCTTACCCTTGGAAAAATAAAAAATTGGGGGCAAAAATATAATTTTTGTGAAAAAATATGATTTTTTATTTTTACGGTTCTGCATTATAAACTTCTGTGAAGCACTTGGTGGGTCAAAGTGCTCACCACACCTCTAGATAAGTTCCTTAGGGGGTCTACTTTCCAAAATGGTGTCACTTGTGGGTGGTTTCAATGTTTAGGCACATCAGTGGCTCTCCAAACGCAACATGGCGTCCCATCTCAATTCCTGTCAATTTTGCATTGAAAAGTCAAACGGCGCTCCTTCCCTTCCGAGCTCTCCCATGCGCCCAAACAGTGGTTTACTGCCACATATGGGGTATCAGCGTACTCGGGACAAATTGGACAACAACTTTTGAGGTCCAATTTCTTCTCTTACCCTTGGAAAAATAAAAAATTGGGGGCAAAAATATAATTTTTGTGAAAAAATATGATTTTTTATTTTTACGGTTCTGCATTATAAACTTCTGTGAAGCACTTGGTGGGTCAAAGTGCTCACCACACCTCTAGATAAGTTCCTTAGGGGGTCTACTTTCCAAAATGGTGTCACTTGTGGGGGGTTTCAATGTTTAGGCACATCAGTGGCTCTCCAAACGCAACATGGCGTCCCATCTCAATTTCTGTCAATTTTGCATTGAAAAGTCAAACTGCGCTCCTTCCCTTCCGAGCTCTCCCATGCGCCCAAACAGTGGTTTACTGCCACATATGGGGTATCAGCGTACTCAGGACAAATTGGACAACAACTTTTGAGGTCCAATTTCTTCTCTTACCCTTGGAAAAATAAAAAATTGGGGGCAAAAATATAATTTTTGTGAAAAAATATGATTTTTTATTTTTACGGTTCTGCATTATAAACTTCTGTGAAGCACTTGGTGGGTCAAAGTGCTCACCACACATCCAGATAAGTTCCTTAGGGGGTCTACTTTCCAAAATGGTGTCACTTGTGGGGGGTTTCAATGTTTAGGCACATCAGTGGCTCTCCAAACGCAACATGGCGTCCCATCTCAATTCCTGTCAAGTTTGCATTGAAAAGTCAAATAGCGCTCCTTCCCTTCCGAGCTCTCCCATGCGCCCAAACAGTGGTTTACTGCCACATATGGGGTATCAGCGTACTCAGGACAAATTGGACAACAACTTTTTGGGTCCAATTTCTCCTGTTACCCTTGGTAAAATAAAACAAATTGGAGCTGAAGTAAATTTTTTGTGTAAAAAAGTTAAATGTTCATTTTTATTTAAACATTCCAAAAATTCCTATTAAACACCTGAAGGGTTAATAAACTTCTTGAATGTGGTTTTGAGCACCTTGAGGGGTGCAGTTTTTAGAATGGTGTCACACTTGGGCATTTTCTATCATATAGACCCCTCAAAATGACTTCAAATGAGACGTGGTCCCTAAAAAAAAATGGTGTTGTAAAAATGAGAAATTGCTGGTCAACTTTTAACCCTTATAACTCCCTAACAAAAAAAAAAATTGGTTCCAAAATTATGCTGATGTAAAGGAGACATGTGGGAAATGTTACTTATTAAGTATTTTGTGTGACATATCTCTGTGATTTAATTGCATAAAAATTCAAAGTTTGAAAATTGCGAAATTTTCAAAATTTTCGCCAAATTTCCGTTTTTTTCACAAATAAACGCAGGTACTATCAAAGAAATTTTACCACTATCATGAAGTACAATATGTCACGAGAAAACAATGTCAGAATCACCAGGATCCGTTGAAGCGTTTCGGAGTTATAACCTCATAAAGGGACAGTGGTCAGAATTGTAAAAATTGGCCTGGTCATTAACGTGCAAACCACCCTTGGGGGTAAAGGGGTTAAAGACCAAAATGCAAAAGAGTCCAAACCCTCTCAATGGCATTGACATTGAGCTTGAGATACTCAAGCGTGTTTCGATACTCCAGCATGCATGCGTCCCATTCCAGAAAGGGAAGCATCTGGAAAAATGTACTCTTTTACTGTGTATCTAACAGAGTGGGAACACAGTAATCAGCACTATTTCTAACCTTAAGAGTGCAGATGTGCAGCAAGGTGCTCATGTGTCAGGCACTTCAATTAGGTGCAAGTCCATGGTATGTTGGTAGTGAGGTAACACTCAAACAAGGACAACAAAGAGGGGATCATTATCCTCTTCATCTCCTGACTCATCATCCTAACACACTTGTTCCTCAGCTCCTTCACCATCACTAACAGTTTGTCTGATACCATGAGCCCATCTCGATCTGTGTAATCCACCCTCCCATAGCACCCACCTGTGTGACGACTTAGAGATATTTTTTTCCCTTCCACATCCTCCTCTGCTTCTATCTCTTCCTTTGGGACCAGCACCACCTTTCGCAGACTATTTAAAATGTTCTTCAGCATATAACCATCTTAGTAGTCATTTCAGAAGACTACCTCAGAAGGGTGCAGAGGTCCTTTTCCTGTGCCCACTTCACAAGCATGATTTGCACCACGTACTGTACCCAGCCTATGCAAACGGACATACTGCACCAGGGCTGCCACAGTCACTGCAACATATGCAGAGTGAAATTCCACCTTGTCAGCACATCACAAATCAAACAATTTACAAGTAGGCTGAAAGACCTCTGCAGCGATGCAGGTTGATGATCTTCTTTGTGAGAAGGGCAAAAGAGAGCACACAGCGACAGTGCAATCTGTAACAGCACACCCAGGTCAGGATAGTGGGGAGAAATTGCTGTACCACCAGTTTGAGGACATGAGGCATGCAAGACACATGTGTGAGGTTGCCCCGATGTAGGGCCACCACCAGGTTTGCATCTTTATCACACATGACTTTTCCTGCCTCCAGGCTCAGTGGAGATAGCCATTGCTCAAACTCAGCCAGGATAGCTGCCCACAACTCTTGAGCTTTGTGACTGCGATCTGCAAGGCATATTAATTTAAACACTGCTTTTTTGCGTGAGAACTGGCTGTGCAGTACAGAGATGGGGGATTCTCTCTGCACTGATCAAACACGTGTCTCATTAACGGAGATAATGAGGATGCAGGTGAAGGCCCTAGAGGAGGTTGAGGCAGTAGCAGTAGAGGAACTGTTAGATACAGAGGTTTGTCCTGCAAGCCTTGGAGATTCCTAGACTTGTGGAGCAGCCCCTTGCCGACCTGCCTCCATAGCAACCAGGGTCACCCAGTGCCCAGTCAATAAGATGCAATGCCCCAGGCCTTTTTGTTCATCCAGGTGTCAGTGGTGAAATGCACCCTGGCAGACATATTTTTTTCAAGGAATGGGTAATTTGACATGCTGATGTAGTGCAGGCATAGCTTTCTTAGAGAAGTAATGACAATTGGGCAACTGGTACTGGAGGATTGTTACAGCCATGAGCTATCAGAAACTGCCTATATCCAACAGGTGGATGGGAAGCATTTCTTGGCCAACAGATTGGAGATGGTGGAGTTCAGACTCTTAGCTTTGGCATGTGTAGGATGAAACATTCTTTTATGTGACAACAACTGCTGGATCGAGGGCTGGCTGCTGTGCTGAGAGAAATCTGGAGGTGCTAAGGCAGGGGTGGGGAACCTTTTTTCTGCTAAGGCCATTTGAATATTTAAACCATCATCTGGGGTCCATACAAAATCATCAATTTTTAAAATTGAAAATTACCCTGGTACATTTAATCAAACATTTAAATAACTCACCCCTAATGTGGGGAACAAAACTGATTTTCTTTGATGCAAAAGCAGCCTCTCCCTGTAACCAGAAAAAACAGGAATTGGACATAAAGATTTCCAGCTAACATTAGGACTACAAGAACCCAGGTGCTTTCAGCTGCATCACATCTAATGTGGTGCACTTAACTACAGTGGGGAAAAAAGTAATTAGTCAGCCACCAATTGTGCAAGTTCTCCCACTTAAAAAGATGAGAGAGTCCTGTTATTGACATCATAGGTAGACCACAACTATAGGAGTCAAAACTGAGAAAACAAATCTACATCTACAGCAGTGATGTTTTGGGCCTGTTGCTGGGCAACATGGACTTTAAACTCCCTCCAAAGGTTTTCTATGGGGTTGAGATCTGGAGACTGGCTAGGCCACTCCAGGACCTTCATATGCTTCTTATGAACCCACTCCTTTGTTGCTTTGGCAGTGTGCTTAGGATCATTATCATGCTGAAAGACCCATCCACATTTCATCTTCAATGCCCTTGCTGATGGAAGGAGGTTTGCAATCAAAATCTCACGATATATGGCCCCATTCATTCTTTTTTGTACATGGATCAATTGTCCTGGTCCCTTTGCTGAGAAATAGCCCCAAAGAATGATGTTGCCACCCCCATGCTTCACAGTAGGTATGGTGTTCTTTGGATGCAACTCAGCATTCTGTCTCCTCCAAACATGACGAGTTTTGTTTCTACCAAACAGTTCTACTTTGGTTTCATCTGACCATGTGACATTCTCCCAATACTCTTCTGGATAATCCAAATGCTCTCTAGAAAACTTCAGATGGGCCCATGCATGTACTGGCTTAAGCAGGGGGACACGTCTGACACTGCAGAATCTGAGTTCCTGGTGGCGTAGTGTGTTACTGATCATTCACTAGCCCTCCCGTGTGGTTCTGGGATTTTTGCTCACCATTCTAGTGATCGTTTAGACCCCATGGGGTGAAATCTTGCATGAAGCCCCAGATCAAGGAAGATTATCAGTGGTCTTGTATGTCCATGTTCTTATTATTGCTCCCAAAGTTGATTTCATCACACCAAGCTGCTTGCCTATTGCAGAATCAGTCATCCCAGCCTGGTGCAGGGCTACAATTTTGTTTCTGTTGTCCTTTGACAGCTGTTTGGTCTGCACCATAGTGGAGTTTGGAGTGTGACTGTTTGAGGGTGTGCACAGGTGTCTTTTATACTGATAACAAGTGCAAACAGGTGCCATTACTACAGGTAATGAGTGGAGAACAGAGGAGCCTCTTAAAAAAGAAGTTACATGTCTGTGAGAGCCAGAATTCTTGTATGTTTTTAGGTGACCAAATACTTTATTTACACCATAATTTAGCAAAATAATTCTTGCCAAATCAGACAAGGTGATTTTCTGGATTTGCTTTCTCATTTTGACTCTCATAGTTGTGGTCTACCTATGATGTGAATTAGAGGCCTCTCTCATCTTTTTAAGTAAGATAACTTGTGCAATTGGTGGCTGCCTAAATTCTTTATTTTTCCACTGTATATGTAACAAATATCCAACTGGGATCTGTATGTAGGGGAGACAGGACAAAAGCTTAGAACAAGGAGGAATTCTTATTGCCACACAATAAAAGAAAACCAAATATATCCACCTGTGGCCAAATGATTTTGTAGTCCTGATGAAAATGCATGTGTTTAAAGGCAACTTTAAATATCAGAGATGCAGGAGAGTTTAGAAGTGTAAACCTATGACAACCTTTCACACATTCAGAACAGGAATAACTGTGTCACATGGATTTAAGTCTTTTTACATTAAATAAGGAATTTGATCTTGGACCAGACCACAATCAGAAGACAAAAAAACTTTCACACTCCTTATATATAAACTGCTACAATATTTACTGCCACAAATGATTTTCTCCTTCCCATATTGACAGTCCTACTATTCAATTAGCCATTAAAATGTTTCAACCCACTGAGGACTATAAAAGTTATTTTTTTACATAACATTCTGAAAACTTTACCTTAAAATATAAGCCCAGTATGTATAATTAAACATGGAACCTACAATCATGTAAGTGCCAATAATATGCCTCCATGCATCTCAGATTTTATATGTTTGACTTCTTGACAATTTTATGTTTCATGTCCCTTCACATGTCATATTATTAAGGTATTTCCCCAGAGAAGCATTAAAATTGCAGGAGAAAAGTTCCATAATATAGTTCAGTGCAAATGCACCGTACACCATTAACCCCTTCATGACCCAGCCTATTTTGACCTTAAAGACCTTGCCGTTTTTTGCAATTCTGACCAGTGTCCCTTCATGAGGTAATAACTCAGGAACGCTTCAATGGATCCTAGCGGTTCTGAGATTGTTTTTTCGTGACATATTGGGCTTCATGTTAGTGGTAAATTTAGGTCAATAAATTCTGTGTTTATTTGTGATAAAAACGGAAATTTGGCGAAAATTTTGAAAATTTCGCAATTTTCACATTTTGAATTTTTATTCTGTTAAACCAGAGAGTTATGTGACACAAAATAGTTAATAAATAACATTTCCCACACGTCTACTTTACATCAGCACAATTTTGGAAACAAAATTTTTTTTTGCTAGGAAGTTATAAGGGTTAAAATTTGACCAGTGATTTCTCATTTTTACAACGAAAT
The DNA here is from genome assembly GCF_032444005.1 of Ranitomeya imitator. Taxonomy (NCBI): domain Eukaryota; kingdom Metazoa; phylum Chordata; class Amphibia; order Anura; family Dendrobatidae; genus Ranitomeya; species Ranitomeya imitator. The sequence goes on from NC_091282.1 coordinate 470,334,780, forward strand.
TTACAAAACCATTTTTTTTAGGGACCACCTCACATTTGAAGTCAGTTTGAGGGGTCTATATGGCTGAAAATACCCAAAAGTGACACCATTCTAAAAACTGCACCCCTCAAGGTGCACAAAACCACATTCAAGAAGTTTATTAACCCTTCAGGTGCTTCACAGCAGCAGAAGCAACATGGAAGGAAAAAATGAACATTTAACTTTTTAGTCACAAAAATGATTTTTCAGCAACAATTTTTTTATTTTCCCAATGGTAAAAGGAGAAACTGAACCACGTAAGTTGTTGTCCAATTTGTCCTGAGTACGCTGATACCTCATATGTGGGGTTAAACCACTGTTTGGGCGCACGGCAGGGCTTGGAAGGGAAGGAGCGCCATTTGACTTTTTGAATGAAAAATTGGCTGCACTCTTTAGCGGACACCATGTCACATTTGGAGAGCCCCCGTGTGCCTAAAAATTGGAGCTCCCCCACAAGTGACCCCATTTTGGAAACTAGACGCCCCAAGGAACTTATCTAGATGCATAGTGAGCCCTTTAAACCCCCAGATTCTTCACAAATTGATCCGTAAAAATGAAAAAGTACTTTTTTTTCACAAAAAAAGTTTTTTAGCCTCAATTTTTTCATTTTCACATGGACAACAGGATAAAATGGATCCTAAAATTTGTTTGGCAATTTCTCCTGAGTACACCGATACTTCACATGTGTGGGTAAACCACTGTTTGGGCACATGGTAAGGCTCGGAAGGGAAGGAGCGCCATTTGACTTTTTGAATGAAAAATTATCTCCATCGTTAGCGGACACCATGTCGCGCTTGGAGAGACCCTGTGTGATTAAACATTGGAGCTCCCCCACAAGTGACCCCATTTTGGAAACTGGACCCCCCAAGGAACTTATCTAGATGCCTAGTGAGCACTTTAAACCCTCAGGTGCTTCACAAATTGATCCGTAAAAATGAAAAAGTACTTTTTTTTCACAAAAAATTTATTTTCGCCTCAATTTTTTCATTTTCACATGGGCAACAGGATAAAATGGATCCTAAAATTTGTTGAGCAATTTCTCCCGAGTACGCCGATACCTCATATGTGGGGGTAAACCACTGTTTGGGCACACGGCAGGGCTCGGAAGGGAAGGCGCGCCTTTTAACTTTTTGAATGGAAAATTAGCTCCAATTGTTAGCGGACACCATGTCGCATTTGGAGAGCCCCTGTGTGCCTATGCAATGGAGCTCCCCCACAAGTGACCCCATTTTGGAAACTAGACCCCCCAAGGAACTTACCTAGATGCATACTGAGCACTTTAAACCCCCAGGTGCTTCACAGAAGTTTATAATGCAGAGCCATGAAAATAAAAAATAATTTTTCTTTTCTCAAAAATGATTTTTTAGCCTGGAATTTCCTATTTTGCCAATGGTAATAGGAGAAATTGGACCACAAATGTTGTTGTCCAGTTTGTCCTGAGTATGCAGATACCCCATATGTGGGGGTAAACCACTGTTTGGGCGCACGGCAGGGCTCAGAAGGGAAGGCACGCCATTTGGCTTTTTAAATGGAAAATTATCTCCAATCATTAGCGGACACCATGTCGCGTTTGGAGAGCCCCTGTGTGCCTAAACATTGGAGATCCCCCACAAATTACCCCATTTTGGAAACTAGACTCCCAAAGGAACTAATCTAGATGTGTAGTGAGCACTTTGAACCCTCAAGTGCTTCACAGAAGTTTATAACGCAGAGCCATGAAAATAAAATAAAAAAAATTATTTTCTCAAAAATGAATTTTAGCCCGCAATTTTTTATTTTCCCAAGGGTAACAGGAGAAATTTGACCCCAAAAGTTGTTGTCCAGTTTCTCCTGAGTACGCTGATACCCTATGTGTGGGGGTAAACCACTGTTTGGGCACACGTGGGGGCTCAGAAGGGAAGTAGTGACTTTTGAAATGCAGACTTTGATGGAATGGTCTGCGGGCGTCACGTTGCGTTTGCAGAGCCCCTGGTGTGCCTAAACAGTAGAAACCCCCCACAAGTGACCCCATTTTGGAAACTAGACCCCCAAAGGAACTTATCTAGATGTGTGGTGAGCACTTTCAACCCCCAAGTGCTTTACAGAAGTTTATAACGCAGAGCCGTGAAAATAATAAATACGTTTTCTTTCCTCAAAAATAATTTTTTAGCCCAGAATTTTTTATTTTCCCAAGGGTTACAGGAGAAATTGGACCACAAAAGTTGTTGTCCAGTTTCTCCTGAGTACGCTGATACCCCATGTGTGGGGGTAAACCACTGTTTGGGCACACGTGGGGGCTCAGAAGGGAAGTAGTGACTTTTGAAATGCAGACTTTGATGGAATGGTCTGCGGGCATCACGTTGCGTTTGCAGAGCCCCTGGTGTGCTTAAACAGTAGAAACCCCCCACAAGTGACCCCATTTTGGAAACTAGACCCCCAAAGGAACTTATCTAGATGTGTGGTGAGCACTTTCAACCCCCAAGTGCTTTACAGAAGTTTATAACGCAGAGCCGTGAAAATAATAAATACATTTTCTTTCCTCAAAAATAATTTTTTAGCCCAGAATTTTTTATTTTCCCAAGGGTTACAGGAGAAATTGGACCACAAAAGTTGTTGTCCAGTTTCTTCTGAGTACGCTGATACCCCATGTGTGGGGGTAAACCACTGTTTGGGCACACGTGGGGGCTCAGAAGGGAAGTAGTGACTTTTGAAATGCAGACTTTGATGGAATGGTCTGCGGGCGTCACGTTGCGTTTGCAGAGCCCCTGGTGTGCCTAAACAGTAGAAACCCCCCACAAGTGACCCCATTTTGGAAACTAGACCCCCCAAGGAACTTATCTAGATATGTGGTGAGCACTTTGAACCCCCAAGTGCTTCACAGACGTTTACAACACAGAGCCGTGAAAATAAAAAAATCATTTTTCTTTCCTCAAAAATGATGTTTTAGCAAGCAATTTTTTATTTTCTCAAGGGTAACAGGAGAAATTGGACCCCAGTAATTGTTGCGCAGTTTGTCCTGAGTATGCTGGTACCCCATATGTGGGGGTAAACCACTGTTTGGGCACACGTCGGGGTTCGGAAGTGAGGGAGCACCATTTGAATTTTTGAATACAAGATTGGCTGGAATCAATGGTGGTGCTATGTTGCGTTTGGAGACCCCCTGAAGTGCCTAAACAGTGGAAAGCCCTCAATTCTACCTCCAACACTAACCCCAACACACCCCTAACCCTAATCCCAACTGTAGCCATAACCCTAATCACAACCCTAACCCCAACACACCCCTATCCACAACCCTAACCCCAACACACCCCTAACCCTAACCACAACCCTAATTCCAACCCAACCCTAAGGCTATGTGCCAACGTTGCTGATTCGTATGAGATTTTTCAGCACCATTTTTGAAAAATCCGCGGGTAAAAGGCACTACGTTTTACCTGCGGATTTTCCGCGGATTTCCAGTGTTTTTTGTGCGGATTTCACCTGCGGATTCCTATTGAGGAACAGGTGTAAAACGCCGCGGAATCCGCACAAAGAATTGGCATGCTGCGGAAAATACAACGCAGCGTTCCCGCGCGGTATTTTCCGCACCATGGGCACAGCGGATTTGGTTTTCCATATGTTTACATGGTACTGTAAACCTGATGGAACACTGCTGTGGATCCTTAGCCAAATCCGCACCGTGTGCACATAGCCTAATTCTAAAGGTATGTGCACACGCTGCAGAAAATGCTGCGGATCCGCAGCAGTTTCCCATGAGTTTACAGTTCAATGTAAACCTACGGGAAACAAAAATCGCTGTACACATGCTGCGGAAAAACTGCACGGAAACGCAGCGGTTTACATTCCGCAGCATGTCACTTCTTTCTGCGGATTCCGCAGCGGTTTTACAACTGCTCCAATAGAAAATCGCAGTTGTAAAACCGCAGTGAAATGCGCAGAAAAACCGCGGTAAATCCACCATAAATCCGCAGCGGTTTAGCACTGTGGATTTTTCAAATCCGCTGCGGAAAAATCCGCATAGGACCAGAATACGTGTGCACATACCGAAACCCTAACCCTAGCCCTAACCCTACCCCTAGCCCTAACCCTAACCCTAACCCTACCCCTAACCCTACCCCTAACCCTAACCCTAACCCTACCCCTAACCCTACCCCTACCCCTAACCCTAGTTCTTACCCCAACCTTAGTGAAAAAAAAAAAATTCTTTATTTTTTTATTGTCCCTATCTATGGGGGTGACAAAGGGGGGGGTCATTTACTATTTTTTTTATTTTGATCACTGAGATAGGTTATATCTCAGTGATCAAAATTCACTCTGGAACGAATCTGCCGGCCGGCAGATTCGGCGGGCGCACTGCACATGCGCCCGCCATTTTGGAAGATGGCGGCGCCCAGGAAAGAAGACGGACGGACCTCGGGCGGCCAGGTAAGTATAAGGGGGGGGAGATCAGGGCACGGGGGGAGATCAGGGCACGGGGGGGGCGTCGGAGCACGGGGGGGTGGATCGGAGCATGGGGGGGTGGATCAGAACACGGGAGGGAGGATTGGAGCACGGGGGAGGATTGGAGCACGGGGTGAGGGATCGCTGTGCGGGGGGGTGGATCGGAGCACGGGGGGGGTCGCTGTGTGCGGGGGGGGGGGACCGGAGTGCGGGGGGGTTTGATTGGAGCGCGGGGGGTGTGATTGGTGCACGGGGGAAGCGGACAGGAGGACGGGGGAGCGGAGCACAGGACCGAGGGGAGCGGACCACAGATCGGGGGGCTGGGGGGGCGATCGGAGGGGTGGGGTGGGTGCACATATGTGTTTCCAGCCATGGCCGATGATATTGCAGCATCGGCCATGGCTGGATTGTAATATTTCACCAGTTTTTTAGGTGAAATATTACAAATCGCTCTGATTGGCAGTTTCACTTTCAACAGCCAATCAGAGCGATCGTAGCCACGAGGGGGTGAAGCCACCCCCCCTGGGCTAAACTACCACTCCCCCTGTCCCTGCAGATCGGGTGAAATGGGAGTTAACCCTTTCACCCGGCCTGCAGGGACGCGATCTTTCAATGACGCATATGCTGCGTCATGGGTCGGAATGGCACCGACTTTCATGACGCAGCGTATGCGTCAAAGGTCGGGAAGGGGTTAAGGAGAATGCATATTACTTTCTGCTATGTAACCATTGAGTTTCTGTACAGTCTTTATTCACAAAGCTGTGTCATATGCAAGATTCCTTAAGATTATTTATACATAGCTAAGTCACAATATACCACCATGTCCAAAGTCCTAATATTCCCCAACTGACCTTCCATACGCAACAACACTAACAACATGAACATTAACATCCCATTGCTGTGCTGCATGCATGAAACCTCTGAATCATAGTAAGTTTTGACATATAAAAGACTTCAAATATATCTCAGCATAGCTCTTCCTTTAAATTAAAACTCACCGAATTTTTTTACCTGACACTATGAATCATGCAGGCTTTTATTTACCATCTCCCTATATTTACAGTTTCTAAGCCTTTTAATGCAAATGTCATAGGAATATTCACAGACATTGAGTCAGGTTTATCAAGAATGGCACTTTTCAAGCTGTTCTTGATGAGAGCTTAACCTCCTGGAGTCAGACTCTCCTCATTCCTGAAAACATCTGATGAGTGGCAAGTGCCTCTGTGCACCACGCCAGGAACTGGTCTGAGATTTCTGGTATAAAGAACTACACAACTTCTCATGAATTAGACAAGCCATGAAATCAGTCTCCTGATGAACCCACGCCCTCTCCCCCACCTCTCTTGTTCCACCCCACCTACACCATTTTGGCAAAGCTCAGAAAAACTGGAGTGAAAATGTCAAACATCACAAATTTTGGTGCAATTCAAAGACTTTTCAAAGTTTTTATGGCTTTGATGAATCAGTCCCACTGTCTACATGGGCCACATGGTTGGCGCTGCGAGAATTGAAAATCAAATAATGTCTGTAGCATTTATTTGATGGACATTAGCCTTTGTCCAGAAGATAGTTTTCTAGTACCGTTTGTTTAACCGTTTTTTTTTACTTGCATTCTAGGGCTTTATTAACCCCTTAATCCCATATGACGTACTATCCCGTCCAGGTGACCTGGGACTTAATTCCCAGGGACGGGATAGTACGTCATATGCGATCGGCCGCGCTCACGGGGGGAGCGCGGCCGATCGCGGCCGGGTGTCAGCTGCCTATCGCAGCTGACATCCGGCACTATGTGCTAGGAGCGGTCACGGACCGCTCCCGGCACATTAACCCCCGGCACACCGCGATCAAAGATGATCGCGGTGTGCCGGCGGTGCAGGGAAGCATCGCGCAGGGAGGGGGCTCCCTGCGGGCTTCCCTGAGACGATCGGTACACGGTGATGTACTCACCGTGTACCGAGCGTCTTCTCCCTGCAGTCCCCGGATCCAAAATGGCCGCCGGGCTGCATCCGGGTCCTGCAGGGAACACTTCCAGGTCAGGATCAGGCTGCAGCTGCAGCTCTAATCCTGCCCGGCTGTATGTCAGATCACCGATCTAACAGAGTGCTGTGCACACTGTCAGATCGGTGATCTGTATTGTCCCCCCCTGGGACAAAGTGAAAAAGTAAAAAAAAAAATTTCCACACTTGTAAAAAAAAAAAAAAAAAAAAATTCCTAAATAAAGCAGAAAAAAAAAAATATTATTCCCATAAATACATTTCTTTACATAAAAAAAACAAAAAAACAATAAAAGTACACATATTTAGTATCGCCGCGTCCGTAACGACCCGACCTATAAAACTGGCCCACTAGTTAACCCCTTCAGTGAACACCGTAAGAAAAAAAAAAAAAAACGAGCCAAAAAACAACGCTTTATTATCATAATGCTGAACAAAAAGTGGAATAACACGCGATCAAAAAGACGGATATAAATAACCATGGTACCTCTGAAAACGTCATCTTGTCCCGCAAAAATGAGCCGCCATATAGCATCATAACCAAAAAAATAAAAAAGTTATAGTCCGCAGAATAAAGCGATGCCAAAATAATTATTTTTTCTATAAAATAGCTTTTATCGTATAAAAGTGCCAAAACATAAAAAAAATGATATAAATGAGGTATCGCTGTAATCGTACTGACCCGAAGAATAAAACTGCTTCATCAATTTTACCAAACGCGGAACGGTATAAACGCCTCCCCCAAAAGAAATTCATGAATAGCTGGTTTTTGGTCATTCTGCATCACAAAAAATCAGAATAAAAAGCGATCAAAAACTGTCACATGTCCGAAAATGTAACCGATAAAAACGTCAACTCGTCCCGCAAAAAACAAGACCTCACATGACTCTGTGGACCAAAATATGGAAAAATTATAGGTCTCAAAATGTGGAGACGCAAAAACTTTTTTGCTATAAAAAGCGTATTTTAGTGTGTGACGGCTGCCAATCATAAAAATCCGATATAAAAAACGCTATAAAAGTAAATCAAACCCCCCTTCATCACCCCCTTAGTTAGGCTAGGTTCACATTGCGTTAATGGGTTAACGCTAACGGACAGCGTTGCACGGCGAAAATGTCACAATTAACGCCGTGCAACGGGTCCGTTAGCACAACCATTGACAGCAATGTGATTTTCGGGTGTAGCGCATCGCTAGAGCGTGCCATTTTCGGCTCGCGCTAGCAAGGTGCCATTCTTTTGTGGCGCGCCTCAGACGCTGCTTACAGCGTCCGCGGCGCGCCCGAGGTCCGATCCCCGATCTTCCAGACCGGGGACGTTAACGCGACCACTAAACACGACACCTAAAAAGACATTGCGTTAGCGCAATCCGCTAGTGCTAAACAGATTTCGCTAACGCAATGTGAACCTAGCCTTAGGGAAAAATAATAAAGTTAAAAAAAATGTATTTATTTCCATTTTCCCATTAGGGTTAGGGTTAGGGCTAGGGTTAGGGCTAGGGTGAGGGCTAGGGTTAGGGTTTGGATTACATTTACGGTTGGGATTAGGGTTGGGATTAGAATTAGGGGTGTGTCAGGGTTAGGTGTGTGGTTAGGGTTACAGTTGGGATTAGGGTTAGGGGTGCGTTTGGATTAGGGTTTCATTTATAATTGGGGGGTTTCCACTGTTTAGACACATCAGGGGCTCTCCAAACGCGACATGGCGTCCGATCTCAATTCCAGCCAATTCTGCATTGAAAAAGTAAAACAGTGCTCCTTCACTTCCGAGCTCTCCCGTGCGCCCAAACAGGGGTTTACCCCAACATATGGGGTATCATCGTACTCGAGACAAATTGGACAACAACTTTTTGGGTCCAAGTTCTCTTGTTATCCTTGGGAAAATAAAAATTTGGGGGGCTAAAATCATTTTTGTGGGAAAAAAAGGATTTTTTATTTTCACGGCTCTGCGTTGTAAACTGTAGTGAAACACTTGGGGGTTCAAAGTTTTCACAACACATCTAGATAAGTTCCGTGGGAGGTCTAGTTTCCAATATGAGGTCACTTGTGGGTGGTTTCTACTGTTTGGGTACATCAGGGGCTCTGCAAATGCAACGTGACGCCTGCAGACCAATCCATCTAAGTCTGCATTCCAAATGGCGCTCCTTCCCTTCCGAGCTCTGCTATGCGCCCAAACAGTGGTTCCCCCCCACATATGGGGAATCAGCGTACTCAGGACAAATTGAACAACAACTTTTAGGGTCCAATTTATTCTGTTACCCTTGTAAAAATACAAAGCTGGGGGCTAAAAAATCATTTTTGCGAAAAAAAAAAGAATTTTTATTTTCACGGCTCTGCGTTATAAACTGTAGTGAAACCCTTAGGGGTTCAAAGTTCTCACAACACATCTAGATAAGTTCCTTGGGAGGTCTAGTTTCTAATATGGGGTCACTTGTGGGGGGTTTGTACTGTTTGGGTACATCAGGGGCTCTGCAAATGCAACGTGACGCCTGCAGACCAATCCATCTAAGTCTGCATTCCAAATGGCGCTCCTTCCCTTCCGAGCTCTGCCAAGCGCCCAAACAGTGGTTCCCCTCCACATATGGGGTATCAGCGTACTCAGGACAAATTGGACAACAGCTTTTGGGGTCCAATTTATTATGTTACCCTTGTGAAAATACAAAACTGGGGGCTAAAAAATAACTTTTGCGAAAAAAAAAAAAAATTATTTTAACGGCTCTGCGTTATAAACTGTAGTGAAACACTTGGGGGTTCAAAGCTCTCAAAACACATCTAGATAAGTTCCTTAGGGGGTCTAGTTTCCAAAATGGTGTCACTTGTGGGGGGTTTTAACGTTTAGGCACATCAGGGGCTCTCCAAACCAACATGGCGTCCCATCTTAATTCCAGTCAATTTTGCATTGAAAAGTCAAATGGCGCTCCTTCCCTTCCGAGCTCTGCTATGCACCCAAAAAGTGGTTTACCCCCACATATGGGGTATCATCGCACTCAGGACAAATTGCACAACAACTTTTGTGGTCTAATTTCTTCTCTTACCCTTGGGAAAATAAAAAATTGGTGGCGAAAAGATTATTTTTGTGAAAAAATATGATTTTTTATTTTTACGGCTCTGCATTATAAACTTCTGTGAAGCACTTGTTGGGTCAAAGTGCTCACCACACCACCGCACCTCTAGATAAGTTCCTTAGGGGGTCTACTTTCCAAAATGGTGTCACTTGTGGGGATTTCAATGTTTAGGCACATCAGGGGCTCTCCAAACGCAACATGGCATCCCATCTCAATTCCAGTCAATTTTGCATTGAAAAGTAAAATGGCGCTCCTTCCCTTCCGAGCTCTGCCATACGCCCAAACAATGGTTTACACCCATATATGGGGTATCAGCGTACTCAGGACAAATTGGCCAACAATTTTTGAGGTCCAATTTCTTCTCTTACTCTTGGGAAAATAAAAAATTGGGGGCGAAAATATCATTTTTGTGAAAAAATATGATTTTTTATTTTTACGGCTCTGCATTATAAACTTCTGTGAAGCAATTGGTGGGTCAAAGTGGTCACCACACATCTAGATAAGTTCCTTAGGGTGTCTACTTTCCAAAATGGTGTCACTTGTGGGGGGTTTCAATGTTTAGGCACATGAGGGGCTCTCCAAACGCAACATGGTGTCCCATCTCAATTCCTGTCAATTTTGCATTTAAAAGTCAAATGGCGCTCCTTTCCTTCCAAGCTCTGCCATGCGCCCAAACAGTGGTTTACCCCCACATATGGGGTATCAGCGTACTCAGTATAGATTGTACAACAATGTTTGGCATCCATTTTATCCTGTTACCCTTGGTAAAATAAAACAAATTGGAGCTGAAATAAATTTTGTGTGAAAAAAAGTTAAATATTCATTTTTATTTAAACATTCCAAAAATTCCTGTGAAACCCCTGAAGGGTTAATAAACTTCTTGAATGTGGTTTTGAGCACCATGAGGGGTGCAGTTTTTAGAATGGTGTCACACTTGGGTATTTTCTATCATATAGACCCCTCAAAATGACATCAAATGAGATGTGGTCCCTAAAAAAAAATGGTGTTGTAAAAATGAGAAATTGCTGGTCAACTTTTAACCCTTATAACTCCCTAACAAAAAAAAATTTTGGTTCCAAAATTGTGCTGATGTAAAGTAGACATGTGGGAAATGTTACTTATTAAGTATTTTGTGTGACATATCTCTGTGATTTAATTGCATAAAAATTCAAAATTGGAAAATTGCGAAATTTTCATAATTTTCGCCAAATTTCCATTTTTTTCACAAATAAACGCAGGTACTATCAAAGAATTTTTACCATTGTCATGAAGTACAATATGTCACGAGAAAACAATGTCAGATTCACTGGGATCCGTTGAAGCGTTCCAGAGTTATAACCTCATAAAGGGACAGTGGTCAGAATTGTAAAAATTGGCCCGGTCATTAACGTGCAAACCACCCTCGGGGCTTAAGGGGTTAAGCAAAGCAAATGTAGCAATTTTGCTATTTATTTACGAGGATAAAGCTTTGTAGATATTGTACATATTTCCATCTTTTTAAGAAGAATAAGCAGGTTTTTTTTTTGGTAATATATATTATATTTCAGCTGTATTTCCTCTTAAATTTTACAAAATAGAAAAACCAAGGAAGAGACATCGAAATAATGCATTTTCTTTCTTCAATTTCATGTGTAACTATTTTCAATAAATAGATTTTTTATTTTGCATGGCTCTAGATTTATTTATGCATTTGTTTTAAACCAAATAGGCCAGTGTATTGTAAGTTTGACTAGTATATGATCTAAAATACAAGCACGTATTTTAACCAGTTCAATACCAGGCCATCTTTTTCAATGGGTCCCGGGCTGAAAACCGCATTTGCAACTGGCAGTTTGTTTTATTTGCTACATATTGTATCATTTTATATCATACTTTATTTATTAATCATGGACATTTCATGGCCATTTGAACATATCAATACATTTGTTTTATTTCTGATTTCCACTGTAATTTAGGCTTGTCTATTGGTCCCAGTTACAGGAGAAAATCATTTTATTCTTTGTACAGTAGAGTTGACTGGTCTTTCTAGCATCCAGCAGCACATGTTCTCTTCCTAAACCCTGAGGCCACATGATCTCTGGGTCCAAAGGAGGAAGAAGTGTACGTGCTTCATAATCTCTTCCTAGTCTTGGATACAATGATAAAGAAAATAAACAGGATAATAAATCCTGTCTGCCTTCTCTACAGGAAGTGTAGCTGTGCATGACAGCTGGCCCTCTACCCCACAGCTACACAATGCTGTGCAGATGCTCTACAACTCATTGACTCATTAGAACATCACAGCAGAACAAAAATAAGACCTCCCAGATGTTTGAAATCTATGGGTGGTCCTGAAGTAACTAAATGAATAGGGAAATTATATTTTTGAAATTTTGATATGGCCTAATATTAATCTGTATACCATTCTATAATTATAAAAGATTAAACCTTTCAAAGCAAATTATTTGAATTCCTATAAACCCTAAGGGGGGTTGCATTTGTGTTTTTTTTCTCAAATGTTTGCTTTAAATGTTAAAAAGAGAGAATGTTGACATTTTCAAGCAATCATATATTGTAAAAGCTTGAAAATCGATTAGGACACCGCGCTAGCTAGATGAAGTAACAATCAATGGAGACATGTAGTCAGAGAAGTGTCCAGTATAAAAGTGGCCGCAACCATCAGCAGTGGTAACATATAGCACAATAAGGTGTCAGGAATGCCAAATGGGCAAATGGATAAATGCTCAGAGAGCCAGCAGAAAAATATACCTCCTGTAGCCGCAGTGAGAAATATCTAACAGGGGAAATATAAGTGTGTGGCAGGTGTAGAATGGAATGAAATGACCGCACACTTACTAGTATGGATGTAACTTCAGCGGAGGTGCTGGCGCTGTCCTGTGGTGAGTGGGAGCAGGAGCAGAATCACCAGCGGCCCGGGGATCCGAAATTGTGGAGTCCAACAAAGGGAACAGCGCAGGGCGGCAGAGACACCTGGTGGTATAGGGAGCGTCCTAATCGATTTTCATTTTTTCCTGTTACCACTTGACAGACTTAGCACAGTAGCTGTCTAGGCACCTGCAGCTTCCTAGTATACCCCCCTTCCCTGGGAGCGCCGGTGTGTTTCTATCTTATTGTAAAAGCTTGTCCACGACCCATTAAAAAAAAATAAGCAAGGGGCAACATTTGTAACATCTAGAATTACATATGATGTAAATCCTGGAACTTGAAAGGGATAATATGCTGCTGCCGATCCCCCCAAAACTTTGTCAGCACTACATGATTTTTTCCTCTCTGCATTTCTACCTGCAACTTGTGCACTCGCAACTTCCCCATTGTGTTATATATAGTACTTGTGACATCACTCCATATCATTTCCACTAGCAACGACATAACATAGTTAGCAAGGCCAAAAAAAGACATTTGTCCATCCAGTTCAACCTATATTCCATCAGAATAATCCCCAGATCTACATCCTTCTAAGGAACCTAATAACTGTAAGATACAATATTGTTACGCTCCAGGAAGACATCCAGGCCTCTCTTGAACCCCTCAACTTAGTTCGCCATCACCATCTCCTCAGGCAAGGAATTCCAGATTCTCACTCACTGCCCTAACGGTAAAGAATCCTCTTCAATGTTGGTGGAAAAACCTTCTCTCCTCCAGACGCAGAGAATGCCCCCTTGTGACCGTCATCTTCCTTGATATAAACAGATCTTCAGAGAGATATTTGCATTGTCCCCTTATATACTTATACATGGTTATTAGATCGCCCCTCAGTCATCTTTTTTCTAGACTAAATAATCCTAATTTTGCTAATTTATCTATCTGGGTATTGTATTTACCCCATCCCCTTTTATTAATATTGTTGCCCTCCTTTGTTCTCACTCTAGTTCCATTATATCCTTCCTGAACAGCGGCGCCCAAAACCGTACACAGTGCTCCATGTGCGGTCTAACCAGGGATTTGTACAGAGGCAGTATAATGCTCTCATCATGTGCATCCAGAACTCTTTTAATGCACCCCATTATCCTGCTTGTCTTAGCAGCCACTGCCTGGCACTGGCTGCTCCAGGTAAGTTTGTCATTAACTAGGATCCCCAAGTCCTTCTCCATGTCAGATATATCCAGTGGTTTCCCATTCAGTGTGTAATGGTGATATTGATTTCTTCTTCCCATGTGTATAACCTTGCATTTATCATTGTTAAACCTCATCTGCCACCTTTTGGCCCAAGTTTCCAACTTAACCAGATCCATCTGTAGCAGAATACTATATTCTCTTGCATTAACTGCTTTACATAGTTTTGTATCATCTGCAAATATCGATATTTTACTGTGTAAACCTTCTAACAGATCGTTAAAAAATATCTTGAAGAGAATAGGTCCAAACACTGACCCTGCGGTACCCCACTGGTCACAACGATCCAGTTAGAGAATATACCATTTATAACCACCCTCTGCTTTCTATCACTAAGCCAGTTACTTACATAGTAACGTACTTCTTGATGAGCGAATGTGCTCAGATAACATCTTAGCCAAGCATCTGGACGAGCTCTTATATTATATATGAGTCCCTGCGGCTGCATGATTTGTGGCTTTTAGACAGCCTCAATACTTGCTGGGATTGCCTGTTTGTTGGGGGATAACACCCGAGCATGCTCGGATAAGACATTCGCTCATCACTAATTTCTTCCTCTAGAAGTTTCTATGTCACTGCTTAGATCTGAACGCAAAGTGGTGCAATCTTGCCTTCACTGTAAATTTTATCTTGCATTACAATGAAAATGTATAAATGATATAAGTGATTATATAACAATAATATAACAATTATAGTGTAACATTATATAACTTTTTCATCTTTTTATTATTACAATTTTGTGCATTTTTAGATGAGTACGGGACTCAATTATTATGTAAGTTATCTATGGGACCTACTGACTCTTAGGCCATAACCCTACACCTAACCCTTGTAAGGTTTAACCCCTTCCCGACCCATGACGCCACGTAGGCATCATGAAAGTCGGTGCCAATCCGACCCATGACGCCTATGTGGCGTCATGGAAAGATCGCGTCCCTGCAGATCGGGTGAAAGGGTTAACTCCCATTTCACCCGATCTGCAGGGACAGGGGGAGTGGTAGTTTAGCCCAGGGGCTACGATCACTCTGATTGGCTGTTGAAAGTGAAACTGCCAATCAGAGCGATTTGTAATATTTCACCTATTATAACTGGTGAAATATTACAATCCAGCCATGGCCGATGCTGCAATATCATCGGCCATGGCTGGAAACACTAATGTGCCCCCACCCCACCGATCGCCCCCCCAGCCCTCTGATCTATCCGGTACACTGCTCCGGCTCCCCTCCGTCCTGTGCTCCGCTCCCCCCGTGCTCTTGTCCACTCCCCTGGTGCTCCAATCACCCTCCCCGTGCTCCAATCACCCTCCCTGCACTCCGATCCACCCCCCGTGCTCCGTTCCACCCCCCGTGCTCCGTTCCACCCCCCGTGCTCCGTTCCACCCCCCCATGCTCCGTTCCACCCCTCCCGCGCTCCGATCCACACCCCCATGCTCCGATCCCCATCCCCGTGCTCCCACCCCCCCTCATCATACTTACCGATCCTGCCGGGGTCCGTCCGTCTTCTCCCTGGGTGCCGCCATCTTTTTTTTTTCCACTAATGTTAGAATAGGGTTAGGGCTAGGGTTAGGGGTAGGGTTAGGGGTAGGGTTAGGGTTAGGGTTAGGGTTAGGGGTAGGGTTAGGGGTAGGGTTAGGGTTAGGGGTAGGGTTATGGGTAGGGTTAGGGGTAGGGCTAGGACTAGGGTTAGGGCTAGGGTTAGGGCTAGGGTTAGGGCTAGGGTTAGGGTTAGGGTTTCGGTATGTGCACACGTATTCTGGTCCTCTGCGGATTTTTCCGCTGCGGATTTGATAAATCCGCAGTGCTAAACCGATGCGGGTTTATGGCGGATTTACCGCGTTTTTTCTGCGCATTTCACTGCGGTTTTACAACTGCGATTTTCTATTTGAGCAGTTGTAAAACCGCTGCGGAATCCGCACAAAGAAGTGACATGCTGCGGAATGTAAACCGCTGCATTTCTGTGCAGTTTTTCCGCAGCATGTGTACAGCGATTTTTGTTTCCCATAGGTTTACATTGAACTGTAAACTCATGGGAAACTGCTGCGGATCCGCAGCGTTTTCCGCAGCGTGTGCACATACCTTTAGAATTAGGCTATGTGCACACGGTGCGGATTTGGCTGCGGATCCGCAGAGGATTGGCCGCTGCGGATTCGCAGCAGTGTTCCATCAGGTTTACAGTACCATGTAAACCTATGGAAAACCAAATCCGCTGTGCCCATGGTGCGGAAAATACCGCACGGAAACGCTGCGTTGTATTTTCCGCAGCATGTCAATTTTTGTGCGGATTCCGCAGCGTTTTACACCTGTTCCTCAATAGGAATCCACAGGTGAAATCCGCACAAAAAACACTGGAAATCCGCGGTAAATCCGCAGGTAAAACGCAGTGGGTTTTACCCGCGAATTTTTAAAAAATGATGCTGAAAAATCTCACACGAATCCGCAACGTGGGCACATAGCCTTAGGGTTAGGGTTGGAATTAGGGTTGTGGTTAGGGTTATGGCTACAGTTGGGATAAGGGTTAGGGGTGTGTTGGAGTTAGAATTGAGGGGTTTCCACTGTTTAGGCACATCAGGGGTCTCCAAACGCAACATGGCGCCACCATTGATTCCAGCCAATCTCGTATTCAAAAAGTCAAATGGTGCTCCCTCAATTCCGAGCCCCGACGTGTGCCCAAACAGTGGTTTACCCCCACATATGGGGTACCAGCATACTCAGGATAAACTGCGCAACAATTACTGGGGTCCAATTTCTCCTGTTACCCTTGTGAAAATAAAAAAATGCTTGCTAAAACATCATTTTTGAGGAAAGAAAAATGATTTTTTTATTTTCACGGCTCTGCGTTGTAAACGTCTGTGAAGCACTTGGGGGTTCAAAGTGCTCACCACATATCTACATAAGTTCCTTGGGAGGTCTAGTTTCTAAAATGGGGTCACTTGTGGGGGGTTTCTACTGTTTAGGCACACCAGGGGCTCTGCAAACGCAACGTGACGCCCGCAGACCATTCCATCACAGTCTGCATTTCAAAAGTCACTACTTCCCTTCTGAGCCCCGACGTGTGCCCAAACAGTGGTTTACCTCCACACATGGGGTATCAGCGTACTCAGGAGAAACTGGACAACAAATGCGGTCCAATTTCTCCTGTAACCCTTGGGAAAATAAAAAATTCTGGGCTAAATAATTATTTTTGAGGAAAGAAAAGGTATTTATTATTTTCACGGTTCTGCATTATAAACTTCTATGAAGCACTTGGGGGTTCAAAGTGCTCACCACACATCTAGATAAGTTCCTTTCGGGGTCTAGTTTCCAAAATGGGGTCACTTGTGGGGGATTTCTACTGTTAAGCCACATCAGGGGCTCTGCAAACGCAACGTGACGCCCACAGAGCATTCCATCAAAGTCTGCATTTCAAAACGTCACTACTTCACTTCCGAGCCCCAGCATGTGCCCAAAAAGTGGTTTACCCCCACATATGGGGTATCAGCGTACTCAGGAGAAACTGGACAACAACTTTTGCGGTCAAAATTCTCCTGTTACCCTTGGGAAAATAAAAAATTGCAGGCTAAAAGATCATTTTTGAGAAAATATATTTTTTTTTATTTTCATGGCTCTGCGTTATAAACTTCTGTGAAGCACTTGGGGGTTCAAAGTCCTCACCACACATCTAGATTAGTTCCTTTGGGGGTCTAGTTTCCAAAATGTGGTCATTTCTGGGGGATCTCCAATGTTTAGGCACACTGGGGCTCTCCAAACGTGACATGGTGTCCGCTAATGATTGGAGCTAGGTTTCCATTTAAAAAGCCAAATGGCGTGCCTTCCCTTCCGAGCCCTGCCGTGCGCCCAAACAGTGGTTTACCCCCACATATGGGATATCAGAGTACTCAGGACAAACTGGACAACAACATTTGGGGTCCAATTTCTCCTATTACCCTTGGCAAAATAGGAAATTCCAGGCTAAAAAATCATTTTTGAGGAAAGAAAAATTATTTTTTATTTTCATGGCTCTGCATTATAAACTTCTGTGAAGCACCTGGGGGTTTAAAGTGCTCAATATGCATCTAGATAAGTTCCTTGGGGGGTCTAGTTTCCAAAATGGGATCAATTGTGGGGGAGCTCCAATGTTTAGGCACACAGGGGCTCTCCAAACGCGACATGGTGTCCGCTAACAATTGGAGCTAATTTTCCATTCAAAAAGTCAAATGGCGCGCCTTCCCTTCCGAGCCCTGCCGAGTGCCCAAACAGTGGTTTACCCCCACATATGAGGTATTGGTGTACTCGGGAGAAATTGCCCAACAAATTTTACGATCCATTTTATCCTGTTGCCCATGTGAAAATGAAAAAATTGAGGCTAAAAGAATTTTTTTGTGAAAAAAAGTACTTTTTCATTTTTACGGATCAATTTGTGAAGCACCTGGGGGTTCAAAGTGCTCACTATGCATCTAGATAAGTTCCTTGGGGCGTCTAGTTTCCAAAATGGGGTCACTTGTGGGGGTGCTCCAATTTTTAGGCACACGGGGGCTCTCCAAACGTGACATGGTGTCCGCTAAAGAGTGGAGCCAATTTGTCATTCAAAAAGTCAAATGGCGCTCCTTCCCTTCCAAGCCCTGCCGTGCACCCAAACAGTGGTCTACCCCCACATATGAGGTATCAGCGTACTCAGGACAAATTGGACAACAACTTTCGTGGTTCAGTTTCTCCTTTTACCATTGGGAAAATAAAAAAATTGTTGCTAAAATATAATTTTTGTGACTAAAAAGTTAAATGTTCATTTTTTCCTTCCATGTTGCTTCTGCTGCTGTGAAGCACCTGAAGGGTTAATAAACTTCTTGAATGTGGTTTTGAGTACCTTGAGGGGTGCAGTTTTTAGAATGGTGTCACTTTTGGGTATTTTCAGCCATATAGACCCCTCAAACTGACTTCAAATGTGAGGTGGTCCCTAAAAAAAATGGTTTTGTAAATTTCATTGTAAAAATGAGAAATCGCTGGTCAAATTTTAACCCTTATAACTTCCTAGCAAAAAAAAATTTTGTTTCCAAAATTGTGCTGATGTAAAGGATACATGTGGGAAATGTTATTTATTAACTATTTTGTGTTACATAACTCTCTGGTTTAACAGAATAAAAATTCAAAATGTGAAAATTGCGAAATTTTCAAAATTTTCGCCAAATTTCCATTTTTATCACAAATAAACGCAGAATTTATTGACCTAAATTTACCACTAACATGAAGTCCAATATGTCTCGAAAAAACAATCTCAGAACCGCTAGGATCCGTTAAAGTGTTCCTGAGTTATTACCTCATAAAGGGACACTGGTCAGAGTTGCAAAAAACAGCAAGGTCTTTAAGGTCAAAATAGGCATGGTCATGAAGGGGTTAAAAAAAACAATTAAAACATAAAAAAACTATTTTTATTTTTGTGCTTTTTAATCTTTTTGAGCCCTTTTCCTGCAAGTGTCAGAGTCTCCTCACCATTAAGAGGAAAGGTGTGTAGCTGCAGGAGATCATAGTCAGCTTTTCACTTTTAACCAGGCTGTTACTGCTTTGATAGGCTTATCACAGTGATCACAGCTCTGATAAACCTCACAGCTTCTCTCCTTATGCTCCGGCTATAGGTTAACATCCAGAACATGTATATTTTAGCATTTTTTATTTCAGTTTAATCTTATTGTACAGTCCCTCCGTACAAGAGAGCAATAGTAGTATAAGCATACCACCATTGCATTGTGCCATCACATGATTTTCTAGGATCTCAGCTCTCCTGACACTACTCTACTTACTGTGGATTAAGGCAAACTGCTAGCAATAATTTCTTATTCACGATGAAAGAAGATCAATATAAACTTTAGAAAAGCAACTCCTAAATATGCAATCAGCTGAAGATTGTCTAGTAATGCCATTAAAGATTTTTTTTTCAACTTCATACGCCTACACAAAGTTCCCAAGAAGTTATTAGAATGAAAGAATAAAAGACGTCAATTTAATATTTCATGTCTTCTTCTTTTCTGGCGCTTCTCAAAGGATTGATTGTTGTATTATGAATATAAAAGTAACTAATAACCCAATGCTACAAAATTTAGTGAGCAAAGAACAAGGCCTGTCAGTAGAAACATGAGATTATAAAATTAAGCTGCTGCTTTTTAATTAGTTGCTAGATTTCAAGGTGTTCAAAATACATTTTTGTTGACAGTCTTCAGGGAGCAACTGACTTGCTTCGATGTTTTTATGTAGCTTGTATAATTAACCTGTCACTGTAAAGGCTAACTCCTCACCTCATTCTAATAGTCTTTCTTTTATTTGGTCGTATAGACTGTAGAATTATTACACATTTAAATATACATTCTTTTTTTTTTTTGCTAATGAAACTTCAATTACCAGGTGGGTGGCTTGTTGTTCTGTAACTTATTAACTGATGGATGTGAATGGTTCATTAATCTTTCACCATGTAGACGAGCACTGACTGTGCCGGTAATGGCAACGGTCGGTTTTGTTAGTGTTAAAACATGGGATGTATAAAAAATCAAATAAGCCATTTACTCTATTTTTAAGATAGACTTTATATTGCTGTTGTAATAGAAATACGATAAATTCCAATGTTGGAAAACTATCTTATTATGAAAACTTTGTAAAGGGCACAGAGAACCTCAGAAGACTAATCATAAGAATGACTATTAGATCTGTTTTACTGATAATTTCCAATAACACTGTGCAATTTAGTGTTCTAGGGTTCCTCTATCAAGGCTTTATTGAGACAGAAATAATCATAGAAAGCAAGCTACAAAACAAAAACAAAAATGAAGCCAAAAATTCAATATCGAAGTCCAGCCTATAGGGGGTATGGCTTTACTTCTAAAATGCAAATACACATATCAAAGTGCTGGAATACAAAGCTGCGATATGTACAACAAGATTAATAAAGATCATATCGGTTGCAAAAACAATTACATCTACAATATATGAAAAAAGATAAAATCATATTTACTATCAAAGATAGTAAAGATCTTGTATATACAGTATGGAAATAGTGGGATGTAGGATCAGACTAAGCGTCAGATATGTATCTTAGGCATGTGTACCAAAGATGGCATACTTTTTATTGGAGATTATCATCAATAAAAGGAGCATAAGAGTTATACTTAAGGTCTTATGAAAATATATGCAACGTTTTTTAAAATATTAATTTTAGACTGAGTTTCCAGCATTGGCTCCATTTCTTTCTTCCCAGGCCGGCTTGCATCCACTTACAGAGTTAAAATAACACCAGACACCGCCAAAGCCATTTTACCTTTTATGCAATAGTGTTGTAACTTTCATAAACCAAACTATAGAATTATAGAAAGTGAGCACCCACTTGTAAACCTACCCAAGCCTAACTTTCCTGCCGAATTTACCATACTCACCCATTTTAGCTCCTTTGAGTTCTTATGGGGATTTTTTTTCAATCCACTCCCACATTTCTTAATGAAGTAATTTGAATAGTCAAGTTTATTTACTTTTAATTTTTCACAAAATGCCTATTCTTTGCAATGTGATGCTTCCAAGTCAAGTTAAAAGAAACCTTTGACTCACATTCAAGAAAAATTCCATCAGCATCCCTGCGGATTTGAAGATCAATATATGCTGCAGTAATACAGAAAGTTTGTGATTATTGTTCCCATAGTATTTTGCAGCTACCGTATTTTTCGCTTTGTAAGACGCTCCGGATTATAAGACGCACCCCAAATTTTGAGGAGAAAAATAGGAAAAAACTTTTTTTAATAAATTGGTGGGGCATCTTATAATCCATGAGTCTTATTACTTACCAGGGGTTGTGGCTGCGGTGGATCATGGTCCCAGGGTCGTTGCTGGAGGCAGGGATGAGGGGGTCTGCAGGGGGGCTTCTGTGCTGCAGGGGGCTCCTGTGCTGCAGGCTGGGATGAGGGGGTCTGCAGGGGGGCTCCGCTGCTGCAGGAGGCTCCTGTGCTGCAGGCTGGGATGAGGGAGTCTGCAGGGGGCTCCTGTGCTGCAGGCTGGGATGAGGGGGTCTGCAGGGGGGCTCCTATGCTGCAGGGCTGTCCCCGGTGCTTTCACACTCATGGTAGCATGAGACAGACACTACAACCCACATAAGTGGCTCAGGTAGTGCAGCTCATCCAGGATGGCATGTCATTGTGAGCTGTGGCAGGAAGGTTTGCTGTTCTTGTCAGCGTAGTGGCCAGAGGCTGGAGGCGCTACCAGGAGACAGGTCAGTACACCAGGAGAAATGGAGGGGGCCATAAGAGGGCAACAACCTAGGAGCAGGACCACTACCTCAGCCTTTGTGCAAGGAGGATCAAGAAGAGCACTGCCAGAACCCTGCAAAATGACCTCCAGCAGGCCACAAATGTGCATGTGTCTGCACAAACAGTTAGAAACTGACTCCATGAGGATGAACTGAGTGCCCGATGTCCACAGATGGGGGTTTTGCTCACAGCCGAACACCATGCAGGACGCTTGTCATTTGCCACAGAACACCAGGATTGGCAAATTCGCCACTGGTGCCCTGTGCTCTTCACAGATGAAAACAGGTTCACACTGAGCACATGTGACATACATGAGAGAGTCTGAAGACACCAATGAGAGCGATCTGCCTGCAACATCCTTCAGCATGAACGGTTTGGCAGTGGGTGAGTAATAGTGTGGGGTGGCATTTCTTTGGAAGGCCGCACAGTCCTCCATGTGCTCGCCAGAGGTAGCCTGACTGCCATTATGTAGCGAGGTGAGATCCTCTGACCCCTTGTGAGACCATTTGCTGGTTCGGTTGGCCCTGGGTTCCTCCTAATGCAGGTCAATGCCAGACCTCATGTGGCTGGAGTGTGTCAGCAGTTCCTGCAAGATGAAGGTGTTGAAGCTATGGACTGGCCCTCCCAATCCTCAGACCTGTATCCGATTGAACACATCTGGCACATCATGTCTCGCACCATCCACCAACATCACATTGCACCACAGACTGTCCAGGAGTTGGCAGATGCTTTAGTTCAGGTCTGGAAGGTGATCCCTCAGGAGATCATGCACTGCCTCATCAGGAGCATGCCCAGGCATTGTAGGGAGGTCATTCAGACAAATGGAGGCAACACACACACAACTGAACATCATTTCCTTGTTTTGAGGCATTTCCACTGAAGTTGAATCAGCCTGTAATTTGATTTTCTACTTTTATTTTGAGTATTATTCCAAATCTAGACCTCCATGGGATATTTATTTTGATTTACAATGATCATTTTTATGTTTTATTGTTCTCAACAGATTCCACTATGTAATGAATAAAGATTTGCAACTGACGTATTTCATTCAGTGATATCTAGGATGTGTTACTTTAGTGTTCCCTTTATTTTTTTCAACAATGTATTTCCCAACAATACCCTTTGGCATCGAGGTCCCTGCAGCAAAGAAAAAGCTTAGCTTATATATGCTCACTTATGTTCTTGATTACTTTCTTTTGGCAAGGGGTGCTGCGCTTGCAAGCAGTATGCTATAGAGCATTCACGCACTGCTCTAGAGAAGGCCTGATCACTGAATGCAGGTCAAGCACAGTGTTGGAAAGACTAAGTGAGGAGAGGCAGGAAGCCTAGACACTAGGAAAGGGTGAGTGGAGACCCCTAGGCATATCTAATAACACCCTACCTGCTCTACTGTCCCCAAATTGGTTCCACTCCAATCGCCGAGCTGAAAACCTAAGCCCTGTATCTCCCAAGAACTAAGTCCCGGATAGGCAGGGATTGGGATGTGCACTGGTCAGTCCCCACTGTAAGCTAAAGACAAAAGGTAGACAGACAAGCGGGATGAACTTAGCTTGAGCAGACTCAGAGTGGTAACACCAAATGTCCTCAAACAGAGAATAAGTTAACCAACTGCTATAGCTCCAAGTCTTCAAGGGAAAAATGTGAATATCACCAGTTACTCTCTGCAGCAGACTGGGGATTTATAAACACCCAAGTCCAGGTGTGTCAACTAGAGCTGGAGGGAGGTTGCTGCTGTGTCCAAGAGTCAGAAAGATTGAGGAGGTATCTGTATTGTGAAATGCAGAGACCTTCTGCAGTCAGATGCAGAGCAATAGTCTGTTGCATCTGACACACCCATGACAATGCAGCCAGATTCAGGGTCCTTGCATCAGATAGAGCACAGTTTGAGTCAGTAGTGCCACCGTGCTGCTGGACTGAACTGTCCATCATCAGGTGCAAAATACCCCACCCACACACACAAACACCAAGCAGACTGCTGGGAGCCAATGCTTCAGTGTGCTCCATAACACAAAGAAGGAACAAACCCTTTAAGCAAGTGACTAGCATAGTGTACTTTAGTGAATAGAATGCAGGCAGACAATTCAGGCAATTGTTTTGGTATACTCATAGCGAATAATGATAAGCTCAAAATAAGGGGTAAATGTGGACAACTGAGTTCCAACTTAATTCAGTTATTAAGTCATTAATAGAAAAACTATGGTATATTCTTTAAGTGTAAATATTTGTTTTATATCAGGTTTTATTGACTTAAAGTTAGTCATACTGTTTTTTTAAACTCAATAGTACAGTACAGTATTGTATAATATTATATATTATATTGTGTTTTTCAAAGAGTATGGGCTTAACTGCATCAACTTATTCCTTCTGTCATATCTTTACATGTTACATAAATGGAAAGTTAACAGTTGTCAACATGATTTTTTTCACTAGAACATTTAATGACAATTCTATTAGGAACTAATCTCCTGAATTCAAATATGTTGTTACATTTTTTCATCAGGCACAGTTCTTTTTACACATATTTTTTATTTTTACAATTTTTTATGGCTATCCATCGGATGATTTAACAAAGATATTTAGTGTTCCAATCAGTTTGTGATCAGACGAGTGAGGTCTTCTATTTTGTTAAATGGCAAAATAACAACATTATGCAGGTTCTTTCATGTTCAGACTGGTTTAGTGCATCTTTTGTAAGAAGAGAGGCAGTAGTGAAATGGCAGTGAGTCTGTACGCACAAGTGTTTGGTCTTCTGTAGATCAAAGTGTAATTTTATTAGTTCTAATAGTTATTCTACATTTTTTAATAATGCCAAGAAAGTGTTTAGATTTTGTCACAGTAAGTGACAGCTCTGACTCTGACCTTACTTACAGAATGTGATAAGTTATCCTACTTTTGAAGCAATTTGTTCATCAGAACCTCGCTTCTTATATCAAGATGTGAATGACCTTATCCATGTTTTAGACTTGTCTAACCACAATCAGAGCTTCTAAGTGTCAGGCTTAAAAAATGGAATCTACTTTGCAAAGATGTGAGAATAAGCAACTATTGTAGCCGAGAGAGGGATTTCAAAAACTATTTCTCAGAAGAAAAAGGTGTAGGTTTTTGCAATAATGTTTGTTCTGTTATGGAAACACTTGGACATCAACACTGAGCAAATCAGTGGGAATTGTTCATAGACTCATCAACAGTTTGAATCCCGTTCTTTTGCATAATGGTAATAAACTCCTGTCAATACTTGTTGTGCATGCTGCTGATATGAAGTAGACATACAAAAATATGAGATTGCTATTTGAAAAAATCCAATATGTATGAAAAATATATCTGGAATATCTGTGGAGATTTGAAGGTGATTGCTTTATTGCTTAGACTCAAACTACGTTCTGCTGTGTGAGTTTCACTATAATCAAAAACAATGGCCTAAATGTGAAATTTATGTTCCTGGACAAAAAATGTGCCTTTAATGAATCCTGAAAAAGTATATTTACTTTGACTACATATTCAACTAGGATTAATGAAACAATTTGTAAAAGAACTTGAAAAAACATTCAGCTTCATTTATACATTTGAAATATAAATTTCCTAAAGTTGGTGATGCAAAACTGGAAGAATGCTGTGGTGCTTGCGTCATTTCCCAACCTCCACTCCCCTGTGGGGACATCAATTCACTCACCTCCCCAGCCCTCGGTGCTCCTGTTCTCTTCCTGCACTTGCTTCATGTTGTCTATGCATGCCTAAAAGATCAGAAGGCACTGTTTTTAGGGAGCGCGCTAACCGTCTCTCAAAGGGACAGTGCACATCAACCTAAAGGGTCCCCAGCCATTGAATGGGAGACACATAATTTAAGGCACCTCTATCTTTTGGGAGGTGTCTGAGCAAGGTGTTTAGTCAGTTGTCTGCGTGCTTACCAGTTCTGAGGTGCCTCAGTATACTTGTACTGTCCACCTGTGCTTGCTGTGCCTGCTTGAATTTGAGTTGTATCTTCCAGTATACCCATCCTGTCTACCTGCATCTGCCATGGCAGTCTGTAAACCAGCAGTACCTGCCTGCACCTTCTGTGTCAGTGTGTATACCAGTCACATGTCATGCTATTCTATATACCAGCCATACCTGCCTGCACTTGCAGTGCCAGTCTGCATAGCAGCCGTATCTGCCTGCACTAGCTGTGTCTTCCAGTATTCCTGCCATGGCTGCCTGTACTATCCATTTCTACCCATTCCTGGCTGTTCCAGCTTCTAGCCCCTTTTGGGCTAGCACTTTGCATCTATCTGGAGTCAAGTCTAAACATACCTAGCGAATAGTTAGATGTTTGCCTAGTTATTCCGCTCCAGCCTCTTGTCGGCCCACGGCAGTGGGTCCAACAATATACCGATAAAGAAGGCATTTTTATAGGGACACAAAAAAATATCAGTGATGGAAAATTAACAATTTAAGGAACTGTAAAATCCATTGCAAAAAGCAACCTAGCTGTCCTTCAAAACCTACTCCTCCTCTTTTCTCAGAAATCACAAAGCAGAAAATTACAGTGATGTAGTGAATGACATTGTAAAATCCTACCATGCTATGGGATGCAACATGTCCTTGAAACTTCATTTCTTGCACTCCCACTTGGACTTCTTTCCAGAAAATCTCGATGCTCTCAGTCACCAGTGTGGGGAGCATATTTAGCAGCAGATTTCTACAATAAAACAGAGGTACCAAGGCAACTAATGCTGATTGAGTATTTCTGGACCATAAACAGTGGCATCCCGGAAGCAAAATATGCCTTTAAATCATTATCAAAAAATTATAGGTAAGCTGTATTTCATATAATGATGACTACATCAGTAGTATTTTCATAAAACAAAAAAAGTCTGTCAAAAAAACCCTTCCTGATGGAAAAAAAATCTGAAAGCAAATTCAAATTCAATACAAAATAATATATTTTAATCCAGTTAATATTGATGTTGTGAAAAAAATAAATAAATGTCGCCTAGTGATTACAAGGCCAACCCCTAGGCCATAGTGTTGTCTCAGTTCATGAAGGAATAATTACCGCAGAAACTCTAAAATTAAGAAAGAAATATTTGTTTGCAGCTTTCTCTACATGATCCTGAAGCACACAATGTTAATCCGCAAAGAACACATGGGTTAATCTCCTCTCAGTATGTTTCATTTTTGGCTGGTGGGACATTGCCAAGATGTGGTACTGTTAAGTCAAATGGGAAGGTCTTGTTTAAGCCAGCTAACATACATCCATCCAAGGCGTAGATAATGATGGAGAAGAGGAGAGATGTGGCAGATTAGCTGCACACACAAAAAAGATATATTAATGTTATTTTCAATTTATTGAGAAAAATAGAGCATGAAGAAAAGGAGCAAAATAGCTAGTTATTTTTGGCATATTTTTTGCAGTTTCTTTATTTCCCATTTAGGCCTCATTTAGTTGTTCATGTTTTGAAGTGCCTAATTTATTCATGGTTTTTCACAGACAGAACATGTGCCTAGGATGGTCTACAGCAGGGGTGTCAAACTGCATTCCTCGAGGGCTGCAAACAGGTCATGTTTTCAGGATTTCCTTGTACTGCACAGGTGATAATTTAATCACCTACGCAAATAATGAGTTGGTGATTAAATTATCACCTATGCAGTGCAAGGAAATCCTGAAAACATGACCTGTTTGCAGCCCTCGAGGAATGCAGTTTGACACCCCTGGTCTACAGTGCTCTTCAAATATTTGTGATGGTTTTTTGGCTGTTCATGAAATAGGTAGGTTCTAATAGGTAGAAGAAGCTATGAAAGTTTTTTGTGGGGGGGGCGGGACTTGAGAAGCTCACGGATGGTAAAAACAAACACACAGACAAAGCCATGTTGACAACCAGATCCAGCACACTAATGAAAATCACTAGGGTTTTTTTCTATGAACAAAAAAAAACGATGTCAGAATGAGGCCTTAATCACCGGAGCAATTTCTATGCAGATATTAAGCTGACATGAACTACTGAAAAAAACTCAGCTCTGAAGAATGATGAATTGTAAATTTGGATCAATGCATAACACTAAGCCCAAAAGAGACAAAAGTTTCCTAGCAGTGATAACTTTATTGGCTACCCAGAAAAATGATATCTGCAACCTTTCAGAGATCAAAAACTGCTTCATCAGGCAACTTCATAAAACTATCTCTGCAAGCTTTCAGAGCGCAAAAGCTCCGGCATCAGTCAAGTTTGGGCACAATTGTTTTTTCCTGACTAAGTTTGAGCATTATAGCATTTTGTAAATCTGCAGCATGTCATTTCATCATTTTTGCAGCATATTGTAAGCCATAGAAGGCAATGACCATGTACAATGTGCAAAAAAAATAACCTCAGCAAACAGATTTTGCTATATTCTTCCAGTGATTTTTCCTAAATTTTTGGTAGGTGAATCTAACTTTATTAAAAATGTGCTGTGGACAAATCACACATGTGATCTGCACTAAAAAAAAGGCAGGAAAATAATAAACATATCAAAAATGTTGCAAAAAAAGCAGATCAAATGCAGAGCCTTCAATGCCACGAGAGCACATTTGGGTTCCGGGAAAAAATGCTGTAAAAACACTGCGTATCAACATAGCGTAAAGCTGTCACTACAAGTTTTGTCTTTTTCTGGGCAGAAAGGTATTTACACACAGTAGATTCTTCTGGCTTACATAGTACCACAACACAATTTTTTTCTTGTATGTTATTATTTGTATTCAATTCAAATAGCTTTGTATTTGCCTTTTCGGAAAGATGCCGGTTGCATGAGAGAGAATCTTGTCCTTCAAACTCCTTTGTGAAATTATTTTCTTAAAACTGCGTGCCATAAAATATGTTATCTTTTCAAGTGATACAGTTTGCTGTCTGTCATTCTTTCCTTTAGGAAACTGCAACTTTTTCTTCCATTGTAGTTTTTTTACAGCTTGTCACACAAGATGTGATGGTGGATTATATTGTGTGACCTTGAGTTATGCAATACTTTAAATGTCCTATCTACAGTCCTGGTTTGTCGTCTTTCAACTTTTCCTATTGTGTTCTGTGTAATTGCAGCTTCAAAGGCCTTCATGTCCGTGTCTGTAAAGAATAGAAAAATATAATCTTGACACAGTAGATACTGTAATATATTAGCTGAATGGTGATAATAATAATGACGTTTAAATACATGATGTACATTTATATTGAAATAATTAAACTATTATTTTTAGAGATGCATTGTTTCCTTTATTGCTATTACTATCATAGAGATGAGTGACAATCCTGCCATTTATCCAAAAATACAATATTTTGAAATATATATATACATAAGTATTATGTGCCATTTTTATGAGCGTTATATTTGTGAACACTTGTGAATTTCATAGCAGTTACTTGAATTTATACTAATAATACAAAATGAACCATGTGCTTAAAATATAGTCACAAGGTCAAATGTAGAAAACTTTGCCGGAGAAAAATGGCAATATATTTTGCATAAAGATTTAGGTAATCTCAATGCTGTTTAACATTTTCAAATAAAAATCATTTTTATTATTGGACTTTTCAGAAAAGTTTTTTTTTTTTGTTACTGTATATTGTATAATAGGTATAGCATATAGTTCACATACTTGGAGACTGATTACTTTGTTTTATGGCTTGGTAATTGGCTTTGAATTGACCTAAGCAGTGAGCTTAATGGGGATTTAGAGCCCATCTGTGATCTGCGGCATGTGAGGACTCCATGGCCCCCCTGCCACATAAGACAAAAGCAACATAAATCTCCTGGCAGATGAAAGCACAATTATAAAATTTGTCTTACGCACCAGGTTCTTTTGGATAACTCAAATGCATATCAGTTTTGTAGAACACAGTTTAGAGAGCCTGTATAGAGAACATTTTGTAGTATATCTAAGAAATCTTATTTTTGAGCCAGAAAAATGATATATCGGACTTTATAGTGCTTGTGCATGTCAAAAATCTCCCCAGTGTTGCACTTAAAGGGAATCTATAACCAGATTGTTGCCATGTAATCTGAGGCCAGCATAATGTAAGGACAAAGACCCTGATTTCAGTGATGTGTCACTTTGTAGGCTTAGTGTAGTTTTCATAAAATCACTGTTTTATTACCAGGAAATTGTCATTAGAGGACTATGTGGCCTGCTGCAGGATATTGAAGTATATTCGTGGGTTCTGTATAACCCCTTGTGAAAGAAACATGTAATTGTAAAGGAAAATATAATATTAGTAAAATAGCTAGATAAGTTTGCATTCACATGGTTGTCTCTAAGAAAAAGGACTTAACATCTGCCTACTCTTCTTGCAGGAGTTAAGAACCACAGGGAAGGTCACCTGGGACAATACTGAGAGGAGTCACAATTACCTCCTGAATTCATAGCTTCAAAGAGATAGCAGATTGTTTGCAACTGGGCAGAATATTTCCTATTCACTGTATGGAGAGGGAGGGGGAAGACACGGCATATTTGAAATGCCACAACTTAGCTTATCGTCCATTCACAAACAGCAACTATTATATAGGCCAATTCAGGTCATCCTGGAAATATGAGTCTATGGTCAGAACTGTAAAAAGCTGGATGGCACAAAAAGAAGTTGATCGCATGTGGGGGCTGCCTATGAGGCTGGAGTGATCTATAATTCATTTCTGCTTCCCTCAAGGAAGCAGAATATAACTTTCCAAGGAAATGTGTAGATATTTGGCTTTCTTCGTTTTTATTTTATAACTATTTTACATATTTGTGTGTCATTTTATTTTTTAGCTTGTTAAATCTTTTATTGTAAGTACTGTATATTTTTTATATAAAAGCCTAAAGTCTTTAATAAGTTTGATCCTTGTATGCTCTAAAGAATCTATAGCTTTTGAGAGTTTGTCTGACGTTTGATTGTCTGGCAGTAACATATTTTTGTGACTCATTAACTCATGTGTTTAATGAGTGGTGGCAGCTTGTTAAGAAAAAAGGCTGTGCTGAATGTGTCGGGGTGTGATTTATGCTCACTCTAATGCCTAGAACAGAGGTCCAGTGCTGGATTGAGTTAGATAAATGAGCCCATGCAGGAGCACCCCATGTCACATGCTGACAAGTGTGGACATGACACCTCTCCTCCACCACTGATTGGCAGCTTCATGTGTACACAGTGCAAAGGCAGAAAGCTGTTATTAGTGTTGTGGGGGGTTATAGAGAGCTCAACATTCAGAGAACAGCTAGATCTGCAGCAGATAAGACAATAATTTTATAATAATGAAAGCAATCAGCCCAGTAAGTGACACATCACTGGAATCAAGGGAACTGCCCTTATATAATGCTGTTCTCAGATAAGTAGCAAAAGTTTGGTGATATATTACATTTAAGGAAAAATATCCTGGCAATGCAGCTTTTATAAGAACATGACCCATTTTTTTGCGATCCTATGAATTATATAGAAAACAATGCCTACTTAGCTCCAGAAATGCATCAGTATTAGTATATCATATGGGATAACTTTTTTATTGTTTTTGCAAAAAATATAAAATAGTTTACCAGTGGATGTGTAGACAACGTCCCCTTTTTTTGTTCAGAAAGCAAAACTGCATTTGTATGAGATCAAATACATTGAAGAATAATCTTGTGTGCAATAGTTCAAAAGGTTTATGGTATTCCTCCATCTACAGTGGACACTGCCTTAAGATCGAAAGCATCAATTTATATTTGCATTTGTAGCCACCAAGTTTTAACATTTAGCATTTGGTAACATTTTCTTCCAACCAGAAGAGTTATTATATTGGCTAGTAAAGAGCTTTTACATAAGTGATAATTGGACAGCTGTACTAATAGACACACCTGGATGACGACAATCGTTGCTCGGAACAATCAGGAAGTGTGATTGAGAGAAGGATGGCTCTAAAACAATGTGAAGTTCTTCTAATTACACATAACAGGCTTCTTGAAATGATTGATTACACACAGTAACAGCTGCCGGAAGTTCATTGCTACTTCACTGAAATTGTCTGGAAACATAATTAAAATTACCAAACATTTTAAAATGAACTGGTCTGGAAAAAAAGAGAAACAAAGAGAAAATGCAAAAAGCAAATGTTCTTTCTCAATGTATTCCTTTGTTTAGATTATTCTATAAGTAATCCAGATGGTAACATTAAAAACAAGAAACAAAAACACTTTGAAGACTATAAAGAAGGATACAATGAAACACACAGTACAAACCAATAGGCATAGATTTATCATCTCATTGCATATTGAACAGAAATTAACTACTGTATATTAATATGGTATAATATAGAAATAAATAGTAAAATAGTAACATAGTAACATAGTTAGTAAGGCCGAAAAAAGACATTTGTCCATCCAGTTCAGCCTATATTCCATCATAATAAATCCCCAGATCTACGTCCTTCTACAGAACCTAATAATTGTATGATACAATATTGTTCTGCTCCAGGAAGACATCCAGGCCTCTCTTGAACCCCTCGACTGAGTTCGCCATCACCACCTCCTCAGGCAAGCAATTCCAGATTCTCACTGCCCTAACAGTAAAGAATCCTCTTCTATGTTGGTGGAAAAACCTTCTCTCCTCCAGACGCAAAGAATGCCCCCTTGTGCCCGTCACCTTCCTTGGTATAAACAGATCCTCAGCGAGATATTTGTATTGTCCCCTTATATACTTATACATGGTTATTAGATCGCCCCTCAGTCGTCTTTTTTCTAGACTAAATAATTCTAATTTCGCTAATCTATCTGGGTATTGTAGTTCTCCCATCCCCTTTATTAATTTTGTTGCCCTCCTTTGTACTCTCTCTAGTTCCATTATATCCTTCCTGAGCACCGGTGCCCAAAACTGGACATAGCTTACATCTTATCCAAATACTTATTTCCCCTTGCAACAATCGGGCTACTTTTAAACTCTTGATATACATGCATCAATAATGTGTGCATCCTTAAAATTTAGATGTCTATGTGGAGCTTGACCTGCATATAAAGCTCAGGTCTATATCACTAAAGATAGGGTCACACAACTGTTTTCTTTCCATACAAACGTGGAAGAAAAAAAGTTTCTCTAGCTTCTTTATTCTGTCAGTCTGTGAAAATTGTAGCACACTCACAGGTCATCTGAGTGCAGTCGAATATTTTTCATGGACCCATAGGCTTGCATTGCCGATTTTGATTTCAAATTCAGATCAAAATCGGATACATCTCCAGTTTTTTTCCTCCGACCACCCGGTCCAAGGAAAAAATTGTGTATTTGCACAGCCCTATAGAGTATCATGGGTACAAGTGCTATCCGTGAAAACCACTCGTTCCAGATAATCAGTCGTGTGTATGAGCCTTAAGACTGACTTTGCAGCTACACTATGACGTGTTGTGCAGCAGCTTCCAGGGCTGCTACTATTCCTGTTTCTGCGAATAGGAAAATACAGTCTTAGGCCGGTTTCACAAGTCAGTGGCTCCAATACATGTGGTGACAGTTTTCTCATGTACCGGAGACACTGACACATATAGACACATTTAAATGAATGGGTCTATGCAGATGTCTGCTGTTGTGAATTCTGTGGCAGAGCTCCCTCCTGTGGTCACAAGTGGTACTTCGTCTGGTTCTCTCTGTGAGCTTCCGTTGGTGGAGGAAAGTGGTACTGCGGCTTCTGAGTTTCCTTCCTCAGGTGATGTGGTGAAGTCGTTAGGTGCTGCTCTATTTAACTCCACCGAGTGCTTTGATCCTGGCCTCCAGTCAATGTTCTAGTATTGGACCTGTTTCCTCCTGGATCGTTCCTGTGGCCTGCTGCTCTGCATAGCTAAGTTCCTCTTTGCTATTTGTTTGCTGTTTTTTTCTGTCCAGCTTGTCAATTTGTTTTTTTTCTGCTTGCTGGAAGCTCTGGGACGCAGAGGGTGTACCTCCGTGCCGTTAGTTCGGTACGGAGGGTCTTTTTGCCCCCTTTGCGTGGTTTTTGTAGGGTTTTGTGTTGACCGCAAAGTTACCTTTCCTATCCTCGCCCTGTTCAGAAAGTTGGGCCTCACTTTGCTAAATCTATTTCATCTCTACATTTGTCTTTTCATCTTAACTCACAGTCATTATATGTGGGGGCTGCCTTTTCCTTTGGGGTATTTCTCTGAGGCAAGGTAGGCTTATTTTCTATCTTCAGGCTAGCTAGTTTCTCAGGCCGTGCCGAGTTGCATAGGGAGCGTTAGGCGCAATCCACGGCTGCCTTTAGTGTGGTTGGAGAGGATTAGGGATTGCGGTCAACAGAGTTCCCACGTCTCAGAGCTCGTTCTTGTTTTTTGGGTTATTGCCAGGTCACTGTATGTGCGCTGACCTCTATGTCCATTGTGGTACTGAATTACCTTTCATAACAGTCTGCGTGTTTTCACGGACCGTGTGTCCGTGTCCAAAGCACGCAGATATGATCATTTTTGAGCGACAGCACAGATCACACGGACCCATACAAGTCAATGGGTCCGTGTAAACACGTACTGCACATGGATTCTGTCCGTGTGCCCTCTGTGTATGTTTTTAAAGTCATGAGGTTAAAATTGAAACAAATTGTTCCAATACACATACACGAACAGCACATGGATGCCACATGGATGGTACACATGGACACGGATATCTCCGATACCGGTTTTTCCGGTACCGGAAATATCAGGACGTGTGAAACCGGCCTAAAGGAGCAATTTCAGAAGAAACAATTTTGTTGCAGAAAACTATAAAGTCAATCTTCTCTTAACCATATTACAGTGCACACAGTCAGATATGTGTAAATCCTTTACTTATCTGTATACTTATCATTTTGTTTGAAAAGACTAATATGATCTTCAACCCATATTCCACAGGGACCACAGACTGAAAGAAACATTCCTTAATCTACCACTAATCTATATACAACCCGCTACCTTAAGGATACTCCTTGTCAAAATTGTCCTCTCATCACCACATCCCCCTGTAACAATAAAAAAAGCATGACTTGCACACACATATTGGAAACCAAAATAGTACACATACCCAACACAAGTCAGGGCTATAAAGTCATGGATGCCTTTTCATGTACAACCCCCATGAGGTGTGCATAATACAATTTACAAGGTGCCCTGGCGGAACCTAAATTGGGCAATATGACAGATTTAAAAGTCTTAACAATTAAATGTCAATTTAAGGACAATAGAGAGAGGAAAATCTGGGAGTTTAAGCTGATAGGTATGTTCTAGTCTAGAAAGGTATGTTCAAGTCTAGGACTTAATTTAACACCTGGATTTGTGACTCACTACATGGACATATTTCACACCTCCACTAGAATAACTGCAAACTCCTAAGCCATCACTCCTACCATCTCTCCATTAATAAAAATCTTAATTTTGTACCATTGGCTTATCTTTGAAAGGCATCAAATCATCCACCCATGCACAAATGTCCTGTTGTAACACCTTACAGTTTGGCTAAGTTCACACTGGGTTTTTCTATGCTTCTTTATGCTAATTTTCAGCTGTCCTTTACAGTACCAGCAAAGCCTATGAGATTTCAGAAATCTCATGCGCACAACTTGCTTTTTTTGTCATCAGTATTTTGTGCTTTGCATGGTTTTGGGAACTAGAGCATGTCACTTTCAGCGTTTTTTCAGCCTTTTTCAGCGTTTTTCACCCATTGACTTGAATGGGTGGTGAAAAAACTGTGAAAAAATACACCAAAAATGCAGGTATCATTTTTTTGCAGCGTTTTTTGTGCCAAAACCTCATTCTTTGGAATAGAACTTTTTTTCAATACTCAGCTTTATCAGCATGCACAAGAGGCAAATCTAGCATGCCAAAACTGTCTCAAAAAGGCACAAAATGCTAATCAAAAACACCACAAAAAAACGCAAGAAAAAAATAAGGAAAAAGGTTTTTTTCTACAGGTTTTTTCATGCTAAGAGATCAGGTTTTTGCTGCAGAAAAAAAGCTGAAAAATGCCTAGTGTGAAATTAGCCTTAAAGTTCCCTTCCACTCTGAAAAGGAAATGTTCATATTTACTACCTTAGAGGAGCATTTTTCTAACAGCTATTGCCTCAATCTCGAGCATTAGTGACTTGATAGATGAACTATTTTTCAGAAGATTAATCTTGTGCAGGCATAGATAGTTCTACCAGGATCTTCTCCACCGTTATCTTAATACTTTCAAGACATCAGATTTCTGATCTTCCTCTTTGCCTTGTTCCTTTTATTCCACTTACTGTGATGTCCTTCTCCAGTGTTTGCTATCTTTGTATGATGTGTCATAAGTAGGCAAGTCATAGCTTGGTGATCCTTGCTTCGAGTGACATGTCTGGCTTGATTTGCTCCAAAATTGATTTATTTTTTCTTCTTGCCATCTATGATATTCATAACATCCTTCTCCAACACCATATTTCGAAGGTGTCAATTCTTCTTTTGTCTTGTTTCTTTATCGTCAAGATTTTGCATTCTTATGCTACCACTAGTGTTGAGCATTCCGTTACTGCAAGTATCGGGTATCGGCCGATATTTGCTGTATCGGAATTCCGATACCGAGTTCCGATATTTTTGCGATATCGGAAACCGGAATCAGCGTGTGCGGTGCGTATGGTTCCAAGGGTCTGGAGGAGAGGAGACTCTCCTTCAGGCCCTGGGATCCATATTGATGTAAAAAATAAAGAATAAAAATAAAAAATATGGATATACTCACCCCTCTGGCGAACCCTGGCTGTCACCGCTGCGAGCGTCTGCCTCCAGTCCTAAGAATGCAGTGAGTGAAGGACCTTCGATGACATCATGGTCACATGAATGGTTAGGTGACCGGTCACCTGACCGCGACATCATCGAAGGTCCTTCACTCACTGCATTCTTAGGGAAGGAGGCAGACGCTCGCATCGGTGACAGCCAGGGTCCTTCAGAGGGGTGAGTATATCCATATTTTTTATTTTTATTCTTTATTTTTTACATGAATATGGATCCCAGGGCCTGAAGGAGAGTTTCCTCTCCTTCAGACCCTGGAAACCATCCAGGATACCTTCCGATATTTGTGTCCCATTGACTTGCCTTGGTATCGGGTATCGGTATCGGCGATATCTGATATTTTTTGGATATCGGCCGATACCATCCGATACCGATACCTTTGAATATCGGAAGGTATCGCTCAACACTAGCTACCACATAAAAATTGCATATCAGCCTTGACTTTGTTGCCAGTGAAATGTTCCTTGATTTAAAGACCATGAAAAGTGACATCATTGTTGATTTGCCCATAGCTATTCTTCTATTAATTTCAGGAGTCATCGCTGCATCTTGAGTGATCAGTTATCTGAGTAGGTTAAAGTCCTTTACAACTTCCTGTTTATCGCTGTCCATCTCAAATGTGTCCCGGCTATACCTGGCAGTAGTCAAAATCTTTGTCTTCTATATGTTAAGTAGCAGCCACATGTATAGCTTTCCATCTTGACACCCTGTAATATGAGGAGCATTACATGACCTACAATCATGGCCAAAATTTTTGGCACTCTTGAAATTGTTCCACAAAATGAAGTATTTCTCTCAGAAAAATATTGCAATTGCACATGTTTTGTTATACACATGTTTATTTCCTTTATGTGTATTGGAATACTTTTTAAAATTTTGGGTAAACAGCTTTGTTTCAAGCATGTGATGCTCATTCAATCTCACCTGTGGCAAGTATCAAGTGTGGGTAATATGAAAATTACACTTGAACCAGATAAAAAGGACAGAAGTTGACTCAATCTTTGCATTGTGTGTCTGAGTGTATCACACTAAGCATGAAGAACAAAAACAGGAGACGAGAACTGTCTGAGGACTTGAACAACAAAATTGTTGAATGATATCAGCAATCCTAAGGTTGCAAGTCCATCTCCAAAGATTTTGATGTTCTTTTGCTCACAGTGCACAACACATTTAAGAAGTTTACAACCCATGGCATTGTAGCTAATCTCCCTGGACATGAAAGGCAGAGAAAAACAGATGAAAGGTTGTAACGCAGGATAGTCCGAATGGTGGATAACCAACCTCAAACAAGTTCCAAATAAATTCATGGTGTCCTGCAGGCTCAGGTTGCATCAGTGTCAATTCAAACTATGTGTCGACATTTGAATGAAATGAAATGCTATGGCAGGAGACCCAGGAGGACACCATTGCTGACACAGAGATATAAAAAGCTATTCTGCAGTTTGCCAAATTGTATGTGAGTAAGCAAAAATCCTTCGGAGAAAGAGTCTTGTGGACAGATGATTCAAAGAAAGAGCTATTTGATAAAACATATCATTCTACTGTTTATGAAAATGAAATGTAAATTAAATGAGGCCTACAGCAAAAAGAACACAGTACCTATAATCAAATATGATGGAGGTTCAATGATGTTTTGGGGTTGTTTTGCTGTTTCTGGCACTGGGTGCTTTGAGAGTGTGCAAGGCATCATGAAATCTGAATATTACCAAAGGATTTTTGATGGCAATGTACTGCCCAGTGTCAGAAAGCTGGGTTTGAATCCCAGGTCATGGGTCTTCCAGCAGGACAATGACCCAAAACATACTTCAGGAAGCACCAAAAAATGGATGTAAACAAAGAGCTGGAGAGTTCTGAAGTGACCATCTATGAGTATGGATATAAATCCCATTGAACACCTGTGGAGATTATTGCTGTTGGGAGATATATGAGAGACGTGGAGCAGTTTGCAAAAGAAGAATGGTCCATCATTCCTGCTTACAGGTGTAACAAGCTTGTTGATGGTTATAGCAAGCGATTGATTGTAGCTATTTATTCAAACAGTGTTAAATATGCTTATTTCGCACATTTATTTAATCAAGACTTTTTACCAGGTTCGTTAGTCTTAAAGAAAAAATGTCATGATATTTTCATAAAAAATGTAGTGGTTTATTGAATTGTCCACAGAAAAACCACATTACAGCAAAACATAAAAGTAGATGAAATAGTTATGATCAGATTGTCCATTTGTAAATATCAGCGCTTGTTACTCATTGTTTCTGAGATGTAGTAGAAGTCATCTTCCTTTCATGGAGTAGAATCATGGCTACTAGTTCTTCCTTCCTTGTATGACTTGTCTGACGTCCATGAAGAATGATGGTGAAGGCAGGAGGTGACAGCTCCCACTTGACAGCCCCCACACCCTCCTAAGAGATGTTATTTATATGTCTCACAGACCATGTGTTCCCTCTATATGGTGTTGACTTATACTCTGAGCTACATATACATAAATAGCGTTTGCAATGTCAGCGAGAGGCAATGTGCTCAGTACAGAATTGAGAATATGAATAATTCAATTAATAATTAATATTTAACAAAAGGATGTGTAAACAAATATTAAATTGAGGGTGCCAACAATTTTGTCTGGCCTTCTTTCGAAATTTTGTGTGAAATGATGTACAATTTGCCCTTTTTTGTGTGGTTTGTTTGTGTTTATCCAATAAGCACAAAGAAAATAAATGTGTATAACAAAATATGTGTAATTGCAATAATGTTCTGGGAGAAATATTTCATTTTCTTGAACAATTTTAAGGATGCCAACATGTCAGCCATGTCACTCACCACAATGAGAGACAATACCCCTTAAATTTAAAGGTTATTATGTCAAATTTTTAATTGTATTCCATTTTTTTGTGCAAACTGGCATAAATCCGTATTGTTAGGGTTCACACTAAAGCAGTGCGATCATCTCAATTATCTGTGGCCAAATTATATTTCTCAGAGAGATTTATGTGTACACAGAGAAAAAACAGTTGTGATTGAAGATGCAGTCACTAGCAGAAAATCTGTTTATTGATCAGAAGGTACATCCTTTTACAGGTTTTTACTTGTCACTCTAATTTTTGGTAAAACCCCCTAACTTTTCATCCTTCAGGAGGACTTTAATCAATATTGACTGGCTTCATGATTCTAGTCTTTTCTTAGAAATTACTTCATCCTTGATTATCTCAGTGATTCAATTTGGATCAAGTATTTGTGGTTTTGAACTCAATGCATTTCCTGATAAAATGATCAGAAAAATAAAATTAAGGAACACAATAAAAAAACACAAAAACAAAAGGAAACAAATGTGTCCTCGATAGAAAAAAAATGTACTGAAAATCATTACATTTTTATAAAAATAAGAAATCAGCTTATGAGACCTTGTTGAATGTTGCATGCCAAGGTGACTTAGTAGCACCAGTTGAATGTTCTGAAGTAAATTGCTTATTAAGATATATCAGAGATTACTGAAAATCTTGTCTAAGAATGGAAAATGCATCTTTCGCTCATGTAATAGTGTAGCACAGAAAAACAGATATAACAAGTTTAATGGCATAATGGAATACAAATTAGTGTGCCTTAGCACTCTTGGCAGCCTAGTTAGGCAGTCCACTGTGAAGATTGCAACGTTAATATAATGTAATCTCCCAAGGACTTTAATAGATAATATTGGCTGAGATGAATGGTAGGAAAGATGCTGCATGCATTAAGTACACCTTTTTCTGCTTTTTTGTAATTTGGCTGTCTAGGTCAGCTTGTTATTACAAAAATAAATTTCCTTTCTTTCCTCTAGATATCTAAAAAAATCTGCACACAGGGTGAGATAATTATTTTTAACAAAAAGCAAATAAAAATTAATTAAATTATTCAACTATATTTCAGCATCAATACAAGCAAAAGGCAACAGTATATTTACTATGTAATAAACAGTTGTCAGGTCACAGAAGCTTTCTCTATAGCAGTGTGTTCCCAAACTCCATTCCTCAAGGCCTATCATCAAAACCTTTTTTCAAGATTGATCTTCAGGATAATTCTATCACATGTGCAATACTAAAGGAATCCTGTAAACAAGATCAGTTTGGAGGTCTGGAGGACTGGAGTTGGGGAACACTGCCAAACAAAGCATGCAAGGGTGTAAGGAAGATTGTCTGATGTTCAGTATGCACAGTATTAGGGCCCTATCTTTGCAGAAATGTCATGGTACCATGTTCTTTCCATTTGATAATAATGGATTTGATGGTCTTACTGGGGATCATCAGAGATCGGGATATTGTTTCATAACCCAATCCGGACTTGTACTTCTCAACAACTTTATCCCTGATTTGCTTGGAGATCATGGTGTTGTTTAGTTAGTGGTGCCACTTGCTTTATCGTGTTGCAGCCTCTGTGACCTTTCATCAGAGGTGTGTATATATACACAGTCCATGTGACACTTAGATTGCACAAAGGTGGACTTCCTTTCATTAAGCATGATTTATAAAGCTGATTGTTTGAACCCAAAATTTTTAGGGGCTTAATCGCAAAAGGGTAATGACATATGCCCATGCCAATATTTAGTTATTTGATACCATAAAATAAATGTATGCCTATATTTTTCTCATTTCACTTTACCAACTTTGACTATTTAGTGCTGATACATCACACACAAATCGGATTACAAAAATATTTAAACACAGGTTGCAATGTAATGAAATAGATAGAAAACAACTATACAGGTGTTTCTCAAAAAATGTGAATATCCTCAAAACATTAATTTATCTCAGTTCTTCAATCTAAAAAATCAAACTCATATATTGTATGGAATCATTACAAACAGAG
This sequence comes from Ranitomeya imitator, assembly GCF_032444005.1. Taxonomy (NCBI): domain Eukaryota; kingdom Metazoa; phylum Chordata; class Amphibia; order Anura; family Dendrobatidae; genus Ranitomeya; species Ranitomeya imitator. The sequence goes on from NC_091282.1 coordinate 470,376,161, forward strand.
TGATCTATTTCAAGTGTTTATTTCTGTTAATGTTGATGATTATGGCTTACAGCCAATGAAAACCCAAAAGTCATTATCTCAATAAAATAGAATACTTCATAACACCAGCTTGAAAAATTATTTTAACCCCTTCCCGACCTTTGACGCATACGCTGCGTCATGAAAGTCGGCGCCATTCCGACCCATGACGCAGCATATGCGTCATGGAAAGATCGCGTCCCTGCAGATCGGGTGAAAGAGTTAACTCCCATTTCACCCGATCTGCAGAGACAGGGGGAGTGGTAGTTTAGCCCAGGGGGGGTGGCTTCACCCCCTCGTGGCTACGATCGCTCTGATTGGCTGTTGAAAGTGAAACTGCCAATCAGAGCGATTTGTAATATTTCACATAAAAAATGGTGAAATATTACAATCCAGCCATGGCCGATGCTGCAATACCATCGGCCATGGCTGGACACACTAATGTGCACCCACCCCACCCCTCTGATCGCCCCCCCAGCCCCCCGATCTGTGGTCCACTCCCCTCGGTCCTGTGCTCCGCTCCCCCGTCCTCCTGCCCGCTCCCCCCGTGCTCCAATCACATCCCCCGTGCTCCAATCAAACCCCCCCGCACTCCGATCCCCCCCCGCACAGCGATCCCCCCCCGCACAGCGATCCCCCCCGTACAGCGATCCCCCCCCGTGCTCCGATCCACCCGCCCGCACAGCGATCCCCCACTCCGTGCTCCAATCCACCCCCCTGTGTTCCGATCCACTCCCCCGTGCTCCGACGCCCCCCCGTGCCCTGATCTCCCCCCCTTATACTTACCTGGCCTCCCGGGGACCGTCCGTCTTCTTTCCTGGGCGCCGCTATCTTCCAAAATGGCGGGCGCATCTGCAGTGCGCCCGCCGAATCTGCCGGTCGGCAGATTCGTTCCAGAGTGAATTTTGATCACTGAGATAGGTTATATCTCAGTGATCAAAATAAAAAAAAGTAAATGACCCCCCCCTTTGTCACCCCCATAGGTAGGGACAATAAAAAAAATATTTTTTTTTTCCCACTAAGGTTGGGGTAAGAACTAGGGTTAGGGTTAGGGTTAGGGGTAGGGTTAGGGCTAGGGGTAGGGTTAGGGGTAGGGTTAGGGTAGGGTTAGGGTTTCGGTATGTGCACACGTATTCTGTTCTGGTCCTCTGCGGATTTTTCCGCTGCGGATTTGATAAATCCGCACTGCTAAACCGCTGCGGATTTATGGCGGATTTACCGCGTTTTTTCTGCGCATTTCAATGCGGTTTTACAACAGCGATTTTCTATTTGAGCAGTTGTAAAACCGCTGCGGAATCCGCAGGAAGAAGTGACATGCTGCGGAATGTAAACCGCTGCGTTTCCGTGCAGTTTTTCTGCAGCATGTGTACAGCGATTTTTGTTTCCCATAGGTTTGCATTAAACTGTAAACTCATGGGAAACTGCTGTGGATCCGCAGCATTTTCCGCAGCGTGTGCACATACCTTTAGAATTAGGCTATGTGCACACGGTGCGGATTTGGCTGCGGATTCGCAGCAGTGTTCCATCAGGTTTACAGTACCATGTAAACATATGGAAAGCCAAATCCGCTGTGCCCATGGTGCGGAAAATACCGCACGGGAACGCTGCGTTGTATTTTCCGCAGCATGTCAATTCTTTGTGCGGATTCCGCAGCGTTTTACACCTGTTCCTCAATAGGAATCCGCAGGTGAAATCCGGACAAAAAACACTGGAAATCCGCGGTAAATCCGCAGGTAAAACGCAGTGCCTTTTACCCGTGGACTTTTCAAAAATGGTGCTGAAAAATCTCATACGAATCCGCAACGTGGGCACATAGCCCTAGGGCTAGGTTTGGGTTGGAATTAGGGTTGTGGTTAGGGTTAGGGGTGTGTTGGGGTTACGGGTGTGTTGGGGTTAGGGTTGTGATTAGGGTTATGGCTACAGTTGGGATTAGAGTTAGGGGTGTGTTGGGGTTAGTGTTGGAGTTAGAATTGAGGGGTTTCCACTTTAGGCACATCATGGGGTCTCCAAACGCAACATGGCGCCAGCATTGATTCCAGCCAATCTTGTATTCAAAAAGTCAAATGGTGCTCCCTCACTTCCGAGCCCCGACGTGTGCCCAAACAGTGGTTTACCCCCACATATGGGGTACCAGCATACTCAGGACAAACTGCGCAACAATTACTGGGGTCCAATTTCTCCTGTTACCCTTGAGAAAATAAAAAATTGCTTGCTAAAACATCATTTTTGAGGAAAGAAAAATGATTTTTTATTTTCACGGCTCTGCGTTGTAAACGTCTGTGAAGCACTTGGGGGCTCACCACATATCTAGATAAGTTCCTTGGGGGGTCTAGTTTCCAAAATGGGGTCACTTGTGGGGGGATTCTACTGCTTAGGCACACCAGGGGCTCTGCAAACGCAACATGACGTCCGCAGACCATTCCATCAAAGTCTGCATTTCAAAAGTCACTACTTCCCTTCTGAGCCCCGACGTGTGCCCAAACAGTGGTTTACCCCCACACATGGGGTATCAGCGTACTCAGGAGAAACTGGACAACAACTTTTGGGGTCCAATTTCTCCTGTAACCCTTGGGAAAATAAAAAATTCTGGGCTAAAAAATTATTTTTGAGGAAAGAAAACGTATTTATTATTTTCACGGCTCTGTGTTATAAACTTCTGTAAAGCACTTGGGGGTTGAAAGTGCTCACCACATATCTAGATAAGTTCCTTTGGGGGTCTAGTTTCCAAAATGGGGTCACTTGTGTGGGGTTTCTACTGTTTAGGCACACCAGGGGCTCTGCAAATGCAACGTGACGCCCGCAGACCATTCCATCAAAGTCTGCATTTCAAAAGTCACTACTTCCCTTCTGAGCCCCCACGTGTGCCCAAACAGTGGTTTACCCCCACACATGGGGTATCAGCATACTCAGGAGAAACTGGACAACAACATTTGTGATCCAATTTCTCCTGTAACCCTTGGGAAAATAAAAAATTCTGGGCTAAAAAATTATTTTTGAGGAAAGAAAACGTATTTATTATTTTCACTGCTCTGTGTTATGAACTTCTGTGAAGCATTTGGGGGTTCAAAGTGCTCACCTCACATCTAGATAAGTTCCTTTCGGGGTCTAGTTTCCAAAATGGGGTCACTTGTGGTGGGTTTCTACTGTTTAGCCACATCAGGGGCTTTGCAAACGCAACGTGACGCCCGCAGAGCATTCCATCAAAGTCTGCATTTCAAAACGTCACTACTTCACTTCCGAGCCCCAGCATGTGCCTAAACAGTGGTTTACCCCCACATATTGGGTATCAGCGTACATGGCTGCCACTAGAAATTTCGGGGCCCCATACTGGCAAAATTTTCGGGGCCCCCTTGAGACTCCGCCCAGGCTCCACCCCAGCCCCGCCTCTAGGCTCCACCCCTCGAACTGTCCACAGTCCCACCGTTCTCTCTTGGAAAAACTCCACTTCTCACCTATCACACATTGACAGTTCCCATCACCAGATCACACATATAGCTGCAGCTTTTGTTTTGGCCAAAAGATTTTTTTAAGCCGCCACCATAACACGGTAGACACTTTTGGCCGGGCCTTAGGCTAGGGTCACATTGCGTTAGCGCAATCCGCTAGCGCTAAACGGATTGCACTAACGCAATGTTTTTAACGGAGCCGCGGTAACGTCCCCGTTCTCGCAGATCCCCGATCTGCGAGAGCGGGGAACGGACCGCGGGCGCGCCTCGGACGCTGCAAGCAGCGTCCGCGGCGCGCCAGGAGACACCGGCGCGTCGCTAGCGCGTGCCGAACATGGCACGCGCTAGTGCTGCGCGTTTCCATTGCCGTGAATGGGCGCGCTAACGGACGCGTTGCACGGCGTTAATTTCGCCGTGCAACGCTGTCCGTTAGCGCGTTCCCATTAACGCAATGGGAACCTAGCCTTACTCTACTGTAACCTATTAAATATTTGTTAAAATATGCAATACAATTTAGGTATATTTTTATTTATTTTTCAATTTTTAAAATGACCAATAATATCACATACAAGGAAGAAATACCGCTACACCATGACCAGACTGCATATTACCACCACAGTGATCGAATAATATCACATACAAGGAACAAATACCGCAACACCATGTCCAGACCGCATATTACCACCACAGTGATCGAATAATATCACATACATACAAGGAACAAATACCGCAACACCATGTCCAGACCACATATTACCACCACATTGTGACTGAATACTACAATTGTGATCAGTAATTTAAAAAAAAGCACCATACCATCACCATAAGTGCCCTTATACACAGGAAATCTGTACTTAGTATGCAGTGTCTGTGTACAGATAATACAGTGATCACTAGTGAAATTATACACAGGAGCTCTGTATACAGTGTATAGTGTCAGTGTATAGGTAACACACTGACTCACCAGTGACGTCTCTAGGTGAAGTCCTTCATCTTTCATCCAGCCCAGACCGCCATCACTTCATCCAGCCAGGACTCGTCTCTGCAGGAAATAACACCGTTATCTCGAGCTCTGCTTGTAGAATACATTACTTAATTTTTCCCAACTTCTACATTACACCACATGAAGAAAAAGAGGCGACAGTGTCACTCTACACAGTAACAGGACCACCCCCCCCATTTAAAACCATGTCTTTAAAAAATAAAATAAATACATCACTGCAGTAATAATATCCCTAAATTAGCCCCTATGGTAATAATATTCCCCATCCTGGCCACCGTGTGTCTCATTCCTGGCGTCAGCCATATGTTCTCCCATCCTGCCCTCATGAGTATCCATTCTGTCCCATATGATCCCCCCATCCTGCCCCATATGATCGCCCCATGTGATCTCTCCATCCTGCCCCATCTGTCTCCATCGTATCCATCCTGCCTCATGATCCTGCACGATCTGTCTCCAATTCTGCCCCCAGTGTCTCCAATCATGCCCCATGTCTCCATTCTGCCCCCTATGTCTCCAACCATGCCATGTCTGAAATCCTGCCACTTGTCTCCAATCATGCCCCATGTCTCCATTCTGCCCCCTATGTCTCCAACCATGCCCCATGTCCAGCATTCTGCCCCCGGGTCTCACAGTCTACCCTTGTGTCCAGCATTCTGCCCCCACTGTGTCCAGCATCCTGCCCCCACTGTGTCCAGCATCCTGCCCCCACTGTGTTCAGCATTCTGCCCCCACTGTGTTCAGCATTCTGCCCCCACTGTGTCCAGCATTCTGCCCCCACTGTGTCCAGCATTCTGCCCCCACTGTGTCCAGCATCCTGCCCCCACTGTGTCCAGCGTTCTGCCCCCACTGTGTCCAGCATCCTGCCCCCACTGTGTTCAGCATTCTGCCCCCACTGTGTTCAGCATTCTGCCCCCACTGTGTCCAGCATTCTGCCCCCACTGTGTCCAACATTCTGCCCCCACTGTGTCCAGCATTCTGCCCCCACTGTGTCCAGCATCCTGCCCCCACTGTGTCCAACATTCTGCCCCCACTGTGTCCAGCTTTCTGCCCCCCCTGTGTCCAACATTCTGCCCCCACTGTGTCCAACAGGACTGGAGTGACAGTTCTCTGACTAAGAGCACAGAGCTGCACAACTGCCAGACAGGGGGGAGGAGGAGAGACCTGAATTACCGCCAGCAGATGCAGCCACCCGAAGCCTCTTCTCACTGGATGTGCAGTCTCCTCACTTCTCCTGCTCTCTGCCTGTGCCTCAGCCCGCCCGACAACAACACAGCCACACTCCTCCAGAATGAGGAAGTGCTCAGTGTGTAATGTGACGTCGGTACCATGATGCACCAGGGCCCGCAATTTAAAGGTATAGTGCCCATTTCTCTCCGCCGGATACATTAACAACGCTGTAGGTGTAACTTTAAATCACCACAGCGTTGTTATGTATCTGATCTGCGGCAGCTTTACACAAAATATCCCAGGGGCCCGATGAGCATTAGCAAAGAGAGGGGGGCCCGCTCAGACCGGGCTGCCAGCGTGTGCGGGCCCCCCTTTTTGCTTCAGCTCATCGGGCCCCATACTGTAGTGATGGCTGTAATGCCCTGATGGCGGCCCTGTCAGCGTACTCAGGAGAAACTGGACAACAACTTTTGGGGTCAAATTTCTCCTGTTACCCTTGGGAAAATAAAAAATTGCGGGCTAAAAAATCATTTTTGAGAAAAGAATTTTTTTTTTTTTTCATGGCTCTGCGTTATATACTTCTGTGAAGCACTTGAGGGTTCAAAGTGCTCACCACACATCTAGATTAATTCCTTTGGGGGTCTAGTTTCCAAAATGGGGTCATTTGTGGGGGATCTCTAATGTTTAGGCACACAGGGGCTCTCCAAACGCGACATGGTGTCCGCTAATGATTGGAGCTAATTTTCCATTTAAAAAGCCAAATGGCGTGCCTTCCCTTCTGAGCCCTGCCGTGCGCCCAAACAGTGGTTTACCCCCACATATGGGGTATCTGCGTACTCAGGAGAAATTATTTTTTATTTTCATGGCCCTGCATTATAAACTTCTGTGAAGCACCTGGGGGTTTAAAGTGCTCAGTATGCATCTAGATAAGTTCCTTGTGGGGTCTAGTTTCCAAAATGGGGTCACTTGTGGGGGAGCTCCATTGCATAGGCACACAGGGGCTCTCCAAATGCGACATGGTGTCCGCTAACAAATGGAGCTAATTTTCTATTCAAAAAGTCAAAAGGCGCGCCTTCCCTTCTGAGCCCTGCCGTGTGCCCAAACAGTGGTTTACCCCCACATATGAGGTATCGGCGTACTCGGGAGAAATTGCCAAACAAATTTTAGGATCCATTTTATCATATTGCCCATGTGAAAATGAAAAAATTGAGGCGAAAAGAAATTTTTTGTGAAAAAAAAGTACTTTTTCATTTTTACGGATCAATTTGTGAAGCACCTGAGGGTTTAAAGTGCTCACTAGGCATCTAGATAAGTTCCTTGGGGGGTCCAGTTTCCAAAATGGGGTCACTTTTTGGGGAGCTCCAATGTTTAAGCACACAGGGTCTCTCCAAACGCGACATGGTGTCCGCTAACGATGGAGATAATTTTTCATTCAAAAAGTCAAATGGCGCTCCTTCCCTTCCGAGCCTTACCATGTGCCCAAACAGTGGTTTACCCCCACATGTGAGGTATCGGTGTGCTCAGGAGAAATTGCCAAACAAATTTTAGGATCCATTTTATCCTGTTGTCCATGTGAAAATGAAAAAATTGAGGCTAAAAGAATTTTTTTTGTGAAAAAATAGTACTTTTTCATTTTTACGGATCAATTTGTGAAGCAGCTGGGGGTTTAAAGGGCTCACTATGCATCTAGATAAGTTCCTTGGGGCGTCTAGTTTCCAAAATGGGGTTACTTGTGGGGGAGCTCCAATTTTTAGGCACACGGGGGCTCTCCAAACTTGACATGGTGTCCGCTAAAGAGTGCAGCCAATTTTTCATTCAAAAAGTCAAATGGCGCTCCTTCCCTTCCAAGCCCTGCCGTGCGCCCAAACAGTGGTTTACCCCCACATATGAGGTATCAGCGTACTCAGGACAAATTGGACAACAACTTTCGTGGTTCAGTTTCTCCTTTTACCATTGGGAAAATACAAAAATTGTTGCTGAAAAATCATTTTTGTGACTAAAAAGTTAAATGTTCATTTTTTCCTTCCATGTTGCTTCTGCTGCTGTGAAGCACCTGAAGGGTTAATAAACTTCTTGAATGTGGTTTTGAGTACCTTTAGGGGAGCAGTTTTTAGAATGGTGTCACTTTTGGGTATTTTCAGCCATATAGACCCCTCAAACTGACTTCAAATGTGAGGTGGTCCCTAAAAAAAATGGTTTTGTAAATTTCGTTGTAAAAATGAGAAATCGCTGGTCAAATTTTAACCCTTATAACTTCCTAGCAAAAAAAAAATTTGTTTCCAAAATTGTGCTGATGTAAAGTAAACATGTGGGAAATGTTATTTATTAACTATTTTGTGTCACATAACTCTCTGGTTTAACAGAATAAAAATTCAAAATGTGAAAATTGCGAAATTTTCAAAATTTTCGCCAAATTTCCATTTTTATCACAAATAAACACAGAATTTATTGACCTAAATTTACCACTAACATGAAGCCCAATATGTCACGAAAAAACAATCTCAGAACCGCTAGGATCCATTGAAGCGTTCCTGAGTTATTACCTCATAAAGGGACACTGGTCAGAATTGCAAAAAACGGCAAGGTCTTTAAGGTCAAAATAGGCTGGGTCATGAAGGGGTTAAAATCTGAAATGTTGGCCTACTGAAATATATGTTCAGTTAATGCACTCAATACTTGGTCAGTCCTAATTTTGCATCAATTACTTGCTGCAGCAGTGCTGCATGACATGGAGGTGATCAGTGCTGAGGTGTTATGGAAGCCCAGGCTGCTTTGATAGCAGCCTTCAGCTCGTCATCATTGTTGAGTCTGGTGTTTCTCATCTTCCTTTTGACATTACCAATACTGGCCAATCAAGCACAGTGACATAGTTGTTTTTTTTAAACAAGATATTGGTACTTTTAACAGTGTGGACAGGTGCCAAGTCCTGATGGAGAATGACTTTTCTATCTCCAAAAGCTTGTCAGCAGAGGGAAGCATGAAGTGTTCCAAAATTTCCTGGTAGACGGCTGTGCTGAATGAAAAATTCAGTGAACCTACACCAGAAGATGACATCACTAATTGTGGAAACTTCACACTAGACCTAAAGCAGCTCGGATTGTGTGCTTCTCCACTTTTCCTCCTTTTGTGGCTTACCCTCCATGTGGAGTGTGTCAATGACTGCCTTCTGGACATCTGTCAAGTCAGCAGTCTTGTCCATGATTGCGGAGCCTCTGTTTATAATGACTCTATTTACTGTAATACAAGAGTTTCACTTTTTGTATTGAAGAACTGAAATAAATTCACTTTTTGGTGATATTCTAATTTTGTGTTTACCTGTTTGTGAATGCGATTACCTGTTGTTGTTTTTTATGCTTGCCAGTGTAGGTCCTATGTAGGGTTTTCAAATGTTTTTACTAGATTCATCATTTGCAGCATTTTTAAAAGTGTTAAAATTGTTTGCCAATGTTTTCCAGTTCACCCTTTCCGCTGAAGTGATTTTATGTATGCCAGATACGTTCACACAATGTGTCACGAAGTAACATGACCTGACGGGTCGGTCCCAAAATGACGGAACACACAAGGGTACACCGGGGACACTTTAACAACGGTGGGCCCTGACGGTAGGGAACGGGGAATAGGCACCTCCTGCTCTCACCTGAGGCTGTGCCCTGATCTTACTACTGTCCCTATATGGGTTCTTTCAACCCGTCGCCGACCAGGATACCTTGTCCCTCACTTGCCCTGCTCTAATCCCTATGTAGGGAACTGGCAGGTGAGAGCACTGGTCCCACCGCTGCACTAATATAACACAAGGAGAGTTACACAACAAAGGGACTAAGGAACAATAACAGCACACTTAGCTTTCTCTGCTGCAATGCACCGCACAGCAGAGTAAGGCACCAGGAAAGAGGATTCAGCTGCGGAACCAAAGAACTTAGCAAGCAGCAATTTCAGAAAGGTTGGTATCCAAAGGACCTGTATAACCAACAGTCAGCTGATGCACCAGGTGACCTTTTAAAGGAAGGTGGAAGTGATAACAAACATCAGCTGACCCAGCGGCAATGCAATGCAATATCACCAGCGGGGGGGGGGGGGGGGGCAATCTGCATTAACCCCCAATGACCAGAAATGAAAAAACGTTTTAATCTGAAGGAAACCAGATCTGCCACAGATCCAAACATAGATCGTGACAGTACCCCCCTTTCAATGAGGGGACTCTGGACCCTCAACACTGGACCTCACCAGTAAGCAACCTACAGTGGGAACGTCTCGATTCACCAGAGTTCACCTCCTCAGTCACCTGACCCTAAGGTTTACGGTGAACACAGTACGATGGAAATGACAACGTAGGTGGCACAAATCTCCAAAGTGCCGACCTGTGTAATGAGTTGTGTATGGGCATTACTGAGGGTAACTCCAACTGGTAAGTCTTTGGACTGACAATGACTGACACCCGAAATGGCCCGATTAACATGGAACTCCAGGTTTTAATCTGAAGGAAACCAGATCTGCCACAGATCCAAACATAGATCGTGACACAATGTTTGTGCCAGTTTGCAATATGGGTGACTTTTTGCACTAAAAAGTCAAAAAAGGGTCAGAGAAGCGATTTTTAAGAATGTGTTGTAAACAATGGCAACATATAACAGAAGATCGGAGTAGAAAGGTGAGTTTAAAAATTCAAATGATTGAACGGGCACTTTAACCCCTTAAGCCCCGAGGGTGGTTTGCATGTTAATGACCGGGCAATTTATACATTTCTGACCACTGTCCCTTTATGAGGTTATAACTCTGGAACGCTTCAACAGATCCCGGTAAATCTGACCTTTTTTTGCAAGACATATTGTACTTCATGATAGTGGTAAAATTTCTTTCATATTACCTGCGTTTATTTGTGAAAAAAATGGAAATTTGTCAAAAATTTGGAATTTTCTAACTTTGAATTTTTATGCCCTTAAATCACAGAGACACAGTTAGGGCCAGAAATATTTGGACAGTGACACAAGTTTTGTTATTTTAGCTGTTTACAAAAACATGTTCAGAAATACAATTACTGTATGTCACACATAATACAAACATTACACCTACCCATATATCATGGCATCATTGATACAGCCCTAAAACAGATAAAGTAGCTGCCAAATTATAATTTCTGAAAACTTTGGTGCTCATTGCTATTGATGGATTGCAAGCAATTATTATTTACTTTGAGGGAGCAGTTTGGAACTCAGCAGCTTCTGTGCATTTGGCTGTAGACATTGTGTGCCATAGCCATTGCCTTCATTACCTTACTTTTGGCCTTCAAACTTTCAGTATGCAGACTATTCTTTTCAGACATAAGGCAAATAAGAAATACTGTATATTTATAAGGCCGAATGCAATATTTGTGGTTAATGCCACATACAGTAGATCCCATTCACCATATGGAATGTAAAAATTTAGACATTCCATGCTAGATCCAGTATTCCAACCTAGACACTTCTATATTGATCTAATATATTCACAATGAGCAATGCTTCTGTTCAGTAAAAAGTTGGTTTAGTATTGACAAATAGTTGTAGATGAATCTGTATGAGAGTATTGCAAACATTGAATACAAATAAATAGGAACCTTTAGTGGAATGATGTCTACAACATATTTGGTCTACATATGAAATTGACTTTAGATGACTGTGTGGCTTCTCAATGAAACACCCTACTGCTGTGAAAGAGCATACCCATTTTTCTGTGACATGGATGTCATGGTTTGTATTACCGTATGTACTCGAGTATAAGCCAAGATTTTCAGCCCATTTTTTTGGGCTGAAAGTCCCCCTCTCGGCTTATACTCGAGTCATACCCGGGGGTCGGCAGGTGAGGGGGAGCGGGGGCTGTCTAGTCATACTTACCTACTCCCGGCGCGGTCCCTGCAGTCCCTGTTCTTCCAGCGCTGCATCTTCTTCCTGTATGGAGCGGTCACATGGTACCGCTCATTACAGTCATGGAGGTGGAGCCGCATATTCATGACTGCAATGAACGGTAACTGTGACCGCTCAATACAGGAAGAAGATGCAGCGGTGGAAGAAGCAGGGACTGCAGGAACCGCGCCTGGAGCAGGTAAGTATATGGGGAGCAATATTTACCTGCTCCTCGTTCCGGTGCGACTCCGTCTTCAGCGTCCTCTGGCTGTGATGCTCAGGTCAGAGGGTGCGGTGACGTAGTCAGTGCGCCCCCTCTGCTGAGCGTCAGTGCTGGAGACGGAGCCGCATGAGGAGCAGGTAAATATTGAAAGCGCCGGCGTCCTGAGCGAAGAGAGGTGAGTATGTGATTTTTTTTTATTGCAGCAGCATTATATATTGCATAGCTTTATATGGAGCATCTATAGGGCAAGAATTAACGATGCAGAGCATTATATATGCACAGCTTTCTATGGAGCATCTATGGAGCCATAATGAACGGTGCAGAGCATTATATATGGCACAGCTTTCTATGGAGCATCTATGGGGCAATAATCAACAGTATGGAGCATTATATGTGGCACAGCTTTATAAGGAGCATCTATGGGGCCATAATGAACGGTGCAGAGCATTATATATGGCACAGCATTATATGGAGCACCTATGGGGCCATAATGAATGGTGCAGAGCATTATATATGGGGCACAGCTTTATATGGAGCATCTATGGAGCCATAATGAACGGTGCAGAGCATTATATGTGGCACAGCATTATATGGAGCACCTATGGGGCCATAATGAACGGTGCAGAGCATTATATATGGCACCGCTTTCTATGGAGCATCTATGGGGCAATAATCAACAGTATGGAGCATTATATGTGGCACAGCTTTATAAGGAGCATCTATGGGGCCATAATGAACAGTGCAGAGCATTATATATGGCACAGCATTATATGGAGCACCTATGGGGCCATAATGAACGGTGCAGAGCATTATATATGGGGCACAGCTTTATATGGAGCATCTATGGGGCCATAATGAACGGTATGGAGCATTATATGTGGCACAGCTTTATATGGGGCCATAATGAACGGTATGGAGCATCTATTTTTATTTTTGAAATTCACCGGTAGCTGCTGCATTTTCTACCCTAGGCTTATACTCGAGTCAATAAGTTTTCCCAGTTTTTTGTGGCAAAATTAGGGGGGTCGGCTTATACTCGGGTCGGCTTATACTCAAGTATATACGGTATATCCTATTTAGATGTCATAATGTGATTTGCCACTTTATTTTTAGTTTAACAAATGTGTTGGCTTGTTAGTGCAGGCTGCATGGCATTAGTGTCATGGAAATAACAGTTACTCCGTCGTGCCATGTCCGTTTTCCATTTTTTTATTGTCGTTATTTCCAGCCATAACATCCAAGAGACATAAATTTCCATTAATATGGACATATAAGGGTTTATTTTTTGCCGGACTAACTGTAATATTTAATGGCACCATTGAATTAGCATATAGAATACTACTGGAAAGCGGGGAAAAAAATTCCAAGTGCAGTGAAATTGCAAAAAATGTGCAATTCTCCAATTTTTGGGGGTCTTTTATTTATCATGTTTGCTATATGGTAGAACTGACTGGGCAATATGATTCCCCGGGTCAGTACAAGTACACAGATATCAAACATGTATATTTTTTTTTTATTTCTATGATAAAAAAAAATCAGATATTTGTATAAAATTGTATGGAAAAAAATTTCCAAGATATTTTCCATAGCTTCTCCATTTTTTAGGATCTGGGGCTGGATGTTGGCTTATTTTTTGCCTCGCTGAGCTGACGTTTTAATCGATACCATTTTGGGCTTGATACGATGTTTTGATCGCCTCTTATTACATTTCATTGCAATGTTGCCGAGGACAAGAAAATGTAATTCTGATGTTTTTAATTTTTTTGTCATGCTGTTTTTGATAGATCAAACTTTTCTGACTGCAGCAATAGCAAATATGTGTATTTTTTAAATTGCTTTATTTTCAATGGGATAAAAAGGGGATAATTTGAATTTTTGTGGGTTTTTTTGCGCATTTAACAAAAAAAGTTTCACTTTTTACTGACTTCAATAGACACCTTAGGAGACTTGAAGCTGTGATTGTCCAGTGTATCAGCACTTCTACATATAGCAGAAATCATAATCTTGTATGAATGTCGACTACAAACCGAAGTTCAGAGGTGGATTGTATTTACAGGCATGAGGGTCTTCTGCAGACTGCCTGCTGTCATGCCAACAATTGGAGCACTGTTTTCATATGACTGGGGCACCAATGGGCAACCGGGAATGACGAACCTCCGGACGGCGTATGTTAAATCCCACTGTCATTGATTGGCCGTGGGATTTAACTGGTTAACAGCTGCGAGTAGATTTCTGATTGTTAAAGGCACATGACAGCTGATTAGATCAGTGCCCCTCCCTCCCCCCCCCCCCCATTTATTGAAGATAAAGTGGACAGGTCTTATTATCATTGATTATTTCAAGTAACGTCCCTGTTTGCCCTATACATTGACTTGCTATGGAACTGTCAAGTAGATTTCAACTTCACTCTAATTTATTCCTCCATTTGTAGTGTAGACTCTTACATTGCCTATGTATTTTCACATTTTCATGCACTCTTCTATTTTTTCAAAGTCTGCAAATTACACAATGGCTAGTATCAATTGCCATTCCCAAACTCTTAGTTTGACATTTTCCTCCTGTAGAGCCTATTGCAACCTATTTACTTTGGATTTAGAAAATTATAGAGTTTTAATGGTAAGCATCATTTAAGACATTATAATTGTTACAATAGATGCAGAATTCCTGCCATCAGTTGCTATTTATGAATCGGTGTATACTTAAAGCATTTGAATGGAAAAAAGCATACAGGAATTAAATGTGGAGAAAGATAATTATTGTATTTTAGTCAGGTACTCTGTTATTAATTACAAAAACAGTATTGCACATTTCTTGATTAGGAGCTTTTACACTTAAATTGTGTTATTTAGAAATAAAGCTGCTTAAGAAACCAGGTTTCTATCGTGGAAAGCAGGAAATGTATTTTAACTAGAAAATATAAAGTGTTTGTATTGTCATGGCAATAACATTAAATAGCGTGAAGTTGGTCCCTACTTTCCAGCTAAAATATCCTCTACTCTTCTTGAAGGCTTTTTGCAGGATTTTGAAGCGTGCCTGGATTTTTTTAACAATTCATACAGAAGAGTATTAGTGAGCTTGTACACTGATGTTGGGCAGGAGAGCCTGGCTCACAATTTCCACAGTAGTTCATGCATTGATGGGCTTGAAGTTAGGGCTCTGTGAAATCTCCCACACTGAACTCACCCAACCATGCTTTTAAAGACCTGGCATTGTAACTGGGGCACAGTTATTCTGGAACAGAAAAGGGCTTTACCAAAACCATTCCCACAAAGTTGGAAGCCTACAGTTGTCTACTTAAATTTACAGTTGTCGCAATGAAGTCAGGCAGTTGAACCTTCTCTTGACATTCACCAAACCTAGATTCGTCCATCAAAATGTCAGATATTAAACTGTGGTTTGCTATGCTATCAAAACTTGTTTGCACTGCTACGGAGAAACATGGCAGTGATTCTTACATCACTCCATCTAATGCTTGTCATTGTGCTTGCAACTTCTCGTCTATGGAAACCATTGCAAGAAAACCAGGAAAGAGAAAAAGCGCTGCTATAGAAATGCACACCACCCAATATGTAAGCAAAATACAAAAACACTTTATTGACAAAAACAATAAAAACAATTAAAAACACTACACCACCACCGACCACCTGGATACGCGTGGGGCTATGGTCCACCCGGCCCCCTCGACACTTCGGCTCACCAGTTCATAGGTCCATCTGTGCTTTGCCATAGGTACTATGTCCTTTTGACTCATGTATGGGATCTTCATTTTCCTCCATTATATGTGGGAGGTTTGTGGCTACTCAGCCTTATTATATATATATGTTTTTAGGGTTGTTAGTTACCGTTTTATATGGTTACCCTTAGATTCCCCATGAGCCGTTAGGCAGGACAGTATTATTATATGCATCCTGTATATCCTATGGGCATACGGACGGGCTGTATTTATTGCCTATATATAGATATGTGTACTCTGTATCCAGGTGGTCGGTGGTGGTGTAGTGTTTTTAATTGTTTTTATTGTTTTTGTCAATAAAGTGTTTTTGTATTTTGCTTACATATTGGGTGGTGTGCATTTCTATAGCAGCACTTTTTCTCTTTCCTGGTTCATATTATTTTGCTGCTAATTGCACCCCCTGCTTATATATGACTGTTATGGCTGTGCGCCGATGTCTTTAATATTCATTGCAAGAAAACCTTCGCACACAGTTTTTCTAGTGATGTTAAAGAAAGAAAATGTATTTTTTCATTAATGTTTGTAGAAGCAAACTGCATGGTTAGATGCTTAAAGGGAACCTGAAACATAGTGCCCAAATAGTGCGCAGCATGTACCAATCACTGCCATGGTCACAGCGAAGCATAATCTGCCTGGGACTGAACCATGCAGGTAGTCATACAAGGGAACCACTCTTTAAACACTCACGTAGGCAGAGCCCTGTTAATCACAGTTAGAGGGTGGGGATAAGCCACCTGCAACCCACGTGTATGACTAGTGCACAATGCAGCTCGATTCCTGGCAGCTATTAAAAATAATGATTTTCTCAGAAACACCGCAGCATTTCAGAGTCAAACATACAGTAATTGGCTGTAATCATATAAAATAATGTGACAAAAGGGACATGTTAAATTACAGTGTGTCCACTTACTAGCATCACAGGTGTCTACAATCTTGGAATCAGTGACTGGGCCTGTATATGGGGCTACAGATACTCACTGTGCTGTTTGGTGACATGGTGCGTATTACACTCAACATGGACCAGAGGAAATGAAGGAAAGGGTTGAGATTACAAAGAAAATTATAGACAAACCCTATTCCCCCTTCCACCATGGCATTGCTTTTTCCCTCTCATGTTGTATGTACACTTCCTCTCTTTTAACCTGCTGTTTCAAAACTTTAGGTCCTCACCTGTCAGTCAGCTTTCACTAAATGAACAATCATTATTTATTTTCTTAGAGTGTGCTCAAACAACACTCTTAGACCTCATGATTTAGATTAGCAAATGGAGCCTCCTGATTCCTGACAGCAACACAGATTTATCCCAAACAATTTGGATTAGCAAATAGTGCCTCCTGGCTGAACCTCAATATTAGGACTAATGATTTTGATTAGCTAATTGGTTTTCCTGATTCCTTACTGCAACACAGTTTTAGCATAAACAATTTGGATTAGGGTCTCCTGACTGAACCCGAATATTAAGCCTAACAATTTTGAAGAGCAAATGGGGCATCTTTATTCCTCACTACAATCCAGTTTTATCCCAAAATATTTGGATTACCAAACGTGGGCTCCTGGCTGAACCCCAATGTTAGGCCCAACATTATTGATTAGCAAATGGGGCCTCCTGACTGCAACACAGTTTTATCCCAAATGATATGGATTAGCAAACAGGGCCTCCGGGCTGAACCGCTATATTAAAGGTAACCTGTCAGCAGGATTGTGCCCAGCAATATACACACAGTGTCAGGTTGGCGCCATTATACTGATTAAAATGATACCTTGGTTGACGAAATCCATCTTATGGTTGCTCTCTTTATTTTCAGCTTGTAGTTAATGAAATTCCAGTGCCGTAAGGCGAGGCTGGTGTATGTGGTGCTGTGATTAGATATTCATAATGCAGACTGCTGACTAGTCACTGATCCCTCAGTAACCTGCCCCCTAGATTGCATAATGAATACCTGACATACTGAAGAAAGAGACAAAAAATGCTTCTGCAGGTAGGCGCCAACAGAATTCTGCTTGTTTTTTTACCTGAGTTGCTGTATCCACCCCTATTCCTTTGGAGGTTTTGTCCTCTGTCTTTTTTTGTCTACTTTTTATATTACATTAATAAAATGTCCCATGGCCACCACCGTTACAGATGATAGGGTTTGATCAATTTTTAAGTACCTCACAGTATACTGTTCATAAGGACTTAGCACAGCAACTTGGATATACTGTATGTATTAATTGTAAGAATCAAACTTGCTTCATGTAATTGGCAAAGATTATACCAGTTACAATCCCTTTTATTTCTTTTTTGTTTTGTTTTCTTCAATACCTGTAACTAGAGATGAGCAGACTGATTCATGAGGATCAAGTTTAAGTCAAATTTTCTGAAATTCAGTTTCACGAAAATGTGAACATTTTTAGATTCGATTTGCAATTTGCAAAAAAATATTAAATTTGCCCTGTAATATTTCTCACATTGCAGAAGCATCACAGAGGATACAAACATCATTGTGTGTTGTTACTTGGATTTCCCTATAATGCCCTGCAGCTATGACATCATATGAATTATCCTACCTTGTACAGTATAGTATCTGGGCCATCATCTCCTGGGCGGGGGAGGAGCAAGAGCATATAGATGTTACATCCTGGTATCACAGCTGATTCTTTCATTGAGGTAAACATTGATTAAAAGCAGGATGGGAAATGTTTTGCATCACAAGGACAATCAGCTGTGATCCTGTGCTGTAATGTCTGTGTACTCTTTTGCGTCCCTCCCGCCCACGAGCTGTGGTATGATCAGACCATGTCCCTGCACAGTCAGACACACAAAAAAAATCACCAGTACACAGGCAGAGATACTTACCTGTCCAAGGCCTCCAACAATTGCACTAGCCAAGTGCAGCGGACCAAAGTCAAGATGGAAGATACACAGGTGCAACAATACCAATAAGGCAGCCACCCTACAATCAGGAATTGGCCACTTGGTGCACCTGTGCAAACAAATAGTCTGTATGTGGCATGTTCACACAGAAATGCAAAGTATATGGCTCAAAGCCTATTAATGATGCCATATAGCGGGCTAACCATAATGCATCCTGTGTGAACAGAGGCCACAGTATACAGAGCCATCTACGGCCCAGCCACACCCTGGAAAAATATACAGTGCACCAAAAACATAACAATGTATGCAAGGTATTGGTCAATATTATGGCCACAATATTTAAGCTGCCAACCCGCGTCAAGGGTCCTTACATTGGCAGTACAGGTGCACCAAGTGGCCAATTCCTGATTGTAGGGTGGCTGCCTTATCGGTATTATTGCACCTATGTATCTTCCATCTTGACTTGGGTCCGCTGTACCTTGGCTAGTGCAATTGTTGGAGGCCTTGGACAGGTAAGCATCTCTGCCTGTGTACTGGTGGGTTTTTTTTTGTCTAGAATAGTGGAGGTTTTTCATCTTATGGTGTTTTTTTACGGTCAGACTTAACCATTACACAGTACACAGCAGGGGCACATATATATGTCTCAACACAGGAACATTTTTTTTGACACAGTCAGTTATGAAACTTATATCTATTCCAAGATCTATTGATTAAAATGTATTTTGTTCGTGGTAAAACTACTTCAAGTCTCTCTTGGATTATCTTGTCCTCGCCTCTAGAGGGTAATCTTTTTGGTCAAAGGTGTTCTCTTTTTCACCTGTAAAGCAAGCTTTTCTTTCTCTCCTCTTCCCCAAATTAATTTCACAACAGTTACAAGCTTTCCATTATTGAAATTTATGCAAATTTATGTGACACAAATCAAATTTGTAGGGAAAATTTGACGGTTGGAGAATTTGAATTTTAAAATATTCGCTAATTTTTACTTGTAAGCTCAAAAGGTATCCCACAGTTCAGCACCAGTTGTATTGCCTTCAGAGAAAAATATAGATTGTGATTCTATGAGAACTTTGAATTCGCTGTTTCTTTTCTAGCGGCAGAATTTTATGTAATATTTTGAAATTTATTGAGATATTTTACTATTAAGATATGCAAATGATTGCATTTTTCACTAAGATAAGCAAGGTCGGTATTTAATGTGAATATCAATAAACTCACTTTTTTAGCAAAACTTTATAGAAAGGAAAATGCTCATACAGTAAGATAACTGTATTTAGCTTGAGGGTGAACACACACATGAGTTACAAATGGCACAGTAAGTGTTTCTTCACCCGTGCATAAAATAGCCATTTTCTACAAAACAATCCTGATGTTTTCTTCCCTAGGGCACACCGAGTAAATATTTTAGAAAACCTCAAATAGTTCAAATCTGATCACCTCAGATTAAGAAAAAATGAAATTTCAATAGAATTTTCCTCCAAGCGCTAATATGATGGAAACCAGCACAACTGAAGAATTACAATAAAAGAAAACAAAACTTATTCTGAAGTTTTATAGAAAAATTCAGTCTTGTTTGTAGATAGTGAAATGCACATTTAACATAATGATTCTCAGCACATAGAATTCTTGGAACCACATACTTGTACCTGACGATCTGCTACCAAGAACGATGATATTTAAGCAAGCTTTAAATGATTTCAGTTGACAAGAGATGAGCAGTTCAATCTGTGGGGAATCTTGTTTCTTGAAATTCGTGGTTTCACAGAATTTTTGATTATCGGTTTGCAAAAAAAAAACAACAGCTCAATACCATTGCACTAAATTGTAAAAGCATCAGAAAGCAGACTAACATTTTGCCTTTCCACGTGGATCTCCACATAATGCCCAGCAGCTATCACATTTGTGGATTATCATATCTTGTACAGTGGTGGTCAGTACCTCAGTCATCTAAGATCTGGTGTTTCCAGTGAAGGACAATTTGTACAGCAAAGTATTTTTCCTTATCCACAGTCACTGAATTAGTCTCTCTTCTGTAGTGTAGGCTCTTATGTTCAGCAGGGTCATCTCTTGCTCTCTCCTCTAGAGTGCAATCTATTATGGTCAACAGGGTCCTCTTTCTTTCTTGTAAAGAGTAAGCTCTTAAGATCAAACGGGTCCTCTCTTTCCTGCAGACAGTAAGCTCTTTTGGTCAGCAGGGTATTCTCTCTCACCTGTAAAGTGAAGGCTCTTATGGTCAGCAATATTCTTTTTCTGTTTCCTTAACCATTTTGTGTCTTTGGAAATTCAGCAAAGAATAAAGAAGCTTGTTATTCCATTTCAAAGCATATGTTTATTATTTTATGATTTTTTTAACACTTTTTAATTTGGGTTATGGAGCATACCCACTTGAAAAAGACGTTGTGTGCATATACCCTTTTTCCAACTTACATTTAAGGGGTGTGCCCCTTAAGATAAAATTAATGCAAAATACAGTCTTGGATACATAAAGTTTATTTTAACCCTTTAATGAATGCCGATATGTATTTTTACTGACCTGATATATAAAAGAATACTATCCCCATACAGGTGACAAACCAACAGCTGTCGACTGTACTCTGTAGCTGACAACTTACTGCATCAGTGTTGGCATCGTCCATATCTTTTAAACTCCTTAGAAGCTGTCAATAATGACAATATCATATAAATGGTTAAAAGAGTGTGGGGGCTCCCTCTTTATCTCCATTGGCTACGTGAGATCATGATTATGTGGTCCTGATGTTTGCCATTTCAGTTCACAGCCGAATAGCGGCCTTAGAGTCTGCCGGCTACACTGACCTGTTCAAAAGTTAGCGACATTTAAGTGGTAAAAATACACTTCTTCGTTCCTTTTATTCCACATTGTATTAGTTCCTGAAAAGCACCTGATGGGTAAATAAACTACCTGACAGCAGTTTTCAGTATGTCAGGGGTGCTGTTTTTAAATTGGTATCATTTTGTTTTTTTTTCCAATATATAGGACCCCCATATATAAAGCTGGATAGGTCCCTAAAAAACTAAATTTTGAAAATTTTCATGAAAAAATGAAAAATTGCTGCTACATTGGTAAACTTCCTAAAATGCTAACAAAATAAAATATCATTTTACAAATAGTGCTGATTTAAAGCAGGCATGTGGGACAATGTTACTTATTAATGTTTTCTGTGGAGTGACTATCTGGATTGAAGAGATAATCAACCACATTTTGAAAATTGCAAATTTTTTTACATTTTTGTCAAATCTCTGTTATTTTTTTTTATAAATAAACACAAAACATATCAACCTAAATTTACGATTATTATAAAGTATCATGTGCCACGAAAAACCTTTCTCAAAATCACTGGGATTTGTTGAATTATTCCAGAGTAATTACTACATAAAGTGACACTGGTCAGATTTAAAAAATTTGGCCCGGTCACTGAGGGGTTAATATATTTAAATTTGGCAAACAGCAGTATAACGTAAATATACCCATTGTGTGATGTGATACCACATTTGTAAATGGGTTTAACTTTGTAGCAGATAAATTAATTCAAAGTAGGTTAGATGTCCTGTACTGTTGAACAAGTTATGTGCAAGAACACCATTCTATCTTTAGCTATAGCTTAGATCTATTGGCAAATGTATTTAGAGATTCCCTTTCATTTGTAATATTTATTGAATTATTGATGTAGGTCAAGAAGTACAGAGCCTTACGCAAACCACTCGATAAGGACTTTTTTATGAAAATGTCATCATTGGCAAAAACTGCTTTGGATCCTGCCTAACGAATCAGCAACATTAAAATCTTTATACAGTATACATTTAAAACTAAAGCATAGATCAAAATACCGGTTCCATGTAGCATTGACAGATTCCAGCTTTTATAGAAACTGTCATGACTGGCATAAATGATTTTGGCATTTACTGAACTGCATATCATTTTAAGGGTAAGGTTTCAAGAAACAAAGCCGTTGGATAAAAAAAATGGAACAAACTTAGCCTCAGGCATTGAGTGTTATGATTTATTGTGCAATTATTACAAATTTAAAAAAGCATGCCGATGTGCATGTATATGAAAAAAGAATTACCATTTATAACAGTTTCTTAAAGGCACACTGCTGTCCTCCATATTTTTTAACACTCAAACTAAATAATGCAAACAGGAAGAATGCTAATGGAAAATAATGTAAAATAAAAAAATGGATTTGCAATTATTAACTGTTTATTAAATATGTTTAAATATCCATTACTTTGAGTAAAAAAAAAAAAAAAACATATCTAACTTTGTTTTCCAGTATGGCATTAGAGTTTCACTCTTTTTTATCTTTGAATAATTATTTTTACATGTTTACTGTACATTCTCAGTTTCCTTAGAAAAATGTTATATTCGGCACTCTTGCAGTTGGTGAGAATGGTGCACAAGTTGGGTATCCAGCCATGTAATGTCAAATAAAGAATTTGACACTCAAACAGAATAAGGTGAAATAAAATTCCTTTTTTTATTGCATTCAATGTTATGTTGAACATTTTCGATCTTAACTTAGACCTCCATCAGAACTAAAAGAAAAGGGGGAAGTATGCAGAAAAAAGGCATCATATGATAAATATAAATGATAAAATTGCATCAAACAGATTAACAATTTATGCAAATAGACTCCTAGGCAATAAAATATTTTTATGTTCCTAACTCTGTCCTCTAGTGGTAGATATATATTTCTTATGCAGTAACATATCCGAAAAAAATTGCAAAAAAACCTGCAGTTAATGACAATAAAGTAATGGCCATGCAAGCTGATGTGGCATAATTCAGAAAAGGATACAGGAACAACTTATATGAGATCTGGGGGAGAGGGTCCACATTATATATCTAGATGGAAAAATATATAAAGGTGTATGCTATCTCAGATTACATAAGTGCAGACTTCCAGTGAAAAGAAGGAAACCCCAGAGAAAGAAGGTATACCAGGGGGAAAGGAGAGTTTAAACATAACTAGATGGGCATTTCCTGAAGGAAATACATGGTGCTTGAACAGCGCTGCCAGCTTTACAGCAGTGTATGAAGTGTCGACTGTAAGAAAGTAAAGTGTTAGGGGTCAAGTTCCCGCTTCTGCACAGGGGGAATCTCGAGCCACCTCCGCTGCGGTCTCCCATTCTTGTCCAGCCACAGTGGAGTCTGCTCAGCAAGGACGTCGGTCCCAGCGTCTTGCTCATTCTCACTCTGTTCTGAGAGTTACTGCTGTTTCTCCAGTCTCTGCTATTAAAGTCTGTGCTGGTCAGCAGCGAGCGGACTTCTCTGGGACTAAGTCCTTGTCTGCACGTACTGAGCATGCCCAGCGTAAGGTCTCCCGTTGGAGATCGAGGGTCATGTGCTCAGGCTCTGCAGCACATTCCATTGGTCCTCTTGGCAGGTCCTAGAAGGGCAAAAGTGCTGTGGCCACTTCCTGTGCTGCTGCTATATAAACTGCGCATGACCGCACGGCCATGCGCTAGTATTGTCAAACAATTGCTTATGTGTGTATGTTGTGAGTGCAAGTCGTCCTTGGATACACCTACCCTATAGTATGACTGTTCGCGGAAGGTGTATGGCTGCTACCTAGCGCCCGACTTATCCTACAGCACTAGTCACACATTATAGCGTCCAGTTGCTGTGACCGCCAGTACGGCGCCGTGCACTTCCTCTGTGCTTTCCTTACCCAAGCCTGGGTGGTTAGTGGCGTTCGTCAGTGCGGCACTGCATGCTCTTCTGTTTCATTTCACACCCAGTTGTGGTGTTGTGCCAGCAAGGGTCTAATCGGACTTCAATCCCAGTTGGGGTTGAGTTCGCTGACTACTTGCTCGCGCTTTAGGTGCGGTACCGCGGTCCTGTGCCTTAACAGGATTGCTTCTTTCACGCTGGGTGAGGTTAACCCACGCGTGTATACTCTAGTGTACCGCCATATAGTCTGCTAATTGCTAGCAGCAGGTTTTCACCTGCACGGTGGACCCCGGACTGCGAACGCATTTATACCATCTGTCTTGGTGCGTTCCGCCAGTCCTAACATAAAGTTAGATTAGAAGGTGACTAGCGGATTAGGAAGAACAGGCCTCAAACAGTGAAACTGCCTGACAGACAGCTCTAGTTGCCCCGACAACCAATCAAAGGTCAGCTTTCATTTTACCTCAGCAGTTTCAAATATGAAAGCTGACCTCTGACTGCTATGGACAACCAAAATGGTTTCACTCTGAGGCAATTTTCATTAATCAGGCCACTAACATTTGTTATAGAAATCAGGGAACCTTGTCACATACATTTCTTATAGCAGTGCAGTGGTCCCTATTTACTCAATAAAATTGTACAGTTAGTGGACTAGTAAGTCCTTAAGGTCCCCCCACACCGAATGATACCGCTGACGATTGCAACGCTGAAGGTTCAAGCACCAAATTTTTTTTTATTTATTTCAGAGTCGAGTGTCAGGTGTCAGAGTTGGGTGTTGGGTGTCATAGTCTAGTGTCGGGTGTCAGAGTCGGGTATTGGGTGTCAGAGTTGGGTGTCGGGTGTCAGAGTCGGGTGTAAGAGTCAGATGTCAGGTGTCATAGTCGGGTGTCAGAGTGTCGGGTGTCGGGGTGTCAAAGTGTTGGGTGTCGGAGTGTCGGAGTGTTGGGTGTCGGAGTGTCGGGTGTCGGAGTGTCGGGGTGTCAGGAGTCGGAGTGTCGGGTGTCCAAGTATCAGAATGTCGGGTGTCGGAGTGTCGAGTATCGGAGTGTCAGGTGTCGGAGTGTCGGAGTGTCGGGTGTTGGAATGTCGGGTGTCCGAGTGTCGGAGTGTCAAGTGTTGGAGTGTCGGGTGTCAGAGTGTTCGGTGTTGGAGTGTCGGAGTGTCCGGTGTTGGGTGTCGGGTGTCTGGGTGTAGGAGTGTCAGGGTGTCAGAGTGTCGAGTGTCAGATGTCAGGGTGTCAGAGTGTTGGGTGTTGGGTGCCAGAGTGTTGGGTGTCGGAGTGTCGGGTGTTGGAGTGTCAGAGTGTCTGGTGTCGGAATGTCAGAGTGTCAGGTGTCGGAGTTTTGAGTGTCGGGTGTCGGAGTGTCAGGTGTCATAGTCACATTATTCTGATGTTTGACTTTGATAAGTGATCATGTCCTAAAATGGACACTGTACATTTGCATAGCTGCCATCTTTGTAAGGTCAGTGCACCTGCGCTGTGGCTTCAATTCATGTCAGTTGGGGGTCATGGAAAGGTCGCCATTAATTCCTATGCAAATTTTTTTTAAATACGTTTTAAAAAAAACTACAAATCGGATCGACTCCAAAAATACATAGCACACCTGTCCCCACGGAGGGCTTCGAAACGCCACCTGAACGGGGTCTCGGCACCGAGCGGTTTGGGCTGCATTAATTGTGGAAAACGTGGAGAAGAAGAATAATAAAATGTAAGAAATCGGATTACAATATGTTGCTTGAACCTAGAGGGTTCAAGCACCATAATTAGTATCACATAAATGTAACATTGTGAAAGCCAAGAAAAATGCATTAAAGTGCCCCTGGGTATATAATGACAGTCATGTATGGTGGTTACCTGAGTGCCTAGAAGGAGGAACAGAGGTAGTTCACACATGTAACTTTGACCTGCGCCACTTGCGAAAGGCACTATCTGCAAAGTGCGGATGCCAGGATTAAATGGCATCCATAACCGGAAGCGCCAGTGTCCCATGAATGTGCCAGATCATTGAGATGCGTCATCACATCATGTAACTGCTGGGCATGTATAATGGTGTCACGTGACCGCGTCACTTTACTGGGATGCAACATCACGGGGCGTGTACATTGAGCAGGGCAAAGCACATTAGCACTGTCCAGGGAGGTATAAGTATATGACATGACGTGTCTCATAGGTAAATGAGAGGGAGGTTGAACGCTACTGGGCTAGACTATGCGGAGATGTGTAAGGGAGTAGAACTGTCATATGGTTATAGTGGTAGGCATTTATGTATCATCAGAAATAGAGTAACTCCTGGTTAGGGTTGGCACTGCAAAGTGTTAGTGCTTGCATTCTCCATATTTAAAGATAATGGGTAAAAATAGAAATATATCTTGTTTATGTACATGTGAATTAGGAGAAGGCCCACCATGGATTGGAGAAGTGGTAGAGGAGAGGGCTTATATTGCCATTAAGGTGCTCATACTATACCATAATGTATCAGGGGGTGGTAGATGAGGAAAAATATTAGAAATCTATCGATTCTAAAAATAATAAGAAATAGTCATTAGTAAAGCATATATATACGTAGTACAAAGGATAACAATGGATCCATAAACTATGTACAGACAAAAACAAGTAACCCAGTGGGGAGTCATAACGGTACCCTCAGAGGGGTCCTAAAGGACACTCACTTTTTCATAGCCCCTATTAAAGCCTTAAGGTTTCAACATCTGTAGTGAAAAGGTCCAAAAGGTTTCTCCTTTCTTTAGGATCTTAATCTTGTTCTGTCTTTTTCTTAATGGTTCGATCTGTTCCAACACCTGGAATTTCAGTTGCATCAAACTATGGCCAATCTTATAAAAATGAGAGGAAAGGGGCAACTGAACCTTGTTACATCTGAAATTAGACTTGTGTAGTGAGATTATATCCCTCACTGGCTGTGTTTACCCGACATAAACAAGACCACATGGGCATTTGATGGCATAGATGACAAAGGAGGATTCACAGGTGAAGAAACCTCTTATATAAATTACATACTGTATGTATTCCTTCCTTTTCTGGGGTCTCCTTATTTTCACTGGAAGTCTGCAATTATGAAATCTGAGATACCATACACCTTATATACCTTTCTACCCTGAGATATTGTCTGGACCCTCTCCCCCAGATCTCATATAAGTTGTTCCTGTATCCTTTTCTGAATCTGGCCACATCCGTTGGTATAGCCATTAGTTTATTGTCATTAACTGCAGTTTTTTGCAATTTTTCTTGGATATGCTATTGCTTAAGAAATATATATCTACTAGTGATGAGCGAGTGTACTCATTGCTTGGGTTTTCCCGAGCACGCTCGGGTGACCTCCGAGTACTTATGACTGCTCGGAGGATTTAGTTTTCATTGCGGCAGCTGAGTGATTGATAGCTAGTAGCCAGGCTGAGTACATGTGGGGGTTGCCTGGTTTCTAGGGAATCCCCACATGTAATTAAGCAGGTTAGAAGCTGTAAATCATTCAGCTGTCGGGATGAAAACTAAATCTCAGAGCAGTCATAAGTACTCGGAGGTCACCCGAGCGTGCTCGGGAAAACCCATGCAACGAGTACACTGGATCATCACTAATATCTACCACTAGAGGACAGAGTTCTGAACATAATAACATTTTATTGTCTACTAATCTATTTCCATAAATTGTTAATCTCTTTGATGAAAGTTTATCATTTATATGTATCATATGACGCCTTCTTTTTTCTCTATACTACCCCCTCCCCCTTCCTTTAGTTCTGATGAAGGTCTGAGTTAAGACCAAAAACATTCAAAATAACATTGAATGCAATAAAAAAGGAACTGTATTTCCCCTTATTCCATTTGAGTTCCAAGTTCTTTATTTGATATCAGTTTCCTTATGCTAACTTAGCAATCTCCAGAGAAACATTTTGCCTTAGATCCACTGTCGGAGGCCTCTTACACAGCCAAATAAGATTTGCTTTGAACTGATGAAGAGCAAACACCCAGAAAGACATGTCTACAAATGGAGATTATGATTTGGCACTATCTAAATTCAGCACAAAATGGCTGCTGCATTTCCTGTTTCTGCTTTATGCAGGCTATTATAGTCACTCTTGTGCTATACCATGTAATGTCATCGTGACAAGGTATTGTGAAGAAGCCAGTATTGCAACCTATAAGGTTATGGGATCTTGCTATGGCTGTTGTAATTCTCTCCCAAGGGCTATGGCCATTTTAGGTAATTTAAATGTAGCAAATTGCTTATTGTTTTAGTTTGCCAGGTTCCTAAAAATGTAGAAATAATTTGATTCTTATTGAATCTGTTCACTCATATCTGAAAGGCAGCCCTCAGTCACAATGTACTTTTTTAAAACTTCACTACATAGGAAGAAATTACAATTTCTTACCATGTGACTATGAAGAAGAATTGAGAAATAGGGCATATTTTTTGGAGAAGTAATTAAATAGGTTGAAATTTTAAGTGAATAACATATTTCAGTAATATTTTGAGCAGCAGAAACACTATATTAAAAGGCATGTGTCATCAAATAATGACCCTTTGCTTATATAGAGCTTTAATTTTAGAATTTTTTTTTATGTTTTGTATATGTTTTTAATTTTCCATATGATAATCTAAATTTGAAAGTTTCAGACATCTTGTCTCTAAGCCAACTATTAGCATAATAGTTTTCAGCAGTGAGTTTTCACCTTATAATTACAGGCGGGATAACTATGACAGGTTACATCTATATAATAAAATTGAGAGAATTTATTTGTGATTAATTGAATTTGCTTCTAATATATCAAATTTTTTGTAATTAGCTTTTTGGAAATTCAAGTAAAATAAAATTATAGAGGGACAGCAATCCATATAAGAAGGAAGCAACAAAGGCGTAGAGGCATGAAGAATAAAAAATATATTCTTTATTAACAAGAAATTATACACAATAAAAGAACAGTAAAAACAAGAAGTATCAGGAGTACACACAGCACCAAAAAAATATGTAATTCTTAATATTGGGAAAGTTCCCAGAAAATAACAAGGTACAATATCGATGCAAAATACACAGAGTCCATGATATATTCACCCTGTCATGATCCCTTTAGAATTGCATGTAAAGGTCCCAAGGGGTACCATGACTCAAAGATAGATATTAACTGATGCTGGGAGGTGACGAAACCCAACACGAGTTACGTGTCAGCTTCTTCGGAGGGCGTGTATACTCCTGATACTTCTTCATGTTTTTAGTGTTTTTAAATTGTTTATAATATCTTGTTAATAAACTATATATATTGTGTATAATGTCTTGTTAATAAAGTATATATTTTTTAATCTTCATACCTCTACGCCTTTGTTGCTTTCTTCTTATATGGATTGCTGTACTATTTGAAGTTCACATTATTGTTAACATTTAAATTCTATAACTAAATTATAGAGGGGCAAGAACAGGGTTAAAAATATAATACTAATCTTGCCTCTCACCTTTTCTATTGCAATTGCAGCATGCCGTTTGGCCCTCTGTGCTGTCAGTTTTTCCAGTCATGCTGCATTCTCTTTGGGCTTCTTCCTTCTGCTAAGGTGTCCTCTGAAGCTAAGATATAACTAATGTTGCACACTGTGGCAAGGTGGAATGAAAAGCCTGGAGAACATAAGAGAAGGTTAAAGCTTCTGCATTACAGAAGAACTACTACTACCTGTGGTCCATGGGGCTTCTGTAAAACATATCCCTGAAACCTGTTAACAAGCTCAGACAGGATAGCAGTTCACATAAGCATGTTCAGAAAAAAAGAACTTAAAACATTACAATCAGAAAATAAAAACACTACAAAAAAAGAATATCTCTAACTATCTGGTTTTACTTATTAAACTATTGTAGGTGAAAAATGACATTTAAGTGGTCAATGGTATTAATTTTATGATTCAAGGCATTAAAAAAGTTGTCCACTACTAGGAAAATTTCTTCTCATAACGCTTGCTTAGCCCTGATGGAATAAAAAAGCTTATACTCAGCTCCGGTGCCAGCACCATTCCAGCGGTGTCATCACTGGCTCTCCCAGGGCTCTCATGCAGTGTTGTGACACAGGAGCCAACACGCCCAATCAGCGCTGGCGTCACTGTCCCCGCCTTCACTTAAATTGAACATGATGAGGAAGCCAGGGATCAGCTGCAATCTGGACTTCCTCTTCATGTTTAATTTATCTGAAGGTGGGATGAGTGATGCTAACGCTGATTGGGCTCTAGCATCACATGTCACTACACCGCACAAGAGCACCGGAGAGACCGAGTGCCGACACCACGGGAAAAGCGCTAGCATGGGAGGTGAGTATAGAATATATTATGCTATCAGGGACAAAATCTTTGATCAATGTGGGTTTTCCTAGCAGTGGACAACCCATTTAAGTATTAACAACATTGACATTTCCATATATTTATTGTCTACTTTTTTCATTCCTGTATATCATTTTTTATTGCTCTTGAAGCCAATAAAATAACACTATAGAAGGTTTAGAAAATGTTTACATTACATTTATGAATGTTAATGACAATGATAGGAAAAAATGGTGTTTGTTTGTGCTCTACAAGTAATGCCCATCAAGTTTACATTTTCTCTTTGGGTGTTTTTAGCTTTTTAAATTGCTCTTCTTTAGGGTACTTCAAAATTGAGACAACATTTCTAAGCATACTGCAAAATTTGAAGAACTCTTCATAAATGTTTACAATTAAATATGCTTCTTTTTATTAAGATTTTTATCACTAACTGTAAGGCAGCAGCTTTCGTGTACTTAAATGTCTTTATTTTCAAAACTCACAAAATAAATCCAGAACTTTAATCCTCCAGTTTGCATCCGGAGCATCCATATCAGTCTCTTGCCATGGGCCACTGCACCTCTGTATCACTCGTAGGTGCGTCAGTAGCATTGTCTTCTCGAGTCTGAGTTCAGACTCACACAGATCTGTCTGCACAGAGCCTTTTGATCTGCTGCTTGCAAAACAAACACTGACAAACCCAAACCTTAACTGAAAGATTAAATGGATTTTGTGCACATGGGCTACTCCCAAGACCCAGAGTGAAGGCAGAGATTTATTCAACTACCAATCCTACAGATCTCTCCAAAAATAAAAGCCCATGTCAGGTTTTGCTAAATGTGACTTGGTCAAATAGTTTGACCAAATCCACACTCTCTTTTATTTTTCATTGCAACCACATGCATTACAGTTGGTTCAGTATTAGTGATGAGCGAGTGTACTCGTTGCTCGGGTTTTCCCGAGTATTTATGACTGCTCGGAGATTTAGTTTTCTTTGCAGCAGCTGAATGATTTGCGACTACTAGACAGTTTGATTACATGTGGGATTCCCTAGCAACCAGGCAACCCCCACGTGTACTCAGCCTGGCTACTAGCTGTAAATCATTCAGCTGAGGTGATGAAAACTTAGTCTCCGAACACTAACAAATACTCGGAGGTCACCCGAGCGTGCTCAGGGAAACCCGAGCAACGAGTACACTCTCTCATCACTATTCGGTATGCCTCTATGCTCATCCTGGGGGACACGTAAACATCCTTGTATATGAATCCCCTCATTGCCTCACACCAATCTATATTTTTTTCCAAAAAAAACTAGGATTGTAAAGTTGACTTAGTAATTAGTAATCATTAATTATAATTTGTTAATATTATTATTATGGAAAGGCAGAAAGTTTTTCAAAACATTCAAGTTGGGACAGAACATTAAAGGGAACCTGTCATGTAGAAAAATTCTATTAACCTGAAGATATGGGGACAATCTGCATGTTAATAAGATTAGAGATGGCTGTCAATCAGTGTCAGGGCATGGATAAAGCCACTGTTCTCTATGCACAGGTCATTAATGAAATCGTGCAGGTTGAGCGTCTATGACTGAAAGACCGAGTTTGCTGGGAGGAATCAAGTTAATTTCTTCCCGGCAGCAGACTCTAAGTGCAGCGGCAGAATTGTTTGAAGACACTAATAATCATCAGCATAAACCCCATATCTGCATTTTTTTTAATATTGGGTTTCCTTTAAAGTAAAAGAAATAAGTAAAAGTATCTTATTATATCTGCTTTATTCCTTAAAACTTGCAAAATGCTTGTACATTATATCTGAGTTCACCTCACCCAATATTCCTGTAAGACCTTATGCACATGGCAGATGTCGCTTTCCTATACTTTAGTATTGCACATCTGTAGATAGTGTACTTTGCTATATGAGAATTTTTAGGGAACTATACAGAGCTAGTACCTCATATGAAGGAACACCTTTCATCATGAAACATCTTTTCTTACTTCCTTAAGAATAAAACCCTTTGTATGACTTCATATGAAATTATATACATACATAGGTAGAGTATTCATACATTCTATTCATAGATTTGTTCAGGTGGCATTTTATTGGTCTATACAATTCATATAGTGCTGTAATTTGATAACTGACATAAACTGAAAGAGCATTCAGACCCTTGACCATCATTGCGTATGAAGAATTGATTAGTTTAAAGTACAGTTCATGTCATCATGATTTTTCTGACATAGCCTATTTTTTTTAAATGTACAATCTCAATAAAATTATTGAAAGTTTTCTATATAGTTTGAATATGTTATCAATGGAGAAATAGAAATTTACAGGAACTAAATGTGACGCCCAGGAGACCGTGATACCCAGCACCGGACCAATGGAGTCTGTCTCTTGAGGGGGATGTCACGGGTGGCTTGACCCGGTGCTGTGGCCTCAGGCAATGCACAGTGTAAGGGGTATCATGAGGGGACAGGCACTTACTTGATCAGCAGCAGGTTCTCCCAGCGGTGACGATCCCGATCCTGGATAGATGGCTATTGTCCAAATGAAAGACTGAGGCACTGAAACGTTTAACCAGTTTACTTTAACATAAAAGGATTTACAACCAGTCCTGTCACCGGAGTCTGTATGGGAACTCTGAGTTACTTTGACCCTGCCGGGGTCTTCGCCTCTTATTGTGCGCAATTTCTGTGTGGCCCTGCTGCTGTATGTGAACTGGCTGCCGGCCCAATCTGTCCCCTCCGGGTCCTGGTTCGACGGGCAACCCGAGTCCTTTTATCGGTTTACCCCCTCTGGGAGTACCGCTGAACTCTGTGTCTGTTGCTACGTCCGGCCCTAGTGAAGCTGATATCACCTCACGTTTTTCCGGTTGCTGTATTATATATAATGAATACAGCCACGGATCCGGTATCCGTCTTTGCGCCTGTTCTGGGTAGTGATTAATGCTACCCGGTTCTCACAATGTCCTTTTTCTCTGTCCCTCTTCTCCTCAGGCCGGTGATTTAGGCCTGGTAACAGTCACAGGGCTGTTAGAGATTCAACTGTATGACCTCTCACTTTCAGCTCCTTGGCCCAACTGCCAGTTCTTCTCTCAGACCAGAATGGATCAAGGGGAGTCTCTGGAGCTCCCCCTTCTGGCCGGAGGTGGTAGTGCAGTCTTGCTATTTTAGTATTTGCATTTACTGTCAGTAACTATTTTTGTGGCAAATACCCCTAGGGGTGCCACATTCCCCCTTAGTTAAGAACAGTACTCCGGGACTGTGGGACAATAACATTTTGAAATAACAATTAATATGTACAGAGTCTTAAAAATGAAAAGTTACAAAAACCACTCAAGGAAACAAAAATAGAGTTCTTTAAAAAGTCACTTCAAATAGCGTCCATTAATACAGTTCTATCCTTGAAGGTATTAGGAAAGGCACTGTACTTAGTGTCCAGGAATTTAGTTCCATTTTTCCAACGGAGTTATCAATATAAAGTCTAAAGAAAGTTCAAAAAGAGCAAAAAGCAAAGTTCAAAAAGCAGTCTTTCCGGAGCTTTGATTTAGTGCCTCCGGGCTGATAAAAAGTTCAAGAATATGCCTTAAGTTCATACAGACAAGTCTCTGTAGGCACTGGGCTTAAACGTTGCAGACTGATAACAATGACTATACTACATTTTCTGTTTAACTATATACGGCATAACATATATACAATTCACATTATGAGCTTTATAGTTGGTAATCTGCATACCTGGCCGGTAACTGACCCTGGGTACTACGCTGTGATCTACGTAATAGCGGTGTCTCTTCATGTGGTGTACTACTGTCTACTGCGGATGTAGTATCTGCCCGCTCTGCTAAAGATAATTCCACGACTATGGAGTTGGCAAGTCCACCGTGAATGGGATTACTCTGACCAGGAATCTGTTCTTCCTGGCCTGGAACCTCCTGTAGTACGGGGTCAGCCTCTTCCTGTCTTGGGACTTCTGGTATTGGGTTCGGTGTTGGGTAAAAGGCCACCATGGGAACCACTACTGCACCATGGTATGTTAGTAGGGTTTTGGGAAAGTCTCCTATACAGGTGTGATACACTTCCTCTTCTTTTTCCTTTACTGGTTGAACCTGTATGGGTTGAATAACTTCTGGTTCTGGCCGGACAACGTCTGGCTCTTTCAATGCTTCCGGACATAATTTAAGATTGTCTCTTGACACTAGTACAGATGTTAAGCCTCCGTTTTTGCTAATGAGACACATTTTAGGATTATTTACTCTTGTTGGTAAAACTGTGTAGGGTACGGCTTCCCACTGATTGTCCAGTTTATTGGTTCGACGATTTCTCTTGAGCACTTGGTCACCCGGTCTTAATGGGGTCGCTAGAGCATTCTGGTTGAAAGTTCGCTCTTGTCTTTCTCTAGTTTGCTGAAGGCTTCTTTCCACACTCTCTTGCACTTGGCGATACTGCTTTTGCCGTATGATATCCTAATTGGAGTCTTGAACTTCTGCGTCTGGTTTCAGAATTCCCATTTCTAGATCGATTGGTAATTGGCCGGGTCTTGCACGCATAAGGTAAGCTGGGGTGCAGTTGGTGGAGCTCACCGGGACATGATTATACAGATCCACCAAGTCAGGCAATTTCTCTGGCCATTGATTCCTTTCTGTCTCAGGTAAAGTCTTTAGTAGGTCTATTACAATATGGTTCATCTTCTCGCATAAGCCGTTTGTTTGTGGATGATAGGCCGTCGTCCGGATCTTTTTGCAACCATACATATTACAGAATTCTCTGAAGATCTCTGATTCAAAGGCTGTACCTTGGTCGGTGAGAACCTGTTCCGGATATCCATGGGGTCTACAAAAGTATGTTTGGAACGCTTTGGCCTCTGTTTTTGCTGTCAGATCTTTTACGGGTACTACTACCAAGAAACGTGAATAATGGTCCACGATGGTCAAGGCATAGACATAGCCGGACCGGCTTGGTGTCAACTTCACGTGGTCCATGGCTACAAGTTCAAGTGGTTGTTTGGTGATTATGGGCTGCAGTGGTGCTCTTTGGTTCTTTTGATCGTTTCTTCTGAGGTTGCACGGGCCACAATTTCTGCACCACTGTTCGATTGATTTTCTCATCCCGACCCAATAAAATCTTTCTCTTAGAAGTACTTCTAACTTTTTCCAACCGAAGTGACCAGCACCATTATGGTAAGCTTCGAGGACCATCTTCACATCTTGTTTAGGCACAATAATCTGCCAAACCAATTCATGTGTTTTCGGATTGGTGTATCTTCTACAGAGCTTCCCTTGATACAGAAACATTTTGCCTCTCTCTTTCCAGAGTTGATGCGTCTCTTCTGGGGCATCCTCATCGGGATATGCACTTTGCTCAGTCAACAGTTCCTTCACCAACTTCACAGCCGGATTGCTGTCTTGGGTGTCAGCCCATCTATGGTGTGCTAACGGATTAAAATTCACCTCTTGTTGTTTCTGATAGGTACTTGACTGATGATGTTTTGCCTTGGGACGATGGAAGGCTGGTAGTTCAATTTCTTCAAGCTCCCCCGTTTCCTCTTCTACATCTCTCAAGTGTGGCATCCGGGATAGGGCATCGGCATTTCCATTCTTGCGACCTGCTCGATACTTGATTATGAAGTTGTAATTAGATAACCGGGCTATCCATCGCTGTTCTAACGCACCTAATTTGGCTGTGTCCAGGTGGGTCAACGGATTGTTGTCAGTATAGACAATAAATTCTGCAGCGGCCAGATAGTGTTTGAAACGCTCCGTCACAGCCCAAACTACTGCCAGTAGTTCCAATTTGAAGGAGCTGTAATTTTCTGAATTTCTTTCAGTAGGCCGGAGCTTTCTACTTGCAAAGGCGATGACTTTCTCCCGACCTTCTTGCTTTTGTGACAGCACCGCTCCTAGTCCCACATTACTGGCATCGGTGTAGAGGATGAAAGGTTTATGGTAATCTGGGTATGCCAGAACCTCTTCTCCGGTTAGTGCCTTCTTTAGTTGTTCAAAGGAGTCTTCCCTTTCGTCGTTCCACTGAAAAGGAGGGTTTCGGTTTGAAGGTTTCTTCGTCTGCCCTACCAAGGTGTCTTGCAAGGGTGCTGCCAACTTGGTAAATCCTTTTATAAATCTGCGATAGTAACCCACCAATCCCAGGAATTGTCTCACTTCTTTTGCGCTGGTAGGTCTTGGCCAATCCCTTATGGCGCTTATTTTCTCGGGATCTGGTGCTATTCCCTCCGAACTCACGATGTGTCCCAGGTACTGTACCTTTGGCTTGAGAAGGTGACATTTGGATGGCTTGACTTTCATGCCATACCTGATTCTGCCAGGTCTATTAAGTGTTGTTCGTAAGTCTTTGAGTAGACGATCACATCATCTAGGTACAGGAGGACGGTCTCGAAGTTCTTGTGTCCGAGGCAGCATTCCATCAGCCGCTGGAAGGTACCGGATGCGTTGCAGAGTCCGAACGGCATGCGATTAAATTCACATAGACCCATTGGTGTGGTGAATGCCGTCTTTTCCTTATCTCTCTCAGCCACAGGGACTTGCCAATACCCGCTTGTTAAGTCTAAGGTGGAAAAATAATTAGCAGATTTCAAAGCAGTTAAGGACTCTTCTATCCTAGGCAAGGGGTAGGCGTCTTTATGGGTGATGTTATTAATCTTCCGGTAGTCTACGCACATTCTCATGGTTCCGTCCTTTTTTTTGACAATCACTAGAGGGGCCGCCCAGGGGCTACAGCTGTCTCTTATTACCCCGGCCTGTTTCATTTCCCTCAGCATATCTTTTGCACATTGATAGTGAGCGGGCGGTATGGGTCTATATCTTTCTTTTATTGGGGGATGGTCACCTGTGGGGATTGTGTGTTCTACCCCTTCTATACGTCCGAAGTCCAATGGGTGTTTACTGAAGACTTGTTCATATTCCGTCACTAGCCTATACACCCCTTGTTTTTGATGGGTAGGTGTTGAATTTATGCCCACGTGTAGCTGTTGGCACCAATCCTCCATTTCTCCATCTGAGCCATTGCCTTCCACCTGACAGGTTGGTTCTAAGGGCTCAATGGTTGTGATGGCATTGTTGTCAACAGTATATAGCTTTGCCATTGTAGCATACCTTGGCAAAGTGACCTCTTCCTCTCCACAGTTCAAAAGTCGTACCGGCACTCGTCCCCGGTGTACCTCGACTATCCCTCGTGCTGTGAGTATAGTGGGCCTGCTGTCGGTGTACACTGGTTCTATTAAGGCTTGATAATCTCGTCCCTTAGTACCAATGGCTGCTCTACACCATACCAGCATTTCTGTTTTTGGTGGGATTACAATAGACGTTGGATCACTTACCCTCACACTGCCGATTTCTCAACCTGCAACTTCTACCTGTTGCCTTAACATCAATACTTTTATTTCCCTCCGGAGAACTCTCTGCTGGCAGGATTGGGCAGTTTCAGCAATTTGCTGTAAGACAGAAATGACTTCGGAAAAGCAGTTCTCTAACACATTCATTCCTATCAATACAGTTGGTTCACAGTTCCGCCGGTCAACATCAACAACAATTATACCCTGTTTCTTCAGTTCTACTTTACCAATCTTTATGGTCACCTCCCTGAATCCTAGTTTCGGTACCAACTTACCATTACTGGCCCATATATCTAGTTCAACATCAGAGGGCCCTTTATCAATATCTGCATCAGCCCAGTACCTCTTATAAAGGATATACGGTATAGATGAAATCTGGGAACCTGTGTCCAGCAAAGCATTGAGGGGAATTCCGTCCAGCACGATAGGGATAATGGGTCGTCCTCCGATGTACCTGTCGTGCCAGGGTGTTGGGCCTTGAAAGTTCATTCCTGCGAAGCGGCCCGCATTCCCAGGGGATTCCCGTTTAAATCACAATCTCGTGCAAAGTGGCCCGGCTGCTGGCAACGGCGGCAAATGGGCTGTCCATCCGGTTGGTAGCGGTCGCGGGGTCGTCCTCTCCATGTCGGGTATCTCCGGGGTCTCATCCATGGAACATCCTCTCTACAGTTTGCCAACTCCATCTTGTGTTCTCTCATCTCCTGCATGGTTTTAGCCATTGAAGCAACAACATCAGCTAAAGAGTCAAGCTTTTGTTGAAGAGCCTCATTAGTACTGGGCCCCAGGGGCTTAGCAATGGCCCCAGACATAGCTGATGTCACTGGCACTCCCTGTTGTTGAGGTGCCTCTGCCATGGGTTGCGCAGGATCCTGATCCCGAGGTGCCTCTGCCAGCTGGAGACGTATAGCGCTCTCCTTTAATTGGGCAAATGTCAATTCAGGGTTCTTAAAAATAAGCATGCTCACATGCCCCCGGTGAGAAGGGGTGTAGAGTCCCTCAATAAATTGATCTCTTAGCAGTTTATCCGCTCCGGTGTTAAAAATGGGTTCAGCCAGTGTAAGTGATTTAAGGGCTTCCTGCAGGTTTAAGGCAAAGTCTCTCACGCCCTCATTAGCTTTTTGTTTGCAATTAAAGAATCGTATTTTAGCTTTGCTGCTGGCCGTGGTTTCAAATGTAGCTTTTAATCCAGCAAATATGCGTTCAACAGTGCCTTTTAGATCAGCTGCCCATGCTGTGACTTCTCGCTTAGCATGGCCACTTAACTGCATCATCAGGAGACTAACACGCTGAACTTCACCCACAGGGAACATGTCAAAATGGGCCAGCATCTTTTCTCTGAAATCGTCAAGGGTATTAGGCTCACCTTCATACATTGGAAGCCATGGGCCACCCGGGGTATATGGCATCAGCACCGGCATGATGGGCGCCACTCCTTGCACCGCTGCGCTGCCGGACTCTCTATTGACACTCTGTCTTTCAGCTGCATTAGCGTTGCCGGGTGCTGCGGCGTCTCCGTGCTGCGACATACTGTGCCCCCTTAGTTAATCCGGACCCTTCCGGTCCTCCGCTTCCGTCGGGATAGTGTAGATTCGTTCCGCTGTGCAGCAGGATCGATTTTCCCCTTGCTCTGATGTCAGAGCGCTCAGCTTGGTGCCGCCCACAATGACACGCCCCCTGCTGCTCCCACCCACCGCGCTCTGTAATGGCGGATTCTGAAGTTTTTCAGTTAGACTGGGGCTCAGGTGATGGCGTAGCTCAATTAACAGTCTCGTGCCCAACGGTTATGAAGTGATTACCTCAGGGGATGGCGGCCATCTTTACTCCATTATAACCAATGGGGAAAAGTCACTTTCAATAGTTTTCAATGGGGAATGGATTTTTCTTTAATAAAGTCAATTTTCAAGATTTTTCATCCCAGTTTTCACAGTTTTGGGCTCCAATCACGGCACACAATACCCGGTATACGGGCTGGCTAGATCCTGTTCGTGACGCCAATTGTGACGCCCAGGAGACCGGGATACCCAGCACCGGACCAATGGAGTCTGTCTCTTGAGGGGGATGTCACGGGTGGCTTGACCCGGTGCTGTGGCCTCAGGCAATGCACAGTGTAAGGGGTATCATGAGGGGACAGGCACTTACTTGATCAGCAGCAGGTTCTCCCAGCGGTGACGATCCCGATCCTGGATAGATGGCTATTGTCCAAATGAAAGACTGAGGCACTGAAACGTTTAACCAGTTTACTTTAACATAAAAGGATTTACAACCAGTCCTGTCACCGGAGTCTGTATGGGAACTCTGAGTTACTTTGACCCTGCCGGGGTCTTCGCCTCTTATTGTGCGCAATTTCTGTGTGGCCCTGCTGCTGTATGTGAACTGGCTGCCGGCCCAATCTGTCCCCTCCGGGTCCTGGTTCGACGGGCAACCCGAGTCCTTTTATCGGTTTACCCCCTCTGGGAGTACCGCTGAACTCTGTGTCTGTTGCTACGTCCGGCCCTAGTGAAGCTGATATCACCTCACGTTTTTCCGGTTGCTGTATTATATATAATGAATACAGCCACGGATCCGGTATCCGTCTTTGCGCCTGTTCTGGGTAGTGATTAATGCTACCCGGTTCTCACAATGTCCTTTTTCTCTGTCCCTCTTCTCCTCAGGCCGGTGATTTAGGCCTGGTAACAGTCACAGGGCTGTTAGAGATTCAACTGTATGACCTCTCACTTTCAGCTCCTTGGCCCAACTGCCAGTTCTTCTCTCAGACCAGAATGGATCAAGGGGAGTCTCTGGAGCTCCCCCTTCTGGCCGGAGGTGGTAGTGCAGTCTTGCTATTTTAGTATTTGCATTTACTGTCAGTAACTATTTTTGTGGCAAATACCCCTAGGGGTGCCACATAAACTTTGATTGTGAATTGGCAAACTGCTTAATATAATTATTTACATGTATATAAATTAAAGGGGATGGTAACTACTTTTCTTTATTGATGGCTACCCTTTGGATGGGCCATTAATATTTGCTTGATGGGAGTGCAACACCCATTCCTTACTGCCGATCTGCTGTTCCTGGCTCAAGAGGAAGACAGATACCGCCAAAACACAGCAGCTTGGCCATTTCTATAGTGGTCAAGGTTGGGTACTACTTATCCTCCCACTATTTAAATGAATAGGGTGTGGATGTCCAGTACCCAGCCACAGCTAGCGGACTGAGCTGCATTTGAGAACTTCTGCCCAGTCACAGCTGATTGACATGGTGCCGATTGTTGCAACCTCACTCAGTAAATATTGATGGCCTCTAATTGGGATAGGTCATCAATAAAAAAGTAGTGCCTGACTTCTTAAAGTTTAAACAGGGAAAAGTAAAGCAAAACTTAGGCATAGTAATATATTCAAATATATGCATGCACTTATGCAGTATATTACACTTTTCAACCCACATCTAATAAAAAGAGGATATAGAGAATACCTTTCTCACAGGAAGAATTAATTCTTTACAATTATACCAATTAAGCAATATAATTTGCGCAGAGTTAGACTTTATTTCTGTCTTCATTTATTTTGTGATTTATGATTTACACTTCCAAATCTGTGTTAGGGAAAAATAGACATTTTAATTTTTTATCTCTCTGGCAATTGATGAGTTTTAAGGTTACTATATTAGTCTTACATAGTTTTTACCGCCTATGTTGAGTGTGCCGGGTTGTGCGCATGCGCCGCTTGTGTTCCACTTCCTGGCTTCTCGCGTCTCTGTGACCTTGGCAATGCCGGGTATGCTGCTCCCGTGTGTCCAGGCACGTGATGCGAGAGCTTCCGGGACCTTCTGGTAGCGCATGCGCCGCTCACACCTAGGTCACCAATATCGCCCGCAGATATATAAACCCCTCGATTTTGCAATACGCCACCCCCTGACGAAGAAATTCATTTCCGAAATGCGCGTCAGGATGTGCGCGTCATTAGGACCAGGTGGCTCCTTAATGTACAGATCTCCAGTGTTTATTTTTGCACTTTGCACAATGTACTTTGAGTACTATATGGAGATTTTGCTGCTTATTTTCTGACACTGCTGCACTTTGTTTCTAAAAAGGATTTTTCTCCTTCTTATTTATTGATTAATGATATTTAAAATGTATTATTGTTTTTTTATTTATTTTTTATTATTTTTTTCACTTAATCCTCGGAGATTTCTAATACCCTTATTAGGAGCCCACTTAATTCCATTATATATAGTCTAATATATTGCTGTGGTTTCTTTTTCATCCTTGGGTCCACCATCTACAATATTGATTACATTTGCAATTTATTTTAATTTTTTTACAATTTGTGGAAATTGTCCTGAAACGTGCACACAATCTCTTTTAGTATCACTGTTGCTATTAAATAAAGATATATAGTTTAATGATATAATCTTGTCCGGACTTTCATGGTTTATTCCATAGTTATGGTGGTTGGTTTCTTCCAACATGTCAATTTATGGCAGGTATTTTACAGTATATTTTACCCTTATCAAATCACAGGGTTAAATTTGTGGAAAAGTCATACCAAAATCTATTATAAAATTTGCATGTAAAACCTTCTGTAGACTTCTACTCAAGTCAAAACCAATGAAATATTTCTCCATGTCTATCTGCGTCCAATGTGCACATACCCTTAAACAGAACAGACAAACTTCAGAAAGTATTGGAATTCCTGCTTATATCAGGTAGCATATTAGATAGATGTCTTTAAACCACAGAAGAGCACCTCACGGTTTTCTGATGAGAAAATTGTGAAGTTATTTTAAGTTAAAATTAGACGTAAAA
This sequence comes from Ranitomeya imitator, assembly GCF_032444005.1. Taxonomy (NCBI): domain Eukaryota; kingdom Metazoa; phylum Chordata; class Amphibia; order Anura; family Dendrobatidae; genus Ranitomeya; species Ranitomeya imitator. The sequence continues at coordinate 470,418,593 of NC_091282.1, forward strand.
TGAGACATAGAATATAATCATCGAAGATATATCAGATATTAAAGATGAGCCAATCAGGAAAAATTCTAATTTATCTTTTTATGCAGACTTTTCTAGGAAATGTGATTTGCAGAAAAGTTATTCTCTGCTAATTAAATGTTCCTTATTGTGCTTTTGGGATGTCTCCAGACTCCATAGCATAATAAATGAAAGATATAAAGAAGACCATTATACTCACTTCACTACTCACGTCTTTGGTCCGCATCTGATGCTCACCCTGTGCAACATCTCTTTTAAAATACTTATAGACTATTTTATGAATAAAAATATAGTAAGATACATGTGTTTACTGTAATAACAGTCAATGTTTGTTTTGTGCAATGTAAGTGAATATTTTTTCTCGTTTCAGACTCTTGAACAGTTCACAGGTTGGATGGGCTGAAGTCCCATTCACATTATTTTGCCATTATTTCCTAATTTATGTTATGTGATTTACATGGATGATCTCAGATGGAACATAACACATCATAACAGGATTTGCAATGTGTCACATGATCAGAGGCAATAGTATGAAGGTTCAAATTCTGATTTTAACGAGAGATCAAAGACAAGAGTCATGTAGTATATTAAATTTATGTATTAAATGGAGAATGACAACACAGCTGTAATGTCTGGTATTGTCAGATTATGTCACATAGACCTATGACCTTATAGTAGGATGTGGGGCTATTTTTATTTTTATTATTCTATAAGTTTCTGATTGTTTTTAATCACTTAGTTGAAAAAAGGGGATCTTAGAATCTAGTGATTTAAGGAGAGAAAAGAAATTGAATATCGATCATCAAGGAGCACATGACATGATTCAGAATTTTGGATGCCTCAAGTTAGGGTCAATTTATTTTCAAGTGGTATTTTTGGAAAATTTGCATTTTCTCATGCTGAGAAAATATAATTTTTGAGTAACTTTCTGTCACAAATTGTCTTTCCTAGGGTATTAGTCCCCTGTTTAGGATTATAGAGGCATAACAAAAATTCATAGGGTCCAATAGCAAATAATAGTTGAAATGTAGTTCAAAATTGGCAACCGTAGTAAACAGGCGGCACAGCTTTGTTCAGTGGAGGAGAACAGCAAGGAGTGGCAGACACCGATAGTAGGCCCCAACCCAACTAGTAGGCCAAATGCAGTCTAACATTAACAACTACTTAACGAGCGCCTGAAAACGGAATTTCAGGACAGGAAACCAGGAGAACAGCAAGGAGCGGCAGACACTGTTAGTAGGCCCCAAACCAACTAGTACACCAAATGCAGTTGTTCCATTTAACCACAATTTAACGAGAGCCTGAAGATAGAAGCTCAGGAAAGGCAACCTGGAGAACACCTTGGAGTGGAACACACCATCTCTCTCCACCCCATACCCATTTTGTAGGCCTAATGCTGTGTAGTTTTCTACAACTACTAAACGAGAGTCGGAAGACCGAAGCAATGGCAAGGCAACCTGGGGAACACCTTGGAGTGTAACACACCATCTCTCTCCACCCGATACCCATTTTGTAGGCCTAATGCAGTGTAGTTTTCTACAACTACTAAACGAGAGTCGGAAGATCGAAGCAATGGCGAGGAAACCTGGAGAACACCTTGGAGTGTAACACACCATCTCTCTCCACCCCATACCCATTTTGTAGGCCTAATGCTGTGTAGTTTTCTACAACTACTAAACGAGAGTCGGAAGACCGAAGCAATGGCAAGGCAACCTGGGGAACATCTTGGAGTGTAACACACCATCTCTCTCCACCCGATACCCATTTTGTAGGCCTAATGCAGTGTAGTTTTCTACAACTACTAAACGAGAGTCGGAAGACCGAAGCAATGGCAAGGCAACCTGGGGAACACCTTGGAGTGTAACACACCATCTCTCTCCACCCGATACCCATTTTGTAGGCCTAATGCAGTGTAGTTTTCTACAACTACTAAACGAGAGTCGGAAGATCGAAGCAATGGCGAGGAAACCTGGAGAACACCTTGGAGTGTAACACACCTATCATGCCCTCAGCTGCAGGTTCGGTCTCTGCTGTGAAGGGAGACCGGCACCTTTCACACAGCTCCACTGGTACTATTCACCCTGTCCGTGGCTCCAGATGATCAGCGGCTCCTTTCTCTGCTAAGAACCTGCATCCTCTTGGCAGGTCTCCTGGAAATGCTCTTAGGAGGCGCGCCCCGCTTCCTGCACATACTTAAAACAGCAGAGCACCTGTTCTCTATTAAGGCTCTCTATGCTATGATGCTCTGTGCATAAAAGGCATCCTCCCATTATGGGAGGTGCCTGGACAATGTGTTCATTCTATTGTTTATGGCCCTCTGCTCAGTCCACACTCTGCTGTGCTCTGCTCTGCAAAGTGTAGTTTACTTTTGGTTTTCTAATCCCTCTGTCTCCTCAGTATCCTCCGCTGGCAGTTCCCTATTCTGGATCCTTCTGGACTCCCCGGTTTCCACTCCAGGCTGACTGAGCTGCTCTTCGCAGAACTATCCTGATATTGCTGCCGGCTGGATCAGCCTTTCCGAAACTACACAGAGCTTCCAGGATCCTCTTCACTGATAGAGCTTGAATTCCACCATCTTGTTTATATGGTCTGTATGGGTCGTCCCTCTGGTCCGGGTACTGCGGCATTTAGGCCATCTGGTGTTGTGACGGGGGAATCCCTGTATAGGGGTACACCTTGCCCGGTGCTCCACTACGTGGTTCAGTGTTGTGGTCCAGAGGATTCTTCTCTCAGGCACCTCTTTCTGTTTGTTTAAAACTTCATTTTATTAAATACCTTTGCCTTTTGAAGCCATTCTCCTGTCTCTTGTGTACCGGGTATACAGCTGCCACTGCTCCATCAGTGGTCTAGTGAGTCCACTATATTTCCCCATGCCCTGTGGGCGTAACAGTTTGTCCAGGCCATGGACTCCGCTGATACCCGATACTCAGTTCAGAGAGAGCTGGCTACGCTTTGTCAGGACCAGGATCAGCTAGTTTCCTTCATGCAAGCTCTGGATACCCGCTTATCTACTCTACAGGTTGCCGAGTCCACCAACATGACACAGCTAGCAGAGCTCCGTCTGGAATTCAATCGCCAACTTGAGACGCAGACCCGCTTGTTGGACTTCATGACCTCTGTGGATGACCGGTTAACTAAGGTACAGCATCTGACGGTTGAGCCCACCATGAGACCCTGTCCTCGTCTCTGCAAGCCTCCTCGTTACTATGGTGACCCCAAGTTGTGCAGAGGATTTCTCAACCTATGCTTGCTGCATTTTCATTTTTTGCCTCAGCATTTTCAGACAGACATGGCCAAGGTGGCTTTCCTTGCCTCTCATCTGGAGGGAGAGGCTTTAGCTTGGTTCAACCCCCTAATGGAGCGGAATGATCCCATCGTGTCTGATCTGCAGGTATTCTTGGACACGTTCCGCAAGATATTTGACGAGCCTGGTCGTGCTACATCTGCCATGGAGTCTCTCTTCAATCTGCAACAGGGCTCGCTCTCGGTCGGTCAGTATGCCATCCGTTTCCGCACCCTAGCTTCGGAGCTCCAGTGGACCAATGAGCCTCTGGTCGGAGCCTTCCGGCGAGGGCTATCTGGAAGAATTAAGGATGAGTTGGCAGTCAGGGACCTACCCGAGACTTTGGATGATCTCATATCCCTCGCCATTCGGATTGACCTGCGTCTTCAGGAGCGCTCCAGAGAGAGGATCTTCGAGAAGCAATTTCCACATCCAGCATCTTCTTCACCGAAACCCCGGTTTCCACCTTCTCATGCTCTTGTCTCTGGGGATGGACCCATGGAGCTTGATCGCGTAAAGGTGAAGAGGAATCTGCAGGAGATGCCCACTAGAAATCCGTATTGTTATAGCGGATGCTTCGCTCCCGAGCAATGCAGTGGAGCTGAGAGGCCGGAAGAACTCTTCCGCCTAGGACAGGTAAGGGAGGTCTCCCTAAGTGAGAATGATTCCTCTCCTCCACTAACTATATCCATACAGGTGATCTACGGAAAGGTGCGGTTCTCCGAGATGGCCTATCTGGACTCTGGGTCTGGTGGAAATTTCATTCAAGAAACTGTGGCCAGGCGGTTCGGGATCCCAATCATTCCTCTACAGCTGACCCAGTGCATTATCTCTGTAGATGGAAGACCCCTGAAGGATTCCATTCTTGGCATCACCGAGGAGGTGGAACTTCAGATTGGAGCACTCCACAGGGAGAAGATTTCTTTCTATGTGTTACCGAATCTTTCTCCACCATTTCTACTAGGTCTTCCGTGGCTGCGTCTCCATGAACCTGTCCTGGATTGGCTGTCTGGGGATATCCTTCGTTGGGGTCAGTCCTGTTTCGATCACTGCCTCAAACCGGTTCGGCCTGGTTCTATCCTGCGGCCTCCTGCAGCTTTACCCGGGTTACCTTGTGCCTACTGGTCCTTCGCAGATGTGTTCGACAAGAAGGAAGCCGAGACTCTTCCTCCTCACAGGCCTTACGATTGTCCCATCGATCTTGTTCCTGGATCTTCTCCGCCTCGAGGTAGGATCTACCCTCTTTCTCCCACTGAGACTCAAGCCATGACCGAGTACATTAAGGAGAATTTGGCTCGAGGGTTTATCCAGAAGTCCTCCTCTCCGGCTGGAGCTGGATTCTTCTTCGTCAAGAAGAAAGATGGATCTCTTCGCCCGTGCATCGACTATCGTGGTCTCAACCTAATAACTGTAAAGAATAGATATCCTCTTCCCTTAATTCCAGAGCTTTTTGATCGTCTTCGAGGTTCCCGAATTTTCACCAAGTTGGATCTCCGTGGGGCTTACAACCTCATCAGGATACGATCTGGGGATGAGTGGAAAACTGCCTTCAACACGAGAGATGGTCACTATGAATATCTGGTGATGCCCTTCGGCTTAAGCAACGCACCCGCCGTCTTCCAAGAGTTTGTCAATGACGTATTCCGTGATCTGCTCTATGTTTGTGTGGTGGTGTATCTGGACGACATCCTGGTGTTTTCTCCCGACTTACCAAGTCACAGGAGGAATGTTCGTCTTGTTCTTCAACGATTGAGGGAGAATCGTCTCTATGCAAAGTTCGAGAAATGTCTGTTTGAACAGAGGTCTTTACCCTTTCTTGGCTACATCATTTCCGATACAGGTCTCGAGATGGATCCAGAGAAAGTCTCTGCCGTGCTTAAGTGGCCCCGACCTGAGGGAATCAAGGCCATTCAGCGGTTCCTGGGATTCGCCAACTATTATGGGCAATTCATCCCTCACTTCTCCTCTTTGGTAAGTCCACTCACTGCCTTGACCTGTAAAGGTGCCAAACCTAAGGATTGGACTCCTGAGGCTGAGTCAGCTTTCTCCTCCCTCAAACAAGCTTTCTCAACCGCACCGGCCCTGCACAGACCAATGATCAACAAACAGTTTTTCCTTGAAGTGGACGCTTTGTCATCTGGAGCCGGAGCGATCCTCACACAAAAACTGCCTACCGGTAAGATGGTGACCTGTGGTTTCTTCTCTAAGGCATTCTCGCCCTGTGAACGTAACTACTCGATTGGGGATAGAGAGTTACTGGCAATTAAGCTCGCCTTAGAGGAATGGCGATATCTGCTTGAAGGCGCAGTTCATCCAGTCATCATCTACACTGATCATAAAAATCTGTCCTATCTTCAGTCTGCTCAAAGACTCAACCCTCGCCAGGCTCGTTGGTCTTTATTTTTTGCTCGGTTCAATTTCTCTCTCCATTTCCGTCCTGCAGAAAAAAATATTAAAGCTGATGCGCTTTCCAGGTCCTTCCTGTCTGACGACCTTGAAGAGGAGCCTCAGCATATCATTGAACCGTCCAAGATGATCACGGTGGCTCCAGTCAAGCTATCACAGCCCCCTCCCGGTAAGACCCTTGTAACTGAAAGAGACAAGAGGAGAGTTCTACACTGGGGTCATTCTTCTAAGCTTGCCGGACACGCCGGTCAAAAGAAGACTTTACAATTAATATCTCGACACTACTGGTGGCCCACCTTGCGCCAAGATGTTTTGGACTTCGTTGCAGCCTGTCCCTCCTGTGCTCGTAATAAAACACCCAAGAAACTGCCAGCCGGTCGCCTCCTCCCGCTACCGATTCCGTCTGCTCCCTGGCAACACATTGCCATGGACTTCATCACAGATTTGCCAGCATCATCTGGTTGTACAGTAATCTGGGTTGTTGTGGACAGGTTCTCCAAGATGGGACACTTCACTCCGCTATCTGGTCTCCCTTCTGCTCCTAAACTTGCGGAGCTCTTCATTCTGCATGTCCTTCGGCTTCACGGACTTCCACTGCACATTGTCTCCGACAGAGGAGTTCAATTCGTCTCCCGATTTTGGCGGTCCCTCTGTAAGCTGTTGGAGGTCACCCTGGACTTCTCCTCGGCCTATCACCCACAATCTAATGGCCAAGTGGAGAGAGTGAATCAAGTCATCACCAACTATCTGCGACACTTCGTGAATGGTCACCACAGCAACTGGGCTGACCTGCTGCCGTGGGCGGAGTTTTCTTACAACAATCATGTTGGTGAGTCTTCCTCTAACTCCCCGTTTTTCATTGTTTATGGACAGCATCCTAGGATCCCGACTCCATTGCTTCTTGCCTCCGGCAATCCTGCGGCTGACTCCCTGGCCAAGGACTTCACAAAGGTTTGGACTGAGACCAGGACCTCTCTGGTGAAGGCATCGGTTCAAACCAAGAAGCATGCGGATAAGAGACGTCTGGATCCACCACCTTTTCAACCAGGAGATAAGGTATGGCTGTCTTCTAAGCACATCCGTCTTAAGGTCCCTTCTTATAAGCTGGCTCCTCGTTTCATCGGTCCCTTTGAAGTGCTCCACCGGATCAATGATGTGTGCTATCGTTTGAAGTTGCCTGCCTCCTTACGGATCCATAACTCCTTTCATGTCTCCCTGCTGAAGCCAGTTGTTCTCAGTCGCTTTACCCAGGATCCAGGTAATTTTCCTCCTCCTGTCTGTTCTGAGGATGTCTATGAGGTGAAGGACATATTGGCCATGAAGAAAAGAGGGGGCAGGTCGCTCTTTCTGGTTGATTGGAAGGGATATGGTCCTGAGGAGAGGTCCTGGGAGCCTGAGGAGAACATTAATGCCCCGGTCCTTCTTAGAAAGTTCCTGGCAGGTTTGAGGAAGGGGGGGCGTAAGGGGGAGGGTACTATCATGCCCTCAGCTGCAGGTTCGGTCTCTGCTGTGAAGGGAGACCGGCACCTTTCACACAGCTCCACTGGTACTATTCACCCTGTCCGTGGCTCCAGACGATCAGCGGCTCCTTTCTCTGCTAAGAACCTGCATCCTCTTGGCAGGTCTCCTGGAAATGCTCTTAGGAGGCGCGCCCCGCTTCCTGCACATACTTAAAACAGCAGAGCACCTGTTCTCTATTAAGGCTCTCTGTGCTATGATGCTCTGTGCATAAAAGGCATCCTCCCATTATGGGAGGTGCCTGGACAATGTGTTCATTCTATTGTTTATGGCCCTCTGCTCAGTCCACACTCTGCTGTGCTCTGCTCTGCAAAGTGTAGTTTACTTTTGGTTTTCTAATCCCTCTGTCTCCTCAGTATCCTCCGCTGGCAGTTCCCTATTCTGGATCCTTCTGGACTCCCCGGTTTCCACTCTAGGCTGACTGAGCTGCTCTTCGCAGAACTATCCTGATATTGCTGCCGGCTGGATCAGCCTTTCCGAAACTACACAGAGCTTCCAGGATCCTCTTCACTGATAGAGCTTGAATTCCACCGTCTTGTTTATATGGTCTGTATGGGTCGTCCCTCTGGTCCGGGTACTGCGGCATTTAGGCCATCTGGTGTTGTGACGGGGGAATCCCTGTATAGGGGTACACCTTGCCCGGTGCTCCACTACGTGGTTCAGTGTTGTGGTCCAGAGGGTTCTTCTCTCAGGCACCTCTTTCTGTTTGTTTAAAACTTCATTTTATTAAATACCTTTGCCTTTTGAAGCCATTCTCCTGTCTCTTGTGTACCGGGTATACAGCTGCCACTGCTCCATCAGTGGTCTAGTGAGTCCACTATATTTCCCCATGCCCTGTGGGCGTAACAACACCATCTCTCTCCACCCCATACCCATTTTGTAGGCCTAATGCTGTGTAGTTTTCTACAACTACTAAACGAGAGTCGGAAGACCGAAGCAATGGCAAGGCAACCTGGGGAACACCTTGGAGTGTAACACACCATCTCTCTCCACCCGATACCCATTTTGTAGGCCTAATGCTGTGTAGTTTTCTACAACTACTAAACGAGAGTCGGAAGACCGAAGCAATGGCAAGGCAACCTGGGGAACACCTTGGAGTGTAACACACCATCTCTCTCCACCCGATACCCATTTTGTAGGCCTAATGCTGTGTAGTTTTCTACAACTACTAAACGAGAGTCTGAAGACCGAAGCAATGGCAAGGCAACCTGGGGAACACCTTGGAGTGTAACACACCATCTCTCTCCACCCGATACCCATTTTGTAGGCCTAATGCAGTGTAGTTTTCTACAACTACTAAACGAGAGTCGGAAGACCGAAGCAATGGCAAGGCAACCTGGGGAACACCTTGGAGTGTAACACACCATCTCTCTCCACCCCATACCCATTTTGTAGGCCTAATGCAGTGTAGTTTTCTACAACTACTAAACGAGAGTCGGAAGACCGAAGCAATGGCAAGGCAACCTGGCGAACACCTTGGAGTGTAACACACCATCTCTCTCCACCCGATACCCATTTTGTAGGCCTAATGCAGTGTAGTTTTCTACAACTACTAAACGAGAGTCGGAAGATCGAAGCAATGGCGAGGAAACCTGGAGAACACCTTGGAGTGTAACACACCATCTCTCTCCACCCCATACCCATTTTGTAGGCCTAATGCAGCCTATTTTCCGACAACTACTAAACGAGAGCATGAAGATCGAAGCTCAGGAAAGGCAACCTGGGGAACACCTTGGAGTGTAACACACCCTCTCTCTACACCACGGAAGGGCTGATTCTTAGGCAGGAAGGCTGTCGGAAAGAAGCAGGGCACGTCCGAGGGTGATTATATTCTTATTAGGTATATACTCACCCTCGGACGCGCCCTGCTTCTTTATTTGTAATGAATGTTTATTTGCAATGTGGTTTTGACTTACTCTATTTTTTTGGTAAATAATGATTTTATTATTTTCATTGTTTTGCATCTTCTTGGCAATAATATAAGGAAGACGCGACAGGACAACACTCGGTGGATGCCATATCTGTGTTTTAAATTGAAAAAATTTTTCAGTTAACTACTTGCAGGAGAAAGTTATTGTAGCTGGTGGCCATTTTTAGTACTGTACCAGATTTTTGTTGTATGTGTTTGTTTTTAATGTTAAAATGTCTGCATTTGATATCTCTCCAGTATTTTCTTTTTTATAAGCAAAATACTTATTTTTATATTTTCTGATGTTGGTTCAAGGGGTACACGGGCAGCAGTAGACAGGTCAGTGGAGGCCTAGTGGAAGGAGGGACCGCAGACAGGCTTCGAAGCCCTAACATAATAAATTGGGCTGGCTGTAGGCAATTTAAAATTGGTTCCAGGGGAACCCGGGCAGCAGTAGACAGGTCAGTGGAGGCCTAGTGGAAGGAGGGACCGCAGACAGGCTTCGAAGCCCTAACATAATAAATTGGGCTGGCTGTAGGCAATTTAAAATTGGTTCCAGGGGAACCCGGGCAGCAGTAGACAGGTCAGTGGAGGCCTAGTGGAAGGAGGGACCGCAGACAGGCTTCGAAGCCCTAACATAATAAATTGGGCTGGCTGTAGGCAATTTAAAATTGGTTCCAGGGGAACCCGGGCAGCAGTAGACAGGTCAGTGGAGGCCTAGTGGAAGGAGGGACCGCAGACAGGCTTCGAAGCCTTAACATAATAAATTGGGCTGGCTGTAGGCAATTTAAAATTGGTTCCAGGGGAACCCGGGCAGCAGTGGACAGGTCAGTGGAGGTCTAGTGGAAGGAGGGACCGCAGACAGGCTTCGAAGCCCTAACATAATAAATTGGGCTGGCTGTAGGCAATTTACAATTGGTTCCAGGGGAACACGGGCGGCAGTAGACAGGTCAGTGGAGGCCTAGTGGAAGGAGGGACCGCAGACAGGCTTCGAAGCCCTAACATAATAAATTGGGCTGGCTGTAGGCAATTTAAAATTGGTTCCAGGGGAACCCGGGCAGCAGTAGACAGGTCAGTGGAGGCCTAGTGGAAGGAGGGACCGCAGACAGGCTTCGAAGCCCTAACATAATAAATTGGGCTGGCTGTAGGCAATTTAAAATTGGTTCCAGGGGAACCCGGGCAGCAGTAGACAGGTCAGTGGAGGCCTAGTGGAAGGAGGGACCGCAGACAGGCTTCGAAGCCCTAACATAATAAATTGGGCTGGCTGTAGGCAATTTAAAATTGGTTCCAGGGGAACCCGGGCAGCAGTAGACAGGTCAGTGGAGGCCTAGTGGAAGGAGGGACCGCAGACAGGCTTCGAAGCCCTAACATAATAAATTGGGCTGGCTGTAGGCAATTTAAAATTGGTTCCAGGGGAACCCGGGCAGCAGTAGACAGGTCAGTGGAGGCCTAGTGGAAGGAGGGACCGCACACAGGCTTCGAAGCCCTAACATAATAAATTGGCCTGGCTGTAGGCAATTTACAATTGGTTCCAGGGGAACACGGGCGGCAGTAGACAGGTCAGTGGAGGCCTAGTGGAAGGAGGGACCGCAGACAGGCTTCGAAGCCCTAACATAATAAATTGGGCTGGCTGTAGGCAATTTAAAATTGGTTCCAGGGGAACCCGGGCAGCAGTAGACAGGTCAGTGGAGGCCTAGTGGAAGGAGGGACCGCAGACAGGCTTCGAAGCCCTAACATAATAAATTGGGCTGGCTGTAGGCAATTTAAAATTGGTTCCAGGGGAACCCGGGCAGCAGTAGACAGGTCAGTGGAGGCCTAGTGGAAGGAGGGACCGCAGACAGGCTTCGAAGCCCTAACATAATAAATTGGGCTGGCTGTAGGCAATTTAAAATTGGTTCCAGGGGAACCCGGGCAGCAGTAGACAGGTCAGTGGAGGCCTAGTGGAAGGAGGGACCGCAGACAGGCTTCGAAGCCCTAACATAATAAATTGGGCTGGCTGTAGGCAATTTAAAATTGGTTCCAGGGGAACCCGGGCAGCAGTAGACAGGTCAGTGGAGGCCTAGTGGAAGGAGGGACCGCAGACAGGCTTCGAAGCCCTAACATAATAAATTGGGCTGGCTGTAGGCAATTTAAAATTGGTTCCAGGGGAACCCGGGCAGCAGTAGACAGGGCAGTGGAGGCCTAGTGGAAGGAGGGACCGCAGACAGGCTTCGAAGCCCTAACATAATAAATTGGCTTGGCTGTAGGCAATTTACAATTGGTTCCAGGGGAACACGGGCGGCAGTAGACAGGTCAGTGGAGGCCTAGTGGAAGGAGGGACCGCAGACAGGCTTCGAAGCCCTAACATAATAAATTGGGCTGGCTGTAGGCAATTTAAAATTGGTTCCAGGGGAACCCGGGCAGCAGTAGACAGGTCAGTGGAGGCCTAGTGGAAGGAGGGACCGCAGACAGGCTTCGAAGCCCTAACATAATAAATTGGGCTGGCTGTAGGCAATTTAAAATTGGTTCCAGGGGAACCCGGTCAGCAGTAGACAGGTCAGTGGAGGCCTAGTGGAAGGAGGGACCGCAGACAGGCTTCGAAGCCCTAACATAATAAATTGGGCTGGCTGTAGGCAATTTAAAATTGGTTCCAGGGGAACCCGGGCAGCAGTAGACAGGTCAGTGGAGGCCTAGTGGAAGGAGGGACCGCAGACAGGCTTCAAAGCCCTAACAAAATAAATTGGCCTGGCTGTAGGCAATTTACAATTGGTTCCAGGGGAACACGGGCGGCAGTAGACAGGTCAGTGGAGGCCTAGTGGAAGGAGGGACCGCAGACAGGCTTCGAAGCCCTAACATAATAAATTGGGCTGGCTGTAGGCAATTTAAAATTGGTTCCAGGGGAACCCGGGCAGCAGTAGACAGGTCAGTGGAGGCCTAGTGGAAGGAGGGACCGCAGACAGGCTTCGAAGCCCTAACATAATAAATTGGGCTGGCTGTAGGCAATTTAAAATTGATTCCAGGGGAACCCGGGCAGCAGTAGACAGGTCAGTGGAGTCCTAGTGGAAGGAGGGACCGCAGACAGGCTTCGAAGCCCTAACATAATAAATTGGGCGGGCTGTAGGCAATTTAAAATTGGTTCCAGGGGAACCCGGGCAGCAGTAGACAGGTCAGTGGAGGCCTAGTGGAAGGAGGGACCGCAGACAGGCTTCGAAGCCCTAACATAATAAATTGGGCTGGCTATAGGCAATTTAAAATTGGTTCCAGGGGAACCCGGGCAGCAGTAGACAGGTCAGTGGAGGCCTAGTGGAAGGAGGGACCGCAGACAGGCTTCGAAGCCCTAACATAATAAATTGGCCTGGCTGTAGGCAATTTACAATTGGTTCCAGGGGAACACGGGCGGCAGTAGACAGGTCAGTGGAGGCCTAGTGGAAGGAGGGACCGCAGACAGGCTTCGAAGCCCTAACATAATAAATTGGGCTGGCTGTAGGCAATTTAAAATTGGTTCCAGGGGAACCCGGGCAGCAGTAGACAGGTCAGTGGAGGCCTAGTGGAAGGAGGGACCGCAGACAGGCTTCGAAGCCCTAACATAATAAATTGGGCTGGCTGTAGGCAATTTAAAATTGGTTCCAGGGGAACCCGGGCAGCAGTAGACAGGTCAGTGGAGGCCTAGTGGAAGGAGGGACCGCAGACAGGCTTCGAAGCCCTAACATAATAAATTGGGCGGGCTGTAGGCAATTTAAAATTGGTTCCAGGGGAACCCGGGCAGCAGTAGACAGGTCAGTGGAGGCCTAGTGGAAGGAGGGACCGCAGACAGGCTTCGAAGCCCTAACATAATAAATTGGGCTGGCTGTAGGCAATTTAAAATTGGTTCCAGGGGAACCCGGGCAGCAGTAGACAGGTCAGTGGAGGCCTAGTGGAAGGAGGGACCGCAGACAGGCTTCGAAGCCCTAACATAATAAATTGGGCTGGCTGTAGGCAATTTAAAATTGGTTCCAGGGGAACCCGGGCAGCAGTAGACAGGTCAGTGGAGGCCTAGTGGAAGGAGTGACCGCAGACAGGCTTCGAAGGCCTAACATAAGAAAAATGTCAATACAATGGTATTGACAGTGCCAGGCATTGAAGGATGTCAGCGCATAGACTAAACATTGGTGGAGCTGTGAGAGAAAATTTTGCAAGTGGTAGAGCACTGTTTGACCTGGGGGGGACTGTCTTGTGGCCGGCGGTACAGGCCCAGGGCCCCTCATATTACAACGGTGTGTCTGACGTTGGGTGCGCACCACCACCGCCAGACACTTTATTGTACTATGAGTAACCTAGTGAGAGTGCCGTCGACCAAAAGCGGGCACACCCACCTCTTCAGACAAACAGTACTCTCACGGGTGCTGGCGCCAAGTGGCGATACCACGGCCCCGTGTGGGGACTTTGGCCATTTAGGGAGGTGTTAACATGTCGGATGCTGGACAATCAGGTGTTGCAAATTACGAGATTGGAAAAGTCGTTCAGAATAGTCCACAGGCAAGACGTTTACATAGGAAAGCTAGGTGTCAGCCGGGCAAGGTGGGGCAAAAGATTTCGAAATCCAGTTGTGGTTCATTTTAATGAAGGTTAGATCATCTACATTTTGGGTAGCCAGACGAGTCCTTTTTTCTGTTAGTATTGAACCTGCAGCACCGAATACTCTTTCTGATAGGACACTAGCTGCCGGGAAAGCAAGCTCCTGCAATGCATATTCTGCCAATTCTGGCAAGGTGTCTAATTTTGATGCCCAGTAATCAAATGGGAATGACGGTTGAGGGAGAACGTCGATAAGGGATGAAAAATAGTAAGTAACCATACTGGACAAATGTTGTCTCCTGTCACTTTGAATTGATGCTGCAGTACCTGTCCTGTCTGCGGTCATAGCAAAATCACTCCACAACCTGGTCAGAAAACCCCTCTGGCCAACGACACTTCTGATTTCTGCCCCTCTAACACCTCTGGTCTGCTGGCCCCTGCAGCTCGTGTTAGAACGATCACGGGCGCTGTGTGCAGGGAATGCCAGAAGCAAACGGTCAACAAGAGTTGATTGTTTGGTTGCTAATATTAGTTCCAAGTTCTCATGTGGCATTATATTTTGCAATTTGCCTTTATAGCGAGGATCAAGGAGGCAGGCCAACCAGTAATCGTCATCGTTCATCATTTTTGTTATGTGTGTGTCCCTTTTGAGGATACGTAAGGCATAATCCGCCATGTGGGCCAAAGTTCCAGTTCTCAAATCTGTGGTTGTGCTTGGTTGAGGGGCAGTTTCAGGCAAATCCACGTCACTTGTGTCCCTCCAAAAACCAGAACCCGGCCTTGCCGCGCCAACAATTTCCACTGGCCCCGGAAAAGCTTCCTCATTAAAAATATAATCATCCCCATCATCCTCCTCGTCCTCCTCCTCCTCTTCGCCCGCTACCTCGTCCTGTACACTGCCCTGGCCAGACAATGGCTGACTGTCATCAAGGCTTTCCTCTTCCTCAGCTGCAGACGCCTGATCCTTTATGTGCGTCAAACTTTGCATCAGCAGACGCATTAGGGGGATGCTCATGCTTATTATGGCGTTGTCTGCACTAACCAGCCGTGTGCATTCCTCAAAACACTGAAGGACTTGACACATGTCTTGAATCTTCGACCACTGCACACCTGACAACTCCATGTCTGCCATCCTACTGCCTGCCCGTGTATGTGTATCCTCCCACAAAAACATAACAGCCCGCCTCTGTTCACACAGTCTCTGAAGCATGTGCAGTGTTGAGTTCCACCTTGTTGCAACGTCTATGATTAGGCGATGCTGGGGAAGGTTCAAAGAACGCTGATAGGTCTGCATACGGCTGGAGTGTACGGGCGAACGGCGGATATGTGAGCAAAGTCCACTCACTTTGAGGAGCAGGTCGGATAACCCCGGATAACTTTTCAGGAAGCACTGCACCACCAGGTTTAAGGTGTGAGCCAGGCAAGGAATGTGTTTCAGTTGGGAAATGGAGATGGCAGCCATGAAATTCCTTCCGTTATCACTCACTACCTTGCCTGCCTCAAGATCTACAGTGCCCAGCCACGACTGCGTTTCTTTCTGCAAGAACTCGGACAGAACTTCAGCGGTGTGTCTGTTGTCGCCCAAACACTTCATAGCCAATACAGCCTGCTGACGTTTGCCAGTAGCTGCCCCATAATGGGAGACCTGGTGTGCAACAGTGGCAGCTGCGGATGGAGTGGTTGTGCGACTGCGGTCTGTGGACGAGGTCTCGCTTCTGCAGGAGGACGAGGAGGAGGAGGAGGGGGTGCGAATGGCTACAGCCAACTGTTTCCTAGACCGTGGGCTAGGCAGAACTGTCCCAAACTTGCTGTCCCCTGTGGACCCTGCATCCACCACATTTACCCAGTGTGCCGTGATGGACACGTAACGTCCCTGGCCATGCCTACTGGTCCATGCATCTGTTGTCAGGTGCACCTTTGTGCTCACAGATTGCCTGAGTGCATGGACGATGCGCTCTTTAACATGCTGGTGGAGGGCTGGGATGGCTTTTCTGGAAAAAAAGTGTCGACTGGGTAGCTCGTAGCGTGGTACAGCGTAGTCCATCAGGGCTTTGAAAGCTTCGCTTTCAACTAACCGGTAGGGCATCATCTCTAACGAGATTAGTCTAGCTATGTGGGCGTTCAAACCATGTGTACGCGGATGCGAGGCTGTTGTGAATTCTGTGGCTGAATTCACTCCTGTGGTCACAAGTGGTACTGCAGCTTCTGAGCTTCCTCCCTCAGGTGTTCTGGTGAGCTCGTTAACTGCTTCATTACTTAACTCCGCCTGATGCTGCTATCCTTGCTCCTTGTCAATGTTTCAGTGTTGGATCTGAGCTTCTCCTGATTGTTCCTGTGACCTTTTTTTTGCCCCTTTGCGTGGTTTTGCTTTAGGGTTTTTTGTAGACTGCAAAGTTCGCTTTACTGTCCTCGCTCTGTCCTAGAATATCGGGCCCCACTTTGCTGAATCTATTTCATCCCTACGTTTTGTCTTTTCATCTTACTCACAGTCATTATATGTGGGGGGCTGCCTTTTCCTTTGGGGAATTTCTCTGGGGCAAGTCAGGCCTATTTTTCTATCTTCAGGCTAGCTAGTTTCTTAGGCTGTGCCGAGTTGCCTAGGTAGTTGTTAGGCGCAATCCACAGCCGCTTTTAGTTGTGTTTAGGATAGGATCAGGTGTGCAGTCTACAGAGTTTCCACGTCTCAGAGCTCGTTCTTGTATTTTTGGGTATTTGTCAGATCACTGTGTGCGCTCTGATCGCTAAGCACACTGTGTTTCTGGATTGCCTTCATAACACCTGTCATTAGCAAACATAACACGAGGCTAAGTACTTCCTTTTTCTAACCATAGTCTCATGTAGGGTGAGCTGGACTGGAGAGCTGGAGATCGTGGAACTAGCGGGGGTGCCGGTGGACATGGCAGACTGAGAGATGGTGGGAGATGGTATTGTTGCCGCCGGTGCCCTAGATGCAGTGTTTCCTACTACGAAACTGGTGATTCCCTGACCCTGACTTCTTTGGCCTGGCAAAGAAACCTGCACAGATACTGCAGGTGGTGCAGAAAATGGTGGCCCTACACTGCCGGAAGGGATGTTGCGTTGATGACTAGCTTCATTGGCCGAGGGTGCTACAACCTTAAGGGACGTTTGGTAGTTAGTCCAAGCTTGCAAATGCATGGTGGTTAAATGTCTATGCATGCAACTTGTATTGAGACTTTTCAGATTCTGCCCTCTGCTTAAGGTAGTTGAACATTTTTGACAGATCACTTTGCGCTGATCAATTGGATGTTGTTTAAAAAAATGCCAGACTGCACTCTTTCTAGCATCGGATATCTTTTCAGGCATTGCAGACTGAGCTTTAACCGAATGGCCACGCTGTCCTCCAACAGGTTTTGACTTTGCCACGCGTTTTGGGCAAGATACGGGCCCGGCAGATGGAACCTGTTGCGATGTTGATGCCTGCTGCGGCCCCTCCTCCTCCGCTTCAGAACTGCTGCCGCCTGCACCCTGTTCCCCCAATGGCTGCCAATCGGGGTCAAGAACTGGGTCATCTATTACCTCTTCTTGTAGCTCGTGTGCAACTTCGTCTGTGTCACCTTGTCGGTCGGTGGTATAGCGTTCGTGATGGGGCAACATAGTCTCATCAGGGTCTGATTCTTGATCAGCACCCTGCGAGGGCAATGTTGTGGTCTGAGTCAAAGGACCAGCATAGTAGTCTGGCTGTGGCTGTGCATCAGTGCACTCCATGTCAGATTCAACTTGTAATGGGCATGGACTGTTAACTGCTTCACTTTCTAAGCCAGGGACGGTATGTGTAAAGAGCTCCATGGAGTAACCCGTTGTGTCGCCTGCTGCATTCTTCTCTGTTGTTGTTTTTGCTGAAGAGGACAAGGAAGCGACTTGTCCCTGACCGTGAACATCCACTAACGACGCGCTGCTTTTACTTTTACCAGTTTCACGAGAGGAGGCAAAAGAGCTAGAGGCTGAGTCAGCAAGATAAGCCAAAACTTGCTCTTGCTGCTCCGGCTTTAAAAGCGGTTTTCCTACTCCCAGAAAAGGGAGCGTTCGAGGCCTTCTGTAGCCAGACGACGAACCTGGCTCCACAGCTCCAGACTTAGGTGCAATATTGTTTTTCCCACGACCACCTGATGCTCCACCACTACCACTACCCTCATTACCAGCTGACAATGAACGCCCCCGGCCACGACCTCTTCCACCAGACTTCCTCATTGTTTTAAAAACGTTACCAAACTAACGGTATTTGTTGCAGTCACACAACTTACAAGGTGAGCTATAACTTCAGTATGATTTAGCTACCCCTTTACAGGTGGGTGAGACCACAACGAAAATCAGGCACAATGTTACACACTCTGTTGTTGGTGGCAACAAATGAGAGAGATGCCACACACGCAGGACTGTCACTGAAGCGCAAATGTAAATATTAATCTCCCACTGATTTGTGTTTTTTTTTTTAAAAAGGAGACTTTAGAAAAAAAAAAAAAAAAAAAGATTTTTTAAGGAAGAATTTATAAACCAAATAAAATGAAATGATTTTTTCAGGGAGAATTTAGAAAACAAATAAAACATAAAATAGCCTTTCTAGGGCCCAGTGAGTGAGAGAGGACGCACACAGGAGTCAGGAGTGGCACACAAGCCCAGAGGCCAATATTTATCTCCCACTGATTGATTTAGTGATTTTTTCAGGTAGATTTTGGAACCCAAATCAAGCAAAAAAATTAATAGGCTTGCTATGGCCCACAATTGGAGAGAGAGAGATGGCACACCCAGGAGTCAAGACTGGCACACAAGCAGAAAGGGCAATATTAATCTCCCACTGATTTGTTTTTTTTTTTTTTTCAGGGAGACTTTAGAAAAAAAAAATACAAAAAAAATGATTTTTTTCAGGAATAATTTAGAAACCAAATAAAATAAAATGATTTTTTCAGGGAGAATTTAGAAAACAAATAAAACAAAAAATAGGCTTTCTAGGGCCCACTGAGTGAGAGAGGACGCACACAGGAGTCAGGAGTGGCACACAAGCCCAGAGGCCAATATTTATCTCCCACTGATTGATTTAGTGATTTTTTCAGGTAGATTTTGGAACCCAAATCAAGCAAAAAAATAAATAGGCTTTCTATGGCCCACTATCTGAGAGAGAGAGATGGCACGCTTAGGACTGGCACACAAGCCCAAAGGCCAATATTAATCTCCCACTGATTGATTTATTGATTTTTTCAGGTAGATTTTGGAACCCAAATCAAGCAAAAAAATAAATAGGCTTTCTATGGCCCACTGAGAGATGGCACACACAGGAGTAAGGAGTGGCACACAAGCCCTGAGGCCAATATTTTTCTCCCACTGATTGATGTAGTGATTTTTTCAGGTAGATTTTAGAACCCAAATCAAGCAAAAAAATAAATAGGCTTTCTATGGCCCACTGAATGAGAGATGACACAGACAGGGATGGCACTCTAGCAGAAATGCCAATCTTAATCTCCCACAAAAAAAAAAAAAAAAGGAACTGTCCTTCAATTACTATCTCCCTGCAGTAATCTCAGCCAGGTATGGCAGGCAGCAATAAGGAGTGGACTGATGCACAAATTAAATAAAAAGTGTGGACAAACAAACAAGATAGCTGTGCAGAAAGGAAGGAACAAGAGGATTTGTGCTTTGAAAAAAGCAGTTGGTTTGCACAGCGGCGTACACACAGCAATGCAGCTGTCAGGGAGCCTTCTAGGGCAGCCCAATGAGCTACAGCGCTGAGGGGAAAAAAAAAAAAATGTAGCTTCCACTGTCCCTGCACACCGAAGGTGGTGTTGGGCAGTGGAAATCGCTACAGCACAAGCGGTTTGGTGGTTAATGGACCCTGCCTAACGCTATCCCTGCTTCTGACGAAGCGGCAGCAACCTCTCCCTAGGCTCAGATCAGCAGCAGTAACATGGCGGTCGGCGGGAACGCCCCTTTATAGCCCCTGTGACGCCGCGGACAGCAAGCCAATCACTGCAATGCCCTTCTCTAAGATGGTGGGGACCAGGACCTATGTCATCACGCTGCCCACACTCTGCGTTTACCTTCATTGGCTGAGAAATGGCGCTTTTCGCGTCATTGAAACGCGACTTTGGCGCGAAAGTCGCGTACCGCATGGCCGACCCCGCACAGGGGTCGGATCGGGTTTCATGAAACCCGACTTTGTCAAAAGTTGGCGACTTTTGAAAATGTTCGACCCGTTTCGCTCAACCCTACTTCTGGTCAATACATGCTGGTTTTGCTGACTGAAATGCCCTGTGCATATTAATGTTCCTAAAATAAATGTGAAGGTCAAAGTTCATTCACAGTGTGCCAGATACAGTAGTATTTCACCGTTAATTATGTGTCAAGTTAGGAAATGCTACATCCGTATATTTCTAGACACCTAGTAAGTATTCTGGCTGTAGTTACTCCCACATATTACATTGTCACTACTGAATACACACATTAAAAACTATATAACGCTGTATAATTCACGATAAATGCTGACAAAGTTCTATGTAAAAGTAACAGAAGATCTAAAAAATCTAAATTTGAACTTACAGTAAATTATAGTATACTAAATGTGAGTTCCACTTTAAAGGGAACCTGTCAGCAGTTTTGGGCAATATAAGATACGGCCACTGCCTTTCAGGTCTTATCTACAGCATTCTATAATGCTGTAGATAAGCCCCCAATCTGACCTGAAAGATAGGAAAATTAGTTTTATTATACTCACCCGGGGGGGCAGTCCGGTCCAATGGATGTCGCAGGTCCAGGTCTGGCGCCTTCCATCTTCTTGCAAAGCCGACCAACTGTTTGCTTCATTGTTCCCCGGAATCGCAGTCCTGCACAGGCATGCTTAGCTGCAATGTTGAGGGCAGAGCAAAATACTGCAATCCGCAGGTGCTTTGAAAGGTCAGAGAGGCCCAGCGCCTGCGCACTGTAGTACTTTACTTTGCATTCAACAGGGCAGATAACTGGGCCCAATGGATTGCTACCACAGAAGAGCTGCCATCTGAAAGTACAAACTAGAGGCAGGAATGAGCAACAAGTAGGGTCAAAGACGAGAAGTTGCTTCAAAGACAAAATCAGGAGGCAAGTGGGATGTCAGATTTCAAACCATAATTAGAAAACTGGCAAAACAAAACAGATCACAAGAGTCAAGTCAAAGCTAACTAACAAAGCCAATGTCACTAACACACTAATAACTGTCAACTAGAGTCAGTTTACTGGAGTTTATATACATTGGGTATGAAAAGTATTCATACCCCTATAACCCTGCTGTTCTGTTTAGATTTCACATACACTTGTACTGTTCCCGGTCATTTTTGACCGTCCTTATAAAATAATCATTTTTAGGTAATCTAAGTGGTTTTTTTAAACAGTTTTTGCACTATTATATTGCTTGTGAAGATGGTTGTTCAAATACCAGAAAAAAAAATAAATACAAAGCTTGTTTTATATTTTTTTTATATCCAAAAGGGAACATGGTATTTTTTCGATTTTTGTAAAAATTGATTATTTTTGCAGATAAAAAAAAAAATCTTGATCTAAATGTTAACTATAAGTAATAATATCAAACATTATGTAGATATACTTTTTTCAAAGGCAAAAAAAAAAAAAAAAGCTTTTTTCTCTATAAAATGGCAAAAAACGTTGTTTTTTATACACATACTGTTCCCGGTCATTTTTGACCGGACCTAACAAAGTTGTGATTTGTACCTAATAGAAGTGTTATTTGATTACCTGTTGCATTGTTTTACTGTATGTGAACATGGTTTTCAATAATCAGATGAAAAATTAAATCAAAAACTTATTTTTTGAATCAAATAAATTAACATTTTTTGCAATATTTGCTTCATATTGCACATAAAAACTTTTCTTTATTCTAAACTATATACAAACTTTAAAAAAAAAAAAGGTTTTTTGTCAAAAACAAATGATAAATGCGATCAATGTATTACTTGCATTGATCACATGTATAATTTACATGACGCTTGCACAAGTATTTTGCACATTTGCAACACATAATATTAGATTTATGGTTACTGGACGTTGGACAGAATGAGCATCTTTTTCGCTTGCAGCTGGTTGCGATGGTGGAAGCCGTTTCAGTATCAGTGGTGGTCGAAGCTGTTGGCTCGCCGTCTCCACCATGCTCTCGAATTTGTCGGGCCACTTTTTCTGCACTCTCATTTCTTGGATTTCGTGGCCGTGTTTTTACACATGGATTAGTGAGAGACTTCCCCAATTCCTCAATAAAAAGCCGTCGTTTGTGTAATTTTTTTTCTTGCCATTTGGGGTTTATTTCCCGCCACAATACAAAGGCATTATAGGCAGATACATCGATCAGGTTGTAAAAGAGAATCATAGGCCACCTATTTGTTTTTCTTTTACATGTATACGTGCCTACAAGCTGGTCTAATGTGTCAACAGCATCTTTAGTGGCGTTATAGTGAAGAATCATGTCTGGCTTTCTGTCATCTCTCTCACTTATTTTTGCATCATGGTGCATGGTGCTCATGAGGATAACTTGTTTATTTTTTTTGGGAACGTACGACACTACCGTAGTGTCCTTTGTAAAATAAAACATTGAACTGTGTACGTCTCTCTTATTGAGGATACCCTGTGGAAGTTCAGGTTTATTTTTTCGTACAGTACCCAGCATAGTTATATTGTTTTTTTGTAACATCTGCCCCAATTGGTAGGATGTGAAGAAATTGTCACAGGTAACGTTTCTCCCTTTGAGTCCATGGGTCAAGTCCAAAACTACCCTCATGCCTTGGTTTTTTTCAGGTCTTTCTAGAGGGTTTTTTCCAATATATACTTGAACATTTGCAGCATATGATGTTTTACTGTCACACAGAGTCCAGATTTTTATACCGTATTTTGCTGGTTTACTTGGAATGTATTGCCTGAATGGGCACCTGCCTCTAAATGACACCAGCTGCTCATCAACAGTGACATTTTCTACGGTATTATAACATTTTGGGAGTATCTCGACCCATTTACTCCACAAATCCCTAATTGGGGCAAGTTTATCTGTGCTTCTTCTTTCAGATCTATCCGTTTTGTCATCAAACCGTAGAACTCTGGAAATTTCGTGGAATCTTTCTAAAGACATGGTGGCCCTAAATATATGGCGCCCCGTTTCCGAATTCCACAAACTTTTAGTGGACTCTCCATATGATTTGTATACTCCAGCTAATAGAAGTAACCCGATGTAAGCATTCATAGCCGTCACATCGAAGTTCTTCCATTTATCGCCATAAACCTTTTTCCCTCAATGTTTGTCATTTGGATAAGTATATTTTGCATGGCTATATTTATGAATAATAGGAATGCCGATTGAATGTCATCAATTCTAGCAATTGCATATCTAGTGGGACCTGGAGTATCTGTGATGACATTTGATGAAGACCTTCTACCAGTCGGAGCAGGAGGCTGCAATTTCCAAACGACATCTTTGTTTTTTGAATTGATTTCTTGCGTCAGACCGGTTGTCGGGGTTTCCACATCAGATTCACCCTCAGAATCCGAGTTCTCGGCAATATCTTCATCCTCACTAATGTTGTCCTCCTCTTCGGAGACATTTTCAGGTGGGACATCCTCGTCTGTATCGGAGTCGTTTTTAAACTCCTCCAATTCAGCTTGGGTGAAGTGTCTTCTTCTCATGCTGTAAGGCATCACTGTTGAATGAAAAAATAAAATATATCCATAAACAATGAATGAAAAAAAAAATCAAAACAATTTCGCAACAATACACACAATAACGTCCCGTCACACATTGAGATATGCCCTGTGATTATGGTGCTGGAGCGTCGCAAACAAAAATGAGGCATGCACTCATTCTATCACAGCAGTGAGAATATGTACTCATAAGCAGACATTGAGTCTACACAACCCTAATGCTAACCCCCTATCATCCATTCTATCACAGCAGTGAGAATATGTACTCATAAGCAGACATTGAGTCTACACAACCCTAATGCTAACCCCCTATCATCCATTTTATCACAGCAGTGAGAATATTGAATAATTTTAGAATAAAAGAATAATTTATCTGTAACATACCTGTAAAAATGGGACTTCAGAGCTCTGACGTCTGAACCTCTGCTCACTCTGTGTTGTCTCCAGCTGAACTGAAACTCTACACTGCTATGTTATCTGTCTACAGATAAGATCAGAGCAGACACCACCCTGCAGCAGGAAAAAGCTCACAGTACAACACTTTAGGTGAATTCTGCTTAGGACAGCATTGCACAGTGTAATACTGTACAACCAGCAAACACATGGAAAATCAGAAAATCATGATTTACAATATGAAATGTTGACAACTGAATGGAACTAGATCTATATGAACAGCAGGGTAAATAAAAACCAGTGAAATAAATTGCGCATAGCTATACTGGAAGCGAATCCGTCGGCTGTATCGCAACTTGAAAATGTTGGTATGTGTAAATCTTTTCTGACCAAAAGTAGTCAGATACATTGATAAATAGTAGTAGATGCAATATATAGTTCAAAATGAGGTGATAGCACCTTTATTTTTGTCAAAAATTGTCTGGAGAGCTGAATAAAGGCCTATCGGTCATTTTTGACCGAACAGTACAAGTGTAAAAAAAATTGTACCAAATAAAGTAAACAAAAATTAAAAAAAAAAAAATTCCCACAGAGAGTACCCCCCTAATGACGAAAAGTCAGGGAGCCTCAAGTCTCAGAATCACACGCTGAATTTTTATAACATTATAGAATTTCAAAAACGGTCATTTTTGACCTAACAGAACAGCAGGGTTTTAACTCTTTGTTTCATTGCTGTCATTTAGTAAATTCAAAAAAGTTCATTTTTTCACATTAATTCACATTCTGCTCCCCATATTGACTGAAAAAAACAGAAATGTAGAAATTTTTGCAAATGTAATAAAAAAGAAAAACTGAAATATCACATCATCATAAGTATTTAAGTCACATGCTGTCCATTTCCTTGTGATCCTCTTTGAAATGGTTCTACTCCTTCATTGGAGTCCAGCTGTGTTTAATTAAACTGATAGGACTTGATTCGGAAAGGCACACACCTGCCTATACAGAGAATTTATGCAGTACTTAAGGGCACAGTGGCCTCCATAATCCTTAAATTGAAGAAGTTTGAGACCACCAAAAGTCTTCCTAGACCTGGCCATCCAGCCAAACTGTGGAATCATGGAAGAAGAGCCTTGGTGAGAGATTTAAAGAAGAACCCCAAGATCACTGTGGGTGAGCTCCAGAGATGCAGTAGGGAGATGGGAGTTCCAAAAAGTCAACTATCTCTGCAGCCCTCCACCCGTTCAGCCTTTATGGCAGAGTGGCCCTACAGAAACCTCTCCTCAGTGCAAGACATATGAAAGCCCACATAGAGTTTGCTAAAAACGCATGAAGGACTCCCAGACTATGGGAACTAAGATTATCTGGTCTGATGAGACAAAGGTAGACCTTTTTGTGATCATTCTAAGTGGTATGTGTGGAGAAAACAAGGCACTGCTCATCACCTGCCCAATACAAGCCCAACAGTGAAAAATGGTGGTGGCAGCATCATGCTATGATAATGTTTTTCAGCTGCAGGGACAGGACGACTGGTTGTCATTGAAGGAAACATGAATGCGGCCAAGTACAGAGATAATCCTGGATGGAAACCTCTTCCAGAGTGGTCTACATCTCAGACTTGGCCAAAGGTTCACCTTCCAACAAGACAATGACCCTAAGCACAAAGCTAAAATAACAAAGGAGTGGCTTCAGAACAACTCTGCGACCATTCTTGACTGGCCCAGCCAGAGCCCTGACCTAAACCCAATTGAGCATCTCTGGAGAGATCTGAAAATGGCTGTCCCTCAACCTGACGGAACTGGAGAGGATCTGCAAGGAAGAATGGCAGAGGATCCCCAAATCCAGGTGTGAAAAACTTGTGTTATCATTCCCAAGAAGACTTATGGCTGTATTAGCTCAAAAGGGTGCTTCCACTCAGTACTGAGAAAAGGGTCTGAATACTTATGACCATGTGATATTTCAGTTTTTCTTTTTTAATACATTTGCAAAAATTACTACATTTCTCCTTTTCTCAGTCAAGATGGGGTGCAGAGTGTTCATTAATTTGAAAAAATGAATTTACCAAATGGCTGCAATGAAACAAAGAGTGAAAAATTTAAAGGGGTATGAATACTTTCGTTACCCACTGTAGAAGAGAGCGCCACCCATGACTTCCAGCAGAGAGCTAGTTTCCTACCAGCTCATTGTAGCAAAACTCAAGCTTACAACAAAGTGGAAACTAGTATCAGCAATCTGAAACCTAAACACCCACACACTACCTGTGTCCATCAGTAACCGTGTTGAACAGGGTAAGGGTTACAGCAGCATGTTCAAACATGGACGTGACATTAATTCTGTATCTTAATCAGTGCAATTTCTTAAGTGTAGCTAATGGGTTGATTATCATCATGCCGCGTGTTGTGCTTACATAGTACCATATTTGTCCTGTTCTGCAAAAATTGTTTCTCCAGGCATGGAATAAAGTGACATAACTTTTGACGACTTTGAAAGGCAGGCTTCGTCATGCCCGTCCATGCTCTGCTCAGTTTTGCAGAACTTACTGGAAATGGTGTGAAAACCCCCAAAGTATCAAAATTGTTGTGATTTTCTTAACGTTTTTTGATAGAAGTTTTTCTTTGTTGAATTCGGGCCTTAGAATATTACTGGCACATCACATCACTAATTTATTACCACTTAGTTTCCATTTAGGAGTGGTGCAATTAGTACTCTGCTATAAACTATATTATGTTATACTTTCTGTGTTAATGCATCAATGCATACGTAGAAAGCAGAAACGAACCTAGACATAAGAGGATCCCAGTGCAAGAGGAATGTATGATCCAATACCTCATCATATTGCACAGTTTCACCTGCTTTGGAGATGAAAGTGGGCCCTCTCATATCTTGGGACCCTGTGAGGCTACACAGGTTGCACCAATGGTATTTATACCCCTGGTAGAAAGCAATTAGTAATACCAAGTTACCATGTTACATATTCTATTGCAGAAGGTATCTGGCTAAAAACAATTCTCAACAGTTCTCAATTATTTCTTTAGTCTACATTTTGTTTAATATCTGTGAAATTATTTTATATAACAATACTTTCGAACATTTTGAAATCAGGCATTTTGAATGTATGCAAGAACAGCTCTAGATATGTTAAGTTTTGCATAAATATACAGTAAAATAGGTATATGAGTTTACCTTAAAAGGAGTCTGTAAGAAAATATATCTGTTAAATCAATTACAAGTGCCCTTTGAACCCTTGGCATGGGTACATCCATTTCTACCTACTTGTTTTTCATCCATATCCATCACACTCTTCCTTCATGGATAGTTCTGTTATTGCAGGTTCTAGAATATGCCAGAGATGAAGGGAAAAAAGTGCTGCATTTTTTGGACTATAGGATGCACCGTACCACAAGGCACACCTAGGTTTTAGAGGAGGAAAAAAACTGAAGGAAAAAATGTGATATTGATGCACTGTTATGGGGGATCTGCTGCTGACACTGTTATAGGGCTAATGTCTAGCAATTCTGTGCTAATATCCATTATCCTGTTTTACATGTCCCCATATTGGTATATATGATCCCCTTCCTGGTATATTTGTCCCCATCCAGGTATATATGGCCTACAATCCACTTGTACATGGCCCCCATCCCCATCCTGGTATCCATTGCTGCCATCCCCATCCTGGTATCCATCGCCACCATCTCCATCCTGGTATACATGGCCACCATCCCCCTCCTACCACCCATGGTCCATCACCATCCTGGTATCCATTGCTCCCTCTTCCTCGTCCTGTTAAACATGGCTCTCAACGTTGTGCATACATACAAAAAAATTTATTATGCTCACTTTAACGGAGTCTACCAAGCTGGGGTACCTCTTCCAGTACCACCCCATGTTTCAGGAGGTCCACTCTGCTTTTGCTGGAGTCTGAATGAAGGACGCTGGCTGGAATCGCTTGGTTACGTGGGTGCATATAAAAGATCACTGCTTCTCCACGTATTTCCAGTCTGACAAAACTTTACTCACAGGACACAGAATATATTACACAGATACACAGGGCAGGCCAATAGAAAAGCGGCAGGCCAGACATACATTACAATAGCCGCATGTGGCCGGAGCCTGACGATATTTACTGTGAGAATTACAAAGGTGGGGGGCGGACAAAAGGGGAATATCGTGCCCCCTCTGCCCAGGGGTGCAGCCTGTGGGCTGATGCATTAGGGACATGCATCTCACATGGAACCTATTATACATACATATAACTGCACAACGTAGTCTGGGTGCTGAGTGGTTCCATAACATGTAACACTCACCTTTTTCCTCTCCCTCATATCGCTGCATCCTGTGCTGATGCCTGCAGCTGAATTCAGCATGTAACAACGCATGATGTCACTGCCATGCACCCTCACACACTGAGATCAACTGCCAGAATATTCACTGCTCACCACACCCAGGAATGTGGGCATAGTGAGCAGTGAATATTCATTATGTTTAACAGCGCTCACACTGTTGGCAGCAACCCCCGGCTTACTCCAGTGGCTGGGCAATCACATGTGTCTGCTATTAAAGAGAATAAATATTCTTTTCTCCTCACTCCCATAGTCCCTCCTACCTCTCGGTACTGGCTTCAGTACATAGAGGTGGTCCGGACTATTGGTGTGGGGAGGAGTGAATGTTAATTTTGTTAGACAGTGTGCACAGAGTTAGCTGCAGCCGCTGACTCCTGTCTTCTATGATGCGCTGCTCCACTGCTGCCACCCCCAACCCAGCCACAGCCAGACTGTAAGATAAGGTGCATACGGACTAAAAGACGCAATCCAAACTTAAAATTTGAAAAGAAAAAATGGGAATTTTATAGTCAAATAAATATGTTAGATGGCAGGTGCACTGACCTGTTGTGCCATGGCAGCGTTACACTAAGCTTCTGTGCTGGTTGTTAACAGTTCTTTCCTCTGACATGCTTCCTTTAATGGAAATTTTTTATCATTTATACTGTTCTTTAAAACAAATAACCATGTGTAATAATTTCAAGTGTATTAATCGATTAATATAAAAATGTGTTTGTTTTATTGATAGTTAAATTATGTGCCATTCATCCATACAAGACTGTGTAATTATTTTTACCTGGATCTTTCTTTTAATGTGTCGGTAAATTTGATTGTTAATGTTATTAAGTCAGACATAAAAGATAGATATGGCACCTTATCAGCAGACTATATTTACTATAATTAGTTTCGGAAAGAGTGTGATTATGTGTCAGCATTGTTTAAAGAATTGTTAAACAGTTGTTAAATGTAGGATTGGTGTGAATAATTTGTTTGCTAGGCTAAAAATATCAGAAATTACTGTAAACATACAAAAAGTAAACTGTATTTTCCAAAGGTAACTCAGAGGAATTGCATATGTATATATGTTAAGAGTCTTTATAACGGTATTAGAGTAATTTCTTAGGCTGCTGTCACACTAGCAGTATTTGGTCAGTATTTTACATCAGTATTTGTAGCCAAAACCAGGAGTGGAACAATTAGAGGAAAAGTATAATAGAAACATATGCTCCACTTCTGTATTTATCACCCACTCCTGGTTTTGGCTTACAAATACTGATGTAAAATACTGACCAAATACTGCTGGTGTGACGGCAGCCTTAGTGTTGCATATTCCTTATCTACCTATAGAATTATAATTTTATACTTCAAATAATAAGAAAAAATAGTATGCTAAGTATTAAAACCTATATGAATATTCTTCAAATAACATTGCTTTAATGAGTCATTCCCATGCATAGATTATCAATCTACAGTGGGGCAAAAAAGTATTTAGTCAGTCAGCAATAGTGCAAGTTCCGCCACTTAAAAAGATGAGAGGCGTCTGTAATTTACATCATAGGTAGACCTCAACTATGGGAGACAAACTGAGAAAAAAAAATCCAGAAAATCACATTGTCTGTTTTTTTTTAACATTTTATTTGCATATTATGGTGGAAAATAAGTATTTGGTCAGAAACAAAATTTCATCTCAATACTTTGTAATATATCCTTTGTTGGCAATGACAGAGGTCAAACGTTTTCTGTAAGTCTTCACAAGGTTGCCACACACTGTTGTTGGTATGTTGGCCCATTCCTCCATGCAGATCTCCTCTAGAGCAGTGATGTTTTTGGCTTTTCGCTTGGCAACACGGACTTTCAACTCCCTCCAAAGGTTTTCTATAGGGTTGAGATCTGGAGACTGGCTAGGCCACTCCAGGACCTTGAAATGCTTCTTACGAAGCCACTCCTTCGTTGCCCTGGCGGTGTGCTTTGGATCATTGTCATGTTGAAAGACCCAGCCACGTTTCATCTTCAATGTCCTTGCTGATGGAAGGAGGTTTGCACTCAAAATCTCACGATACATGGCCCCACTCATTCTTTCATGTACCCGGATCAGTCGTCCTGGTCCCTTTGCAGAGAAACAGCCCCAAAGCATGATGTTTCCACCACCATGCTTTACAGTAGGTATGGTGTTTGATGGATGCAACTCAGTATTCTTTTTCCTCCAAACACGACAAGTTGTGTTTCTACCAAACAGTTCCAGTTTGGTTTCATCAGACCATAGGACATTCTCCCAAAACTCCTCTGGATCATCCAAATGCTCTCTAGCAAACTTCAGACGGGCCCGGACATGTACTGGCTTAAGCAGTGGGACACGTCTGGCACTGCAGGATCTGAGTCCATGGTGGCGTAGTGTGTTACTTATGGTAGGCCTTGTTACATTGGTCCCAGCTCTCTGCAGTTCATTCACTAGGTCCCCCCGCGTGGTTCTGGGATTTTTGCTCACCGTTCTTGTGATCATTCTGACCCCACGTGGTGGCATTTTCCGTGGAGCCCCAGATCGAGGGAGATTATCAGTGGTCTTGTATGTCTTCCATTTTCTAATTATTGCTCCCACTGTTGATTTCTTCACTCCAAGCTGGTTGGCTATTGCAGATTCAGTCTTCCCAGCCTGGTGCAGGGCTACAATTTTGTTTCTGGTGTCCTTTGACAGCTCTTTGGTCTTCACCATAGTGGAGTTTGGAGTCAGACTGTTTGAGGGTGTGCACAGGTGTCTTTTTATACTGATAACAAGTTTAAACAGGTGCCATTACTACAGGTAATGAGTGGAGGAAAGAGGAGACTCTTAAAGAAGAAGTTACAGGTCTGTGAGAGCCAGAAATCTTGATTGTTTGTTTTTGACCAAATACTTATTTTCCACCATAATATGCAAATAAAATGTTAAAAAAACAAACAATGTGATTTTCTGGATTTTTTTTTCTCAGTTTGTCTCCCATAGTTGAGGTCTACCTATGATGTAAATTACAGACGCCTCTCATCTTTTTAAGTGGTGGAACTTGCACTATTGCTGACTGACTAAATACTTTTTTGCCCCACTGTAAGTCTAATGCTGCCTACGCTTATGACATTCAATGCTAAGGTCCAGTGCTTTTTGAGCTGGAAGAAACAGTTATTTAGCTCTCACTTTTGTCTTGTATTCTATGATTGGCTGCAGCGGTCATGTGACATTCCTGCTAGATGAGGAGGATTGAAGAGCAGTGGGGAACACAAGCAGCAGTTCCTTGAAATGGCTGGGGCCCTGTAGCTGAGAATGTTTTTTATTGTTATCTTCCAAACACCATGAGACCATTGTTAAAATAAAAAGTGGCAGACAACTCCTTACATTTTTTAATTACATATATTCATCAGATCTTTACAATGAGTGGCATTATAAAAAGTGATGTCAACCAATTACATTGCTATTAGAAACAAGAAAATCAAATATGTAATTCCATTACAGATATATAGGGTGGGCCATTTATATGGATACACCTAAATAAAATGGGAATGGTTGGTGATATCAACTGGTAGCACAGGCGGAAGGCACCAAATAATATTTAGAGAGGATATGAGGTGCGTTCGCAGTCCGGGGTCCACCGTGCAGAAAGGATACCTGCTGCTGAGTAATGACTGACTATATTGTGGTATAGTGTGGATACACACACGGGTTAGCTTCACCCGATATGAAGGAAGCGAACCCTGTTGCGTCACAGGGCCACGATAAGAGCGCAAGTAAAGGGTCCCAGAACCCTGTCCCAAGACACGGGGTAAGAGTTCCTCTTGACCTCTTTCGCTTGACACCATTACTGTAGTGACAGGGGTAGAACTGAACTAATAATAATAATTATTACAACGCCACTCTGGCGGATGCCACTAACCACCCTAACCAGGGCCCGGAAAGTGCACTAAGTGCACGGTGCCGCATTGGCGGTCGCTGCAGAGAGACGCTGAATTGTGTGCTGGATGTGCAAGAGTAGCACTGTCTGGCGCTAGGTAGCTTCCATCATTCGCGAGCAAGTAACAACACTAGGGATGGGAATGATTCGGAGCTTTCATCCATCAACAGGCATTCATCTACACACACACACAAGTAAATCAGTTAACACTAGCACATGGCTGAGCGGCTATGCAAACCTTTTGTAGCAGTAGCGCTCCAGGACCTACCTGATGGTCCAATAGGAGCTGCAACAGGACTTGAGCATGTGACCCCTGACCTCTAATGGGAGGTCGTCCCATGGGCATGCTCAGTATGGGAAAAGCAGAACTTAGTCCCAGAAAGGCCTGCTCGGTGCTGATCAGTGCTGGCTACAAAGGCAAAGCCTGGAAAGGAAGCAGTAACCATTCGCATAGAATCAGCTTGAGCCAGACACTGGGACCGATGTCTCCGCTGAGCAGGTTCCATTGCGGCTGGAGGAGAATGAGAGACTGCAGCGGACATGGTTCGAGATTCCCCCTGTACAGCGGCGGGAACTTGACACCTAACATAAACTTCCTGTTTGTGGCACATTAGAATATGGGAGGAGGAAAACTTTTCAAGATTGGTGGTGACCATGGCGGTCATTTTGATGTTGGCCATTTTGGATCCAACTTTATTTTTTCCAATGGGAAGAGGGTCATGTGACATATCAAACTTATTGAGAATTTCACAAGAAGTGAAGTAGAGGGGATACAAGGACACTAAATTAAGGAGGGCAAATTTCCAAAGGATGAGAGATGATCTTGGTGCAATTAACTGGGACGATATCGTGAAATATAAAAACACACAAAGAAAATGGGAGATGTTTATTAGCATCCTGGATAGGACCTGTGCACAGTATATACCGTATGGGAATAAACATACCGGAAATAGAAGGAAACCAATATGGCTAAATAGAGCTGTTAAGGGGGCAATCCCAAAGTATTATTTAACTATGTAAATAGTAAGACACTAAAAAATGGTAGTGTTGGCCCCCTTAAAAATAGTCTGGGTGAAATGGTGGATGAGGATGAGGAAAAAGCCAATATGCTAAATGACTTTTTTTCATCAGTATTTAAACAAGAAAATCCCATGGCAGACAATATGATCAGTGATAACAAAAATTCCCCATTAAATGTCACCTGCTTAACGCAGCAGGAAGTACGGTGGTGTCTAAAAATCCCTAAAAATTGACCAATCTCCGGGCCTGGATGGGATACACGCGCGAGTACTTCAGGAACTAAGTACAGTCATTGATAGACCATTATTTTTAATCTTTAGAGACTCCATAATAACAGAGTGTGTACCACAGGACTGGCGTATAGCAAATGTGGTGCCAATATTCAAAAAGGGGACAAAAATGGAACTCAGAAATTATAGGCCAGTAAGCTTAACCTCTACTGTGGGTAAAATCCTGGAAGGTATTCTAAGAGATACTATACTGGAGTATCTGAAGAGGAATAACCTCATGACCCAATATCAGCATGGATTTACTAGGGACCGTTCATGTCAGACTAATCTGATCAATTTCTATGAAGAGGTCAGTTCCGGACTGGACCAAGAGAACCCAGTGGATGTAGTGTATATGGACTTTTCAAAAGCTTTTGATACGGTGCCACACAAAAGGTTGGCACATAAAATGAGAATAATGGGGATAGGGGAAAATATGTGTAAGTGGGTTAAGAGCTGGCTCAGGGATAGGAAACAAAGGGTGGTTATTAATGGAGCACACTTGAACTGGGTCGCGGTTAGCAGTGGGGTACCACAGGGGTCAGTATTAGGCCCTCTTCTTTTTAACATACAGTTAGGGCCAGAAATATTTGGACAGTGACACAAGTTTTGTTATTTTAGCTGTTTACAAAAACATGTTCAGAAATAAAATTATATATGTAATATGGGCTGAAAGTGCACACTCCCAGCTGCAATATGATAGTTTCCACATCCAAATCGGAGAAAGGGTTTAGGAATCATAGCTCTGTAATGCATAGCGTCCTCTTTTTCAAGGGACCAAAAGTAATTGGACAATGGACTCCAAGGGCTGCAATTAACTCTGAAGGCGTCTCCCTCGTTAACCTGTAATCAATGAAGTAGTTAAAAGGTCAGGGGTGGATTCCAGGTGTGTGGTTTTGCATTTGGAAGCTGTTGCTGTGAGCAGACAACATGCGGTCAAAGGAACTCTCAATTGAGGTGAAGCAGAACATCCTGAGGCTGAAAAAAAAGAAAAAATCCATCAGAGAGATAGCAGACATGCTTGGAGTAGCAAAATCAACAGTTGGGTACATTCTGAGAAAAAAGGAATTGACTGGTGAGCTTGGGAACTCAAAAAGGCCTGGGCGTCCACGGATGACAACAGTGGTGGATGATCGCCGCATACTTAATTTGGTGAAGAAGAACCCGTTCACAACATCAACTGAAGTCCAGAACACTCTCAGTGAAGTAGGTGTATCTGTCTCTAAGTCAACAGTAAAGAGAAAACTCCATGACAGTACATACAAAGGGTTCACATCTAGATGCAAACCATTCATCAATACCAAAAATAGACAGGCCAGAGTTAAATTTGCAGAAAAACACCTCAAGAAGCCAGCTCAGTTCTGGAAAAGTATTCTATGGACAGATGAGACAAAGATCAACCTGTACCAGAATGATGGGAAGAAAAAAGTTTGGAGAAGAAAGGGAACGGCACATGATCCAAGGCACACCACATCCTCTGTAAAACATGGTGGAGGCAACGTGATGGCATGGGCATGCATGGCTTTTAATGGCACTGGGTCACTTGTGTTTATTGATGACATAAGAGTAGACAAGAGTAGCCGGATGAATTCTGAAGTGTACCGGGATATACTTTCAGCCCAGATTCAGCCAAATGCTGCAAAGTTGATTGGACGGCGCTTCATAGTA
Source organism: Ranitomeya imitator (assembly GCF_032444005.1). Taxonomy (NCBI): domain Eukaryota; kingdom Metazoa; phylum Chordata; class Amphibia; order Anura; family Dendrobatidae; genus Ranitomeya; species Ranitomeya imitator. Next base: position 470,453,518 of record NC_091282.1, read on the forward strand.
CAGATGGACAATGACCCCAAGCATACAGCCAAAGCTACCCAGGAGTTCATGAGTGCCAAAAAGTGGAACATTCTGCAATGGCCAAGTCAATCTCCAGATCTAAACCCAATTGAGCATGCATTTCACTTGCTCAAATCCAGACTTAAGACGGAAAGACCCACAAACAAGCAAGACCTGAAGGCTGCGGCTGTAAAGGCCTGGCAAAGCATTAAGAAGGAGGAAACCCAGCGTTTGGTGATGTCCATAGGTTCCAGAATTAAGGCAGTGATTGCCTCCAAAGGATTTGCAACAAAATATTGAAAATAAAAATATTTTGTTTGGGTTATGTTTATTTGTCCAATTACTTTTGACCTCCTAAAATGTGGAGTGTTTGTAAAGAAATGTGTACAATTCCTACATTTTCTATCAGATATTTTTGTTCAACCCTTCAAATTAAACGTTACAATCTGCACTTGAATTCTGTTGTAGAGGTTTCATTTCAAATCCAATGTGGTGGCATGCAGAGCCCAACTCGCGAAAATTGTGTCACTGTCCAAATATTTCTGGCCCTAACTGTATCTATTAATGACCTTGTAGGGGGCATACAAAGCAGAATGTCAATATTTGCAGATGACACTAATCTCTGCAGGGTAATCAATACAGAGGAGGACAATTTTATCTAATAGGATGATTTATGTAAACTAGAAATGGGTTGATAAATGGCAAATGAGCTTTAATGAGGTAAACTTAAGGTCATTCACTTGGGTAGAAGTAATAAGATGTATAACTATGCGCTTAATTCTAAAACTCTGGGCAAAACCGTCACTGAAGAAAACCTGGATGTATGGGGGGATGACAAACTCATGTTCAGTGGCCAGTGTCAGGCAGCTGCTACAAAGGCAAATAAAATAATGGGATGCATTAAAAGAGGCATAGATGCTCATGAGGAGAACATAATTTTACCTCTATACAAGTCACTAGTTCGACCACACTTAGAATACTGTGTACGGTTCTGGTCTTCGGTGTATAAGAAAGACATAGCTGAACTAGAGCGGGTGCAGAGAGGAGCGACCAAGGTTATTAGAGGACTGGGGGGTCTGCAATACCAAGACAGGTTATTACACTTGGGGCTATTTAGTTTGGAAAAGCGAAGGCTAAGAGGTGATCTTATTTTAATGTATAAATATATGAGGGGACAGTACAAAGACCTTTCTGATGATCTTTTTAATCATAGACCTGAGACAGGGACAAGGGGGCATCCTCTACATCTGAGGAAAGAAGGTTTAAGCATAATCACAGACGCGGATTTACTGTAAGAGCAGTGAGACTATGGAACTCTCTGCCATATGAAGTTGTAATGAGTGATTTATTACTAAAATTTAAGAGGAGACTTGATACCTTTCTTGAAAAGCATAATGTTACAGGTTATATATACTAGATTCCTTGATAGTGCGTTGATCCAGGGAACTAGTCTGATTGCTGTATGTGGAGTCGGGGAGGAATTTTTTTCCCCATTGTGGAGCTTACTCTTTGCCACATGGGTTTTTTTTTGCCTTCCTCGGGATCAGCATGTTAGGGCATGTTAGGTTAGGCTATGGGTTGAACTAGTTGGACTTAAAGTCTTCCTTCAACCTTAATAACTATGTTACTATGTTAATGGTGTGTTTGGTTTTAACGAACTTTATTCTTTCATGAGTTACTTACAAGTTTATGACCACTCATAAAATGTGTTCAAAGTGCTGCCCCTTGTGTTGGATTGCCAATGCAACCCTCTTCTCCAACTCTTGACATGCTGAGAGCAACACTGCAGAAGAAATGCTAGCACAGGCTTCCAGTATCCGTTGTTTCAGATGCTGCACATTTTGCATTTTCACAGTATAGACAATAGCCGTCAGATGACTACAAAGATAAAAATCTAAGGGGATCAGATCAGGAGACCTTGGTGGCCATTCATCTGTCCAACGACGACCAATCCACTTTCCAGGAAACTGTTCATGTAGGAATGCTTGAACCTGACACCCATAAAAGGGTGCACCACCTCTGCACTGCACTCCCTCACAGCATGAACTCAACTGAACTCTTGAGCATGGAAAAATGCCAGCTGATTTTCCCATGCTGAAGATTTCATCCGAGTTCATGCCAGCAGGGAGCGCAGCTTCGGTGACGTCACTGATAGTCACTGAAGCTCCCCTCCCTGCATTTCATTCATTCTCAAGTAGTTTACAGCCCGAAGCGGTGGCATTAGCAGTGCTCCTGGTTGCAAACTGTATATATGTATATACCCCAGATATGGATTAGGGCATGGGACTGACTTTACGCCGGACAGTTGTGGGTATATTGTTGGTTTTTTTATTTTAAATTTTTTACTGGAGATCGATGGCTTCCCTTGGATTGCCTGTAACAATAAAATGGTCAAACAGTGTTTAGTGTTTTATTTCATTAAAAGACTTTATTCTGCATTTGTGTGTTTATTTAACCCTTTTTTAACTTTAGGATTAATAATGGATATGTGTCTTATTGATACCTCTCCATTACTAAGTCGGCTTAATGTCACCTTACAATAAAAAAGGTAACATTAACCCCTTATTACCCAATATGTCACCACTACAGGGCAGTGGGAAGAGAGATGCTAAGTGACAGAATTGGCGTATCTTACAGATTGTTAGCCCAATAACCATGGTCCCTCTCTTGGCTATTAATATATGTCCTCAGTCTTTGGCTTTCCCTCTCTGGTGCAGAAAATTGCGCAGGAGCCTATGCCAGTTTTTTCCGTGAATACATTATTTTATTACATGCATACAGGTCCCAAATGTTACACACTCATACTACTAACAGTATTAGACACTGACATATATAAATCTAACTGTTCTGCAATAGTTTACTGTATGTTAACCATGTCTCCTATCCTGTCAGCTTCGCAATTATTTCACAGAAGCCGACAAATGAATTACTGGCTTTTCTGCTATCCGTCTATGAAATATATATATACAGTACAGATCAAAAGTTTGGACACACCTTTACATTTAAAGATTTTTCTGTATTTTCATGACTATGAAAATTGTACATTCACACTGAAGGCATCAGAACTATGAATTAACACATGTGGAATTATAGCAACTGCAAAGAATTAGAAACCGCGCTTGAAAGGGGGGGTTAATAACTGGAAGGCAGATGTACGTAGTCTACATGAGCAAATGCTCAATAGTAGAGAGGGGAAAATTAAATAATGATACATGTATACCTGGAAGAAAAGGTGATTACAGCAGGTAAAATACACGTGGCTGTGGAATAGAAGATAGAAGATCTGGTAGATAAAATATATGTTACACACTATCGTGCGGAATCCTGCAGGTAACACAAATATACAACTGTGAAATAGCGTCAATGGGTAAAAAACATGGACTATACCAAAACTAGTGTCTGAGCTCTAGGAGGCTACAACCGTGTAGCTGAGGCAGGGTCAGTAGAGAAACCACATAGTAAATGTGCATCAGGGTGACTGATGCATAGACGTGAAACTCACCAAAAAGCAGGTGGAACGCTGACAGCGGGGAAAGGACAAGTGAGCTGCAGCAGAGGCGAGGCAGGTGCTTGTGGGCTGCAGATGGAGGTGCACTACGCAGAGCCAGAGGAAGCCCCGGCCGGTGGCGTCTTTGGATGCGTGCACGAGGAGAAAAGATGGCCGACAAAGGTATCCAGCGTGTGACGTCACAAGGAGCTACGGAGGAATGCTGGGGCCAAAAAAAGCTATCAACGCGTTTAAAAGGAACAGCGTCCTTCTTCATCAGGGTTGCGTGTTCCCTGTTGCCCCGAGCTATTTACACCAGTACCCTGTCGATCACTGTCAGAATAGCCCGCCCATCTACCTAAATGTATGGACAGCTAATGTATAATAATGGGCACAGACAGAGGTGTGGTAATGTGAATAAATGAGCCACTGAACTAGGAAGGTGAATATGTGAAACCCTAAGGAGTGAATGAAGGTATAAAGGATGACAATAATAAGAAATGTGATAAACTCATGGCCATACCGCTATTAACAAACGCTGATGCCTGTAGCTGATGGGGAAATGTATAAAATGCGTACATCGGTATATGAACTGATAAAAACAATATTTAATAAATAATACATTAAAAAAATTCTCCTAGGAGAATAGATAAAACCAATGTGAGAAACATACAATAGGAAAACCAAATAATAAATGCGAGAAAAAAACAAACAAATTTGAATAAGAACGAGGCAGAGAAATTCCCGTAGAAATTTATTGTCCACGCCCTCGTGTGTACTAAACTACTAAGGGATGGGTACTATAACATATCCACACAGGACCACAGGATAAAATGTAATAAAATACAAAAATTTCAAAAAATTACCAAAAAATTACAAATATTAAAAGGTGTTTGTACACACCCACATAAATATAATACGCATGGAGAATGAGGGGAAAAGAAGAGAAAAGAGAAATATTGGACCTAAGTATCACACTCTTTTAAAAAGCATACAGCTCTAACCCGTGGTTGAGGCCCTTAGGTGCAAGGCAATCTAATGTAAAAATTCAGTTGGACTCTGCCCTAGACATAACCTGTACTAGATTGCCGCCCCTTATATTCGGGTGAATTCTTTGAATCCCACAAAAGCGAACCTCTTTAATAGATTTGTTATGCTTATCGCTAAAGTGCCGTGAAAGTGGATGGCCTGCAAAGCCTTTCTGAATGTAAGTCAGATGTTCCTTAATCCGCACCATAAGGGGCCTCTTCGTGCGGCCTACATAAAGTTTGTTACACAGGCGCTCAATAAAATATATAACCTGGGTGGTATAACATGTGATTTTATCATTGATACTGAAGATGGTCATAGAATCAGAATCCGTAAATGTACGTTGACAGGTTTTTTTTGTAAAGGAAGTACTTCTACAACAGTAACACCTCCCGCAAGGGGCAAAACCTGGCCTACCATCCCTAAAGGAACTTGTAGGGTGTTTCTTCACACATGTGGAAATATATACTTAACAAAAAAGTGTGAAACAACTGAAATTATGTCTTATATTCTAGGTTCTTCCAAGTAGCCACCTTTTGCTTTGATGACTGCTTTGCACACTATTGGCATTCTCTTGATGATCTTCAAGAGATAGTCAGCGGGAATGGTTTTCACTTCACAGGTGTGCCCTGTCAGGTTTAATAAGTGGGATTTCTGGCCTTAAACAGTAAATGGGGTTGGGGCCATCAGTTGTGTTGTGCAGAAGTCTGGTGGATACATAGCTGATAGTCCTACTGAACACACTTTTAGAAATTGTATTATGGCAAGAAAAAAGCAGCTAAGTAAAGAAAAATGAGTGGCCATCATTACTTTAAGAAATTAATTTCAGTCAGTTCAAAAAATTGGGAAAATTTTGAAAGTGTCCCCAAGTGCAGTGGCAAAAACCATCAATCGCTACAAAGAAACTGGCTCACATGAGGACTGCCCCAGGACAGGAAGACCAAGAGTCACCTCCGCATCTCAGGATAAGTTTCTCCGAGTCACCAACCTCAGAAATCGCAGGTTAACAGCAGCTCAGAATAGAGACCAGGTCAGTGCTACACAGAGTTTTAGCAGCAGACACATCTTTACAACAACTGCTAAGAGGAGACTGTGCAGCAGGCTTTCATGGTAAAATAGCTGCTAGGAAACCACTGCTAAGGACAGGCAACAAGCAGAAGAGACTTGTTTGGGCTAAAGAACACAAGGAATGGACATTAGACCAGTGGAAATCTGTGCTTTGGTCTGATGAGTACAAATTTTAGATCTTTGGTTCCAATCACCGTGTCTTTGTGTGACGCAGAAAAGGTGAATGGATGGACTCTACATGCCTGGTTCCCACCGTGAAGCATGGAGGAGGACGTGTGATGGTGTGGGGGTGTTTTGCTGGTGACACTGTTTGGGATTTATTCAAAATTGAAGGCATATTGAACTAGCATGGCTACCACAGCATCTTGCAGCGGCATGCTATTTCATCCAGTTTGCGTTTAGTTGGACCATCATTTATTTTTCAACAGGACAATGACCCCAAACACACTTCCAGGCTGTGTAAAGGCTATTTGACCAAGAAGGAGAGTGATGGGGTGCTATGCCAGATGACCTGTCCTCCACAGTCACCAGACCTGAATCCAATCGAGATGGTTTGGGGTGAGCTGGACGGCAGAGTGAAGGCAAAAGGGCCAATAAGTGCTAAGCATCTCTGGGAAGTCCGAGATTGAAGACCATTCCCGGTGACTACCTCTTGAAGCTCATCAAGAGAATGCCAAGAGTGTGCAAAGCAGTCATCAAAGCAAAAGGTGGCTACTTTGAAGAACCTAGAATATAAGACATAATTTCAGTTGTTTCACACTTTTTTGTTAATTATATAATTCCACATGTGTTAATTCATAGTTTTGATGCCTTCAGTGTGAATGTACAATTTTCATAGTCATGAACATACAGAAAAATCCTTAAATCAGAAGGTGTGTCCAAACTTTTGGTCTGTACTATATATATATATATATATATATATATATATATATATATATGTACCTATCCTATGTGTATATATGTAATCTATCTTTTATATTATGAACTGTCTGTGTGTTTTTTTTACATTAGTTGCATATGAAATGCTGGCTTTTCAAAGGATACCAGTGTGTAAAAATAGCACAGTACTCGCATGGTGCAAGTGCTGTGCGAGTGCTGTGTGATTTTTTCTCGCACCCATTGACCTCTATTGCGGGATGCGATCTGTTTTCTGATTACATTCACAGCATGCTGCAATTTTTTTCCAGCCTTATCATGATCCAATCCGAGCTGGAAAAAAACGCAGATGAACACACAACCATAGATTAACATTGGCCCGAATTCAATCCGATTTTTTATCGGATGGAATTCATCTGATTTCATTGCAAGTGGGCATGAGTCCTAAGAAGGGAATTTAATTTAGAGAAGCCATCTTGCTGTAACACAGGATTGTCTTGTCTACAAGGCAGCTATTAGATTTTAGGGTAGACCACACCAAGCAAGACTTTTTTCCTTATCTTATAGGCAGCTTTTCTCATCAGTAGAGATGAGTGGATCATGCAAAATTCTAACTTACTTGTTTTTCTACAGAAATTTGATTCACAGAGAAGTTATTCTCCAAAAAATTAACATATTTTATTCTGCTCTGGGTTATCTATAGTACCCAGGGCATAACAAATATAATATATGAAAAATACACTTGTGTCGGGCATCTGCACAGACCCCTCTTAGGCACCTTTACATATGAAAGTCTTGTACAAAGCAAGAGGTCGGAAGGTTCAGTTGCAAGAGAAGAGGTGATGCGGCAGGAGGACTGGAGATGAGTAGTGGAGTGGCTGAGGAAGAGAGTGATGAGGTGAGTATTATGATTTTTTATTTCTATAACCTTTTGAAGGCTAATTATGGTTCATTCAGAAGTCTTCATTTTGCTGAATCCACGAGGAAGCGAATTACAAAAACATACCCATTTTAATGAACGCAAATTTTTTGAAAAATTTGATAAGAATTCAAGTACACTTCAATTCAATTGCTCATACCTACCAATCAGTTTTCACAAACAAATTGTGAAACAAATGGACTGTATTTTTCAAGACCCAAACTCGTATCCATTTTAGTCTATGGAGATGTTTACCTGTCCATTTTCTCAATGGAACATGGGGTGTTGAGAAAAATAGACACTAATTTTAATCCAAGCCATGTATCAAACTCCCAAATGCAAACTTGGGCAAACACGGAGATGTCATCCATGTTGTCCATTTTGTTTTTGACTGTTTGATATGAGAAGGTTGAGAAACCTACATAGTGTTTTCTAAATATGAGAAAAACTGATGAACCTGATATGGTAAAAACTGACTCAATGGCTAAATTTTGATGAAAATCTTATTCAATACTTTTATGAAGCTCGTACCATTTTTTTAATGTAAGAAAAATCACTGATGTTTGAATGAGCCATAAGGCTGTGTTCACACAATGGATGCATACAACAAATGATGTCTTGTACAAATCCATCTGATGCTCTATTAAATGCAAAACACACATTTCAATAAAGTCTCATGGATTCATTCATCCATCTCTTTTTGAAATAGATCTATATGTCCATTTTGTGAGATTGAGAGCATGTTCTATTCTGATCGATTTTATGAATTAGACCTAACCATTGTAGTCTAGGTGGATCACTTAAAACAGATGAAAAATTGAAAATATCCTTTTTTCTTTAGTTTTCTAATCATGTAAGAGTGAATGGATAAAATAATTCTCATGTAACGCCTTCAGTATTGAAAAGAGAATGAGAAAGAACAAAGGAATGTGGTTGTAAAACATGAAAGAAGAGGCCAAATGGTTGACAAGACAAAAACATAAATGCTTCTTTTTTGATGGATGTAAGAATGAATGTGGATATGATAATGTACTCTTAGAAATGTGGAGATCCTCTTTTGAGATTTAAACCCCTCCTGAACATCTGTACAGAGCATGTGTGTTGAGAATCTATAGAGACAGCCTAGAAGTTGAGCATGTTGTATACACAGTTGGTTCTGGCTGTGTCATACAGCTAACTCTGCTTGCTAACCTCTGAAATGGCATTGTCAATCATTGACAGCAGCTGTAAGAAGCACAATTCTGGTTTTTATTGGTGATCGAGATTTTGTATATAAACTATCTGTCTATAAATTGAACAAGTGATCAAAGTTTTCAGGTTCAAATCCCATAATGGAATTGCTTGCCTGAGGAGGTGGTGATGGCGAACTCAGTCAAGGGGTTCAAGAGAGGCCTGGATGTCTTCCTGGAGCAGAACAATATTGTATCATACAATTAGGTTCTGTAGAAGGACGTAGATCTGGGGATTTATTATGATGGAATATAGGCTGAACTGGATGGACAAATGTCTTTTTTCGGCCTTACTAACTATGTTACTATGTTACTTAAAAAGAGCAAAAAGAAAGTTTTCAAAAATATTAAACATCTAAAAAAATGCTTACACTGTTCAAAAAAATAAAGGGAATACTTAAACAACAGAATATAAATCCAAGTAAATCAATCTTCTGTGAAATCAAACTGTCCACTTAGGAAGCAACACTGTTTGACAATCAATTTCACATGCTGTTGTGCAAATAGAATAAACAACAGATGGAAATTGTTGGCAATTATCAAGACACACTCAATAAAGGAGTGGTTCTGCGGGTGGGGACCACAGACCACATCTCAGTACCAATGCTACCACACACACTACTGAGCATCATTTCCTTGTCTTGAGGCATTTCCACTGAAGTTGGATCAGCCTGTAACTTCATTTTCCACTTTGAGTTTGAGCATCATTCCAACTCCAGACCACTGTGGAATATTAGTTGTGATTGACCTTGATAATTTGTAGGTTTTATTGTTCTCCACACATTCCACTATGTAATGAATAAAGATTTACAACTGGAATATTTCATTCAGTGATATCTAGGATGGGATTTTAGAGTTCCCTTCATTTTTTTGAGCAGTGTATTTTTTTCCACAACATAGAACTAAAAATATAAAAAGGTAATTCATTAAAAATGTTATTTCCCTATCTCGATTTACCATTTTTTATTTTCATGCTTACAGGCATGGCCTAATGTTTTGAAACCCTTGAAGTTATTCCAGAAAATTAAGTTTTTCTCACAGAAAATTATTGCAAACACACGTTTTGTTATATGCATGCTTATTTCCTTTCTGTGTATTGGAACAAAGCAAAAACAAACAGAGAAAAGGCTAATTGGACATAATTTCACACGAAACCTCAAAAATGGGCCAGACAAAATTGTTTGCACCTTCCCAAAATTGTGGGTAAACAACTTTGTTTCAAGCTTTTGATGGTCGCTCAAACTCACTTGTGGCAAGTAGCAGGTGTAGGCAGTATGAAAATCACATCGGAAGCTAAAAAAAGGAGACAAGCTGACTCAAACTTTTCATTGTGTGTCTGTGTGTGCCGCACTAAGCACGGAGAACAGAAAGAGAAGAAGACAACTGTCTAAGGGCTTGTGAACTAAATTGTTGAAAAATATCAGCAATCTCAAGGTTTCAAATCTTTCTCCAGAGATCTTGATGCTCCTTTGACCATGGTGCGCAACATAATCAAGAAATTTACAACCCTTGGCACTGTAGCTAATCTCCCTTGGCATGGATGGCATAGAAAAACTGATTAAAGGTTGCAATGCAGGATAGTCCAAATTGTGGATAAGCAGCCCCAATCAAGCTCTAAATAAATTCAAACTGTATTGGAAGTGCAGAGTGCATCAACTATTCACTGACATTTGAATGAAATGAAACGCTATGGCAGGAGACCAAGGAGGGTACCACTGCTGACACATAGATATGTAAAAAGAGATATATAAAAAGCTAGACTGCAGTTTGCCATAGTATAAGTGAGTCAGCCAAAATCATTAAAGAGTCTTGTGGACAGATGAGGCAAAGATAGAGCTTTTTTGGTAAAGCACATCATTGTACTGTGTACTGAAAACTGAATGAAGTCTACAAAGAAAAGATCAGAGTACCTACTGTCAAATAGGATGTAGGTTCAAAGATGTTTTTGTTTTGTTTTGCTACTCTGGCACAGGGTGCCTTAACTGCTTGCAAGGCATCATTAAATCTGAAGATTGCCAAAGGATTTTGGGTTGCAGTGTAGTGCCCAGTGTCAGAAAGCTGGGTTTGCATCCTAGGTCATGGGTCTTCTAGCAAGATAATAACTCCAAACATACTTCACAAAGCAGCTAGAAATGGATGAAAACCAAGCACTGGAGAGTTCTTAAGTGGCCAGCAATGAGTTCAGACATAAATCTCATTAAACAACTGTATAGAGATCTTAAAATTGAGGTTGCGAGAAGGCACCCTTCAAACATGAGATTCTTAGTACAGTTTGCAATAAAATAGTGGTTCAAAATTCAATTTGAGAGGTGTAAGAAGCATTTTGATCATTATATTAAGTGACTGATTGCAGTTATTTATTCCAAAGGAGGTGCAACCAAATATAAAGTTATGGGTGGTAACAATTTTGTCTGGTCCATTTTGGGGATTTTGTGTCAAATGATGTCCAATTTGCCTAATCTTTTTTTTTTGTTTTGTTCCAATACAGACAAAGGAAGTGAACATGTGTATAACAAACCATTTGTAATTGAAATAATAATTTTCTGGGAGAATTACTCCATTTTCTGGAACAACTTCAAGTGTGCCAACACTTTTGGCCATGATTGTATGTAACGGTGCTAATGAAAACTGCAGCTTGCGAAGCAAAACACAAGAAATCAAACAGCTCAAATATTGAAAAGCAAAAAAGTGACATTCTTCAGGAAACATTAAAACAAACCTCAAAGTTTTATGTTTTTACAAATTTCTGATTTTTTTTAACCACTGAAGAATACAGTAATCTTTAGATGTATACTTTCTCTATAATCATACCAGCCAGCAGAATCATAATATCAGGTGCAATTAATGTAGTTAAAACAAACCTAAAAAACTATGACTAGTGTTGAGCATTCCGATACCGCAAGTATCGGGTATCGGCCGATACTTGCGGTATCGGAATTCCGATACCGAGATCCGATATTTTTGTGATATCGGGTATCGGTATCGGAAGTGTAAAATAAAGAATTAAAATAAAAAATATTGTTATATTCACCTCTCCGGCGGCCCCTGGACATCAGCGGGAGGATCCGGCGTCCGGCACGGCTTCTTTCTTCAAAATGCGCGCCTTCAGGACCTGTGGAATGACGTCCCGGCTTCTGATTGGTCGCGTGCCGCCCATGTGACCGCCACGCGACCAATCAGAAGCCGCGACGTCATTCCTCAGCTAAAGTCCTAGAATGAGCGCCTTTTAGGACCTGAGGAATGACGTCGCGGCTTCTGATTGGTCGCGTGGCGGTCACATGGGCGGCACGCGACCAATCAGAAGCCGGGACGTCATTCCACAGGTCCTGAAGGCGCGCATTTTGAAGAAAGAAGCCGTGCCGGACGCCGGATCCTCCCGCTGATGTCCAGGGGCCGCCGGAGAGGTGAATATAACAATATTTTTTATTTTAATTCTTTATTTTACACTTTAATATGGATCCCAGGGCCTGAAGGAGAGTTTCCTCTCCTTCAGACCCTGGGATCCATGAGGATACATTCCGATACTTGATGTCCCATTGACTTGTATTGGTATCGGATATCGGTATCGGCGATATCCGATATTTTTCGGGTATCGGCCGATACTATCCGATACCGATACTTTCAAGTATCGGACGGTATCGCTCAACACTAACTATGACAGAAATTAAGTTTTTCTTACAATTTTACTGCAACTGGATTTTTTTCCCTGTGTTTCTGTACATGATATAGTAAAATTAATGATGTCAATGAAAACTATAACGCATTCAAAATATATCCAACTTTTAATATAGCTTCTTTAGAAGGACAGCACAAATCACACCAGTTTATAGATCTCAGGTGCTTTCAAATTTTTATATATTATTTTTTTTCTTCTTTTGAGTATAGCAGCATGCACTGGGATATTAAAAAAAGCAAGATCATAAAGGAAGTAGGGAAAAAAATAAAAGAGTAGTTAGATAGTGTAGTTAGGGAAAGATATGGAATTTCTAATGTAAGTGAATTAGAAAACAGTTTAGATTATGGCACTAAAAAGGAATTTAAAATGAAAATTAATTTGTGTTTTGTACCACCCCTTTAAGGATTGCATTAAATATGACTTAGACTATTCAGTTATGAATAGTGTTGAGCATTCCAATACTACAAATATCGGGTATTGGCCGATATTCGCGGTATCGGAATTCCGATACTGAGTTCCGATACTTTCTCAATATCGGATACCGGAATCGAAAGTTCCCCTAATGCAAATAGCCAGTTCCATTTAATTCAGCCAATAAAGAATCATTAGAAGTGTGGGCACATCCTGTTCTGCATGTTAGTCATGTAACTACTGGCGTGGCTGTGATTGGCTGTTGAAATGATGTCATCATGCACTATAAAAGTCGCCGTCGCCATTTTGGGTTCACTCTGCTGTGAATTCAGTTAGGGATAGGACACTGTGTTCTGACTGAGAGGGCCAGTTTGAGATAGCAATTTGTTTCATTGTGCTTTACCCAGGCTAATTTAGCAACCGATGTGTGAGAACCTTGTTTTTGCCTTACAGCGCTGTTCACGGCTGTCTGCAAGGTCTCTGCTTGTGTGAGTGAGGCTCACTCTGTAGTCTGTTCTGCAGCCACAGCCAGTTGTAGACAGCTCAGGGGGCATCAATGCCCTTTTTTGAATTAGTGCTGCCTGCTGCACATTGTTCCAGATTTATCCTATTAGTGGGTTTCCATCCGTATTCTGCTAGATTGTGGAAAAACGCTATATAGGACTACATATAGGAGCTTTTTTGGGCCTTGCAGCGCCGTTCACAGCTGTCCGCAAGGTCTCTGTGTGAGTTCAGCTCATGCTGTAGTCTGTTCTGCAGCCACAGCTGGTTGTAGTCAGCTCAGCGTGCATCACTGACTCATACTTTTCCATCGTCCTTTTTTCAATTAGTTCTGTCTGCTGCACATTGTTCCAGACTTATCCTATTAGTGGGTTTCCATCCATATCCTGCAAGATAGTGGAAAAACACTATATAAGACTACATAGAGGAGCTTTTTTTGGCCTTGCAGCGCCGATCATGGCTGTCTGCAAGGTCTCTGTGAGACTTCAGGTCGCAAAAAAAAAAAAAACAGTTAATAAAGTTCACCAAACATTCCACTTTACAGTTGTGTAGGCCACATTAGCTCATATTAAATTCTAATCCACACTTTATAAAATTAGTGTTTCTTATATCTGTTAGCAGCTGTTCAGGAATAAGTACACTAAGCTCTTCGTACTTTTCTGCCTCTCTTTATCAGTCCACCAAGATGAAGAAGGCAGGGAGTAAGGCACGTGGGCATGGAGGTGGAGCAGGTGGGCACCGGTGACTCATCATCCCCCAGTTTTAGCAGGGAACAGTCCTTCATGCGCCGCTTTGTAGGAGCTTGCCGTACCCCACTGCTGCGGGACAAACAAATTGAAGCTGTTGTCAGATGGATGGCAGCTAACACATCGACTTCAATTAGTGCCACATTCTCTCAGGCTCAGAGCACTGAAGAGCACCCATCTGTCTCTTCACCACCTGCCAAATTGCACAGGCAGTCAGAGAGCCCAGGAAAGGAGCCATCTCTACTTCTGTTCTCTGAATCTCTTGGCTTGGAAAGAGGGGGCCAGCCAAGCAGCATTCGAGAAATGGAAGAAGAGGCAGTGTGCAGTGATGCCCAAAAGCTTTGTCTCTCTGAATATGAAGAGGCGGGTGGGCCAGTGCCTCCGGTCAGCACACCTCAGTACGCATCTGATAATGAGACTCAGGTGCCACTTTCTGGAGCGTACTGTGCTGTCGAGACTGCCCAGGAGAAGCAGTTGGTGGAAGAGGGTAGTGTAGATGATGAGGTCCTTGACCTATCATGGCATGAGGTACAGGAAGGTGGTGGAAGCAGCTCTGAGGAAGAGATTCCCTGAACAGCCCAAAAAGGTGGGAGGGGGAAGAGTGCGTTGCCTGTAGCCTCCACTTTGGCACCCATTAGGAGTATGCCTCTTCCAAAAGCCAAAACGGGCGCTCCCAAGACTTGCAGTGCCTGGTCCTTTTTTGACACAGTTGCAGATGACATTTGCTTTGTCAAATTCAAGCTCTGTAATCAGAAAGTCAAAAGAGGGAAAAGTGCCAGCAACCTCAATACCACACATTTGTGGAAACATGTGCGGACCCAGAACGTGGTGGAGTTACAAAAACACACTGAATACCTAGGCCAACCTACAGCGGCACCTAACACCTCTTCAGCTCGTGTTGTAGCCTCTTCCTCCAGTTCACATACAGCTGGTTCGGCTTCCTCACAGGACCCATGGAATAACCTCTGGCACTGTTGTCCAGAGACCCAGTGTAATTCCACCCACAGCACCATGTTCCCAGTCATCCTCACACTCCCAGCCCAGTCTACAGCCATTGTTAGCACAGACATGGGAGAAAAGGCCGCCATTCTTGACAAACCACCCCCGAGCACAGGCTTTGAATGCTGGCATTGCAAAACTACTGTCCCTTGAAATACTGTCATTCAGGCTGGTGGAGACTGACACCTTCCGTAACTTGATGGCATTAGCAGTCCCACAATACAACATGCCCAGCCGCTTTAATGTCAGGAGGCAAGCTGTCCCTGCCCTGCAAAAGCATGTGGGGGGAAACAATAAACATGCGCTACTAAACACCATCATATACTCCAGACCATACATGCACCACTACGTAAAATACCACGGGTGCTCGGATATATTAAAGGTTCAGTGCAACCAAGAGTAAATATAGAAACCTAAAAAAACAGCACTACAAAGAACCAAATAAAAGATAACAATCTTTATTAAATAACCAATATAAACAACATGCAGATATCAAAAAGGGAATCCAGGACATGACAAATGATCACCAAACACAGACAGTGTGGAGACCCGCAGGTAAGTGATACACAGTGCATCATAGACTAATATTCACTCCTATAAAGTGCAAGTACGCTCTGTTACACAGTGCAGTAAAACATATCAGCCCCTACCAATGCATGGATATATAGATAAGTAAACAGCAGAAAGTGCAAAGTATTACCTAAACATGCAAGGCGAAGCTATAATCTAATAAAGAGAGGAGTGAACAAGCATAAAGTTAACCGGTCATAATACCTGAGGGGAAACCACACTGCCATGTAGCAAGGTCCACCTCACCACCGATGCGTGGACCAGTCACCATAGACAGGGACGATACCTTTCCCTCACTTCACTTTGGGTTAATGTTGTAGAGCCAGGTACAGATCGTGAGAGTGGCGCTGTACGTGTTCTGCAAACCCCAAGGATTGCAGGAATCCAGTCTGTACACATTGACTCCTCCTCATACTCCAGTTCCTCTGAATCAGTGCTGCAGGAGCCTTCACAGTCCACCTCCACATGGACCCGTGAATGCTTGCCTGTTATGACCGATATGAGCACAGCTGTGGCCAAACATCAACAGGCCGTATTGAAATTAATTTCTTTGGGGAATCGAAGCAACACAGTGCAGGACCTCTGGAATGCCATCAAGCAGGAGAGCGACATGTGGTTTGTGCCAGTGAATCTCCAGCCAAGCATGGTAGTGTGTGACAATGGCCAAAAGCTGGTGGCAGCTCTGGGCCTAGGCAACCTCACTCACATCCCATGTCTGGCACATGTGCTCAATTTGGTCATGCAGAGTTTTTTGAGGGACTTGATGCACTGCTGCACAAGGTCCGCCTAGACTGTGCTCACTTGCGGCGTTCCAGCATGGCAAGATCGTGCATTGCAGCTCTGCAACGCCGATTCCGCCTTCCAGAACATTGCATCATATGTGACCTTTCCACCAGGTGGAATTCAACGTTACATATGTTGGAGCGGTTGTGTGAGCAGCAGCCAGCAGTAATGGAGTACCAGCTGCATCAGGCGCAAAGAAGTCGCCCATGCGTGCCGTTTAGACTTTACAACCACTGAGTGGGCCACTATGAAGGACATCTGCCAGGTTTTGTGTGCCTTCGATGATTCCATGTGGATGGTGAGTGCAGATGATGCACTAGTCAGCATGACTATCCCCCTTATCTGCCTGTTTGAAAAAACACTGCAAGCGCTAAGGGATGAGGTTGTGGAAGAGGTGGAGGATGAGGAGTCACAAATGCCATTTGCTTCTGGACAGTCTGCGCAATGTGGTTCCTCACAAAGATCTAGGCAGGGGACAGTTTGTGAGGAGGATGAGGAGGAGTCAATGGAGGAGGAAGACATCTGTCCAGATGAGGGAGTTACATAATTCTCCAGTAGTCAGTATGTAGAGCGAGGGTGGGGTGATGCAGAGCAGGCAGAGATCATGCCTCAAGCAGGGGACAGCATTTCTTGGCCAGTTGGCAGTCTGCAGCACATGGTTGATTTCATGCTGAAGTGCCTGAGAAACGACCGCCGCATCGCCCACATTCTCAACAAGGCTGATTATTGGGTGTACACCCTCCCAGATCCTTGCTACCGGGACAATTTTCAAAGCCTCATAACACCGTTTAACCGGGAACGTAAAATGCGGGAGTACCAAAACACACTTGTGCAGTCCATCATCTTCTCCAGTCCAATCAAGAGCAGTGCTGCTACTAGTGCTTTACAAAGCAGCTCAGTGCGTCAAGGCAGTGGAGGAAGCTCTGCACAAAGAGGGAGCAGAAGCAGTGCCTCAGCACAAGGCAAGACCAGTATGGCCCAACTGTGGCAAAGTTTTGTGTGCCCGCCACAAATCTCTACACCATGCTCCAGTCAGCAGGAGGCAACGTTTCCGTCAGATCGTGACAGGCTACATGGCTTGCCCTCTCAGTGTACTCCCAGACGGCTCTTCCCCCTTCAAGTTTTGGGTCTCTAAGCAGGATACATGGCCAGAGCTTAGCCAGTATGCATTGGAGGTGCTGGCTTGCCCTGCTGCTAGTGTATTATCGGACCGCATCTTTAGTGCCGCAGGTGGTGTACTAATAAACCGTTGCATGCGACTATCCTTCGATAACTTTGACTGGCTTACTTTTCTGAAAATGAACAAGGCCTGGATCTCGCAGGAATTTGCCACTACTCTTCCAGATTAAATAATTGGTTGGCAACAGTATCCAGGTCTCCTGTTGTGTTCATGTTTCTACCACCTGAACTGTAATCCCTGGGCTCCAACACCACCAGTTGCTGCTCAGAAGTGCCGTCTGCACAATAATCACATGACCCAGTGTTATACATAGGGTTTCAGTAGCAACAAATGATCCCCAGCTGTGTATCTGGCAATTTCTCCTGCTACCTCCACACTCACACAACTTCAGATATTAAACTTGCTCCAATTAGGCCTCGGTCTACACTCTGCTTCTCCTGGATTCCTTGTTCTCCATCACCTCTAATTGCAGCTCGGAAGTGTCACCTGCACAGTCAACACTTGGTGCCATGTTATTGGGTTTCAGTAACATTAGCTGATCCCCCGCTGTGTATCCGGCAATTTCTCCTGCTACCTCCACACTCACACTACTTCAGATATTAAACTTGCTCCAATTAGGCCTCAGCCTACACTCTGCTTCTCCGAGATTCCTTGGGCTCCAACAACGCCAGTTGCTGCTCGGAATTGCCGTCTGGACAGAGAAAAACACTAGCTCCTGTGTTAGTGGGGTTCAGTAATGTCAGCTGCTCCCCTGCTGTATGTGCGGCAATTTCTCCATTGAGTTTCTAGCATTGACCCTGAGCTCCAACAACGCCAGTTGCTGCCCGGAAGTGCTGCCTGCACAGTCACCAGTTGCTCCTCTGTTATTGGGGTTCAGTAATGTCAGCTGCTCCCCTGCTGTGTATCCATCAATTTCTCCTGCTCCCTCCACACTAAGACTCTAACAGATATTAAACTTGCTCCAATTAGGCCTCGCCCTGCACTATGCTTCTAGCATTGACCCTGGGCTCCAACACCACCAGTTGCTGCCTGGAAGTGCTGTCTGCACAGTCAACAGTTGCTCCTCTGTTATTGGGGTTCAGTAATGCTAGCTGCTCCCCTGCAGTGTGTGTGGCAATTTCTCCACTCAGGGTCTAGCATTGACCCTGGGCTCCAACACTGCCAGTTGCTGCCCGGAAGTACTGTCTTCACAGTCAACAGTTGCTCCTCTGTTATTGGGGTTCAGTAATGTCAGCTGCTCCCTTGCTGTGTGTGCGGCAATTTCTCGTGCTCCCTCCACACTAACACTACTACAGAAATGAAAGGGAAGCTTTCCCCTCAGGCATTTGTAACTAAAAGAGCCCGCTTGTGCAGCACTAATGGTGCACAAGGAAAAGGTGGCTCTTTTAGTTATGCTCTTTGCACACGCTGAACTAAACACTTATAAAATGTAAACCCCTCATACGGTTCAACAGTTTGAGGGGCACATTTTATAAGTGTTAACTTGAGCGTGTGCAAGGAGAATAAGTAAAAGAGCCACCTTTTCCTTGTGCAGCATTAGGGCTGCACAAGGTGGCTCTTTTAGTTGCAAATGCCTGGGGGGGTTACAGGTTCCTTTTCAACCTGCTCAAATTAGGCCTCAGCCTACACTCTATTTCTCCTGTAATCCCTGGGCTCCAACACCGCCAGTTACTGCTCAGAAGTGTCTTTTGCACAGGTACTCCCTCCTGCCCAGTCTGGTTCCAGCACGCCAGCTGTTTCTCGGTAGTGTCAAGGTCACTTTGTCTCCAATACGTTGTCCTGTCGGGTTGCGGTCAGGTTAGCCAACTCTATGGTGCTTGCAGTTTAGGTGCTTCCTATGTGGGCTGCGGGAACTGCCAATCAAGGCTGGTTCCGTAGTGCCAATGGGACAAGCTCCCCCTGTAGGACTGTGGTTTTTTTTTGTAACTACGGCTGGCTCGTGGCCTAGCAATTTTTTTTCCCTGTGGACCTTCTGCTGCCTATCTGAGTTCCAGCACCATTAGCTGGTTCTTTGGCAGACAATCTTGAATAGGTCCCCCTGGTTCCAGTACCGTCATCTGGTTTCAGGCAGAGCCTTTGGCTTAGGTGCCTCCTTCTGGGTATCCGAGTTCCACCAACGTCTGGTGGTCCTTGGTAATGCTTTCTGGCACGGGTACCTCCTGCTTAGTAACCGGGTACCAGTACCTTCAGCTGGTCATCGGTAGTGATGAAGAAGTAGAATATGAAGAAGAATAATAGTTGAATAAAAAGAATATGAAGAATGTAAAAAAAGAATAACAGGAAGAAGGTTTCTAAAATCTGCACCCCTCAAGGTGCTCAAAACCACATTCAATAAGTTTATTAACCCTTCAGGTGTTTCACAGGAATTTTTTCACAAAAAATTTATTCAGCTACAATTTGTTTTATTTTACCAAGGGTAACAGGAGAAAATGGACCCCAATAGTTGCTGTACAATTTGACCTGAGTACGCTGATACCCCATATGTGGGGGTAAACCACTGTTTGGGCGCAAGGGAGAGCTCGGAAGGGAAGGAGCGCCATTTGACTTTTCAATGCAAAATTGACAGGAATTGAGATGGGACGCCATGTTGCGTTTGGAGTGCCACTGATGTGCCTAATCATTGAAACCCCCACAAAGGACACCATTTTGGAAAGTAGACCCCCTAAGGAACTTATCTAGTTGTGTGGTGAGCACTTTGACCCATTAAATGCTTCACAGAAGCTTATAATGCAGAGCTGTAAAAATAAAAATTTTCACAACAATGAACTTTTCGCCCCCAATTTTTCATTTTCTCAAGGGTAAGAGAAGAAATTGGACACCAAAGTTGTTGTACAATTTGTCCTGAGTACGCTGATACCCCATATGTCGGGGTAAACCACTGTTTGGGCGCAAGGGAGAGCTCAGAAGGGAAGGAGCGCCATCTCAGGAATTGAGATGGGACGCCATGTTGCGTTTGGAGAGCCACTGATGTGCCTAAACATTGAAGTTCCCCACAAGTGACACCATTTTGGAAAGTAGACCCCCTAAGGAATTCATCTAGATGTGTTGTGAGAGCTTTGAACCCCCAAATGTTTCACTACAGTTTATAAAGCAGAGCCGTGAAAAAAATTTTTTCCCACAAAAATTATTTTTTAGCCCCCAGTTTTGTATTTTCCCAAGGGTAACAGGAGAAATTGGCCCCAAAAGTTGTTGTCCAATTTGTCCTGAGTACACTGATACCCCATATGTGGGGGGAACCACCATTTGGTGCATGGGAGATCACGGGAGGGAAGGAGCAGACTTAGATGGATTGGTCTGCAGGCGTCACGTTGCGTTTGCAGAGCCCCTAATGTACCTAAACAGTAGAAACCCCCACAAGTGACCCCATATTGGAAACTAGACCACCAAGGAACTTATCTAGATGTGTTATGAGAACTTTGAACCCCCAAGTGTTTCACTACAGTTTATAACGCAGAGCTGTGAAAATAAAAAATCTTTTTTTTTCCACAAAAATTATTTTTTAGCTCCCAGTTTTGTATTTTCCCAATGGTAAGAGAAGAAATTGGACCCCAATCGTTGTTGTCTAATTTGTCCTGAGTACGCTGATACCCAACATGTGTGGGGGAACCACCATTTGGGCGCATGGCAGAGCTCGGAAGGGAAGGAACGCCATTTGGAATGCAGACTTAGATGGATTGGTCTGCAGGCTTCATGTTGCATTTGCAGAGCCCCTGATGTAACTAAACAGTAGAAAACCCCCACAACTGACCCCATATTGGAAACTAGACCCCCCAAGGAACTTATCTAGATGTGTTGTGAGAAGTTTGAACCCCCAAGTGTTTCAATACAGTTTATATCGCAGAGCCGTGAAAATAAAAAATCTTTTTTTCCCACAAAAATTATTTTTTAGCCCCCAGTTTTGTATTTTCCCAAGGGTAACAAGATAAATTGGACACCAAAGCTGTTGTCCAATATCTCCTGAGTATGCTGATACCCCATATGTTGGGGTAAACCCCTGTTTGGGCGCACGGGAGAGCTCGGAAGGGAAGGAGCACTGTTTTACTTTTTCAACGCAGAATTGGCTGGAATTGAGATCGGACGCCATATAATGTTTGGAGAGCCCCTGATGTGCCTAAACAGTTTAAACCCCCCAATTATAACTGAAACCCTAATCCGAACACACCCCTAACCCTAATCTCAATGGTAACCCTAACCACACCCCTAACCCTTACACGCTCCTAACCCTAATCCCAACCCTATTCCCAATCGTAAATGCAATCCAAACCCTAACCCTAACTTTAGCCACAACCCTAACCCTAACTTTAGCCCCAACCCTAACCCTAACTGTTGTGAATTCTGTGATCAAGCTCCCTCCTGTGGTCACGAGTGGTACTGCGGCTTCTGAGTTTCCTTCCTCAGGTGATGAGGTTAAGTCGTTAGGTGCTGCTCTATTTAACTCCACCTAGTGCTTTGATCCTGGCCTCCAGTCAATGTTCTAGTATTGGTCTTGCTTCCTCCTGGATCGTTCCTGTGGCCTGTCTGCTCAGCATAAGCTCAGTTCTGCTTGTGTTACTTTTTGCTATTTTTCTGTCCAGCTTGCTTTTTGGGTTTTGCTTGCTTGCTGGTAGCTCTGAGACGCAGAGGGAGCACCTCCGTACCATTAGTCGGTGCGGAGGGTCTTTTCGCCCCTCTGCGTGGTTGTTTGTAGGTTTTTGTGTTGACCGCAAAGCTATCTTTCCTATCCTCGGTCTATTCAGTAAGTCGGGCCTCACTTTGCTAAATCTATTTCATCTCTGTGTTTGTATTTTCATCTTAACTCACAGTCATTATATATGGGGGGCTGCCTTTTCCTTTGGGGAATTTCTCTGAGGCAAGGTAGGCTTATTTTTCTATCTTCAGGTCTAGCTAGTTTCTCAGGCTGTGCCGAGTTGCATAGGGAGCGTTAGGCGCAATCCACGGCTACCTCTAGTGTGGTTTGATAGGTTTAGGGATTGCGGTCAGCAGAGTTTCCACGTCTCAGAGCTCGTCCTATGTTTTGTGGATTTTGTCAAGTTACTTGTGTGCTCTGAACTGCAAGGTCCATTGTGGTTCTGAATTACCTATTCATAACACCTAACCACCTGTTTTTTGCAGGACGAGTAGACGTTTTTATTGGTAACATTTTCGGGCACGTTACATTTTTTAATCGCTTTTTATTCCGATTTTTGTGAGGCAGAATGACCAAAAACCAGCTATTCATGAACTTCTATTGGGGGGCGGGCGTTTATACCGTTCCGCATTTGCTAAAATTGATAAAGCAGTTTTATTCTTCGGGTCAGTACGATTACAGCGATACCTCATTTATATCATTTTTTATGTTTTGTCGCTTTTATACGATAAAAACTCTTTTATAGAAAAATAATTATTTTTGCATCGCTTTATTCTGAGGACTATAACTTTTTTATTTTTTTGCTGATGATGCTGTTTGGTGGCTCGTTTTTTGCGGGACAAGATGCCGTTTTCAGCGGTACCATGGTTATTTATATCCGTTTTTTTGATCGCGTGTTATTCCACTTTTTTTTCGGTGGTATGATAATAAAGTGTTGTTTTTTGCCTTTTTTTATGGTGTTCACTGAAGGGGTTAACTAGTGGGACATTTTTATAGGACGGGTCGTTATGGACACGGAGATACTAAATATGTGTACTTTTTTTATTTAGATAAAGGAATGTATTTATTGGAACAATATATTTTTTATATAATTATCTATTTAGGAATTTTTTTTTTCACACAAGTAAAAAATTTTATTTTTGTACTTTGCCCCGGGGGATAGAGGGGGGGGCATCACAGTTTGTTGACAGATCGCTGATCTGACACTTTGCCGTGCACTGTGTCAGATCAGCGATCACACAGGCAAAGCAGGGAAGCTTACCAGTGCTTGCTCTGAGCAGGCGCTGGTAAGCCACCTCCCTGCAGGACTCGGATGCAGCCCACCGGCCATTTTGGATCCGGGCCTGCAGGGAGGAACAGGTAAGAGACCCTCGCAGCAATGTGATCACATCGCGTTGCTCCGAAGGTCTCAGGGAAGCACGCAGCGAGCCCTCTCCCTGCACGATGCTTCCCTATGCCGCCGGAACACTGCAACGCCGGGGGTTAATGTGTCGGGGACAGTCCGTGACTGCTCCTGGAACATAGTGCCAGATATCAGCTGCGATAGTCAGCTGACACCCGGCCGCGATTATCGGCGCTCCCCCCGTGAGAGCGGCTGATCGCGCTGGACGTACTATTCCGTCCTTGGGATGTAGGGCCCATCCCACATGGACGGAATAGTACATCCAATGGCAGTAAGGGGTAAATTCTTAACTTTAGATCCCTCTTCTGGCTTCAGTAGGACAGACAACAAAAAAAGACTGAAAGGTGAAAGAAATTTTCACAGCATCTTATTTTGATTTTTTCTAAAAAACTGTATTATTTACTTAAAGGGGTTGTACCACAAACAAAGTGTTAGGACTGGCGGAACGCACCTAGACAGATGATAAAGGTGCGTTCGCAGTCCGGGGTCCACCGTGCAGGTGAGAACCTGCTGCTAGCAATTTGCAGACAATATGGCGGTACACTAAAGTATACACGCGTGGGTTAAACCTCACACAGCGTGAAGAAAGCGATCCTGTTAATTCACAGGACCGCAGTACCGCACTAGTGCGCGAGCAAGTGGTCAGCGGACTTAACCCCAGAAGGGATTGAAGCCCGATTAGACCCTTGCTGGCGTAACACCGCAACTGGGTGTGTAGAGAACCTTAAGAAATATAAGTGCACAAGAGTGCAAGCGATGCCGCACTAACGGACGCCACTAACCACCCAGACTCGGGTATGGAAAGCGCAAGGCAGGCGCACGGCGCCGTACTGGCAGGCACAGCTACAGGACGCTGAGATGTGTGTTTAGTGCTGTAGGCTAAGTCGGGCGCTAGATAGCAGCCATACACCTTCCGCGAACAGACATTCAATAGGGTAGGGGTTTCCAAGGACGACTTGCACTCACAACATACACACATAAGCAATTGTCAGATAATACTAGCGCATGGCCGTGCGGTCATGCGCAGTTTATATAGCAGCAGCACAGGAAGAGGCCACAGCACCTTTGCCCTTCCAGGGCCTGCAAAGAGGACCAATGGAATGTGCTGCAGAGCCTGAGCACATGACCCTCGATCTCCAACGGGAGACCTTATGCTGGGCATGCTCAGTACGTGCAGACAAGGACTTAGTCCCAGGGAAGTCCGCTCGCTGCTGACCAGCATTGACTTTAATGGCAGAGACTGGAGAAGCAGCAGTAACTCTCAGAACAGAGTGAGGATGAGCAAGACGCTGGGACCGACGTCTTTGCTGAGCAGACTCCACTGCGGCTGGACAAGAATGGGAGACCGCAGCGGAGGCGGCTCGAGATTCCCCCTGTGCAGAAGCGGGAACTCGACCCCTAACATTACCCCCCCCTCCTAGGGCCCCCCCCTCCTTGGGCCTCGCTACGTTCGAAGGCAGCAATGAGCTGCGGAGCCCGAATGTGCTCAGCAGGCTCCCAGGATCTATCCTCAGGGCCGTAACCCCTCCAGTCCACTAAATAAAATTTTTTGCCACGAACCACCTTGTACCCCAAGATCGCGTTCACCTCGTAATCGTCCGTAGACGAACCCGACGTCTCAGTAGATGACTCAGAAAACCGGGACATGTAGACGGGCTTAAGGAGGGACACGTGAAAGGTGTCGGTGATACCCAGGCGTGGAGGAAGGGCCAGACGGTAAACCACAGGATTAACCTGTTCGAGGACCTTAAAAGGACCTAAGTAGCGAGGTGCAAACTTGGTGGACTCAACTCGCAGCCTGATGTTACGGGCGGAGAGCCACACTAAGTCGCCAGGAGCAAAGGTTGGAGCGGGGCGCCGATGTGCATCGGCGGAGGACCTCATTCTCTCCTTGGAAGCCTGAATAGCATCCTGAGTGCGATCCCAAATGTCCCGTGCCTCCACAGCCCAGTCTGCCACCCTGGAATCGGCGGAAGACACGGGCATGGGCACAGGTACCCTCGGATGCTGACCATAGTTAAGGAGGAATGGAGTCTGTCCAGTGGAATCAGCGACAGCATTGTTAAGAGCAAACTCCGCCCACGGTAGCAAAGATGCCCAGTCATCCTGCTTAGCAGAAACAAAATGTCGCAGATATGTGACCAAGGTCTGGTTGGCTCTCTCTACCAACCCATTCGTCTCGGGATGATAAGCCGAAGAGAGATTCAACTCGATACTGAGAAGACGACAAAGCTCTCTCCAGAACCGAGACGCAAACTGGGGACCTCGGTCACTGACAATTTTGTCTGGCATACCGTGAAGACGAAAGATGTGTTTGACAAACAACGCTGCCAAGGCCCGTGCAGAAGGTAACCGGGGAAGTGGCACCAAATGCACCATTTTAGAAAAATGGTCGGTGATTACCCAAATAATGGTACAGCCACGAGACTTGGGCAAACCCACAACAAAATCCATCCCGACCATTTCCCAGGGCCTGTCTGCCACCGGCAGAGGGTATAACAAACCAGCTGGCCGTTGTCGGGAAGACTTATTCTTGGCACAAGAGACACATGCCCGAACGTAGTCTCCGACGTCACGAACCATATGTGGCCACCAGGACGTCCTCGCCAGTAGCTCAGAGGTCCTTTTAGCCCCAAAGTGTCCACCCACTCTGGACGAATGAGCCCAAGAGAGAACCTCCGGACGCAAATTGATGGGAACAAAAGTCTTGCCCGGGGGCACAGACTCCAGCGAAACCGGAGCTACAGTTCTCAGACTCTCCGAAGGGACAATGAGCCGAGGCTCGTCCTCCTCCTCCTCAGCTGACACGAAGGAGCGAGAGAGAGCGTCGGCACGAATGTTCTTCTCCCCGGCGAGATAATGTAGGGTAAAGTGGAACCGGGAGAAAAACAAGGACCATCTGGCCTGACGAGAATTCAGCCGCTGGGCTGTTTGTAAATAGACCAAATTCTTGTGATCCGTGAAAACCTGGAATGGGAATCGGGCACCCTCCAAGAGATGTCTCCACTCAGAAAAGGCCAACTTCATTGCCAACAACTCTCTATCCCCGATGGAGTAATTTCTCTCCGCTGGTGTGAAGGTCTTAGAGAAAAAGAAGCATGGATGCTTCCGACCCTGAGCATCCTTTTGATAGAGGACTGCTCCAGCACCAACGGATGAGGCATCCACTTCCAAAAGGAATGGCTTACCCACATCGGAACGATGTAAGATAGGAGCGCTGGCAAAATGGGTCTTTATAGAAGAGAAGGCCTTGGAGACCCCTTCGGACCACAATTTGGGATTCGCTCCCTTCTTGGTGAGGGATACCAAGGGAGCTACCAAAGTTGAAAAGTGGGGAATGAACTGGCGATAGTAATTTATGAACCCCATAAAGCGCTGCACCGCTTTAAGAGAATGGGGTTCCTGCCAGTCCATCACTGCTTGTAGTTTGGCAGGATCCATAGCCAATCCCTGGGCCGAGACAATATAGCCCAGGAAAGGCAAGGACTCCTGTTCAAACACACACTTCTCCAACTTTGCATACAAGGAATTTGCCCGTAAGAGTTCGAAGACTCTGCCAACATCTCTCCGGTGGGAGTCAATATCTGGAGAAAAGATGAGAATATCATCCAGATAGACTACGACCGAGGTAGAAAGCATATCCCGGAAGATATCGTTGACGAAGTCCTGAAAAACGGCTGGGGCATTACAGAGCCCGACAGGCATCACCAGGTACTCATAGTGCCCATCCCTGGTATTGAAAGCCGTCTTCCACTCGTCCCCCTCACGGATACGAATCAGATTGTAGGCACCCCGCAGATCTAACTTGGTGAATATTTTAGCTCCCCTTAACCTGTCAAAGAGCTCCGATATCAGGGGCAACGGGTATTTATTCTTAAT
Source organism: Ranitomeya imitator (assembly GCF_032444005.1). Taxonomy (NCBI): domain Eukaryota; kingdom Metazoa; phylum Chordata; class Amphibia; order Anura; family Dendrobatidae; genus Ranitomeya; species Ranitomeya imitator. The sequence goes on from NC_091282.1 coordinate 470,480,900, forward strand.
GGTGATAGCATTGAGACCCCTGTAATCGATGCAAGGACGTAACTCTCCGTTCTTCTTCTGCACGAAGAAGAATCCCGCCCCTGCCGGAGACACTGACTTCCTTATAAATCCTCTTGCTAAATTCTCCTGAATGTATTGAGACATAGCCTCCGTCTCAGGGAGAGAGAGGGGATATACCCTTCCCCTAGGAGGTTCAGCTCCCGGCAAGAGGTCGATAGGACAGTCGTAAGGGCGATGGGGCGGTAGAGTCTCAGCAGCCTTTTTAGAGAACACGTCTGCATAACACCAATAATACCTGGGAAGCGACGAGAGATCTGCGGGTACCTGGGTAGTAGAGACCTGTACACACTCACTCACACATCTGCCCAAACATGACTTACTCCAGCCCAATATTTTCCCTGAGGACCACTCAATATGTGGCGAGTGGAAACGGAGCCAGGGTATTCCCAGCAAAATCTCATCCATTCCCTCAGGAAGGACAAGAAGGGAAATAATCTCCTGGTGGGAAGGAGACATGGACAGCGATAACGGGACTGTCTGGTGCGTGATTTGCAGTGGGAGTGTTGCCCCATTCACAACTCTAACCGTTATTGGTTTGGCGAGCATGACCAGTGGTATAGCATGACGTGTAGCAAAAGCAGAGGACATGAAACTTCCCTCTGCTCCTGAATCCACACAAAGGTCGACTGTAAGAGTGGAGGAGCCTAACAGGATTGTCCCTTTAAAGGACAGTTTGGAGGAGAATGCTGCTGTGTCTAGTGAACCTCCCCCAATGGCCACTAGACGCGATCGTTTCCCGACCGCCGCGGACATTTATTGGCGTAATGTCCATGTTGTCGACAGTTATTACAAACTACGGGTACTCGAGCGGCTAGAGATTTAGGTCCCGCTCGAGAAACCTCCATGGCCTCATGAGAATCTGACGCCAAGACAGGAGATTCCAGAGGTCTGGCGAAAGTTGGAGCCAGCCGAAACCTCTGCCTACACTGGGTCCGCTCCAACCTCCGCTCGTGAAAACGGAGGTCGATGCGGGTAGACACGGAAATAAGTTCCTCCAGTGTGGCCGGTATCTCCCTAGTGGCCAAGGCGTCTTTCACGTGGTCTGCCAGTCCCCTCCAGAACACCGGAATAAGAACTTTGTCTGGCCACTCTAACTCTGAAGCTAGAGTCCGGAACTGAATGGCAAACTGGCTGACCACGGAGGTACCCTGTGTAATGGACAACAATTGGAGTGCGGTGTCGTGGGTAACCCGAGGCCCTAAAAAGACCTGCTTCAGAGTGTCCAAGAAGAGAGGAGCACTCTGTACCACACGATCATCTCGCTCCCAGAGTGGCGTTGCCCACTCCAACGCCCTGCCCGACAAGAGAGATAGGATAAATCCCACTCTCGCCCGCTCCGTAGGAAAACGTGACGCCAGGAGCTCAAGATGTATAGAGCACTGACTCACGAATCCACGACAATGTTTGCTGTCGCCAGCAAACTTGTCAGGTAGTGGGAGACGGGATAAAGTCGGAGCAGGGGTGGCAGTGGACAAACTGGCTGCGGCTACACTTGCAGCCTGCACAGCTACAGCAGTGACATCCACAGCTGAGGTTGTACGCTCAAGAGCCGCCAACCTTCCCTCCAGCTGCTGGATGTACCGCTGTAAACGCTGGTCGTCCGCCATTTTTACTAGCCAGACCCTGGCGCTAGTATTCTGTTAGGACTGGCGGAACGCACCTAGACAGATGATAAAGGTGCGTTCGCAGTCCGGGGTCCACCGTGCAGGTGAGAACCTGCTGCTAGCAATTTGCAGACAATATGGCGGTACACTAAAGTATACACGCGTGGGTTAAACCTCACCCAGCGTGAAGAAAGCGATCCTGTTAATTCACAGGACCGCAGTACCGCACTAGTGCGCGAGCAAGTGGTCAGCGGACTTAACCCCAGAAGGGATTGAAGCCCGATTAGACCCTTGCTGGCGTAACACCGCAACTGGGTGTGTAGAGAACCTTAAGAAATATAAGTGCACAAGAGTGCAAGCGATGCCGCTCTAACGGACGCCACTAACCACCCAGACTCGGGTATGGAAAGCGCAAGGCAGGCGCACGGCGCCGTACTGGCAGGCACAGCTACAGGACGCTGAGATGTGTGTTTAGTGCTGTAGGCTAAGTTGGGCGCTAGATAGCAGCCATACACCTTCCGCGAACAGACATTCAATAGGGTAGGGGTTTCCAAGGACGACTTGCACTCACAACATACACACATAAACAATTGTCAGATAATACTAGCGCATGGCCGTGCGGTCATGCGCAGTTTATATAGCAGCAGCACAGGAAGAGGCCACAGCACCTTTGCCCTTCCAGGGCCTGCAAAGAGGACCAATGGAATGTGCTGCAGAGCCTGAGCACATGACCCTCGATCTCCAACGGGAGACCTTATGCTGGGCATGCTCAGTACGTGCAGACAAGGACTTAGTCCCAGGGAAGTCCGCTCGCTGCTGACCAGCATTGACTTTAATGGCAGAGACTGGAGAAGCAGCAGTAACTCTCAGAACAGAGTGAGGATGAGCAAGACGCTGGGACCGACGTCTTTGCTGAGCAGACTCCACTGCGGCTGGACAAGAATGGGAGACCGCAGCGGAGGCGGCTCGAGATTCCCCCTGTGCAGAAGCGGGAACTCGACCCCTAACACAAAGTTCATTGTAATCAATAGATCTTGGAATAATAATAATTTTCAAAATTAGATGTTTTAAAAAAAATGTTGCTGTACTGAGATAATCTTATACATGTGCCCTTGCTATGTGCTGTCCAATTGTTATGTCTGAACATGCAAGGACATGGTCTGATCATACCACAGCTCCAGGGCTGGGGGGGAAGTAAAAAAGTATACTGATATTACAGCATGGGATCACAAATAATTATTTCTTTGATGTAAAACATTTATTTAAAAGAGGCAGGGAAATGCTTTATCTCACAACAAGAATCAGCTGTGATCCCCTGCTGTCCTGTCTGTATACTCTTTTGCTTCCTCCCCTGCCCAGGAGATGCGGTATGAGCAGACCATGTCCCTGTACGGTCAGACACGACCATTGCACAGTACACAGCAGGGACACATTTATAAGATTATCTCAGCACAAGAACATTTTCATTAAACACATCCAGTTGTGGAAATTATTATTATTCCAAGATCTATTGATTAAATCAACTAGAAAAGTAGCTTTGTTTGAGGGAAAATCTCTTTATGCCTTTTCATTTCCTCTACAATTCTGGTACAGAAACTCACAATCCATGCAGAAACTATATAGAAAATATTGCCTGTGTCTTGAAAAAAATGAAATCACAATTACATATTTAGAATTCATATTTATATTTGTGTGTGAGCTAGTTGTAAATTATCATTTTTTTCCTCTGATTGAATAATTTTTTGACTAAAATATTATAGCTGTAGGAGTTGTGACAGTTCACTCCATTTACGTAGTCTTTACTAACGTGTCAAACAGTAAACATGAAATGATACTTTGTCAATCACAAGTTTCTTTGCCGGAATGGTAGGGAAAGCTGGATTAATTTTCTATGCCTTTTGTTTTTTTTTTCTTCCCTTTGTAAAAGAACATACATCTACAAGATTAGGAATATGTTGCAGAAGCGTCTCCTGTGGGCACCCCAGGCATAAGATGCTTTGTTTGAGGATGTGTCAAACAGAAGTATTGATTTGCCTCTTCATAGAATGCAAGAGGGAGGGAGATTAATTATTTCCTTTGAAATGCCAAGCAAAACAAGACAATGAACATAAAAGGACATCATATGAATAAAATATATATGAGACAAGTTTATATATCCTAATTATAAACCCCTGCATAGGTATCTTCTTGTAAATTGTTATGCACCAACTAAACATTTTTTTCTTAGGAATACTGCTGTGAATATCATTGTGGTTAAAGTCATTTGTCCTCTGAACAACAGTAAACCCAGCTGTGTAGTCTTACGTACTTGCCTACTCAAATATTGAAACTATGTTTTTATATAGCAGTTTTAGGTGCATAATTACAAAACATTTGGGATATAGTTCATCCATTCCTGTAAATTCCAATAATTTCGCTGGTGTTCCAAACACCACACTAAGGTCACACTTAGCCTATGTGATGTCGTTATGACTATGTTGCTCTCCATCTCAATCTCACAATCACTCCCAATGAAGCTATGGATTAAACCCAACACACTAATAAGAATAATCTATATTTTTATATAGCGCTAACATACAGTACAGACCAAAAGTTTGGACACACCTAAATAAATGATGACTGACCTTCATTTCTTAAAGTAATGATGGCTGCTCATTTTTCTTAGCTGCATTTTTCTTGCCATAATACACATTCTAACAGTCTATTCAGTAGGACTATCAACTGTGTATCCACCAGACTTCTGCACAACACAACTAATGGTCCCAACCCCATTTATAAGGCAAGAAATCCCACTTATTAAACCTGACAGGGCACACCTGTGAAGTGAAAACCATTCCCGGTGACTACCTCTTGAAGCTCATCAAGAGAATGCCAATAGTGTGCAAAGCAGTCATCAAAGCAAAAGGTGGCTACTTTGAAGAACCTAGAATAGAAGACATATTTTCAGTTGTTTCACACTTTTTTTTTAAGTATATAATTCCACATGTGTTAATTCATAGTTTTGATGCCTTCAGTGTGAATTTACAATTTTCATAGTCAGGAAAATACAGAAAAATCTTTAAATGAGAAGGTGTGTCCAAACTTTTGGTCTGTACTGCATTCTGCAGTGCTTTACAGTTGCACACGTTATCATTGCTGTCCCTGATGGGGCTCACAATCTAAATTCCCTGTCAGTATGTTTATGGAATGTGGGAGGAAACTGGGTTACCCAGAGGAAACCCACGCAAACGCGGGGAGAATATACAAACTCCTTGCAGATGTTATCCTTGGTGGGATTTGAACTCAGGACTCCAACGCTGCAAGGCTTCAGTGCTAACCACTGAGCCATCGTGCTGCCCTGCACTGAAAATTAAGGGTATTGAAAGTGTAGATACTTTCCCTGCTCCAGACATTTACTAGAAAGCACAAAAACCCAGCTACCCACCCACAGGCCCAAATGGTAAACAACCACATTGCCATATTGCTAGACCTGGAAATGTTTCGATTTGTGGGAACTGAGTCTTTCTGTGATTTCTTGGCGGTGGTAGCCCCACAGTACTCATTCCCAGCCAACACTATTTTTCCCAGTGTTTCGTCCCCACGTTGCATAAGCATGTGTTACGCAATATCAGTCGTGCTCTGGCCAATGCAATCACAGGGAAGGTCCAGCTAACTTCAGACACGTGGACAAGTTCTTGTGGACATTGAGAATACATTTCCCAGACAGCACACTGGGCTAACCTGGTGGAGTCTTGCACAGAATCATAAGCTGGGACATCACACATCTTACCCACACCAAAAATAGTGGGCCCAACGTCCATCAGGGTTTCAGTCTCCTCATATTCCACTTCCTGTCTCTCCTCATCCTCAATGAAACTAGCCTCCCCATCACTCCCCAGCTGAGAAATATGCAGCACTGCCTTGGTGAAGCAGCAGCACACACTGCTGAGGCTCATCTGTGTAGGTGATAAAGCTCACAATACAGCTGAGCTGTTGAAAGGGATAAAAGAGCAGACAGATCAGTGGCTCTCCCTGCTGAACCTCCAAGCAGGTCTGGTTGTGTGCAATAATGGGCATAACTTGGTGGCAGCTTTAAAGCTTGGCAAGCTGGTAGAAATTCCATGCATGGCCCACCTACTGAACTTGGTTGTACAGTGGATTTTAAAAACATTCCCTGACTTACCTGACCTACTTGCTAAGGTACGCTGTTTCAGCCCACATTTCCAAAAGTTATCTCAGGCTTTTGTCGGTCTAGCTTTACTGCAGCAGCACTTTAATTTGCCTCCTTCACCAACTGATTTGTGAGGTGCCCACATGCTGGAATTCAACCTTCCATATGTTGGCAAGGCTTAGTGAGCAGCAGAGGGCAGTATCTGAATTCCAGATTCTCAATGCCCATCAGAGTAACACTCAGCCCTCACAAATAACAACTGAAGAATGGATGTGGATTACTGACTTATGTGAGGGTCTTCAAAACTTTGAGTACTGCACGAAAATGGTGAGCGCTGATGACACTTATGAGCGTAACCATCCCACTGCTCTGTCTATTAAAACGTTCACTGCAGAATGTGAAAGTGGAAGCTTTGAATGCCGAGCAAGTGGCTATGGAGCAAGATTGCAAAGTGGCTGATGTCACACACCCCAGCCTCACACAGTATTCTCAGGTCACATTGGGTGATGATGAGGAACAGAAGTAGGAGGATGATGATGAGGAACAGGATTATTTGCTCTGCGCTACAGAGCAGACTCCAGCATGGATGGCCTGAAGAGAATGAGGAGGCTATGCATTGTGGGGTGGAGAGGATGGTTAATGTTGTTCTTGGTAAGGACACTGAATATATGACTTTTTGTAATCTGCCACACATGGTAAATCTCATGTCCAGGTACCTTTCCCAAGACCTTCGCGTGAAAGACATTTTGTCTACCATGAAAAAATGGCTGTGCATCTTTCTTGACCCACGGTACAAGACAAAAATTTGCTTCTCTCATGTCAGAGGCAGACGTGACATTTTCAGCGCATGCATGTCAGATGGCCGTTGTGGAAGACTAGCTCAAAAGATTACCATCAGACAATGCTGGTGGCAGAGGCACTGGCTCTTTATGGTCCACAAGGATTACAGGGGAGGAACATAAACATAAGGTGCAACTCAGGGGGTAATGTCCACCAACTGGGCCATTTTCATGAGACAATCACATCAGTAAGGGCTATTTGTGGGTGTAACTATGACAAGGAGGGAGAAATTGACCAAGATGGTAAAGGACTACTTAAGTGACCATACCAGCATCCTTTCTGATTCTTCTTCGCCCTTTAACTATAGGTTGCCCAAGCTGCACACTTGGTCCAACCTCTCATTGTACACCTTGGAGGTGCTTCTATGCACTGCCGTGAGTGTGTTTTCTAAGCGGGTTTTTCGTTCAGTAGGTGCAATCATAATGGATATGCGCACACACCTGTCAAAAGAAAATGCAGACACTCTACCTCTTGGAATAACATATAATAATAATAATCTTTATTTTTACATAGCGCTAACATATTCTGCAGCGCTTTACAGTTTGTACACATTATCATCAATCACTGTCCCCGATGGGGCTCACAATCGAAATTCCCTATCAATATGTCTTTGGAATGTGGGAGGAAGCCCACGCAAACACGGAGAGAACATACAAACTCTTTGCAGATGTTGTCCTTGGTGGGGTTTGAACCCAGGACTCCAGCGCTGCAATGCTAACCACTGCGCCACCGTGCCGCCCTTCTAAGTGTATTGTGATATCTCCAGCATGGAGTCTTTCAGCTGTCTGAGAGAGGCCCATTGGATAATTTTTGGAAACATTTGCACAATGTGCAATGGTGAAACTTGTACTCTCTATCTTTACCTCTTGTAATAACTGCAAAGTGCATTGTGATGTCCCCATGATGGCGTCTTTTAGCCTGTATGATATTGACCTATTGAGTAATTTTGGGAAACCTTTGCAGATTGTGCAATGGTGAAACTTGTACTCTCTATCTATATCTCTTGTAATAAGTGCAAAGTGTATTGTGATGTCCCCATGACAGCATCTTTCTGCGTGTATAATATAGACCCCTTGGGTAATTTTGGGAAACCTTTGTACATTGTGCAATGGTCAAATTTCTACTCTCAATCTCTATATATTCTATATTATTTTTTTTATTGTGTTGCTGTAATGTGCTGCTGCAGTGCAGTATAGAGCAACCTCCACCAGGGGGTGCTGGTTAAGAGAAAGAGGTTGTACACACAGCGCAGCAACACTGAACAACAACATTGGTGTCACAGGTAATGAAAGAGACGTGAGACAAGCCAAGGTCATACACAGAGATAGCAGCGCGGTACAGAAGGGGCGAGCAGAGAATTATCGGGTACAAGCAAGACGTCAGAACCTACCGGGAAAGTGGTAACCAAAATGTGAGACGTAAGACGGAGTCGGGGTACAGGCCAGAGGTCAGAACAAGTCATAAATGGGTGCAGGTAGTCAGAGGCAAACAGGAACACTATTACAGGGATCAGGTCAGGAGCTCAAACAGTGCAGCATGAACTATAGCTGACAATGGCCCACAGGCTGCAGAGGACTTAAATAGCTCAGCAGGTTTCAAAGTGAGGCAGAGAGGATTAACTCCCACATGACCAGTCCAGAGACAAGACAGCTGAACACAACCTCAGAATTGGATCATGACAGTTGCCCTTTGTACGGTTTCTTTAAGTGTCTATCTGGTAGCCTAGTGTTGATTTTTGGTTGTGCACTTGGATATATTGGAAAATAAATGCATTAATGTGCTCTATACAGTTCGTCATGTTTCAACCTTAAACAGAATAAAAACATGAGCAATGAAACATGCTCTATGTATGCGGCTAGTTCGAAAATCTTACCCACACATACCTTTATAAAGGAAAATTCAACATAATACCTCTGTTAGCATATGCCATATCCTGTTCATCTAAGCATCACTCCAGTAGGTGGGTGGAAAGGCTGGGTACAATATCTGTGTCCGACGGTGAAACTACTGGCCCTTCCCCTATGTTACGCAATTCCCACTCTGCTGTCCAGGAAGGAGAGCGCAGATGCCTCCAGTCCACAACCTGCAGTTCTACAGACACAATAGTCAGAAACTACTTCCAGTTTGTTGTTCCAGCACATCATTTAGTTGCCACTTGTCAGCATATATGTCTGTTCACAAATTTTTAGTTAGATATGGCATACATATTTGTTAACAATTTACATTGTCCACTGCTGGACAAAGACCATTGCTGACTTTTCCAGGCTCCTAAATGAGACTTTTGTCTTTTTATTAAGCTTTTGCTTCCTTTATACTTTCTAAAGTTGGGTCCTTACAAAAAAGTGGTGTTAGTGTTTTGGCCAGTCTAAGAGACTGGGTTAATGCGCTCCACAGACCTATACAGGGCGAAGCCTTGCACATATTGAAACATGGTAATTGCCACGGTAAGGCCTTTACCTGATCTCTATAGCCCTGCCTGTCACCTGAGTAATATGCTCCACAGAGGTCGTCACTCTCTGGGACACAGCCTGTACTTCATTGTTGCTCAAAACCATGCAAATGATACATTCTGCCTGGTTGGGTAGTTTTCAGAAGAAATTATGAAGGAAAAAATGTTTCTTTGCATTTTTCCTTTTAAAAAATGTTGGTTTGGTTTGGTAGGTCTTTTTAAAAATCTGTAAAACTAGCGCAATAGTCTGACAGCATTATACTCAGATACCATAAGTGAGTCAGAAGGCATGCAGGCATCTTCTCCATGCAGTTCCCATTTCGTTGTTTCTCTTTCCCATCGATTTCAGCTGTTTTCCCATGCCCCCAGTCCTGTTTGTTGTGCCCAACAGAAAAATATTCGTCTTTCCCATTGACTTGCATTGGAGTCGCTATTCAGTACGAATACACGGATATTAGATAACATTTGTGCTGATTTTCCCAAATCTGAATATTTGACAATTCGATAATTACTATTAGGTTTTTCTTAGGCTTCAATGGAGCAATTTCATATCGCCCATTAACTCTGTATGTCCAGCAAAATTAATTAGGGTCAGTAAATACATATTTGTTAAGACAAAATACATTGCGCAGGTAGGACTTCAATTCGATTGGTGATAGGTGTCGAGCTCCCGACTTTGCACAGGGGGAATCTCGAACCACCTCCTCTGCGATCTCCCATCCTTCTCCAGCCACAGTGGAGCCTGCAAAGTGGAGACGTCGGTCCCAGCACCTGGCTCAGGCTGATACTGGGCAGCTGGTTGCTACTGTTCTTCCAGGTTCTGCCTTTGTAACCAGTATTGGTCAGCGGCGAGCAGACGTCTCTGTGACTAAGTCATGCTTTTCCCCTTCTGAGCATGCCCAGGGTAAGACCTCTCATTGGAGGTCGGAGGTCACATGCTCAGATACTGCAGCAGCTCCCATTGGTCCTCTAGGAAGGTCTTGAAGTTGCTCAGGTACTGCAGCAGCTCCCATTGGTCCTCTAGGAAGGTCTTGAATATTGCTGCAGCTATAAAAGGTTCGCATGGCCGCATGGCCATGCGCTAGTATCAAACCAATGTCTATGAGCTCATCGCCAGTGTGGTCATGTCTGGATGTGGTTAGGGTTTGGCTGAAATAAGCCCCTAGAATACCGGCACCTCCGGTGAGGAGTTAGTGTGAATGTATTCAGGGCCTTGGCTGAAATAAGCTGCTAGAATACCGGCACCTCCGGTGAGGAGTTGTTTGTCTATTTTCTCTGACTGCATGACCACAGTTTGCTCTGGTTGGTAGCTGTGTACCTCTGTGAGGTTAACAGGGCACAGCATTGTTCCTAGTGACTCTGTGGAGTTAACAGAGATTGCTTATATTGCCATATAGGGCTGACATTTGCCAGCATCAGGTTCCTCTCCTGCACGGTGGACCCCGGGTTGCGAACGCACCTAATAATACATACAGTGGGGCAAAAAAGTATTTAGTCAGTCAGCAATAGTGCAAGTTCCACCACTTAAAAAGATGAGAGGCGTCTGTAATTTACATCATAGGTACACCTCAACTATGGGAGACAAACTGAGAAAAAAAAATCCAGAAAATCATATTGTCTGTTTTTTTAACATTTTATTTGCATATTATGGTAGAAAATAAGTATTTGGTCAGAAACAAAATTTCATCTCAATACTTTGTAATATATCCTTTGTTGGCAATGACAGAGGTCAAACGTTTTCTGTAAGTCTTCACAAGGTTGCCACACACTGTTGTTGGTATGTTGGCCCATTCCTCCATGCAGATCTCCTCTAGAGCAGTGATGTTTTTGGCTTTTCGCTTGGCAACACGGACTTTCAACTCCCTCCAAAGGTTTTCTATAGGGTTGAGATCTGGAAACTGGCTAGGCCACTCCAGGACCTTGAAATGCTTCTTACAAAGCCACTCCTTCGTTGCCCTGGCGGTGTGCTTTGGATCATTGTCATGTTGAAAGACCCAGCCACATTTCATCTTCAATGCCCTTGCTGATGGAAGGAGGTTTGCACTCAAAATCTCACGATACATGGCCCCATTCATTCTTTCATGTACCCGGATCAGTCGTCCTGGCCCCTTTGCAGAGAAACAGCCCCAAAGCATGATGTTTCCACCACCGTGCTTTACAGTAGGTATGGTGTTTGATGGATGCAACTCAGTATTCTTTTTCCTCCAAACACGACAAGTTGTGTTTCTACCAAACAGTTCCAGTTTGGTTTCATCAGACCATAGGACATTCTCCCAAAACTCCTCTGGATCATCCAAATGCTCTCTAGCAAACTTCAGACAGGCCCGGACATGTACTGGCTTAAGCAGTGGGACATGTCTGGCACTGCAGGATCTGAGTCCATGGTGGCGTAGTGTGTTACTTATGGTAGGCCTTGTTACATTGGTCCCAGCTCTCTGCAGTTCATTGACTAGGTCCCCCCGCGTGGTTCTGGGATTTTTGCTCACCGTTCTTGTGATCATTCTGACCCCACGGGGTGGGATTTTGCGTGGAGCCCCAGATCGAGGGAGATTATCAGTGGTCTTGTATGTCTTCCATTTTCTAATTATTGCTCCCACTGTTGATTTCTTCACTCCAAGCTGGTTGGCTATTGCAGATTCAGTCTTCCCAGCCTGGTGCAGGGCTACAATTTTGTTTCTGGTGTCCTTTGACAGCTCTTTGGTCTTCACCATAGAGGAGTTTGGAGTCAGACTGTTTGAGGGTGTGCACAAGTGTCTTTTTATACTGATAACAAGTTTAAACAGGTGCCATTACTACAGGTAATGAGTGGAGGAAAGAGGAGACTCTTAAAGAAGAAGTTACAGGTCTGTGAGAGCCAGAAATCTTGATTGTTTGTTTCTGACCAAATACTTATTTTCCACCATAAAATGCAAAAAAAATGATAAAAAAAACAGACAATGTGATTTTCTGGATTTTTTTTTCTCAGTTTGTCTCCCATAGTTGAGGTCTACCTATGATGTAAATTACAGACGCCTCTCATCTTTTTAAGTGGTGGAACTTGCACTATTGCTGACTGACTAAATACTTTTTTGCCCCACTGTATATTTATACTCGGTGCGTTCCGTCAACCCTACCAATTGGTTACTGCTGGTCACATTAATCACTATCCAGGGAGGCAAACTTCCAAATCATGGTTGCTACAATCATCTTTGTAAAAACTAAATAAATATATATATATATATATATACTTTAGCTCCAAATTTGTTATTTTCACAAGGGTAACAGGTGAAAATGCCTGCAATTTCTTCTGAGTAGTCCAATACCCTATAAGTGGTAGAAATTCACTGTTTAAGCGCACAGCAGGGCTCAGATTTGAAGGAGCACTGTTTGACTTTTTGAATGCAAAAACAGCTGGAATCGAGAGCGGACACCATGTCATGTTTGGAGAGCCCCTGATGTTCCTAAGCAGTGGAAATCCCCCCAAATTGACTCCATTTTGGAAACTAGACCCCTTAGGGAACTTATCGAGATGTGTCATGAACATCTTGATCCTCCAGGTGCTTCACAGAATTTTATAACATAGAGTAGTCCAGAGGTCACCGCAGTTCAGCACGGCTGGGAGCGCAGCCTCAGTGATGTCACTGAGGCTGCGCTTGCAGCATCTCATTCATCAGTGGTTCTCAGCCTGGACAGTCGCATCTTGGCACCATCTAGGTTGAAAGCTAATTCTCCCCAGACATGGATCAACTGACAGGTATGGCATATTGTTGTTTGCTGACCAAGGGGTTAGTAATGGGGGTATCTTATTGATGCCCCTCCATTACTAACCTCGGGGCTTGATGTCACCAAACAATACAAAGGTGACATCAACCCCCCCACTATTATCCCACTGGCCACTGCTACAGGGCAAGTGTGAAGAGCGAAGCTAAGTGCCGGAATTGGCGCATCTTAGATATATGCCTCTTCTGGGGCGGCTGAGAACTGATGTTTTTAGCCAAAATCCATAACCCCTTCCTTGGCTATTCATGTCAGCTCACAGCTGTCTGCGTAGCCTTTGCTGGTTAGTAATTATAGGGTGACCCCATGTCATTTTTGGGGGGGGTACCCCATTTTAATAACCAGTAAAGGATAAGTATACAGTTGTGAGCTGATTTTAATAGCCTGTTAAGCTCCATGGGTATTACCCTCTTCCCAGGCTATAAACATCTTCCCCCAGTCGTCGGCTTTTCTTCTGCTGGTTACAAAAATTGAGTGGGAGCCCTCGCCATTTTTTTTCAAAAAATAATCTTTAATTAATTAAATACATGTACGGTAATTTGCACAGATACTGCACTAATTGTATTTGTCACTTATATCTATATATCTACCTATTCTATTTGTATTTACTGTATGTAATCCATCTCTTCTATCCTGTAGGCTCATGCAGTGCTTTTACAGTACATGGCAGACGATTTGCCGGTTTTTCTTGTATCTATCTATCCATGCAATATAAGTACATATATACATGTGTGTGTCACTGACATATATGTACATCTATTCTATGTGTATATATACAGTTAGGGCCAGAAATATTTGGACAGTGACAGAAGTTTTGTTATTTTAGCTGTTTACAAAAACATGTTCAGAAATACAATTATATATATAATATGGGCTGAAAGTGCACACTCCCAGCTGCAATATGATAGTTTCCACATCCAAATCGGAGAAAGGGTTTAGGAATCATAGCTCTGTAATGCATAGCGTCCTCTTTTTCAAGGGACCAAAAGTAATTGGACAATGGACTCTAAGGGCTGCAATTAACTCTGAAGGCGTCTCCTCCGTTAACCTGTAATCAATGAAGTAGTTAAAAGGTCAGGGGTGGATTCCAGGTGTGTGGTTTTGCATTTGGAAGCTGTTGCTGTGAGCAGACAACATGCGGTCAAAGGAACTCTCAATTGAGGTGAAGCAGAACATCCTGAGGCTGAAAAAAAAGAAAAAATCCATCAGAAAGATAGCAGACATGCTTGGAGTAGCAAAATCAACAGTTGGGTACATTCTGAGAAAAAAGGAATTGACTGGTGAGCTTGGGAACTCAAAAAGGCCTGGGCGTCCACGGATGACAACAGTGGTGGATGATCGCTGCATACTTAATTTGGTGAAGAAGAACCCGTTCACAACATCAACTGAAGTCCAGAACACTCTCAGTGAAGTAGGTGTATCTGTCTCTAAGTCAACAGTAAAGAGAAGACTCCATGACAGTAAATACAAAGGGTTCACATCTAGATGCAAACCATTCATCAATACCAAAAATAGACAGGCCAGAGTTAAATTTGCAGAAAAACACCTCAAGAAGCCAGCTCAGTTCTGGAAAAGTATTCTATGGACAGATGAGACAAAGATCAACCTGTACCAGAATGATGGGAAGAAAAAAGTTTGGAGAAGAAAGGGAACGGTACATGATCCAAGGCACACCACATCCTCTGTAAAACATGGTGGAGGCAACGTGATGGCATGGGCATGCATGGCTTTCAATGGCACTGGGTCACTTGTGTTTATTGATGACATAAGAGCAGACAAGAGTAGCCGGATGAATTCTGAAGTGTACCGGGATATACTTTCAGCCCTGATTCAGCCAAATGCTGCAAAGTTGATTGGACGGCGCTTCATAGTACAGATGGACAATGACCCCAAGCATACATCCAAAGCTACCCAGGAGTTCATGAGTGCCAAAAAGTGGAACATTCTGCAATGGCCAAGTCAATCTCCAGATCTAAACCCAATTGAGCATGCATTTCACTTTCTCAAATCTAGACTTAAGACGGAAAGACCCACAAACAAGCAAGACCTGAAGGCTGCGGCTGTAAAGGCCTGGCAAAGCCTTAAGAAGGAGGAAACCCAGCGTTTGGTGATGTCCATGGGTTCCAGACTTAAGGCAGTGATTGCCTCCAAAGGATTTGCAACAAAATATTGAAAATAAAAATATTTTGTTTGGGTTATGTTTATTTGTCCAATTACTTTTGACCTCCTAAAATGTGGAGTGTTTGTAAAGAAATGTGTACAATTCCTACATTTTCTATCAGATATTTTTGTTCAACCCTTCAAATTAAACGTTACAATCTGCACTTGAATTCTGTTGTAGAGGTTTCATTTCAAATCCAATGTGGTGGCATGCAGAGCCCAACTCGCGAAAATTGTGTCACTGTCCAAATATTTCTGGCCCTAACTGTATCTATTCTATCTATTCTATTTTAACTTGTCACTTGTCACTCTGTGATTATACTGTATGCGGCAGATGTTTTGCCAGCTTTTCTTGTATCTATCTAAGCAATAAAAAGCACAAATTTTGGTAGAATAGTTTGCGGTTGATATTTGGGGAGCCCGAAAGGTGCCAGAACAACAGAAAACCCCCAAAAGTGACCCCATTGTAGAAACTGTTCCTCTCAATGAATTCATCTACTGCTCCATTAACCATTTTGTAACATCTACGCTGTGCTTTATTTTGGAGAATTGCAAATCTGCCTGTATTGTACCCATATATTGTGCGCCCATATAGTGTAGAGACTCCACATATTGTAGCACCCCCATACATTGTACCCAGCTTGTGCGATACCAGTTTTATATTTTTTTTTTATGATTTGCTATTTTTAGACACTAAAAACAATATTTCCATAAAATGAATTTGTTTTTGCATCGTCCTATTCTGAGAGCTGTAACTGTTTTTTACTTTTCTCCCGAATGAGCCATATTAGTACTTGTTTGTTGCGGGACGATTTGGTGGTTTCACTGATATGATATATTTTTACATATCACTTTTTGTTCGCTTTTTATTCCCTTGAAAAAGTGACATTTTGGAGCTTTTTTTATTATTTTTTATGGCGTTCACCAAACGGAAAAAAAAAACATGCCAGTTTTATTGAGCAGGTCATTACAGATGCGGCAATACCAATTATGTGTACTTTTTTAGTTTATTATTGTTTTATCAGAAACTGAGTTGGCAGGATAAAAGGGAAATTTCTCAAAATTCTTTAGACATTTAGGACTCTGTGTAAGATATTTGGAAATTACTACTATTTTATAGAAAAGAATACACATAAATTACATAGGCCTATCTTCACAACAACCAGGTTTGTTTTACAATTTTTTACCCCAAAATACATCTGCAGTGAATTGATTCACCACAAATCTAGGAATACTGCATGCCTCTAATTGAACTGAAAATACATGTGTAGCACTCTGAGGTCTCATAGGACTGGATCTAATTTCTTTCAAGCTTTGTAACAGAATCACAGCCTTAGTAATGTCAAAATGACCTCTCCAAAGAAATGGATGGTAACCTGGAATTAACCAACAAACCATTTAATAACATAATGCACTGACAGACTTTTCATATTTTTAAATTGACATATGATCAAAAAAATATTGCTCTTTGTCATTTATGATCATTCTTTGGACTGATTCAAACTGATGTTGTCTCTGTAGCTCTGTCAGAGGTAACATAAACATATCTTCCTACCTCTTTTGCTGAGCTTAAAGTTCTGACTTCATCTCATTATGCTACTCTGTTTGCATGTTTCAGAAGACTTATACTATTGCACAAATAACTATAGATAATACAGTATGTTACTTTTATTTTTCTATATACATAATAAAAGTCAATACAATAATTTTTTGTCTGTTTTACACTGCGTTTACATCACATTTATTGCTTGCGTACAAAAGGAAAGCTCAATGAATATACAGCTCTGGCAAAAATTAAGAGACCACCACATCAAATCCTTGTCATGCCCAGCCCAATCTCCAGACCTGAACCCCATTGAAAACCTCTGGAATGTAATCAAGAGGATGATGGATAGTCACAAGTAGTGTTGAGCGATACCGTCCGATACTTGAAAGTATCGGTATCGGATAGTATCGGCCGATACCCGAAAAGTATCGGATATCGCCGATACCGATACCCGATACCAATACAAGTCAATGGGACACCAAGTATCGGAAGGTATCCTGATGGTTCCCAGGGTCTGAAGGAGAGGAAACTCTCCTTCAGGCCCTGGGATCCATATTAATGTGTAAAATAAAGAATTAAAATAAAAAAATATTGATATAATTACCTCTCCGGAGGCCCCTGGACATCACCGCTGGTAACCGGCAGCCTTCTTTGCTTAAAATGAGCGCGTTTAGCACCTGAGAATGACGTCACGGCTTCTGATTGGTCGTGTGCCGCTCATGTGACCGCCACGCAACCAATCAGAAGCCGCGACGTCATTCTCAGGTCCTAAATTCCTAGAATGAGGAGTTTAGGACCTGAGAATGACGTCGCGGCTTCTGATTGGTCGCGTGGCGGTCACATGAGCGGCACGCGACCAATCAGAAGCCGTGATGTCATGGAAGTCCCTAAACGCGCTCATTTTAAACAAAGAAGGCTGCCGGTTACCAGCGGTGATGTCCAGGGGCCTCCGGAGAGGTGAGTATATCAATATTATTTATTTTAATTCTTTATTTTACACATTAATATGGATCCGATACCGATTCCCGATACCACAAAAGTATCGGAACTCGGTATCGGAATTCCGATACTGCAAGTATCGGCCGATACCCGATACTTGCGGTATCGGAATGCTCAACACTAGTCACAAGCCATCAAACAAAGAAGAACTGCTTACATTTTTGTGCCAGAAGCAGTGTGAAAGACTGGTGGAAAGCATGCCAAGACGCATGAAAGCTGTGATTAAAAATCATGGTTACTCCACAAAATATTGATTTCTGAACTCTTCCTGAGTTAAAACATTAGTACTGTTGTTTCTAAATGATTATGAACTTGTTTTCTTTGCATTATTTGAGGTCTGAAATGACTGGTTATTTTTTTTTCTAGTTTTGACAATTTTTCCTTTTCAGAAAAAAAATACAAAATGTATTGCTTGTAAATTTGGAGACATGTCAGAAGTTTATAGAATAAAAGAACAATTTACATTTTACTCAAAAATATACATATTAAGAGAAAAATCAGACAAACTGAACATTTTGCAGTGGTCCCTAAATTTTTGCCAGAGCTGTATGTAAAACATATGCATAGGGGCTTTATGTAGCCAGAGAATGCCATTACCGAGCTTTTTGGTATACAGAATGGAAGGCTGATATTTGTGCTTGCCTTGTTATTTTTAACTATACAGGAGCATACAAAACCTAAGACAGAAACAAAATGAGCATATACCTGTAATGCAACTGCGGAGCAGTTGTGCTCAGCCACCACCAGGGGGTGCTGTTACGGGAAAAAAGAGTTGCACTTACTGTGTGGCATTTCAGTACAGAAGTGCAGGCTGCCACCAGGAGTCGGCAGAGTAGTTGGACAGGCCGAAATCAGCAACACACAGGGAGATGAAGTACCAGAGGTCACAGCAAAGCACGAGGTCAGAGACGAGCCAAAAGTCAGAGCCAGGTGGGAGTGTGGTATCCAAAACGTGAGATAGAAAGGGGAGTCAAGATACAAGCCAGAGGGTCAAAAGCTGTCCCGGAACACAGTACCAGAGACAGAAAAAGCAGAGGCGGAGTTCAGAGTTCAAGCCGAGTCATACACTGTAAGGAAATCACCAAACATACACTGAATCAGGGATAGGGAACAGAGGCAGAAGGATCACTAGGGTATACGGGTCAGCTGCTCCAAGCAAGGACCAGAACTATTACTACAAAGGCTATCAAAAATAGCACCAATTAATAGCCACAAAGAACCAATGAGAGGCAGCAAAAGTTAATCCCTCAGTGACCAGGCCAAGCAAAGAGAAACAAAATGCAAGCCCCAACCTGCATCATGACAATACCCTACTGTAACTAAATAAGTAAAAGCAATAATCCATAGAAATAAATAAGGTACTTAGTAAACATTGTTTTGATTAAAAAAAGCATAAAAGCCATCTCACCAGCATCAATATGTACCCAAATTTAGTGCAGGTAAGGATGTGGCCGCCCTTCCTTTGAGCTAGATACATTTATATTGCTTCTCATTTGCTATGAGTCCATGTTCCGGCCCCAATCCTGCCCTAATTCACACTGACGTTACTATGACACATGTTAAGGTTTGAATAATAGAGATTTTGAGGACCATCCCACATTTTGGTAAATCTTGACACTGGTGGGATGGCTTTTACACTGTTTTTAAATAAAAAAAACAGTGTTTACTAAGTACATTATTTATCTATATGCATTATTCCTTTAACTTATATAGTTACAGCCGTGTATATGTTCATTTTGTTTCTGTCTTAGGTTTTGTCTATTTAATGGCCAATGTGAACATGCTCCTATTTTGCATGCAAAATGGGGGCATAATAAATGAGAGACCGAGACTTTTGTAGGCCACTGAGTCAGTTGCTGATGAATGCCACTGTGTTCCTATCGAGTGGCTTATGACATGGGATACAATGAAATGTTCGTACATTCTTGACATATTCCTCTGAAGAAATTACAAAATTATGAGAATGGAAGCAAAAGGGAGCCATACATATTAAATAAATCGTGTACTCGCTGTAACAATCTAATGTTCATTAGATGTCTCAGAAAGAAGGATCAGGCAGATTGTTTTCAACACGCATGACCCCTTTCTTTTGGAAATAAAGCCATAGGCTTGCAGCAGCTTATTCAACATCCTCGTAGTTAAGCATGCATGTGTACGAGCCAATCAGGAAGAATAGCTTCCACAAAAAAATAGTTCAGCCAACACTTTTTCCAATCATATGGTTAGCTTTACTTTTTTGGGGGCAATAGGCAAATTTTGATTGTTAGGCAAATATAAATTTTGACTTTGTGCAATGAATTATTTCTAAATTTCAGATTATGTAAATTAATAATGATACCACAGCACATTTATAGAAAGCACCAAGGTGTAGCTATTACTCTTGGATTAAGAAACAGTTTTGCAGGATGGCTTAATTAGAGATACTGTACATTCTGGTTGTGCTTCTTATAGAGCAGTAAAGATAGTATGCTGGTCCTATATTGTACTTATTGCTTTCTTTATAAAATTCACAGCACTTTTCATTATTATATGCAGCCGCTTTTGTAATTTGCTTTGAATAAACATAGATGTTAGGGATTAGAAAGCTACAGTGGGAAGTAAGAAATGCTTCAAAATATATCTACAATATATCGGGCAGGTTAATCTGTTATTGGACAATGTTGCATGCAGTAAGTTTAGAGGCAGCTAGAAGAGGCAAAATATGCCAAAACATGTTGAGAACATATTGTTAAAGTTAGAAGATGAGATACAGGAATATATTTTTACACTGTGGTGTGATGGATACAGTCTGCTGAGAATCTGGTATTTCTGCTTCTTAGCTAAATGCTGAAATAAATCCTTTTCAAGATTTCAAGAATTAGAGGCATTAAAATGGAAATTATTTGTATTATATTCTCATTCTTAACTAAGCAGCAAAATTCAATTGGGGTATAATTTCATTAATCTTTGTGTCTGATCTATTTCCAATAGAGTCAGTTTGAAAAAAACTGGTAATCACAAGTTAATTGCCTTGCCTTGCGCAGGCGTGTACTATGGAGGACATAGCATGAACTTCAATCCAATATTGCAGCCAGCATGCAGCCAGCGGGTAAGGAAAGGGTGAATCAAACATCCAAAAACCCCGCCCCTATGACTGAAGATTGTTCCCTCCAAATTCAGGTGACAGTGTCCCTTTAAATTGTGAAATAAGACCTGCCTTCAATGACTGAGAGCTCCATGCTGTTCTGAAAAAAAGACTTCCATGTTTTGATTATGATTATGAAACTTCTCTTCTACATAACTAAAGGGGAATTTATCAAGACTGGCATTTCATACCTCAGTCTTGAACCTAGAGTGAGGGATAACAAATTTATTCAGATGAGCTGGCACCCTGAGGTGGCATAGATTTCTGCTATAATGCACAACAGTTTTCTGGGTAATTTATAGCAAGTATGTCACAATGTGAACGGACACACGTCATTTACTAGAACTATTAATTTACCAATTTTGGGGAAATTGATGTCAAATTTTGCTACATTCGGATGACAATTTTGTGGCATATAATTTATGAAAAATTCCCACCATTTACACTTAGATGTGGCTGGCTTTATAGTGAGACTTTATGGATACTTGATGACAGAGTCAGAAATGAAAGAAAAATAAGCACAAAATTGATACATATCAGCACAGGTAAAAAAGGGTTTAGTACATGTAACATCGGTTGCAGGGAATGTGTTACCAGATTTTTGCTAGCTCACCTGGGAGAAAGAGAGACCCTAATTCTAGTGATTTATCACATACAGTGCCTTGCGAAAGTATTCGGCCCCCTGGAACTTTTCAACTTTTCCCACATATCATGCATCAAACATAAAGATACCAAATGTAAATTTTTGGCAAATAATCAACAACAAGTGGAACACAATTGTGAAGTTGAACAAAATGTATTGCTTATTTTACATTTTTGTGGAAATTGAAAAACTGAAAAGTGGGGCATGCAATATTAACGTAATACTTTGTTGCGCCACCTTTTGCTGCGATTACAGCTGCAAGTCGCTTGGGGTATGTCTGTATTGGTTTTGTAGATCGAGAGACTGAAATTCTTGCCCATTCTTCTTTAGCAAACAGCTCGAGCTCAGTGAGGTCTGATGGAGTTCGTTTGTGAACAGCAGTTTTCAGCTCTTTCCACAGATTCTCGATTGGATTGAGGTCTGGACTTTGACTTGGCCATTCTAACACCTGGATGCCTTTATTTGTGAACCATTCCATTGTAGATTTTGCTTTATGTTTGGGATCATTGTCTTGTTGGAAGACAAATCTCCGTCCCAGTCTCAGGTCTTTTGCAGACTCCAACAGGTTTTCTTCAAGAATGGTCCTGTATTTGGCTCCATCCATCTTCCCATCAATTTTAATTATCTTCCCTGTCCATGCTGAAGAAAAGCAGGCCCAAACCATGATTCTGCCACCACCATGTTTGACTGTGGGGATGGGGTGTTCAGTGTGATGAGCTGTGTTGCCTTTACGCCAAGCATGTCATTTGGCATCGTTGCCAAAAAGTTTGATTTTGGTTTCATCTGACCATAGCACCTTCTTCCACGCAATTGGTGTGTCTCCCAGGTGGCTTGTTGTAAACTCTAAACTACACTTTTTATCTTTGAGAAATAGCTTTCTTCTTGCCACTCTTCCATAAAGACCCGATTTGTGCAGTGTACGACTGATTGTTGTCCTAAGGACAGACTGTCCGACCTCTGCTGTAGATCTCTGCAGTTCATCCAGAGTGAACACGGGCCTCTTGGCTGCATCTCTGATCAGTCTTCTCCTTGTTTGAGATGAAAATTTAGAGGCATGGCCGGGTCTTGGTAGATTTTCAGTGGTATGATACTCCTTCCATTTTAATATAATCACTTGCACAGTGCTCCTTGGGATGTTTAAACTTTTGGATATCATTTTGTATCCAAATCCGGCTTTAAACTTCTCCGCAACAGTATCACGGACCTGCCTGTTGTGTTGCTTGGTCTTCATGATGCTTTCTGTGCTTCAGACAGAACATTGAGACAATCACAGAGCAGGTGCATTTATACTGAGATGTGATTACACACAGGTGGATTATAATTATCATCATTAGGCATTTAGGACAACATTGGATCATTCAGAGATCCACAAAGAACTTCTGGAGTGAGTTTGCTGCACTGAAAGTAAAGGGGCACACCCCACTTTTCAGTTTTTGAATTTTCACAAATATTTAAAATAACCAATAAATTTTGTTCAATTTCACAATTGTGTTCCACTTTTTGTTGATTCTTCACAAAACAATTTACGTTTGATATCTTTATGTTTGAAGCCTGATATGTGGGAAAAGGTTGAAAAGTTCCAGGGGACCGAATACTTTCGCAAGGCACTGTACATACGCTATTACTCCCAACTTCCCTGGGTGGTGGAGGAGGACAGATAAAGGACTGATTTAGGAGGTTAGCAAGGTATGTGGCCCCTGCTTCTTCACTATAAGAAGTAATCTGGTGAGCAGGGATAGCTAGGATGCCCCAGCATTAGGGACAGGTAAGGAGAAAATCTGTGTCTTAGCCCCTACCTCATGCTGTCCACAGATTACATAGCAAAAACCTGCTGACAGATTGCCCTTAAGTATATGTGACATGATTAGTGAGTAGAAATGAGCCCAACTCCCAAAATTTGTTTTGAGGAGATTTGAGTCAAATTTTCATCAGAGTTGACTTGATAAGAAAAAAAATTGGTTGGAATAAAATCTGACCTGAAAATACTTTTTGTTATGCTTTTAGGTCTTCCCACACTGGAAAATGATTAAATATATACAGTATTTCCTTTCAGAAACAAATTAATAGGCAATCTATTATGCTGTACTTTTGGACACACCAGAAGAGTCATATAACATTAGCAAGCTTATGGTTAGCAAGGTGCTTGTGGCCATGCCTTACATACTGTTCGTAAATCTGTGTCCATTCTTAGGAACGTACTACTATGTCCACTGACATGAAAGGAATAAACAGCCTTTGATAGCAAGTCAAATGAGCAAAATATTTCTCCTATCAAAATGTGTCATATTCCCTAGGCAACAATATAAAAAGAATGTGTATACTCTCGCCAATTTTTATAGCTACTTAATACTTGACCCTGTGAGGCTAAAAAATCAGACATTATCAATAGTTTTTCTAAATTGGCAGAATAGCTAATAAATGTGGTTTTCGTTGCTATTTTGTGGCTTGTAAATGTGTTTTCTAAAATGGAATATTTTGTTTTCTTATACTAATCGATTGCATGGTTTTATTTGGGTGTTACAGTGCTGTACAAACGATAGTTCTGCGGTTATTTCACTTTATTTTTTACAGTCCTTTTTTATATATTTATAATTTGTCATAAAACAATCTTTATGTTTGCCATAAAAAGATGCAATTGCATATAGTAATTATGTTGCAGGAAAGCAGGATCGAAGTGTTACTTTAAAGTTATAGTTCCGCAAATACAGGAACTCGAGTGAGACAATGATAGACTGTCCAGAATATCTTCAACTCGGTTTTTAGCTGTTAATACTTTGTTATTTTTAGGTCAAACTTCTGAGATGGTGATTATCTTCACTGTTTATTTATATAGTTGTTTTATCCGTAATAATTTTATTTTTTGTTTTGGTTTTACCATAAGCAGAGCAACTTTTCTATCTATCTATCTATCTATCTATCTATCTATCTATCTATCTATCTATCTATCTATCTATCCATCCCATATCTATCTATCTATCTATCTATCTATCTATCTATCTATCTATCTATCTATCTATCTATCTATCTATCTTTATAATGTATATTGATAGATAGATAGATAATAGATAGATAGATAGATAGATAGATAGATAGATAGATAGATAGATAGATAGATAGATAGATAGATATTTTTAGGACCTTGACTCCCACTGTAACTGTACCTGCACAGTTCCAAACATTAGCTGGCTCATTGACAATTGTTACTACTAGGGCTGTGCTGGTCTAGTTAGATTAAGCTGCTTCTGCGTGTGCCAGGATCCCAGTGATCTTGTCATCAGTCACAGGTGAACAGCTCCAATTGACTAAGCTGTGTGATTAATCAGGTAGCTGTCAGAAACCTGCAATGTAAATGTGCAATGACAATTACCAAGATTCCCATTTTATAGACATTATCGGTGGTCTTAAAGTGGTAAGCAAAATAAAATTGTTACATTCGCTTTCAAAATAATATTTCCCCATCAACTAATCAGGATAACTAAAAAAAATTATATGTAAATAAATGATTTTAATGTTCACCCTTTTAAAAAAATATATTTAGAGGTTTTGCTTTGTCAGAGACGTTAGCCAAGGCTTCCAAATATTGTCACATTTTCTAAGTTTTAAAATATGCAATCTTGGAAAAACACCAATGTAATTTGGAAGCAATATTTAATGTCAAATCAAGAAGTGTATCCAGCAAGAAGGAGAAGTGTAAGTCCTTCATTTATATTTTTATTTCTTTCAAATTTATTTTTGGCTTTTGGCAGAAAAAATGTTTTTATGGCCTATTTCTTCAGCATGATGAAATGTCACAGAAAAATTAGTTAACTAGATACATTGAGTCAGTGCATGAGTATAACCAGAAAACCAGAAAACAATGAGATCATTTGGTTAAATTATAATATTTTCCTTGATTATTCAAGTTTAAAGTATTGAAAATTGAACAAAAACTTAATGTAATCCTGCTTAGATAATGTCACACTATGTAGGAACATACCTTAACCCCTTCACTCCGCAGCCCTTTTTCATTTTTGCATTTTCGTTTTTTCGCTCCCCTCTTTCCCAGAGCCATAATTTTTTTATTTTTCTGTCAACATGGTCATGTGAGGGCTTATTTTTTGCGGGACGAGTTGTCCTTTTGAACAACACCATTGGTTTTACCTTGCCTTGTACTAGAAAATGGGAAAAAATATTCCAAGTGTGGTGAAATTGCAAAAAAAGTGCAATCCCAAACTTGTTTTTTGTTTTGGTTCACTAAATGCTAAGACTGACGTTATATTGTGATTCTCCAGGTCATTACTGGTTCATAGACACCTAACATGTCTAGATTATGTTTTATCTAAGTGGTGAAAAAAATTCCAAACTTTGCTATAAAAAAGCGCCATTTTCCAATACCCGTAGTGTCTCCATTTTTCATGATCTGGAGTCGGTTGAGGGCTTATTTTTTGCGTGCCGAGCTGATGTTTTTAATGACCCTACATTTGTGCAGATACGTTCTTTTGATCGCCCGTTATTGCATTTTAATGCAATGTCGCGGCGACCAAAAAAACATAATTCTGGGGTTTCAAATTTTTTTCTCGCTATGCTGTTTAGTGATCAGGTTAATGCTTCTTTTTATTGATAGATCGGGCGATTCTGAATGCGGAGATACCAAATATGTGTAGGTTTGATTTTTTTTTTTTTTATTTTGGATGGGGTGAAAGAGGGTGATTTAAACTTTTATATTTTTTTTCTTTTATTCATATTTTTTTAAATATTTTTTAACTTTTGCCAAGCTTCAATAGCTTCCATGGGTGGCTAGAAGCTGACACCACTCGATCGGCTCAGCTATATAGCAGCGATCATCACTGCTATGTAGCTGAAATTCAGGCTTGCTATGAGCGCTGCCCTATCATGTGACGGGGTCGACCATGCACTCATTTCCGGCTGCGCGGCCTGAAGCGGTAGTTAAATGCTGCTGTCAGCATTTGACATCGGCATTTAACAGGTTAATAGCAGCAGGTGAATCGCCATTTCACCCGCCGCTATTGCGCGCACATGTCAGCTGTACAAAACAGCTGACATGTCGTGACTTTGATGTGGGCTCACCGCCGGAGCCCACATCAAAGGCTGGGGACACACACAACGTATTTAAAAACGGTCCGTTTTTGACGGACGAGAATCGCACAAATTTTTACAAAACAGTGATCCGTGTGCAGTGCGAGGATGCGATTTTCTCGCATCAAATGATCCGTTTGACATCCGTGTGACATCCATGTAGGTAAGCCGCCAGGTTCAGGGACCCAATTCTATAATTATAAACAGTTTTTCTCTGTAGTGCTGTTGGCCCTAGTCGACAGCAACTACAGGTTTATAATTGTAGATATTGGGGCCTATGGGAGAACTGGAGACTCTAGAGTCTTCAGTTCTTCCATTATGGGTCGGCGGCTGCGCAACAATGAATTGGATCTCCCACCCCCAAGTCACATACCAGGGGCTAATTTGGATGCGGTCCCTTACATGATGGTTGCAGATGAGGCCTTTCAATTATCAAGGAACGTCATGAGACCCTATCCACGGAGAGGCCTGGACTACCGGTGCAGAATCTTTAATTTGCGTCTTTCCCGTGCCCGCCATCTGGTCGAGTGTTCATTCGGCATTCTCAGTGCAAAATGGCGGGTCCTTCAGTCTGCAATCCAACTGAGTGAAGGCAATGTAAATGGCGTGATTAAAGCATGTGTTGTTCTTCACAACTTTACAAGAGACCATGATTGCCCATCATCTGCTGCAGATGACATTGATTATGCAAATACTGTCTTGACAACTACACGTGTTCGTCCTTCACGTCGTCAGCCCTCTGGCCTAAAAGTTCGGGATGTTTTAACCAATTTTTTTGTGTCACCAGAGGGATCTACGGTTTGGCAAGACAATGCTGTTTTGCCTTAATTTTATTTTAGATTGTAAGTTAATAAATCACATAATTTGCTTCAGAAATTGGTGTAATATGTATCTGATGATGAAAAGATGTAAGTGTGTAAAGTTGACAAATCATGTATGTAGCTGGACCAAGACATAAGACTCTGTTTTCCGAACAAATTTTTACTGCTCAGAGCATATATATGTATTCAAACAACATATTTCCTTTCTCATATGTAATTTGAGAAAAATAAACAACACAGCTTTACATGCCTTGGTCACAAAAAACTAAGGCCAACAAAAAGCCAAAATGACAGCCAAAATATAACATCCAAAACATTACAGGTTATGGTAGGTTGGGGGTGGTGATGGTGATGGCGGGTGTCCAGCATGTGCGGAACTTGGCCTGGGTGGTTGACCAACCACTCTGTCTACCTGTGTTAGTGCAGATATAAATTGCGGGTGTTGCTGCAAGTTGCGATCATGTGTATGAGCTAACACTTGATGTTGAGGGTAGAAGGGCATCAAGTCCTGGGTACTGGATTGACCCATTTGGTCAGAACCCCCAATATGGCCATGTCGAGCAGACACATGTTGGGACCAGCCTCCAAACATGTGTCTGTTCAAGTGGTCAGATTGGGGATGTGCTGGAAAATCATAACTACCCCTGTTTTGGGCTTGTTGTGTGGTTTGTGCAGGCTGTTGTTGGGGAGCTAGAGGTTGCGGGGGTGGTGCTGACACAGTTTGTGATTGGTCCTGTGGAAGGTCTTGCACCGCCAGAAGGTTTGTAGATGACATTTGCCACCGTTCCAGATAATTAAAGATATTAGTGGGGTTGTTTGGGGGTGTTGCCGCATCTAGCAAAATTTGGATGCAACCTCTGGTCCGCAGCCTGAGCGAGCGGGGAATGGGCCGTAAATAGCGGGCAAGACTGCGGAAGTAAGCTTCCTCCCCATCATCATTGGCAGCTCGGGACAAATAGTCCAACACCCCGGTATCAACTTGCCTCCTGGTGCCAATGTTCAAAGCCACCCTTCTGCGACGACCACGGTTTGGTCTGGTAGTAGGCTATGATGATGTATCCAGAGCCAATGTTGGACTGCTGCTCTGGCCTCCTTCATCAACCTCAGGATTTGCCTCCTGTGGAGCGGAAGACGCTGCTGCTGGTTGTGGTGGTGGGTGGTTGCTGCCTGCTGCTTGCCCAGATGGTCCAGCCATTTCTGCATCTTCAGCAACAGGGTCAATCAGCAACTCTGAGTCAGATCCAGTCTCTCTTTCAGTCAGATTTGACTCTGTTCTGTATTTCACAAAAGATTATTTATATTAAAAAATACCTACATATTCACATCATAAGATGTGTAACATATTTGTAGACATGCATGCACTTACGGTCATAGCTCCATCACCGGGGCAAGAAAATTTAGACGGTCATAATAAAGGTATTTCCTTTTTTGGGGGGCTGCATCACCACTCCGACCAGAAAGTTGTCGTTCACTGCGGTATTGGTCCCGGCAACTCCGCCAGCGTCTATTTACATCATTGACTGCAAATATACAAAATATTTGATATAAATATCACACACAAACAGTTACAGGGTTTGCAATAACACATGGGCCCAGGAGGCTAGGGGGACATAAAATTCCTTTGGCCCTATATTAACGGACTATAGCTAAAATAATTTCAATCCATATTTGTGTCTCTTGGTAATGTTTTTGCATCTTCAACCAAGAGCATGGATGATTTACTCCCATCATAAACAAAACACATATGATGGTTTCAGGCTTATTTTTTTATCATGAAAAATCAAATAATAAACATCATTTTTTGGTGAAGAATGGTACTTACATATTTCTTGCTGAACCTCTTGAGGTCGCTCATCAAAATCGGGGAACATGTGGCGACATATTGCCCTCCATGCTGCGTCTTTACGTGCACGGTCCGCATAATGTGCGTCGCGTTGGTCCCATAATTCGGGCCTATCATGGACCAGAGCAATGAGCATCTCCACATTAATATGCCTGGCCATGCTGCTACAACAGAACACTCCGTGGAGGCGTGCTTCCTGGTTTGCAATCCAGCGTGGGCCAGAAATTAGCATGCCAAAGCTTCCTGATAATGGATGATTCAATTTCCTGTCACCTGGAGAAGTCTTCCGTATTTCTCGCAATGCACACGCATGGTCCGTATGTAATCCGATTTTTTCTCGCACCCATAGACTTGCATTGGCGATTCTCGGCCGAGATACGCTGACAATCGCAGCATGCTGAGATTTCACTCGGATCCGGAATACGGCCGAGAAAATATCGGATGATGGGAGCTGCCCCATAGATTAACATTGGGACGAGTGCTATGCGATTTTTTAGCGCACTGCACTCGTCCGTAATGCGGTCTAGTGTGACCCCGGCCAAAGGGGGAGACACGACATGCGCTGTACTAGTACAGGGCATGTCGTGAAGGGGTTAATGACAAATAGAATGATAACATCAGATATCAATATAGTTATACATTTCCAGGCATAGTACCATTCAGGGTTTTAAAAACGGAAACGTTGTTATTGTCTAGTTATTTTCTAAAACATACAGGTTATGGAAAAAGACAAGTCATCTTCAGCAATGTATGGAATGGAAACTATGAACAAAGATAAGGACAGTTCTCCATTCCTTGTGTATGTAACAAAATTCTATTGATTACTGTACATATGAAGGTAATTTTACAAGGCATAAATTCTATTTGAACATTCAGAGAGCTTATATTCCTGTGGAGAAAAATGATCCACGGTATTGTATTTGTGAACTGCATAAGTTCAAGCAGGGTGCAGCACTATAAATCTTTGAAATAAAAACCAAAGGGCAGTGTGGAAAGAAGAAGAATCACATATCACAAATAGTTACGAAGAGGGTAAATATCAGAGTCTTTATGCTGGATTTATTGCTTAATGTTAAAACAAGTAGCCTGGCAGTACATTGCCATGGCACATAGTATAACATTTTCCAGACTCTGTCTCACATAGATACACTGAAGTAAAGGAATTTATTGAGTACCGAGACCCGGCAGGTCACAATAAATTTTGTTTAAGACTTGAAATAATTTTGTTTGCTGAAAAGCAAGGTGCTAAAAAATGGCAAGCTACTGTTTTTTTCAAACATATAGTTAATAGATGTTTCTAGTTATTATTCTAATTTGTTATAAAACAAAGAAACTTAAAAAAAGAAGGAAAATAAGTTCTCCTTTTGTGGTAGACCAGCAGAGTCTACCCTGATATCATCAAAAATACTTTCAAAACAGTCAGAAATGGCATTATTAATTGAAATATCCTTCAGCTTAAAGGTCATGTAATGCCTCTATTTTTTGTATATTGCACATTATAATGAGAAGGAATCTTGTCGAACGGTTAATAGAATTCATAAGTGTGCTTTGCAATAAGCACTTGGAGTATAAGAAGCAAAAGGCAAAAATAATCATTGAATTTTATAGTACAATTTTCTAGACATCTGTGATCTGAGCACTTTTACTATGCAAGGTGGAGGAGGTGAGCTGTGGTGGTCACCTATTGTGAACGTAATGATTAGAGATGAGCAAACCCGAACTTACAAGCTCTGCGTTCATATCAGACAGTGTCTGGTGCTAAACACTGAGCACGAACTTTCCCTGTAAGTCAGTTGCAATGTTCGGAGTTCTGGGGAGAGAGAAATAGATTTTTCTTACCCAGATCCAAAATGTTTGTTCAAGTTCAGGTACAGTCCTGGTACCTGAACTGAACTTTGGGATAAAGTTTTAATCAGGTACCAAAACCTGAGTTTCCATGGTTCTGGTAAAAAAAATAATTGAAACAATAGGTAATTTTTTGATGTCTCATTGTTTTAAAGAAGATACTCACACTTTAGATATGTGAATATGTATCCATGAAACAAGCCTTTTATTTCTAAAAAATGGGGTTCTATCAATCTCCATACCTTGGTTCCCTGATTATCATTTCTCCTGGTTGTGACAGCAACTGTGAATGTAAAGGTGGTTTCAGACAGTTGTGCTCAAACGTTGACATACCCCGGCAGAATTTTTGTTTTCTTGTCCTTTTTTTCCGAGAATATGAATAATAACACCAAAACTTTTTCTCCACTCATGGTTAGTGGTTGGGTGAAGCCATTTATTGTCAAACTACTGTGCTTTCTCTTTTTAAATCAAAATGACAACCCAAAACATCCAAACGACCCTGATCAAAAGTGTGCATACCCCATTTCTTAAAACCGTATATTGCCCCTTCTAACATCAATAACAGCTTGAAGTCTTTTGTGGTAGTTGTGGATGAGGTTCTTTATTTTCTCAGATGGTAAAGCTGCCCACTCTTCTTGGCAAAAAGCTTCCAGTTCCTGTAAATTCCCTGGCTGTCTAGCATGAACTGGCCAAGAAAGCAAAAAGGCGAAGAAAGCAAAAATTCTGCCATGGTATGTAAACTTTTGACCATAAGTGTACAGTGGGGCAAAAAAGTATTTAGTCAGTCAGCAATAGTGCAAGTTCCACCACTTAAAAAGATGAGAGGCGTCTGTAATTTACATCATAGGTAGACCTCAACTATGGGAGACAAACTGAGAAAAAAAAATCCAGAAAATCACATTGTCTGTTTTTTTATCATTTTTTTTGCATATTATGGTGGAAAATAAGTATTTGGTCAGAAACAAACAACCAAGATTTCTGGCTCTCACAGACCTGTAACTTCTTCTTTAAGAGTCTCCTCTTTCCTCCACTCATTACCTGTAGGAATGGCACCTGTTTAAACTTGTTATCAGTATAAAAAGACACCTGTGCACACCCTCAAACAGTCTGACTCCAAACTCCACTATGGTGAAGACCAAAGAGCTGTCAAAGGACACCAGAAACAAAATTGTAGCCCTGCACCAGGCTGGGAAGACTGAATCTGCAATAGCCAACCAGCTTGGAGTGAAGAAATCAACAGTGGGAGCTATAATTAGAAAATGGAAGACATACAAGACCACTGATAATCTCCCTTGATCTGGGGCTCCACGCAAAATCCCACCCCGTGGGGTCAGAATGATCACAAGAACGGTGAGCAAAAATCCCAGAACCACGCGGGGGGACCTAGTGAATGAACTGCAGAGAGCTGGGACCAATGTAACAAGGCCTACCATAAGTAACACACTACGCCACCATGGACTCAGATCCTGCAGTGCCAGACGTGTCCCACTCCTTAAGCCAGTACATGTCCGGGCCCGTCTGAAGTTTGCTAGAGAGCATTTGGATGATCCAGAGGAGTTTTGGGAGAATGTCCTATGGTCTGATGAAACCAAACTGGAACTGTTTGGTAGAAACACAACTTGTCGTGTTTGGAGGAAAAAGAATACTGAGTTGCATCCATCAAACACCATACCTACTGTAAAGCATGGTGGTGGAAACATCTTGCTTTGGGGCTGTTTCTCTGCAAATGGGCCAGGATGACTGATCCGGGTGCATGAAAGAATGAATGGGGCCATGTATCGTGAGATTTTGAGTGCAAACCTCCTTCCATCAGCAAGGGCATTGAAGATGAAACGTGGCTGGGTCTTTCAACATGACAATGATCCAAAGCACACTGCCAGGGCAACGAAGGAGTGGCTTCGTAAGAAGCATTTCAAGGTCCTGGAGTGGCCTAGCCAGTCTCCAGATCTCAACCCTATAGAAAACCTTTGGAGGGAGTTGAAAGTCCGTGTTGCCAAGCGAAAAGCCAAAAACATCACTGCTCTAGAGGAGATCTGCATGGAGGAATGGGCCAACATACCAACAACAGTGTGTGGCAACCTTGTGAAGACTTACAGAAAACGTTTGACCTCTGTCATTGCCAACAAAGGATATATTACAAAGTATTGAGATGAAATTTTGTTTCTGACCAAATACTTATTTTCCACCATAATATGCAAATAAAATGTTAAAAAAACAGACAATGTGATTTTCTGGATTTTTTTTTATCAGTTTGTCTCCCATAGTTGAGGTCTACCTATGATGTAAATTACAGACGCCTCTCATCTTTTTAAGTGGTGGAACTTGCACTATTGCTGACTGACTAAATACTTTTTTGCCCCACTGTATATGGCATAACCTTTGACTACGTCATATATGTTTTATATGAAGTTAATTTTTAAAACCTTGATCTACTTATGGAATCTACAGCTCTGGCAAAAATTAAGAGACCACTGCAAAATGTTCAGTTTGTCTGATTTTTCTCTTCATGGGTATATTTTTTGAGTAAAATGTAAATTGTTCTTTTATTCTATAAACTTCTGACAACATATCTCCAAATTTCCAAGCAATAAATTTTGTAATTTTTTTTCTGAAAAGGAGAAATGGTCAAAATTGAAAAAAAAATAACCAGTGCTTTCAGACCTCAAATAATGCAAGGAAAACAAGTTCATAATCATTTAGAAACAACAATACTAATGTTTT
Organism: Ranitomeya imitator; assembly: GCF_032444005.1. Classification (NCBI taxonomy): domain Eukaryota; kingdom Metazoa; phylum Chordata; class Amphibia; order Anura; family Dendrobatidae; genus Ranitomeya; species Ranitomeya imitator. The sequence continues at coordinate 470,514,537 of NC_091282.1, forward strand.
AACTCAGGGAGAGTTCAGAAATCAATATTTTATGGAATAACTATGATTTTTAATCACAGCTTTCATGAGTCTTGGCATGCTTTCCACCAGTCTTTCACACTGCTTCTGGCGCAAAAATTTAAGCAGTTCTTCTTTGTTTGATGGCTTGTGACTATCCATCATCCTCTTAATTACATTCCAAGGATTCACTGGGGTTCAGGTCTGGAGATTGGATTGCCCATGATAGGGTTTTGATGTGGTGGTCCCTTAATTTTTGCCTCAGCTGTATATTCTAGGATGTAGATAAATAGGGGTACATTAATAACATAAGAAAAAGAAAAACATATGTCACGCACAACACTATTTCTGTACTATATGCATGATTCCTGTCATTTCTATAGGAAAACATATAGATTTACCAGCTGAAGTAGTAAAACACCTTCTTAAAGCAAGGATGAGAAGTATTGGCATTTTGCTTATTCCGACATAAGACATGCATGTACGTCACACATTGGATTCCTGCGTATACAGCAAGCTCAGGAGCTGAGATCACTTTACAGGCAGAAGATGGCAGCTTTATCATCAACAACCAACATCCATGTCTAACATCATTGACCATATCTAGTTCCAATTGTGTTCACTGTCAATGGGGTACTAATAGGCAGTCATGGGCCTGCTGAAGGCCCTCAGGGCTTTCATCCTAGCACTTTTTTGCTTCATATGGAAGATAACCATTTCAATAAAAACTATGATTTTCTATCCAGTATATAGTGTGGTAAAGTGATGTCATGCAAAAAAACAAAACTTCAATTGGAAATGGATACTGAAAAATGTAATGGTTAAGCCTCTTAATACAGAGCATGGGAAAAAAAAAACAAAAGAGCAAGAAAATAAATAATGGTGAAAGCGGGAAGGGAATAAAAACTTATCGCTCAAAACATATGTACTCTACATTGTGGTTTTAAATATATATAGCATAAGAATAGTTAGTTTGTCCTTTATGTACAATGACTACCAGCAACTTGCAGTACATTGCTAACTGTTATCTTTGCTTATATTTTTGACCAAAACAAGACAATGCTTGAAATTGCAAAAAAAAATTGTACTGCTTTATTATGATAAAAAAAAGAATAGTCTAATAGTCAAACTGAAATAATAGAAAAAAAAATAAATGGACATAGAATAGATTTAATCAATTAATTGAATTATCAATTAATTTATATGTTGATATTAAACTGAAATAATGTACTGTATATTTTACTTTAATATTTGGTACAGTGCCATATGAAAATGACTGCCTTTTCTATAACTGAACATGTGGCACATATAAATATTTTAAGATTTATGTGGTAAAGAGATTTGTTTTATTCAGTAGGGACTTTCTAGACTTTTTTAATATATGTTTTGATGTTCAATAAAGGGAAATTTTCCATTAAAAATTCAGTTTTCTCAAAGGCTTAGATTATTTTCATGAGTTCAAGGGCATTTGTGATAAAAGTTTTAAAGTGAAACCAATTGAATTTCCCTTGATACTTATTAAAACTAGAAATTAACAATCTAGATTCTGGATATGCCTTTGACACTTGGCTCCTTTCAGTTTGACTAATGAAAACATGTTTAAGAATGACAATTTAAGTTTTAGGGTTCCTGTAGTTCACATTTTCATTGGTATTTGTAAGAAGCAATTGTGCATAAAAGTACAATTCTGTCTAGTACAGGAATCAAAGACGTAGATATAGGGAGTACCTAGATAGAAGTCAAAATCGTCCATTTTAGGGGAATCAAAACCCTCTTCTACAATTATTAAAAATGGCACAAGCCCTGTTAAAGATTTTAAGTTGGGGACCAGTGGATTCAAAGTATGCATCCAAAAGAAAATATTGTGCAATGTCCTGACAAATTCTTTAATCTTTGTACTTAGAATTGTCAAATATTCTATAGAATATCTAAAACAAGACTGATCTTCTTGTGTTCTGATCTTACAAAGATTCAGCTTCAAAAGAAAAAAGCACCACAAACCGACCATGCAGTCCAATGTAATATAATTTTATTGATGTATAATTCAAGTAAGTGGAGGCAAAAAAAGGAAAATAAATGCAGGTAAGAAATAATGATACGGACCACAATGCAAAAGTGCAAAGAAAAAGGTGACGCACACCCAGGGGTAGAAAGAAAAAATAGAACTGGGTGAAACACAACGGTGTATATGGCAATAAGGATCAACATGAATCGTATATGCACAAAAATCACTAAAAAACAAAAATGTATCCAAAATGAAAGTGCAAATGCAAAATCACAAGAAGAATTACCCTAGTATCAAAAACATGGGTATAATTATAAATCAAGCAATGATCAAAACTAATGCAATGATTAAAAATAAGCCAAAACACACAAATATGTGAAACACACGTTGTGCTGAGGTGATTCAGCTTATAATATTCATTTTTATTACCACACTTCCTTCATTTTTCTGACTTTTCATATATCTGGAATTCCTGACAATGAAGCTGCAAGCTCTATGTTAAGTCAGTGTTCAATATGAAGCAAACCTTCTATTTCCTTTTCCTTTCTTTTAGAGATCTAATCTACATAGCTAAGTCTTAATTTCAGTGTTTCACACATAATGGAATTGAAAAACCCCAACAATAGCAATTTTTTAATTAGGACTCCTTGCAATATTTCTTATTGTCTTTTGTATCTATATGAAAGATTTACATAGCTCATTTTACATTTCTCTTTAATTTAATATAAATTGCCTTTTCAGCCAGGAAGAGAACAAGAACTCTAGTGCCATCTATTGGAAGTAGCAATCCTAACAGTCAATGTCGACCCTTTAACGAGCCTTGTCACATGACTTAGGATAAAAGCCAAACCAGAATCTCAATTTGCAGACACTGTGTTTTGGGGTACTGCTCCTCATCGGTGCAAAGTGTGAGATCTGGATTGGGTGTAGGAGAGGCGTCTTACTGGGATCCAAGAGGTATCATTTCTCCTTGCGGAGAGTGAAATGTTAAGCATGCCGAGATGAGGAGACTTAAAGCCGCAATGCTTCTCTGGGAAATATGCAAATTGTCTCTTCAGAGAGGAAAAGGACTAGAACTCTAGTGCCACCTATTGGAAGTAGCAATCCTACCAGTCAATGTCGGCCCTTTAACGAGCCTTGTCACATGACTTAGGATAATAGCCAAACCAGAATCTCAATTTGTAGACACTGTGTTTCGGGGTACTGTCTCTCGTCAGTGCAAAGTATGAGATCTAGTTTGGCTGTATGAGAAGCGTCTGACCGGGATCTAAGAAGTATCATTTCTCCTTGCGGAGAGTGACATGTTAAGCATGCCAAGATAAGGAGACTTAAAGCCACAATGCTCCTCTGGCAAATTTAATTTCAGAAAAATGTCAACTCATAACTATTAATTAAACTCTGATATAGAACAAATATATTTACAGATATGCGAAGATCAATTAATATTTGCTATAACATGACAACATTTTTTATAAAATATATGTATAAATAATCTATATACATTTATAATACACTTTATTTGTTTAATTCTCTATAAATATGATATATTTGGTATATAACAAAAATAAAATATTTACATATATACATACAATACAGTTAATATTTGCTATATAATATATTTGATATTTGCTATATGTATTATAAAAATTACCTAGACACTGCTGTATCAGAATAACTACATATATATGCTAGAGTAGTATGTGGTTACTATATATAGTGGTAGTTCAACTCATGTGTTGGAATATTGAGATAGAAAATAGGAACACCGTCTCTTTAAATCCTTTGTTGGTTTATTATTATGCGGCATAAACCAACAAGAGGGGAAAGTAAACATAAACATAGCCTTTCTGACTAAAACAGGAAAAGAATAAGGAAAAACAAAAACACTGCTAGATAGTCCATACTTATGCAGGTAACATCCCACTCTAGAGCAACACAGGTTCAGTATTTCTTCTACAAGACACAAAACCAATGGAGAATCCTCTCTCCAGTCTTGCTGATCAAAGACTGCCCCAACAGCTCAGTTATTTAAACCTAAGACCATATAACTCTTTCCATCATGTGACTGACCACATGATTATGACAACACACAAGTTGTTAGCTCTGCATATGGAGATATGGTGGACCTCCTTCCTCCCGCTTTATGAAGGTCCACTAAAACCAGCCCATTATTCAAATTTAACTTAACCCTCACAACACGTAGTGTGCTGTTCAAAAATACTCTGGTTTCATATCACTGATGCCATTAAGCACAGTGACACATATCTCCCATCTATTACATTACCAGTGATTTTATCACATATTCTCCCCTCTGCCCAAAGCCGGGGGTTTTGACACCTTCACTCGCTAAGGAGGAGTCTGGACAGGGCATCTGCATTTCCATGTAACTTTCCTGGCCTATGCTTGACGTAAAATGTGAAATCTTGGAGGCCTTAGAACCACCTTGTCAGCCAAGCATTTTTACCCTTAGTTTCCCTCAACCACCTCAGAGGGGCATGGCTAGATACCAGCTTCAATCTATGGCCTAGCAGGCTGTACCTCAGGGTATCTACGGCCCAATTTATGGCTAGGCACTCCTCTACGATGGCATAGTTTATCTCGCATGAAGAGAGCTTTCGGCTCAGATAAAGGATGGGATGCTCCACCCCATTTACTTTCTGAGACAGCACGGCTCCCAAGCCAACTTCTGACGCATCTTTCCAGACCACAAACTCTGCTGAACTCTGGTGAGATCAGAAGTGGATGTTTACACAGAGCCTGCTTCTGCTCCTGAAAAGCCACCTCAGACTCAGCAGACCATTTAATCAATGATGATCTTGTGCCTTGAAAAAGGTCCATCAACGGTGTGTCAATCATGGCAAACCTTGGGATAAACCACAGGTACTAACCCACATTTCCAAGAAATGCCTTCACTTGCTTCTTGGAAAGTGGTTGTGGCCATTTCAGGATTGCATCAATCTTGTTTATCTGAGGCTTGATTTTGCCCCTCCCAACAAAATAGTCTAGGTATTTGGCCTCTTCCTTCCCTATGGAACACATTTTTAGGGTTTATGGTGAACCATGCTTTCCTCAAAGCATCCACGACTACCCGTATCTTATGGTTCCCAGTTTCTCAATGAGTACATCCAGCCAGGGCATCAGATACGCATCACATTTGGAGACCTGATTCAGCTGCAATAATCATTATCTTTGGGGTTGCAGAACAAGGATAATCATTGCAACACAATTCATGTATACTTTTTGCATATCTTGTAGTGTTCAGGTGAAGGTGCATATTGAAATGATTGTAGGATATTCAGAAATTACCTTTCAAGTAATGTAATTGACTACATATCCTACTTTTTGTAGATTCACATAGAGTAAGATCAGTAAGTGGCTGTTATTTCCCCAACATACTGACATCTACATAAACCTCACCAATAGCACTTTATCAACATAATATGTTTCTGCACTTTTATGACACTGATTGTAATTCATCATAATTACAGAACTAGGCATGAATATTAATGAAATGTACTTTACTCAAACAATGCATTTTCATTATGATAAATTTACAGTGCATTCAATACTATACATAATATTGAATTTTTAAAGATTATATCTATGGCAATTTCATGATATCTATATAACAATAATTGCAGATGAAGATAATGCAAGAACAAGAGTATTCATTAGCTAAGTTAGGCTACTTTCACACTAGCATTGTTGGGCGCACGTCGCAATGCATCGTTTTGGAGAAAAAACGCATCCTGCAAATGTGCCCGCAGGATGCGTTTTTTCTTCATAGACTTGCATTAGCGACACATTGCGGCGTATGGCCACACGTCGCATCCGTCATGCGATGAATGTGTCGTGTTCTGGCGGACCTTCGGCACAAAAATAATTACATGTAACTTTTTTTGTGCGTCAAGTCCGCCAATTTCAACCGCGCATGCGCAGCCAAAACTCCGCCCCCTCCTCCCCGGACATTACAAAGGGGCAGCGGATGCGTTGAAAAACTGCATCCGCTGCCCCCGTTGTTAATTTCTTTCACAACGTGCGTCGGTACGTCAGGCCGACGCATGGCGACGGCACCGTACCAACGCTAGTGTGAAAGTAGCCTTATTGGTTTCACATGTAATGCAATTAATTTTTGCCATAATTAAAGGAAATAATGTACAGTATTTTCCAACCATTATCATCTCTTTCAGAATTAATGTTGTTGAGAAATAAGAAAGTGGTTTCTGCACTTTTTTTAAATGTTGCATTTTTCATGGAGAAGGATAGCACTATATCTCACTGTACTTATGATGGCCTTTCCTATTAATTAGTATTTTGACAGTGGCAGTCACTTAATCTATAACATGTTTCTATTACATATGAAACCATTTATCAGTATAAATAATTATATAGTCAATGTTATGAATATCTAAGAAATGCATACTCTTATCACACAGTTGCAAAGATTTATTGTTTTGTTTTTCCTAAATTTCACCCTTTTTCACTGTAAATTCTAATTTTTATTGAGTAGTTTTCCAATATTAGATTCTATATAGAAGCACAATAATCTGACTCTTAGGCCTAATGTTTGAGACACAGTGTAAGGCATGATAAAATAGAGAAAATATTCAGCCACTTTTCTAAGAAATTACAAAGTAAAGTTTAAATTGGTCAGTTTTAGAGATGAATGAATATGTTTGAGTCGAGTTGAAGTATACTCAAATTTAACTAATATCTTCATTCTCCAAAAAACTGATTTTTTTGTACATTGCTTCCACGCGTATGCAAAAAAATGGCAGCAATCAGAATGTTTAAAAATAAAAAAATCCTTACACTCACTTTACCGCTCACCCTTACACTTCCGCTCCGCTGCACACAATCACCCATCTGATCCTCACCGCATCTTCTATTCACCTTCTCATGCTGTGCTGTGATTTTCAGCTCTGATGTAGTCCAAGAGGATTGTGAAAATGCATGCATCAGGTCATGTTGCATTGTGAGACTTCATGACCTTTCATTTGCTGGTACAAATCCCTCAGAGACCTCATTGGAGCTGAAGGTCCTGGGAATTCAGTTTAAGCACCAGCGATCAGAAGATGTGACGAGTACCGTATGGGTGACGGTGAGAAGCGAAGGGGTTCGCAGGTGAGTGGGAAGGTAAGTTTAAGAATTTTTGATATCCTGGAATGACATTTCATGCAAAAATAGTGTACATTAGGATCTACTGACTATACTCCATAAATAATGTCGAAGAAGAGTAAAGGATTGTAGAGTTGGACTATCAATGTTCTCCCTGGAATAAAGCTCCAGAAGTGGCTCTCTCATAAAAAGCAGGAGGCTAAGCTTTCCTGTTTTTGGAAGGGACCGACAATTTTCTAATGTATAAGAGGGCCTTTATAGGTATCGGAATGGCATTGTATATGCAGGAAGAATGAATAAATGCCTTAATCAAGATGGGAACTAACATCAATGATGTACAGTGTTACAAATAGGGTCAGAGCCACATTTAGCATCTACTGATGTTTTATTCATTTGCACAATAGATGTGGCATTGATCAAATTAAATAAATCTACATTTAATTTTAACTCTTTTAATATCTGTCAATTATAGGATACATTTTGTGCTTTATGAATGCTTCCTAAATTATTTTGCTAAAATATGTGAAGCTGGTTGTTTACAGGCAAAATTAAACTTTTAACCTGACAGTTATATCTGTAGTGGGGTGGTTCTTTTTCTTTGAGTGACTATGCAGTTTCGTTTTTTCGTTTTTGTTTTTCGCTCCCCTTATTTCCAGAGCCATAACTTTTTTATTTTTCTGTCACTATGGCCATGTGAGGGCCTATTTTTTGCGGGACAAGTTGTACTTTTGAACGACACCATTGGTTTTACCATGTCATGTAACAGAAAACAGGAAAAAAATTCCAAGTGCGATGAAATTGCAAAAAAGTGCTAAAAAAAAAAAATCTAAAATTTGCTAAAAAAAATAAACAGATTGCGCAATTTTCCAATAACAGTAGCATCTCCAATTTTCGTGATCTGGGGTCGGGTAAGGGCTCATTTTTTGCGTGCCAAACTAACGTTTTTAATGATCCATTTTGGTGTAGATCCGTTCTTTTGATCACCCGTTATTGCATTTTAATTGTTTTTATTGATAGATCGGCAATTCTGAATGTGGCGATACCAAATATGTGTAGGTTTGATTTTTTTTTATTGTTTTCTTTTGATTGCGGCGAAAGGGGGGTGATTTAAACTTTTATATATTTTTTATTTTTTTATATTTTTAAACACTTTTTTTTAAATTTTGGCATGCTTCAATAGCCTCCATTGGAGGCTAGAAGCATGCACAACTCGATCGCCTCTGCTACATAGAGGTGAAACACAGATCACCTCTATGTAGAAGAAATGCAGGGTTGCTTTCAACGCCGACCACAGGGTGGTGCTCCAAGCAATCAGGGAGACCTCTGGTTGGTATGGCAATGCATCGATGACCCTCGATCATGTGACGGGGTCAACGGTCCGAGAACCTCTGGCCGCGCGGCCGGGAGCACTTGTTAAATGCCGCTGTCAGCGTTTGACGGTGGCATTTAACTAGTTAATGGGCACAGGTGGATCGTGATTCCACTCGCGCTCATTGCGCACACATCACATGTCAGCTGTACAAAACAGCTGACATATCATGGCTTTGAGGTGGGCTCACCGCCGGAGCCCACCTTAAAGCGGGGGTTCTGCCAGCTGACGTACTATTCCGTCAGCTGGCAGAAAGGGGTTAATGAGTAATTTATTTGTAAACACTTTAGGGAAAGGCAAATCTAGGTTTTCCTACTTTGGAGGCAAACATTCAATTTGGCACCCTCTGCTATATCTAGCTTAAGTGATTTGAGTAGTCATCACAATCATAATTTAAATCACAATTTAAAGGTAAACATCAGTTATTTAAGATAAGACATCATAGAGCGCTAACCACAGATCGTCAGTGGATGTAGCGCCTGCAAATTTTCTTTCTCTTCATGTAATCCCATAAAGATGTAATATTGAGATCAAGGCTTTGTATGGGCCTATATCATCATTTTGTGGACTCCTTGCTCTTTTTTGCCTCATATACAGTTCTTAATGACATTGGATGTATGGTTTGGGTCATTTTCATGCTGCAAAATTAAATTGAAGCCAATCAGATGGCTTCTTATTGATATTGCATGATGTATAAGTATGTGCCTGCATTTTCAACATTGAGGACAGGAATAAATGGGCAATGTTGAGGACCATAGATACAAAGGTCTGCAAAGAAAACAGTGCAGCAGATGAAAAACATTATTCTAACTTCCCTTCAAAATTAGAAGATATCAAGCAGTGTCATTAGCTGAAAATCAGCAGTAAGCAGTAAATTCCAATTACTGTTTGGAGATATCTGGCTGGAAGTGGTCTTTATGGAAGAATTGCCACCAAAAAATATAACTTTTACATAGACACAAGGGCAAGTGACTCAATTATTCATGAACATATAAGAATTGTCATGCTGAAAAGTAGCATCTGGTTCTATGGATCAGGCAAAATTTTTAATATTTGGCTGTATCAAAAGGCAGTTTGTTTGAAGGTCTGGAAAGCGACACAAATATTTAATTCTGAGACGTGGTTCTTTTCATGCTTGGGGCTACATTGCAGCATATGGATTTTGGAATTTGGTCAACATTAACTCCTTTACCTCCAAGAGTGGTTTGCACGCTAATGACTGGGCCAAGTTTTAAAATTCTTACCATTGTCCCTTTATGAGGTTATAACTCTGGAATGCTTCAAGTGATCCCAGTGATTTTAACACTTTTTACTCGAGACATATAGTAATTCATGGTAGTGGTAAAATATCTTTGATATTACCTACGTTTATTTCTGAAAAAATAGAAATTTGGCAAAAATTTTGAAAATTTCTCAATTTTCCAAGTTTGAATGCTTATGCCCTTAAATCACAGAAATATGTCACACAAAATACTCAACAAGTAACATTTCCCACATGTCTACTTTACATAATCACAATTTTGGAACCAAATTTTTTTTTGTTACGGAGTTATAAGGGTTAAAAGTTGACCAGCAATTTCTCATTTTTACAACACCATTTTTTTGAGGACTGCATCACAATTGAAGTCACTTTGAGGGGTCTATATGATAGAAAATACCCAAGTGTGACACCATTCTAAAAACTGCACCCCTCAAGGTGCTCAAAACCACAATCATGAAGTTTCTTAACACCTCAGGTGTTTCACAGGAAGTTTTGGAATGTTTAAAAAAATTAACATTTAACTTTTTTCACCAAAAATTAAATTTAGCTCCAATTTGTTTTATTTTACCAAGAGTAACAGGAGAAATTGGCCCACGAAAGTTGTTGCACAATTTGATCTGAGTATGCTGATACCCAATATGTGGGGGTATACCATTGTTTGGGCGCATGGCAGTGCTTAGAAGGGAAGGAGCGCCAGTTGACTTTTCAATGCAAAATTGACTGGAATTGAGATAGGACGCCATGTCGCGTTTGGAGAGCCCTGATGTGCCTAAACATTGAAACCCCCCACAAGTGACACCATTTTGGAAAGTAGACCCCCTAAGGAAGTTATCAAGATGTGTGGTGAGCACTTTGAACCCCCAAGTGTTTCACAACAGTGAAAATTATTTTTTAGCCCCCAGTTTTGTATTTTCCCAAGGGTAACAGGAGGAATTGGACCCCAAAAGTTGTTGTCCAATTTGTCCTGAGTACGCTGATACCCCATATGTAGGAGAAAACTACTGTTTGGGCGCATGGCAGCGCTTGGAAGAGAAGGAGCGCTGTTTGGAATGCAGACTTAGATAAAATGCTCTGCTGGTGTCACATTGCGTTTGCTGAGCCCCTGATGTACCTAAACAGTAGAAATCCACCACAAGCGACCCAAGACTGGAAACTAGACCACCCAAGGAACTTATCTAGATGTGTTGTAAGAACTTTGAAACCCAAGTGTTTTACTGCAGCTTATGACGCAGAGCTGTGAAAATAAAAATTATTTTTTTTCCACAAAAACTATTTTTTAGCCCCCAGTTTTGTATTTTCCCAAGGGTAACAAGAGAAATGGGACCCCAAAAGTTCTTGTCCAATTTTTCCTGAGTGTGCTGATATTCCATATGGGGGAGAAAACTACTGTTTGGGTGCATGGCAGATCTTGGAAGGGAAGGAGCACCTTTTGGAACGCAGACGTAGATGGAATGGTCTGCAGGTGTCACATGCAGATGTACCTAAACAGTAGAAACCCCAAACAAGTGACCCTATATTGGAAACTAGACCCCAAGGAACTTATCTAGATGTGTTGTGAGAACTTTGAACCCCCAAATGTTTCACTACATCACTACAGTTTATAACGCAGAGCCGTGAAAATAAAAAATCTTTTTTTCCACAAAAATGATTTTTTAGCCCACTCAATTTTTATTTTCCCAAGGGTAACCAAAAAAATTGGACCCCAAAAGTTATTGCCCAATTTGTCCTGAGTACACTGATACCCAATATGTTGGGGTAAAACCCGTGTTTTGGCACACGGGAGAGCTCGGAAGGGATGGAGCACTGTTTTACTGTTTCAACGCGGAATTGGCTGGAATTGAGATCGGACGCCATGTCGCGTTTGGAGAGCCCCTAATGTGCCTAAACAATGGAAACCCCCCAATTCTAACTGAAACCCTAACCCAAACACATCCCTAACCCTAATCCTAACCCTTACCATAACCCTAACCACACCCCTAACCCGAACATGCCCCTAACCCTAATCCCAACCACATCCCTAACCCCAACACACCCCTAACCCTAATCCCAACCCTAACCCTAACCACACCCCTAACCCCGACACACCCTTAACCATAATACCAACCTGAATCCCAACCATAAATGTAATCAAAACCCAACCCTAACTTTAGCCCCAACCATAACCCTAACTTTATCCCCAACCCTAGCTCTGACTTTAGCCCCAAACCTAACCCTAACTGAAGCTCCAACCCTAACTGTAGCCCTAACCCTAACTTTAGCCCCAACCCTAACCCTAACTTTAGCCCCAACCCTAACCCTAACCCTAACCCTAGCCCTAACCCTAACCCTAGCCCTAAAGCTAACCCTAATGGGAAAATGGAAAAAAAATACATTTTTTAAATTTTATTATTTTTCCCTAAGGGGGTGATGAAGGGGGGTTTGATTTACTTTTATGGCAGTTTTTTAGCTGATTTTTATGATTGGCAGCTGTCACACACTAAAAGACACTCTTTATTGCAAAAAATAATGTTTGCGTCTCCACATTTTGAGAGCTATAATTTTTCCATATTTTGGACTACAGAGTTTTGTGAGGTCTTGTTTTTTGTGGGATGAGTTGATGTTTTTATTGGTACCATTTTCGGGAACGTGACATTTTTGATCGCTTTTTATTCAGATTTTTGTGAGGCAGAATGAATAAAAACCAGCAATTCGTGAATTTCTTTTGGGGGGGACGTTTATACCGTTCCACGTTTGATAAAATTGATAAAGCAGTTTTATTCTTCGGGTCAGTACGATTACAGCGATACCGCATTTATATCTTTATCTATGTTTTGGCGCTTTTATACAATAAAATCTATTTTATATAAAACATAAATATTTTTGCATCACTTTATTCTGAGGACTATAACTTTTTAATTTTTTTTGTTAATGATGCTGTATGGCAGCTCGTTTTTTGCGGGACAAGATGACGTTTTCACCAGTACCATGGTTATTTATACCAGTCATTTTGATCGCGTTTTATTTCACATTTTGTTTGGCGGTATGATAATAAAGTGTTGTTTTTTGCCTCGTTTTTTTTTATGGTGATCACTGAAAGGGTTAACTAGTGGGACAGTTTTATAGGTCGGGACATTACGGACGCGGCGATACTAAATATGTGGGGGGACATTATATTGCAGTTACAGATTGCTGATCTTACACTTTGCAGTGCACTGTGTCAGATCAGCGATCACACAGGCACTGAAGGAGGCTTAACGGCACCTGCTCTGAGCAGACACTTGAAAGCCACCTCCCTACAGGACCCGGAAGGCCCCAGTGGCCATTTTGGATTTGAGGCCTGCAGGGAGGAGGAGATAGGAGACCCTCGGAGCAACGCAATTACATTGCGTTGCTCCGAGGGTCTCAGGGAAAAACGCAGGGAGCCCCCTCCCTGCGGAAAGCTTCCCTATGCTGCTGGAACACTGTGATCATTTTTGATCGCAGTGTGCCAGGGGTTAATGTGCCGGGAGCGGTCCATGACCGCTCCTGGCACATAGTGCTGGATATCAGCTGAGAAAATCAGCTGAAACCCGGCGGCGATTGAATGCGCTCCCCCTGTGACCGCGGCCGATCGCCTATGATGTACTGTTTTGTCTATGGGAAGTAGGGCCCACCCCACATGGACGGAGTAGTACTTCTAATAACAGAAATGGGTTAATGGTGCCTTCAAGGCTGAGAAATATGGTCAATATGGGCAAAAACCTATCCATCGAGCTACACCATCAGCAAGGCAACTGTGCACTCCAAATTTAATCTATAGCATGACAGCAGCCCTAGACATACAGTCAATGTCCTTTAAGGGAATTTGTCAGTAGAATCAATCTTCCTAAGCTGTCTATTTGGGCCTGCAGGTCACAGAAAGTGGAATAAAGTGATATGTTTATATAAGTAATATAATGTCTTATTCCAGAGAAAGCTATATTTTTATTATATGAAAATGAGATGTTAAGAACTGTTTGCAGAAAACTGATCTGCATGACAATCTGCTTCCAGAGCTTATTTTAAATAAAAGGAGGTATTACCATTGTGATGTGTAGTGGTTACCAGTGTGACATATAATGGCTGCTTTCTTCTCTCCAGATCACACTGCAGAGCTGTGAGTGAGTAAAACTGAAACAGCAGAGCAACAAACACATCTGCAGTTATCCTCTCATAGTGCTTCAGCTTCATTTCAAAAGCAGCCAGTATTGCAGTAATGTTTTAACACAGCAGCACTGTGAGAGCTGCAGTAAGTGTGTTTACATAGTTCAGTTCTGCTGTACTGTGTTAAGGTATCTTCACACAGAGCAACTTTCCAACGATCATGACCAGCGATACGACCTGGACTTGATCGTTGGTAAGTCGTTGTGTGGTTGCTGGAGAGCTGTCACACAGACAGCTCTCCAGCAACCAACAATGCCGAAGTCCCCGGGTAACCAGGGTAAACATCGGGTTACTAAGTGCAGGGCCGCGCTTAGTAACCCAATGTTTACCCTGGCTACCATTGTAAATGTAAAAAAAACACTACATACTCACATTCCGGTGTCTGTCACGTCCCCGCCATCAGCTTCCCACACTGACTGTGTCAGAGCCGGCCGTAAATCACAGCACAGCGGTGACGTCACCGCTGTGCTTTACGGCCGGCGCTCACAGTCAGTGCAGGAAGCTGACGGCGGGGGACGTGACAGACACCGGAACGTGAGTATGTAGTGTTTTTTTTTTTTTTTACTTTTACAATGGTAAATGCCGATCCAGCGACTAAATAAAGTTCTGGCCTTCTAGCTCCGACCAGCAATGTCACAGCAGGATCCTAATCGCTGCTGCGTGTCAAACACAATGAGATCGCTAGCCAGGACGCTGCAACGTCACGGATCGCTATCATTCTCGTTCAAAAGTTGCTCAGTGTGAAGGTACCTTTAGTTACTTGAATCACACTGGTAAAGTCCCCTTTTATTAAAAACTAGATGGTTGCCCGATTCTAACGCATCCGGTATTCTAGAATATGTATGTAGTTTATTTAAGATTTAAGAATAATGCAATGAATACACAGGATTTTCTTGGTAAAATATACACATTATCAGTGAAATGGTGTTTAAATCCCACGCCAATATCACTGATTGGTCGCGGCCAGCCAGGCACGACCAATCAGCGGAGCGGGGTTTAAATCCTTAGCCAATATCGCTGATTGGTCATGGCCGGCCAGGCGCGACCAATCAGTGAAGCGTGGTTCAAATCCCACGCCAATTTGCGGCCGAACTGCGCCTGTCGCTGATTGGTCGTGGCAGCTGGCGAGACCTGTTGTGAATTCTGTGGCCAAGCTCCCTCCTGTGGTCGAGAGTGGTGCTTCGGCTGGTTCTGTCTATGAGCTTCCTTTGGTGGATGAGAGTGGTACTGCGGCTTCTGAGTTTCCTTCTTCAGGTGATGAGGTTAAGTCATTAGGTGCTGCTCTATTTAACTCCACCTGGTGCTTTGATCCTGGCCTCCAGTCAATGTTCTAGTATTGGTCTTGCTTCCTCCTGGATCGTTCCTGTGGCCTGCATAAGCTAAGTTCTGCTTGTGTTACTTTTGTTTGCTATATTTTCTGTCCAGCTTGCTATATTGGTTGTTCTTGCTTGCTGGAACCTCTGAGACGCAGAGGGAGCACCTCCGTACCGTTAGTCGGTGCGGAGGGTCTTTTTGCCCCTCTGCGTGGTTGTTTGTAGGTTTTTGTGTTGACCGCAAAGCTATCTTTCCTATCCTCGGTCTATTCAGTAAGTCGGGCCTCACTTTGCTAAATCTATTTCATCTCTGTGTTTGTATTTTCATCTTTACTCACAGTCATTATATGTGGGGGCTGCCTTTTCCTTTGGGGAATTTCTCTGAGGCAAGGTAGGCTTATTTTTCTATCTTCAGGGCTAGTTAGTTTCTCAGGCTGTGCCGAGTTGCATAGGGAGCGTTAGGCGCAATCCACGGCTACCTCTAGTGTGGTGTGATAGGATTAGGGATTGCGGTCAGCAGAGTTCCCACGTCTCAGAGCTCGTCCTATGTTTTTGGTAATTGTCAGGTCACTTTGTGTGCTCTGAACTTCAAGGTACATTGTGGTTCTGAATTACCTGTTCATAACAGTACTGGAGGCCCAAAGTACTAATGCTTCTCAATAGAGGGAAAAGAGAAGTTCTGAGACCATTTTTTTTTCTTTGCACTGTGTTCTGTCTTTCATTTCCCCTTTACATCAGGGTGGTTCAGAACACAGGTGTGGACATGGACATTCAGGGTCTGTCCTCTTTGTTGGATAATCTCACTATAAGTGTACAGAACATTCAAGATTTAGTGGTTCAGAATCCTATGTTAGAACCTAAAATTCCTATTCCTGAGTTGTTTTCTGGAGATAGAGCTAAGTTTTTGAATTTTAAAAATAATTGTAAATTATTTCTGGCTTTGAAACACCGCTCCTCTGGTGACCCAGTTCAACAGGTTAGGATCGTTGTTTCTTTATTACGTGGCGACCCTCAAGACTGGGCATTTTCCCTTGCGCCAGGAGATCCTGCATTATGTAACATTGATGCGTTTTTTCTGGCGCTCGGATTGCTGTACGACGAACCTAATTCAGTGGATCAGGCAGAGAAAAATTTGCTGGCTCTGTGTCAGGGTCAGGATGAGATAGAGATTTATTGTCAGAAGTTTGGAAAGTGGTCCGTGCTCACTCAATGGAATGAATGTGCGCTGGCAGCTATTTTCAGAAAGCGTCTCTCTGAAGCCCTTAAGGATGTCATGGTGGGATTTCCTATGCCTGCTGGTCTGAATGAGTCTATGTCTTTGGCCATTCAGATCTGTTGACGCTTGCGTGAGCGTAAATCTGTGCACCATTTGGCGGTATTATCTGAGCATAAACCTGAGCCTATGCAGTGCGATAGGACTTTGACCAGAGCTGAAAGGCAAGAACACAGACGTCAGAATGGGCTGTGTTTCTACTGTGGTGATTCCACTCAAGCTATCTCCGATTGTCCTAAGCGCACTAAGCGGTTCGCTAGGTCCGCCACCATTGGTACGGTACAGTCGAAATTCTTTTGTCCGTTACTTTGATCTGCTCTTTGTCTTCCTATTCTGTCATGGCATTTGTGGATTCAGGCGCTGCCCTGAATTTGATGGACTTGGAGTTTGCTAGGCGCTGTAGGTTTGTCTTGGAGCCCTTGCAGTGTCCTATTCCATTGAGAGGAATTGATGCTACGCCTTTGGCCAAGAATAAGCCTCAGTATTGGACCCAACTGACCATGTGCATGGCTCCTGCGCACCAGGAGGAAATTCGCTTTCTGGTGTTGCATAATCTGCATGATGTGGTCGTGTTGGGGTTGCCATGGCTACAAGTCCATAGCCCAGTATTAGATTGGAAATCAATGTCTGTGTCCAGCTGGGGTTGTCAGGGGGTACATGGTGATGTTCCATTTCTGTCTATCTCATCATCCAACCCTTCTGAGGTCCCAGAGTTCTTGTCTGATTACCGGGATGTATTCGATGAGCCCAAGTCCAATGCCCTACCTCCGCATAGGGATTGTGATTGTGCTATCGATTTGATTCCTGGTAGTAAGTTTCCTAAGGGTCGACTGTTTAATTTATCTGTACCTGAGCATGCCACTATGCGGAGTTACGTGAAGGAGTCTTTGGAGTCATATTCGCCCGTCATCGTCGCCATTGGGAGCGGGGTTCTTTTTTGTGGCCAAGAAGGATGGTTCGCTGAGACCTTGTATTGATTACCGCCTTCTAAATAAAATTACGGTCAAATTTCAGTACCCCTTGCCGCTGCTGTCTGATTTGTTTGCTCGGATTAAGGGGGCTAGTTGGTTCACCAAGATAGATCTTCGTGGTGCGTATAATCTTGTGCGTATTAAACGGGGTGACGGATGGAAAACAGCATTTAATACGCCCGAAGGCCATTTTGAGTACCTGATTATGCCATTCGGGCTTTCTAATGCCCCATCAGTGTTTCAGTCCTTTATGCATGACATCTTCCGAGAGTACCTGGATAAATTCCTGATTGTATACTTGGATGATATTTTGGTCTTCTCGGATGATTGGGAATCTCATGTGAAGCAGGTCAGAATGGTGTTCCAGGTCCTGCGTGCTAATTCTTTGTTTGTGAAGGGGTCAAAGTGTCTCTTTGGTGTTCAGAAGGTTTCATTTTTGGGGTTCATTTTTTCTCCTTCTACTATCGAGATGGACCCTGTTAAAGTTCAGGCCATTTATGATTGGACTCAGCCAACATCTCTGAAGAGTCTGCAGAAGTTCCTGGGCTTTGCTAATTTTTTCGTCGCTTCATCGCTAATTTTTCTAGTATTGCTAAACCGTTGACTGATTTAACCAAGAAGGGTGCTGATGTGGTCAATTGGTCTTCTGCTGCTGTGGAAGCTTTTCAGGAGTTGAAGCATCGTTTTTCTTCTGCCCCTGTGTTGTGCCAACCAGACGTTTCGCTTCCGTTCCAGGTCGAGTTTGATGCTTCCGAAATTGGAGCAGGGGCTGTTTTGTCGCAGAGAAGTTCTGATTGCTCGGTGATGAAACCATGCGCCTTCTTTTCCAGTAAATTTTCACCTGCTGAGCGAAATTATGATGTTGGCAATCGAGAGTTGCTAGCCATGAAGTGGGCATTCGAGGAGTGGCATCATTGGCTTGAAGGAGCTAAGCATCGCGTGGTGGTCTTGACTGATCACAAAAACTTGACTTATCTCGAGTCTGCCAAACGGTTGAATCCTAGACAGGCTCGTTGGTCGCTGTTTTTCTCCCGTTTTGACTTTGTGGTTTCGTACCTTCCGGGCTCTAAAAATGTGAAGGCGGATGCCTTGTCTAGGAGTTTTGTGCCCGATTCTCCGGGTTTGCCTGAGCCGGCGGGTATTCTCAAAGAGGGGGTAATTTTGTCTGCCATCTCCCCTGATTTGCGGCGGGTGCTGCAAAAATTTCAGGCTAATAGACCTGACCGTTGCCCAGCGGAGAAACTGTTTGTCCCTGATAAATGAACGAGTAGAGTTATCTCTGAGTTTCATTGTTCGGTGTTGGCTGGTCATCCTGGAATCTTTGGTACCAGAGATTTGGTGGCTAGATCCTTTTGGTGGCCGTCTCTGTCGCGGGATGTGCGTTCTTTTGTGCAGTCCTGTGGGATCTGTGCTCGGGCTAAGCCCTGCTGTTCTCGTGCCAGTGGGTTGCTTTTGCCCTTGCCGGTCCCGAAGAGGCCTTGGACACATATCTCTATGGATTTTATTTCGGATCTCCCCGTCTCTCAAAGAATGTCGGTCATTTGGGTGGTTTGTGATCGCTTCTCTAAGATGGTCCATTTGGTGCCCTTGTCTAAATTGCCTTCCTCCTCTGATTTGGTGCCATTGTTTTTCCAGCATGTGGTTCGTTTACATGGCATTCCAGAGAACATCGTTTCTGACAGAGGTTCCCAGTTTGTTTCGAGGTTTTGGCGAGCCTTTTGTGCTAGGATGGGCATTGATTTGTCTTTTTCCTCGGCTTTCCATCCTCAGACAAATGGCCAGACTGAACGAACCAATCAGACCTTGGAAACATATCTGAGATGTTTTGTTTCTGCTGATCAGGATGATTGGGTGTCCTTTTTGCCTTTGGCTGAGTTCGCCCTTAATAATCGGGCCAGCTCGGCTACTTTGGTTTCGCCGTTTTTCTGCAATTCTGGGTTCCACCCTCGTTTCTCTTCAGGGCAGGTTGAGTCTTCGGACTGTCCTGGTGTGGATACTGTGGTGGATAGGTTGCAGCAGATTTGGACTCATGTAGTGGACAATTTGACTTTGTCCCAGGAGAAGGCTCAACGTTTCGCTAACCGCAGGCGCTGTGTGGGTCCCAGACTTCGTGTTGGGGATTTGGTTTGGTTGTCATCTCGTTATGTTCCTATGAAGGTTTCCTCTCCTAAATTTAAGCCTCGTTTCATTGGTCCATATAGGTTTTCTGAGGTTCTTAATCCTGTGTCTTTTCGTCTGACTCTTCCAGCTTCTTTTTCCATCCATAACGTGTTCCATAGGTCATTGTTGCGGAGATACGTGGCACCTGTGGTTCCATCTATTGATCCTCCTGCTCCGGTTTTGGTGGAAGGGGAATTGGAGTATATAGTGGAGAAGATTTTGGATTCTAGTGTTTCGAGACGGAAACTCCAGTATTTGGTTAAGTGGAAAGGTTATGGTCAGGAAGATAATTCCTGGGTCTTTGCCTCTGATGTCCATGCTGCCGATCTGGTTCGTGCCTTTCATGTGGCTCATCCTGGTCGGCCTGGGGGCTCTGGTGAGGGTTCGGTGACCCCTCCTCAAGGGGGGGTACTGTTGTGAATTCTGTGGCCAAGCTCCCTCCTGTGGTCGAGAGTGGTACTTCGGCTGGTTCTGTCTATGAGCTTCCTTTGGTGGATGAGAGTGGTACTGCGGCTTCTGAGTTTCCTTCCTCAGGTGATG
Source organism: Ranitomeya imitator (assembly GCF_032444005.1). NCBI lineage: Eukaryota > Metazoa > Chordata > Amphibia > Anura > Dendrobatidae > Ranitomeya > Ranitomeya imitator. The sequence continues at coordinate 470,534,705 of NC_091282.1, forward strand.
AGGTTAAGTCATTAGGTGCTGCTCTATTTAACTCCACCTGGTGCTTTGATCCTGGCCTCCAGTCAATGTTCTAGTATTGGTCTTGCTTCCTCCTGGATCGTTCCTGTGGCCTGCATAAGCTAAGTTCTGCTTGTGTTACTTTTGTTTGCTATATTTTCTGTCCAGCTTGCTATATTGGTTTTTCTTGCTTGCTGGAAGCTCTGAGACGCAGAGGGAGCACCTCCGTACCGTTAGTTGGTGCGGAGGGTCTTTTTGCCCCCCTGCGTGGTTGTTTGTAGGTTTTTGTGTTGACCGCAAAGCTATCTTTCCTATCCTCGGTCTATTCAGTAAGTCGGGCCTCACTTTGCTAAATCTATTTCATCTCTGTGTTTGTATTTTCATCTTTACTCACAGTCATTATATGTGGGGGCTGCCTTTTCCTTTGGGGAATTTCTCTGAGGCAAGGTAGGCTTATTTTTCTATCTTCAGGGCTAGTTAGTTTCTCAGGCTGTGCCGAGTTGCATAGGGAGCGTTGGGCGCAATCCACGGCTACCTCTAGTGTGGTGTGATAGGATTAGGGATTGCGGTCAGCAGAGTTCCCACGTCTCAGAGCTCGTCCTATGTTTTTGGTTATTGTCAGGTCACTTTGTGTGCTCTGAACTTCAAGGTCCATTGTGGTTCTGAGTTACCTGTTCATAACAGAGACCAATCAGCAACACGGGATTTCCATTACAAACAGACAGAATTAAACAATTATGTAGTAGACACCCGATGCGTTAGAATCGGGCCACCATTTAGTATTCATTTAAGCATTGTGCTTACATTTATGTTTTAACCTATTGGACATACTACCATTGTTTTTCTCCTGTCTTTATTTTAAGAGTCAAAACTTTATTAGTCATCTATCTCTGTATGACAGTTTGTTTTCTACAGGATGACTTATAGTTTTCAAAGACACCATTTATTTTACCATATGATAAACTTAAAAACGGGGAACATTTTTATTCTTTCCCTTACACACTGTCCTCCATGTTATTCTCTCCCTCACACCATGCATGTTACTCTCTTCCTCACAGACTGACCTCCATGTTATTCTCTCCCTCACAGACTGTGCATGTTATTCTCTTCCTCACAGATTGTGCTCCATGTTATTCTCTCCCTCACACACTGTGCTCCATGTTATCCTCTCTCTCACAGACTGTCCTCCATGTTATCCTCTCCCTCACAGACTGTCCTCCATGTTATTCTCTCCCTCACAGACTGTCCTCCATGTTATTCTCTCCCTCCAGACTGTCCTCCATGTTATTCTCTCCCTCACAGACTGTCCTCCATGTTATTCTCTCCCTCACAGACTGACCTCCATATTATTCTCTCCCTCACACACTGTCCTCAATGTTATTCTCTCCCTCACAAACTGTCCTCCATGTTATTCTCTCCCTCACAGACTGTCCTCCATGTTATTCTTTCCCTCACAGACTGTCCTCCATGCTATTCTCTCCCTCACACACTGTTCACCATGTTATTCTCTACTTTAGACTATCCTCTATGTTATTCTCTCCCTCACAGACTGTCCTTCATGTTATTCTCGTTCTAGTATATGTATGTAGTTTATTTGCTGATTGGTCAAGGCTGGCTGGGCGCGACCAATATATATAAAATATATGTTCTGAGATATTATGATTTTAGATAAATGATTGAACTTCATTGGCAGTAGATATTTGTCTAATTGCTTTGCACTACACAATTTAATCACAGTGGATGTCCTTACCAAAATATATAAAGTTAAGGTAACTGTTGTTGAGCATATTTTCTCATATTTTCAGGGTTCAAATTCCTCATATAATAAAAGGTTAACAAAAATATATGTATGTTCCCTTAAATATATGATTACCTGGGTAATAATATTAATCAGTGTTTGACTGAGTTGGCAAAGGCCCACCAACAGCAGTGGTTCTTGGTGCCCACTGTTCTGCTACATGCAAAATTAACCAGACCCTTGTACACAAATTTACTTTTGCTTCTATGTAATTATAAAAATGATTTGGCTACTTTGTTTAATGAAAGATTAGATTATACCTTTTTCTGCAAATTGTGAATCAAGTGTAATAGCACTACCCATTAGATGTCCTTCACAGGGGCCTACCAGAGGATTGTCCTTTTCTCCAGTTGTCCAGTCCAAGCCCGATATTAATGTTAACTCTAAAATTATTCATGAATCAAACAATCCTACAAAAAAAAGACCACATAAAATGATAAAGACTCACCAGCTATTGAAATGCAGTGTTTTCTACTCTTCCTTTTCCATGACTCTTCAAACAACAGATAATGTGTGGTGTGTCATATTTCTTCAGAATTCAATACATGTAGAAGATTGAAAGGACAAATAGCCGGTTACTGATCACATTCTATTTTACGTTCCAGTTTATTTTGCACTGTAATTATCAGAGTACAAAAGAAGACAATTTATAGAAAAAAATGAAATTTATGAAAAAATATTTATATAACTACAATGTTTGCAAGCATTTATTCTACTTAGATTCAGCTGCATTAGCAAAGGGACCAAACGCAGCATAATCTATGGGTGTAAGAGAAAATTGTGTGCATTACATTCTACAGAAGAATCAGGGCATTTATTAGTGAATTTATTCATTGTCTACAGATCCATTATTGTTTTCACCAAAAAAATGTTCGTAATTGAAATTCTCTCTTATATAAAAGATACAGAATCAAAATAATATAGCAGTGTTATATCGCTTTTGTAATATTAGTTCCGACATTTATTAATGATTGCTTTTTTTAGCTTTTTGTGTCTACGCATAAATCTGTTACTTTGCTGCACATGTGACATTTCATGCTGCTTTGTGGTACTGAACTGTGTCAGAAAAATGACTCACAGAAAGACTGCAGCTCATGCATGAAGACATCACTTTTGACAGTCCGATAAAAATCAAAATGGTATAATGTGGTTTTATAATAAATTATGTTCTAAAGCTAGAAATATAATTAATACATGCCCTCTGTTTTTCATCGTAAATCAACAGTACATATGAAAATGAGAAACTTTGCAATACATCTTACCAAACAATTCCACTTCTTTCTCCTCCTAGACTGACCTTACATTCTCAATATTCTCAATTCACAGATATAATTTGTCTCCAGTGAATAGACTTTCATATTTCTGAGATAGGATCTGGAAGTTAGTGCTCACAAAGTTCTATGGACAATGGAGGGTGCTGCAAATCCTCCGCAACACCTTGCAGACGTCATCTCTGTCCCAATTAGGAGCTCAAAACCTAAATACTTTTTATTACTGGTATAGTCATTTCTCCAAAGCATCCCTGGAGCCATTTTTAAGACAACAACACCAGGCCTCAAGCAGCCCGTCTGGTCTGCTCGTGCCTCCATGGCGGGCCTGCAGCATCTCCTGACTTGTCTCCTATTAAGCAGATCTGGGGCTTCGTTGATTAGCAATTGCAAAAGCAACTGATAGCAGCAAATCTTGATGATTTGTGTGCCCACATGCATTCATTATGACAGAACCTTCCTCAGACAACCATCAATATTCCCATTAATAGATGCCAAAGCAAGTAAGTGTGTTTATTTCTTTGTGTGGCAATCATATTCAATATTAAATGAATAGACTAGTTTCTAAAATTTTGCTTCCATTTTCTCATCATTTGCATATCATTAACATGTCTATCAACTTTTCGAATTTCACGACTTTTCATATGAATTTTTTTTGTCTTACTAAGCCTTCAGTAAGTAATTGAAGTGATTAAAATAATCTAAATAGTCCTGTAGCTTTAAATTCATATTTGAATGCTAAAATAGAAGTGCTAAGTTTTAAATTAAAAAAAAAGTCTTAATATTTACATGAGGTAAAGTAGACATAATATATACAGGTACAAACATGAAAAAATAAAAATACACTTATTAATGCCTTAGTTTGAAGACTTCCCTGACAATCCTACTACCAGACAGCAAGTAAATGCATCGTGCATTACTACACCTGCTGAGCTACATGGATGGTATTTTACGAATATAGCTTTTTTGGAGGGGGGGGTAAATTAAATGGGTTCTCTGGTCACTGGATATTTTTAACCTATCCTTAGGTTCGACAATCAGTATTAGATCGGTGGTGGTCTGATGTCTAGTACACCCCCCGATTAGCTGTTATTAGCTCCATTCAATGTGTAACATAATAATAGCGGATCTGCAGTACTTGGCATCTGACCTTTAAGTTTGCCAACTAATATTTTAGACATATTAAGCTAGATCAGTCACAAGATTTCAAAATACTAAAAAAAATACACAGTATTAAATAAACCACTTGGACCCAATGAGGCAGGTGAACTGTTTATTTAAAAATCCATGTCCAAATAATGTGTATTATCCTGATAGTAATGGAAGCATTTTATGAGTCCTGTAGAAAATAAAAGATCTCTTCAGCCCAAATGCCTACCTAGCTTGACTGCCTGCCGCACTTGTACTGAGCAATGTGACTTTTCAGCAGCAGCTGGGAGGAACATTGAGGATCTGTCAGTCAGGCTAGGGGGCATAAATTTAGGCTGGGGTCACACTTGTGAGTGCAATGCGAGAAACTCGCTTGAGTCTCTCGCATCAGTTCCCGACACTTCTGCCGGCACTCAGGACTGGAGTGTGCGGCTGCATGTATTTCTATGCAGCTGAACGCTCCAGTTATGGACGCCGGTGGCAGTGCCAGGTATTGAAGTGAGAGACTTGCACGAGTTTCTCACATTGCCCACGCAAGTGTGACCCCGGCCTTAGAGTTAAACTTTTAAAAAGTATTTAGCAGCCATTCTGACTTAGAATTTCAAAGTAAGCACACTAGCATTACCAGGTGCAAAACTCCTTTTATTAATGTGTGCAGGTTTTCCTGTCAATATTTATTGAAACCAATCTCGTTAAATTGTAGATTGAAAGTTGTATCTACAGTAACTTTTGTTTTCTCAGTTAAGTTTCCTTGTTTTGGACCTACAATAAAAATGTACGTTAGCCCCATTCCTAGTCATTGCACATGGATAGACCACTAAAACTGACAAACCTTTATTACTATGACAGTTCCTAGAAATGGAGAAACCTCTGATTTCACTTACTGGGGTTAACATCTACATTAAACCATGGGTTGACTTTGGTTCCCATGAATGTTCATTTTCAATGTCTTTTTTGGAATAGACTGTACTGTAATGTAAAAGTAAAGTAAAAGACTCTTAACTGAAACATCCTCAAAAGTAATAAAACAAAAAAGCAAGAAAATAAATAATAAATACACAATTGTAATTGTAGCAGTTTTAAGCAAGATACACAACTTACCACTTTTACTGTTTTATCTTTCTTTTATATTCCAGCTTGATTTTCCTTTTCTGGGCCGCCTATATTGTTTCTGCAATACATACACAATCGACAAATAAAATTGGAATAATTTTTACAAGACACTGCACTGTTATAGAAATGCATTTCTGTGATAGATGATTTTTAATAAATGAAATCTTTAGAAGCTGTTATGACTGCACAACTTCATGAAACAGAAGTGAAAAAAAAACATGAAAAGCATTTGGTGCACTTATTGAAAAGGCTTGTAACTTAATTGCAAACTTTAATAATATGTGTAATGGTTGCTTTTCAAAGCTTCTTTATGAGTGTTTTCAGAGTGCTGCTAAAAAAATCTATGAATCTACGAAATGCTAAGGCAGAAATGGTTCCAAATAGTTGACACGTTATGCGTTGTTTGCCATAAAAAATCACATTGTTGATTATGCTTGTTTGTTTGCTATTTGTACAGTACGTACATTAGCTGCTTTATGAGGTGTTACAAATTTGTCTATGCCATGTGCAGATGAACAGTCGTAGGGGGCAGTGGAGCAGCTGCACATCAGCCCTGGTGCCTGAAAGGGTTGATAGGCTCTTCTACACTTACAAAAGCATCTATTATGAAAAAATAGTCATGATCACATATTCCAAAATTCCATTTTGCCATTTTCAATGGATTTATTTTTTATTTTTTCTAAATTAAATTTTTAGATAACTAATTCACCTCAAATCACAATACTATAAAACCTCCAACATCTTTCATGCTCTATGCGTAGCCTTACCATAGAAATGTATGGTAACTTAGTAGAAACCATCATCCTATTTAATAACAATGCACAATGGCAAACTTCAAGTTCTTGAAAATTAAAAAATATATATTTTAGTCATTTCTTATGGTTTTGTTTAGATCACTAAAAAAAGATGTCACTATCAGAGGTAAAATCCTACTGAGATACAGTAAGTGATATGTCTTATGTCCCATAATTCCCTCCGCACTAATACAATTTTCATAGCCAAAGGAGGACAATTGTAATCTGCGTTTGCAGTTCCTACTGTTGGACAGTTGGCACAAGTGGTGGTTGTGCTTCTCCTAATGCATGCACAATCTTAGCTACAGAAGTAAAACAAGTGTGCAAAAACACAGATGCACAATTAAATACATTTTATATATTTTTTCTATTTAATTAAATTCAAATCATTTCCCACAAAGCACACAATAAGAAATTATAGGTAGATATATGTCCAAAATGTGAGTTGCATTATTATAGTATGTATAGATGTAAAACAAAACTGGTCAAATAGATATTTTAGAAGAACGTTTTTTGTAAAATAGAAAAATATTTAGAATTGAGAGTCCTCAGTGGTTGATACCTTTAAATGGCTAACTAAAAAGATGGTAACAAATTGCAAGCTTTCGAGACTACACAGGTCTCTTCATCAGGCAAAGACTAAAAGAAATTCTAAAGAATCACATATTTATGCACAACACAGGACAGAAAAAAAACATGGATAACAATGTGATAAGTGATAACAATTATGTCCTCTGTCTCTCTTAGATTTGAAGTTACCTCTTAACACAAGTAATTTCATGTCCATAATGTTATTATTTGGGAGACAGAAATGTATTGCCACAGGTACAGTATATCCATTCTTTTTTCTCTTATTGTGTGGCGGTCAGAATTCATTCTTGTTGTAAGCTTTTGCCCTGTCTCCCCCACATACAGACCCCCAGTTGGACATTTAGTACAAATAATTAGGTACACCACATTAGAAGAGTCGCTGCTGAAAGTACCTGGTATCTTGTTTTCCTGATGTGAATTGGGGATCTTTATCTTGTCCGTGGTCATTATAAATGGACAGGTTTTACATTTTTTCTGGTGGCAAGGAAAGGTACCTGCAGCTGGTGGAGAGGGCAGGGAGCTCTTTACAATGATGCTTCTTAGATTTGGGGGCTGCCTAAAACACAGTAGTGGGGGGGGTCTGGAAAAATGGATTGTAAGCGGACATCTTTTTGTAGTGAAGGTTGTAATTTCTGTGCAGCTCCCCTCAGCACCTCCAGATTTGGATTGTAGGTAACTGCTAGAGGTACCCGGTTATTTTCTTCTTTAGTTTTGTAATGTAGCAGGTGATTCCTTGATATTCTGGTGGCTCTTGTAATCTGGTTTTCAAGTTTTCTTAGATGGTAGCCCTGGTTCAAAAAGGTCTTTCTGAGGCGACCAAGGTGTTCATCTCTATCCATTGGGTTGGAACATATATGATTGTATCTGATGGTTTGGCTGTAGACAATAGAGTTTTTTATGTGTTTTGGATGGAAACTGTCACATTTACGGTTTACATTTACGTTGGATGGTTGATTGGCTTCTGATATAGGGATGTCTCTATTTTATTGTTCTGCAGCTTAATGATGGTGTCCAAAAAGTTAATTTCAGTACAGGAGTAGTTGAGTGTCAAGTTGATGGTAGGATAAAATTGATTAAACTGTTCATGTAACGTCTTTAGCTGTGGCTCAGATTCCGTCCAGATGATTAAAATATCATCAATGTAGCGGTAGTACTCCAGAGGCCTGATGGGACATGAGGACAAAAAGTTGCTGACAGCGACATTTACCTACCGCTTCCAGCCATGCGGCCGGAAATGAGTGCATCGCCGACCCCGTCACATGATCGGGAGACGGCGATGCATCAGGATGGTAACCATAGAGGTCCTTGAGACCTCTTTGGTTACTGATGCATGCCTGCTATGAGTGCCACCCTGTGGTTGGCGCTCATAGCAAGCCTGCAATCTGATGATCGCTGCTATGTAGCTGAGCCGATCGAGTGGTGACAGCTTCTAGCCTCCCATGGAGGCTATTGAAACATGGCAAAAGTAAAAAAAAAATGTTTTTAAAAATATGAAAAAAATTTAAAAAATATAACAGTTTAAATCACCCTCCTTTTGCCCCATCCAAAATAAAACAATAAAAAAATCAAACCTACACATATTTGGTATTGCCGAGTTCAGAATCACCCGATCTATCAATAAAAAAAGCATTAACCTGATCGCTAAACAGCGTAGTGAGAAAAAAATTTGAAACGCCAGAATTAAGTTTTTTGGGTCGCCGCGACATTGCATTAAAATGCAATAACGGGCGATCAAAAGAACGTATCTGCACAAAAGAGGTATCATTAAAAACATCAGCTCAGCATGCAAAAAATAAGGCCTCACCCGACCCCATGTCACGAAAAATGGAGACGCTACGGGTATCAAAAAATGGCACTTTTTTTTTTTTAGCAAAGTTTTGAATTTTTTTTCGCCACTTAGATAAATAATAACCTAGACATGTTAGGTGTCTATGAACTCACAATGACCTGTAGATTCATAATAACAGGTCAGTTTTAGTATTTAGTGAAGCTAGCAAAAAATCCAAACAAAAAACCACTGCGGGATTGCACTTTTTTTTGCAATTTCAACACACTTGGAATTTTTTTCCCATTTTCTAGTACAAGACATGGTAAAACCAATGCTGTTGTTCAAAAGTACAACTAGTTTCGCAAAAAATAAGCCCTCACATGACCATATTGATGGAAAAATAAAAAAGTTATGGCTCTGGGAAGGAGGGGAGCAAAAAGCAAAAACACAAAAATGAAAAAGGGCCGCGGCGGGAAGGGGTTAATCCCTATTTTCTTTTTCTTTCATGGTCAGATGCTTACATTATGATTGTATACTATCACTGTACTTTATATGCTTTCCATATGGTTTATGCTGTATTATAATTTTTATGTCACCGAGAGTTTGATAAAACTCCATGCCTAGTGACCGAAGCTTCACTGACCCTTTTTTCTGGATTGCCTAAAAAATTACATATCCCATATTTTTGAGTGCCAAGTATCTTTATATATCTCATACTTAAGCGCATGCACCCATATCTTTTCGACTCTGTGCACAGGAGTGAGCCAGCAATGTCTCTGCTCAGGCGTGAGATTTTGTCTGGCTATGTTGATGATGCAGGACGTAATTCAGAGCAGGAAGATGGTGATTAGCAGCTGGGAGGAGGAATAGACACATCAGGAAAGACACCTATCAGACCGCATCGGCAGGATTTACATAACGTGAAGGAGAATTTCAAAAAGGGCTGATTAAGGAGCTAGTCTTAATTCAGACATGAAAAAACTGGTGACAGGTTCCTTTTAACTATCATAACACTGTGTTAATGTGTATAGTTAAACTATGAACAATAATTTAATACATTAATAGATAAATAAACTGACTTTGCTAATCAAGTGTTTGTAGTTTATTTTTCATTACTCAAAGAGAACAGAAAAGCTGTTTTGTGAAAGTCATGAAGGCATAAAGCATGTTTATAAATTGTTAATGCTGTGTTTCATCTAATGCAGTTAAAAAGCATTAAAAAGCGTAAGTGCGTGATTAAGTGCACCTTATGCAGAATCACTTCTTATGCATCTGTCTACAACTGTGTAAACTGCTACATGTAATCTCATTTAAAAAACACATAATCACTGATTTAAGACAAGTTGTAGCATTTCTCTTATTTGAAAATGGATTAGGTTTGATTTGTGGTTTTGAATTATTTCTTTGCAAAACAGTTTTCCATGTTCTTTCAAAATAAATGGAAATAAGTCATTAATCACAGTGGATTAGTGGATAGTCATTACTATTAGAAAGTGCATAGAGAGACTCAAATAAGCTTTCATGGCATTGAAACAAATGTAATAATCCCTATTCATTGTTCTCAGCTGAAATACAGAATACAAGTCTATTTAAAGATCTCTGCTTTGAACACTCTACATAGTGGATCATTTAACTTTTGCCTTAATGGCCCAGAAATCTTGATAGGTTTTACTCAAAAAATAAACACAATGGGAGATATATTTTCCCCATACTGTGCCCTCACCCATTTCCCTCCATCCATACTGTCACCTTACTC